>NC_044277.2:128482306-129683556 GCF_004027225.2 Strigops habroptila
TCAAGCCAGCTATAGAAAGATGAAAAACGCTGTTTTGCAGTACTTACCTACTGAAACCTTCCAGCCTTTTTTAGCTGTGGATGGAAATATGATCAGCTTTAATCACCATATTGTTAGAACTTGTTCACCCTGCCACAATTAATGCAAAGAGAATGCATCTGCACAGCAAATTGTTTGATTATTACTTCATTTTAAATGGGGGATATAAAATTACTGCAGTGCAGAAACTCCCTTTTTTTCTTTTTTTGTTGTTGTTGAAGAACTCATTGTTCTCTGTCAGATTGACTATGACTCTCCCATAGTTCTGCCAAGATTTTCTTCTCCAGTTGGAACAGTGGTTTTTTTGTGACTGGCAGGAATTTTATTAACCTACATTGAACATTTGGATTCAAAGGAGTAATAACAAATAAGATGAATGACTAACATTTGCCTGCACTGATAAATCCCATGTCTAACACTATTTTAGCTGGAAAAGTACTATCTTTCTAATGTAGAAATTGACTCCTTCACAGAAAGAAGATTACCCTTTCTTTTTTTAGAATCTCAGGTGGAAGAAAATGTAGGATTATGTATTTGGATCCTGTTTGGTTTTTTTTTTTTGTGCCATTTACAGTTTGTAAAAAAAAAAATCACAACAGAGATAAATACAAAGTGCAGCTTTCAATGTGAGAAGAAAAACAAGTAATGGAAAACATGCTTGTTACAGAGGTTACATTTGAGAACATGATGACATGATTGCCTGTAAGTGGTAGGGCATGGTCCTTCTCTTACTTCTATTAACATAAATCAAAGGTAATGGCTGTGTAATCAAGGATATTATAGAGAAGAATAAAGTTCAAGTAATACTAGCCAATGTTACATTATACATATATATACATACATAAATATATTTATATAGTCTCCATTGTCATTTTGCTTAAAAAAAACATTGACAGAGATAATTTTCATTTTATCCCACGAGATAGGCAATGCAGTGATTCTTCAGGGCAGTTATGGTTTAATTTGGAAATAGGCTGTGGTTTAGTGCCGAGTTTATTTACTTTTTATTTAAACTTGCTTTTCATTTTTTTACTATGTAGTTAAACACGTATTTGAATTACACTCCAGTTGAGTTATGATGGCAGCTTCTATATTCAGGGAAAACAAGGATAAATAAAACTTAAAATAAAATAAAACCATATGCCAAGTATGATTGCTTTGAACCTTTGCAACAACAGAGGAAGCGAAATGTGAATTCTTTCCTGTGAAAACATTTGTGGAAAGTTTGAAATCTGGGAACTGGCTGGGCTCTGCACCCTGTTTGTTTACCAGAGCAAACACATAATTGCACCAGGTTACACAATACGCTGTTGCGCGTTACCTGCGGTCCCTTCACAGGGAAGACTTTCAGGAAGGAAACGCTTAATAATGAACAAAAAAAGACCCAAAAAGTCTGCAGTTCCCACATAAAATAAGCCCTTTCTTCTGGAAACGAGTGCTTGCTCCACAGCTCTGGGTAAGAGCAGCAGTTGTGACTGGGACTGGGAGACCATGGAGGGATCCTGATTGCAGGCTTAGGGAAAACTGGGAGGTATGTGGGGAATGATCCAAGGCAGACCATCTGCAGGTGTAGGTGCATGGTCAGAGCCAGGAAAGGCCCTGGGGAGGCAGACTGTGAGTAAAGGCCAGGTTTGGACAAGGTCTTTGCAGGGAGGACTGAGACCTGCCAGGGTGAGACCAGGTCCACAAATCACAAGGGGAGGTCAAATTTAGGGGTCAGATGAAGGAATAGAGTAAAAAAGAGGTGAAATAAAGGAATATCAGCAGACAGAGAGGTGAAGACCCATCTTAGAAAGGGAAGGGATGATTCTATGCACTGATTAATGCACTCAAAGTGAGTTGGATGCAACCAGACCCTGGATTCTAGCCAGGGGTCTTGAGCAGAATTTGGTTGGTGAATACAAAATTAAGACAACTGAATACCACCGCACAGCTGCCACAGAAGCCTGCAGGCACATAAACACCAGAGACACTTTCCTTTTTCACTGCAACTCCCCAGTGCCAGGGTTCACATCTCAGCACATTACCAGAACGGGCCCATTTCCGACAGGGCCGAGCAGCTGGGTGCTGGGGAATCAGGCATTCCTCTGCCTAAATCCCTGAAGGGTCATGATCAGAGAGGCATTCGCAAAGCATGTTGAATGCCTTGTGACTGCTACTTTCCTTTAAACACTGCCATGAGTGGAGGGGCCCCTTTGCAACACGTGCAGGGTTAAAGTGCTTGCCTGGGCTGCAGAAGAGCACCTTTGTTTCCCCATCAGGATCTCCAGGATCTGGGAACTGAGCCTAGACCTGCACTTCTCTTCCCTAGTCGGTCCAGCAGGCAGGCTGTGGTCCCTGGAAGAGGTGTTGGAAATCAGTTTGCATTCAGTTCATAGGAGTATGTGGGCCCCACTAGCACTGGTATCTGGTACAGATCTTGGGGAATTGCATAGCTGCACTGCAGCAGAGCAGGGAGGAGGATGCTCTCACGACAGAGGGGGTGAACCAGCCCAGCAGCATGGCCTGCGAGTGCTACTGCGAGGCCAGTGTCTTCCCAGACTGTCAGCCATGCTGGCTCCCATGCACTGCCAGGGACCCTCAGTGCAGATGCTGGGGAGCTGGTAGGTAGATTAACATAAAAAAGGAGACCCTTAGTAAGTCAGAGCATAGTCGTGTTGGCAGGGGCAGACTTTAGCAGCAAAGGTAAAGGTGCGATTGTGAGCCCTACCTGTTATTATATCTTACACATGCCAATTCCTACTGCTATGTATTTTTGCAGTAAAAGCACCAAATAAACCTGACTGGCACTTTACACAGTGTTGATTTATAGCTTCAGCCTCTAACACTCATTTCCTTTTTTATCTCTTCTTCATTGATTTTACTGTCCTCAGTGGCATACCACAGATGAGAGCGCCCTAATATTTATTACAACCACATATCTTTATCATACGTCAATGCAAGGCTACAGTAATGGAAAGCATAATAACAAAGGAATAGTGTTATAACAAGCACTGTGTATACAGTCACTGCAATGGCTGCTTGATTGTTAGTAAGTACATGCTTTACTTAACCACATATAAAATGCAGTCTGTCTTCCCCATGTGTTGTAGTCTTTAAAACCTATATCCTCACTCAAAATGGTGATACCTCAAGCTTTGAATTTCTGGCCATGTCTACACTGCACTTGTAACTTGCAAGAAAGCTTTCTTCATGGTCAGACTTCTCTCCATGTACTGTGTGCCTGCAGACATGACCCCCAGGCATACATAGAGCCCACATTCTGGGGTGCCTGCCCCAGCATGTTTGGGGGTGAGCACACTGCCAAGGCACAGCCAGGCAAGCTGCCTGGGAGACATGGCTGTGGTGGGAAGAGGCTGGCACCTGAGTGCCACTCAGCCTCTGCTCACTTTCATGACTACCTTGGAGGTAGTACTTTTCCACTAGAAAAGCATTTCCCCACTTCCTCTCGACTCACACGTTGGACCATGCAGAATGGAGCCCCTTCTCTTTGACAAGCGCTTTAATAAGTTAGTAATTTATTTCCTTGTACTTTCATCAGTCTTTCTGCCCTGAGATAAAAGTGAACAAACAAAGAACTTTTTTATCCATCTTAAAAGCTGTCAGTTATTTCTTACTCAAGCTACTGTTTCGCTGATAGGGATAAACAAGTGGGAGGAAAAGAGAATGAAAAAGGCACTGAGATGCGCTTAAATGGCAGCTTGACATTTTATTTGTAAAAGGAGGAAACTCTGAAGTCAGTGAAACATTCCTCAACCTAAATATATCTATCCCAAGTTAGGGATTACCACTGCGACTGTGCTGGGAAATGAAAAGGTCTGGCTCATGGAGCCCTGACAGAGTTTACATCTCTGCTATAACCTTTGGACTGAAACTCCTTATTTTTCCCTAGTAATCTTTGGAATCTTACCACACTTGGATTCATTTTGAGCAAAACAGACAAGGAGTCTCCCCATAACCACCCAGCACACTGAGTGCAAGATAAATCTGATTTAAAGACATGGAATGTAATCCGAACACAGCTGTAAGAGCTGAAAGTACTGGTTAGAACAACATATACTACCCATCAACAGCCCTGAGGTAACTCCAGGCCACCTTCCACGTCCCCAGGCAAAGCAGGAATCTGGTGCAACTTTGATGACACTGGTGTCCGTATGTGTAAAGCTACTTATGTGCAGAGCTACAGATGTGTAAAGCCTTCCCAACCCCAGGTGCTAAGCTCCAACTACATCCTGACACTATCCCTCATCATATCTCTGTATATTCAGCGTCCTGAAAAAAATAACCTAAGCCATGTGCCATAGACATTGTGATCCTTCCTCAGTATAAAACCTGGTTTTGTTGTCGCTGTTGCAAACCCATCAGAATCAGTCCCCACCTCACACTCCTTATGTCGTTTACCCTGGAAATCTTTTGCTCTGTTCATTTCTCTCTTCATTTACTGCTTTTTTATGTGTCTTGGTATTGGACACTATACACGATAAAAAAAGATTGTGGAATTTCATTCTATTTATTAAATAAATTTCAAAAAGAGAGACATTTTTACAGATAGAAAACCTTATTTAAGGAAAGGTAAAGGGAATACAGATTCACTTATTAAATAAGGAACCAAAAACTGTAATAGTAACGCATAAAACCAACTCCTGTGGAGGTATAATATATTATTATTACTAATTTTATTATGGCATAGTACATAACACTTCTGATATCGTAGGATTGACTCAAATTAAACCAGTTGAGAGTCTACCTACATTTTTTAAGGTGCTTTAAAAAGATACATAAAAGTCTAACTATATGTGATGTCTGTAATTCATTGACAAATCAAAACCACAGTGAAAGTGTATGTCTGTGAGAAACACTGTACACGCTCTGCAAACAGCTTCCAAACCACAATATCTTAGCAGCTTTCATTTTCCAAAACAAAAAGCAATAAACTATATAATGCACTGTTACACTGCCAAAATAGTTTTAACCGTTATGGTTAGATAAGCACAAATACATCCAAAATGAATAAGGTTTGGGGCTTTTTTTGTGTGTTTGTGCTTTAGAACAACCATTTTAATTTTTGTCTTACCCACAGGGTAGAAGAATTGCTAACACTATAGTACACCACAAACAGGGTTTACAGCCAAAAACTTAGTCTATTGTATTTCAACTAAACTAGCTCTGTTTTGGCTATTAGGTTTTGTTTTGTGAGTATTTCTCATCTCAAGAAAAATAATAGTGTTAGCCAGCTGCTCATTTGAGGCATGTCAATGATTTATTACTTGTTTATAAAGTAAATGGAAAGGGAGAGGTGTCAGTTCAATTTGAAACATAGTCTGAAGTGAGAGTGCGTACGTTAACTATTCTGGGTTTTGCCAAGTCTGACCTAAAAATGTGTCTAAAACATTGGTGGTGCCTATGCCAGCTCTGGAGTCCTCAGTACAGGAAAGATATGGACCTGCTGGAGAGGGTCCAGAGGAGGGACACAAAAATGATCAGAAGGATGGAGCACCTTTGCTACAAAGACAGTCTGAGAAAGCTGGGCTTGTTCAGCCTGGAGAAGAGAAGGCTCCAGGTCTTTCAGTACTTAAAAGTACTTAAAAGTACTTTCTTATTGTGGTCTTTCAGTACTTAAAAGGGGCCCATAAGAAAGATGAGGAGAGACTTTTTAGCAGGGCCTGTTGCGATAGGGTGAGGGGTGATGGTTTTAAGCTAGAAGAGGAGAGAGTCAGGCTGGACGTAAGGCAGAAATTTTTTGCAATGAGGATGGTAAAACACTGGCACAGGTCGCCCAAAGAAGTGGTGGATGCGCCATCCCTGGAGACAATCAAGGCCAAGTTGGATGAGGTTCTGGGCAACCTGATCTATTTGAAGATGTCCCTGCTCATTGCAGGGGGGTTGGACTTCTTTGATTCTATTCGTTCTTTCAAATCAGTAACATAGAGCAGACCAGTCCATAGGATGCTACTCCAAGCTCTCCAAGTGGAGGGAAAATACACTGTGATGGGTGGCACAGCAACCCAGCCTGAGCTGAAACATATAAAGTAACCAGAGTCAACTTCACTGTGGCATTTATTTCTAGTTCTACATTTGCACCTTGGGCGTAACGACACGGATCTGAGGATTTCTGACCATTGTCCGTGACTGAGTGGAGATGGGCGCTCAGCTTGCCCTCATCTGGTCACTATTATATAAATAATTAATTTCTTTGTGATCTGGGCCACATTAGCTCCAAGTTAGTGCTCTGTAATTATTAGTTAATGACTGAAAAATTCCCTTTTTATGGGAGAGTGAGAGCTGAATTATCCCATATGTTTACATATGACATCCTATAAAATCTCCACAATAAAATTAGTGCAATAAGCAATGCATTGCACAGCTCATCCGCCTCAGAATTCTTGTACTATACAGCAGTGGGAACATTCATCTCACGTTCCTGTCTCCCATCACCAAACTTATTCTCCCACCAAAGACATTTTTCCCTTTTATGTTAGATCACTGTGTTTGATTGAAACGCTGCCTGATCTTGAACTTCACAAAGCAATTGCTCTTCTTGGCTACCCAGGATTCGGGGGCAGCAACTGAAAGAACTACTTAGTACTTTTAATCTTGTTTATCCATGGGTACTGCTAGCAATCACCAAGTTCAAACACTGACACCTAATTGACCTCACAGTTCCCACTTCCTCAGCCAGCACAGTTGAGGAGAATGTTGTTTTAGAGCTATGAATGGTATCACAAACTGGTGCGCAGAACTTTGTTGCAAACAATAACATGCAAAGTAGAAATACCACAGCTTGATTCATCTTTTTTTTAAAAAAAGGCTAAAATTCGCATTAAGAAACACCTATTTATTTTTTTTTCTATACCCAAATTACAGGGTTGCACAGTGCCATGCTGTCAACTAAAAGCAGCACTTTAAAGGGGAAGCTTGAGGATTCAGCAATAGCATGTCAAATAAAAAAGGAAAATTGAAGGCCTTTCTATGATACTCTCCCTCATGTTCAAACCGTTCTCTTTCTTATTCCCATATCTTCCTGTCAAGGCAGTTCTTTGTGGATGGAAAGACATCAGTAACATGTTCTAATAGCTGAGACAATCACATCATTACTTGGGTGGCAGAAGCTGACATGTACACTCACTGACCATTACCTTCAGCTGCATCTTTTCAGCTGTCCCTGTCCTGCTCATATCCATAATCTATTAAGAAAAAATTAAGTGAAACAGGGAGCTTTTCCCTGACATAGGTTAATGCTTCATACTGCCATGCCTGGCATTTTTGTTAATGGGTCGTGGCTGGAAATGCCAGAAAGACAGTGCTACATATGGGTCATGCACTTCTCGTGTTCCTTCCTGCAATAGAGGTCTCTGGTCAAAATTTAACGAATAGTTAGCATGACATTTCTGGAAGGAGGTAACTCTGTAACAAAACATCTTTTAGTTATAATATAAATAAGCTTTAGGAGATTTAGGTGTCTACATTCCACCGCAAGCAGGATCTTTAATTCCCCTAAGTTCTTCTAAAATCCTAGGCTTTGTTCATGTAATAACATCATCTCTGTCCTTCAAAAATTTGCAACTAACTAAGCCCCTTAATTCTGGAATTAGCTCTCACTAATGCAAACGAAGACACTAGGGAACCTGATCAAATTTAAATCTGGGCCATGTGATAAATCCGCAAGTGATCTTTAATTGTGTATCAGAAGATTGCTTCTGGGGTAATTTCTTAGAAATTGAATCCAGCTATTAGCAGTAGGCATTAATTTCGCATGAAAATAATCTGAGTTTGTGAGCCAAAATGTTGGTTTTTAAGAACAAGCTAAACATGGTTCCAATAAATATTATGTTCTTTTAAATTGCTTGATCTCAGATTTAGTATTGTAAGTCCTAGAAATAACTACACATTTAAAACTCTTTCTTGAACTATTAAAGCATGGAAAAATTCAAAGTGTACGTATTCGTTTTTATTTATTTAAACTTTCTTCTGATTTCTTAAAAATAAGAAATAGTACTTACGGGCACAAAGAAATTGGTACACATTCAGCACCCACATTAATGTGCTCTGAATTATTGTGTTATGAATTTCTAATGTAGACAAGGAAGTGTAAATATTGCCATTTGCCAGCTGGACAAGCTGAGACCTGGCCTTCTATTATCTTACAGTGGAACCTGCAAGCACATGTTCACAATATGGAGCCCAACACAGGATTTCAGAAAGCACTAATTGACATAATCTGGCAAACCATTTCACTTCTTCCAGGCAAATCCATAAATTCCTTGAGAAAACACCTGGCAAAATGTCCAAAACTAGTTACCTATTGCATTTAGAATAGAGTTCTGAATGTTGTGGAATAAAAATATTCATAGCCCCGTGCTCGGCCACTCAGTTTTGGTGTGTGATATCTTTCACCCAGTCTATCTACTATGTGTCAAGTGCTTTATTGATGTGAAAAAGCTGCCCTTCTATGGATGTGGCAGTTTCACATATCTTTGGTAGACCAGACAGATTTTCTTATTCTGGAACTGCTGATGTGAGAGAAATGATATGGACAGAAAGGATGGAGAATTGCTGACATAAAAAGATGGGGCAATTAAAAAAAATCTGTTGCTTGCACAGGCTTCCATATGATGACACTTCAAAGACAAAGAAAAAGAAAATCGGTTAGTGAATGGGGCAGGTATAATATTGCCTTCTCTGCTCAGGAAGATGTGAAGCGGATGTATTCAGGGATTCTCCTGAACATGGAAGAGAATTCTAAATTTCTGAAGCACAGAAAAATTAATGATTTACTACAAATAGCTATGACTCCATGGAGACTCCATCTTCTCTTTTGGTAGTGGACCATATACTAAATTCAAATAAAACCAAGTAGACATAAAGATCTTGAAAACAATGCAAACAAATATAGACAGCATATTCTTGTCCCTAAATTTATCCTAAGGCTCCAGGTGACAAAACCAGGAAAACATTTATTTTAAGAGGATTAAAATTATCATGAATTCTGCTCAAGCATCAACCTGTGCCATGTTTCTATTGAAAGCAGAATAAAGTCAGAGAGAGGTCACAGCCACTGCTTATTTATTTACTTGTATATTTTTGCAGGTAGGGAGGGTGATGGGAAAGGGATTGCGAAAAAGAGTAGCAAACTAACGAAGAAGCAAAGGGGTAGCTAACTTGACATTAAAAGGAGTAGAGGCTGGGTTTAAAGAAAGACTGTAAAGACACCATAGGCTAGAGGAATTTTTTCTGTTCCTGAAGATTGTGGGATTTCCTGGTTTGGTTCTGCATCTTCCCATGGGTTGCTGGCAGTATTCTACAATTAGCTGTGATTTGTTCCTCTTCACATCTGGTACAGTTTCTAACTCCCAACTCAAGAGCGTCAATATTCTTAGGGTTTCTGGTGGGTCAGGACTGCATTTCTGCTGCATCCCACCTAAATGA
Source organism: Strigops habroptila (assembly GCF_004027225.2). Taxonomy (NCBI): domain Eukaryota; kingdom Metazoa; phylum Chordata; class Aves; order Psittaciformes; family Psittacidae; genus Strigops; species Strigops habroptila. The sequence continues at coordinate 128,491,772 of NC_044277.2, forward strand.
GTAGGACTTCAGAGAGGCTCTTGTGGAGTGCAAGATACACAGATGTGCAGCAGCAGGCAACAAGGAGGAGTTTGCTACATATATCAAAGTACTCAGAAGTGGCATCACTAACTCCAAGTTATTATCCTTTGGTATGAAAGAGGTAGACTTTAAAAAATATTTGAGGCACCATTTCACAAAGAGTTTATGTTCGTGCTTAACTTACAATGTTGAAGTCTCACTTGAATCAATAGGATTTAAGTGTATGTCTTGGCATATTCATTGTATGGTGTGTTGTGGATATTTTGCAAACGCTGATATTTCTCCACCTATAGAAAGGTTAACATAGGAAAAAAGTATGCTCCAACTATACAGAGTGTGGGTAGCCTTGAAAGTTTCTCATTTGAGATTTGATTTCATGGACAGAGTCATAATATAATCAAGCATGGATATAATAACACATGATAAAACTGTGCAAATGGAAATGAAACATGATTTCTGACAAATAGCGTGCTTTTGGAAAAGGTCTTTATACTGTGTGAGAAGCGCCACTTGCCAGTTTTATATATCCCTACATTTCCTAGAGGCAGTCATTGACTATAGAGAAGGTCTATAGAGAAAAGTTTTTTCCATACTTTCAGAGAGATGCTTTTTTTTTTTTCCTTGTGGAAATTTCTGGGCACCATAATGTCTTTAGAAAAGTCTCTTAAAAATCATTTTCCATTTGGTGGCAAACATATCATGACGACTCTGTGACCAGCTAACAGTAATCTTGCTGTTGCTGAAGAGGATGACACACAGAACATCTGCCCCAGTTTGAGGAAACACGCTGCAGACAGGCATTCCTGTGCAAAAGGAGCATAGACCATCTGTATCAGATAGGTTTGAGGTGATGTGGGCATACTTTAAGCAAAATTCAAGAAGTACCTACTTCACATTTGGAAAGTATTTTTTTATGTTGTCTTGTGACTGATTCATCTTCAGCATTCCCAACTTCTGCCCACTCCCCACCCCTACAAGTCCCTTTTCCTCAGACCCTTTCAGCCATACACCAGCCCTAGCCTTGTGACTGTTTATATCCCTGTGGCATAGTCTTATATATCTGTGCCCTACCAGCGTATTCAAGCACCTCTTACAATGTCACAGTGCAAGAACAGGCTCAGAAGCTGTTCCCATGGGCAGGATATGGAAGAGGAACTTGCTAGGAGGAGGATTTGATGGGACAGACTAAATAATCCCAGAGCATTCAAACAGATGGGGTCTATGCTGCCATTTAAACTGCTTGAGCTTTAGGCCAGCTTTGTGTCAGCATTTAATTTTTCTCATAGAACAGACGCTTGTTTTATGTTGCATCTTCCATATTCTCTCAGTATCAAGCATTTCGCAATTAACTCCATCCATGACAAATAAACGCTGACAGAATTCAGTGCATGGGAGACAGATGTAAATGAGCAGCATCGCTTTGACCAGCTGTATTTGGCTGAACCTCAGCAGCAAGCTGTCTGTCAAATTCTGCCACGAAAAAACCCCCACAGCTCACATCTTGTGAGCTGGTATGGTGTGCTGCAGAGGCTGGTGCTAGAATAGCAACCGTGCTAAACAGGGAAGGAGAGAGCCTGCGATGAAGCAGCTGCTGCAACTCAGTGCAGCTTCATTTAGCTTTTCCCCCTCCCACAGCAAATGCTCAAACTACTCCACTACAGAGGAGTTCAAACTGTGAAGATATTCCCCACAGAAGAGGATTTTAAAGCCCTGGGATGAGCCTGGAATTAAATTAAAAATAGCCTGTGAAATGAATGTGCTTTCCTTAGTCTGTTTGGGAGTTTTTGAGAAGGAGTTTTTTGCTTCTCAAAGCAGTATGCGTAATCTCTCATGGATAGATCCCAAGTTGTCCACTGCATAACAAATGTAGATGGCTGTTCAAAAGGAATGTGGTCGCCTTGTCTGGGGTCTTTTCTTGTGGTCCCGGGGCAAGGGGAACGTGTGTGTGCATGTGAGTATGTGTGTAGGAAAAGGAGAGCTCAGCCAGTTGATCAGATTTCATTAGGTTTAACTGCCATCTTTAGGCTAGTGGTTTTGGAATATTACTTGGGATCATTTCAAGTATTTTCAGCTTTGAAAAGCAAGTTGTTGTAGTTTCTAATTAAAAAAGAGCAAAAAAAGGCCCCTTTGTCAGTTAATAAATAATGGTCATTGACACTTCAGTTCAAAAAAACAGGAAACTCTGGAGCTTTCCTTTCTCCCATCTTGGCTAAGAGCTCCTGGCAAGCGGCAGTGTCCCCAGCAGAGGACCACCTGTGGCTCGGGAGCAGCCAAGTTCTCAAGCTGAGATAGAGGAATTTTATACATGACCATGATGTCCACTTCCACTCCAGGCCATCTTGAAACCAGATGCTTCTCAACTTTCAAGATACAGAAGTGGAGGGTGCCAGATTTACAGTATAAAACACCTTCTTTTAGCATTACTCAGTCTGTGGGATTTCTGGCTGCTTATTTTATCCCTCGTAATATTAGAAAAGAATATGGATCCTGCCAAGTTTAGTAGTTTCATGTAAAGCACTGACAAATAACCTTAGATGGTAAATTCCCTGGGAGCTCTCTTATGCCTGCAAAGCACCATGCACACTCTTGCTGAAGTATATATAACATAGTCTCAAGGACAGGGAGAAGATATGCTTAAACATTTCTTTCAGTTCTTGCCTCATTCATGCCTGTCACTTATTCCATCATGTTGTGAATCTTGCTATCCATCCACTGACATCAATAAAAAGGATTGATTTTCAAGTATATCTAAGCACAGACCCACTTGCTTTGTGGCAGCACAGTTGGTATGGCCTCATTTTTAAGGTTGCCTGCCACAGCTTTATTCCCAGAAGTGTGGCAGCTATGTAGATCCAAGGCTGTTGAGGGCTGTTAAGTCAAGTGAAATAAATTGCCCCATAGATGTTCTTATCTCCCTCTAGTGCCTGCAGAAGCAGCCTAGGCAACCAGTTTACACACAGCACCTACTACTTACATGCCTAAAGACATATGAGATTAATTCAGCCCCTCGCCCTAAATTATAGGAAAAATTCTTACCCTTGCCTAATAGCATCAAAATTACAGATACTATCCATGGTTTAATGAAGGGAATAGAAGTTGATAGGACTTGTATCTTTTATGCTAGTGCTATATCTAGAACTCATGTATATATGTAGGTGTCTGCAAGTTTTATGTGTAGGGATCTTCAGAGACTATAGATGAAAATAAAATCTAGCACTACAATTAATCATGACTAGAGAAAACAGCACAAACACCACACTCACTGTTTCTTCTGTGGCTCATGTGAGTGTAAGCATGACCAAGAACAGCTAAGCTGAGCTTTCTACCTTAATACCAGAAAGGTGAGTTAGTAAAAATTCCTCTGGTCTTTCACACACTTTCCTATTCTATTTCTGTGATAATGATCCAAAAAAGCTTTGGAAGGGTCCCTTCATGGATGTTTTACATGACATCAGCTTTTCCTGTGACAAGCTCAAAAAAACTGTAAGAGGTATATATGGAAACAATAAAGACCTACTGTTTTTTATGGGAGTATAATGCCATCCAAATAAAATCCACCATATATGGAAACTTTCATTAAAAACATAACTCTGAAAACCTCAGTACTAGTAATTCAACAAAAAGAACCCTTGTTTTCTAATGTGAGCGTGAGTCTTGTAATGTCAGGCTTATCACAGAAAAAAAAAGAGGTATTCACAAAACAAATCAGAGAGAAACCTACATGAGAAGGTAACGAAGGACAGATGTTATCTCAGGGAAGATGATGAGCTAAAGATTTTTTGTGATGGAGGATCAAGAATAGGTGTATGTCATTGCAAAGATACCTTTTCTTTTTCTTTTTTTTCATTATATTCAGCAATATGCTTGCACTTCACAGGGAACATAGAACTTCTTGGGCAAGAACAAGCTTCTCATCAGCTGCCGACAATATGATAAACTGTCCCTGCTCTTTTTCCTGTCTGAACACCTTTCAGATCCCTGTACCCTACCCACTGCCAGTCCCAGAGCACATCTGTAGGAGTTAGGGGAGGGGAAATCAAGTCTTCTTGCCTGTTGACAGGGGGAAGAAATAAAGTTTCAGGGTGCTCTGTGGGCAAAGCGTAATGAGGGGGGAACTCATTACCAGGGAATCACAGGCTCACCTATGTGGAGAAATGAGGTCCTTCTGAAGGAAGTCCCAGCAATAAAAGGTTTCAAATGTGAGTGGAACAGGCTCTGACAACTCCTACAAGAGCTGAAAAGTAAGCTTACAAAAACGGGGACCCTCATGCACACCTGGTGTCAGTCCATTGTGGTTAAACTACTCTTTTGTATTTTCCACATATGGAAAATTAAGCTCAATTTATCAGATTTACCTCAGTGTATGTGCAGAAATATGATTGCTGAATAAATGGCCAACAGAAATCCTGGAATAGCCTATAAAGAATTGATGTCCTTTGAGAACTATACCTATTAAGGTAGTGAGATAATATTAATTCAATAAAGGGGCAAAGGGTAAAGTTCTGTCATGGGTAAGGATTTGACTATAAAGCAAGAAGAAATAGTCAGCTTTCAACATGCAAAGGGATTATAAATGTCTATTTTTTAATGAGCTGAAAAAACTACTACAGTGTAAAAAATTAGATGACCCAGTGTAATTTAGATCAGAACGAAACATACTGCTGGAACTGTCAAACTGAGGATCAAAGATGGCTTGCATTCATTTTAGATTGCTAACTTGTTTATTTATTCTGATGTTTTCAATTATTTTATTGAAGCAAAAGTTTTTGGTTTAGTTGCATTGAGCAATAAATGCCCTCTGTGCTTTTAAGTGAAGAATTACTTTTGAGTCTCATAAACTATTATCTTTGGTGCTTTCGAGTGCCCAGAGCTGCTAGAAACACAGCTACTACATATCATCTGCTGACTTTTTTTTTTCTTAGGTTTTTTTTTAGGTTTTTTTTTAGTTTTTATAGTGATGGGGAAGCCTGTGAAAGGATCTTTAAAACATTTAGCAGGGTTTTAGATAATTAAGTTACAGAGCATGGCTATCACGTAAGCACTCACTGCTTACATGATAAGTACACTGGGTTTGATAGGTAATACCTTGTACCTACTGTAATTGCTTGTTCTTGCAGATTGCAAAGTAATCCAGAAAGAATTCTATAGTCACTCTACGTTAACACAAAACAGGAGAGGTTGCAATGTGTACGTTCCTCCATGATAACACAGGCATAACAAAAAAATTAAGTGGGCGTGCTACAGACCTGTTTATTTCCTACATTACAGGCTGGTTGTTTCAAAGCAAAGACATCAGAGACACTAGCGTGGAGAGCAGCCCTGGAGTAATACAGCAAGTTCAGACAGGTGCAGATAATAGCAAAACACATTTACTGCATTTCAGGTGCACTAGCTGAAAGCTTAATGTTGACACTACCCAGTCCTTTTCAAGGCCATTGCAGAATAGGGCTGAAATATATTTTGGCCTGAACAAGGTATTTCAATTTTAATAGGTTTTAGGGGTTTATCATATAATCATATTTTAGGATTTTTTAACATATGTTCATTTATCAGTTCATTTTTTCAGTTTGTGTGTGGTACTTATCAAACACTAAACTTTTTCACATAAATAAGTTCTCTTCGCTTTTCTGATTGTATAAGCAAAATTCTTGAATTTGCCAATGGAAGAGAAGCACGATTTATTTAAGGAGAATTAATCATTGTTAGTTTTGTTCACTGATGATGTACGGTTATCAACTTTAAAAGTTCCAAGTTGGATTCTCAGAAAGGTTAGGCGTAACCCACTAGTGATTCTCAATTTATTAGTTAGAAAATGTTACTTTCATGTATCCCTTGGCAATAGCCTTGCTGTCATATATTTACACATCATAAACATAGAATAGGAAGCAAAATAAAAAAGCCTGTGCAATATAAGTACAGATGAAATCCAATGAGCAGCTCAACTGAAAAAATCCCCAATTCAATTGATTTCATGCTTGTAATTTACTGCATCCTGAAATATTTTTATGCTTTGAAGGATGGCTGACAACTTCATTCAATGAAACTTCTTCACTCATATCTGCAGTATGCACAGAAAGCAAAACATTCATGGATGCTTGCGGTGCTTGAATGCTTACAGTGTTTGTAGCTGTGCCATGAACAGCATACTACCTTTTCTAGCTCTTATTTTGCTTATGATCACAATAAAAGATGCAAGGCATACTGCCATAACTGATGGGTCAGCAAAGTATTTTGGGGATAACTTCACCTCACTGGTTTGAGTGTATTGCTTGCTTTCTGCTGTGCTATTGGGAAGAGATTCCCTGGGGCAAGATACATTCCTCTCTTTCTTCAAATAAAAGGGATGAGCAATAGCAAATGGAGCCGGGGGGGAATATCCAGGCAGAGTTTACCTGGGGTGAGCTGAAGCTTCTGCTTGGTACACAGTCTAGGAGACCACACTTTCTTAGAAGGGATGGGAACAGGAGAGAAAAATGTGAATAACAATTTTGAGGAAACTAAATTATTTTCATGAGTATTTGTCAAGTGCAAGAAGTTCTGAGGTTCTAACTTAACTCCATTGCTTATTAAAATCAGGCCTTCTAAAGTGCAAATATTGCAAGTGTACCAATCTGATCTTGGTTAGCCTTAGTATTGCTAACAATTACCTCATACCTCAAATCTTGGCCAAGGGTTTCTATTTGCACAGAAAAAGGCTGGCAGTACCCACAGCTTTGGCTTCAGGCTAAGCCTCGCAGGTTGTTCTCCATGTTTTTCATCTTTCTAAATGCAGTCTTTTTACAAGGTCCCCCAGTTTCATTCCTTCCATATGTTTTCTACTTGGCTTTTGCACAACTGCCTGATATTGCAGGGCTGGGTTCTGCCCCAGGTGCTGTCAGAGAGAGGGGTGGGCTGTGTCCCATCTGGGACCACCCCCTGGCCCTGAGACTCCCAGAACATCCCCCCTCCAGGCTCTCTACCTCACTGAGGAGGCAGTGTCACCCTTGCTGTCCTTGCCGCCTCCAAATTGCTGCTAGAGCCATCACACTGCCTCCCGTCTGGACTGAGCACACATGGGGGAATTCGCTCCCCTTTGCACAAATGGGCAGTCCTCAACTGCCAAATCAGTGCCAGGCAACTGATAGAGTACATTTAAAATCTGTACCCCAGAGGCTCAGAAAAGACAGACAGATGCATGTGAGGCAATTTCAGGTGGCCAACAGAGAATTCCCAGGCAAGAACAGGATTTAGCTCTCTTCTAAAAGGTGGGTCACCTGCAAATTTTTGAGTAGAGGGACAAAGGCTTCCTTTAACATATACTTCACAGCCATGAATCTTTCTCAGAAGTAGAGTAGATGCAAAAGTGTTGTTATAAAAATCCAGGAGAGGAAGTCTGTCATTGTAGCTGAAATAAAAGCATTCAATCCTGATGTTCAAGTCCTCCTTACACCTGATTTAGAACAAGGCTTTGAAATAAAATTGCTTTACTCCCAAGAGAGCTCCCTTACTCTTAGACCGTAGAATAAGCTGAGCAAAGTCTTTGTTTATTGAAGGTGATGCACTTTACACACACATTAATAGCTGTATAAGCAGAGGTTTGGATCTATATATAGTCATCTTCACACTCTGTCCAAGCTCAATGAATATTTAAGTGTTTTTACACAGTAGGACAAGAGAGACTGAGAGCTATCAGAACTGAACAACTCTAGCTTTGCAGTGGTTAGAGGATCTAGATTTAAATCCCACACACAGATCAGGCAGATTTGTATTTGGATATCCCCATCCTGCCTAAGCCCTCTCAACACTGATTTCTCAGTGAAGAAGACATGGGCTTTAATCAGTGTCTTTTGCTTGAAAAGCATCATATTGGCTCCTAAAAGGTGTTAAGAGGGAAGGCACACTAATGCATTTCTGCAGCATGCTGGAGCTTAGTCATGAGCTATACACATTCTTCTGATGTCAGGATTTAGACAAAAGCATGCAAGAATTTAGACTCTGAAGATTCAGAGCATCGAAGGCAAGTCAGGAAGGAGTATGAGCTGAATGGAGAGAAAGGTAAGTTTAATCAATCTCTCCAAACTTTCCTAGCTTGAATTTGTAACAGAAGAAAGATGTCTTGGTTTGCAGTCACTTGCCTTAGTGAGAAAACTACACTGAAACAAAAGTCCATTCAACTTCTGGCAAGAAGTCTTGTGGTTTTCAAGGAAGAGAAAAATTCTCAGCAGGTTTGTAGAGAGTCTGGATCTCCTCATTTGGATTCTTTGGCTGCCATATGTTTAAACGATACACACACAGACTATCTTGAAAAACCACAATATTAAAAGCCATGTAATGCAGAAGTTAGGAAATGGTAGACTTAAGGCTTGTCTTTGTGACAGTAACCCAGCTGTTTTGTGCATATACATTCAGGTAGGATCCCAGATCACCCTTGGCTTGTCCAGTGCTCAGCATAGATGGAGTGTCCCTACTACACAGGTATTTAAAATTTGTTTTCTTTGTGTGTTTAGTGTGTGCTTCTCAGCTGTATTTACTGCAAACTGTTTAAATGCTAGTCAAGACAGAATTAGGTTTTTTTTCCCTTGCTTTTTCTTGTGATCCTTAGGACCATTGTGTCTATGTGGGATAGCGGCTATATATTTCCCAGCTCAGTGGAAGCTTGGAGCACATAGCAGGCTCTCACATTGAGCCTCCCAAGTCTCAGCTGACAGGATATTGGAGGACCTTGACTTCTTCAGCAGAGCTGTTTCATCGCCATCCTGTACACTTAACAAGTCAACAGGTCTTGGAAGCAATTAAATTAGTTAAAATTCCTATTGCCATATATATACGGGAGTGTGTGTTAAGATTACTCTATTGCATGCTTCAGTTGGCAGCCTTAATAACTTCATCATGGCTCAGTAATTTTCTAGCTTGTTTTTCAGGGCAAAACTATGGGATGTAGCTGGTCCAGGATGATGCTTTCTTTTAGCTATTTGAGGATCCCTTTGGGACAGTTTTCGACTCCAAGGTACCTTGAAGGGTGTGGTCCCCACATCTTCACATGGAGAATAATACTTTCACGGTTGGCTCTTCTGCGATGCTGCCAACAGCAATGGGGACAGATTCTCTGTACATGATCATCTCATAGTTGCCACTTGTAGCACCTTCCCACAGCTTCAGCAAAGCAATTGGAGTCATCGTGCAAAATACTTATCAAGCAGCAGTTTAAGATCCCTGCACAGATGAATTTTCTTGTCTTTTCATGCTGTTTCAGATCAGCCACACCCATTCCAGCTATTTGAATCTTGTGAAATACTTTTTGTGATCCTTGAGCACATGATAAAAGTGAACTCTATGGTTTCTTTTGTTTCTGGTAAGTCTTTTCATGTTTGCCCCAAGTACCAGATACATCCTATAAATTTTACTCAGTACTTGCCTTGACAATGATGAGCGGAGTTCAAAAGGCAAAGAGATTTTGCATCATTAAGCACCAATTCAAAGAAGAGATGCTCTGAAAAGCCTACAGTTTTCTTCTGAAAAATCTTTCTGAAGGCATTATGGTTTACAAAGCTTAAAACAAGAGTACTTAAATTGTACAGTGTATCTCATTTAAAAATAGAAACCTGTTGCTTCATCTTTAGTGTTCACTCAAAAAAGCATGAAGAGTTTTTTCCTCAGGACTTTTGATCTTAGAGTACAGCTGGAGTTACCCCTCTGCCTGTGGGTTTTGATACCTGCTCTGTTCCTGTCTTCAACACATGGGCAAACTTCAGACAACAGCACAGTGAAGATTGCCTTGCAATTTACCTTAACTGGTAAGGAGTCATAGAGTGGTCTGAAGAAGAGATGTCAGCACGGCCTAACCTGAGACAATTTCTCTTGGTATTCCTGTCTGTCTTCTATCCTCAACTCAGGAACCATAGTCATGTGGGAGTTACTAGCCCAGGGTTGGAAGGCTTCAGCATTGTTTTCTTCAGGTCAAGGGTTTCACCTATTAACTTCAACTTTTCCTGTGGAAAATCTTGTGCCAATGATTCACAGGGCAGAGAGTAAATGAAAGGAAAGATTAAAAGAAATATGTGAACTGTTTGTTATGTTACCTGGGCTCCCCTCTGCCACTGTAATTAATGCTTTTGTAAGGAAAACGGTGGCCAGACTCACGAAGAAGAACACCAGTCTGCTGCTTTTATGTGAGGAGAAAGGTATACTTAGAGGTTATAAAAAATGCCTGTTGCCTGACCCAGACCTCAGTTCTGCACTGGTAGATTCATTGTGCTCATTTTGGTTTCCATTTCTTATTAATTTCCCCTTCTGTGTCCTATAATATATCATCAGACAGATCAGCCTGAAGTACTGACGGTTGCAGTCAGTTGGTTCCTGCATCTGGCTGAAGTGACTCTGAGGGCTGAGTCCTCTCCTCCATCCCTTCACTGATGCCCTGAGCACTTGGAGGAGGTTTACGACCCTCACAGAGACTCTTTCCTGAGAGCTGCCATGAGGACAAAAAACATCTGCTGAGGGGCTGGGCCTACAGACCTTATTGGTTTAGGGAGATTATTCTCTGTGTTCACCATCAATCACTCATAAGTGCTGCAAATTACTGGCAATTAAAGCCAGAGTTCTGTTTATTCTTAATTCTTGCTATTAAGATCTAATGAAAAATGAGGCCATGTTTTCTTGTAAATGGAGGGGGAATGCAAAACTGAGAGTTTGGGACTGAAATAATTGTGTGTCTTACAACAATTTTGGGAAGCTGGGCTTATTTTAGAATTTTCCCCTTAATAATTCAAATTCTTTTTGTAAGTGACTTGAGTGACCTTTTTGTGGCAACACGTATGTTGCTATGGCAAGGTCTGTATTAATATTAAAAGGTGCTGTCAGACTGCACGCCTCCACTGAGACATACAAACACTTGAAGGAGGGAAATCTGCCAATATATTCTACACAGTTAGGAAAGGGAATGTATGGTCAATCACTGTTTTGCTCAGAAGGAAGCCACAAGAGAGAAATTTGTACCTTATGTATGCACTACTCTTCAAGCATCTGAACAGAGCAAGGCCCAAAACTGCACAGAGTTGTTTGGAAACATTACAAAAACATTTGAAAAACATTTGAAAATACAAATAATTTGACAGGACTTTTTCGTAATTACAGGTGTCTACCTTTACTGTCAAAAGAGGAAACAAAACAAAGCTCAGAAAGTTACATTTTCAATCTCAGATATACCTAAGAAACTTCACTGACTTCAATGGGTTTGCAGAACATTTGGAAATGTGTCAAAAGCCTATGAAAGCAGAAAACAGAAAAAAAAAAAAAAATCATTGTAATAATTTTTCTAGAAGGTTCTTTGCGATGTTTGAGGATCAAATACTGTTTGGTTTGTTTTGGTTAGGTTTTTAACTCTCTGTGATCAAACATTTAGGAAGAAATAATTTTCAGCATTACTGCTCTTTAATCTGAACACTTTCTATACCCTACTTTCTTTAGATTCACTTGAATGCCAGCCAGTATATGTGGTTGATCTACGGATACATTTCATATAAGTTCCCTAAGCAATAAAGGGTTAAACAAATAACGGATTCAGTTAATTGTTTTTGAGAGCCACAAAACCTGATTTTGAGTTTGGCCTGGAGGCATAACTCTGGGTATTGCCCAGACCAGTGATGTGATGGATGGCAAACACTTCTGTATTTACAGTGGCACATTGCCCAGCCTTTATACTGTCTGCTTCCTTCTCTTCACAGTCCATGAGGTCTCCAGTTATTTTTCAAAATTACAGTCCTCAAATGATTCCAGAATGCCAGACTACATCTGAGACATACATGCCTCCAGCATACCCTTTTATTTTATGGGAAATGTCAGTCTTTAGATAATGAGACCCAATAAGCTCTAATTAGCAGAAAGCCTCGTTATATCTCTAATAACAGAATGGTCAATTGTAAATCAGCAGATGAGGTCATTATTTTCAATCAGACTCTTCCACAAAACACCAAAACTTTACAGCTAGGAAAGCAGAGACTTCTTAACAAACCACTAATTCTCATTCATTTCGTAAGTAGCTTAGCAGAGTTCACATGAACATATGAATCATTCTATTTATCTTCTTTCATCAATTTATTTTATAACTGTTCCAAAGAAAATCTTTTATAGCAGCGATTTATAATGTAATAAACTTCCCAGTATATATTTATACTAGTATTGTTGCAAAATGAAGGGGTTTTTTCTTACTATTTTTGAGGAAATGAATAGTTGGATTGTGAATAACTATTTCAGTCCCATTCACAATAAAGTTCAGAATCCCTTTGGCTAATTCAGTGAACAATTCAGCAACTTTATGAGTAGTTTCTGTAGACATACTTTTGGGTGGCAATCAAGATGCAGGTAAAGAGAAAAACAATATTTTATATTTAGGTGACAGATTTGAGCCACTTTTAATGCTTACTGAGCAGTGAGGCTTTTTTCTTTACTTTTGCACTATTGGGTGAGAATGGGTTTCCTCAAGAATTCACATGCACTTAAAATGTGTACCATTTAGAGCACACTGAGAATTGAAACTCTTTTTAAATGCACAGAACAGATGCAACAGAGCCACTGACTAGTGTGATTCACTTGTGGGTTGCAGAGAGCCAAACAGGTCTGTGATGATACTACTGTTCCGGTCCTTACCCTATCCCTAAGACTTCAAATATAAAAGCCTACTGATATCATCTGCTGCATTGATTTCAGTTATGCCTTTCTAGGAGTTAGAGAGGAATCATGAAAACAGAGATTTTAAAGTTATTGGAAGACGATATCAATGAAAGAGGGTGAAGGGTGAGGTCTACTGGAAGTTTTATGCCTAGCGAGTGCATGTCTGCATGCAAAATAATGCTCGCTGTAACAGCATTTATATCAAGAGTTTAATACATTTATGAAATTTGTTGATAAACAGTGACTTTGGGTTACCTACAGTCTATGAGGAATATATCTTCCTTTTATAACTTACAAGGAGATTCAGTATGAAATAATTGCTTTTAGTATAGTGTTGGGGGGCAGTTCTGCATCAGGATTTTGCATTGATGTTAACAATGCTATTCAATGGAACTTCATTAAAGTGACTTCTGCTGGGCAGAAACCTTTGTTATGCTTAACAGAAGTTCATTATACATTTCTGCTGTAATGGTGGAGGAAGAAAACTTACAAATTATTTGTTTTCAATAAGAACAACAACAAAATAATATGCAGCGACTCTTTAAACTTTCACTTAAAAACTATTTTTAAATTATACACAAAACATCTGTTATAGATATTAAAATACGTGGGACTGTCTTCCAGATGTGAAATAATGTTTATCAAAGAATGGAACAAAAAGCAGTTATCACTGAAATAGGTCAAGAGGGAGGTCTCTGAATTACACAGATCTACCAGAGTTCCACAATAGGCAAGGGGTTACAAAACAAATGTGTGATCATGGTCAATATAAATATATTTGCCTTAAGAATAAGGTACTTAACAGGACACATCAGGCAAACTGAGATTCAGTGCTCTGTAAAAAACAAGCAGCCTTATCCATACAATTTGTGTTGTGAGTACATTTAACTTGAAGAGTATCTGTCATGTTAACACGGAGATTAGTTGTGGTGTTTAGGCACAGCTCCATCTTGAGTCACACCTTCCCTGAAGGAGTTTGGAGAGATGAAAATACTTCCCAGCACTCCTGAGCTTGTGATGTGAACTTGGCGTATGCACCAGCTGCAAGCCTGTGCTTTGTCCTTCTTGGTGGGCTGGTCCTTTCTCAGTGAGACCATCAACACCTTCTTTGAGCAGAAACCCACAGACCCCAAGACTGAACACAGCCCTTACTTTATAGCTGTGGTAACTAATGTCACCCTTTCTACAAAGGCATTCTCTTAAAATTTGGGCTTCCAGCCATGCCTTTAAACTGCTGTGTATCTTTTCCTCTGGAATTAACCATTGCTCTTTGTTTTGTGATTCTCTGACGCATCTGTTTCTTCTGTGCTTCTTTTATGGACTTTCAAGTCATCCGGTATATACGGCTTTCTCATACTGTGTGTGCAGACATCTATTTTACTGCCATTGTTACAGAGTTTATTTCTCCCAGTAAATGGATGTCAGAATTTTAAGCGGGCCACAGCATCAGAGGTATTTTAGGATTCTGAGATCATCCTGATTCGATCTTTTCCTGTTCAGACCAGGGCTGTCAACTGACCCACTAAAGCTCACAAACCTTTTGTAATGTATTGGTGATCCCAAAAGTCATGTGAAGCAGTAAATATTGCATAGTTTCAATGAAACCTTTTCTAATCTTGAAATCAAATGTGAAAGCTAGATGAAAATATCAGGAGTGATGAGGTGAAGGCTTCCTTCGCCAAAGCTAAAGAATGTGCTTGGGTGGGATCATGAAAGGAAACTTCTGACCATGCACTGTTCAGCAGTGCACTGCAATAATGAACAACGGTAGAACGCTGCATTCCAATGAAAACCACTTTGATCTTTGCTTGCAAGCAGAGATATTCTGTGTCCAGATACATAACAATGAGGATGTACTAGAATTCCTATCATGCTCCTCCAGAACTTCTCTGCCTGTATTACAAGCACCCAAATTAAAGGGTCAGCCTTCTGGAATTGCTCACCGTGTGACAGCTTCACGTCAATGCCTCTTCAGTGAGATAATAATTTACAGGGGAGGACCTAATTGACATCAATCATGTGGACATGAGAAAAATTGTTAGACACTTTTCCTTCTGATAGATTAATAAATAATGTGTGCATTTTTCCAGTTTGACGTCTCGAACTTTGCTGTTTCCACCTGTGTTGCCATCCAGCCCGTGATTTCCAGGCTCCATATTTTTTATATTCAGCCCACTTCTAAAGCAACACGGTATCTTTAGTCCTACTTCCCATGATACTTCAGCAAATCCACTCCATGATTTGGCAGAATAGGATGATTAGGCATTGTTGGTGAATTGAAGCAGCAAGTAGAGCTGGTTTTAACGTCTGAACTAATCTGCTTTGGCAGAAGGCCAGAAAAAATGGAAGGAAACAAGCTCATGACCTTCAGGCAATTGCTGTCTGGAGAAAGGGTCTCTTTGGGGGGGCTGCTTAGTCATGATAGTGAAAAACTCATCACTACAGGTTGTGGTATTTCGTCTCTGAGAAAAAATTGTATTTTCAATTTATTAGATTGTTTTACATGTAACAAGAAATCTGTTACACTTCTAAATATCATTATAAAACAAATTAAATTCTTGATATATAAAGCAGATACCATCTATATGCCAATGTTTTCCCATGCAGTAATCCTCATATGTGAAGTACAAGAAACATAGGGTACTTATTTAGATGAAAATGTATGCTACTTTTTCTTACACAACTGTTGACCATTTAAAGATGACTGCTGGAATGTAAAAATGTATTTTTGCAAAACAGAATCTATACCTTTGCATATAATTGAACAAGCCAAACTCTTATTTATCCAAAGAGAAAGAAAAACAACTCCCCAAAATTCCCTCTCTTCCCAGTTCAAATGAGTCATATGATTTCTAGCAACATCCTGGTTTTATTCAGTGTTCCATCTGTGTTGGCTAAGGGACTAAGAGGTCAAGTGACTTCAAGGGTGGCTTTCCCATAAAGGCAGAGACAGCAGCTGTCTAACGGAGAAAACATGAAAGCAGAATAATACTGGTTGACACTGGAACATTTAAATAACCACGGGCTGGGAGGAGATGACATTTTCCCATTCCCCCAGAGCAGCTAAGTCTTTAGAGAAGTTGCTAGTGAGATAGTAACAAGCAAAGGGCTTTTCACTGAGGCTGCAGCATTAGCTTTGCATCTCCTAGCACATATCTCTGATGTATAGGCAATGCAGTTTATGTCCATGAAAATTCACCTGGTTTGCACCTATCCTTCCAACGCCAAAAGAACTCTAAAATCAGCTTAAAGAGAAGAAGAAAATAGGCTCATGACTTTTCATAAAATGTTAAAATCATACATAAAATGCAAAAAATACCAAGATGCAGATAAAACCTTTTATTGGGACTTAGTTTCTCTTTGTTTCTTAAGCCTGGTGGTAGGCACAAAAAAGTAACTATTTGCAAATATCTACTCCATGGCAGACACTGTGGTAAACAGTAATCCTTTCAGCCTGAACAGAGGAATAATCTCTGTGTGGGTGGTAACATGCAGATGGTGTTGGATCAGTCTGGTGCTTAAGTCCTGGTCAGAGGATGAGGGCTCCTCGCAAGCACAGACAGACGCTGGCAGTGCTGTTCACACAGACATTGCTCTGCTGCCTTCCTGCATGGCTCTCGAATCTTGACAGGAGCAGCACTCTCATTTATATTTCTTGATCTGAATATGTTGTTTTCTTATGTTCGTCAGTTCTGGGTCACATCCTGCTGTGCAGCCAAGACATGGCCAGGAAGCCCAGCAGATCCTTAGTGAGGACATGCTCTTGGTGCAAAGGTAGCCCAAGCGGCCCTTGCAATAAACTTGGCCTTGTTAGCCAAAAAAGCTGATGCTATCCTGAGCTAGCAGGAAATCAACTGTTAATATCACTTGCAGAGTGGACTGGTACTGTCACACCTTCCTCCTGTTGCAAGTGGGGCACCACGTAGGTAGCTCAGCACAGTTCACTGTATCCCCTGACCAAACCAGCTGCACTTCTGTTAACTCTGCAAAAACAAAACTTCACACACACAATTTCACTTTCAATAGATTTCTAGAGGAATTTTTTATTGTTATTATTTTGTCCTTCAGTGCTCTCCATACCCAGACCTCTGTCCAGCAACAATATCCAAGGCTGCAGAATGAGGCAAGCAAGAATTCAGATACCAGTGAAATTTCCCCTTGTAAAACAGAGGCAATGATGGCAATTCATTCAATGGCAATAATACTTTGAAAGTACCCATCAATTGGGGGAATTACCAACAATATTCACAGGCATTGATCCAAGAATAATACTTCTGATCTGGACAGTTTCAATTTAAAGGGCAAGGAAGAAAAAAAAAAAAATATATTAGGCAGGGCAAAGAGGATCTTTGAAGCATGAGAAAGGAACTATGTGATGTTCCCTGGCATTTCTGACACTTGCTCCCTGGCTGCTTTGTTCTGAGCCTATTTATATAATTAAGATAAAGAAAAACCTTCTGACAAAACAAATTCATGCAGCTGACTTGCTTGCTGGAAGTGCATCTTATAGAGCTGTTGCCTTACTACCAAAGGTTCCTTGGGTCAGTGGACTCCTCTACCAATATGGAGTGAACAAATAAACGTAAGAGAGAGCCCCAAACATCCCAGGAAGCTTGCACAGTTAGAGAGGGATGTGTCTAAGAAGAAAAGGAGGCATGGATAGAGTTTCAGGACCTATACCCAAGATAGCAATCTAGAAACTTCCTGAGAAACTTGCCTCTAAATCCGCAAATCCTTTACTTTTAAATTTTCATTCTCTTCAGATGTTCAAAATCCAACCTTGCTCTGTTTTGAGCAATTTTGCCTAATTTCTCTCAGAATTAATTATATAGAGATATTTTTCCATATAAGACTCCTGAGAAGAATATTTTCCCAGACCTCCTTTTCTGACAGGACCAGACTTCACAAAAAATAGTGGTGAAGGTGCCTACTATTAGTTTAGAAGGTTTCCCTAAGAAGTGGGAAGAAGGGTTAAATTTTTTCTTCAACTTGAGAAATGCCAAATCTATACATTCCACCTCTTATAAAAAGGCTGATCAGCAACTTCAAAAGTTTTTAGGTCAGTACATTAAGGTAAAGTGAAGTCACAGTTAGTTTGCAGTCATGTTAGACTAAAAAGTGGCATTCTTAGTGCATATGATCAAATACTCTAGTGAAGGGCATTTAGAGGAAATACTCAGGTTTGCGTACACTTTTTAGAGATCTTGGTTTAAAGATCTCCATTCCTGAAACATAATCCTGGAAACAAAGCCTCTTTATGTTGAACATCTCACCTTAGAAAATGTATGTGCAGTTATATATAAGGGGTTCAAAGGTAAAATTCAGCACTTTAATGATTTTGCTGTTCTTCACTCTCCATGAAACAGCAATGCTTTCCTGGTATTATCAGAGCATAAAACAAGAAGACTGGAAAACTTCCTCACCTAGAATATCCCATATCTGGTTGCAAAGTTGCTCTCCTGATATGAGGTTTTGAAATCTTCCATCCAGATGGAAGATCTGATTTACTTCAGCACTTAGTTCCTGTTTGTGAGCTTTAGCTAGCGGGTCGTTTAACAGGTCAAAGGCACCCATTCATCCTTTTAAAATAATACTTTCACTGTGATAGTTTTTGGTGTCTGCATCCTTTATTAGACTGAGCATAGAATTTTTACCATGAAAGTCTAATACTGTTGATGCAACTTTCCTTCTGTCATTTCCCTTCCCCTCTCTAACAGAACTTTCTTGCTCTGTCTATTAATTAGGAGTTCTGCTTAAAGCAGATACGCTAACCTGAACCAGATGGATGTTTACAATGTGAGGTATTCTCAGCAAGAACTATGTGAAAGCTGTGATTTTCATGAAATTATTCCTGTTTAATTTTTTTTATGTCTCTAAATTAAAAAAACTGGTGAACAATATTGAAATATTTAAATTAGCATTTAAAATAGTCCTAGTTAGATGCTGGAGTTAAACCCTTTAAATGTTTGTTAACATATTTTATGATATCACATGTATACAAACAGGCAGTTTGGGCACTGACAATAAGGCACTTTACTAATTCTCTTCCAAATCCTGTTGCTTTTTATATCTGCTCTTGGACACTGCAAAAGAAGCTTCCCCTCATTTATAGTTTAATATTTATAAATTCACCTACAGCAACCAAGTCTTATGTAAATGGACAAATTTGGGGAGCTGGGATAAGAGTGTCTACTCAGACTTTGTTGGAAGATTTTTTTTCCTGTTTCTATCTGCCTTTTTAAAACAAAACAAAACAAAACAAAACAAAACAAAACAAAACATCAAAACAAAACCAAAATCACTGATTAAGAGGCATTCTGTGAATAAAATAGCATAAGTTGACTACCATTCTTCTTTATTCTGAATGTATCCATTTCTCAGAAGTATTGACATGAAAATTGCTTTACTGATTAGAGATCTGGAAAACAGTTTTCTTCAAAGTACTGGTAAATTTGAACACTGTTGAACAGGTGTGGTGTTAGCAGCTGTGATCGTTACAAGACAAGCAGTGTGGTCTGTCACCAGGGAAAGGGTTAAATGACGTTAAAAATCAAAGTTTCATTGGTTTCTGGTCTGGTTAAATCACCGTAAATGCCTACATGTAACAGCACCAGAAGACAGTGAGGTCTGAGTATCAGCTGGTGTCTGCGCTTCACCTTCCATATGATGCAAATACACCCCAGAAAACAATTTAGAGCATACTGTATATGGAGAGCCAGAAGTGGCATGGGGTTCCAATTACAGTAAAATGAACCATATGTCTAATTAAATATATATGTTTTCTGTTGATCTCCACACTAATTGCTGAAAACAGATGCACATGTTTCATCTAAACAGCAATTAGCTATGGGTAGCTATAATCTGTGATTCTCCCCTATACATCTTTTTCTCACCTGCTGCTCATCTTACTCGTTGTGGAAATACTGGGGTTTTTTCAGGCTATAGTTTTCTTCTTATTGGAGTATTCGTGAGTTCTCATGCTTCTTCATATGGTGCATATAATTAACTTTTCCTGGTAGAAAGAAATAAGAAAGTATTTTAAAAAGTAGTGATAAGACATTTCTCCAGTTTTATGGGAGACATCTTAAAGATTCCTGAGGGTGGTGCTAAGCACATTATGAAAATCACCCCTGCAAGATCTGCCAAATTAGGAATACAGAGAAATGCTGCAGATGTTTGAATGGAATTAATTTGCTTGGGTATTTCTTGATGAGGAAGATTTCTATAAAATTATTTCCCTAAAGCTGTACAGAAGTGGCAAATTTTTTCAGTGCATTTCCAGTTTTAGCAAAACATACATAAAATGACTGTCTAAATAAATTCCTTTTTTTTTTTTCTGAGCAAAAATGAAACAACAGCAGCAATTCCTTTCATTATACTAATCTAAGAAAAGTTATATCTCGTTGGTAGCCACAAAGTCAATGTGAAATACTTTTCAAATGAAATTCCTGAGGTAAGAATATGAGTTAAAATTTTTAGAGTTGAATAAATGAATTCTGAACTCATCCTGCCCAGCCGCATTCTTAAATGCATTTGGTTTTGCAAACAGAATTTCAATGGTGATGCAAATCACATTCTGAATAGCATAGTATCTTTAGCCGCAATACTCCAGCTTAAAGCAAAGATAACTTGTCAGCATTTTTCTGCTTTTAAACATGACCGTACATTTATGTTTTGTCATATCAAGGTTTTTCCCCATAATTTTTTAAATTATCCTTGTAGGCATTATGCTGTTGAACATCCTCATTCACTGCAAACATTTGGAAAGATAAACAGCATTTCAGTGAGGTCTTTTTATTAAAAAAAAAAAAAAAAAAAATGCTGCTCTGAAACATTCCCCCAGCAAAAGATTTATTTTTCAGTGGACTGTAAGATATGTGTGTAAATTCTTAGTAGGGTATTTTTCCAAAGGGATTGCTCTGCATTGCTTCTACATTAGGTGTAGTTACTCATAAGAGGGTATTTTCACCATCTGCATTTTCTCACTTTAGGCGTGGGGCTTAGGTGTGTTTCAATGAACTGAGAGGCTTGTCTTTTCTTCATAGTCAAAGGGAGAAGGATGGAAGCCTTCAGAGGGTGGGGAGAAGAAAAGGAGGAGGAAGAGAAGTGGTACCTAAGTTAGATGTCCGAAATGGTTTAACCAGTGTCAGTGTTCGCGATGATGTCAACCACATTCCCTGTATTTGTAAATTTTCCTAAGAATGCAATTTAAGATGAAACACAGACTGAAAGCCACGTAAGTTTATTGTGAGAATATCATGATCAACTAAAAGCAGTTTATGAAAGCCTGTAAAATTGCAGGTCACTTGCATATTTGCTGAGAAAGTTCTTGACCTTCCGGAAGAGTTCAGAACATGGAGGAATGATTCACAGAGTAATGACTTCACTTGATGAGCAGCCTACATAACCGGGGATTCAGTCAGTTATACATTTTCATAGAATCATAGAATCATAGAATCATAGAATAGTAAGGGTTGGAAAGGACCTTAAGATCATCTAGTTCCAACCCCCCTGCCATGGGCAGGGACACCTTGCACTAAACCATGTGGCTCAAGGCTCTGTCCAACCTGGCCTTGAACACCGCCAGGGATGGAGCATCCACAACCTCCCTGGGCAACCCATTCCAGTGCTTCACCACCCTCACTGTAAAGAACTTCTTCCTTATATCTAATCTAAACTTCCCCTGTTTAAGTTTGAACCCATTACCCCTTGTCCTACCACTACAGTCCCTAAGGAAGAGTCCCTCCCCAGCATCCTTGTAGACCCCCTTCAGATACTGGAAGGCTGCTATGAGGTCTCCATGCAGCCTTCTCTCCTCCAGGCTGAACAGCCCCAACTCTCTCAGCCTGTCTTCATACGGGAGGTGCTCCAGCCCCCTTATCATCCTCGTGGCCATCCTCTGGACTCGCTCCAACAGCTCCATGTCCTTTTTATGTTGAGGACACCAGAACTGTACGCAGTACTCCAAGTGAGGTCTCACAAGAGCAGAGTAGAGGGGCAGGATCACCTCCCTCGACCCGCTGGTCACGCTTCTTTTGATGCAGCCCAGGATACGGTTGGCTTTCTGGGCTGCAAGTGCACACTGCCAGCTCATGTTAAGCTTCTCATCAACCAACACCCCCAAGTCCTTCTCTGCAGGGCTGCTCTGAATCTCTTCTCTGCCCAACCTGTAACAGTGCCTGGGATTGCCCTGACCCAGGTGTAGGACCTTACACTTGGCTTGGTTAAACTTCATAAGGTTGTCATCGGCCCACCTCACAAGCGTGTCAAGGTCCCTCTGGATGGCATCCCTTCCCTCCAGTGTATCAACCGAACCACACAGCTTGGTGTTGTCGGCAAACTTGCTGAGGGCGCACTCAATCCCACTGTCCATGTCGCCGACAAAGATGTTGAACAGGAACGGTCCCAACACCGATCCCTGAGGGACATCACTCGTTACAGGTTTCCAACTGAACGTCGAGCCATTTACCACAACTCTTTGCGTCTTTTCCTTGTCTCTCTTTCAAAGTTCACAAGTTGTTTTATCCAGTGTGAGGTGAGCTGCATTGTTTTAACCCTGATTTGAATTATATTTTTCATGCAGTTTGAACTGTTTTAACCCTGATTTAAATTGTATTTTTTATGCAGTTTGGATGCCATTTTGTTTCCGGTCTACTTTAGTTGGCTTTTTGGGAATCAACATATTCAGAAAACCTCTACCAGTATTGCTGAAAAGAAAGGAAAAACAACCCTCAAAAGATTCTCTCTCTAGCCTCCCATGCCTTACATGGTCATTCTCCATTGATAAACAGAATTAATTTTGAAGAAGAAACAAATTTTTCCCACATCATTATCAGAAGTAGTTACATACATTTCATCATATTCATATAGCAAGACATTTGTAACATGAGCAAGGATGGGTAAACTAATAATTTGTCTCGTTAGCTGCGTTAATATTATATTTTTAATGGAGTAGACGCTTTCATTTGATAGTGAAAATTTGTTTCAACAGCAGAATCTTTTATTACAGCCTGGACAGGTGGAATTTGGAGAGCCTTTATAACATTTACACTTCAAGGAAATATCTGAGTTAAATACTGCACTTGCAATTCTTATTTTTTCTGGAAAATTAGTTTCTTGCCTCACATTATGTAACACTTTAAGGGATACATCTGAGAACCATTTTAATCTCTTTTGGCTAACTTTCAGAGTGGAATTTCCAGAATGAAAATAGATCAGACTACTTTGTTATCGTACTCTGATGAAGACTTCCTCTTCTGAAACAATCAACTCCCTTTTGTTCTGTTTACATTCATGGGTCACATTGAGTAATGCCATCTGCTGACAGAAATATGGACAAGTGAGTCATACAATGCAAAAGCTAGAGCAGAAGATAAGAAATACTCATGTTAAAGAAAGACTAAAGGCCAAAGATCCTGCCTCTGTCAAAGGTCTGAAGCTGATATTTAGGGAAAGAATGCATGAAAACTGTAAGAATACGTGTCTCATGTATCTACAATGGTCTGTCTTTGAGGCACATAATAGTGCTTAATAGTTCTTGATGGATTTTTCTTTCAAAATTCTTATGTAGGATAAATCTTTTTTGATCTATTTAGGATTCAGTACTAAGTGCATCTTGTGTTACTAATTACCACACTGCAACCATGTGCTGTTTTTACACCTATTAACTTTTCTTTGAGTGTTCCTACCCCATCCTTTCTTATGAGAAACTGTTAATTATTTATTGCTCAATCATTCATGAATTTCTAGAATTTTGATCATCTAGTAGTTACTTGCATACTTAGGAAAATCTCCCAGGTCCTTCTATAGAAGAACAACTGTTAAGACTATGAATTCAATAATGATCAAAACTCCCCTTTTGCCTTATGCTAAGTGAAAATCCCATTTAATTCTCTGCTTATGGGCAGGCAGTGCACAATGAGGAGGTAATGCTGTGAGAAGGATGAAGACAAAAGCAAGTTCAGTAAAGCTAGAAAGACTTTTTTTCAAGTCTTTATGAAAATTCGTCATCGCATATACAAAGAATTTTCAGCAGTGGTTGCCTTATCTCTAACTAGATGTGCAGTCTTGCGAAAGTAAAACAGCAGAGTTTTGGTTGATAACATCTGACCTCAAAAGAATGGCTGGGGGTTTTATTGATTTTTCTGCCTAGACTGCATTTACAGTTGGGATGATTAATTAATGAATTTCTAGTTCCAGAAAGAGATTATTGCTACTTAAACTGATTAGCACAGAAGTATTTTATGGCTTTCCAGCAATTAATCTTTATAGCTAAACTGACGTAGTATCATCTTTTTCATTCTAGCATTTCTAGTTTGTACAGAAACAGTAGTTGACTGTTACTGATGTCAACAAAACAATAATACAGTTATATCAGAAATGCAATGTACAGAATGTCACGAGACATTTGCATTATTTATTAGTAGGAAAATATATTAATGGCACTGTCAGTTACATATGGACCTCTGTCATATACTGTACAGATACAACTTTGTGCACATTGTTGTGCAGATAGTGTGGTGGTTTGCTGCCACAATGTACTCATTCAGACAGTGAAAAAGTACTTAGCTGAGCTGCAATACACAATCTCCTCAGCGTTGAGAAAAATTCCATGGATTGCTGCTAACAATGCAGAACAAGAATATTTACAAGAAAAAGCAGTTCTTTGGGTTCTTTTGGGGGAAAAGGAAAATGGGAGAGACATTGAAATGTCGCCAGGTCTAGCTTGAATAATTATGACTTGCTGCAGTGCTGTGTTATAGATACAAGATTAAATGTGCATTACACAACATTGTTTGTAAGAACCTTGCTGTCTTGGATAACATCTCTGTATTTAAGAAAGAACAAAAAATTCCAGAAGGCTCTGCCCTTGGGAAACTGCCTCACACTGACCTAATTACTACATTAAGCTTGGATTGAATGGTTGATCCTAAAGTAGTTAAAGCTGCAAGCAGGAAAACAGAAAATTCTCCCTCTCTTCCTCTGTCTCTCTCTCCTTCTGGGAAGAAATGTCATTAAGATGATGCTTTGTATCATAAAAGACAATCTTGCTGTGTGTCTCTGTTCATGAAATTGGCCTAGGTAACAAATGCATTACACTGTGCAGAGCTGCGGTAATTCATGAAAAAAGAAATAGCCATAATCTTCACTGTGAAGAAGGTGGCTGCAAACAGGAAGAAGGTTTGTATTTGGTTTGCTTAGTTGTTCTGGTTTTGTTTTGTTTTGTTTTGTTTTGTTTTCTAAGTACGAAGGAAAACATGGAGAAAAGGAGAGACCTGAAACAGGAGGGAAGGAAATAGAAGATGGGAGCTTTCAAGAAAAAAAGAAATCTGAATCCCGTCATAAATGATATAGGAAGGCAGTGAACAAATCTAATGAGAAAAAATGTATTTTGCTCATTTTGGGAAAAAAATTAAGAGCAAAGCAGGGAAAGAGCATGATATTTCTGTTGTCACTAACTATAGTGCAACACACTCAAGAGTCAAAATAAATTCTTTCTGTGACCACTCCAGTATTCCTTGAGTGATCTGAAATCCCTTGCAGTTTTGGGATTAGCAGGGTAGCAAAGGCCCTCAGCTTTCTCTCAGTGTGCCTGCAAATACCCAGAGAGTGCAGAATCTCTTTCAAGAATCTTTCCAAATCTCTTTTTAAAGATGACAAGAGCTGCACCAAAAAAAGACATTGTGACAATGAAATAACTGGTCTTAGCTTCAAAATTCTTCATCTTATTCCTAAATTGCTCAGGCTTCCCCTTGCAGCCATGCGACCTTGCTAAACCTTTGTCAGCTCTATTGGAGATCCTCATACTCTAAGAACTGGTTTTCACAGATATGTGTAACTAAATGAACTGTTAAACCTTTGCTTTGAACTAAATCAGTAGATTGCTATGATTATGGTCCTCACAAGAAGCACTTTTCAGAACTCTGTCTCATAAGATATACATAAAAAAAAAGGTTGTAGCACTGTAGTCCTAACCTCCCTAACACGGTAGCAACTTGATATTACTTTGCCTGTGTGTCTATATATACTCTCTTACCTACAGTGCTGAAGCATGGGCTAACATTTAGCTGCCAATCTGTCATGATTCCCAAGCATACCTGGTAAAAATTTAGAATTTTTATCTCATGGGAATCTTTGAAGTTTCTGTAATTTTCCTTCAAAAAATGAAGCTTCATGGGAAATAAGAATACAAAAACTAAGTTTTCACAGGGGCTGTTTTCAGAATTAAGATTCTTTTCAGTATCTATCTCCAAGCTTCACCTTGTATGCTATTTTTATTTTTGTATTGAGAGAAATGTTCTAACTTCACCCCATACCATACTATGTATCTTACAGTCACTGCTTACCACTCCTACTACTGAGATGTTAAAAGATGACACTATAAAATAGTTGAAATAGTCTATTCTATCTTTAAAGCCATTAAAGACAGCTGCTATTCAGTGCTGATTGAAACATCTTATCTCCTTTTCTAGATCAAAGCGTATACTGTGGCACTGACCATAGCATGGCATTTGGATATTCTAAATAGATGGTCTTCAGATGATCCCTATGGATTTCAGATTTAAATTCCACTGGAAAGTAAATACATTACGATCCTAACTTTTCCTGGTTTTTGAGTAATTATAATATTCCTTTCATAGTATTGGATCCTCCAGAGACATGTGAAAGATTTTAGGGTAAGGTCTTCCAAACACCTAAAATGACATTTTGCTGGTAGTTGGAGAGCCCAGGGAAATAACAGCTTGTACATAACCTTACAGAAAGCTTTCAAATGTGGAGAAAAAATGGACAGCAAAATAAAAAGAGGCTGGATCAGTGGCTGAATTTTCATGTAGAGGCTTTGCAGCCATAGTCCTCAGGCTGGAAAAAGCTGCCTTGGCTGAATTTCCCCCATAAGGGTGAAACTTCTGAAAGATTCAGGAAAAAAGAATTTAAGTTCTACAGGTGGAGAACAAGCTTTGGTTTTTCTTCCAAGTAATATTAACATTTTGAACACTAGTTGTATCTAGAAAAGTCCATAGGGTTAAAAATTGAAAGAATACCAAAATACCTTCAAACTGTTGCTGTGCTAGCCAACTATATTTAGTATACCTAACAAGGATGCTGATAATTCAAGGTTAAGTAGACTTTAAATCATATTACTTACATCTCAGATGCAAGTAAAAATTAATGATACTGTGTTGGGAAGCTGCGTAAGACTCCAGCCTGGCTAGGTGTAATATTATTGCAAAGGGCTTATGGCTGAAAATGCTCTGGAAGAATGTGAGTAAACAATCATATTCATTCAACTTGTGTAACTGTATATTCAGGATCCAGACGCTAGAGAGTGAACCATTAATGGCCGACTTAGCTTGTATATTTAATTGTATGTTGGATGTTTCATTCACTGTACTCTGCTATCCATTTAGACTTGAGGCACAAACAAAAATGGATAATTATTTTAATATAATAAATGGAGAGAATGAATAACAAACATACTACAGTCTCCTACTTCCCCACAGTTTTCCAAGAACAGAAGCCTTCTGAGAGTAGGACACTTTTCTTTAATTTTCTAATCATACACATTTGTGGTTAGTTGAGCTGTTTCCATATGCTACTATTTATTTTTATTATCCATATAAGAGAGATATTCTGTAGGGGGAAGCCAGAAAGATAGAGTTAAGGGAGAGACAGATAGACAAAAAATAGACAATATCATATTGCAGAAATCCCGGCTTCCTGATTACACAGCCTTAGCTCCAAACTGGTACCATATCCTGAAAACAGACCTACTATTTTTTACTATATTAGTTGAGTAGAGTAAGGAATTTAGCTCAATTGAGAAATAAAAAGCTGTCCACTGTGACAAGCATTAATGTTTCCTTGAAGTATGCCCGCTATTACCAATGCTACTTCATAAGATAAAAGCAGTGTCATTGACACAAGCTTTTGTGTTTCAAAAGACAAAGAACCACCCTGAAGTATATTTTTAAATGTGCCTTGTAGGATTTAGCCACAATAAAAGTATTTAATTGCATTACTTCAGTACAAAAGAACATTAGCCAATACACTTTCCAGTGCTGTGTGTAGACAAGGATATTTGCAACTTCTTAGCATTCCAGCCCTTGTAGAAATAAATAAGTTCTTCATGATTCTTGTATAATTATTTTAGTACTCTATAGGTAGAAAGGATGATAAGTAAATAGTTGTGGAAATCTGGTTGGATACAGGCTACAATTGAGTCATTTGGACTGAAAGTTGCTTTTCATTCACTTCCTCTGAAACTTTACGTTCATTTTATCTGCAAAGTTATTTATGGGATGAGAAGCTGTCACGATTACGTGCTTACAGAAGTGCTCATGCCAGAGGTATGCAGTGGTCATTAGAAACACTTCTATGGGTTTGGGAACTGTCCAGTGGGGACAAATAGGTAACTCACAAAGACAAAATAGACATACATTTGCTGAGTCAATGGCTTGCTAATAATAGTTCTCCCTGCTCTAGCAGCTTATCCCTTGTTTTGCATGTATTGCTAGTTAGGCTTGGGTTACACATAAATACAAATGTCATGACCTATGTGTGTCAAAAAGCTAAGATACTGCCATTGGAAATGTAGCTTTAAGCTCTATTTTCATAAATACATGGAAGCAAAAATAGAATCACCATGGATTAACACATGGAGATATAAAATCCTCACTGAGCACAGTGAGGCCCAAAGTCTGTAACATCAGTCAAACCCTGCCTCTTGGTGTTCTGCAGAGCTGGTTCCTGCCTGGACCCCAAATCCTGTGGCTGCCTGGGCATTTGTGTAGAGTTTTTTCTCTAAGGAAGGGCCTGATTGTAATCTGTTGCTGCATGATCTGGTTACATTATCAGCTCTCAAGAGAAAGGACATGATCTATTTATGCGCTGAATTTCTAGTTAAGGGTCAGTGTTCAAATGACTTGGGAATGACTGAGAAAAATATAGGTGAGTAAATAAGTAGATCATTGGTGATTTGACTGATTGGTCATTGCTACAATGGAGCACCCAGAAGAAAATCATGCAAACACCCATTGCATATGTATACAAATACCACACAAGTCTGATCATGAGTTCTCTGAGGCAGCAAACTTATTTTAGGCGGCACAATACAGGATGCATAACCTGGAAGAGTGATAATTTGAATGGAAGTTTGGGAGGACAACAGTAATGATGAAATTAATAGACTGTCCTCAAAGAATGTGAGACACAATTGGTACAACTCAAACAATACAATCTCACATTGTAAGAAGAACAACACTCACCTTTGTATACAAATAGGGCAATCTGCATGTTGCAAGAAAATCTAGGAGTAGAGAGGCAGATCTAAAGAATATTTAATACAGCTCTTAAGTCTGAGGAATATTGAACTAAGGCAGATGCTGATGGGACATAGGACTGAGATGCCTGAGAAACAAGTGTTGAATAGAAACTCTGTTCAGCTGATTACTGTTATTGTATCTGCAGAGACATTACCGTTTTCCTTCCAGCTACTACTATGAAGACAATTGCATAGAGTTTATTAGTTTTCCAAGTCAATCTCAATTTATTAGTGTAAATGTTTTCATTTGCATTCTGACAGCAAAACTTTGTGATCTGGGAAAAATCAGTACCTCTCCGTGTCAGAACTTTGGTCATGACCATCTTAAATGAGCATAGTATGCAATAATGGTTTGTTTGGGGTTTTTTTCCAGAAGGCAGGGATGTATACTGTGGAAACTCTACCCTTGAGCTGAAATTAAGACAGATGCTATTTTATACCATCTTGCTTTCTTTAAAACATACTCATCTTTTAGAGATGTCTCTGATATCCCCACAGACATTTCATGCATAGCAAAAATTGCAGTTTATCAGAATACTATCAGGAGTCTCGCTGGCTCTTCAATAGATCTTCTCTGTAATACTGTGCATATCACTTCATCCCATTGATTTCTTTCTTCTGCTATGATTTTTTTCACTAGAGTATTTAGACTGAAGGTACTGATACCTTTGTTTAATCATTTGTTTAATTGTTCAGTCATGGGGTCCTGATTACTACTGGAGCTCCAGGAATTACTACCATTCTACAGAAAAGTCGCTGCACAAAGCACAACTTAGCTGATAAAAAAGGACCACTGGGAAGAAAGGCAAGTTAGTTTTCAATATTTTTGACTTTTCATAATATTTGTTTGAAGAAATACTTTAAATGTAGTGTTTATGTCAGTTATCCATTTTCATCAGTTCTACCATTTTCTAAAGACAGGATAAGGAGGTTAGTATGTTCTGTAGTAAGACTTTCTCTTTATGGATCTTAACTTTGTAATTTCAGACAAGTGCTGAGACAGCATGAAGTTTTGAGCCCACTGTTTTTGTGGAAAACCAGACCTCATTTGGAGTTAAGGATATGTTGCCCATGTTGCATGCTTCGGGACCTTTTACTTCAGGCTATCTCTAGCCTGGTTCAGTGGACTGAATGCCCAGTGATGGCTGGACCACATCAGCTCTGCTCCTGGAGCATACTGTTGTTTGGTTTCATCCCAAAGGAATCCAGTTTCAGAAGCCGTAGAAACATTGCTCACCAAAATACAGCAAGCGTGGACAGTCAGAACACTGGCTTCAATACTCTTAATATGAACAAAAAAATACTATACAAGCGCCATAGTTTTTCAATTGTATTTCAGGTACTGCAAAAAAACCCTTAGTTTCTGGAAATATGTGCTAGTAAGACAAATGCTGCAAGAGTTGCCATAAATCAACTGTCCACGCTAAAGAATCAAAATAACCTTTTCCAATATCAGAGAAGGCAGACTGTTTTGTATGTTACTTTCTTACTTTTTAGCTTTAAGAAGATATAAACAAAGTACTAAGCCAGACTGCCAGCTTACCCAAAAGGTCATACCTGCCAGTAACATATCTCAGGGGGTGAATTTCTCAGTAGATCATGAACAAACATGTGCTGTAAACATCAAGGTCCCTTCAGATGTTAAAACCGAAAATTGTTGGGGATTTTGTGGAATTACAAACTCCCAACAATAAAGTAGATTTTATGCCTGGCAGGTTAACAACACAGCGTGCTAGTGAGTCCCAGTAATGCTCTGCTAATTGTGCTCTTTCTGGTCCACCCCTAAAATTCCAGAGATTTTAAACTAAGCACACTCCACTCTGGTCTGCAGACTGCTTACGTAGGCTGCTTGAGAATAGCCATGCACCTCTGCCTGTGACTCTCATACAGTAATCAGCGCCTGCCAGGGCCATAGCTTCAGGAAAAATGTGAAAGCAAATAAATGGCTGGAGGCCTTAGACAGGAGTTAGGAAATCTGGATTCATCCTCTTGCTATGGCACAGGGTTTCATGTGGATCCTGGATCCAAAACCAAAGATTTAAGATTTCTTTCATCCTCGCTCTAAAGCTTTTTTCTCTTTTCGAAGAAAAATTTCCCAGGCCTAGACTTTACCTACATCCTCAGTCTCTGGTAGATATAGGAAAGAATAAAAACCGCTCCGCAAAAAGCATTGTTAGGGATTTTTTCAGTATCACCCCTCCCCAGGAGTCCCTTTGTATCTGTCCAGCTTGACTTGGGGATTTTGTCCTTTTTCAGAAGAGGTTTTAAGATGGCACTCTTGACTTTAGGAATTTAATGCATTGTTCCATAGGACAAGAGGTGTAATTGATTCATTTGGCTTATCTACAGCTCTTCAACGCTGCTCTTGTTGGTGGCTAAGCTGTCAGAAGATACTCATGGATCCCTGCAACCTTTGAAAAAAGTCTCTTCACCAGGACAAAAATAGCAACAAGAAGGGAGTCTAGAAAAGCATACTGAGTTGTCCAGGAATTTAGTGACATGCAGAATATAAACTCATGAGAGGAACGGACATGTCAGCTGTCAAGGCTCCATAATCTGGACCATCCCTTTCTAAGCTAAGGGTGATGGTTTCATCCTGACCAGAAGCTAAATAGTTAATTTATAAAAGGGCTGTCTTCTGGTTTGGTTCAGAAAACTGGAATTTCATTTATATATCCATCTAAAATTCTCATTATAAAAAGTTAATATGATTTACTTTCTTCATCTGTACTGGGTTATTCGAAGACACTTAGGCAATTGCCACTTTTCTTAGTGTTTCAAGGATGCGTGCAGTTTGCTAGGCACATGGTGAAAGATGTTATGCAAAAATGTTATTATAAAGCTAAAGCAGTAGTCCTTCTAGCCAGAGTGGCTAGCCAATAGTTGTTTTTTCTGGGACATTTCAATTAGCAGAAAAAAATGGTGCTAGACTTGGGCATCTTTGAAGAAGCTCTAGTTAGACTAGAAACAATACTGCTAAATGCTAGCAGTGGAAAGCACAAATGCAGTAGAAATGTTGCGCCTCTAATGTGGTTGGAACAACAGAAAAAGTCCTTGCCTCCTACCAAGTTCTGAGGCTGAAGCATATGGCAAAAATGTACAAAATATTTCTCTCTTGGACATATGATGAAACAAACACTTTCTTAGCCTTCAGCAAACACCTCCACCCCAAAGCCCACTGTCTCCAAGACAGACTTTTGCAAGCTTTTCTGAAGCTCCCATCTTTCCCTACTTCTCTGTTCTCCAACTGAGAAGCTTGTCTTCTGTGTATACAGTTGAGTAAAACAATAATAAGCAACATCTTTCTACACAGATCATCTGAATTGGCACTACACTTGGGTTTTTATTTGTGGAAGCATAGCCTTAGCTCTCTTTCAACTACCTAAAATGCAGGCTGAATTCATTAGTTCTGGTGAAAGATAAATCCAGCATAGCTTCTTTTTTTTTGCTCCAATACATCTAAAAAGGACACACCTAAATCGTCTATTCAAACAAAAAGAGAAATAACTTAATAGATTATGAATAATGAAAAATAAAGCACTGATACATACACAGTCTTTTCTTGAAGTATTTTACCTTATCATAATTCAATTCCTATCCAAATCACTTTTTTGAGTGTGTTCCAAGCCCCATGGTAGTTTTTCTTTCATTTACCAAGGAAGGGCGATGCTCAACATAGCCCTAAGAAGAAAATATAGTTTCTGTAAAATCTGCTATCTGACGTGTATTCTTGTCCCTGCTATTCACTATTTTATGACAATTTCTCTCTTTACTGGAAAATCCTGCAGCAATACTTCTAATTTTCTGTGGAGAAAAAGGTAAGAAAACAGATGCCTAGAAGCCCTATCTTGCAAGCTTCTTAAATTTCGGATTTGTTTCTCTGGTGGTTTTCCAGAAGGAAAATAAGACAGATATTTTTAACATATGCCCAAATGTAAGTACTGGGCTACATTTCATATATCACGGGCCTGTTTTCTATAAACTTTCTAGAAAAAATGAGCACTATGCTTAACAGGCAGTTAAAACTCTATGATTACGGTTAATGTTTCTAGTATCCAAGCAGAGCCTTGCAAATTCAGTATCCATACAAGCTCACAATTTTCAGATGTGTTTAAATTTAACTGACATGACAATCTCTGCAGATTTCATTCAACAGTGCCAATGCTATTTCCACAGCCTTTTGGTACCTGAATGGATAAGTAGCAGCCAATATTTGCATGTAGCTATGGTCTGGCATGTCCTTTCTCAAAAATACCGTAGCACTTTGACAGCTACATGTTGCAATAAAACTTCTTAAAATACCACTACATATGGTGCTCTCCTCCCTTAAGACAGTCTGTGGCAACTCAAGCACTGCCCTTCCTGCACCAATGGTTCTAGCTGTACCTGTAGGCTTCATACATTATAGATATTTTTCCTTTGTTTGGACAAGATCTTTTGTCTAGAAATACCCAAATATTTTAGACCCATCCTAGGAAGAGTATCCCTTTTTAACATCTCAGGTACAGCTACCTATATTCTGTCTTACTGTTTGCTACTTTTGCCTCATTTCTTACAATCTTACTTCAACTACTGTGTTCCCCGGGAACCCTGAGGTCCTGATGGGATGCTGAGTTTGGTAGAAGTTGCCTTAGCCAACAAATCTGCTGGTCTCACACTGCCTGATTAAATATATCAGTTTCTTTAAAGTTATGTAGAAACGCCTTCCGTTTCATTATAAAGGTGCTCTGTCAGAGCATCTTAGAAAAAACTGGTTGCTGAGATGAACAATCTGGTCTTATGCTAGGACCAGTGATAAGTTTTAGTCAAATACAGCCATCATACTACATCTTCACAGTATTTAGATTGAACGCTGGATTTATCACTCTTTGAAAGTAACATGAAATACAAGCTATATCAGGTGTATCTAGGAGTAGCACTGGATCAGACTTTGAACTTTCAAGGACATCTAAAGAAAACAGCTGCAAAAGCAAGGACATCTGTGAGGTAGATTAGTTGTCTTAACATGGGGTGCCTAAACACAAACCTTTCTAAAATCCATACCAGCCATCTGTTGCTCAGCCATTCTAGCCTGCTACTGATTGTCGCACACAAAGCTGGATGACAACCAGCTCTATTTAATCATGCATTATATCATAAACCTTCCAATCCAATCTTTTCCCATTTCTGCTAGTGTTTCATAACATACCATCACGTCACGTATAACAGCTTTGCTGAGGAAGTCCCGAACTTTCATTTTATATGGATCCATCCAGCTCATCCAGACTGCTTCAGGACATCTGTGGAATCTCACTGTTAACAGGAATGGTCTTCATTAGTGGTAACTAACTTGTCAGTTTGTTCAGTAGCAAATATAAAACTTCTGATTTTAACCTGTCACATATGGGCCCTGGCAAATAAGTCATGCCAAGGTTGCTTTAGAGCCCACATTCCTATGTCATACTCTCTCAAAACTGATCACAATGACTACAACAAATTAACAGTCTGTCTTGACAAGACATATATTAACCTGAAAAAGAAGACAAAGATTGCTTGAAATCACCCTAAACCAGCCTTAACAACTCACGGAGAACACTAAATTGCATTTATAAATTTGTAGCAACTGGTTTCCATTTCCTTTGTTAGACTGCTTTTGTTTCCAATGCCCTGCTACAGGAGCCCGGCCTCCAAAGATAGTCTGAATTTTATTTGCAAGCTGCTTGACTGATGTTGATCTTAGTTATACCATTTACATAAATGGAGACTAATAACAGGAAGGTACTGAAGTAGAGAAAATAATTTATGGTAATACATAGGAGAAAAGCTCAATTGCAGTGAATATAACATGTTAGTTAGTCTGTTTTCCTTGTAGTGGACACAATCTTCACTTGTAGCACCTCTAAATGCTTTTTAGCTGATAGGGATCTCAAAAAAAAACCCCTAAAAAACAATAGAATTGTGCGTGCATGTGCATCATTTAATGAGAATTTAAAAGAACAATATCATGCAAAGCAATTAGCAATTAGGAAAGCATTAGCAAGGCAAGCATTTAGACATTATATGTCAGAAAACAGAAAAAAAAGGCACTCTGTCTCCTACATGCCCCTTTCTGCGTGCAAACTGGGTTGCCACAGGACTGTCTCTGATTTCAGTGTGAACCATCCTGTGTAGGGCTGACATGCAGGTGCAGTATATTTCCAAATTCCATGCGTCGTGGTGCCAGACTTGATGTAAGCATACGTACCACCTGTACTTAGGGGAAGAGAGAAATACGGTCCAGAAAGATTTTACTAAGTTATAAATTTCTGGTGTGAACTGAGCCTCTGTATTCCCAACGTAAGAGCCACAACTGATCCTTACAATAATAAAGATTCGGAGATATCTCTTCATTTTATAGTCAGTCAGCCAAGTTAAGCCTGTAATCAAAATTAATGTGCAGTGCTGTATGAGCCTTTTCCAATTCTGGGATCTATAAAAATCATCTCAGTACTATCATCTGTTATGATAATATTAAATCTTTTGGAAAATGGTCTGGGGAGCAGAAGGAGAGATGTTTCAGAAGGAGAGGTGATTCAGAAGATTGTAGAGAGAGACAATGGTCTTTTCTGCTACTCACATTTGCGTATTTGTTCAGCCCTGCTGCACGCTTCTTTTGCAAGCTGCATGACAGCACACAAAATTGCCTCCCTTATGACAATTCCTTCCCCTGACACACTTCCCTTCCCTGACCCAGAGATGCCAGCAATCCCAGATGTAGAGGAGAGCTAGCCCTCTCTAGCACATTGCTAGGCAGGGAAAGGAGTGCCCTCCAGTAGGGGAGGCAATGGAGGTGTGAGGTCTGCCTTGCCACAGTGAGCAATGTGTAGAAAGCCCCACTAGTGCTCTGGGCCAGGGGCAATGGGGGCTGAGGCAGTGTAGGCTGTTGAGGTTCAGCTCAGGGCTCTTCTGAAGCACTGGGTGAGATGGAGAGGTGGTATCAGTGAGTACCAGGTGGAACAAGTACAGTAAAACTGACACCTTACATTTTCCCTTTTTCAATACTTCCAATGTTGGCATACCATCAAATATAACTTATTCCTATTTCTTTTAGCCTTTCTTCCATTCATTGTAGGCACACAAACAAGATACATGCTTATGCATTTTGTTGCAAATGACTGCAACACCAGCTGAGCATTACAGGAGCCATTAGAGTCCACTCATGTCCTCAGAAACATCTGATGGATGACACCATACTCCTCTTTAAGAAGTGCTTTTATAAATCTACCCTAAAGACTCAGAGATAAAATTAGACTGCTAATTAGATCCTTGACAGACACTGAAAGAACACTTACTGCATATGAAGATTAAATAAGATGTTCTTTGTCAAGTTTTTTTCTATTTAAGTGGACTGGATGAAAGACAGGAAGTTTCTCTAGTCTTATATTTTCAGAGAATAGATTAGAGAAGAGTTAGTTCCGAATTTCCACTTAAAATGTCCCTTGGAATGCATAGCTAATTTCCTGCAGACATGATTCTTAGGCTTTTATGTAGTGTTGCAATAAATCTCTCAAAAATCTGTCCAAATAACTTTCAGGCGTAGGATTTTTTTCCTTCCTTTTCTTTCTTGAGTTCTCTTTTTGGATATAAGCATCAAGGTAAAGCCACAACAAAGACTTTACTATGGTAATCACTTATAAATTTTTGTACAGATTTTATGAAGAATATTACACAAGATGAAATGAAGTCAGTAACGTAGAAGGCCTCCGTAACAGCACTTGGTAGTACTGAATTTATCAGAAAAGGTGGAGTCACATACTAGCCAACTGTGTTAGAAGTTTGGGATGACAGTGGTCCTAGACATCTCTATTTTCTCCTGGAAAACCATAATGTAGTAGGGCTACGATATGGAAATCTCATGAGCCTTCTACACAGCTTCACTGTGTGAATCCTTTAATAGTGTGATCATGGGATTTTCCAAACTGGATTCCTGCAAAACATTATGGTCACTACCAATGGGGCTCAGAAATCATAACAAGTGGAGAATGCAGACATTCTGTGGTATATCCTTTTCATTTCCTCCCAGCATTGAGAATTGTTACATTAGTGTATATCTCTGCCTATTTTTCTTTTAGTATCAACTTCTCTTTACTAGTTTCCTACTCTGGCTTGTCCTTTTACTGTGAGATGTGGTGAAGAACAGTTCCATATTTTGTTTATCTATGCTCTTCAGAACTGTGTAAACTTTGATCATATCCTGCCCCAGCCTTCTGCTCCACAGGCTGGAATCCCAGCTATCTCACTCCCTCTGCAGAAGGCAGCTGCTTTATCCCTAAAGCATATTAGTTGAAGTCTGCACCTTTGACTTCACTGTCCCAGTGTAATGAGTCTGGCTGAGACGGATTTTTTTCCCCACAGCAGCCCTCATACCCTGTGCTACCATAGCTGGTAGCTAGAAAGGTGTTGAGAACACACCAGTGTTTTGGCTACTGCTCAGAATTGCTCATATAGTATCAAGACTGTCCCTCCAGCATTCCCTCCTCACCAGCAGGCTGGGGGTGGGTAAGATCTTGGGAGAGGACACAGCCAGGACAGCTGACACAAAGTGTCTGAAGGGATATTCCATACCAGATGATGTCTGCTCAGCAATAAAAGCTAAGAGAAAGGAGGAGGAAGGGGGACATTTGTTATTTACAACATTTGTCTTCTGGAACAACTGCTATGCATACTGAAGCCCTGCTTCCCAGGAAGTGGCTGGACGTCACCTTCTGAAAGGAAGTAGAGAACAAATTATTTTGTTTTCCTTTGCTTCTAAACTCAACTTTTACTTTATTACTCTTGACACACAAGGCTTTTTTCCATCTTATTTTCTCCCCATTGTGTCCTGCTGAGGATGTGAGTGATAAAGAAGCTTGGTAGGCACCCAGCATCCAGCCGAGGTCAATACCCCACACCAAGTGTCTTGAAGACCTGAGCTGCACATAGTAATCAAGACCAGGGTGTACATGATTTTGTACAATGGCAAAATTACTTCTCCAGTCTTCATCTCATTACTCAACAACACCTTCCTGGCTTTTTTGACTGCCATTATAAATTAAGCAAAGATTGCTGAGGATTTTAAGTGGCGGCTCAAAAATCTTTTTCCTCAATTGTGAGTTCCACTTCCAAATTCAGCATTGTATATCTATCTTTAGAGGCATTACCTTGCATTTATCTACATGTGCTCTCTGTTCGGAGGCTCATTCAAGTTTTCAAGGTCCTTCTGGAATTCATCACCATGATTATGGCATCTTACTGCACAAGAGAGTCCAGTATTTCCTCCAGGGTATTATGATGTTGAATAAAACTTGTCCCTATAGAAGTAGTATAGCAGATGCCACTACTAACTCTTCTGAGAAGTGACTACTAAGACTCCCTTTGATTTCTGTCCTTAAGCCTTTTTTCAGTCCATAAAAGAACCTTTCTGTAACCTTTCCTCTTCTGACCACTTTGGCTTTAGCAACTTTTTTCATGCACAAGGAAATTCTGCAAAACTTGAAAGTACATGCCAATTGTTTATTTGCTAATACACACAGTCAATAAGTATTGCTAAGCTGAGCAGTAATACACTAGGCACCAACAAGACAGTCAGTGAGCCTCTCCTGGCCCAGATGGCACCAGTCAGGTCTCCATTCCCTCTTGGAATGCACTGATCCTTAGTCCTGCTGATTTTACCATCTTACGAATCTCTGGGGTTTTTTCCTTTAAGAGATTTCTACCTTTTTGTGTCAGTATTTTTTCCCTTGAATCTTTGAGCTCCTAATTATTACTGCATCAGCAATTACTGTCTCATCCTTTTGCTGTTTCTATTTTTCTTATCTCGGATGCCTTCAGTTCTTGTGCCTTCTCTCACTTTTAACAACAATCTTCTTAGCAAAGCTGAGCTAAGTTTACACAGCTGTGATGTGTGAAACCTCAATCAGAGGCAGCTGAACCCCTGGGCTGAAGGTTACATTTGCTTCAACCTCATGGCAACTTAGCTTCTTCAGTAATCTTTGATGTGGAACATCTTTGAATATCCAAATTTTGGATGTTCGGTAGCTTTTCTTTTCCACGTGCTTATTGACACATTCAAAGAGCGCAAAGTGGCTGATGTAGTGAAGTTGTCTATTACACAAACTGTGCTGACTCCTTTCCAACAGCCTGTACTTATTCATACGCTCCTTCATCTGATTCTTTATTATGGATGGTACCATTTAATCATGGAAGGAATACACACCGGTCTGCAGTTTCCAGGATCTCCCCCATAGCCTTGTTTCCAGATGGCAGATACACTAGCAAGTTGCCAGCCTTTTGGCAGAGCAGCGATTTGTAATGATAAATAACACAACCTGGCCATGAGATGTGAAATTTCACATCTTATCTCCTTCAGTATTCATCCAGTCCTATTGATATCTAAAATGTCTGTTTCATCTAAGAATTCCTGTACCTGTACTTCTTACTCATCTGCTACAAATATAAATATTAAATATAGGCTTCTCCTCAGAGTGTTCAGGAGTTAGGTCTGATAAAAAGTGCATCGAGCTTGTCTGCTATGGTGTTATCATCCCCCAGTACTTTGTTTTAAACCTTTGTCGGTATATGATCTCGCTGACTCCCTAGCTCTTTTTCCTTTCTGATGTAATTAAAGAAATTTTGCTAACGGTTTCAACATCCTTTGAAAGAACCTCTTTAAATTCTTTTTTTTTTTTTTCTCTCGTGGTTTCCTGTTTACATTTGATCTTCGACATCTTACAGGCATTCCGATTTCCTTCATTTGACAAGATATCCAATTCTTACACACAGAAGTTTTTCCAGTGATAGCCTCCATATCTTTTCCACTGAGGCACTCAGGGTTTTAATTGTGGTTTATTTTTGGATGAGTTTGATTTCCTCTTTAATTATGGCACATTTTACCTGGCCTCTTAACATAGTATTAGTAAATCATGTAGGAGCATATTCCTACTGTATGCAGAGGTCCAGTAGAAAAGAAAGAAAAAGGAAGAGAAAAGGAAGGAGAAACATATTCAGAATAGTAGATATTTCTTGCAATACATACTTTCTTTAAAGAGAGTTTACATAAATGTCATAGTGAAACATCTAATGGCAACATATTTATTTCTGAATTCACAGAAGACAAGTGTGTCCTTATATAAAAAGGAGTTAAAAATAACAGTTGATCTTGAAGGCATATTGAATTTGTTTTATTTTCATCTAAGTAAAGTTGTTGTTTTCTGCAGGCTGAAGACCACTCTTCTTTTGTTAGTGATAGCTCTCATAACAAATGGGACTGCAATATTCAAATAAGGTAAAAAAGAGGCAATTTATTAGAAAAAGAAAAGCTATCCAATTGTTTTTAATGATAAAATAGCTTTTCTTAAGCGTTCCAAGGATCCCAGGCATGGTAACATAGAATAAAATCCTATTTGGTTGTTCTATAAATGTACTGAATACCACATGACTAAGTAATTTTTTCTTTCCACACATGCATTCACTTTTTAACCTTTTATTTCAAATTTTTGACTAGTAGACATGAAGCAGAGTAAAAGCTCCTGTAGATGAAACTTATCACAGAAGTTGACTCTGAGTTACATGTTAACAGATTACAGACTCAGTACTTAAGCTTAGTCAATGTGGTTAGTGATGTATTTTATGAGACTTTAAAGATATGTCCATTATACATGATTATAACCATTACTATTCAGAATTTGGTGTTTAATGGCCCCTTGATATGCCTCCCTAATTGCAAAGGTGATAATCTCTTGGGAATCTCCTAACTGCTGAAATAGAAGATGTTCAATACATCTGTTGGTGTCCTGTGGTGTGGTAAGTATGCAAAAAGTAACCAGCTGTTGAACCTTTCTTGTATCCTTCACTAATGACTTGCCTCATTCATGGAAAGCCATATTGATGTATGTTATATTTATGTGTGAGCACTTGCTGATCTGGGCCTCACTGGAGTGTGAGCTATCTCAAAAATAGAAAAGAAACTAACTACTTTTATCAATCAGCTTTTTTTGCTGAAAGCTGATGGTCAAAAAGGCCTTTTCCATAGATCAAATGAGGAACTGGCAGAGGTTTTAATGGTTGTTTTATGACTTAATTTATCATTTGTTATTTTTAAAATTCTGACACATATAATGGTGGTGATACAAGAGTATCAGTGACAAAATTCATAGCATCTGTACTTGACTTCAGAGAAAAATTTGGAAATCTGTTTACCATCTCAGCTCTCCAAGCAGCCAACTCATTGCTGTTAGGTAACAAAGTCCTTCCTTACTTCAGCAGTCTCTAGGTACTAAAAAAATAAATAACTTGGAGTCAAAACCAGCTTCTTAAATTGGTCAGGAAGGAGCAATTCCATGCAGATAAGGCCTGGACTGAAGTGTACAGACATGGAGAGTTTATACCCCTGCCCAACCTCCAGAATTATCCCAGTTCTTTTCAAAGCCATGGCTTTGAAAAGCCTGTCTGCTCCTAAATTTTGGTACTCTTCATTGGAACCATCATGCACTCTTCTGCCTTTTGCCTGGGATTTTCCCCAAACAGGCTGTTATTCTTCCACACCAGATAGTGCTGTATGCTGCAATGTGGTATTCTATGAGCTCTGCCTTTTCTCTGTGCCCAGACTGGATTCCTATTACAGATCAACAAATGTTAGAGATTGAGTAGTTGCTTGAAAATGAATTGTAGTCCCTATGTGGCCACACATGAATTTTGTAAAATTTCCTACTTTAAGTTTATGCCTGAAATTATAATGAATTCAACCTAGCCATAGAGACGTATGATGCACAGATAGAACATGCCAGTAGTGAACAAAAAAAAATTTCCATTCGATATCATGTCCTTTCTGGGCAACTGATAACAATCTACATGATCTACTGACAGATAACATGGTCCCTCTACAAAACACATGGTGGACTTAATAGCCATTTATCTTGCCATGCTTTTTAAAATCCCTTTCTTGGGATACAGAAACTTGAAATATCCCCCATTAAGTAAAACTAAGGGGAAAAACATGCTTAAAAGCAAAGAGCCAGGAACTTTACCCTTTACTGGTGACCTTTAAAGACAGAACTAATAAGTGGTTCTGAAAGAGCAGCACTCAGATAACCTCAATGATCCTTCTATTAAATGTCACTTTGTGAAAAAAAATTCACAGTATATTTCCAGGTTCATAGAATAAAGGTATGGCTGTAATAATATGTTCAGGTTAATACGCTGTTACAGAAATATGACACCATATTACAATTATTAAATACACATCTGATTCCAGAAACCTTCTGTATTTTCTAGCTTAGAAGTAATCTCTTCTGTATACACTCACCTTGAAGCAAATGCTTCCATTTTGGAGGGCTTAAAAGTATTACATTTCTTCCTTGTAAAAAAATGCTGATTTGATTCTCAGATGGCCAGTTTTTAGCAACTGATTTTAGAGTTAATATTAAAACTGTATAATTTATACATTAACAGTCTAAATATTTGCCTGGATCTCCCAGGTGAGTGAGAAAGAGACATTTGGATTTTTACGATATGCTAAGCGCTTCGCTTATGACAGTGAATTGATTTCTCACATTCGTAACAACCAACAAAACAGTACTCCTTGTGTCCCAGATCCTTCAGAAACAGACTTGGATTTGTATTGATTTTTTTTTTCATTTAGCAGGTTCTCTGTAAAAACACATTTCAACCAAAGAATTGTCAATAAGCAGTTTGATATTAATGTATTCAAATACTCAGTTTATCTAGTTCAGTTTAGATTAGGAATGCACTTTTAAAATTACTCATACAATTTTCGCTTTTTTTGTGTTTTGGTTCACAGAGCAAATTGGGTTCAAAGTACATGAGCTGGACTGTTTACTGATGAAGCTAAATTAGAAGATGATGCAAGTGCACAGGAAAAACAGGCTGGCTGTATCATGAGGACTGCACAGAGAGACACATTTTAATTTCCCTCTGCAAATTCCACAGGAAGTACAGAGCTGTGACATATTCTGAGTACTCCGGCCTTTCCCGGGGTCCCCCAGGTCATATGTAAAAGCCAACATGGGGAGATGCCAAATACAGGCCAGGGATGGAGATGTGGGGTAGTCCAAAGGAACTTTTTCCACTATTTGAGTAGCTGGGAAGGAACACAGAACAGCACTTCTACTCATCTTAGGCTCTGCAAATATCAGGGCCACAAATCCTTTAGCCTTGGAGCTGTAACCACTAAAGAAATTTCAGATACATTGGTGAGGGTTAGAGAGATGTGTTTTGTTTGGCAGGGATACCAGTAAGGTCCCTGCCTTAGCTAAAAAGAAAATCTTGTACTATGGGAAAAATTATTGGCTTGGTTTGCTTTTGGTTTAAGGGAATAAGTAGCCCCTCAAGTAAAAGATACGATAAGAGACTAAATTTGGATTTCCAGTTGCAGACAGCTGCTAAATAAGTCACAAGTGAAATGGCTTTGGCATTGTTAATTCTTGAAAACAGATACAAGCTGAACATTCAACATGCCTGACTTCAGCACCTAATTTTTCACTCCATCTCTGTTTTCTGCGAGTCCTTAAACAGAGCAACTTCAATTTTAAATTTATAGTCTCCTGCCAAGAATTGATTGGAAAAATATGGTTTACAAATAACACTCTCTAGGTATATTTTTAACAGTAGAAACTAACTTTAAAGAAGAATAACTAACTATTATACCATGAATTGCATTTTAATAGTTTTGAAAACTAAAATCTTCATAAGCTGCAAAAGTTATTTTCTGCTAGATTACTAAAAATCTGTATCTCTTATTGGATATATTTTTGTACATTTCTGAGAAGCAAAAATTAAGATTCTAGAACTATACTACAAGATAAAACACAGGTCCTTGCAAAGATAATTATATTTTCATGTACGTAACTTTTTTTAACTTAGATTTCTTGAGTTATTGCTGGAGCTCAGACTAGGAGTTATCACCACCACTACTGCCACCATTGGCTAACAACCTCTTATTAGGATTTTCATCTTTCTTTTTTCTTCCTCTTTTCTTCTACTGGCCATGAATACTTCAACCACCTGTGAGGCTGAGTAGCTCCTTTGCTTTTCAAGTCCATCTTGACCAAATCTTTCCAGTGTGCTTCTGACAGAAAGCAGTTCAGTGTGCAGTAGGACCTGGGAGGTCTCTGTTCTGCTCATTGCCCTACCCCAGATGGCCACTGGATGAATTACTTGGTCCCAATATGTGAAATGAGGACAGTAACACCAACAGACATGCAGACAGTAAAGATTCAAAGACAGCTGCTCTCCTAAACTTGGCTTTGACTCCTTTACCCATGCTGGTGCTCATGGTCAGCTAAAGTCACCAGCTGGAGAAGGTAATCCACACTGCAGAAGCCAAGAACCAGTAAATCAATCTTTGAAAGCTAAAAATATTTTCCAAACCATAAAAAGCATGAATTTTACTGTTATACAAGAGGTGTTTTTAGAGGAGTGGCATAAATTCAACGAGTGGACTAGCAATGGTATTCCCTGAGGAAGCGCCTTTCAGAACAAGTATCCCTGTGACGAACACCTCTGACTAGTTTTACAAAAGGAGACAGATGTGGCCAGATGCTTTTTCTGAGCAAAACCCACTGAGGAGTGGGAAGCCTCATCTGCTTCAGTTGTGCCCACTTGACTCCTTCTTGCCAATGAATCACTTTCTCTTATCAAACTTGGTTCAGCTTTCAGGGGACTTGACCTTTCTGAATTATACACACAGCTCTTGTGTAACAGCCTTTATATCAGTGTGTTTACCATCTGTTCTCCCTTTTCAAATGCAGACATGTGTTACTGTTTATCCACTATGTGTCACCAGTTTACTACAACAAATTCAGTCAAGTGGAAATCAGGTCAAGGTGAAATTTATTTCAGGCACTTTTGTTCCACTTCGTTTTACAGCTTGCCACATGCTAATCATATGAATTCTGAACAAGGATCAAAAAAATAAATAAAATTATGTTCTGGCTTCTGACTGACATTTTCAATGGATTGTTTCATTCAC
Source organism: Strigops habroptila (assembly GCF_004027225.2). NCBI lineage: Eukaryota > Metazoa > Chordata > Aves > Psittaciformes > Psittacidae > Strigops > Strigops habroptila. The sequence goes on from NC_044277.2 coordinate 128,536,747, forward strand.
CTTTTGGAAAACCTCATTCTGTACTTGGCTTCACTGAAAAATGTAGCTGCTGGAAAGTTTTAGCAGATTGTTGGACGATATGGAGGGCCAAAGCTGAACCCTTAATGCAAAACCACAAAAAACAGAAGAGGTATATTCTTTGTATTTTAATGCTATATGGTGGGCAGAGAAGTTGTATACGTCCCCTCCTTTCCCCATGTGTACTGAATGTGAGGAACGTAATGCAAAATTCTGCAAAAAAGGTCCACACCCACTGTGTAAAATCTTATCGCCACCCTAAAGAAAATGCAAGTTTTCCTTTCATTCCCTGAAAATAAGTCTGTATTTTGCCTTTGAGTTACTGAACAATAAAATATTACTAACTAGAATTGTTACTAATTAGAATTCTGTGATAATGGAGCATAAAGATGGGTTCGGAAGTTACATGACTTCAGAGGACACGTAAGAGAGGGCGCCTATGACCCAGGGCCCCCATGACTGCTGCCGGTGAGAGGAGGTATGGTGGGTGTATTCAGCCCTTTAACCCTCAGAGAATACCCCAGAACATTTACTTGGATTGTGCAAATTGGCCTTAGCTGTGGAAACTTCATGAACTGCTTTCCCCAGAAAAAGCAATTTTGCAGACCTAGAAGTACATACCAGAGCTATTACTGCTGTACTTGTGCAAAGAATCCCTTCCTCCTTACATAAACATAAATTACTTGGTTCTGTAGACCCCTGAGAAAGTTTAAATTCAGAAAGCTTTAAGACATTAAAATTTAGTGAGTGAACACTTTTTTCTTAAAATATGCAGTTCTTTCGCATGATAATACTTCTCAGTATTAGCTTTTCTGCAGCAGTCCATTTTTATTAAGGAAAAAAAAAAGGAAAAAGACTGATGCAAAATGTTTTATTTGCCCCCATCTGGGGGCATTTTCTGTTCACTTATTTTTTTACTGTTAAAGATGTGTTTTATAGCATTTTACTAACAATCAAGATCTAGTTTACAGGTCAAACAACTTTTAGCAGATAACAGTAAATATTATCAGCCTTAATAACAGCAAATAGAATCCTGAGCCACCAAGACAGCTGCACTTTCCTCTTTTCTCTTCTCCCTCCCTTTTCCACAAACAGATTGCTCTACAGTAAGATAGGGCAAGGATTAGTTTCTCTGAGTAAATGTATTGTCATATGTTAGGTCAGTGTAAAACACCAACTCTGTTTATAGAACATGTTGATAAACTTGGTGGGACAAAATCTAAATTAATTGGAAATACGGGTTAATAATATTTATCCATATTGCATAAAGACTCGCAGTTTTACTGGTACCCGCCTGCACAAATGCTGAATATTTTCACAGAGCTGTGTCCTGCTGCTTATAGATGTGACCCATATTATGGATCATATATTGCCATTTTTTGAGAAACTAATACAAACGCACATGTAATTGAGCAATAGAAGACATTAGAGTCATTTTACTTGTGACTTAATATTTGTATGTCATTAATGTGTAAAAGAATCAGCTAACATGGAGCCTCAGTGACCTAAGTACTAAGGAATTGTTAATCCTGGTCCATATGAACATGTGATTCATCTTTATAAGATGGGACCATAGTAATCCCACCAGGGGAATGGAGGGTGCATCCTGCATATCGGGTTTTTATGGTACTTCCATTTCCAACAATCAATAGAAGTCTCAAAGCCAGCTGCTAGTCCCATAGGACTCCTTGTGCTGTCAGTGGAGATAAGGTCTCCTACAGGATGATGCAGAACAAAAGCCTACACATCCTTTCTTGATTTCCTAGCAAGATGACCCAGATTTCCAGTTACACACCCATCCTCCATGTGGTCACAGCTCTACTGTCAAGGAGCCTCAAAAAAGAAATTTAGGTGCTGCTGGAACCAACAGAGTTTTGCTACAAATTTAAAGAAAGACAGGACTTCTTTGCAGCCTTTTTCTGCTCCATTCTGCATTCACACATTAAACATATGGGTTGGTCTTCAGAGAAATGCCACCTGTGACAATACTATTTTTAGTACTTTCAAATTGAGGATTTAAATATTTATTTCCTTTCTCTAGGCCTGATATAACTCTTACTAGGCGAGCTTTCTCTTAGCTGGGGAGAAATGCGTAAAAGCTTTTAAACACATTAAACACATGTTTAGATTCCTGATGTGGTGAGTTGACCTCGGCTGGATGCCAGGTGCCCACCGAGCTGCTCTATCACCCCCTTTTCAGCAGGACAGGGTGAAGAGAAAATAAGATGGAAAAAAAACCCCTTGTGGGTCAAGATAAAGGCAGTTTAATTCAGATGCAAAGGGAAAAAGATTTTATTCTCTACTTCCCTTCAGAAGGTGATGTCTAGCCACTTCCTGGGAAGTAGGGCTTCAGTATGCATAGCAGTTGTTCCAGAAGACAAATGTTGTAAATAACAAATGTCCCCCTTCCTCCTCCTTTCTCTTAGCTTTTATTGCTGAGCAGACATCATCTGGTATGGAATATCCCTTCAGACACTTTGTGTCAGCTGTCCTGGCTGTGTCCTCTCCCAAGATCTTACCCACTCCCAGTCTGCTGGTGAGGAGGGAATGCTGGAGGGACAGCCTTGATGCTGTATGAGCAATTCTGAGCAGTAGCCAAAACACTGGTGTGTTCTTAACACCTTTCTAGCTACCAGCTATGGTAGCACAGGGTATGAGAGTTGTTATGGGGGAAATTAACTCCACCTCGGCCAGATCCAATACACTTCATTATGATATAAGTTGAGTAATGTTTTGTGAAGAGTTGTATTTTTATAAGTAGAAATTAACTGAGTGCATGGAAGGGTTCCTACAGAACACTGAAATTCCTGCAGATTTCAGAAAATTTTTAAATCAGAATAGAGAAATGACTCTGAGACCACCACCAGGGAGTTCAGAGAAACTGTGATTGCTGGAATTGATTTCTTCTCTTTTTCCTCAAGACAGCACACTGTAGTATAGATGCTTAGGCCACAGCTCTGTTTGTTAGGTTATTGAGCTGGGAATACAGCCTCACTCCTTGAGGCTCTAACATTATGGTAAAGAAACATAAAACAGATCCAAAATCAAAGCACAACAAAATATGCATTTCTGCCTTTCCCCTGTCTAAGCTGGATTCCTAGACAGCCTTCATACATGGAACACAGCTGTAAAAGGAAAGACTGCTATTAAATATTTGACCCTTGTAACCTGGCACCAGTCTCAGCTCAGTACAAAGGCTCACCTTCCTTTCCCGCAGCCTCCTCTGTGTGATCAAGATCAGCACCCCTCAACTCTGATCATGACTGCTATAAACCTCAACTCTGATTATGACTGCTATAAACCTCAGCTCTGTCAGCTTCTAACCAGTCCCACAATTTATCACCTACCTGGTACCCAACAGAAAAGCTACATGAAGTGGTGCCTTCCTTTGTAATATTCAAGCCTTATATTTGTGGTACTGTGAGTAATCCTCAGCTCCCTCATTAAATTAATGAAGGATATACAAATTAATAAATATTTTCCTAATGAATGTGCATTAAAAATAACAGAAAGCATAAAAAACTGCCTTAAAGTGTATTTGCAAAAGTTTCTGCACCTTTACTTGATATCTACTTGACCTTTGCAAAATGGTTACAATTACAACTTAATAAGGACTCTTCTGGCTCAGATCTAGAAACCTAATATTTTTCCCTTTTGAATATCAAGAAAAAACAACAAATTTACATTATGTGCATGATAATATTGAAAAAAAAGAAAGAAAAAAAAAAGAAGAGAACTATTTATACGTCCCAAAAGACTGTTTGTATAAAATTGCATGGTCTTTTACACAGAGTTCTTACTTTAGGCTTATACAGAACAGTCTACAAAAAATATTTTATTGTTCTAATGAAGAGAAAGGTTAAAATTCTCTATCCCATAGAAATATTTTAAAAATGCCTGTGTTGCATCCCCTGTAACATGGGTAATGTTAAAAACTAATAAAGCTCCAGAAACAAATTTCTCATCGTGACTGCCAGAATGACTTCACTTGTGCATTATTTTGTAAAGTGATATAGAATGACCTTGTATAAACCTTGTCATTTATAAGATGACTCACAATAATTCAGTTGCTTTCAGGAAGAGTTTCAGCATTGGTTATTTCACTGCATACACTCTCATTAAAAATTTATTCCATTACTCTTTTGCAGATGGTATTTGTGTGCAGTATAAACCAAAGTAGATTCTAAGAAACATGAACAAAATACTGAGTGGTGGAACCTAATGCTGCTGGAATTCTAAGATGATTGTTCCTCACCTTTTCCTTGTTTTACCTTCAATGCCACCTCATATCACGTCTGTATGACAGAAATAAAAATAACTGCAATTACCAGAGGAAGAAACGCCCATTGAATAAATTCATTCTACATATGAATTTCACCAATTGATCATCACAAGAAAGAGACATTAATTACAATAATTTTATTTAAGGAAGCACAGACATGTCTGGAAGGAATTTGTAAAATATATTGTACCGTATGTACGTCAGCTACAATTCTCTCACCTTCACTCATAGATTTGTCCTCCTTTGGCCGGGTATTCCCATCTGTGAATCCTTTCCTCTTTTTGAGTTTTCACTTTTCCTTCTACAAAGTGTGAAGGCGTTTGTTGCAAACCCTGAGAATGTGACCCTGGAACAACAGTAGAGCTCACCCACTTGAGACCTCTCCAAAAGCAGATTTACTGAGTCAGATCTCTGCACCAGGCCTGAATTAAATCTGTTCAAAACCAATGGGTTCCTTTCCAATGTGCTCCAGTAACCTTCAGCTCAGGTGGTTTGTAGGTCAGAAGGACTGCAGCAGAGGCAGTCTCCTCAATGAGGAAATGGAGTTTGCAAGTGTGGAGCTGGTATCCCCGTCCCAACTCAGAGTCCCCATCTGAGCTGGGCCAGCCGCTTGGACAGCAGAACACAGCTGCAGGACACCACAGGACTCTCAGCAAAGATGTTACCTGAGATCCTGGAAGCAGTACAGCTGTGCTGGCGTGCAGAGCTGGAGCTGTTCCTGTGGCAGTGTCAGAGCTCTCCTGTTTTTATCTCCCTCGGGCATCTCGGTGTGCCTGCACTGTGCACCATGTGCTCCCACAGAGCTGTCCTGATTTCCTCATCTGCACTTAGAGGCAGTGATTCCCAACTGCAGCAGAAAAGAAGTGCATTAAGATTGATAAACTCTCATGCTGTGGTAGTGGAAGCCCAAAGGATAGCCAAGGTTACATATCCACAGTGATGCAGTATTATTTTTGCAGAATAAGGACACGAAAGTGCTAGATAAAACCCAATATTGAAAAAAAAAGTGATTTTAAGTATAGTTGATATGAACAGCAGCTCCGAACTTTTAGTTTTATTTTTACCCAAACATTCTGTTATATTTTTCAGAACAAGTTCAACCTACTTGTAAGAGAAGAAAGGAGAAAGAAATAAAACAGAAAACTTCCAAAAGGCCATGATCAGTCCCAGAAACAATATAAAAATAAAGAAGCAATACATCCAAATAGAAAAAAGGCTAACATAATGAAAATGTCTGTAACTATGGAGATAATATACTTTGAAACAACCTGTCTATAACAAAGTTTCACTTACTGGATTACTTCAAGTATTTAATAACTTGTAGTTCTGCCAAAGCTCAGACTAAACTATAGCTATTTTCCCTGTCAAAACTATTCAGCTGTGCAATGTCAAGCCACCAGAAGTGTTCTTTATTACATCCGTATGAGAAAACCTAACCACATTTCATTTTTGTAAAGTAACAGTTTTCTTTTTATTAGCATGCTATGAATGTATTCAGAGATCAAAAAGCTGTTATTCAAAACAAAATGTTAGAATGGTTCAAATTAAAAATAAATTATATTCATTTGTTTAACTGGGAAAACAATGAGCAATCCAGCTTTGTGATTGTAAATAACACAGATTAATGACATAGCAAATGAACTTATGAAATATAGGTGTACTTGTAAAGATACATTTTAAATATATCCATTAATAATAATCTTCCAGCTTTCAGGAACAGCCACTCAAACATTAAGATAAATTGATCATATCATCTGCAAGCTTTGTTGCTTAAATGTGAAAGGATCATCCGCTTATATGTCCAGGTCACCTTGTGAAAAGAAATACCTCATCTGACATTCAGAATGCACAAGAAAAGTTCTCATGCACAGAACATGAAGTATGAAGTTCTCCTTTTTGACATTATACCTGATATTTAGCCTTCTATGTAGTAACTTATTAAGATGCCTTTAAGGTGTTTCACCTCCTGCTGCACCTGATAATTCAGTTCAAAATCAAAATATTGTATGAATGTGACCAATAAAATTAGAAAAATCAGGTAATTCGAGATTTTTCTTGAGAGATCTTGAGTGAAGGCAGGTGAGGCCTTCTGAAAATATGATTAGCTGTTTAACCAGCTGTTGAAGCTATAAAGTCCTCTCACCTGCTCCTTTGGCCCAATATTTCTCTTTTCACTTAAAAACAGTCTAAATTTCCTCTGACGCATTAGAAAGCATTACCTTGCACTCGTGCACTTATAATGCCACCCTGATAAAACTGTAGGCTGAATTGTGGAAAAAAAAAGTGTCTTCAGTTTTGACTACTTTTTTTGTTCTCATTTATTTTGTCCATAATTGATGGACAAATGTGTACACAGTCCTCACAGATTAATTTTGGCATTGCGATGGAGAACTCTGAACCTTTAATTACAGAATAAAAGTTAGGAGAGGATTGCCACTTTCTTTATGTTTGTAAATCTCAAATACTTTCTAAGAAAACCATGTCTGCACAAACATTCAGACAAAGCATTTGGTTTAATGCTATTCATTTAACTATTAAATGGCTTTAACGTCAGCCATTGCTTAGCCTACCTATATTTTCTACAGAAATTCTACATGCAGTGGACTATATTTAGCCAACCATAATTAGCACTTTTATCGTACACAATGTCTTGCACAATAAAAGCTCATGGAGAGTGAGATCTACAGAGGAAAAAGGAGCAGAAAACACCTTTAGAGATGGAAGGCAGAGGACCATAGAGATAAGGAAAAATACTGAAAGGTGAAAAAGAAGAGGCAACAGTCTGTGTGCTGCCACATGGAAACCATAGGAAGAAGGCATCAAGAAAAAGTTAACAGAAGCATTTACAAGAAACATATGGCTTGTAGGGAAGACAGCACACAGAAGGAATGCAAAAGCTGGTGAAGAAGCTGTAACAGCTGATATAACAAAAGCAGACAGAAACTGCTGAAAAAGATGGTACCGCTGATATTTCTTTGGATGACATGCAGCAAAAGATCCATCAATACCAAGGCTTTAGGTAGAAATACTAGCAAAACTTACTGCATTCATATGCAACGAACCTGACAATACAATTATGTAGGCGTTCATTATTCAGTAGCTATTCATTAGGATCTGTCACGCTTGTGAAAAAAGAGATACTCCACACATATCTGGATTTGCCACAGACCTGCTTCTGCACTGAGGTTAGACATTCCCTGCACAGTTCCCAAAAACTGCTTCTTAAAAGCCTACTCGAACTGAATTCAGTAGAGAAACTCACATAAATTTTAATGTAGGGTTTTTTTCCAATTAGAATATAAAAAAACATCTATTTCCAGTCCGTCTTCTGGAATACATTTATTTTGAAAATGTGTTTTTGGAAGACTATTTTAAACACATGGACAGCCTATTAGCTTTTTTATCTTGCTGGGTTATTACCACAGAATTAGCAATAGCAGAACCCTCTATTGCATATTCAGCATGCAGTACAGACTTCTGCTGAGCCCTAAGGGAATATAATCGAGCAAGGAAGGAAAAATATTCCTCTTTTCTTTTTCCACAGGGTTGTATTCCTCTTTTCTTTTTCCATAGGGTTGTTTTCATTTCCTCTTGCCTTCCGCTGGAAGACATCAGACCTTCCCAAGAGAGGCCAGCTACAGAAATGGAAGGCCAGATGAGCTAGGACAGAGAGACCTGTGGTGCTATTCTGCTTTTTATATCTATTCAACTTCTCCTGCATGCAAAAACTATATTGAAGAATGAAGGAGAAATGTTTTTTAATTATTCCACTTGATCACAGGCAGAAGCTATACAGTGAGATTGAATTTATTTTATTGTACATGAAGACTTGCGTGAATGAACCAATATTAATGTAGGTAGACAGGAAACAAAGGCAACCAGCAGGTCAAAAGTGCAGTAGACTTGCTATGCCTGTCTGCATAGCTTGTCTTCAGCACAGAAGACAGGGAACTGTGCATCGCTGGCAAGAAATTATAGGAAGAAGCCAGCCCTCAAGTAAGATCATAAAATAGCCCATCAAAATGTTATAACTAAACTTTCAAGTGTTTGAAATAAATGTTTATAATAGTTCTGGTTTTCCTTCTTGATATTTTGAAATTCTAGGGTGCTATGCAACCTTATTTGCTTTTACACCCCTATCTCATGAAAGGTCACAATAGCAGTATAAGATTACTTGAATAGTATAGTAAATGAAATTATCATAAGCTATTTTTACATATGGTGTTATCATTTCAGAAAGCAGATGTTAAAATCCAAAAACTTTAACAAAGTCAATGCCATGGTCAGTGACAAAAATGCAAACGAAAGCTATATTCCAATTTAAGCTATGGTGCTCTGTGACCACAATTCCTTCAACATTTTCTTAATAGAAAATAATTCTTGCACAGCTTCTGCCTTCAGAGTTTACCATGGAAAACATTATTTGTCTCATGAAACATTCACTATTTAAAAACTAGCTTTTAGCTAAAGACATTGTCCTAACTAATGAATTGCTCCTTACCCCTAAAAGCTTAATTTCATCTCAATTCACAAGCTGTAAGTCACTAGTTCCAGAAGAAATGTCATCTGCCTGTTTCCTCCAGTGAGTACCAAGGCAGGACACCTAGACCTATAGCTCAGGCTACCTATGTAACTTGTAGACATCCAAAGTGAGATGAAACAAATCCCCTCACTTACATACATAAATACAGTTAAATGGCATGAAATGCCTCTTTGTCTTATTTTGTATTAGGCCTTATGTCAGCAGACATTGAAGGATGTAACAGGGCATGTGACTTCACTGTGGCTACTCACCCTTACAGTAGATAATGGATTAGTACTAATATTAAGAGCTGGGACTTCAATAAATCTGGGAAAAGGACTACGGCTACAATTTTGAGAAGCAGCGAAGTGATTCTGGCTAGAGCAAGGCAACTTGATTTCTAGTTTCTAAGAAACAAACTGGCTTATTGTTTCCCACAGAGGAAACTATCACCTTGAGTGAAAAGATTCAGAGCTAGTCTATGTACACAGAAGAGTCGTATAATTTAGTTTGACCCATACAATCATCTCCACTATGGTTGTACTCTTTCAAACTGATAACAGCAAAAATTATATAGTAAAAAGCTCAAGGTATTTCCTCTCCAAAAAGGACAAGATATCTTTCAATTCTAAAAGCCTTGACCTTCCTTAAACTAAGTATTATTACTGTTAATGACCAGAATTTTTTCCCGTAAAGTAGTTTAAAGTTCATCCATTTCTCAAGCCTCATTTTTTAGTGGAAAAAGATAGACTTTAAGAAAATAGATTAGAGGCATTTTTGACAAGCCAAGGCAGATGATTATGGTTACAATACCACAAGTCAGCATTTTCCATTTTATATTCAAAAACATGAATAATTTACCCAACACACTTTGATATTACTTCAGGCTATTAATTGTTAGCTGACGAATCTAACCAGTTAGAGTTCTCTGTATGTAGGTTTTGAGCATTTTTGTTAAGCATTTTCAAAATAACATTATGAAATTTAGCCTCAGAGTTCTTTGGGAATCTCTTATTTCTGGGCTTGTTCTACAGAAGGGGTTTTAGCAGGGAAGAAGCAACCATTTGAAAATCCAATGTGTGTATCATGAAGAAAAAAGGTCTGGCTGGAAGACTTAAGGGAACTGAAGAAGAGCAATGAGTCTTAGAGCAACAGAACTAGGAAATTATCAGTGAACCATAAAACCTTAGTGAATTGTTATTAACTTTCACTAAACTTTCAGTCTTCATGGTGTTTTTACTGAACAATTAACAGCCACCCAATTAATTATAAACAATTAAAAATATGTAATTAAAAAATATCATAAAAATCCAAACAAACACAATATAGTAATTGTTGTATTTATTAACATGTTTCTGAATTATCTTTGATATCTTGAACTGATAACCAGTCAACAAACCTTTTTACAGAGATTTTTGGCAAAGAATAATAATATTATTCTTCAAATACCTTTCTGGCTAAAGTTCTAATTCCAAAGTCAAGATCAAAAGATTAGTGTAAGTTTGGTTTTTCAGCCTCACATACTGTCTTCTCAATACAAATTGTGTAGGTTGCTCACTTCATGGAGTTTTGGACAGATTTCCAGAAAATTCTTCTTTCTTGTCCTGAAAACTTTCTTTGTGTGTCTTGCACCAGCCTCTTCTTGGAAGTTTATGTGCCAGGGTGAAAGGAAGCCAGAATGTACCTAGCACGGGACCACATTGCAGTGCATGCATGCAATTATATCTTCTATAGGTGTTTCATAGTGAGGAATGCTCTTAGTTCCCACCCCTGAGTACACCTTAGAAGTAAAAAAAAATCCCACTAGTATTATTTTGATTAGCAGATATCATATCATCCTGCCAATGTGATAAAAGTCACAGACTTATTTTGAACTTCATGCAGGGAAGTGGCTGAAGTTTGAATTATGAAGGTAAGCCTTGGGTAAGCCTTAGGTAAGCCATCTCAAAACGACCCCATGGAATGGCAGAATGAGCATCCCACCGTATATAAAGACAGCAAGTAGAGTCTGGACTTTGACTGACATGTCTCTATCAAATTTGTACTACTAAACAATCCAGACAAAACTTAATGTTATTTACCATAGAACCACAGTCTGGTAGAAACAGAGATCATTAGCAGACCCTGTGTTTTTAAGATAAAAACAAAGTTTGGTATACACTGCTTCACTTGAAACATGATTCAAGGGTGTTTCTTTTAGACAGGACGTCTCATATTTTTCTAGATTATATTAATGAAATTCCTCCACAAAGATTCTTATATGAGGAAAGCAATGAAAGTTAAACTGAAATAGCTTTTAGTGAGCTGGTGGAGGCCATCAGCAAGGGACTGCACAGCTGGAAGCACAGAGAGAGAGCACAAAATCTGTACATAAAGGGAGGTTGAGTGACTCAGCTGGCCTAAATCAGTCTAACTCTGACTTTCTAGAAGGATTTCAGTTTACACCAGCTGAGGACACAGCTCTAATATCAAGAAGGAAAAAAAATGGGGGTGGGGTGGGGAGGAAATTCCACCTTGCCACCTTCAGAAATTAAGATAAAGAAACAGCAAATGTTACTCCTACAAGTAATGTTTACAACCACATCTAGCTTTTGGACTTTGATGGGATTACTCAGTAATCTTTAAATGAGCAGATCAGGGCTAGTATGTTTTAGATTAATAATTTCCATGATGTTTCCTAAGGTCAGTCTGCAGTGCCATACAGTTAAATTTGCCCAAAGCTACATAAATGAAAGAACTCAGAAAACAAAATCTGTTCTCTGGCTAATGTAAATAAGAGAGGTAAAATCACAGACCACATATGGGGACAGAAGTGTAAGGAAACAATTAAAGATTTAAGAAACACTTTAAGTATGCAAAACATTAATTCTTCCAGGGACTGTCTTCCAAGGACAACTCCAGGAAGCAAGGTCTATTTTCAAAATAAATGTTGGTTCATGGGCCTGAAGCACAGAAAAACATTAAAGAAAGAGGCAGACATTGGATTACCACAAATTTTCAGCATTACTGGTATTTTCTGCCAGATAGATCATGGAAATTAATTATTAGTCATGACAAGAATACTATTTTTAAACAGCAATGCTTTAGATTTCCACTTATTTGACCTTTGCCTGGCAATGCATTTTTCTGTGGTTTCTTCAAGAAAAGCAGTTTAAACAAGTGCCTCAGCTTTTATCAGTTCATCTGGATTGTGAACAGCAACGAATTTACATGTGCCAGACAAAAGAAATCTTACTTTGAAATGTAATTCAGAATAATTCTGGGGTTTCCTTTTGTGAAGCTGGGGCTTCATTAAGCTCCCAGTCATACTGATGGACATCCCAAGCTACTCTAAAATATCCAATACCTGGTGTGAAAACACCAGAGGGAAAAGATAGAAGAAATGTTATATGAAATGTTATATGAGTAGCATGTGCTGATGGCACCTGTCCAAGCAGGTCACCTGGAGCCTTGAACTCCCAGCTTTTCAGGACACCCAGTTCAGAAGACCAAGCCCTGATGACAGAGGTGAGATAGGATGGGATGGGATGCAACAGCTGACATCTTTTATCCCATGTTATCTCAAATAATCCTAAACAGACTGCATGGATACAAGCTTCTTGTTGCCTGCATGTTGAACAGACTACGTGTATACACACATCTTGTTGTGGCAATGATGATGTGAGTGTAAATGGGTAAAATTGATTTTACTTCAGTTTTATTTTTAATTAAATCATCATCTTCTTCCATCAGGGTTTACATTGAACTTTGTGAAATTGCTAGTACCACATTTCAACCATATTTTCTGTAAATAGGCCTAGGGCATGCCTATTTCCATAATTCAGAACCTCAAAACTCCCCCAGTAGAGACTTGTCTGAGAGTCACCAAGAGTCCACATGGGCCTGTATTCCTGCTCACACAGCTCCCCAGACACGTGTGCTTTTTCTTGGCTTGTTCAGGTCTGTATGACACCTGCCCTGCCCATTGGGCTTGATCCTTTGATCCTGGACACATGCTCTGAACAGCGGAGAAGGCCGTGCTATGGTGGGGGCATCTTTAACAAATCCTCTCACTACGTGGCAGGATAGCACATAGTTTTTGCATAGAAGGTCTGCACCCTTCCAGGAAGTGTTAGATATATGAATTAAATCCTGATTTACCCTACCCATGTGTAGCATAGCTGGCGTTTCCACCATATATCTACCACACCACTGCAGAGCATCCAACATGTTCCTGAAGCACAGGATGTACCCCTACACTTATAGGTAAAAACTTATACTGCCATTGCCCATGCTTCTGAAGTCTTAGGCTGCCCAGCATTCATCTAAAGCTGTATTTGACAAAATCAGTCTTTTATCCTTCAGCCAAAGGGCTAAATCATGCACCAACGCCACTGGTCTCCCTGCTCTGCCAGAAAGGCATACCTTCTGAGCAAGCACTCTAGCACCCTGAACAGAAGTCTTCCTTACACGGTTTTCTCAGTCCCTGTTCTTGAACCTGTGCCACCTTGTAAAATTACCTAAATGATTTTTGACAGAGAAATGAAATCCAGATTTCCACTTTCTCTGACTTTTGTGACATTAAGCATCATTACATCAGTCACTTTCATGAGACAATAAATGTTTAATTAAAATAAATAAAACCTCAACAAGAGAGAGATATTCCTTCCAGTTGTTGTCTGTCCCTTCCTCTGCAGTTATATGCACTGATAGAATTATCATCAAGCTTCTTGCATTTCTTGGAAGATGGCAAAGACTCGAAATTCAGCAAGCAGTAGAAGGAAATAAATTTAGTTATGTTACGTTTCCATGAGTGTCCAAGTCACTGAATTATTGAATTAAAGATGGGCAGTGTAAGTACCTCCACGGCCACTACATAGGAAACACATAAACATGAAAGGCTACCCAATAGTGAGCCCCTAGCAAAGCAAGGCAATTCTCTCACCCCATATTAAGCATCTATCTTTGTGGGAGTTTTCTCCTGTCTATAATAGTATGTTTTCCACTCCAAGTTTACTGCATGTCCCACAGTTCCACTACTTCAAGTGCTTAATCTACCCTGGTAAAGGTTTTTCAGTTTTTCTTTTATATTTTGCTATAGACTGTAGTGTAGATGGAGCTTGAGAAGAGACCATGCATCTTTTAGAAAACTTAGATCCATGCTTTTACTAAATAGCAGGTGGCCAAAAAGTTACACCTTCAAAGAAAGCTAAGACAGATCCACCATTACCAGACAATCTTGAGACTAATTACTTCAGGCATCACATCGTGTTTATTCAGCTACATTTCTACTGAACCCCAAGCTGGTTACTATTGATAGAGCAAGATATAGTTTATGCCACATAAACGTATCAACTCATTTGGTGGTAGTTCTAGCTTTCTAACACGGCATTGAACTATTTTAGTCTAGTCATAACCCTGCTGATGTAATCAAATACCAGAGACTGTGGAATTTGAGACTCTTATCAAGTTCAGCATCTTTTGAGCAAGTTCCCAAAGCAAAAGTTTGATTCCACAACTGGTAATACCACACTACCTGGCTGAAAAATTGCATTTGGCTCCCGCATCATAACAAATCACCTTCATAACAAATCAGCATAAGCAACAGCCCACCCCAGCATAAGATGACTGTAAAAATCAAACATGAAATCACTCCTCAGGACATAACTGCTTCAGAGAAATGATGAAGATCTGAATTCCTCGCTTACAGAAGTCAGAGGGTTCAATTTTTAAGCTGCACAGATCTACTTAGAAATCAGCCTTAAAAACATAATGCCCAGATTGATAGAATGGCATGGACCAATTTTTAAGTCAAAGAAGAACATGCTGATTATTAAGTCCAATCTCCTGCAATTTTGAGGAGAAGAATGTTTTTTGAATAAAGGCACACTTCAAGCCATCTCAAGCAAACTCAACTTTCTGTTTCACAGAGTGTGATTAAAATCCAAGAATAAAGCTAAGAAAATACATAGTTATAGTTTATATAATTACAGCTTGTGGTTCACAGAAGATGAGAATGATGGCTCTCATGTAAGCTTTTTAGATTTTTCCTAATTAAGTGGGTCTAGCTTTCTCATAACTCTCTGCTGGTGGTCCGGTTATGTGACCACAAACTCATTTTATTCTCTTACCTCATTGCTGTGAGTGCCAAGTAAAACTTGTTTATAGGTCTTCTGGAATGCATATTACATTTACTGCTGGACTGCATAGGGTTTTAGTAATTAAATAGATCTCACAAAGCTCACTAAACCTGGCTTTGCAGCCAGAGGGAAAGTGAGTGGATGGCATGTAGCAGAAAATTAAAATGGCATGCAGCAGCCCCAGCAAAACAATGTAAAGCAGGAATGTGGGTAGGGCAAATGTTGGATATGGAGAGAGTATCTGAACATCAGCAAGCAGAGGGAGTGACCCCAGAAGCACAGAGCTGGCTAAAGATGATGGAGAAGCAAAAGTAGCAAGTTCCCCTTGCTTTGAAGGATGTGTAAGCAAGAGTTCAGACAGATCCAAACCACCTCCTAGATCATTGCAATAGGTGTGTAAGAGGTGCAATTTTAAAAGAAGAAGTAGTGAGAGGTTTGTAAAAAGGACAGAAAAAAGGTGAAGTCTCAAAATGATTAGTTGTGACAGAAAGGAACAAGTCTGTTTCAGCTTACTGTATGTAAGGTCCCAAATGCAATGTAGTATATAGAAAATTAAAATTTATTATTGCCAATGTAATAGATGACAGTTCCCTCCCTACTGAGGGAGGTGTTCCCATCCTTTCCTTTTTTTTTTTTTAAAGCCACAGAAGATTTAAAAACATGTGAACTTGCAAAAAGTAAAGACACAAGTAAAAAGTTAAAATTATTACTATAATAACGACTATGAAGATTATAAAGTGCAATGTTACAATAAACATTGGGAGCATAAAATGCAAGGAAAATTTTTATAAAAAATTAAAATAGCTACTTTGACACAGAAGAAATATCTTGCTGCATTCTTGCATTCTTGCTTTCTGGCTTTTTGAGTGATCTATGAAGACTCAGAGGAGCAGCTATAAAATAAAAAAATAACTGCAAGAAGGTGAAAACATTACATCTCTATGTTTTAATAAGTATTGGTAGACAGAACTGGTTCATTTTACTGGAGTTTTTAGCAACAGGTTAAAATACTGTAAAGAGCTCTATTAGGAGCTCATCAGCAAGAATTTTTTTGATTCACTGGGTGAGATTCTGGTCAGTTTCTTTCTGACGTCCTAATCCAAGACATGAGGGAACTGCTCTCCAAGGTTCTTTATGCAGCTGAAAAGGGGCTGTATTAAAAATATTAACCTGACAGACATTCCCTCTCCTGCACTGCCACCAGTGACAGAAGTTTTTGTGGCCAGGCTGTGCAATGCCATCCAGCTAAGTTAAATATATATAATCTTTTCATTTTTTTCAGTGACTTCTATTCAATGCCATTGCCAATTCCAAGTGATTTTGGAGTTCTCACTTAAAGCCTCCTGCTATGAAGAAATAATTGTTCAATTCAGTAAATTTGGGCCAGGGAAATAAAGTAACATGGGACAAGAGCTACATTTAAGTCACTGTGTTTTAGACTGGTTGTTGTAGATTTGAGCAGAATGTCCATACTTGTCTGACAGTAAGATTAAAAATTGCTACAGGATTCTGTGATACTGAGATGGCAGAAAGATAACTGATCTTTGAAAAGGCAGTTTGTGTCTTGTTAAATATCTTCTCACTTTTAGAGTTCTAAAACTGTCAAGAAAGTTTTCACAAAGCCGAAGCAAATTAATTCCAAGATCTGATCATCTCTGTCAACCTTACATTTTCTCAGGTGACACTTCTACCAACAGGCTCTGAACAAAATGCTCTCTGACATATATTTTAGCAATCTCAGGATCTCTGCCCCTTAAAAATTTGGTGCCCCTTTTTTGCATTTGTGAGACATGGAGATTTAAGAAATCTTGTTTTCAGAACACTTCAATGGCAAAACCAGAAGAAAAATACAGACTTAGATATTTTTAGATTTCTGTTACTATTGGAGCAAAACACAGCAGCACAGTCTGAGGTATTTTATGGGCCTAATCTCCTCAAGAGCTGCTGGCTGTTTCCTGGAGCTGGAGATCTGGGTGCTCAGCCTCTTCCAAAACCAGATCTATTTTTATGCCTTGACTAGAGAGTACTCCAAATCAAAACCTTATCTCAGTTCTCTGTGTCCTGATTTCCTTCACTGCTTGTCACCACTCAAGAAATGGCTTCTTGCTTTTGTGTTTAAAGCCATTTAAATTTGGGCTTTCATAGGGTGCCTCAACTTTATGCTGACAGTCGGGGCTCAGTTACCTCATGGACATATTAAAACCCAAACAAAAGCACAAATCTTAAACTCTTTAATTGCTAAACAAAACCACTCTCAGAGGAATTTTGAAGATGTTCACAGCCTTTGCAAATTAGGAAGATGGACCGCCCATCAGCTTCCCTCAAGCTTGAATCTCTCTCTGGCTTGAACACATGGGGGCCAGCTGGCTCTCCTTGCAGCAGGAGTTAGTTTTGCATCTACTCTCTATAATATTGGGTTAGATATTTGTCTGAAGGACATCTTGGCATCTGCAAGTAAACATCACATTCAGGAAACCCTGTGTGTACACAGTCTCAGTTGTTTATAGAAGAGGAGGATGCTTCTGAATAAAATGCTAAATTTAGACTGAAACTTCTCATTCACCAAAAAAACCTGTTCAAATTAAACTTTTTTTAACCAATTATTTTTAAATTTTTCCCTTTGAGTTTACCAAACCTACATGATTTTCTCCTTGAGCATAATAGCACAATGTTTTCATCCAGAACCAAAGAGAAGGTAAGCAGCAAATAGATAATTATTCAAATGATTATTTTTCAGCCAAGATGTGTCTTAAGTACTTTCAACTTTTCTGTTGAATACTAGGGTGTCCAGTGTTCTTTGAACTAATTTAGTGCAACTTTGGGAACAGTTAAATATTTGCTTGCTAAACAGGTCATTCTAATGCCAGACTATTAAAATTAAGAAATAAGTTGTTATATGTACTAGTAGATATCCATAGCTTGCAAAGCAAAATAGCTACTTCCCTTGAAGTGAGCTTGTGTTTTTCATTTGTCTACTGCACTGAACCTCTCTCAAAAAAAATTCTAGTTGATGTAGCGCTATAACTGGTTAATTTTATACTATATGTTTATATTATTATAACTGGATATATTAGAGAATGTAAACATAAATGACAGATTTTGTGAGGAGAAACAGATGTTGGAGCAATAGGGAGAGGACGGGACCAGGTAGGTGGAAAAACTTCTATATTATATATGGAGAGAGTGCTTTTTGGAATCTCAGACTTTTCTGTCAGAAACATTCTTGTTTCAATGACATTGATTTTCAAATCATGCAAAATGTAAGTATATGACATGCCATTGAAAACGTTGAAGTTTTAGCCTCTAATATTGGGATCTAGCACCACACAAATAAATTTTATGTTTCAGTATGCTAATAATGAGTTCAAGCATACAAAAGTCTTGAAAAACAGAAGAGAAAGAGCTATGTAGTGTATAGCATGGAAAACATCAGCACTGAAGCTGTAAGAGGGGAAGAACTGTGTGCAACCACTATGACCAAGTTGTGCTAATGCTACTGTACAATCTCCTCCTCTTCATCTACTTGTCGGACAGAACATATCCTAATTCCCAATATAAAATTCCTTCTTTGGGGTCCCTACACAAGTATGCAAAGCAGAATAAAATAAAGGTGTTTGGTGGACCTGAAAAAAGAAGGTATCAGTGCTGAGTCCTGAAAGAAGATTTTCTTTTCAACCTATTGCAGGTATCACTGGAAATTTGTGTACATTATCATAAGGCAAGATTCTATCAAGTCTGACCGCAAGGAAAGAAAATATAGTAGAAATTGTAAATAATATCCTTCTGTTACATGGCTTTTTTTAAAGATAATTTGTCCTAAATATATATAAAAAGCTCTGATGTTACTCAAAGAGGGTCTAATATAAAGTTTAATTGCTAGTAAAGCCTATAGTAAATATTTGCATTGTTCTTCAACTCCCTTCCCACAGTTCTGTACAACAGAAAAAAACATAGCAACCTCAAATTTCAAACCAGGATACAAAAACACCATCACTGAGGTAAGTGAAATTTTATGTGCACGTAACATGGTGTCACCAGGGTGAAGTTCGTCTGTTACATAGAGAGATTTGAAGTTCTTTGTTACAGAGAGAGCAAATATGAAGCTTACTTCTCTGTTACCTGAATCACAGTATGCTTTCCCATTGACTTTAAAGGAAAAAGAGTCCAGCTGTCATGACCTGATTCTGTATTATCTTGAGACCAGGCAATGCTATTACCCTCAACATTTCATAGAATTGCTTCAGACCTTGAAGAAACTACTCAGCACCTCCTAGAGTCAAACACAGACATGGTTTTTGGCAGTTAGATGGAGAAGGAATGCATGCGTTAGGAATATGTGGCCTTGACAGGTGCATATTTAGCCATTTTCACTTCCCAGAAATATAAGATTGGCTCTGAGCTGGTAGAGTAGGGAGTTGTTCTCTTTCTTTCTTATTTTGACAGACCAAGAGATATCCATGCTCTTTACTGTCTGGTGATATTTGTAGTAACACCTGGAAGCCCCAGATAATACAGGAGTCTTACTCCAGTACAAAACACAGAGAAAGATGTTGAAAAGGATATTCACATAATAACTTCAATCACACATTCATAGTCTGAAAACTTCTATATGGGCCTTTCCATACTGAACTTAATGAGGCAGCTTACCTAAGCAACGGTATGGACATGCATGTGAGCATGACTCACGCCTCTGACAGATATGTAGATGGAAAAAAAAAGTCCTAAGTAAATAAGCCAAAAGGCTTAACAGTCAAAGGCTGTAGACTAGCCCGCCCTCCAGGCCCTCCTTCCCTTTGAAAAACTGTCATCATTAATTACAGTGGAACACATGAAGCTCTGTTTGAACGGGCATGATCACCAGCATGGAGGGGGAAAGACTGGTACCTGGCAGGGCAAAGAAAGGATGTCGCAACTGTGCCAGTCATCAGGAATGAATTAGTAAATGGGAAAGAGAAGAGGCAGCATGAAAGCTTTTTATGCTATGTGTTTTGAACACGTACATGACTCAGTGCATCAGTTAAAGGTGTTCTCGGATTGCAATATCACCTTTATGACCTCAAATCCCTTTTAGACTGAAACTTCACTGAATGCATTTCTTTTAATGAATTCATCAGTAAATATTCATTTCTTACTGTATTTTCACAAGCCTTCCCAAATACAGGGAATTTTCTTGAAAATGCTCACAAAAAATATTTAAAATCACATTTGCACGAAAGCTTCCCTTGTTCATCAAATATGCCTGGCAAAAAAGAAAAAAGCATATTGTGTAAGATTTTTTTTTTCAGGGGAAGATGTTAAGTGGTTGTGAAACAGCCTGTTTATGGAGCCTTAATTTTCCTTTAAGTAAAGAAAGCCAATTTAAAGAGGCCCCTGTGTTGATCTGTATACACTGTACAGGAGCAGGAGATTCCTGTGGTCTTGTGTGCTGAGCAGATTCTCATGTACGGGTGTTTGCGTGGATACAATGCAGAAAACAAAGCTGTGGTGATTTATTAAATGTTTTCTGGGTATGCAGGTCTCTCTTCCCTCCCTTCCTCTCCTTCCTCTGGACAGACAAAGGTCAGGAGAAAGACAGACGTGGAGTGCAAGAAGGAACTCTGGCAGTAGAAGCTGGATCTCCAAACAAAGGCAGAAATGCTATGGTTTGCCTCAAAAGCCCCCCAAAAAAGTCAAATCCCCCTCAGATATGCCTCCTCAGCTCCCTCCACACTAATGGAGTGAGGAGGAGTGTTGTCCAGCTGTGGTTCACTGGACAGGAAAGGCATTCAGTGGAAAGCTACTAAAACCAAAAGCACCATTTTGCCATGGAGACAGGGAGACTGTGTCCTTCCCACACTCAGTTTGCCTGGGTACTTCCTTATGCACATGTACACTCACCTCTGTCCTGGAATATTACCAAAAGAAGGAAGAAAAAAACAGACAGCCAAACAAATCCCAGTTCAGCAAGGTGGCAAGTGTTTAACAGATGATTAAACCTTCAAAGTAAAATGGGTGAGATGAACGGCCTTCTGAAAGGCACAAGCAAAAGGTTTTGGTGAAAACTATTAGTTTCAATCAAACCCCATGTAATTCTTGGCATAAAACCAAAGAGCAGACAATGATCCTCCATTTGAGATATGGGAAATTAAAAAGAAAATAAAAGAAAAAAACAACCTGTAGATAATCTTCCCTTCTGCCTTGCGGCCGTTCACCAGGGAGCACAGCATGTTGCTTTCCCATACTCACGAGCAGTCTCTCACACATTTGCTGTACTGGAAGGCCACAAAGCACTGCTGAGATGTGGCAAGCTTACGGTGATAGACATTTTCCATACAGCCCCGTGAGTGACTACAGGGAGCTTAGGTTACTACGTTCTCATTTTGATAGGATACTTGACACCATTCCTGCTTTAACTGATACATACCCACGCACTTGGAAGCTCTCCTGAGATGTCAGTTTGAAGAAAAATGGAAATGCCATCAGTGGTCCAAAAATGCTTTTTCTGAGCCATTGCTGTTTATGTTGGGCTGTTCACTCCAGGGGTTATTTTGGAATGTGCTTGCATTGGGATTTGAGGTTTTTCAAAAGAAAACTCCTGGTTTATATTTATGTTTAAAACATCTTTTTTAGAAGAAAGGGCAGAATCATTTGTTTTGTATATTTACCCAAGATGCACTTTATTGTTACATTTTCAGTTCTTTATCCTGCTGTGCTATATCACAATATAGCCCCAGCCAGCCACAGAATTGTTTTGGATCAGAAGACTTTAGAAAAGAGTGAAATCAAGAATAAAATTTTTTTCATACAAAAATTAATATATTTTAAATACCATGAAAACGTTTGTAACATTTAAAATTATAATGCCATTTACCCAAGAGATTGTACATCCTACTTTCTTACCAGTAAGGGACCTGTGTAACCCATGGGCTGGGGTAGTAATTGTAGTTCTCTTGGTAAGTAGTAATGGAATCAACGGCTGTGATTCGATACAGATTTGTGGTCTTGTTTAGCAACAATAAATAAAAGACATCTTAGCCACTCTACAGCTTCTGATTCCCTGCAAAATAAGTTTACGCATGGTTAACTTTCATTTACCAATGGATACAAGCTTTTAAGTCTAATATTCAGGAGTTAATAAATCTGACTACTGTAAATAGAAACACCAATATGGATTTCAGGCAAACAGAATATTGCAAATAGTTATTACTAAGTAATTACAGAAAACTTAGGATTAAATAACATCCCTGTGTGAAACTGAATGTTTCAAATTTGTACTTAAAACATTAGAACTTAGAAAATGTGTGGGTTAAATCTGCTTTAATATAGCTTCTCTAGCATTTCTGTTGGTGCAAAGGAACAAAATCCCAGACAAATAAGAAGGAGCACAATATCTCTGTGTTGTCCACTTTGCAGCCCCAGTATAGAAAGCCTGCAACGACTATTGCAGTAGATGATACAAAGTCTGGGAGATACTTCTCTGTTTCAATATCTTCTGGAGAAGACACTGCTAAGCAAAATTTGGCAAAGCCCTGGAAAAGGTTGTTCTTACCTTTACAATGGGCAAAGAAAGAGAACACTTAGAAGTAGACTACATATTCTTTCTTTTGTTATTCTCCTCCACTTACATACAGAAAATGGCTTGGCCAGAGCAGAGGGTCAGGGTCAGTGTAATGCATTTATTTTGACATAAACCGCTATGGCCCATTTAAGCTAGGGGGAAAGACATTACATTCAGATGGATTTTTAGTACAAACCACAGAGAGGCTATTCTGTGCTTTAAATTAACAAGGACAAGCATTCCAAATTGTGCGCTGAACGGGATCTGGCTTTGGTGGGGAGGAGAGGTTTGTTGCTCCCGCAACAAGGGCTTATGAAACATTTTAATAAACAATAAGGCTTTGTCTGAAGAGAGAGCCTTGACAGCTAGTATGCAGCACTCAGATATATGCACAATATGTTCAAACTGAACTGCTGTTGTATTCTGAAAAACCATGGCAGAGAAGTGGATGAAATCCTTGTTTGCACAATTGGGCACTTATTGAAGTTGCCTTTCCCATAGCACTTTCACAGGGGGTTTAACTCCATACCAGTCATGTTTTCTCCTGTTGCCTATCCTGATGTGAGCATTTTTCACTCTCTAAGTAACAAGGGATATTGTGTGGGAAAATGTTTTCTCATTGTACCTTGCAAAGAAAGGATCTCTCACTCTGAAAGATTATGTTGTCATTAGTTGCTGTAATCCCATGTTCTATGTGTATGCTTATTCCAAGGAATACTCTCAGAATTTTATGAACCATAGTTCTTCTTTTTTCAGGACAGTGAAAAACATTCTGGGAAGACATTTACAGTATAAAACCTGCAATTTTTTCCCTAGCTCTTTAATTCAAGGGAGGTACAATTTAGGCAACTATAAATTAGTTTTACCAGACCTCTGCACCATTCTAGGCTTTGAATACCCACATCTCTGGCCATAAATGAGATCATCAGGCTCAAAAAGGCTGGAATGCAGAATCACAGCTGTGGGTACAACAGCATGAACATTTGCTAGTGGTTCACACATGGGGGTGTACTATAACACTGCTCTCTATCTCAGCATTCTCCTAGACAAGGAAGAAGTAAAGATTCTGCTTTGTACACTTACATGGAGACTGAAGGATGTGAAGATTCCCTTGGAGTTTGATTCCAGATTTCATGACTCACTAATGGCAACGTTTTAATTTTGTTTTCCAAACTATCTCATTGTTTACTTCCACTGAAGTTGCGGGCAAAATTTCCATTGACTTCAGAGGAAGTCGGATGGCGCCAGTGAGGTTCTTACAGTTTAAGAAAGCTACCCAAACTTGCCACTAGCGTCAAGAGTTTGGTCTGAAAAGTCCTTTTATATGTGGGTTAATTACTGTGCTAATAAAGACAGCCACTTGTATGTACCAAGATATTTTATCTTCTCTTCATACTGTATTTATAGGTATTATCTCACATCGTTAATTAAGTTTAGATGCTCTCTTCTTAACCGTGTCATTAATAAACTGTAAAAAAACTGTCCAGAACAAAAATAAAGAAAAAATCCACTGTACAGACCACTTGTAAGAGTGTAATCTGGAGGTTTTACTGCTGGCTTTCAGATACTGCCTCAGGGACTTCATTTGGGTGGTCAAGTAATTCTGCTTGATGAGTAATAAACAAATAATTCTACACCCAATTCTGTTTTATTCCCACTGAGTGGTAGCTCCTTATGCAAGTAGTTCCACTTCAGTATTTAGGCATGCAGTTAATCCTAGCTATTTATATGGCTAGATACCACTCCCTGAAACAAGGGATACAGTATTAGGCTGTGTGTAAAAAAATAGAAAATTACCCCATAAAATGTGAAAAAATCCTATGTTAAAAAGATAGGCACTATATTCAGGACTCAGACATGAAACCAATTAGAATTTTTAGTTAAAAATAAAACTTCTCAACATCATGTATTAATGTTTGAGTTGGGTTTTGGTTTGGGTTTTTTTCCTAAATTCGAGAGGGGCATTCAGAAAATGCACGTATCTGTTTTTTGAGTAACAGTTATTTTTTTAATAGGTTGATTATCGATTCTGCCTTAATCTTTCACATAGTCAGGTATTAATGTTAAGAGTTTTTTTGGTGCTAAGAATATTTCACTGAATGTTAAGTGTTGGTTTATATTGTCTTTGAATAGCAGCTGTTTAGTGATATTAAACAGCTCTGCTTTACTTCTTTTTTTTCTGGCAAAAATCACTCATCAAGAACCGTTCATGGTACTTGTGATACCAATATCAACCATAGGAGCCATAGAATATGGGACACAGTGGATTGCAGGAACTGAATATTTTAAAGATCTGTCAGGCTTTCAAGGAAAGAAGATTGTTTATTTTGCAGAGGAAAAAAAAGACATTAGTGTACCTTCTGGGCACCCATTCCAAAGCACTTGCATGGAAAATCTCAAAAGAATTCCTGTATTAGTGGTTTAACTAAAAACAGAGTTTGACAGCTAATCTTCTAAACATGTAAATGTCATCAATTGCTTTCAACCTCCTTTGGAGTAAAATGTGTGCCATACTTTGGAGAGCAAAATTCAGGATGTAAAATATGTATGCGTACATTTTCATATACGCATACTCTGGCAAAGGTTTTTTAAAGAAGTATCGCTGCAGCTCAAGCTCAATAAAGAACAGTTCAGTTCAGGAGTTTTATCTGCTAGTCTTTAGGGATCAGATTTTGACCCCTTTATTCAAGTTAATCCATGAGAATTAACAGTGAGGTTTAGTCAGCATCAGTGAAAGCTGCAGCAGGCAACAGAGCACCCCCGGGCCAAAGCACCATGGACAACATGCTGCTTGTGTGGTTTTTTCCTTTGTAACCCAGCTGTGTTATAACTGCAGGTAGAAAACACAACTTCACTTTATAAATATTTAAGCATCATAAAAAGTGCTACATCTGAAGATTGTTTCCAAACACTTCCCCATTTCGTCGTGCATGCAGGCATATATGCTCGTACACAGCTACGTGCCCATAAACACCAACACAGCAGTCTCAAAGGGTTCTGCTGCAAATTTCTTTTTATTGGGAACACCTTTATTATTTTTTTTCAGATTTCAGTTTAGTCAGATCAAAGATAGTTTACTTAGGAAACACAGATCCTTACTGCAACTTTTGGCAAATTAGAGAACAGCACTTTAACCTCTGATTTCACAATCAATCAGCATAATTTTGGTTCAAGCAACTGCCTGTCTTGTGGAACTTCAGAGACTACATTCTCCTCTGCCTGTTCCCAAGCACTTTAAAAATTAAACTTGGAAAAGCTCATGCAGATGTGGTGGGCACAGTTTTGGTTCTGCAGTGTGAGACTGAGTGCTACTAACTTGTCTTGGTTGCTTCTAATCAAAAAATTCCCAGAATAAATCTCTAGGACTGCCAGCAAGTATGATTTAAAAGCAAAACATGACAATATAAAAGTAAATGAAGTATGGTTTGTTGTGCCTGAAGATAACTTTCTGCCAGTAAATTTTTTAATACTCTTTTATGTTTCAGGGCAGCAGCAACTTTGAAAATATGCTATAATATTAATAATTCATAATTATAACACAAAGATTAAGAATGAAGATTAGGAATGACAAATTTACATCAAACAGGATAAGGATAATTCCCAGGAAGTATATGCATTTGACCACTACTAACTGGCACCTCTGCATTAGCTCTAGAACTGCCATACTCAGCCAGAGAAAATAAAGATTAAAGAGATAATGAAGATCCTGTTTAATTTTGCAATAATAAAGGAAGATAAAGTAAACCAATGACTCTCCTCAGGGCAGGCACTGTCTTTCCACAGGGTATGTACTGTCGTTCCAAAGGGCCCCTTCTTTGTCACCCAACAAATTGTCTCATTGGAATGAGCGAGAGCACAGCTACCAATCACTGACACCTGCAAGAAACATTCCTTGGTTGGGATCTACCCAATGGCCTGTTCTGTTCTTGACCTGAAGCTTTGGTAGTTTAGCTTACCTGGTATGATTTCCAACCAATATTTTTAAAGTTTGAAGCACAGACTGTGAGTTATCTATGGGGGATTTTTTTCTCCCAAGTAGGAACTTGGGATGGGTGTAGGGAAAAATCCTCTTCCAGTGCTCTGTTATCTTGTTGAATTCTTTGGGAACAGCAAAAGTTCACAAACTCTGAAAACAAGCCTCTGTTATTTAAGCATTTAAGCTATTGCAACTCTGAATAGTGTTGTCAAAATGCATTAATTCAAATCCGCATAATAAACTGTACGTTTGGGGTTTGGTTCAAGAGATCCTTTAAAGTCTATTTTGCCTATATATTCCTCAGATGCTAACTATTACAGTTTGTTTTCCTGTATTCTATGAATAGAACAGGAATGAAGAGAGTTTGACAAGAAACAGAAGTATGTAATACAAAATGCCAAAATACTCACATTCTCCATCACCTCCTCTAAGGGTTTCTTCTTTCTTTTTTTCCCACCACCCAAGAACGAAGAATTCTGGAGCCAGAACCTACAGCCCTTTATAAGTCTGTCTATAAGGGTAGCTGTTGTTTCTTTTAGGACAGAGAAGAGAAAGGCTTATTTTTTCCCACATATAACTAGAAATCTCAGTAGAAGGCATCAGTTCTAGTTCACTGTGCCACAAGGCTGACTTCTGCATTTCATTGGTTTCTTTGAAGTCATCTGAGCAGATAAGGGAAGTGATTTGGGACATAGCTGTACCCTGTGCTGAGAATCATTTTTTTTAGAGCTCTGAAGGCATCCTCACAAAGCACGTGAACCAGTAACACCACTCTTCTGTTCATTTTAGGTGGTGCTTCTTCTTTTGAAGATGTTACTAATATCTTGACCATCTATTATTTTTCCTGAAGAAAAAGGTGCAAGGCATTAAATTATTTGAATTTTGATGTCTACACTTATTATACAGTGCTGCTGTCAACTCCAATGGAAGTAGAGCTGTTAAAACTCTGCTTTAAAGTCTATATACAGGAACACAAAGCCACAGCTGTACTACAGAAATAATGACATACAAACTAACCAAAATACATAGTTAAAGGACAGGTGCCATGCAATAGTTTTACCTTCTGCGAATTCACTTGGATGCTATGGAAACTAAAACACCACTTGATGTGTGTACTAACAGAACAGAACAGAACAGAACAGAATAGAACAAATAAGGCTGGGAGTGATGAAAAGACCCTGAAGAACCAGGAGTAAAATCCATAAATAGGCACCCTGCAAGCCAGTTGCTATGTCCTAATGTCTTTATTAAACAGCCAAAGTACAAGATGCGGCTCATTACTAAGAACAATCCTGCTATATTCTCTGTCGTGTGAAGTGTACGATGTCAAAAGATCCATTTAACTACAAACACAGCATTTTAACACAAGGCATTATCCTCATATAGAGATATCCAAAAAGAAAGATGAAGGAAACATTTGTTCAGCCACTCAAATTATCTGTATGCTTGATAAGGAAGAAAGCTCTGCCATCTTTCACATAATTAAATAACTACCATGATCTGGTGCCTAAAATTCTGTCAAAATGATAAATATTTTATATAAAAATTTTTCAAGGCAGGTGGTGCTTCATCTAAAACTAGAAAAGAAATGTGATTTTATTTCAATGAGACACAAAAACATGATTGAAGACATTAAAATGAAATGTAGAAAATAATTTGGGGAAGCTGGTTCAATTAGAATGGCATCAAAGAGCCCATTACTCTATATCAAGTTAAGTATGCATGCTGTCACTCTAACTGACTGGTTTTAATTTGTTCAAGCCACTCTGTTGGGATGATTTATATTCCAATATTCTTAGTGAACACATTTAAGAGAGTTAATTATCTTTCCTGAAAGGCACAACAGGTTTCGTTGACTGAACAGAGGTGCAGCTCCATACACGTTCAATAACTTTGACCAGACTATTTAAAATGAATATTCTAATTAAGCACGTCCAACTCAAATCAGAATCTACCACTTTCAGTTTAAAAAAGGCCTGTTCTGATCTTGCATTTTCCATTCACTGCTTAGTTCTGGAGGAAATTTGTGGGATGGAATGTATGGGATGTACTGAGAGCCATGGTGCCGCCACAGGAACAAATGCTCCGTGGTAGTTTGCTGCCCCTTCAGCTACACCAATGCAACTCTTTATGAGAAGGGTTGTTCGGGATTTTTTAATGTAGATCATTTCAGTAATTCAGCTCACTGAGTAGCCCCACATGCTGCTGCTCTTGTGCAATGAGGATGAGGTTTCTCAACAGATTAAACCAATCTAAACCGGCTTTGCCACCATCCTCCCTCCCTTTCTCTTGCGATCTCCCCTCCTCTTATGCTGGTGCTGATGGTTCCCAGTGACTCGGAGCTGGTTCAAAGGACTTAACAGAAACCTATTAGGGCTTTCTGTAGGGTTTCCTGGCACTTTCAGTGCCAGGAGTAGTACAAGAGAGGCAGTGGGGGAGCCAGAGCAGAACATTAAGATGAGACCATGGCTGTGCTGACTCAGATTGGTTTAATTTGTCACAGAAGTACAACCTGAGGGTATGGTAAACACTAGCATGGGGGATACAAGGCGCCAGGGTGGGGAGAGGAGGGATGACTGGAAACTTCTGAGTCCAGCTTTTCCAGCAATGCCAGCATCTTGAGTAATTTCAGCCACAGAGTTAAGATTGGCATAGGTGGAGCCTGTAGCTGCTCTCCGTATGTCCTGTCATAGCTGGGCCCCCTGCATGTCCCTGTGCTGCCAATTGCGGTAGGGGAGGAAGCGGTGGGAGGCTGAGGATTGGCAGATTTGTCACAGCTAGGAGACCATCTTCTGAAGGGAAACTCTACAGGCCATATTCAGACAGTTTTTAGATTCTTTCCCTCTCTTAAGTAAAAAAATTATTAGACACTGGCTGTTGTATCACTTTACGAGTTGGGTTGCCGCTTGTCTTTCTACTCTTCAACTCATTGCATCTGCTGTGTATTAACAAGTATTAATGGCTAACCCTATTACTTGGATTCTTTCTTCGGGTGATTTCTCACTGGGATCATTTTTGTGCCTTTTCTGAAAAAAACTTCAGATCAAAGTGAACATTTGGAACCTGCATTCACTCAGTAAAGCGCATTCATGTTCAAGCAGAGAAAATACAATCAAGCCTGCAAAGATAATGTCATGTTTGGTCAGTGGAAGAGGACTGCAGTTTCGCTTTACAGACATAGCACTGTTAGAACTGATTTGCAATGAGGTTTTTAAACCCTCTTTTAAGCACCACATTTAAAAAAAGGGATTGCCCCATACACTGAATTTATGCCTTCAGGGGATATTGATTTCAGAAGTATTTCAGGACTGGGAAGGATTCTCAGAAGTTTCCTAGGCAACCCATCAGGGGCAAAAACAACACTATCATGGAGGAATTAAATCATGTAGCATACAAATTAATCTAAAAATGGGAGGAGGGGAGAGCAGGGAATGATAGCACTTATATAAGTTGTTTGTTTTGGCAACCATCTTGCTCTATGCAATTCCATAGGAGCTGCCAGAGAGTTTATGGAAGGTTCATCATTTTTATTTCAATCCTTTTGGCCCATTTCAGAGGACAGTGACCTGTGGGAAGTATTATGCATGCTTACTCAGAAAAATGTCTGAAATACCACTGTACACTCTGGCTGTTCAAACAAGAAGGAAGAATGATTTAACTGCTGGCCATGACCAAACGTGGATGTCAATAGTTCATATGGGATTCCCGTCTCAGTAGAAATTTACTTCAGCATCTGCGACATTCAACAATAGAAGGAAATAGTGGAAACCAATAGCAGGATTTCCTTTGACAATTCACTTTTATTCTTTCTTCCCTTAAATCCCTTTATTCTTGCCTAGTAAAAATTGTATACCTCAGTAACAGCTAAAGGGAATGCAACTCAGGCCTCAAAACACTTCAATCCATCAGCAAAGAGGTGTGGCAGCTGGTCAGCCTGCTGTCACTCAGGAAGGAAGCCATAGCCTTCACTTTGAATCACAAGAAGCAGCCAAGGAGGGAAACATTCATGCTTAGGTGGTGGATACAGTAGGGTCAAGCTCTGGAGGAAAGTTGTGTGCAGAAGATACCATTGTGCAAAAAGCTGCTCAGTCACCAGTTTCTAGCAAACATCAATATATATCTTTGTTCACAACAAGAAACTGAGATACTGTCTTTATCTGCCTTAGCAAGTTGTGGATTGTAATAGGAATATATCTTTAGAGAGAAAAAGTTCCTTAGGACCCAACTTCTCCACTTATTGTCATTAGGGAGGATTTTACTGCAGATTAGTTCTAGTCTAGCTTGATGGGTGAGAAGTGGTGTGAGTGCATGAGGAGCCTGGCTGGATCTCATCTTCTGATATGAAAGCTCTCCAGTTTGTTCCACTTCATAATGAGGTCTTGGACCAAAAAAACTGCAAAAAGGGGGCGTAACAGGAGAAGTTGACTCCTGATACAAACTAAAATGATAACGCTGATGGTCTTACAGCAAGCAGCTCCTTCACTAGTGAATGGGTTGTGAGATCAACACCCTGATAACAGGCAGAAAGGAAGTATGCTGACCTTGGAAAAGAATTACCAGTGATGATCCTTGGAAGGAGGATTGTATTACTCCCCCTGGGGTCACATCAGAGGTGTGACTTCTGGTTAGAAGTTGTGACATCACAGCAAATCTACTGCTGAGAATACCCAAGCAGCTACAGCATGACACAAGCTCTCCATTACAACCAAAAACACCTGTGTGAGAGGGTATATAACCATGTAGCACATCTCCAATGAAATTCTCTCCAACTCAACACCTTTACAAGCTTTTTGAAGTTTCTTAAGAATGAAGGCTAAAAAAAATTTCACCAGACAAGAATATTGTGTTCAGAGCTGGTGAAAATAAATACTCTCTTTCTGTTCCTTTTCTTGTCCAGAGCTTATGGTGCATTGTAGTAGTACAAGCACTACCAACTACACTTGGTTGCACAAGGAAGCTGAGGATGCTGAATCAGCTCTTAGTTGGCTGCCTGGCTTCCTTTGAGTTAGCAGCAGGCTCCAAAGAAAACACTTTCAAGAGTTCAGAAAGACTACTATGAAGAAAAAGACCATATACAATAGTATCTTCTACCCACTGCCAAAGAGTAATAAGCTCAAACCTTCAGAAATGCAAGTCATTTGTCTTCAGAAGACTACAGGAGAAGCAGTGCTTTTTGGAGGAAACATGAAAAAGCACCCTGGCAAAACTCACCCTGTGCCCATCCTGCTGATACTTGCTATACGAGAAATAGCAAGAAGAGACTGAACTTCTTACCCTAACCTGGCTGTTTGACTATATGCTGTATGAAGCATAGTCAAACACCCAGAAATGCTACAAAAACAGTGTTATCTTTCTGGCTTGTATATATATAGGCAGAGGAAATTGAATTGTGACTGGAACTCTAGCCTCAACACGTATAGTAGTACTCAAAAGACTTCTTTTAAAAGGCTTGGGATGCTTATATATTTATGAATATGTGGTCCTAGTTAATTATAAGAAATCCATCCAAATCTGCATTTCCTGATTTAACAAGTTCCTAAAGTTACTGGTGTTTTTAATTTTATTTTTGTGTATTTTTTTTCCCACAATCAGCTGACTAATCAACATCAGGGGGGTAGCTATTGTCATTATTTCTTTACTGAATGCATGTGATGAAAGAAGATTTCAGTTCTTCATGCATCATATATTGGGGAGAAAAAAAACAAAAAAAAACCCTCACCAAAGCAAAAAAATCCCCAAACACCTGAGAATCAACTGAATTTGTTGTACAGTGCAAAACCCCATTGATTTTGCTGGAGCTGAGATTTTCCTATGGTCCAACAGCAGAACAGGAGAAGAGACCAGGTCTTTCTTTTTGTCTTTTCTTTCTTGCTGTGCCAATATCTTGATATTTGACTCTGTTGCTAGTGTCTAATATGTTCCAAACAGCATGAGTTTATTTATCATAAAAATTCTTCTTTTAAGAGGAGCTACTTATTATTATTGCTATTATTTTAGTGAAAATCCATTTTGAAATTTCTATGAAATTACATTATGGTTCCCTGGCCCTTCAGAGCTGAATGTTACTGAGGCAATCTTTGGATGACCATTCTCATTCATTTCAAACAAGAAATCTTTCTCTGTAATGCTACAGCTCTTTCTTTTGATCATTTCTGTAACTGATGACTTCTGAAAATTTCTAAAGTAGGATTAAGTAACGTAAATGGTGAACCTGTGGGTTCAATACCTATTGAAAGAAACATTTTTATGCCTTATCAACTTCAATCTTTTGAACAGAACATGGTGTTCTTGGGTTGGGAGGAAAAACACAAGGAATATTAGCACACTGGGAGTGACACGTTTACGAACATAAGCACATACTTCGTTGTTAAGTCATCCTCTGCATTCTAATTTGATTAATGAAAGCTTTTTTCTTTTATCAATGATCAAACCTTCCATTAAAATTAAATTGATTATGTAAATTTGGGTGAAATCACAATTTGTAGCCTTAAAGATGACCTCCAAAGGTGCATATGCACACACACACTCACATGCACCACCTCCTTTCAGAATGTTCCTAGCTGTCTGATCTCAGAGCAGATCTGTGGATATCTCAAATGTGATATGATTGCCCTGAAATTGGACACTTCATAAAGGGCTTAGAATTAGCAAATGGGAACATGTAGCCAAACTCTCCTCTCACACTCATATTAGTGCAAATTAAGATTAATACTGGATTAATTTCTTGGATGAGTTGCAGAAGTTGTACAAAAGAATCCAGTTTCTGGGAACACAAGGTTTTTGCAAATTTGTGATTAGCCTGACAAAACATTTCAAACAGGAAAGCATTTTTGGCATTTTGTTCAGAAAGAGTTTTAATTTTGAAGCTAACTTCTTTTAACATAAAAGAAAGAAAGAATGTTGAATAAAGCAAAAGTAAACCCAAACTTTATGGATAATTTCTTTGTCCTTTCTGTAAATGGAAAAACTTACATCAAGTTGTCAGTTTCATTTCTATGGTGAAAATAATAAAGGTGAACAAAAAATTTAATATTGTACCCAAGTCAGTTCAACACCATCCTGACTGTATGAAAGTAATGTTGCACTCTCTTTCCATGGGTCAATTTTTCTTAAACTCTAAAATCAATTAATATTTTCTGATTGTCTCATTTCACAGATTAGAAATGTCCTCCAGCAAATTTAATAAATTCCTTAAAGATTTATTGCATTTAAACAAAGGAAATTACAAGGAGCTTTACAGAAAATTCATACTCATGAACCCTGATTAAAAACAACAGATTCCCACTTTCAGTGAGTACACTTTTCACTGCTTGAACAGCACAAAGTAATAATGTAAGGTATACTCAGTTCACTCCTATTTATCTTCACTTCAATTTTCCATCTCCCTTCTAGGAAGGTTCAAAGGGGTCTGAATATCAACTGTGAATCAATGTAAGTTATATTGCTATTTATGTTTGCAACAACCTTTCTAATATAGTAGTGAAAGTTTTGTTGCACCTAAAGCTCAGTGCGCTCAGCCAGACCCTACTGGCTTGCAAGTCCAGCTCTGAGAGACTACCTAATGCTTCACATCTGGCCAAAATGGAGTAACAGTGGCAGTCCTTGAGCTAACACCTTTTGAGTGAGCTCGCTCATATTTCCAGTAGAGAAAATAAAGGGCAGAAGCAGATGCCCCAGCTGAAAACTGTGTTATCTATAAGGGCAGATTTTGTGATGTGCCCATGTCTTCAATTACCTTACTACTATAGATTCAGTTTTTTACTCCATGTTGACAACTTTCACACTTTTTCAGTCTAAGCCTGGTTTGAATTGATAACAAAAAACCGAACTGCTGGGTATGCAACATTTTTCCAACTGAGCTTTTTAAAACCTTCATAAGACCATGAGTATTACTAAATTCTAGCCTTAAGATTTTTCCTCTTTAGTTTATACACCAGTTCTGATAAGATACAATTTTCACACACTGATGGATTGTTTACAGGAGGCTCACTGTGATTGTCCTGCCCCTTTTAGTAACAATAGTAATTATAATTTAAAAAAAATTTTAAAAGGAAGAATGTGTACACCCAGCAGTTTACCAGGGAATCACACAACATTTCTGATTACCAAGTTGTTAACACGTAGGATCAATGTTACGTGTACGTGTATACACCCACTTTGCCTTGTTCACTTGGGCAATTTTCAACACTATTATACTATTTATCAGTATCACTTGACAGCTAACACTGTGTAATGTGGCCAGAAAGCTGATCCAGTGTCCTCTAAGGTCAACAGAAATCTTCCCGCTCTTTGAAGGATTACTTCTTGATTTCTTTCTGTCTTTGTAAAGGATTTGGAACTTTATCTGCCATGCTTAATCGTCCCTGAAAGACAGAGTTTTTAAGGTTACATAGCCCCATGAACTGCTCTCTGTGATGTTTTAAAAGCTGGTAAAATAGCCCCTCCCATTGTCATTTCCTTTTCTTAGTTATCTGTCTAGGTTAGACTGATAGATACCTATCCAGATTAGACAAGTAGACATCTGGGGGGGGGGGGGGGGCGGGGGAGAGAAAGTAAAAATACCAGTCCTAGGTGGGCAGGTTGAATTGATGGCATTATTATTGGCTAAGTATTTGTTTAGTTTAGGCACAGGAAAAACTCTTAAAAATCTTCTCTGACAGAAAACTTGAAGAATGACCATGGCTTCAAGATGCTAGTTGGCTTTTACCAGACAAAATGCCTATTGAATGTTGTTGTCACGCAGATAAGTCACTGGGAAAAAGCAGGAGTGAAGTCATAAGGATGAGTTATGTCTTGCCAACTCTCGTAATGAGAGAAAGGATATTGCCAGGCCACCACTGTTAACA
Organism: Strigops habroptila; assembly: GCF_004027225.2. Classification (NCBI taxonomy): domain Eukaryota; kingdom Metazoa; phylum Chordata; class Aves; order Psittaciformes; family Psittacidae; genus Strigops; species Strigops habroptila. Next base: position 128,572,047 of record NC_044277.2, read on the forward strand.
AGTTCTCAGACCTTTCCCACACTCTGTGAAGGACTATAGTGGTCATTGTTTTGGAGCTGCAATGTATTTCCTTCCCAAACCTGAGGCAGGAAACAGGAGCATAAGGGAACAAAAGAAGAAAGAGAAGTCCAGAGATAGTTCCATTATAACCACATGTGACACTGCAAAATATTTCCTTTCTGTTTCTCCATAAAAAGACCTAAATTAAACTAAGCTATGAACCTGGACAAGTGGTCTTCAGTCCTCCTTGGAGTTGCTCTCTTTTATTCCATGTTCAAACTTTTATTGTACAATTGGTATTATTTCTTCTTTCTTTTTCCAGCCAGCAAAAGGCTAAAGTGCCTGACTAGCTAGCAAGGAAAAAGACACAGAGGGACTAGCAAGTTACTAGAAAACCCTCCTGATTCACTCCTTCTTATTTTAAAGGGTATTCAAAAGATTTGTTGCTTGAAAATATAATTTTTAAAGAATTGCTTGTATTTTCCTCCTTTTTCTTGAGCAAAACATAAGTAAGTGTTCATTTTTTCTTGAAAAGATATGCACCCTAGTCTAGCAACTGAGGATTAATACATCACTGTTATTGCTAAACCAAAAGCACTGGAAGAATGCATGCGCTCCAAGCCTCTGTTGTCTCCAGTAGGCTTTGTACTGAGAACTCTAGGGGAAACATAATATAAGACTTAACAGGTTTTCCAGTAACCACATTTATTCATTCTTCCCAGTGCAATAAGACTAAAGATCACTCATTATTAACCAAGAACCTTTTTAGATTTCAAAACATATTTTCCCCTAGTTAAATGCATATATAAACAGCTTGAGGATACAGTTCAATAATTCGCCTTAGTATGAATCATTGAAACACAAAAAAACCCCCAAACCATTAATTCACACTTCCACTGAAATAATTAAATGCTGAAATTTAAAAATGATCTTTCTATAAGAGTATTGGGAGTATTAGCTCTGGGCTAATGCATACAGTAAAGGAAATTAAAAGAGGCTGATAAGCAAAAGTAAAAGTGGAGCTGGCTCTTACTCAAGTCAAGGGTAAAATTCCTTTAAACTGCAGTAAGACAAGACCAAGCCGCAGCAGCCTGGATTCACTACAAAGCCAAGGGAGATTTCAAAACATAGGTAACAAAAATAAGGAACAGCAAAACAATTATTAATGCTACAAAGTTAGAAATCATGCCTATTAATATTTAAAATACTTCTTCAAATGCACATTTTATTTTGGTTTTAGGATTAGTACGCATGTTATTAATACAAAGCAATGATCTATTTTCTTAGTCTAATTGGGTTTTTTTTCTTCACAGCATACATGCAGTATAAATGCATTCATATTTGTATATATCTTTACCATGTGTGCCTGCAGAGAGGGAAGGACCATAGTTACATGGGCAGGAAACAGAAAATGTTCCATTTTCCAAGCTTATCCTTGCCTTCAAATCATTACAATGCCAGATTTTATCAGGAATGCTGCTTTAAAAAAATTAAAGAGAATTTCAGTTCCAGATGGAGCCTATAGTGATGTTACAAAGATAATATAAGGAACAGAAAGTGGAAACAGATGTGTCATTTTTGCAGAGATGGATTACATTAGCGTAAAACTCTCCAAATGTTATGTGAGTTGTGACATCTGCAGCAATATTTTCAGACCTGGGTAGATCTCTTCCCCTCCCTCTGTGGATTTCCTGGTTTGGATGGTCATTTCTTTCTTTACAGCTCCGTACACTGTAATGGACCATCTAGCCTGACCCTCTCACAGACTGGGTAATTAATTCTTCCCAGAAGTAATTCCTCAAATAGGCTTGCCTTCAATTGCAGCAATAGACAACCCGTGACTATACTTGCTAACCATTCAAATGAATTTTTTGTTGTTAGACTGAAAATCCAAGACCAAACTTCCCAGAAGAGCCTTCCTCAGAGCCTGCTCACAGGAGTATCGCCACTTCTGCACACTCGTTAGCTCTTCTGTTGCATTGCTGTAACTTTTTATTCTAGGAAGAACAACCTTCCTGTATGAAAATATTCTCTCTGTGTCTCTCTTTGCATCAGTACTCTGAGCCCTTCTTTTTGTATGGTTTCCTTCATGCCCAGTCTCAGTGTTCTATGAATACCCTATCAAAAAAACCCAAAAAGCATGTTTTCTTTTGTAAGAATGATGAAAATGTTACCAACGTAAAGGCCAAGAATCACCTGTCCTCTTATTAATGACAGCTTACTATTTGAGACTTCATGCTGAAGTTTTAATCTATGCTGTTTTACTGATTGTCTCTTTCATGTCCTGACCAGAACACCAAATGCCAAAGTACTTTGGTGCCACTGTCTTTATCAACCAAATTAATTTAATTTTTTTTAAATAAGATATCAAACGCTGTTTTCTCTAAACCTGTGTCAGTTGATGCTGACACTAGGACCGTCTCTTCATTTTTCACGTAAAAGTTCTTCAGCACCTTCCCACAATTCCTCCAGCTATTGGGCCACCCTTGTGATCTTTTAAAATATTTGTATGGGAATAAATTTTATCAGCTCTATATGAGAACAAATATTTAGACGGAGGTTTATCAGCTAGCTGATTTTAAAATACACAGTTTGAAGACACCGGTTTCATGTCGTGCTTGAATACTGGACAACTGGTGTAAATATATCTCTTGGGTCTTTCTCTGTATTCAGGACAAGACTACTTTCTGAGTCGTTCTGCCTTTTTGTCTCATTATAGACAATTCTACCACTTTATTTTAGCAATGGAGAGATACAATTGTAAGATTTCTTAGTATCTTTTTAAAATCCCTTCTTATCCTCTAGAAGCTATCTGCAGTTCTCTCTTTGTGTGCTGGGATTTTTTCCTTAACAAATGTTAAATGATTCCTACTTGCTCACTTCTACCACTGTCAAATTTGCTTTTCTTCCATTTTTTAATAAATTTTCATTTTTCCTGTTTGTTTTGTGTGTGTGTGTTTCATATCTGTTTCCACTTTCCCTTTGAGCCACAGTTTTGTTTTGTTTGGGTGGTATTTTTTTAAAAACCAACATGGCCTTCTCTCTCAATTGTGGCTTTTGGAGCATTTGGTAAAATGCAGCTCCCAATTATCATTCACATTTTTCTGTTTAAAAGCTTTCTCCCAAGTGATTTAGCTCTTAATTGTTTTCAGCTTTATGAAACTGCTCTTTCAAAGCACTAAGAGAGGGGGTGTGTGAAATTTTTTTACATTTTTTGCTAGTTTGAACACTGTTTTTCTTTCATATTTCATTTCTTTTCTAATATAACACTGCTGAAGAAATATAATTAAGTATTAACTATAGTATTAACACTGGGGTTGAATTTCCCTTTTACCTGTCAATGTAAAGTGCAGTAGAGGACTCAACATTCAAGAGACATTTTCAGAATGAAGAAATGGGTAAAAAGAAAATCTTACCATTTTTATAATGCTGCAAATAGGCATTTAAAACACCAGTTATCATGGTCTGTCCTGTCAGTTGGTGGTGCAATATTCTTACAAGAAGAGCAAAATTAAAGACAGGGTTTGATTCGTAATTTGTTATCAGATAAATAGATAAATCTTCTTGTAAGACTGGTCAGATCTTTTCAAGAGACACACTCACCGCTGCAATTCAGTTTTCCACCATTCCTCTGAAACATTCCTCAAGTATCTTGACTTTTGCTGGATGCTTGGTGAAAAAGCAGAGAGGCTTTTCAGTTGAACAACCTATCTCTTTAGGGAATTGGAGAGAATGGGGTTAGACAAAGCAACAGTACACTGGTTTCTATATTCAGAAGCAATGAACTTTATGTATTCAAAAGAAATATACAGTTAAAAGTTTGATTTTTCAAATGCACTCCGTGCTGGACTGCACCTTATTAACAGGTCAATAGTCATCAACCTGAGTTCACAGATGCTTCTGTTTGCCCAGAAGAATGACAACTGGGTAGCAATTTTATTTTTTTTAGAATTCATCCAATCCCAAATTTTTAAATCCATCCCATGGTGACATGGGGAAAAATAAGAAAAACTGTCAGAATAGCATCCTTCTTTGTGCATGTAGTCAAATACATTTGAAACTGATATTCACTGCTGACCCGCTGGAACAAGCACAGAAATTTCTCCTGAGTGTTACATAATTCAATTATGGGCTTTGTTTAATGATTCAGAGCACACTTTAGATCATTTTTCCAATGAGCTCCTTAACCAAATAATCACTATTCTCTGCTTAACAGGATTAAACTATATATAGTAACTCACATGAATTACAAGAGAATTAGTTGAAGTAGTCACTTGAAGAGATCCTGTGTGGAATCAGCAGAAGTAATTTGGATGCCAAGATCAATTTCTTTATTATTGTGAGGGAGCTGGTGCTTCTGAAACTAATGACACTGAACTGAAAGATTATCAAGATTATACTGCTAAATAGTTTTAATGAATCAGTTGGAAGGGATGAGGGGTGGTCACTTATGGGAGATATGCCAAAACAAGTAACCTTCATTTTTAGTCACATATCAAAAGTGTTTCCAGGCATTTGTTACAGTTTGGATTCCCCTTTTGGCATAATCAACTACAGCTGTTAGTGTTGACATGTTTTATCATAGAATCACAGAATGGTTAGGGTTGAAAATGACCTTAAGACCATCTAGCTCCAACCCCCCCTGCCATGGGCAGGGACACCTCACCATAGGCTATGCCACCCAAGGCTCTGTCCAACCTGGCCTTGAACACTCCCAGGGATGAAGCATTTACCACTTCCTTAGGCAACCTGTTCCAGTGCCTCACCACCCTCACAGTAAAGAGCTTCTTCCTTATATCTAACCTGAACTTCCCCTGTTTAAGTTTAAACCTGTTACCCCTTGTCCTATCACTACAGTCCCCAATTAAAAGTCCCTCTCCAGCATCTTTGTAGGCCCCCTTCAGATACTGGAAGGCTGCTCTGAGGTCTCCACGCAGCTTCTCTTCTGCAGACTGAACAGCCCCAACTTTCTCAGCCTGTCTGCATATGGGAGGTGCTCCAGCCCCCTTATCATCCTCGTGGCCCTCCTCCAAATTTGCTCCAACAGCTCCATGTCCTTGTTATGTTGAGGACACCAGAACTGTACGCAGTACTCCAAGTGGGGTCTCACGAGAGCAGAGTAGAGGGGCAGGATCACCTCCTTCGACCTGCTGGTCATGCTTCTTTTCATGTGGCCCAGGATGCGGTTGGCTTTCTGGGCTGTGAGTGCACACTGGTGGCTCATGTTCAGTTTCTCATCAGTTTTGTCTGTGCCTGGTCAGTAATAATGATCATGAGGGAACCTGGGTGGCTGGGGGAGGGACAGTGTTTGTTTTACAGTGTAGGCATGGAGATGTTTACTCTTCAGTAGGAGACACATTGACACATCAACCACTGTGCTGAACGCTCCCAGTCGAGATCTATTTCAAGAACAAGAGCAGACTCAGTCTGGGCATCCACTTCAATTTTGTGTACCAGAAAAAAGGCACAAAATTTTTCAAAGGAGTTAGTCTTCATTTCACTTCTCATGGCAAGAGATGAATGATTTAAACTGGTAAGCACAAAAGTTGAAATAGTTACTTTTCTCAGTTTGATGACTGATTTGAAGGAAACAAAACAACACAGAGTGGTTAGAAATGAAAATATTGTTTTGGTTGAAAAAAGAAAAAAGTTTTATAAAAGATGGTGTCACAGACTGAAAGGAAGGTTCCATTAGAAAGTACTTCCCTCAAAGAGTCTGTAGTAAGAGCCTCAGAAACAAAAACTAGGTTTAAGGACAGTGACTAATGCTTTCCCCTAATAGCTCAACAAGTAAAATAATGCTCACACCTATAGGGACTTTGGCTGCATTTTTTAAGGAGTTTCAAATCTGCATCACCGAGTTCCTTAATAAATGTCTGAACAGCCAAGCTGTAGACTGGAAATGGGGAGGGTACCCTCAGATTCTCATTGCTTTTCCTCAGTTTGTATTAAAACACAAGGTAATAATTGGAAATAATCACAGATCGGAAATCTGCTTTCCCATCTTCCAACACAATGGACTCAATTGTTAGGCTGGAAAGTCTTTTTTTCTTTTTTTTTTCCTATGTTTCAAAAAAGATTGAGATAATTTGCATAAAACAGAACACCGCTGATAGAAGGAAGCAGCCTGTATCAGGATACTTTGGAGAAGATCACTAAAGCACTCTTCCAAGTGCAGATTATCCATTTTATGTGCACAATGCTGTATACATTTACCCCTTTAGAGTTAAAAAGTGTTTAGGAACTAAATCTCCTACTTTCTGAAAAAGTACTCTGACTTCTCGCTATTATTCAAAAGATTGCTTAACCCTCTTCTCCCAAACACCCACCCACCAGAGTGTCAGGATGAATCCTGTACAATTATTACGTATTAGAAACCTTAGGAAGTGCATGTCTAGAAACAAAACTTTCAAAGAACTAAGATAAGGGGAAGTCAAATTTCTTGACCCCGAACATCATTAAGCAGAAGGCAGGCTACTGACAGGAGTTTAGTAAAACCAGATGAGCTTCTGGTGCACACTCAGTCATCATCTCAAGTGACCAAGAATGGCTTTTTGCCAGTCATCCTAGGAGCTGTTGCACCAGATATGCTCCCAGGGGCTGGATCAGATTTCTAGCTCTCCATCCTCTACATATGTACCAGAATTGGAGCTTAGCTCCTACTGCAAGTCTTGCCTACCATGGCTTTATCTAAAGCTTTGCAGTTATCAAAGTCATTGAAGTTATTACTGGTTCTGCACACACAGATGTGTTGAGAAAGACCCAGTAAAACCATTCAATATTCTCCCAGGCTTCTGCTGGATTTCCACACACCAGCTGTCCACTGGAGCTCAACCTTATGCTGAGTCTCTCCACTAGTGAAGCCAAGTACAATGGTTTACAGCCTTCTCTTTCTCCAACACCTACATTATTTACACCAGCCCAAGAACTGTTCTTCACACTGTACATTTCCATTTGACAGATATTACTGTCAGTCCCCAGCTGCCAGGTGAACTATCTTCTTCCTTAGCAGATGCATGCTAGACAGTGGTACCAAAACCCTCAGTTTTTCAAAAAAGAGTAAAAGGATACTCTTAAGTGTCTTTTTTTTTGGTTCCATTCACCTCCTCAGTAATAGAGCAACAGTGTGATTAAGGACAGGATAGATGACAGAGGATGGAAGGGAATGGAGACCTTCAACGATGGAGAGACACAAATATCAAAACAAAACATACAGATATACATAAACAAATAAAAATGGAAACCAGTAAGCAGACAAAACAAACTGAAAATGCAAGATCCAAAGAAATATAATGGAAAATATAAAAAAGAACAACAAAGTGCAAGAAACCCTTCAATCAATCATGTATTTGAGTCAGGCTGAAACTGAAAGTGAAAAAAACATCACTTTTTCTCTTGAAAAGTTCTGTGCAGAAAATGCTTTTCTTGGGAAAAATATTACAATATGAAACTATTTATTTTTAATGCCTTTGAAAGCTGTGTTTTTTATTCTTTTTTTCTTTTGTAAATAAAAAGCACTATGAAAAGATATTATAGTTTTTCTGTTGATGCAGAACAAAATTATTAGCTCTGCCAAAGTGAATGGCAAACTTATTTATGACCATTTCAGTACAGAAATGTCATCCATGCTTTTACAAAAGACACAAGCAGAACACTTCTAATCTGATTGGACTACTAAGACTTGAAAAGTTATTACACAAGGGAGGAAAAAAATGCAACAGTTCGGAGAACTTTAATTAGGAGATCCTGATTGACTGTGTCAGCTTTCCTTCTACCCAAAATTTAATCTGGGGTAAATCTGAAGCTGACACGGATAGAGTAATAACTATTAGGAGAAAATGTAAAGCAAATGCCCTTCTCATTTCATTCTCACTTATGTATGGTTGTATGACTCAGCTGGCTCTCAAACAAATCAGGCAGTGGGAGAGATTTAAGAGAAGTAACAACTCATCTAAATGGCAGCAGTTTCCTAGAATAAAGAGGAAAATACATTTTATTTACAAAAACTCAGCTGCTTCGAAGCGGCAGAATATGTCCATGAGAAAAAACATCTATGGTGAATATAGTTAAGAGACTGAAGCTTTGCAACTGAAAAAGCCTTCCCTCTAAATGAATAAGACATATAGGAGATCTCTTTCCTCTGCTGCTAATGGGCACAGACAGCGATGCAGTGTCACAGCTGCCCCTCTCCCCATGCCAGTGACAGCAGTGATGCTGCTGATGAAAGTGAGATTTCCCTGGGTGCACATAGTGTCTGAAAACCAAATCAGAAGGGACAGTGTCAATGAGGTTTTTAATAATCATAGGAACTCTTCAGAGATTGTCAGGGAAATGAGGGTTGTGGGAAGACACACTGCATTGAAGACTGAAAGTGATGTCTTGAAATTCTGGAGTCAAGGGCAAAACTTCTGGCATCTGCAGGGCCAGGAGCTCACCCTCAGCTCCTGGTGAGCAAATCTTACTAATCTTACTAAAGGGAGCAAATCATTCCCACATCAGAAAGAATTCTGTCAAAGAATCACTCCCCCCAGTAAACCTACTATGATGATTTAAAAGCAAATCTTCTCATTGCCTACTAATGGTGATGTAAAGGAAGCTTAAAATGAGAAAGAAGCTTCTGAAATTATGGAATGCTTGATACAACAGTATGTTAATTTTTGACAGGAGTCGCAAAGCTTCTCCCTAGGCTGAATAATTTGAAATAAACTTCAGAGCACAACAGAGCTATGTTGCTTCTGGTATGTCAAGGGAGTTACTGTGTAACCTCCCCTACACACCCATTAAGGGTGAGAGTCTTACTAAGATCTAACACAATTGAGTAATATATCTGTAGCCAATCTTGGTCAGAATACACATATTAATAATCTTGTTTTACCTAGTAACAGGAGTAATGTTACTACTGAAACCAAGTGTTAGGAGCACCAGCAACCCAGAGGAGAATTAGCTTGGATGAAAAGCTTACATCCCGGCTTCCAAAAGCTAAAATCTGCCCCAGCTTCTTCCCTCTCCCCTCGTTTTCGACTGCTGAAAAGTGACAGTGATTGATGCCTTCTCCCACCCAAAGTATGCTGCGGTTATTGCTCCTTATGGTTGGAATTAAGCTAACAGCCCAGCTCAAACACTCACCCATTTAGATGCAGTATTTATTAGCCACGAATCCCTCTGTTCTTACACCACCTCAAAGTTTTTGTGTACGTCACTGAGGAACACAAAGGGAAAGACTCCAGCTTTTGGTTGGAGGCTCCAGCACCAAACCCTCTAATAAAGAGAGCAGGCATGGAACAGCTCAGAACGCCCAGATGTTTAAACCATATGAAGCTGCAGAAGAAAATAAAGAGCAGATGAATTACAAAGGAGGGAAGGATACAATGTTTGTCTATGGTTAAACTACTGTAAACTTTGAAATCTGTATTATGGAATCCATTAGAAAACCCATAACTTTGATTTAAAAGTAATAGTTTTACTTCGCCATTTTTTATGGTATAATGAGAAGGTACATTACTAGAATCCCACAAACTAAATAGGTAGATTTTGTTAAAACTGTCCTGATGAAGAGTAGAATTGAAGGAAAAAGGAAATAACAATTTTTATTTGATGCCAATTTATTTTCATAGAGCACTTTGTGCAGCAGAAACCTAGAAAGATGAAAAGACCAGGGAAACTTTTCCCTTTCTTCCATAACAGAGTGGAGCTTTTTAATGGTATTTGAAGGGCGGAAATGACCTACTTCCAGTTGCTTCTATATTAAGAATCTGGCTACATATCCAAGGCTTGCCTGAAGAATCAAAGCAATGTACAAATTCAGATCAGGATTGATTTGTCAACACATCGGCTAAATAGAAAATTTGTTGCTAAAGAATGTGCTGTAAAAATGAGTACTTGAAAGTCTGCCCTGGAAGGGTCCTTCAGGGACATAACTTGGATGCTTGCCTTGCCTCCCTTCCTGTTCCCTGATGCTCTCCCTTCCTGTTCCCTGATGCTCTCCCTTCCTCTCTCCGCTCTGATGGCTGTCCTATGGAAGCAGAAATCACAGTAGCATTACAGCTTTGTGTCCCTCTTTCAGGTTGACTTTTCACTTCTAAGGGTCCACAGACTAAGCCTGCACAAAGTGCAAACAGGGCTGTTGTGGTTACTGCTCTTCTTGTGGGGATCCCCTTCCTACTGGACTCAAAGAGTCCCAGGAGCTCACCCATCCACCCCTGCCCCAAAATTGGTCCTGCCATCATGATTTTTCATAAGACAGGGCTCTTCCAGGAAGACTATCGTAACTAGAGCAAAGTGACTGTCCTATCTGATGGATTCAATTTCAAAATAAGCATCAGGTGAAGGACAATGGCAGAAGCCTGGAGGCCTTGTCTCCTTGCTGATAAACCACACTGATCCCTGCACAGGGTGTGCAGTGAAAAGACTGCTCTCCTCTCTCTCCTCCACAGGAACACAGTGGCCAGTGGCTTATACTCCTGGTATCACTTCTTGGGCTGCACTCACCCCACCTGGAGTGCAGGTGAGAAAAGAATGAACGATCCAGTGTTTGCATATGATTATCTCATGGAGACACAGGAAGGACACAGGCCCTCCTGAGCTGTTAACTTGTGTTATAATTAAGGAGTTAACTATAGACTATAGTTATTTTTACAGTAAATAGAGGAGGTTCTGTCCCCAAACTCCATCTTTGTACTTTCTTGCTCAAATAGCCACTTTCCCATTACCAGTTCTGTGCTGGCACTTTCCTGCACCCTAAATCATGTTTCTGGCATGCTACAGTTGGCTTCCCAAAGCATGCTAATGCTTTTCCACTTCCAGCCCACACTCACCCAAGGCAACATACTCACCTCTCAAGGCAAAGGACCAGAGCTGGGTGCAGCCTTCCAGATGAGTGCTCTGTCAGCCCCAGGTCAGAGGTGCTAAAGCTCTTCTGGCTTCACTGGAAACAACTCTTCTCTTTGATTCTAGGCCATGCTTATTTTTTTCAGTGACAGATTGTACCAGTAGCCCATGAGTCACTGTCATTAGCTCGAGCTTTCTTCTCCTCACTTGCTGCCTAATGATGCACTTCTGGTTTACTGTTCCTAGGTGTGAGCCTTTGCATTTCATTTTAATATGTAATCCCCTTTGGATGGCTGGAGCCCTCATGCTCATCCACCCTTGCAGCATTATGTTCTAGGCCTTACCCAAATCAGCAACATTTCTCAAATCTGTGCCACCCACTCATTTCCTAAGGGCCTCTGGTGCATTGTGCTAAGACTCGCAGCCTGGTGGAAGCTGAAGCCTAGAAACAAACCACATCTCACTGAATACCTGCAAAAATAAACATTTTTGTTTGTGGCTTTTCATAATGAAGTTGCATCCACTGGTGCACACATGTGCTTCTCAGATGTACCCTTGTGTATGCATACAGAATATGAGCACTAAAAGAGTAGGCTTTAAAACTGCTCAGTCATTTTGGTAATTTTACACTCTTAGCTGTTACACTCATGGCCTGAGCAGCTGACTTTTCTTTGGGATGACATGTTCTCAGACAGACTGTAAATTCAAATTATGAAGAAACTTTGATGCTCCCATTTATTGTTCCTATTCTAATGTTTTAAACTGTTGATGTTGATTTATTAGGAGTTAAACAATCATTGCAAGAAAATAAAAGCCATGAAGTCCTTTCCATTTTTTATTTTCTAAGCTTTTTTAAATCTACAAACTTTTTGACCATCACTGCCTTACAGTGACACCTTCTGGAAAATCTAGGAGAGGGAAAGCTGCTCCATAGAGGAACAGAGTGCATGTGGAATGGGTGTGAATCAGGACTGATCAGCTTTGAAGCATTCATTCCCGGCAGACTTCAAGTGTTAAAATACCTATGCAGTGTTGTGATAGCTATCCTATGTCTTCAGGTCTCCTTAAGAAAATGAATCTATCAGTAAGTCATTAATCTGGTCATCTTTGTTTTCCTCCATAAAAATGCACTCAAATGTAGGGTGGAAGTAGTATCACATTCTTCTTAGCATCTCACAGAGGTAAAAAAAAATAAAACCAGAAAAAATTATTTTCCCGGCTCAAAATTTATTCTCTTTCAATTACTCTCTAAAAATATAGCTATATGCTAAGAGTGATACTTGTGTTAATACTAAAAGTCTTTAAGGGAGAATAGTAGTCAAAGTACACAGACTTCTAGCTTGGTTAGGCAGGCAAAATGCGGGAAAAATCCTCAAAATCCATTAAAGGAGAATAGTGGAAGATGTGAAAAGAAGTTTACCGTTTCTAGACAGCAGTTCAGCTGCTGACAATCCGTGGTCGTGGCACAGCTCCCAGTTTCATCTGCTGCTCCCTCAGTGTTTTACTCAGATGGGAGTTAAGCTGGCATCAGCAGTAGTTTCTGAGGTGGCTTGCAGTACACTGTAGCAAGAGTGGCTATGCTGTGTCTTACTAAGTCTATGCTGTAGACTTACAAACAAGAAGGGCTTTGAGGTTTCCATTTAAGCAAATACAAGTTTTACAAGTAAGGTCTGGTATCTGGGCATGGCCATGTTCGGTTCCTTAGAAGTGTTACACTGAAGAATAGCTTGTGCAGGAATGGTGTAGGAGTAGAGGCAGTTTATAATAAAAAGCTGAAATCTAACTGAAAGCAGAGCCGTTAGGCCCCCACAAAGAGGATGGCAGGGTGATTTTCCAAATTCTCAGCTATAAATGCACAACTAAGAACTCCAAGATGTCTCAACATCCTTACTCACATTGTCGCTGGTGACCCCAGAACCATGAGTCTCCATCCATTTGCATAACACAGTGCTAGCTGTAAATTTCCAGCTCATTAGTTAGTATACGTAAGCATGAAATCAGAAAAGCCATGATGATTTAAACCAGATGAGGGTCTGACCTTTAGTTTGGACACAGGATCATGTGGGAGAGGAAATTGTATTACATGGGAAAGAGCCATTACAACTATCAAAACAAAGCATTCATCAGGTGAGCTCTGCTGTACTTGTAGGGTACTGAACCTAGTGCCCAAACCCACCAGGCTGACTGGCACTGGCTCAGCCCAAAGCACAAGATGATGAGTCCTGCTACTGCCAAGCCCTCACCCCTGAGAGATGGAGTGGGCTGGCAGCACGGCATGGCAAACTCTGGCCTGATCTGACACTTGTACCTGATGTGGGGACATCCCAGGTTTCTGATCTCCAGAGCTTTTCAGGATGCACAGTTGGCTCATCTGGACCCAGTGTGGAACTGGCATGTGACCAAAACCTACATTCAGTCTCCAGAAACTGAAAATCATCCTAGTGCTGCCAGCAAGAGAGGACTTCAGTCTTCAGGAGTCTGCTGAATTCACAACAGAGATCTTCCCAATGCAAATTAGCCCAATTACTCATATATTTCCAAAGGTTTCCATTATCCTTTTTGTTTTAGTAGTTCCTTTTTCTGATTCATCTGAAAGAGGACTTCACCAGTCCCCAGATTGTACTTACATCACAAAAAGGAGTCAGGGAGACTTTACTGTGCAGGCACCGTTTCCAGAAGAAAAGACGAGTAAAGTCTGTGGAGCAATAAAAAGAAAGATCTCATATAGTCAGGGTTGATCACAGATTTGGTCTAAGCCTCATGAAATTTCCAGACTTGTGTTTTCAATCACTTAGGATTGACTTAGTTAGGTCCTCTAGCCTCACCCAGAAGGTGAGCTCCTCAGGTGACAAACCCTCAGCAGCAGGGAGTTTCAGAAATACCAGGTACTGTAGGATTTGCAATAAAGCAAAGAGTAGTCAATGCTGATTTCATTTCTATATAAATTTAATCTCATTATGCCTGTGTTGTTATTCCAAAGGCTGTGCCCTCATGTATGAACCCACTTGAAAGGAGATTGCAAGGTTGGTTATAATAGATGTATGATGGAGAGTGTAAGATGGAAGGAAACATAACGTACTCACTGGAATTCACGGAGGTAAAAAAGGAGAGCAGCAGCAACAGGAATGATCTGAGACTAGTGAGGAGAGGCTACCAGGGTGATTTAAATGAAAGGGGCTTAGAGCTGGAATGCAGGCAGATGGCTATCTTAGAATTTTATTTTCTTACCAAAAAAAAAAAAAAAAAAAAAAAAGAAAAAACAAAAAACAAAAAATAGTAATCAGATTTGTCACAATAAGCTCAGACCATTTTTTGAAAACTTGCAATAGCTGCCCTTGCTGAGACTCTAAAAACACCACTGCATTAGAGTTATTAGATAAACTGAAAGAAATCCTCATAAGATATTTACATGTAAGATTCTTTTTACTTCAAGAAGCAATCTTCAAAAAGGATCCTTTTACTGTAATAGTAATCCGTATTCATTTACTACAACAATAACACAAGTCAATTTGCCAGTTGATGTTTTGCTTTTACTATAAAGCTTGAAATGGAAACTGTGGCCTTGATGAAAACTGTAAAATTCCAGTAAATGGGATTAGTCATCCTTTTGTGTGCCCCAGTTCCACATATCAAATAACAAGCAGTGACACCCTCAGCTACCAAGTGGAAGCAAACATACTTCAAAAAGGGAAAAAAAAGCCACAGAGAGGATGAGTAACATTTGACATTTTCATGTCCGGAATTTCTGTAAATGTCTCTCTCCCAGAGGAGAAATACCTTCCAAAACATTTAGCTCTTTGTGGTATTTCTCTTTAACAGAGTACTGTGAAATCCAGAAGGGGAAAGAAATAAATAAATCCCTTAATAAAAACATCTTAATATTTAATTAACTCTTTGCAACCTGGGGACATTTAAGGCATTTCAAGTCAAGATTAGTATAGCAAATGGCAAAGGGGAATTGATCTCAACCTAAAAGATTCCTGGCAGTTGTGGAGAACTTCACTGCCTGCTCTCTCCCAATCTGATAGTGCCCTGAGACCTTTAGTTTCAACCTGAAGAAAAGAATTCCATTGAACAAGAAGCTATTGATCACACAAATATTGTATGCCTAATCTCTTTGGGTTTTATGGAATATGAGTTGCATCAGCCTTTGGAGAGTATTACTATTTCATCCTAGATCTCACTGTCCTCAGTGGAAACCTGGAAACCCTCTATATTCACTTTCTGCACATCTTGCTCACACAGTATATTGAGCCAAAGCCTGATGCATTCTATTGCTTGTGCAAGCAAGGCAACCGCATTGAAAAGGTTGCATATAGAAGTTTCTGAGGTAATTGTCAGTTGTTATTGAGCAAAGCATCCAACTTTCATAAGATTTCAGCATATGAATGGATCTTAAACAGATTTCCAGTGCTAACATGTTGCCAAGCACATTGTATAACAGGGTTTTATTATTCTGATCAAATTACAGAACAATAAAAATACATTTTAAAAATGTAGTTACAAATTTCATCAATCAGCTCAAAATGAAATCAACTGTAGCAAATCCTTACAAACACTTAGTGCTTTTGTTATTCTAACTTCATGCCATACATCAGAAATAAAAATCTCAACATAATACCTCACTAGCATCAGTTAAATCCTCACAAATATTGGTAATTCCATAGCATTAGGAACACCCATGCCCCGCAATGTCTGTGGATGGAAGCACAGCTGATGCAGGCTGGCCAAGTTAGCTTATACAACAGTAGGAAACGGCTGTGTTATCCAGGCTTACAGCAGTGACAGCAGTGAGGGCAGAGGGAGCACACACGCCTTGCACAAAGCCTGGCAAACCCAGTAGGGCTGCAGGCAGAGCTGGCAGAGATGCCAGCAGAAAATCCCAAATGCCCTCAAAACTCCTCTTTTAAGTTACAGCTGGTTGCCAACTGTTCAACAGCTGCAGAGAAGATGAGGAGGAACAGGGAGACTGCAATTTAACAGCATATAGCTTTGGTACAAATAATTTCAGGGAGAAATGCAGGAAGGAAGAAAATACATTAAATGTATATCGCTCTCCCCCTATTATAGATGGAAATAGGAGAACTGCATGAAAATGACATGGCTATTTACAAATACCAAGTTGCTGTACCTGCTGAAAGATCAGCGATAACAGAACAGCACAGATTATACCACTTGCTAGAGGGGAACAGGGCTGGAGTTCAACTGCTATACAAATAGCCAAAGGAGACTCATCAAAGTCTAAAAAATGCAAATGCACAAAACCTGGAAATTTTTACATTTAAAGAAAGCAAATGAATATGAACAGATGACTCAGGACACCTGAAGCATACCATGATTACCAAACGAGACACAAGACCCATCAGTACACTGCTCTAGGCACATAGCATCTGCTGGTGGGGTGTATCACCCATTAAGCTAAATTAAGATGCACAAAGGAAGAGTGTCTTCTGGGAAAGAATTTCCAGTAAAGCCACACTGGCATGAGTAGGACAGACCTTGTAGTCCGACACAGAGCAGACCCACCACAGAATAAAAATTAGTATCAGAGCTTCATGGTTCCCCAGGCTCCCTGCTAAAAGAGGCAAATAAGTAAGGCACAGAAGAGAAAACACAGAGCTGCATGTTGCTGCTTTCCTAAACATACTGATACGGGAGATTTAAACTCATACGCTGATGATTTCCTTATTAGAACAGCGCTATTGCACTATTTGCAGGCTAAATTACTACTCAGCATGTGCACTATGTCCCCAATCTGGCTCGTAATAGGAACATACTGATATACACTCCACCAGATGGAATACATTAGATGTTAAATATAAAAGTTGTTTTTGTTTTTAGAAGTCTATATAACTTCACACACACACAAAATAATATCCCTCAGAATATATATTAATCATGTTTACCAATCTCTGCAGAGTATTAGTACACTTTGAAGTCAGCCTACTGTGCCAAGCTTCTGTCAGCCGAAGGCATAAATTTTCTTCTTTTCTCCTTGTGTAACTTTTTTCTTTCTCTCCCCACACCCAACCCCCAGTGAAGCAAGGTTAGATTGGAACTAGACACATTTTTATATTAGCCTGCAAGAGCTTACGAGATGTGCGAATGGGTGACTTCGCTTTGAAGGTACATGCTCTAGTACCCAAGCCATCTTTTCCAGCCAGTAAACTTCTCAAATAGGCATCTTTTTTGAATCATTCTGCAACAAAATGAAGACTTTCCAAAAGTACAGCTCTACCCACATCTTTAGTTAGGCAAGCTTCAAGGCGAAGTCTGCAAGTTACCTTTCAAAAGGAGTGATTATAAATAAAGCATCTGAGATACAGTTTCCCCCGTGTCGTGATACACAGTAATAACACACCTTTAACTGAATAGGTATTTTGTATTAGAATACAAAAAACCTAAGTTCCAGTCAGAAAAAAACAGCTGCTAGAACATAATGAAAAGATGTGCTGACAAAACTGATCACAGTTACCCAACATTTCCTGCCTTAAGACACAATAGCATCTAGCAGTGGAAAAAGTGTTATCTTTCAGCCATCATCAACATCAGGTTGGTGTAGGCATGTACAGACATGGCATTAGCAGGAACATGGCATCAGTCAGTCAGCTGGGCATCTCTCTGCAAATCCTGGTACAGTGGGAATATCTCTTAAAAGTCTCTTAGTAAGAGTCACTGAAAACTATAGTGAATGCTGTGTTTGAAAGCACTTACTGGACACCAAAGCATAAGCACGGCTTGATAAGAGCAGCTTAGGGAAGTCAGTCTAAATTATACATGCTTCCACCATTAATAACATCTTCAGCACAGCAAACGAGTAAATGCAATATTAAAAGAACCATAATCCTGTTCCTTCACTCAGAAAAGAAACACAGGCTGCATATAAGCAAGAAAGGCACACAAAATCTGAGCTGTAGCTAGCATGCAAGGCAAAGTTAAGGGAGCAAGATGAATTTTTCTTGCAAGTCACATCAGCATAAGTGATTATTCGTGGCTATGCATAGTTGATATCTATATCCATCTGCATTGTGTTTGAAATTTAGGCTTCCGATTTTGACCTTCTGAACTGTACTGAAGCAAGCTGCTTACAGTAGCCTGAAAACAATGATGAACATATATGACCCTCAGTATATTTTTTGTAGCAAAGAATGACTTCAGTCACCAGTTGCCATCTGACTACAGTTGTTTAGAACCAAAGATATCTATCTGAGCTGGAAAGGACAAAAATCAAATGGCCTTGAAAATTTGTTCCTCTTTTTCCTCTGCCTTTCAGAATGACAGCCTGCACATAGCTAATCAAACCGACACTGAAAGACAGAGAGCACAGAAAACAAGCTCTAAAGCTACCGATAGCATCATAATTAGCAAAACACACCAGAGCATTTCAAACAGTTACCTTTATTTACTTGGTTTTGGGGTGGTTTTTTTTTTGGTGTGAAGTGTTTTTTTGCAGAGCCAGTGTTAAAGGCTAACCTGCAACAAGTCCCGGTTGCAGAACTTGCTCTTTCAGGATGGCCCCAGACCACCAAGCGGGGGGGGAGGGGAGGGGAGAAAGAAGCACCTCTGCTCTGGATGGGGGAGTCATGAGAAGGCTACTTGCCAAATGAGGTCTTCTCTGTGCAACCATGATGGGAAGCTGCTCAAACACTACTTTTCTTGGTTGTTAGTAGGTTAAGAATGTATAGAAGACAAAGATGGGATCATAGGAGGGGCATTTAGGACAGGGACGCAACACAGAAGATTGCCTTCCCAGCCCCAGGAAGCTATTGTTAATAACATGTGAAAAGTCATTGGTTTGACTCAGCAATGGGCTAGTAAATGTCTTTTTTCTGACCATGCAGCCAAACAAATATTGTCTTTCTGAGTGTCTGAACTGTGGGATCCCATACCAAGGCTGGTGCTGGCTTTCAGAAAGAACAGATTTGAAAGGTATCTATCTCCACTCCTTGGAGCTGTTTTTTCTGTACTATGCCTGCAAACGGTGGATGCTAAAACCTTACCCCAGCCTGGGATACTCACCGTGTTCTACTTTGCTTTCTTCTGGCATTGTCAGAGGAAAAGAACCTCAGGTTTTAGTAAAGCATTATTAAACTATTAAAGAAAAATGCTACTATTTCAAATGTCTGAATAAATCAGAAGACTTTCTAGCCCACTCTCTTCCCATTATACCCCAAACACACAGACACTGAAGAGAGAAAATTATATTATGAGCACACCCATAAAATATATTAGTAGGTCAGACTAGTCAGTGTTATATGATCATGTCGTGAAAGATCCTGCTATCAAAAAAGATGCACGTTATTCACAAGGGAGTGTTATTAAGGTAACAACAAGCCACGTGAATTCTAAATTCCCACTTTTTGGATTTACATGTGTGATTTAACCTCATAGGAGTATGATTTAGTGCATAAAACAGAACAGCCTCTTGGAAAAAAAATAATCACCAGCACACTTACTGCATCCCTATTCTTAGCATGCTCAGAGTGCACACACTGTTCCACTCACAACCCAGTATGGATAAAGATAAAAGATCAGAGACCCTTTTGAAGACTTCACAATTTGTTTCTACTTTGAACAGGTTAGTTATCAGGGCTATGATACAGTTCAGAGGCAGTTTTCTGATGAAGCTGAAATGGCCACTCTCCTGGGCTGTGAAAGGATGTAAGTAACATCCTTTACTTGAAGGGCTTAAAGGGCTCCATTAGTCACCAAAGCATTTTTCTCTTAAATGTGCAAGTTTTTGACCTTGGAGGTCAGCAATAGACTGTGCATCTGTTGTTGGTTGGTTTTCCTGAAGACTCGCATCTCAGCACTCGAGCTGATGTTTCCTTAATTGCATTTCCTCTCTACAATTTGCCATGGCCTCACTCAAGAAGGGGTTCATCTAGCCTGGAAGTGCTTTTTGAGACACTCGGGACAGAGTCTGCTCCATTATTTCTGGTTGAGAAAGACCTGCCAAGCAGAGCAATCACAGACGTTCACATCCCAGTAAAACTAACCAGAGAGATCCATTCAGAGCAGGGGAGGGGAGAAAAAGAAACAGTAATATAATATATAACTAAATCAGAGCCATCCCACAACAGGGTCCAGTCAGCATGTGCCAGGCTACAAGGTGGCTTTTGTTTGCACTCAACTACAGACAGGGAGCTCCTAACATATGAACAATGGTATAAGAAGGTGAATGACAGTAATTACTATCAAAATCAACAAAAAATGAAAGACAGACTTTTTTTCCTAAATAATGAAAAAAAAAGGAGTAAAACTACAAAGAAAAATTTCTTTAAGAATCTTTCTTGTTGCAAAAGACAAATACATCAAAGCAGGAAGCAAGCAGTGTGACGCATCAAGGCTATTGATGGTGAGTGTTCTTGTAACTATTTTGATCTCAAATGTGTGTTTCAGATGGCTTAAATAGAAGAAAGAAAAAGAAAAAAAATGCAGAGGTGCAATCTTTTCTTTCTTGCTTTTCCCTCCATGTTACTTGAATCACTCCTTTTTTTGTGTGCTGCTTTCAAAGCAGATACTTTCAAAAACCTCTCTGCATTCAGTCAAGTTGTGATATACAAGAAAGGCAAAACACTGAGTATCCTGTATATAGCTTCTGCATGTTTGTAAGACCTAATACTTTATAGTGCGCATCTCTGTACAAAGTTACACTATTGGGCTATGATGGAGAAACTTGGCTTCTGTTTACCCTACAAACTGAGCATGTCGTTAGTAGTCAGGATAGTATACGAAATCACTCAGGATTTCATCATAGAAAGCAGTCCTCCAGATCACAATGGAGATGATAGATAGATACTACATACCCATTCATATTTCAAATCAAAATCTGAGATTTCAAAGTTTCTTTTTCTTAAAAAAAAGCAAACCAAAAAACCAAATAAAACCCACAGCAAATCAAAGAAACAAACAAAAAAAAAAAAAAAAAAAAAAAGGGCAGGGTGGAAAGGAGGAGGAAAAAAGCTCCAGCTGCACTTGATTTCCTGTTGTCATATACTTAAACCCTGCCAGTGAAAATGTCACTCAGGAACAGCGTTACACGCGCATGTTACTCCTGTGCCCTGTGTGCATGCTTTAGCGTAAAACAAGTTAATACAAAATGGGAAACTTTTCAAAGAGGTCATGAAAAATAACTCGCACTGGCTTTATTAGAAAATACATATCTGAAAAAAAACAGCCCAAAAAAACTCCATGATGTAATACGCATCACCTTGTGGCAATAGACAAGTGTTATCACAGTACCATGAATACAGTCTGTTATTTGAAGTCCAAGCATTTCAGGCTTGAAATCCAAGGAAAATAATATATTTCTTTCTTAAAGCTACTCTTTTACACTTTATGTTATAATTGTAGAAGCTGTAAATTTATTTAGGAGGTTGTATAAATTTGCTAATTCTTTCTTACTCAGTAGGTGGCACTACTAGTCCATCAGTCCTATGCTGATGAATTTAAAGCTCATCAGTGTTTTCTCCTGTCATTGTTGCAGACATCTGTCTGAAAAGCAATGTTACATTTTTAAGCTTTCATTAAGAGCCCGTCTGGGTTTTAACTTGACATGTTTTGTAATCTTGAGCAATTTTTCAAAACGACTATAGAAGTTTAAGCCACAAAATGCAGCAGATACATATATCGCTTTATATTTATGGTGCTCTGAATGGTGATATAACCACATAAAATGAAAGATGCAGCACTGTGGAGGAAGACACTAAAGTGTTTCTGAAGCTTGACTTAATGTGTTCATGTTTTACATAAGTTTCCTGTGAAGAAATTACTGAAGAAGGGAAAAAAAAAAAAAAAAAAATTCTAAGGCAGCAGAAGATTTTATCCATTTCTAAATGTTCAGGTATGGAGCCTGAGCTGTAGTAATAATAGATTATACTTATTTTGTTTGTAACCATTTGGTTATTGATTACTAAAGCTTAAAGAAATAGATCATATAGAAGAGGTTTGCTGATCTTTGTTGAAGAGACCTGAAGTTAGAGCCTGACTTTTCTTAATTGAAGAGCTAATAGCATGGGACACAAGGTCCCATTCTTTCCACCATGGGCTGTACACTAACAGTGAGGGCAAATGTGCCAGACCAAGGGTTTCCACTAAAGCATGCAGCAAGACTAATGGCTCAGTAAAATGCTCTGAAACCCTGTCTGATCTCTAACATTGTCCTGGTCAGTAAGCTAACAATTTGCAAGGCTGAGTAGGAAGTGAAAGGCAGAAAGAAAAAGCTGATTTTGCTGTGATGGCAAAGGAAAGCAGGGGCCCCTGCTGTATGCCTATGCTACTTCTTCAGCATACTTGATGGATTACTTTTCCTGGAAACCCTGCAGCTTGTCCACAGGCTGCGCACATGGAGGGTGCAGCCAGGAGCTGGCAGGGTCAGTCCTCAGCATCAGCCCATGGAGAAGGAAAAGGCAAAGGAAATCTAAAATAAATAGCTGTGGCACTGCTCAGTCCAAGTGAACACCCAATGGTTACCTATGAAAAGATAGTGCCTGCTCCACTTGGGAGTCTTCTCTTTGCGGTTAAAGACACAAACAGGTTCTACTATAAAGCTGCTTTCCACTTTTACAAGAGAAAGGGCCTGTATGACGAGGAACAGGTTTTAAGTGGTCTGTGTTCTGGCTATTAAATAGAGTTAATGCCGGAGGCTGATGTAGGTGAAACCTGAAGAGGAGAGGCCAGAGTGCCAGGGCAGGTCTCACAGGTACCCAGTACCTAGGGAGGAGGTTCACAAGCTCTTGCAAGGGTTTATGAAGACCACAATTCATGCCTAATTGGTGTGTCACAGAAAAGAAAGGTCCATTCACATGTGTCCCCCAGACTTCCCACAGGACACACTCCAGCCTTGCTCAGAGAGTAAATCGTGCACCGGGCTTCCGAATGACCAAGAGGCCTTCAGGGTTATGTTTTCAAAGGCACTTACCAGTTTGGCTGCTTTTCAAAATCTGGATCTCAGGTGATGAAATAGGAGATGGGATAAATCTGACTCTTGGAAGGTGTCAGAACCGTAAATATTAAAGATGAATATCCCTGTTAAGCCACCCCTTCCCTACTAAGCATATTTCCAGTGTTTCCGTGTGGGTCCTTTTTCTTTTAATCGTATATTAATATTCACAGGAACAGGAGCTTCTGAGTAATTCCTGAGGTCCTTTAAAAGTATTTATTTGAATGTTTTTCTTCTTCCAGTTTGTCACTTGCTCACATACCAGAAGTTTGGGAAAACGCACAGAGCACCACTGTGCTCACAACCAGCTCCCTGAATAGTCCCTCTGCAGCTGTAACTCAGCAGGAAAGCGAAGCTGCTTGGATGTGTTAATTAGTTGGCAGCTTTCCTCAAGTTTTCAGCAGTAATGTTTAGTGCTATAGGCCTGTCTCCATGTATACACTTTCAGTTTGCTGTTTCATTAAGCAGATCCTGTAAGAGGAAGAACAAGTGCTGAGTTTAATATGAGTTAGTGCATTACTTTCGAAGTGCTTCATGGTTGGGAGTTTTAAGTCTTCCTCTCAGTGATGTAAATGAGACAGCTGCAAAATGACCTCTGCTAAATTGAGTCAGTCCCTTCAGTCCAACTTCCAGTAGATTAATGACGGCAGATATATCTACCCTTCAGCTATTTGACCCAGCCTTGGGAAGGAAATTCTATGTGAGCCTCATCCTGCTCTACATGCACACAAGCAGCTATACCTAAGAGAGCAAGCAGAAGGTTCACCCCACAACTGCAACCTGACAGCCACAACAGGACTGGATGTCCCTGTCACACAAACCCTCCAAGAGCATTAAGAGCCTCCAGCATGGCACCAGTTCATGAAACATGGAACCAGGGCAACTTTTTGTTCTGTTCTGTGCTGTGTCAGTGGCTCATTGCATTGCCTCAGCCAAATGCATCTTCACCAAAACTGTAACACGAGGATTTTTTATCCTTTTTTTTTTTTTTTTATTAAAAGCAGTATCTGCAATGAACAGTCAGCTCCACTGGTTCTTCTACAAAGCGTGATTTAAGAAGTGCTTCTTTTGTACATTTACTAAGTTAGCTTAAACACATTTTAGAGTATCACGTTTGATCTCCTCCACACTGAGGGTACTTTCAGACAGCGCATTACCCACCACCTTCCACATTATGTGCACTGCAGGAGGCTACCTCAGTTTTCAGAAACAGCATTAGACAAAATCAGTCACCTCTGAGCACTGGAAGGGTCAGTTTCCAAAAGCTTGGGAATTTTCTTTTCCTCTGTTTCATCAATAAGCAGTAAGTAATTAGCGCCTCACCATTATTTCTACCTCTCTTTTCCGCACTCCGTTAACAAACTGATAAAGCTTTTCATGAGCAGGTTTTCTTCTGCAGCTTTATTTGTACTGGTGCAAAATACACGCAGGAGGTAAAAATAAAACACAGGCACTAACATATTCATAGGTCAGTTGAGGTAAATGGAGATTGCCTAGATTTGTTTGAATGACACAGCATTTAGCCACTTCCTATATACTGTGGGTAAGCAAGTGGGTTTCCCTGTAACTTGGATGTATGTCTACACAACTTCTATATAGGCTGTCTGCTCTTCCCTTACAGTTGAAAAAAGGGTCAGAGAAGCAACTTCAGACTTCATAAATTTTGCATTATGACGGTATAGCAAAAATGCCATTTCAGGTGGCATTTGAATGGCAGAAAACAGCTGACAGTGAGTGTGGCCCTTCAAGGCAACAGGTCAAGAAGACTAATTTATGTTTTTATGCAAACTGTGCAAAGAGTCAAACATGTTGTTCATCTCTGTTATTAGTGTCCCAAGGGAGAGATCAGTCACAGCTAGAACCAGTAACCAAGAAACAGCACAAATGTAATTCAGCAACTGGGGAGAGGACTGGCCACCCTCACCCATGCCCATGGCCAAGGCAAAGGGACCCACCAAGGCAGAGGTCCCGCAGCAGGGCTTTCCACCCACAGTGGTCCCAGGCAGCTCTGAAAAAATACTCCCTTTAAAATTATTGGGGCTATAGTTTGTTTATAAAATACTATGTCATAAGTTCTGTAGCCTCACTTTCTTCAAACTGTTAAATACATGTCTTTAAAAACAGCAGCTGCAGTAGGAAAATAAATGTGGCATTGCTTGCTCCACTGGAAAAATAACAGTTTAACTGATGGGTGAAGTGATTCTGTTCTGATATTGAAGATTCTGCTTTTTAAGGAAGTCACCTTTGGCTTGGAACTGAAGATGACTGCAAGTGTTTACCCACACAGCCACACACTGAATACTGAGATATTATCACAGTGCTTAAAACAGTACTCACTAGCTTCATTTCCAGGCAGTAAATTGAGGAATTAAAAGAAATTCTGAAAACAAAGTGTTACTGGTAAACATGCATATTGCAAGCCACTGGTTTTTCAAAGACATAGCTTAAAGAGACCAGATCCAAAATACTTGCCCTTTCTTACCCCCCTAGGAATATCTGAAGAACAACAACTCTCAATTCTTTTTCCACTTTTAAGGCAGGAAAGACAGCTCTAACTGGTTGAACTTTCCACACCTGTAATTACTTAATATCTTTAAATTGTTTGGTGTGTATTCCCCCCTGTATTCTGTGGCTTAAAGGAGGCACAGAGCTGGCTAAAGGCAATAAACATCCTCACTGTGATTGCAGCAGATACCCCTCTCCCCGGGTATCACAGACTCATCACGATGAGGAAACTTAGTCTCTGACCAGCCACGCAGTTAGCTAGCACATAGGCAGAAAAGCAGAGGTTAATACTTACCATCATCTTAAACGCGTTTAAACATCCCAAATTGCCACGCACCCGGTTCACGTCAGGTTTCAAAGCCTTTCCAGAAGGTGGCAATCTTGTTTCATATTTGTGCCATTTCCACCCAGACTCCCGTAGCACGACTGCAGCCTGTGTGGAATAAATACAGAGCAAATAACTTGATTTTAAACTGGCAGCTACAGGCTTATTATGGGCACAAAATCAAAAGAAAAGAAAAGGAAAAAAACCCAACTCTCATCTCTAGAGATAAAGATATTATAAGGTTGACATTTTGACTGAAAAACAGTATAATTTTAAAAAGTTGTTCTTGGCAGCTAGAATTATTTTGCAACTGTCATTTTATTATTTATAGCTAGATTTAGGACTGAGAAACTGATCATCGGCCTATTTTTATAGGCAGAACTTTTAAGTGGAAGTACTTGCAATGTAAAGCTTTTGTTTCGTTACTGGAGGTGTGATTTGCTTACACCACAAAAGCAGCACAGAGAAGCTCTGTACAGGAAAAATGCCATAAATTTTGCTTCCTGGAAGAACCTGGAGTAATGAAAAAGTAATAGGTGTCTGAACACACACAAAAGTTATTTGAATATGTATTTCAAATAAATGAACCAAAGCAATTCAGCCCTGGTCTGTGGAGAAAAGAGAATAGCTTCTCACAAATCAAGGGGAAGGAGTTACTGCTTGCACAGGGCCTAATCCCACCTGCAACACCTTAGTGAAGGGAATGGGAGATTTATCACAGCAAAGCCTGCGGTCCTCATTGAACTGGAGAAAACAGAAGTCTGGGATGATTTTTCACTCCTCAGGTCTACTCTTCTCTCATGGCTTTTCTGTGCATTTTGGGATGGTTTGGCCATTCAGCCTTTCCAAGGTCCTGGATACAGACAGAGGCAAACCAAGAAACAAAAGTAAACCACAGGGAAGTTTTATTGGGATCTTCTACAGGTGTCACAGCCTGGTTGTAGCTTTTCCCAGTGCATGTGCTCTCTGGAGGCATTACTGTAACAGATGCAATACTTCACATAATTTGGTATTTGCACCCTAGAAATGTTCTCTAGACTGAGGCCCTCTTGAGAGAAAACTCCCTCTTGCAAGCTGTGCATAAAACCCAGAGATCAGGCACTACAGAGGTCTAATCAGGTAGTAATAAACCATTTCTGATGTTAAAGATTTCAAAACATTTAATGTTAAAGGAAAAGCTTGCCCACACACAGCACCAGAATTGAAGTTTCTCAGGAGCATCCCATAACATGTCTGGTGTCAGGATGTCACGTTGTACCTTGCACACGTTCTGAGTCAGGCTTCTGATGCATTAATGTACTTCTGGAGGCAGCTGAAGTGAGTTGTTTTCTCCGGCTGTGCCTTGTGGCAGATGCTTTTTCACCATAATGCGGATTTTTTCAAAGATCCCCCCGATACTTTAAGCAGTTGTATTTTCAAGGAAATAAGTGCACACAACAGTAAAATAAAAGTATTTCTGGTTCTTTGAGGCATCATCCATTCAAGCCATGAGGCAGCTGAATGGCAGAAGTCCTCATCCTCTGGCTCTAAAAATACTGAATTAATTATTGACATGCAGAGGACATGTTTGTGTTAGTGTCTATAAAAGCATCAATCTCTCCATCCTTTGCAAACAGCTGTTGTTCTGGGCATCAATAAAGCACAATAACTCTAAAGGATGGAAAGAAAGAATTAAGTCAATAATTATATGTTCCAAAGCACAACAATCATCATGTTGTGCACAGACGTGCAGTTAGCTTAATCAAATGAGAGTGAAGGCCCTAAGACTAAAGAGTGTGGAAATCTTCAGTGTGGAGACATGTTTAATATCAGCAACCACCCAACTCAAGATGATGCCAAAATAAATCACCAAGATAAGAGAAGATTTCTCCAGGAGACTGAAAAACACTGGAACATCTGGAAAGAAAAAAAAAAGACTTCGCTGAATGTGTGTTTTGGATACTTCATAGGAAAAATATCTGCAAGAAACTGCCTTGTCTTTAAACGCTGAACATTGAGACCCAGGACATTTCCTGGGGATTAATAACTACCTAGGAGAGTTAATGACCCAGAGAAAAGCTGAGGGTCATTAAACCAGTCAGTCATCAGCTCATCAGGAAATGCCCTCTGCTGAAGTTTGTTACGGTTGCTGCTAGCACCCCTCTTTCTTGGTAAACACAATGAAAGAAAAAGGAGCAGCGTGCTGCTTTCTGCACAGCCAGAAAGCCCTGCAGCCATGCCACTGTGAGGAGAAATGTTGGGGAGCACTACCATCGTGCTGAGTTTTCCAAAGACAACAGTAAAAATTCTCCTCTTGAACTTAGATTGTGTCTTATAAGCACTTAAATAAAACGGCACTTTTTATAAGCACTCATCTAACAAGGTACCAATGAGATATCAAGAGGAGAATGACACTAACAGTGACAGACGCTTGCTTTCCTGCTCCTCACTGCTAGAAGAGCATCACGGGCTACAGGGAAGAGGTGGAGAAAAAGTTCGCCAGATTTTTATGTCCACAGAAGCGAGCACAGTACAAGTCAAATTATAGAGGAGCTTGAAAGAGACCACAAAAAAAAAAAAAAAAAAAAAAAAATACATTTTGAGACCCAAGAACAGTTTCTCCCTCCCTTACTTTTGTTCAGTGAGCCTCTGCCCCACTCTCACTTCAAAGCACTCCCTGCGCTGAGCTGTGCTGCTCATCAGCCCACATGTGGGGGATCAAAGGGACCCCAAAGCCAGGTCACGCCCGGCAGCTCCGTCTTACCTCAGGATTAGGGCACGTGTGGGAAACGGAGACCTGCCAGGGCAGAGCACTGGCTGGGGCACCACCAGTAGTGCACCCAGCCCCCAGCAGAGCCTTATGAAAAACAGCAAAATAGAAGAGCAGCAGCATCATCTAGTGACAGTGATAGCGTACATTCCTTGCAAAATTTTGGGTAACCATTACTTTCTTCCCCGTTCCCTCAACTCTGGAGTGTGGAGAAGCACAAGGGGAAAGGCATGTTATAATTTGAAAGAGTTTGAATACACCAAGTTAGGGAGCCAGGCAAATTTATGCAAAATGAAGTATTTCATCCATAAAATGAGATATGTATGATTACTAAGGCATTTACTAGCTTACAGTTTGCAATATACTCAGTATCTGCACATTTCAAACACATAAAGTATACTTCAGTGCCCTTACACGAGGTATAGCTACAGCTGGAAAGTCTCAGACCTCTTTCCAGACCTCTTTCAGCAAATGCTAATTATCCCTTAGTTCAAGTATTTCTTAAGAGCTTCTTTACATAAAATATTAACTTTATTAAGAAGTGTACTTACAGTTATTAATAGCACTTTAAGCTGAGCAAGGACAGAACAGATTTCTGTCTTAAGGCACACAAATATTGCCAATTACTTGAACTCTGGTTTGGCAACGAATATTCTGAGAAACACGATTATCTGCACAGTTCATTTATCTGAGAGTTTGCCAGTAACAAGGACAAGCACAAAGGTAGGCAACAATTACAGTCACATATTTCCTACCTTAGTAATATGCCATGATACTGTTGCAGGAGCCAGCAGCCAAAAGCAAAATCACGATTTCTCCTGAAAAAATGTTCTTCCAGCAAAACCTGCATCTCTGTTTAAGTTAAGGTAGTCAGCAATAAAAACTTGATGCAGCAAAGTTTCCTGAACCTGTACAGTAAGAGGTGGGGCAGGGGGGAGGGCACATTTAACAAAGTTAGCTTGAACAAACAGCAGTTATCAGTTATCAGGTACAGCTATCAAAAGACCTTAAACCTTAAACACCAATTTTAATTATCAGCCATGCAGAATGAGCCAAGTGGGCATAGACAGTTGAGGCAGAGAAATAGTGCAGGCACTACGTGACTGGATTCCTCCATATTGTCTTTAAGACGAATAGCAGGTCAAGAAGAACCAGGCCACCTTCTTAAGCAGCAGGGGCATCAGATAATTTTCAGGGAATCATCAAGTCATTTAGGTCAGAAAGACCTTTAAGATGATTGAGTCCAACTAGCACTGCCACCACTAAATCATGTTCCTAAATGTCCCATCTACACGTCTTTTAAATACCTCCAGGGATGGTGACTCCACTTCCCTGGAGAGCCTGTTCCAATGCTGTGAAGCAATTTTTCCTAATATCCAACCAAAACTTCCTCTGGTGCAACTTAAGGCCATTTCCTCTTGTTACTTGGGAGACAGGACTAATCCCCACCTCATTCCATCCTCCTTCCAGGCAGCTGTAAAGAGTGATAAGGCCTCCCCTCAGCCTCCTTTTCTCCAGACTAAACAACCCCAGTTCCCTCAGCTGCTCCTCATAAGATTGTGCTCTAGACCCTTCACCAGCTTTGTTCTTTTGCTGCATGGTAAAAGGTCTACTACCTTCTTCCCCAACTACTCTGGGGTGGGCAGTGAAGCTGCGTATGAGCAATTTGAGACACGCAGGGCAGGGGTTGTTCATCTTAGGCAGAAAAAAATTACATGGATGTTGCAGCATCTATTCAGTAGGGACCTTCTGGAACAGAGAGGCAATTCTTTTCGAAATCTCTTCTGATTTATTTGGGTAAATTATTCAGAGCTGATAAAAGAAATCTCTGTGTCTCCTCCTGTACAGAATCTTGCTGTACTTCCAACAATGAAAACTTCTTGTTTCTCTTGTTTGAACATACAGATCCTCTCAAGAGAAGCTTTCCACCAGTTTTCTCTTCCTCCCCATCCCTCACAGGAAAAGGATGCACCAGTTCTCCTTACAGACTTTGGATGTTACTTCTCATGACTTTTCAAGATGTGCTGGGGCTGAAATACTCAGGATGGCAACTTTTACTGCAGGAAAGGGTGAAGACTTGCTTTTAAGTGGTCCTACTTTTGAGCCAAGCTCCTTCAACTTTGGTTGTTTAATTACAGAATTTCTCTACACTTAGAAAAATGAAAGTTTGCCAGGACACAGAAGGATCTTAGGAAGCTCAGTCCAGCCTGCTCTCACAAGTACTAATTAGGCAAATGTATTTTCCCAGTGTTTACTTCCCTTCCAAGCTTTGCTTTTGTTTTCTCTATCTCGGTGCGACAATCTTAGTCAGCAGCCTCCTTTGTCAGAGAGAATAGAGAAGAAATTCAGAAGCCTTCCCATGAGATTAACCTGCTCACGCTGGAGTTTTACCTGACATTTCTGTCATCAGAAATAGACACACAAGTAAAATTATTTGCCATATCAGCCCCATGGCACCTTTTTGAAAGGGCAGGGTTCAATGTAAGGGCTAAAACAAACATGGCAAAGTAAGGCAAGGGAGAGGGAAGACTGCCAGTGAGTCAGATCTCTTCCAGCATTTTATACAAACCTTTCACTTCCTAAGCTTAGCTGGAAATCTGTCAAAACAGGGTGCTACCAACCGCACATTTTTGGCTCAAAATAGTGGCAATCAGAATGAAACATACGTAAATACAGGCAAACAAACAGAAAATACTCAACCTAATAATTCTATTATAGCAAATCGGCAAGACTAGCAGAGAAGAAAAAGAATATATGGAAATTAAAAATATAGAGAAGTGTTCAATTTCAGTGGCATAGTGTTACCAAATATCAGTGATGACATGGAGAATGAACGTCAGTGAAATGAACCTTCATCACTCAGTAGATGGATCTCATGCGTCTCACCGGGCTGAATAGGAAGATGATACTGTGAGTAGACCCAGCTCTCCTACCAGCTGCAGCAGCAGCCACCAGACTTCACCTGAAGTGAGAGAGAGCAGACTCTGCTCCACATTTTCTTGAAGCAACATTTGCTGTGGACAGGCAGTGGGTCTAAGAGAAGTATACAGAAGTACATCTGGGAGAGTTTCTTGAAAAAAAGGTCAACTGCAAATCAACATGAGCGTGTGGAAGTTTTTTAAATACCATGTGCCAAAAACTGGCAGAGGACTTTTCAGATGTTGTAGGATCTCTCTGCAGCTTAATTTTTCCTGTTACAATTACTGCTTCTGCAGGTGCTGGGGGATTGGAAAGACCATGTACTCTGAAACAGCTAAAGCCAGAAAGCAGAAAATTATAAGAGCCTACGTTAAAAGGATGGTCTTTGTGTCAGCACTCTGGAAAGGTTAGACTGCACTTGTCAAGGCCAGGGGAAAAAGCAAGCTACAATATCCTATATGATGATAGCTTTTACACGCATTAAGTTTCAAACTTCAAGCAGTAACCAGCTGTGACAAGAGTGACTTTTCTAAAAATTCCTCTTTAGTCATCATGCGCAAGCAGATACTTACTAAAAATCAAAACCTGGGGACTGAAAGATGGTTTCTTCTCACATGTCCATCCTACACTCATGAAAAACATGCAGAATGAGGGTAACGTTCTAATAGATGTCTGTTCCTTTGCCCACCAGAAGCTTTTACAGACACTTAGAGGCAAGAAACTGATAAAGAAAGGCAACAAGATATTGACCTGCTGAATCTAAATATGATATCGGACCATCTTTAATACAAACAAGGCAATTGTTTGAGGGTTGGGGAAAATAAAAGTGGTTTCTAGAGCTATATTACACAGTCCCTGTGAACTGGCAGGGCAGGCAGCTCAGTCACAGGCTCCATCCAGGACTTTGCCCCTTCCACCTAGAAGGCTGTGTGTCTGATGCCTGGTCTGCCAACACCATCTGCAACCACAGACTGTGCAGACCAAAACTGCTTCCAAATTCAATGTTGTTCAATTTTTTTTCCATGAAGCCACGAAACCAAAATGCAGCTCCTCAGCTCAGGAGCCATTTCCAGAAACGTGTTTTCAATTTAACTTATTATTCAAAGACAAGTGCTAACATATTCATTCTCTGGAACAACTTATTGAGAGGAGAAGGAACAGTTTCATTTAACATGGGGAATTTTCTATCTATACAGGGAAATGCCCTGTATAGATATTAAAATGGCAAAACTTGCTAACAGCAGTCATATTCTTGCAACAATAGTAGCAAAATAGTAATTGGAACAATGAGGTTTGTAAGACAGTGAGCTCATCAGGGTGGAAGTATCCTGAGCTGAGAGGCTTCAGTGGTTGTCAGAGCTGGTAACTTAGATTAGTAAAGCAGATTAACAGCCTATTTAGCAAATGCACCACCACATAAAACCACTGTAATTTTTATAAATTCACACAGCTGACAGAAGACAAGAAACATTTGCTCAGGGAGAACAGGGCTGGGCAATTTTCTTCTTTCTTGACCTGAAACACTGAGATCCTCCACAAAGGGAAGCTCTGGAGATAACACTGGCTTCTGTGTCTTGCAAAGTCATCATCTTTCAGTTAATTTTGCCAGACAGCTATGCATCTTATTTATGAAGATAGCTGTTCTAGAGAGGAAGGATTAAGCTATCATAACCTGAGGTCCAAGAAATTAAATTTGCTACTTCTCTGAACGTCACTTTGGGACTGCCTTAAACTTTTCTGGGGCACAGGGGTGGGATGTTGGATTTCTTCAGCCCTGCTGCTTTTTTGTGTGCATGTACAAGGGAGGGAAGGAGAATGCAGCCTTTACATGTGACACCCTCACAGTGCATCTGCCAGCCTGCCCCTCTGCAAATACCATTAGGAACTTCCCTGTTCAAAAAAACAGACTTAAATCAACATTAGCACCATAATTATTGCGAAGTTGCTGAATGGGTCGCTCTGTTAGCTCAAGTCCATTTTAATCCCAAAACAACATGGTTAGGATGGGAAAGACTTCTTAGAGGTATTTGAAATATGTATACTCCGTTTCAGGTCCAGGGAATCAAGTTACCAGCCTGTAAGTGAGATAAGGCAGCAAGAGAGCGCCGAGACCCCGGGCGGCCATGGGATGTGGGTAATTTGCTGAGCTCAGTCCTCGGGCCGAGCAGAGCCCCCGCTTACAGCAGCTGGAACGTGTGCGCTGCAGCCCCCGACAGCTGGGGGAGAAAGGGCCAGTCACAAATTAAATTAAGAGGTGTAATATGGTGTGAGAAGAAAAACAAATTGAGATTGTGAAAACAGGTGCCAACCGACATTTACTCAGTGCTCAGTCACACTTTCCTTTCTCTTGGTGTGATTAGCAGCTAAGCTGAATTAGGATAGATTTCATGCTTCTGTGACCTTCTAGAACCCCCCTATGGAAAAAGAAAAACACCTGTAGCTGGAAGGTTTTTCCCAAGAGGGTAAAAGGTCCCGACTACTGTGGAGCTGAGCTGGCCAGACTGATACACTGATAAGGCAAAAGACACATCTATGTTGGGTGACTGCAGTCAGATTAATTCTTCTTTTCTTAAATTAGTCCAACAAGTAGCATTAAACACACAGCTTTAAACCAGCACCAGGGTGGCAAACCATCAGGTTTTGTTGTCTGCATCATTCAAGGCTATTTTAATAGCCTTGTGAGAGAAGCCTGTGGGCACTATCCTGAAGCTCTGTGAAGGACTAAAGTGAAACGTACTAGGCCCAGTCATTCCCTGCAGAGCCTTGTGCTGATTCTGTGCCTCTGAAAGCAGGACTGTGATTTTGTATCAGCTCCATTCAGGGCTCCCTGAAAAAGGGGGTTTAGCTGGGAGAGCACAGGAGATCACCCTGATACCACTACACCTAAATCTTCCTCCATTGGAGCTATATCTGTTACCACCACACAGTGGGAAACAAAACTCTTCCACTGTCTGGGCAGCCTGTCGTCTTGCAGCCACTCTTCGCTGGAGGGCTCACTGAAGGTTTCTCAAGGCTTCTCCTGCTTGTGCCAGCTCTGCACAGCCAGGTCCTACTCTGAGCTTCTCTCCTACCAGGGAAGCTACTGCAGATTGCCAATGAATCGACCTCCAAACACACTGGTCATTTCTCTCAATCTGATTCAGACGCCAAGGAGGTCCCCAACTCAAAAGAACCTTCTGGTAGGATAAACATGAAGTAGAAGGTACACCAGGTCTACCTGCTAAATCCAGTACAACCTCCTCGTACACCCCCGGCCCTGGTAATTTCAGAAGTGTCTCCTCTGAAACAAAAGGATTGTCAGGTCTGTTATGTAGGGTCTGTGGCCACAGACCAACTTTCCAAGCAGACATTTCCCTCTTTCCCAAATGCATCAGAATTATCATAACAAAGGATTTCGATGAAGCTTACCACCGGCTCCGTAAGGATATGCCCATTCTGCAGCATGCTTGGCTGCAGCAAATACTCAGCCCTGTCCTGTGGGGCACAGAAACACACTCACTCCTGCCTCCCTCAAACCTAACTGTGAAGCATGAACCAGCAGCGAACGTGCTACAATGCACAGATCCCAAGTGCTTTGGGAGAAAATACTCCAAGCTAAACCTTCTGCTCATTTTTAAGCTTTCATGTGATGACACGAAGTTTTGGGACTGTTAAACACAGCGGCGTTGAATTAAATTTTTTCCTCAAAACTCTCCACAGCTGAACAGATGATGGCAAGCGCGTACCGTAAGACCACTTGATGAAAATGTCAGGGGCCTTAGAAATAGTTCGCATTCTCTGGCCTTCAGTTTCATGATCATTATCATAATAAAATATTTTTGCTTATTCCTTGCACACCTGCTGTGTGTCAGTTTTCTCCCTTACTGCATGCACTGCTCACACTGACATATACAATCACTTTCTTTATACCAAGCAGATCTTGTGCAATCGGCCCATCACATACTGATAAAAAACACAGCACATAAAACGCTTCGTAAAGGGAGAGGAATGCAGACCAGGAACATGGTTCAGGATTAGATTAAATGAGAGGTCTGGAACTTGCTGTCAAGAAGTTTTGGATCAAAATTCATAAATATTTCCAAAGTATTTGTTTTCATCTCATACAACCAACTATTCTTATGAAATGTCAGCAGCAAATCAAGCCAAGAGACAAGCTCCTTGAAGCCATAAAGCATAACCAAAACACTCTGCAGGGAGCAGGAAGGGTGGATGGATGGGGTGAAGATCCAAGTTCCACTCCACCGCCTTACTTCCTTTTAACCTCTACAATTCAAGGGGGGGCTACATTTGGAGTTTCAGCTCCTCTACCCCACTTCTTCCTCAGTGCTCTCAGTAACTTCATTGTCTATCCATGATTACCTTATCACGTGTCATTCAACCCTCTACACGCGCACTATTCCTTCAAAATTAATTTACTTTTAGAAGAATGCCTGTTGTGCAAACTGGTCTGAGGGATAAAAATTGGTTAAATATTGACTATATAATTGAAACAGAGCACATTTTAAACAGTGTTTTATCTGGTTTAAATGTATTTGGAAGTATTTATTTTCCATAAGTTGAGTTAGTTTAACAAAACCCAGTCTCTCATACATACTCCTACCCTGAGTAAACAATAGCTGCTGCAGCCAAACCTACTAAGCACAAACAAGCCTAGAAATGTCTGGTTCACTTCAAAGACACTTAAAAAAAAAAAAAAAAAGCAGGTTTTTTGTTGGTTTTTTTTTTTTTTTTTTTTTTTTTTTTTTTTTTAAACTTGACATGTTACACTAAGCATATGTGGAAAATCGCAGGTAGTTATCCTTGCAAGATTTTCTTCTTGGGCCTTGTGAACTGAAAGGACCCAAAATTTTGGGTCCTTTGGGCTTAATAATAACAAACTGTTATTATTAAGCAATAGAATTTGTCTTATATTTGGAGTTGTTAATAGAAAAGAGAAGATTCATTTAAATAAAGTTATTCCAGGCCCATAAAGACTGGTCCAGAAATAGAAGTCCTAATTGGGGGTTTTTGCTCAGTTAACTTAAGGAACTGCCGTAGTGTAGAAGGCGAAAGCATACATGGTCAGATCAGGCTCAAAGACAGCAACTCATGAATGCAGCATTTGCATTACCATTTTGTAATCAGCTTCTATTAGCCAAGATTTCACTCCTTGTCCTTCCCTGCGTTTATACTGGAAAAAAATTCGTGAACAGGTCAGACATTTCCGCACTCTGAACAACCGTAACTCCCACAAAATGCAATTTTTGCCTGCATCTTCCCTATAGACACAACCCCTCTACCTTGAAGCTAGTCCAGTGCTCTTTGAGCAATGCATGGAGCACTGGCACTACTCATCATGAAGGTATTGTCCATATGTCAAGAGAAAGTCAGGAAAAATATTCCAAGTAGCTGAAAACACCCCATATCACTGGAAGACACATGCAAATGTATGCCAGTCTTCTTTTCTTTCCCCCCGTCACTTCTGATGTGAAGGATTATTAGAAATAAAAGTACTATGATCAGATTAAAAAAAAAACAAAAAAAAAACACAAAAAAACCAAAACCCAAACAAGTCAAAAGAATTCTGAAGAATAGACATTATATTTTTATTTTAAAATGACAAATCAAAACCATAATTCTTTGTTTCCTCATATTCACTTCCAAAATTGTAGAGTTCCTCTGAAGATGGACAGAAGGATGTTTGTACTGAATATGCTTTGCAGCACAAACATCCACATTTATGCATGTATATATAACCTAATGTTATCAAAAGTGGTAATGGGTGCATATTTTAGACTTCCTTGTTTTAGGTTTCCTTGGAAGAAGGAAAATGGGATTTGCTGATTGATTACAAAAAAAAAAAAATAAAAAAAATCAGAGAACAAGCATACATTACCTCTGGCCATCCCTAGTGGTGGCACTCCATCCTTTTTGTCTTCTAACAGAACGATAAATATTTTCTAGCTGAGCTGACCGGCCAATGGATAATTAACTGACTTCTGATGTGGTCAAAAAAAACAGTTTGCAAAGACTATGCAGTTTATTTGGAGAGTAATTCTCTCAATCTGTGATAAAACCCACAAATAGTTTATGGGAAAGGAATATCTTTCAGTTCAGTAAAAAAAAAAAAATAAAAATCACTTGACTTGGCATAGAATAAATCATCACTACACTACTTGTCAGTTAAAATAATTTTTCAAATTAAAAGGTAGCTTCTTATGGATTCTTCTTAATTCTAGTCCACAATAATACGAGTATTATGGTGGTCACAAAAGTGTGCAGATATATAATATGCATTGATAAAAATCAGGTGAAGGATTTGTTTTCAACATGAACAGCTGAAGCTGTGACTGCCATTTAGATACAATCAGCAATCCAATTTTCCTAACTATGGATTTAGTAGATGATCTTGCATACAGAATATAATCACATTTTCATATGCTACTGAGAGTGAAGGGTCTAACTATCATCCTCTCTCTTTGCATAGTGAACAGCACCAGAATGGACAGAAACAGAAGTTTCTCCCATCTCTGTTGGAAAAAATTTGATGGATGTTTCCCTG
Organism: Strigops habroptila; assembly: GCF_004027225.2. Lineage (NCBI taxonomy): Eukaryota > Metazoa > Chordata > Aves > Psittaciformes > Psittacidae > Strigops > Strigops habroptila. The sequence goes on from NC_044277.2 coordinate 128,609,857, forward strand.
TCCAGTATCCACCTGCACTCTATTCCACAGAAGCTAGTGATAACCTGCTACGATAACCTGTTGATTACTATGTGATTGATTCTAGTGTTTGAATCACAGCACAGCCTTTGTCACAGTAAAAATCTTGGCATATAAAGTACCATAATACCAAAAGTTTAAATTAAGAAATCAAATGACTGCTGAAGGTATTCTGTTTTTTCCTACTTCAATAGTTTACCACCTTATTTGGAAAGAATACTAAATATTTTCTGCAGCATCAGCCATGATGCATCCTGTCCCCAATACTGTCAAGCCAAAAGAGTCCACCTACACAAACCACCATATACTGAATATCTTTATGCTTCTTAAGGCTCGAGAAGACACACCCTCTAGAGACTGCAACATTCTTGGCAATATCACTACTGTTGGCATACACAAAAAAATAGGATGGATTCTACAGCAAGTGAAATAGCACGGACGTTTATATGTGGAATCACTTGTAAGTGGTCAGGTACTTCAGCAACTTCTTTCCCTGGTGACAGCCTGTATCTTGGTTCTAAAGATCCCTTGTCAGTAACACACTTTTGCAGGCTGCACTTATCTTACTAGCAGAACACTTACGCTGTAACATAAAGATATATAGCATGACTGCTAACCACTAGCCTCAGCACCACTTAAAACCTACACATAAGAAAAACACCTTGGTGTTCTTTTTATATGTGTGACACACAGGAGAACCTTGGGTCCATGTTTCCTTTACATGGTACTGCACGAAGACAGAAAAATTGGTGAATTTCCAACTGCGTGACATTCCCATTTCATTTTGGCATGGATACAATTATCCAAGACAGCGGAATATTGACTGAAGCTCCTATCCTTTTCTCCCCAAAATACCTTTTGTGTTTTCACACTGGGTATAAGCAGGCCTCATTTGTTTGCAAAAATGCTGTTAGGGATTACTGGGAAGCCAGGGATTTAAATCAACATAGATAATACAAAATTGAGCAGGTAAGATGTGAAACCAATTTTTTAAACAGACTACAAGGAATGTTAAGAAAAAGGCAAATGTTGCCTTTGATAATCAAATTCTTACTTAACCTTCACACTGAAAATTAAGAAACCTGTTACTTGGTAACATGAAATGACTTCTGCAAATGCAGTTTTGTACATACCCTAGTGCTGGCTGGCTATTTTAAGAAAAAGAAAAAAAAAAGTAAAAGTTTTCTTCAAGTTCTGGCTATTCTGTGCATTGAATAACCAGGTAACTCACAGAACCACCTTCCACATATTCTAAATAAAGAACAGTGTTCCCAATTCTAAAAATTTTATGAGAATCTCTTGCCTAAAACTCCAGTAAGTTGGTAACCGAAAATTCCATCAGTATCTCTCAATTCAGAATTACCATGTTTCTAGACCTCAAGGTGAGAAAATTGAGCGCAAAGACTGAAACAACTACTTTGAAAACTGTTACAGTAAGAAAGAGCAAGTCTGGTTTTGAAAGCTCATTCCTTACATCCAAATAGTAGCTCTTGATTACCAGTAAATTCAATATCTCATTCTTTATTAAAGTCCAACCTCAGAATTAATTTATGTACTATTCAATGCTAAAATGTCAAATTGAGAGTTCCTGTTGGCCTTTGCTGAACCAGATACCAAGTAATTTAACTGACGCATGCAGATTATCCCAACTCCAACATGCCATAGTAATTCGAAGAGACACAGCATGGGAAACAGTTGTTTGAGATATTTGAATATGAAAGTATTCAAACATACTTCTCTGTGTATGTGGGAGAAACTGCAGTAGCAGTGAAAATAATTTATTTCAAAATACATAAAATATTATATGCTTTCAATATATAATTTCCTTTCTTCTAAGAGATGAATCATGAAATCTTTAGTTAAATAAGTCAATGCAGAGTGATGCTGATTAATGAGCTTTACAAAAACTTCAGCAATCCTCACACATTCACTAGCAAAACCAAAATAAACCAGATGTGATAGATAGACTGGAGATTTTAATAATACACAAAAACATATTACCCTCACTAAACAAATGGCACTTTAAAGACTTTTAGAAGTTCATAATGGTGTGAATTTCTTGGCATGAAATTATCCTAGCTTCAATAAGTAAGACCTTGCAATCAGCTAGTGAAATTCCTGAGATGGGTCTATATCCTGTAGGAAAAGTAAGTTAGTGAAAGTGGTGAACACTTTACCCTAGGGTCAAAGAACTAACATCTCGGTAGCTCAGGACATCTTTTTGATGAATGTGAAACAGCTGGAATAAATATATCAAGGGTAACAATTGTGCTCCCATGGTAGATCCAGCTGCTGCAAAAATAAACCCAGGGGGAAAAAGCCAGAGAGTGGAAAAAAAAAAAAAAAAGCAACAATATAAAAAACCCTCCTACACCAAACAATCCCACTGCTTCTCCATAAATCCTTTTAAAATACAGGACTCTGCAAATGCTGGTTGAAGATGAATGTAGAGATTAATTGGATAAAAGCAAAACCAGTTTATAAAGGGTTAAAAAAAAAAAAATCCCCCCCACCCCCAACCAAACAAGGAAGGATTGCTTTAAAAGCAGTATTTTTATCTTCAGTGACTTTTTTTTCCCCAGACTTGAGGATCATTCGTACCTGTTAGCGAGAAAGTTATTTTAAAAACAAACAGACTAGTCGTAATCCTGTTAATACTTTATTAGTGTAATTTTTTAGCTTTCTATTGGACAGAACATAAATGCAAACTCCAAAAAAAATTCAGAGTCCTCTGCCATTCAGTAGAAGTGACCATGGCAGCCTGGTTCGTGTTCATTCTTTGTTACAGAAACGAGAGGAAGGGGAAGGGAGGGAAAAAGCATCAATAGAACAATTAGGCACACAGCTGACACTTACTGTACAATGATATGCACAAGTAATTCATAACAGCTATATTCATGAGATGTGCTCTTCAGATTTCTCCCTTGTAATATATGAACTTTGCTCAGACGAGCAAGGATCATTGAGAACAAGGGCAAAATTAACAAAGGAGTAACAAATAAGACTTTTAAAACAAGTCCTTAAATAAACTAACGCAACAACAGAATGCAAAATTGTTCAGCTGAGAAGATATTTTTAACCTAGACTTCAAAACATTAAAAATTCATTTATTTTACAGTTATTCAAATACACATGCATTAAATGAAAATATTGCACAAAATTAAAATTTAGATTGTGGAATTCATATATTTTTATTTTGGTACACATTCTGGTAGCACTTAAAATTTACTGTTTAGTTCTAGCAAACACCAGCAGCACAAGCTTGAGGATGAACCAAATGAAAAATTCAATTACTCGTTTCCTCTTAAAAATAATTAAGGCTAAAACAAGTGCATTTGTTGACAATGGCACAATTCTGTGCAGCCAGTCACAGCACTCAAAGGCCAGAAGATACACGCACGCACTTAAGTGCTGTATATCAACATTCAGTTTTGGAAACTTTCTAGGATAACAGGCTGCTTGGGTTGACAGAGTAGGTATTTTAAGCTGTCAACAGGAAAACCATTTAAATAGAGATACACACAAATTCTTTTTAATAAAAAGGATTCATTTCTGATTATTCTTGTCAGCCAACAGGCACCATTGAATTAGGAAGCCACACTCTGTAATTAAATACAGAAGACAAAACTTCAATACATATATACATATGCACACATAGGTATACAAGTGTGTGTATAAGTATATATATGTAATAAATTCATTAAGTAAAACTAATAAACATGGCGTATTATGTTCAGTTCACATTCCTAGAGATATTATTTTATTTTTGTACAGAAATGTACCAGATACTTTAAAAAAAAAAGGAAAAAAAAAAGAAATCCCAAATTTGCACATTATCACGATTCTCTTGAAATTTTTCATGGTACCTACAGATAGATAAAAGGTTCCACAGATTTGACAAAACAGTATTTGAACTTCCCGCTTTCATACTGCTAACAAATTCAGTGATTTAAAAGCCATAAATTAGATTTGATAGGCTCAAGGATATATTTGCTATATCGCCATCAGTCAGATACCAGGAATGCTTGAGCACCCTGACATCAGAGGAAAATACAGGCTTGTAAACAACAGGAGCTGGCTACGCTGATTACTTAACATAGAACTCAATAATCTTGTTAAATTCAACACACTTCTACAGAACCTGCAGAGAGGAAGGGGGAAGGGTTCTTACATATTTAACCAACTTGTCTTCCTAGGGACTATAAAAGAAAGGGATTTCATTTATAGTATTTAGTTCTGCAATAAAGAAAAAAAAAAACAAAACCCAAGTGCACTTGAGCCCATGCATACTGTATGAGAATGTTAACAGTACAAGATGATCATCATTAAGTAGTATGATAAAAGGCTACATTGCATTAGAGTCCATGAGAAAAAATGATCTATATAGAGGTTTCAGTCAATTTAACTAGGTCCTTTGAGAGCTTTCTTGTCTTCTCTTAGAACGCTTTCATAGAAGTTCTATGTTCCTCCATCATGTGAAAGGATCATTTGTTCCCATTATGACACAAATTGCTATAGGGATCCTTGATCAATTGCTGTATCTTACCCTGCGCTTCGTGTTCAGAAAAAGAACGGACTCTGTAGGATTAGTTCCTATTTATATCCAGATAGTGGTGCTCAAACAGTAGGGGACTATGGAAAACACAAACTGAGATATGCTGTGGCCAAACAGGATTATTTGGTTGTTACTTTATTTTTAATTGGACAGAAATTCTTCACTGAAACTAAACAGATGGATGTGGGGCCTTGATGTCAAATTTATATTAAAATTTTACACTATGCAAAAAAATAAAAAAAATATTTAAAAAAATATTGTAGTTTTTTCTCATTTTTATTTTCATATATACACTGAGATGCGTTCAGGAATTTCCAAGTGTTTGCATATGACTAATGAAATCTTTTACCTGTGAGGAACCAACTAATTTAACATTTTTCCATTCGACGCTTACACACTAAAAGGTAAGGAATCTTTCAATTAAGTAGGGCATAGTTTTTCACATTCAAAAGAAGTTTCAGAATTTAGTGGGGAGTTGTGTGTAAACTGTGTCTTAGTGCAATTTCCTCATCTTCTAACACGTCTATCCTCTTTTTAACATGTACCCCATTCCTTCTACAACTATCAACTTGACATATGTTCAAATATGTCAATTGAATACAAATATGATGCCACTTCTCCACTGAAGTTACATGCAAAATCTATGCCAGGTGCTGCAAGAGCAGAATATGGCCCTTAAAGCTACAGAATAATCAAAATAAAGGGTTTGTTTCTACTGCACCTCTGCCTTTACTAAACCTCCCATTAGATCTAATGTTAGTTTATTTTTCAAAACATGAAAAGTGTTGGAAACGGGGCATAAAAGCCACATTACTTCTATTTTTCTTTAACAAATGTACTTTTACAATGGGGCTATAACTATTTCTCCCCTCTCCTATGAATCTGCTATTCCAGAGACTGCTTTTCCTGTTAGCTCAGTCTTTACAGGAATGTTAAGAGAGCCCTACAGAGCCTCAACAGTCATAATGTAGAACAATTCCACCTGATTCTCACACATTGCACTATCTCCCAGTGCCAAAACATCCTTTTCTTCCATTGTGTCACCATAGTTGTGCTTTACTTGAGCAGTCTGGCACTTTTCATTGCTGGCAAAACATGGACTCAGGAACGGAAGGAATCAGCATTCTTATATATTGGGCCAGTATTCCTCTCAATGTTGCATGAAGACGCACCAAATCATTTAAGACACACAAACCCTTCTGGTAGTGGTTGAATTACAAGTGAAGATGAGAAGATCCACAGGTCTTACAGATGCATTAATAATCTAATATGTGACACTAAAAGACTGGTGCAGAAATAACAGCATGTGAGTTTGAAGCCCCAGAGAATCTGCCCAAGTAATTAGTCCTGGACAAACATACACCAGCTTTGTAGGTTTGAAGTGTCACCTTTTCTGTAAGGAAGGCGCTTGAGTAGAATGTAGTCTCTGCTTATACCTCTGCATCTGCTTTGACCGTGAATGCAGTTTGCTGAAGAGCTCAGGGAACTTATTTTGTGGAAATAAGGTTTCTAGGAATCTCTCCAGAAACACATACACCATTCTCTTGTTCAGCTGAGTGTGCTGGAACATTTCAAAGACCCGAAGAATGCCTTTCCGTGTAGTCTCAGCGCCGATGATGTGCTTCAGTTCGTCTACAAAAACATAAGTTACCAAGATGTTTAAGCTAAATTCTGCTTCTGTGTTGACAAACTGAATACTAATTCTTTCAACTTATATAGCTTGGAATCTGAAGTAACAGTGCCTCTATTATACACAACATAACTAAACTGAAAATTCTCTCACAGCAGAAAGGATTTCTGAAAATTACTTCACTTTTACGCTGTATATGTGTAACCACATTATTTTACATGAAATCATGGTGCATTGGAATACAGGTATTTCATCTGCTAAACTTAATGAAACTACATAATGGGTTGTTCTAAAAGAATTACAGTTGCAAAGTCACAGTACATGTGAAAATGTTCAGTGCTTAAGTAATTAAAATCCTTTTTATTTAAATACACCTTTTTATTTAAATACATATGTCAACATTTCTTGTCAACATTTCAACTATCAGCAAGAATACTGGCTAATTCCAGTAACAATATATGGTAAGGACTATAAGGCTTCAATTCCAGACTGACTTACCTGGCATTACCTCCAGTAATTTGGTCTTCCCTGCCACTCTTGTTCTCATTCTAATAGCTTTGTCCCTCCGTGGAACTGTCTCTGCTAAAATGCCATTGGGCCAGAAAGCATCTCTGTAACAAAAGCAAATCTGTCAAAATACATTAAAATTTTATCAAGTGAAAGGCTCTTTTTAATCCCTCAAAGCCATCTCATGACATAAATACAAGAAAGTAATTTGCACACAACCTAACACAGACTTCAAATATTAGAAAAGGGAAAAGGCAAAAAAGAAATCAAAGGCAAGAAGTGCAATACACTCAATGTATTAGTACCTACCATATACTTTTTTTATTACAAGAATCAGATGAAGAAAATTCTAAAAAAACATTACACACCAAAACCATTCAAATGCCACATAGTTGTTACATAAAACATACTTCAGATTTGCTTTTACCAACTGGTCTCTATTGCCACCAACAGATTCCGTGCTTAGGCCTATTAATTGCTTCATTAGATCTCTGACAAGAGTTAGCCTATCAGCAAGCTAAAGCTGAGATGTTTCAGTATAGCACAAAGCCCAATGCAGAAGACATGACTGTCTAAAAAGCTATTTGCCTCAGTGAATGACATTCTCTTTCTGAATAAGCAGCACACATTCTTACTCGGTTTTATTAAAGAGTAACAGAATACCTGTAAAGCATGACCCTTTGGCTAATATGTTTTCCTACTTTACCTCCTTCACTCCTTCAAAGCAAAAACAGGGTAAAAAAAAAAAAAAAAAAAAAAGAAAAAAGAAACAAGGGAGACAGCTCTTGCTCAGCAACGTTGCAGAAGCCATTAAGACTTTTAGGAAAAGGAATGACAGAACCTTTGATACAAGGAAACCAAAACCTGAATTTGAAAGCATGTGACCACATATGAAACACAGTCTAGAGCTAGGGGATTTTTTTAAGTAATAATTGTTTGCCTTTTTAAGGTAAGGCATGCACATGCCTTCATCAAGGCAAACAAGACATTTCATCAGTAATATGATGAAGTTTGTAAGTATACCCACACTCTAGCTCTTCTAGACTGGTTAACAAAGAACTTCTGAAGAAAGAGGAGAGAGCTCAAAAACAGTCGTCTTCATGTGAAAATAACTTTCTCTGACTTAACACATGTAAAAAGCAGTGTATGCTCCAGCTGGAATTCTGTACACTAACAATTTCCTCACATAAAACAAATAGGAAGGATACAGAGAAACTAGACACTAATTGGCAAGTACTTGATGTGCACCACCTATGATAAAAGACATACCTGAAGCGTTTCACCGCATCTGCTACTTGCTCAGGAGATGTCATCCAATCAACATGATCAACTATTTTTCTAAAATCAAAGCAAACAAGTCTCTCATTTAATTTTTAGAACAGAGAACACAAGTACAACATTTCAAAGAGCACTCTAGGGCAAACAAAGTGTAATTTCAGCTTTCTCCAACTCCCTAAGTAGGTTTTAGAAGCTACACACTAGGAAGGCAAATGCTGATTCTCAAGATAAAAATCTGAAGTCACTGATCACTCCTAAAGCTAACATCTTTTTCTTTTTGAGTAAAAATATGATGACTTAGCAGGCTGCAAATTCAATCCTGCATCTCCCATCAGCATTAGATAATTGTTCTGCTTGTAAAGGGCTCCTCTTCATGAAGCACTCTTCACTTCTGCTTCTGCAAGCAAAAAACCTACTTAATCTCAAATTACACACTTATCTATGTGCTTACTTCAGAATCTTTAACAGGAGATACAAACTGATCATAAACTTTGATCTTCATTCATCAACACACACACAGAGCTCAATATCCAAATCTAGGATGTTTACAAAAATTATACACACATTTGTATCACCACAATCCCAGGATTATTTCCCTAAATATAATTTGAATTTAGTTTTCTAAGAAATAATAAAATAATACAAAAAGTAAGAAAAACAAAAAAACAAAAAAACAAAAAAAAAAAACCAAACAAAAAAACCCCAAAACACTTTTTTTTTTTTAAACCCCAAGAATCTGCCAGGACAAGCTATGAGTGCTGAACCAGAGGAAGTCGTGAGTACCTGGAACAGCTCCAGAGGTAGAAGCAGAATATTTCTGCGGTAAGAAAGCAGCAGCCTGTTATATACTACAGTCTGAAAACAGCAACAACTATTAGTTGTTCAACAAGGCAGCATGCTTTTGGAAGCACAGGTCTCAATATAATTATCTGAAAAAGACCCAGTGCTGCTATTACTACATGGTTGCATCACTACTGGTACCACAAGAACTGTCTGTATGTTTAACAGTCATGACAAAAACATTACAAATATACTTGTTAAGGGTAAGTAATAATACGGTGTTGAATGTCCTGAAAAAGTAGTAAGAAACTACTTCTCACCTGCCAGAAATTAAGCATTTGATTCATGGCACTAATCCAAAGTGACAATTTAGTGACAATCCTGTTTCTACAAATTTGGGTGGGTTTTTTTGTATTTTTATTTACATTTCATAAACAAACTATTAGAAGGGAAAGCGTGGAAACAGATTTCTAAGCTGAGGGCAACAAACATTACTTATTTAGCACTACTAATTTGCTTTGCATTTGCATGAAAAAGCACACATGTGAATTACAGAGAACATGGAGGGAGAGAAGAAGGGAGGGGAATAGACCCCGCAACAGTCTTTTTCCCTTCCCCCTCTCCATCTTTTAAAGTGTGATAGAAAAACTTAGCACAGCAACTCAGTACAGTTCACATAATTCGATAGTGCCAGTGTTTCATTTGTGGCATTAAAGAGATGTAAACAGAAATAGCGCAGAAAGTAATAAATAGTATTAACAAAAAAAGTACAGTGTAAAACACAGGGCAAAAAGCGCAGACACCATCAATATTAAGTTACATTCACACTCTTGCTGATATGTGAAAGCTCTTTTGGAAGTTCTCTGGCATTAAGAGTTATTGGAATTTGTCTTTCAGCAATGTTTTGTGTTTATCTCCATTTTACACTACATTTGTACTTGGTTTATTGATCCTCTTCAAAGGCAAATGCAAGCAGATCTAAACCACAATAATTCAGTAATACCAAAAAGGATTTACAGACACAGTCCACAGTCTCACTCACATGATCACTCTATATAAGAAAAGCAGTACCTATTAATTGTGTCACCATATGTTGCTCTAATAAGTTGCTGAAGCAGATTTTTTATATTTCTTCTTAACCACTGATTTCTTTCCTTTAAATCAAAGACTTCATCCATAAGGAGGAGCATTACTCTCAGTGGAATATTGTCATCCACCTAATCACCAAGTAAATGTATAATCAGTAAACATTTATTTCAGTTCAAGACAGTTACATTATTAGTAGTTACTTCACAGGCCAAATGTTTCAGTGTAAGCACAAAAATGACAGAAACACTTTGCTCTATATTTTACTGTAATATGAAATCTTCCCTAAATCTCCCATAAGATCACTAATAGCAAAGAAAGATTGAAAATTAAAGACGAACTACCCTTAAATCCATTGACCTTTTAAAATAAGACAGAAAGAAACTCTTATTTCACCAAAGCTGAACAAAGACAAGTGAACATATCCTGAAGAGAGACCTTGCCCCCGAACTCTCCCTTTGGTAGCTGTGCTTCTAATTGCCTAATACAAAAGTCTGGAAGGAGCTTTTCCTTGGCATCTTTTTCTTATGGATGCACTGTGCCAAATTCAGAATAATTCCAAAGAACAGTGACAATTCATTGCAACGAACTACCTTTTATTTAGATATCATTCTATTCTGCACGGATGTAAGTGCTTTTATGCTTTTAGATGAAAAGCATCATCGTTTTATTATTTAATAGATGATGTGACACAGATCGGCTTACAAAAAACAACTATGGGAATACTAAAACAGAGGATTCAGTAGCTATGTAGAAGTTTTAAAAGATGTAGAAACTGTCAATTTTAATTTTTTTTTCAAATATTAAAATTTGAGGGAGAGCTTACTAAATTCCGTAGTATGAAAGTATTAGATTTTCATCTTAGTTGTTATTAATGCTTCTATTACAGAAGCCACCATAGCAGTTATGCACAGGAGGACAAACTGGAATGCTTTGATGTGACCAAAAATCCCAAATGTGAAGGGCAGAACAGGTGCAGATTTATGACCATAGCAAATTGCATATAATCACTGGTAATCTCATGGCCTCTCTGTCCTACTTAGAGATAAAAGGTTTTTACCAATTGTTTTCACATATAAGATCAATGTTTCAATCAAAACAATAGGAAAATACCATAGCTCACGATAGCATCAAAAGCTTAAAATTCACTTTCAAGTTTCTAATATTACTACTTTATACAATTTAGGTATCCACATACTAAAAGTTTATTATTTAGGAAAACATTCTGAAGTTGTTTTCAACAACAACATATCAAACACTACTCCTGATTGGTTAAACAAATGCTTTTTAATAGGTCACATCAGAAATCAGAACCCATAAAATGCCAACTGAAATGATGCTAACAGTCTGATACCATACTAACTTTGAACAGACAGATATTGGAGAGAGGAGTAGGAAAAAAAAAACCAACCAAAAACCAACCAAAACCCCACCCACAAAACACAGAAGTAGTAGCATGACCAGTCTAAGTTATTTCACTGTTGTGCAAACCATTTTAGTATTAACAAAGATGGTAATTTTAGAAAGAAGCATGTAAGTTTCTTTTAAAGAGTTAGGAACTGTTTGTGAGTGCCTAGTACATGATCAGAAAACAATAAATACGTAGCTTAATATAGAATAAGTAACACATTAATTTGGTTTTAAAGGAGTCAACTTTGAAAGGATGAATGTCAGACTCACATTGTCATCAATTGGTGCTGCAACACGGCAATGGTCAGGATCTGAATAGGTTTTCTGGATCAAAGGAGGCACCTACAATGAAAAAATGTAATGTTTATATAGGGAAAAATATTTCATAATACCAATAAATCAGACCAATTTTTTGCAACTGGCCAAAAGTCAGTTGCATACTACCCAAGACAAACATACAGTAGTCCTTTCATCTTCCAACAAATCAAGCCTGTAGGTATTCTCCTACAGTTATCCAAGTTACCAACACCTTTAAGACTATCCACATGCATTTTCTCAAGTGCCTAATGCTTCAACTTAAAAACACCTAGAAATTCATATGGGCTTGATATTTCTGCTCGTATTTCCCCTTTATCTTAAGTCCTGCCTAGCCAGGCACTTCCCAGTGAGTGTAACTGCAGATACATTGTTAGTCACACACCAGAAAAGTTACCAGCAAAGAGAAAGTCCTGAGCCACTCATTTTATCGTACAAGCAATTAAGAAAAACCCTAACTTCCCCCCAACCAAAACCAAACAAAAAACAACCAAAGAAATCCAGAAACCCTTCCCAACACCACCACAGATTAATTATTCCCTTTCATGGTTTAAGGGTTATCTCATCTCGGTTGCTGTTCTACATCTGCCACATGTAACTGTTTTGGTAACACTAAATGGAACAATCCCCGACCACAGACCTTACAGCTACACACAGAAAGTGGAGGAAAGAAAGGCAAGATGGACATGTTAGGATTATTATTACTTTCACAGGACTTCTAAATAGCATGCCATGCTACCATTCCCCACCTGTAAGGTATTATATTTTAGGAAGATGAGAGAAAAGATGGCAGGAAAGACAGAAAGAAAATTTAATTAAAAACAGAATTCAGCAAGGAATAAGCAGAAAAGACGCTATCTTCTTATTCTAAGTTTCAAAATATAGTTCTTGGGGTTTTTTTTCTAATGAAAGCAGCAGATGCAGCAAGCTAGCTTTATGAGAATGGTTGGTAAAAAGAAAATCATTGACTCATTCTTCTCAAGAGGCTGCTGCACTGAATTAAGTAAAAAAGGACTGCTCTAACAGTCTGCAGATGCTATCTTAATATATGTTACTTAATAGCAATGAGAACTCCATGTTTGTAGTATAACTGCTGAACCTTATTGAAAGGGTGTAGGTACAAAACAAACTTCTTTCTAATGACGTGACTCTTCATTATGGTATACATAAGTTTCAGTGAGTCAGTAGCTAATCTCCTACTAATTTACTAGTATGTATTAACTACCAAACATTTTCTTACCTTGAAAAATGATTGCTTTATGTCTTGTCCCAATCTCTCTGACATTTTACCCATGTTGTCTGACATTTTAGTCATTCCCTCTGCCAGGCTGTCAGGGAGAGACTTGACTGCGTTTGATACATTTCTCATAGAATTACGCAGTGGGTTTACAAATGTGTCCATCTGAAGGGGAAGATGTTTAACCAGAATTGTATAATCTATGAGGACACCAGTGTATTAATACACTATGAGAAGTATCACATTGTTCCAGAGAACAATAATATAAAGCACAACTCAAATTGCATAACTTCATTACAGAAGGCAGAATAAAGCTTTAGCTTCACTTTCATTTATATTTCATTCTTTATAGCACTACTGTAGCTATGTACATCTTTCAACACCTCTTTTTTCTGAGTCCCTTTCCCCATCCCTCAGCTTTTCTTAGCTTGAATTTATTTTCCTTTTCTTCTCCATTCAATGCCATTTCTCCCTTCCAAGCTTCCTACTTCCAGATGTTTCACTTCTGCTTTCAACTCTTCATCTTTGAAACATGCCTCTTTAAAAGAGCACTGGAGTAATATTCTTTAATATCATGGCAAGTATAATCAAAAACAAAGTAGTTCCATAGGAGCTGTTACAATTTTTCTTTCAGCATATACCCTAAATTCAGTCCAAACAGAGGCACAAATACTAGCGTGACGCCCTTAAAAAGTTAAGTTTATGAAGAACATGATACACTGGAAATCAAATCTTAATCAGTCATTACATAAACCTTGATAAATAACTGTTTCACTGTTAAATATTTAAGAAATATAGGTAGAACAACAACTTGTAGTGACAATTGAGTTGCAGACTTCTTTTATATCAAAATCACTAAAAGTTTAGAAATAGCTACATTTGCAAAGCAGATGCCTACACAAACTGGTCAACTGAACAAGCAATCACTTGTCTGCTCAGAGTTCTGGTGGCTTAACAGAAAGGATGCACAGCTCAGAGCTCCAAATGCAACCAATGACTTTGAATGGTTACAATGGCTAAATACGTAACGTGCTTTTGAAGGGAAATGCATTTCATCTTTTGAGCTGAAGAGTGGAGAGCATGGTAACAGCAGCAAATACAGAGTAAAGAACTGAAAAAAAGAAATCAGAAGGAATGAGACTATGGAATTAAAAAAAAAAAACAAACCAAACAACAAAATCACAGATGTCTGACAAAGTAACTTTTAAAGTATCTTTGGTGCAATACACTGTCTGATTTGAAAATTTTATTTCCTTGTCATACAAAAAAATTTACATGCTATAAAACTCGTAAATGTGTAGTTCCACAGGTTCTCAGATACTTTGCCACTCGAAGTATTAAAGCAACTCACTTGCAAGTTGCAAGTTGTTTTGAAAAACATTATATAGCTGTTTAATCCCAGTTCAACATCTGTTTAATGCTACCATTGCACTAATGAATGTTCTAAAGTTCTGTTGACAGCCTTACCTTCCGTGCAAAATCCCCCTTCCCTTTGCTGTAGGCTTTATTCTCCAGGAAGTCATACACATAGTGGGCTAAAGCTGGAGAAGCTTTCATCATTTCCGGATTTAACAAGAGCTGAGTAAAACATTAAAAACGCTTTTTAATGTATAATGAAAAAGGCCAGACCATTCAGCTTGGCAAAAGTTTACCATGCACAAACACCCTACATCTTGCTATGCATTTTCTCTTTCATTCTCTAAATTTTATTACAACATTACACTATTCTCAAGATGGAAACAGTGTGCTTCTTGGTAATTCCCATAATTTTAGACAGGATGTTAATTATAGTATCTCACAGAAAAACGCACATTTATGACCAAACTCCTTCTAAAACTGAGAAAGATTAAAAATTATTGCTATTAAAAACAGGGCACGTATCTCACACAAAAGAAAAAATATTGGCACTCTAAACAGAACAATTAGATTTCAAAATGCTTTATTCATTATCTTTATTGTTAACATGTCCATTGAGTTGGTCAACATATTTCAGTTCTAAATGACCAGAAAGTCCTTATGAAGTCAGACAACTGGATTCCTTTGGTTGGGCTGATACAAGCCTTACCTGAACAAAGAAGCTGTATGGTTTGCTACACCACTGGATTGGGTGCCACGCCAATCTTTATGCCACAGCACAAGTAACCACAAACACCAGTGTAACAGAAGAAAGTTAACGGTACAGACCTCAAAACCAAACACAGGTGGATCTCACCAGTTCAGGGAGTTGTGACAGAACTGGCTAAGAATGATTAAACACCCCCATTCCAAAAAAAAAAAAACCCAAAAACCAAAACACCCCAAAACGAAACCAAACACACTACCAAATTTTCCACCTCATTAAAAAAAAAAAACATAACCAAAACCCTCTAACAGCTTACCTGCAAATATGCATTTAAATCTTTTTTCCTCTTTTCCAAGAATTCTCTGTCCATATTGTTAAATGTCTTTTTGCCAGGAAGTTTCAGTATATTTGCGAGGTTTTCAAACTAGAAAAAGAAGATTGTTTTGTTCTGTTTTTGAAAAGTTTCACATCACCACATAGGCTCAGAAATTACAGGGTTCATTACATTTACCTATTCTTATCTGCCATATGACACCTGACAAATAATTTCTGAATCAAGCCCAGAACTCAGACTCCTTGGAAAAGCCAAACTGAATGGCAGGCCGTTAAGAACAAATGCACAAAACTTCTCAGGAAATTTGTCAAGGGCAAAATTTAATTTCTGGACACAGATGCAATACTCATTTTTGAAATACAGACCAGCATAACGTGCAAAAGGTTTAGAATCAAGATTTATCAGTAAAGTTAGTAGGGTTAGGAGACTACATTGAGAGAACTTGCAATTCCTTCTAAAACATATTTCCCTTTCTCTCTTGATCACACCTACCAAGGAAATGATTAAGCTTTTTTCCCTAGAATGCATGACAGCACCCAGTTTACACACAGGTTATCACACCACGCTTGATACACCATCACCTGTGCCTTTTCCCCCAGGTAATAACAGTGACTGGCACTGGTTGACATGTATTCCAGTTTTACAGCTAGAATTTGTGTTCCAGGGAAGCAGCTAGGAAAGGAGAGACCCTAACACTTCACAAGGTTGAATATAGTTGCTACAGTGCACAAAAATAAAAAAGTGACAAGAATAAAACTCTAAGAATCAGGATTATCCACATAGAATCTAGACTCCCTGTAAATGATAAATAATATTGTTAAGGTGGTAAAGAGAGAGATACAGTATCTAAGCCTTACGAAACAACCTGGAAAATGGTTGTACCCTTTTCTCCTTGGAGAAGAACACAAAATTACAGATTTAATGAGTGAGTTCAGTCAGTCCCTGCAAGGTGTGTTTTTGCTAAGACAGCATTAAACTGTGGAAGGTCACAAAGCTCTTGTAACATTTATGGCCTGTAGGAAGCACCAAAGAATAAATTTCTAACTTTACAAATAGGTCATGAGGGAAAATAACAGAACAGAAAACAGTCTAGTTTTTATTTGGATAACTGTAGCTAAATAGAAACAATGTAAGCAAAGAAAAGCCTCTATTTTAAGTATAGATAAGCTACTTCAAATGATATTTATTACATTACTAACTAAAAAAAAACTGGTGTGAATCTGTTCAGTACTTTAAGGAAAAAAGCTCATATAGATACTATACACAGCTACCTTCAATTCTGCTTTGGGTCAAGTACCTATTTTCTCTGAAAAAAATATAAAACAATAATCCCTGCCCTTCTTGCTAACTTTAAAAAAAAAATTCTACCTTTACCCTTAATATGTCAATGAAAATGTCTCAGACAGGCACACAAGAAGGGTGTTCAGTGTATTACTGACATTTCTGTGCCCATAAACTCAGTAGAAATGTCTATTGTCACAACAAAGCAAAGTTGCTGGGAGCTTCCAAGATGCTACAATGTAGCACAGGAATTTCTTTACTTTTTGCAATTTCTGTGTTCTAGGATAACGTTTCCATTTTCTGTAAATTCAAAGAAATCAGATTTAGCAACAAGAAATTTCTGAGCTTTTGTATTTTGAAAAATTTTGCTTCTGACATTTTTTCTAGTCACTTCTTGGTCAATCAGTTTTAAATGACTGCCCTGTATCAGCAGAACATTAACTCTGTTGTGATTTCATAAGGCTAACCTAGCTGCACAGAATTTGTTCTCTATGCCTCTCTATGAATAACACAGTAAACACAGTTGGATATAATCCAACAATTCTGACTAGTTCAAAGATCAGGTAGTCAAATCTGACTTCTCCAAAGGTTGGGTCTAAAAGCATTTCACCCTCCTCTTTCAAAAGCATCGCTTTTTTGATACTTTTTCATGTCAGCAGGTTCTACTTTGTACCAGCTGGTGAATTCCAAGTCTCTATTTTTTTTCTTCTTTCATTTTAGGAGAGTTAAGAGTCTGAGAATACAAGTGCGGCAATAAAAGGCAGATTTGTCTAGCTGTACACTGAGCTGCCAACAGCTGTCCCTTTTGAGACCCCACCAATCCTTAATATTTCACTTAAAACCTAAACACCTATTTCCCAAGCTCAGTTTTTATTTCTTAATCTCTGTAACAAATGCATCAAATGAAATACATGACTGTTGAGGGGAGGAAGCTTTTTAAGCTCCATTTTCTTTTCTTAGAGCAATTATATAGCCATCAGGTACTAAACTATATAAACATGCACCTGTAAACTGCTCAATACAAATAACATACGATATAAACAGTAAAAAACGTAAACTTTAATGGAAAATAATGTAGTGCTTTAACTCTACATCTTAAGTCACACTGAGAAAGCCAATACTCACGCCATGCCATCCCACAGAAAAAGCACCTTTCAAAGAAACCTTAAAAGACTTCTATGAGACTAATTACCTGCTCAGTGATCCTCATGTGAAAGTCATGGAAGTCACTGTAGCGTCGATATGTCTTCCATGTCTCTTCGCTGTTTGGATTTCTCCGATGGACTGTGATAGCATACAGTGCATATGTCTTGCCATGGTCATTACACACTCCTGCCACAGCATATGGGTCAGAGTCAGCATAGACTAGTAGTTTAAAAACAAAAACAAAAAAGGAACAAACAGAAAGAAGGAAGACGAAAGGACACAAACGTGAAGTGAAAGAATGTCTGGAATGACAGACTTGAAAGACAAAAATGGACATGCAAGCAGAAGAGTAAGCCATCCCTTTATGCCAAACACTGTATAAGTGACACCCTCCAGAAACTTACTACGTAAACTTAAGTAGAGAGATTAAGCAGCCTTATACAAGTTTCACTCTCATGCAAAACAAAAGAATAGAAAAGGTTTTAACTTTTAAGAATAGTGAACGGATCATTTAAAAATAATTTTAACCTAAAGAACTCAAGATAGGGGTGAAAGACAACTGTGAAACCAAAAGAAATTCCACTCTGCAAAGTACTCTAATCATATTGCAAAAGTTTGCCCATCAAAAAAAAAAAACCAAAAAAAAAAATCTATAAACATAAGACAGCGCTCGCAAGCTGTAAGCATGTGGCTTTATTAACATCAGAAGTTTGTTATTAACTGTAAGATAAAAAAAGTAATCCTCTCCCCCCCGCATTTAAGTCAACAGAAACTACATATACACACATATGTATGCATTCTCTGTGTGTGTACACATATATAATGCATTCTGTGTGTGCACACGCACATGCACGCACACATTTTCATGGAGAAGTCAGTTTATAAATGAAAAGAGCACAGATAGCTATCTTAAAGAGAAGCAAACATGTTTTGTCCTCCATTGAATATTTAAATTATCGTGGGCATTCCTCCATCATGGAATTCTCTGACAATAGAGTTTGTTTCTACAACTTTCATTTAACCTACAGAATAACCTAGAACCAATGTTGTTTACACTGCACATTGTTTAAATTGGTAACATGTTGTACCTCTAAGTACTGAGCCAGTACCCAGCAACCATAATTTTCCAGTAGCTAGGTGAAATACTTTTTAATCAAGTTCTGTGGATTTTTCAAGGCACCCATGCTCCATAAAATACACTTCCTGACAAATTATCAGCTCCAACGTCCACCCTTGACTTTTCTCAAGTATAATGCCAAGGTCTAGGCAGTCAGGGAGCAGCTCCAGCTAGAAGCAGCTGCTGACAGTGCAAGAATTACTCACTGGCAAGGTGCACAGTGGGCATGGAGCATCTTTTCTTTGCCATCTACCCTCTAGAAGAAGAATGTTGAGTGCTGAATCCCAAGAGAAAAGAGCAGGCAGTGAGGATGCTGCCAAAAGACTGACTAGGGAATGGAGCCAGGAAACCCCAGCCCCACATATCCTGAGCAAGTCCTATACTCTATCCCACGTTGACCGCTCTCCTGTGCGGTCACTAGACCACATCTCAGGGGCATTCCCAAGTTGCACCTTTAGGAGTAACACTTCAAGACAAGAGTGGCAGAAAAAGAAAGAAATTGTCCCCACCACCCCTTGTGTCACAGCCTCTTAATCAGTATTTATTTTGCAACACAAGACAAGGTGAATCCTCAAAGATTATGGAGAAGATCTTGTACACACCCCACAAGCACAGTAAAGGGTAGTAAGGGAAGAGGAAAGGCAGAGGAAAGGAGCCTGCACACAGGTGCAAGATGCACCTACTGCCTGTAGCATCCAGAAGCAGGTACTTGTATTTCTCGTTCAAACATGAGGTGAAGAGAAAGAACATGTCCAGTTTAATCCTATCCTACAATATGAACCTGTACATACCCCTGGTTCAACTGGAATATTATGGATTCACAGATTCAAGCTAACCGTTATCAATACGCACTGCCATTAAGATTATAAATTTAATGTGATTTGTGTGGTTCTAAGTTTAACTTCTTTCTTAGATCAAAACAATGAAACGTCTAGGTTTAATTCAGAAAAAAGTATTACACACCATTTTAATAAAAAAAGCAAAATTCTAATTTTTAACTTTTAAATTATTTTCCCCATCTCTGAGTGCTGACTACGCGAGACTCAGATTGCACCATGATCTCACACTAGGTTGATGTAACAAGAGTTTAATTAAAATGTTAAGTAGTTGAATCCTTGCTCACAACTTATGTGCCTGCTATATAAATAGATTTAAAGATCTATTGCATGGTGAAATCTAACAAAAAAAAAAAAAGTATCTGAAGATCAATTCACAATTTAATTACCCAGTGCAATCTCACATAACAAGAATATTTGCAAATAATATTTGAGAAATTTGTTACTTATTCTCATTTAATAGATAATGTAATAAAAAAAATTTTACTTTATTACTAGGCAATTTTTTTCAGAAGATAACCAAAAATGCCACCACTGTAATGAATGAAGTCACTACCTTAAATTAAGATAGGTCAATAAGGAAGCACAAAAAATGGGGGAAGATTTTATAGTAAGAGAAGTAAATAGTCAGGAATTAGAATTGTATGACCAGAAAAATAAAGATGGCTTTCAGAATTTGTCCTTTAAGTCGTTGTTAAAATAAATGCTACTTAACATTAGGTTGAATGAGTGATTAACCAGATATAGTAAAAATAACATTACCATAAACAACAACAACAAAAAAAAAAAAAAAAAAAAAAAAAAATCACATTTTAAATACAGATATATAGTCTATGACCTGCAGCATGGATTCTATAAGGATTTCCATTACATGGACTTCATGGAAAATATGAATTTAAATGTTTTATGAGGCTAAAAAAATTAACGGATTAGGATTTCAAGGGCCTGTAATATTAATAAATGCAAAACAAATGGCAGAAACCAAGTAAGCAGCCATCATAACAGATTCACTTACCAGTATCTGAGATGTATGCATGAAGTTGAACCGTCTCATCAGAAGGGACATTTGAAAGGTCATCTAAGGACTGTGGGGTGAAGGAGAGAGAGGAAAAGGAAGAAATAGGCAAGACGGAATAAGATCACAGATACACCTCATTTGAGAGAGGCTTTTTGATTCATCCATTTCATTCTCAAGCTTTCAGTTCACTAATAGAATAGCTTAATGTACTGTAACAATGCAAATAAGCATTTGTATTGCCTGGTTACTAAAGCCTTTACTCTACTTAGAGTGTAAAGCTCTTCATTTGCCCTACCAGTTTCACATAGTTTTGTGACCACTGTAACATATTTGCCACTTCCACTTGATACCTCAATTCTAATAGGAAGCACAGCTACAAACAGTCTTTTACTGAATATTAAAAAAAAACCCAAACCAAACACCCAAACCACTGCAGTTACAGATGTTGTATAATAGATCTTTTGGGTTTATCTTTATACCCTTTTGTTTTCTTTCAATTAAGTGAAAGCACTACACAAAAGTTACAGTGCAGTAAAACCGGAGTAATTTCTCTGCTGTATGTAAAAAAACCAGCAAATACTTTTCTCAGAAATGTTTTCCCTCGTAAAAAATGAACAGGTACATCATCAGCTGACTAATGCCCTGTCTCCCTATTCAGTAATTGTGGGGACCAAAAGAAGCCCAATGGGTCTTTTAAGAGTAGTTTTGCTATTATTTAGAATTAATACATCTGACTACTAAAATTTAACATAATAAAGCTCCGCAACATTACTGGGTGAAAAACTTGTGTCAAATTTAAACCTTAACAGGCATTAATCAAGTTTCTAAACTCCTGTTGCCTTAAACATAAGCCAATCTTATGTGATTACAATCAAAAGATAGGTTGGACTTGAAAACAAATTATAAAGACTCTGCTCTTGTTCATTCTTCATCTGACTCTTTATTGTGCCCATGATATCCCAACATAATACTCCGCTCCTTCCTTCTCCAGCTGTCTGGAGGGAACAGCTCTTCTCTGCCTCAACCACTCAATCGGTCTCTGCCTAAACATTCACTATGGAAGGCAAGGAAAATATATTTCTTTTATAAAGTTTAGATACTGAATAAAGGGAGTCACTAAAAAGGTCTGAACACATTAACTATGCTTTAACATGTACTGCAGTAAGAAGTCTCCTAATATCTTACGATACAACTCAGTATCACAACTACTCCTGTGGCAAGGCATTTATCCTGGGTTCAGCAGTAGCAGTCATTTTTCTCCTTCTTAGTAGCTGGTGCAGTGCTGTGTTTTTGACTTTAGCCTGAGAACAACGCTCATAACACTGATGTTTTTAGCTGTTGCTAAATAATGTTTACTCCGATCAAGGACTCTTAGTCTCATGCTCTTACAGTGAGGACGGGCACAAGAAGCCGGGTGGAAGCAGAGACAGGACACCTGACCCAAACTAGCCAAAGGAGTATTAAACCACGACAGCATTATACAGCAACAGTTAATATGAGTAAACGAAATGGTTGAAACTTGAACAGATAGCACAACAGACAGTTTCTATTTAATATGACCTAATATCTTTGACATTAGGTATCCTCACAGGAACACAAGTTAATTAAAAAGAAAAAATATCACACCACAACCCAATCTTATTTAATACATTGTCATTAGCTAAAAGTACAGAAATTCCCTGACCTTTGAAGTCACCTTTCCAAGGTCTATTTTTCTTCATGTAACTGACTAACACAAGGGAGCTAAACTATGTGTATAAAAATTTACTCTTGACATGGAATTCAGCCAGAAAAAACTAATCTACCAGTATTCAAACACCTGTAAAAGCACTGAAAACCCTGAACAATATGGACTACAGAAAGCAGAAGTTCTTCAGCAGAAATAGAGCTTTATTATGCATTTCTGCTAGAATGTTCTTCATTCTTAATGCAAATAATAAATGTAGTATTCTGCAAATATACTTTCACAACAACAAAAAAAGAAGCAAACCCAAAATCCACCCCAAAAAACAAAACCAAAAACCAAAAAATCAAGACCTTCAACTGTAACATGCAATTATCTATTTGTACTGCAACTATGCTTGATAAAGGTTTTAAGACTATTTTACAGCTCAGTTTGGAAAGGCCACATGAAACTAAGCAGCACATATCAACCAGCTAAAGGAGCCACTGCAATGGCAAAACCCCATCCATAAAACATGACTTTCATGTCAGAACATTCTTAGAAAAAGTACTTGAGACATCTGAAAGATCTTTTGAAGAGCCGAGCCAATTAAAAGAATCTCTTGTGAAATATTACCAGAGTTGTATGCCAATTTATAAAAAATATGGCTAAATTAAGTTTGACTTCTGCATTTAACACAAGTTTATGTAAATTGTATCAGCTGAACACCTCCCTTTTTCTTTGTATTCCAAAATGTAAACAAAAGGAAAACAATAGGAAAAAAATCCCAGCTTCAAAAAATAAAAAATATAAACAAACCCCACAACCAACCAACCCCACACTGAAACACGTTTACATTTATGTTAAATGTATTCCTTTACAAAATAAACTCTCCTCCTCTGCGTGCAACCATGATCTAACCAACGCACTGGAACTGCTCGGGAGCTACAGCATCTTCCAAGAACGAATTAGAAGGGCTTGTGAATCACATAAGCCAGGAAATTGTATGCAGATTGCAAACCTTCCTAAAACTGAAAGATTTGGAAAAATACTCTCACATGCCCAACTGAACCCTGTGTACATTATGGTTCAGCTACACATAACCTGAAAAACTAAGGGGAGGAAATGCATCAAAATTTTTATGATTTTTCCTTTTTAAATAGCTGTTTCTTGATTTCTAGTTTAAAACATATTCAATCTAGTAAGATCTATGTGGAACAGGTTATTTGGAAAATGGCTCGTAGAAGTATACAGTTCTATTCATACTTATCCAACCACTGGTAAATACAGACTCATATTTCAGAAATTTACACACATTCATGTAGCAAAGAAAAGATTCTGACAAACTGACTCAGCCAAAAATTGCTAAAAAACAACCCAAACCAAAAATTGAACTTCAATTTGGTCAGATTAGAAAACAAAGATTCTATTCTGAATAAACTCCAGGCACTTTTATGTTTCCAAATCAAGTCTTAACTCAAAAAATAACCCCAAAACCCAACAACAGTCAATCTATAAAAATCTAATTAAATGCCTCATTTTACAGTCTATTTCAATTTTATCCTTCAAGATCTCCATTTCAAAGGATTTGTTTTCACCCATTCTCATCTAACTTCAAATTCATGTTTAAAGAAAAAAAAAAAAAAAAGAGGCAGGGATAAGAAAATAAGCTTTGCATAAATTAGATTATTATACATTGTTTCTGTGAGAAACAATGCAAGATTTCATTAAACAAGGGAAAGTACAAAAGGAACAGTTTTACGTTGCAGATTGATACGCTACGTGTGTTTCAATTTAATTCAAGAACTTTTTCAGAAATTAAGCTGCAGTGAAGTAAAACCTCTAATGTACATAATTTAAGCTATTTTAGTAATAATTTCTCTACTGTTGGGGATCAAAAAATACTAATCATTAAAAAACCAAAAACCCAAGCACTTACCAGATTTATGCTGCCAGTAGGAGACCCGTTAAATGATTCTGGGAGCAGTGAGGAAGGGGAAAGGGAAAAAGAGGTTAAAAGATTTTCTTCAATGTAGGGCCACACACAAGAAATAAAAATGCAAAAACATTATGGAAAATAGCAGGTATCTGAATTTGCACAAAAATTCAAGGTTTCAGTAAAGACACCTAAGGGAAATGCATGTAAGTTTATATAGCTACAGATACGAAACAAATACTCAGGAGAATATTCCTTTAAAGTTTTTATATCACCATGTGAAATTGCTTCGCTAAGGAGTCAATTGAATAGTTAAACAATTTCCATTAGATTTGTACTTCAGGTAATGAGAAGAATTATTTTAATTGCTTTAAAAAGCCACATCTCCTATGTACTTTCAATTTCTATTTCCAGATGGAGAACATAGTTATGTATCAAAACAACCCAATGTTAAAGAACCTCAAACACTTCTGAATAAAAAATGAGAATGGAAGAGTTACATATTTATTTTAGCAACATACTTATTACCGAGGCTTAAGAGAAAATAACATGAGATTAATAAAGTTACTACCAAAAAAAAAAGAAATATTTACAAAAGCAGCACAAGGAGGAAACATGAATTTAAACATTAATTTAAAAATCAGATGAGATACTACAGGAACTTCTTCTCAAAAGCAGGTGGATAACTTCCTGATTCTCATTTTAAAGCAGAAAAAAGAACGGTCCCATGAAATCCCTCTTAAAGGTATAGAGCTTACCTCCTTCACCGTCGTCCGACCCCCTGAAACTAGGATCCTTCAGCATATCCAGCTCAGCTAACATACGCACATACAACACATTCTGTTTGAACGAAGGGTAGAATCTTTCATCTCGCAGCATCAATTCATACACCTGATTGATTAAATGTTAAAATTATTTCTAGGGTCGGCTTTTTTATTTCAATCAGACAAGCTTTCCAAAATTCTGCTTGAACAACATGCATCTATGCATTCTATTATGTTTGTCTGAGTTTCCTTTAAAACCCTAACGCGAGTCTGAGGAATTTCAATTCAGGCTTACACTTAACAGAAAGGTTATGAAAACTAACTGCGCTAGAAGTATAATAGTCTCCAAAAATATTTAACTAGTGAGACATACACATATGGGAAGGGCAACAGCACATGAACTGTAAATGTTTCCTTCCTCTTAACCTTTCCAATTGCACTGCAAACATATTTGGCCTTTACCCATTTGACAACAGGCTCTCTCTCAGAGTCCTTCTTTGTTGATAAACTACAAATGTAGACCTGCAAAGACCTAGGGGGACAGGTGAGAATAGGGAAAGGAAGAGAGGGAAGACACTGCATACTACTTTCCAGAAAATTTCCAGTTCAGCCAATACAGTATAATCCTACCTCACAAAAGGTTTAAGAGTTCTTATGAAATACAGGATAAATAAAGTATACCTTTCTCTGAATATCATCAAAGATTTCGGGTGTTGGATCTTCATGGTTCAGTGTTTCTGCCAGTTTTGCTACTAAGTTGTCATCAATATTAACTCTCGGAGATGCCTGCACAGAGATCTAAAATCAACTTTTGCAGCATAAAAGTAAGAAAAAGTATCTATTTTCACAAATAAAATACCACACAATGCTGCAATTCTCTAAGTAAATGAAATTTCTTGATGAGTATCTCTAGAACTGTCTAGAACACCAAAAGAGCACTGTAGACCCCTTCCTCCACCAAAAATTAAGTTCAGAGTTTGTATTAAAACTCTGAAGTTTCAGGATTAAATACTAAGAATCATTTCAAAAACAATTTATGCATGTTATTTGAAGCAATATCTAAACCAGATTTACTCTGACTGAAAACCAGAATTTATTTACTTATTTATGAATAGAAAGATCTAGATTTGGAAATTAAGAATAAGCCACAAAGAAAGTAGATGTATGAATTCCCCAAACATCTGAGGAAAGGCTCACAATTTGCCAACTGACACTTTCTGGAGAGTTTACCAGGAGCTGTAATCATGGTAGCTTTTTATGCAATCACAGCTACTAGCATGCTAACTGTATCAGCCATCGAACTCCCAGTCGTTCCTCGGTGTGACATATTTCAAACTACTGCTTGTTAAGCACTCCTTTAGATGGGCCCAAGTTCACACACTTTCCCCATCTTCTGTAATGGAGACAGGGAGCCAGCACTGAACCAGACCCAACGCAGCTCACTTGATAGCGTAGCTGAGAGGCTGACTTCATTGGCTTTGGAATAGATCTAGTGTTAGGTGGCTTCTGACTTCAAACTGGTGAGCATTCAGTTGGCTCAAAAAAAACCACCACAGCAAGCTCTACACAGACCACCATGATGATAAGACTATTGAGGTGATAAACCAAAGTGAAAGAAATGATGCAGACAGACAAGCATTACAAGATATTTGAGGAATTTGTTGAGGGAAACTTTTGAGCGAGAGGTGATTTTTATGCATACACAAATTCAGAACAAAGATGCTTTGTTAGCATCTTTGTAAACAAAAGTTGACAAGTATTTTATTTGCAAAGCAAAGTTGACAAGTATTTTATTTCATAGAAGACATTTATTACAAGACTACTGGAAACATTCAAGCTTAGCTTATTGAAAGATACCTAGTGGTGGTATTTGAGCAACTTAGACAAAGGTAGAGAGGCACAGGAAGCTATTTCATTTGAAAATTATTCTTAATCCAAGTTTGTACAAATACTAGGTTGGGTTGTTTTAAATTTCTTCTTAAGGGCAGGGATGGAGGGCAGAGTAAAAGGAAGGGAAAGCATTCACAGAGGGACAGAATTTCTTATTCTGTCTTTATATTCTCTCTAGTTTTTCTCTATTCTAGAAAGTCAGCTTCTGAGGAACACATTTAGTGTATCTGACAGGACAGTCAGTGCTAGCCTGAGCCTTTTTAAATGGGGGGGGGGAAGAGCAAGACATTTGCTTAACATAAGGAGAAAGAAGATACACAAATAATAGCTTAAATGTCAACTTGTAAACAACTTGTGCTACATCACATCCATTTCATATTAACATAGCCTAATTACAAAGGAAGCATCTGCACAAAGAATAAATTGCAAACAATGCAGAAGTAAGCTAGTCCTACCTTTTCTGATAAATATTGCTCATAAACTCCAAATGCAGCTGCTCTTAATAGACCCTTGGTTTGATTAGTCTGATGTTTTCCATCTTTTTGCCGGCTTTGAAGTACCTCCAGCTGTTGCTGTGCCGTAACCCTGTATCCTTCCACTGTCATCCAGAAAAACAGATGTGCTTGGCCACCAGTCTGCTGCATGTAATCTACAGAAAACAGTCACCATACAACCATAGTTATTCTTGTGCATCTTAAAAAAAGAATTCTCTATGATGTTAACTGCATATGGAACTTCAGGTTCTGGTTATGCATCCAGAACACTTGACTCTCATCTAGAATCAAAAAATAAAATGTACTACATACATATTGGTGATAATCAGTAAACAAAATTGGAGCAAAGTCAAGGAATGAAGCAATGAGTTCTAAAATGCACATGTAAAAAATGAATCCAACATTACTGTGTGAATATAACAGGCTTCTACAGCATGACAGAAGTTGAGGGGAAGTTCAACCATAAATTCTAATAGGTCATATGCATGGAATCATAGAATCACTTAGGTTGGAAAATACCTTTAAGATCAGAGTCCAACAGTTAAATCCACACTAAGTCCACCACTAAACCTTGTCACTAGGTGCTACATTTACATGTTTTTTAAGTAACTCCAGGGATGGTGACTCAACCACTTCCCTGGGCTGTTCCAACAATTGACAATGCTTTCAGGGAAAAGGTTTTCCTAATATCCGATCTAAACCATTTGCTCTTGTCCTATCACTTGTTACTTGGGAGAAGAGACCGACACCCACCACCTTGTATGCTGGCACATGGAAACAGCCTACTCTGGTGCCTTTAAGACTCCTTCTTGAAGAGTGTAAAGCCTTCCTGGACTCCTTTGCCCTTTAGGACTGCCTCCCAATGGACTCTGTCAACCAGTCCCTTAAATAGGCCAAAGTCTGCCCTCCAGAAGGCCAAGATGGTAGTTCTGCCAACCCTCTGCCTTACTGCTCCAAAAATTGAAAACTCTTATCATTTTGCGATCGCTATGCACAAGACAGCCTCCAAGCATCACATGACGTTCTCTGTTTGCAAACAACAGATCCAGTGGGGTGTCCCTTCCCTAGCTGGCTCCCTCACCAGTTGTATCAGGAAGCTATCTTCCACACACTCCAGGAACTTCCTGGACTGTTTGCTCTCTGCTGTACTGTATTTCCATCTATTGCATTAACAGGATTATCACCGCCATCAAAACTGATGAATATTCTTGGTAATAAAGACAGCAGCCCTATTACTTCACAGAAGATAATCAAGCATTAGAAAGTATTAAAAATTACTTATACAACTTTATTCCATCTATCAATTTCTTGATTATAGGATAAACCTGAAGTAGTACATAAATTACTGCTGTATTTTAGCTTCTCAAATAGATAACCTTCAGTAGCCTTATAACCCTTTAAGCTTCAATCTAACATCTATAACCATTAGTTCCATTAGCTTCAGTGAAACCAGCAAAAAGTTAATGTTTGTGGTAAGTTTCAGTCATTTCAATTATAAACTTTTAAGCAATTCTTGCAATGATTCTGTTCTAAACAGAACAAAACTTGAAGTGACAGACCAAGAAATATTGCAAGAATAGTCTTACAGAGAGATCAGTATTCAAACAAGCTTGAGACAAGTTTTTGGAAGTATTATGGTGTTCTGAACAGTTATTACACACTGATTTGCAAAAAATGTTTCAGTTCCCTCTGGCAAGGAGCTTATACACGTTTAGCTCTCAGACATCTATATTTAGTGATTTTGAGTGAACAGTCCTGTGAGTTAGCATATTCTTTACAAATAAAAGAAATCAGCGAAATTACTACTTACCCATAAAAAATTGTAGTGCAACATTGTCTACCAGAATATGGTCCAGAGGGACTGTGCAAAGTTTTCCAAAGTTTGCTGCCAGTTTCACAGTATCTATTTCCTGTAAGACACAGTTCAGTGGGTTCATAGGCTTTTTTTTTTTAATTAGCTTGTAAAACTTATACTAACCACAAGACAGATGAAATAAAAAATAATTTACAATACAAATAATAAAGCAGCCTCTCCATGGTTGGTTATTTTCACGATCCCTAATAAGTGAAGATCTAGATCATAAGGTCATGTTCTCATAACTATTTGCCTTCAACATGGATTATTTCTACTACATGGGAAACTGATTTTAAACATTGTTGTTCATGTAACACTACACAGATCAAATTAACCCCAAATCCCTCACCAACAGTGACAGTAGCATGAAAATGAATTAACAGGATGAACTAATTTCAGCATTTAACGGGGTGCATGTCACCACAACTTAAATTAATCTCTGCCCAACTTTCTTCTGTCAATATAACATCTTGGTATTACAGTAATGATTCTGGGTCCAGTTGAAGAATACTTAATCATTTTAACAGTCAATATGCACCAGACTACATTATCTTGGAGCCACATCTAGGTCCAATTAAGAGAGTCAAGAAGCTAAGCAAAATCAAACATACAGACTCTGCCAACCTTAAAATACAAAACAATATATAAAATAAGCAAACAAAATAAGAGGTTCACAAACTTAGCATCCAGTTTGCCTGAGGCTTTTCATTGAACTAAATAGGTAAGTATGTCTAACAAAAGGCAATACACAGAGTCTACAAGTTGTGGCGAAATTATCAGTGAGTGGTACCTTTACCAGCAAGAAGAGAGAGCTTTGCCAAAGACTAAGCTTGAAGCCCACAAGGTATGCACTGGGGCAGCAAAAAACAAACTGAATCTAGGTGTATAAATACAAAGCTGCTTTGCATCTATGTAACATTTTGGTATAACTCTTGTATTGAGAGGGTAAGAATAGTTTAAGATGTACTGACATATTTAAACTACTAAAGCCAGAATCCAAAAAAACTCTAAATATGTTAACCTCTAGAAATTTTTTCTGTACTTAAACTGCAAATACCACACTAACTACAGTTAATATATATATATGTAAAGTTTTATAATATATTGGCTATAACTGCATGTTTCAAGCTGTGTTTCAAAACACAATTGAAAACCAGACCGAACTAGTAAGTCACTTGAAACTTCACTCTTTTGGAACTAAAAAAAAAATTTGTAAACACTTACTTTTCCTGACTGCAACCTCTGAATTCTTGAATCACATACTTTAATAACATATAATAAACTGTTTATTTGATTTTTTATAGTGTTGATATCTGAAAGCAAAAACAAAGAGGATTAAGCAATACAGATAAGTAAATAAACTCTTTTTCTGAAATGCTCTAAAAATGCACAAAAACTGACACACATACAAAACACATCAGCCCTAAAGAGAAGAGGGGTTTTTTTCAGTTTTAATACCTTACTGATAAAACTGAACAGGAAGAAATATTCTTCTCTTTCGCTTTTTAGATTAACTGTTAACTGACTACCCAATACTAAAGTATTACTGAAATTCAAAAGCACCAGTCAGGCAAGTTCCAATTCAGTGGAAGTATACATAGCTAACCAATTAGTCTATATACTAAAAAGAAAAAAAACAAACCAAAACAAAAACAAAACAAAACAAAAAAAAACAAACCACCAAACCCAAACAAACCAACAGCCAAAACTCCAACCCAACAAGAATAACAACTTGTTAGTATTTGCACTTCATATTTTGTAAAATAATATAGCACTAACCATCTCCGGCTGTATCTAGAGATCGAAGATACTGAAGTTCTTCACTTGCTTTATCTTTCACTGCTTCCAACTCTCCTATATTATCACTTAATTTAATAATATTCATAAAGGCCTCATAGTTACAGTTGGAATCACGAATCTGGAACAGTAAGTTTTATAGTATAAATAATGCAAAACAGCTAAAAGCATGACATGATTTTTCATTAAGTGAATTATTTTGATACAGCACTGTGCAGCATCATTTTGAAAACATTTCAATACTTCTGAACCTTCCTTTTGGTACTAAAATTTTACATGGACTAAGGAAGCAGCAGCATGTGCAATCAAAACCTATTTCGCACCATAATTTTCTGTTTTCAAGAAGTACAAAGACACACGGAAATCCATCAGCCTACTTAATGAAGATCTTGTCCAAAATCCCATCAACCTTCTTCTGTTCTTACCCACCTCCTTAGCTAAATAGGCAGAAACTGGTTAGACCACTGAAAAGGTTCCAGCTTTGCCAAATGTACATGCTCCCAATGTAATGCTTTCTTAAGATACAGAATTACAAAAAGAATGAACACATTCTACAATGTAATCATAACCTACTGGGGAAAAAAGGGAAAATAAAAAAGGATATTACTCAATATCCTCTCTGAAACCCTAATTCAGATACCCTTCATAAATACTGTTAAGCTATTTTAATACATACTGCTTTCCCAGTATTGGCATAGAAGGAACCTGCTCAAGAGACTCAGGAATTTGTGCAAGTCCAGGAAGCCTGCTGTGCAACCAGGATCACTGGAAACTGTGTCGTAAATGCCATGGGGAGATCAGGGGAAGGTTGGAAGCTTTACAGCATGTGCATGCAGGTGCAGAGGGTTTATAAACATTCACTTTGCTATGGAAATGCAATTCTTGGTCTGTACTGCAGAAGTGCACTGACACGAGTTGCACAGAACAGAAAGAATGAAGACTGGATACCTTTGACCAAAGCTAATAGAATATCTTCCTAGATTTTAAATAGTACTAGCAATACTTGAAATTCAAACATTTTGTAGAAACTTGAATTTCACACTGAAGGGAGACAAGTTTAGATTAACTTCCAATTTTACTGCAAGATAATTAGTATCAAACTGTAGTGTGCCTAGAAACATGGAATTAAACTTCTTATTTTCAGAAACTGAAAATTTTCATTCAAATCTGATTTTATGTCAAAGGTTCCACAAGGAGCTAGAATTTATTTCAGTCATCTCTACTTCTGACCTTAATTTCTGCTGCAATCTTCATTTCATAAGACTGCTATTAAATTTCTGAAAGCATTTATTCTTCCTTATCTTTCCCCCAGCACATTTACTTCCTTGTCTCAGAAAGCAATTATGAAAATTAGTATTTGGGACATCACCATCATAACAGAAAGCTTTACAAAAAACTCAGGATTCTATCTTTGGATGCAGCCGGGGGCAGTACTCAGTAAATAAAGAATGAGGCCAAGTTACAAATAAAGAACATGCGTAGGAGGAAAGGGGAAACAAAAATTGAAAAGCTTAGTCCATATGAGCAGCAGTATTTTTTATTAAATCTAGGTTCCTGCAGAAAAGCAGCATGCAAACTTTTACACGAAATGGAAGTGGCTGGAGTGAGAGGAACATTATACACATACACCTGAATTCATTCCATGCACAAGAACTTTGACACTGAAATCCAAGGGTGTTTTCAGCATAGTAATTGAACGCACTCTGTAAGACTAAAATATATGAATAAAAGTAGAGAGAACTTGGGGGAAGGCGGGGGGGGGGGAATAAACTTGATTCATGACCTATAAAGGATAGTAAACTATGAGTAAGTTTTAACTTGCTTTGCAAAAAATCAGTAACATGAATTAAAGTGTGAATATTCTATTTATGTTAATTTTACTTTATAGTAGTACTTTTAAATGTTGGAGTGGGGAGTTGCAGGTGCATTGGAGAGATATCAAAGTAAAGAGTTCATTTCTTCCCACTCAGTTAAATTATTAACTGTTTCCACAAATATCCCTAAACCAATTACCCTGAGATGCCTTAGCAGAAGCAAAAAAAACCCCAATCTTACTACTTGTCATTCTGGAGGCCTCTTAAGCTTTAAAGGACACATTATAAAAATAGTCAAGGAAAAAAACCTTCCACAGTTACTGCCATACTTCCTGAACAGCTAAGTAAATCCATCAGGAGACTCAACTTTACACTTCGTCATTTATCTGTTCTCAGTCAAGCAACTTCTGCCTAACCAACACAACCATATACAGATAATACAGACAGATTGTGAATGTGTGTGTACACATATATATATTTTTATATCAATACATATGTTAACATAGCAGCTGTAAGTTCATCATCTCTGCTGATACATCCATTGATAATTCTTCTACTATATATCTATCTGCCATGATTACAGGGAACACAAAGCTCTATATGAAAATAGTCTAGAAATATCACTCATTTTAAACATTATAAATCTTACCATCCATATGACATACTGATTAATATAATCAGGATCACTGAGCTGGTTTATTAATGGAAGAAGAATTCCTCGGGAGAGGATTTCCTGAAAAACAAAATGTAACAACTCATTTTATACATTTATTCATAAAGCTAATATAACTGCAACAATGTAGCCTGCGTAGAGACTAAGTAAAAAATTATTAAAACGTTCAGTAGGCACTAGCACATTCCCTTCCAATTAACATTAGATAATGTTAACACCTCAAGAAAAACAACATCCGTTTTATTATGGTTCTTTAATGTTGCTAGAGGTAAAAGAAACTTGAAAAACATTTCACACAAACAGTTCTCCGATATTATTACGTATCAGGATTGTACTGCATTTAAAATAACCTAATATTACATCAATTTTACAAAATAAGATAAGCAGTTCAGATTTTTTTTTTAATGACACTAAACCAAAGAGTTGGGATGTACTTACCCTGACAAAGTATCGCATGATCTTGTTCTGGAAGTCTCCAGGAGGTAGCAATATATACAGTAAAACCTCACACAGATCCCTTAGGAATCCTAGGGAGGGAGGAAAAAAACCCCCTCAGCACAATTATATACGACGTTATTCCACATCTTACCTGATATCATAAAAACCAACAGATAAATCCTTAAAATTAAATTCAAATATACAGTCATATATATTCTTACAGTCCAAGTATCACAGTAACACCTTTCAGACTGGATATAAACTGCATTGATGTTAGAATCTGAGACAGGTCTTGGTCTCAAAACCAAGACAAAAGAAAACCAAATCCCAAGAAACAAAGAACTCCAATGTATTTTCCTTATTTAACATATGGAGATGATTCTTCCCCTCCTTCACACTTTGCCCAAAAGGATAACTGATTTTTTTAAATGAAGACTACAGAGTAGTCATAAGGAAGGCAGATTTAACAAAAAGCAGTGAGAATACACAAAGCCATCCACTGCCTTTCAGGCATATTTCTATCTATCATATCTATCTCTAACATATTTCTATCTTAAAGTTTCTCCAAAGAAAAGAGGAATAGCTACATATGTACATACCTTTTTATAATTTATAGCAGTAATATGCACAAATTAGAAAATATAAATTAGGAAATTTAAAATATACATGTAAAGTAGATAATCGCACTTTGAAAGTCACATGTTAAGATTTCAGTATATTTCATATTGTGAACACAATTGTTAGTGTTTTCATTTAGTCTGCTATACTAAAAGTAACTACAGTAGATAATATTGAGAGACCTTCTTCATCTTTGGGAGAAGTGCAGACTAGATCACGACAGACTTCTTTTTCCATTTCAACTTCAACCTCAAAGAATGTATCTACAAGTTCCTCAGCTTGATCTATACAAAAGAAAATAAAAAGAAACATATTTTTTTGTAAAGATTAGAAACTTGAGAGTAAACTTGAATTATAAAGCTAACTGTATTTCACACATGTAAGATACTTGCCTACTTAGACTCAAATAAAAAAATCTTTACATCATTATGTTACCTTTCATCTGATCGCCTTTCTCTGCTATTCTTTGCTGAGCTTTTCTGAAAACTCGAAGATGAGTGCCAAAGTCATCAACAAGTCGTGTAGTGAAATAAGGCTGCCAGTCTGTTTCCTTTGACCTATCGGAAAAGGACATGCATGAAAATTAATTGCTTTATCCTGAATGCAAAGAACAACAATAAATATCTACTTATCCTTTCTCTCTGCCAAAAACCACACTGACAGTAAACATGGAAAAGCAAATAAATAAATCTGTTTCCCAATTGCCTATCCACTCAAAACAAATCAAATATTGTAAAATACAACAGCACCACATTAATATTTATGCTTGAATTAGTCAACTTTAGTATCTGGAATACTGTTCTGATTCATGACATTGTCAAATATATGTGAAAAATCTTGATGTAAACAGTCTACAACCTAAAACTACAATACTGCCCGGGTCTTTTTCAACCATACTTCCTGTTGTTTTGGAAGGCACCGAAACAAAATAATTTTCTTCTGAATTTGCAGTATATGCATGAGTGAAAACACATACGTTTCTCTTGAAACTACAAGTGATCTAATATTATCAACAACTGGTTGAGCAAACTTGTGTAAGAGGTAATTTTTGTGCATCTCCAACAATGTACACAGGTTAGTTATAAGAAAATAGTCACAATAGATTTTTACATAACTACTTCCTCAGTGGTATGAAGAAGATGCAGAGAGATTCCTATGATATGCATGCCTTACTAGCCAAACTGAAAAGGCAAATGAAGCTCAATGTTAGTGATGGCTTTACTCTGCACTAAGTATTCCACTGAATATTCCACCTGAATTCTCTCTACGTTGTTATAGCAGAATCCTTCTACAACACTTCTTTTTCTGTGTTCATTCTCTCACCTGCTCTTTCTTCTCTCAACGAGAGAGAAAGGGATAAGGAACTCTGGAAGAGAGGGAAGCCTATTGCAAAACCTAGACGTGGAAATAAGAAGCAGAGCTGTCCCAAAGGGCAGTCAATCAAAACCATCCGCACAATCAACAAAACACACAACAGCACTAGGTGGCAGCATTACATCAGTCTCCCAAATTTGCAACTAACAATGAAAAAAAAAAAACAAAAACCCAGCCAACCCCACAATAACTCACTGTATTAATTCTCTCCAGAAGCTCACCGGGTATATGAAATTAAGAGGTGATGGTACTAAGACTGCTACAGCTATATCCAACTACAGTCATTATACTATATCATTTTCTCTGAATAACAGCAATTGCTGCAGCCCTGTGAAACCCATTGTACAGAACAATACAACTGCACAGGACTAGTAGCTATTTTTGAAGAGCTATAGTACTGTGGGGAAAAAAAATACAATCAAATTTGCTATAACTTGACTTGCTTTGACACAAACCCAGTGCTTGATACTGTTCAATGAAGTAACTCTGCCAAACTGACAAAAACACTGAAGCCAGGTCCATTTCATGTAAGCATTGCTGCAATGTACATTTCATTTAGCCTAAGTTTTCACTATTTCCAACACTATTTCCTAGGATTTCCATTATTTCTCAGTAAGATTTTATTATAATTAATTTTTCCCCAGCTTAAACCTAGCTCTCAATTTCAGACCTTGCCAGAAAACAACAGTGATATATGTTTCCAAGTCAACAGAGGAAGGGACAGCAACTCCTCAAAACTGCTAAGTTTATTTAGGTGACCCACAAACACTTCTGAAGAGAAAACAGACAACGCTCAGCATAGTGGATGAATACCCGAAATCAAACCTAACAAATGAGTAGACAGATAAAAAGGCATGTGGTACTTCGGCTGAGAAACCAGCCATACTAAAGACGATAAATAATTTCCCAGACAAATTTCCTGACTTCCTACTACTGAAACAGCAGAAAAAACATGGGACAATTAACAAACTATCCATTTGTTCTGAATCAACCCTGATTTAAAAAAAATTTACACACATGTCATATCATTTTGACCCCCAGACTACTACTCCTTTAAAAATACTCATTGTTTTTACATATTGAGGCACAATACCACTTTAAAAAAAGTTATCTGAGTTGATACAGATGTTTGAATTAAAGGCTTTCAGATTGACTTCCCTTGGGAATAGCCCTGCTATTTATATGAAACAGACTTGCATATAAAAAGACGATGATTCCTGCAACTCCATGCTTAAGTTGCAGGAAAAAAAGCTATTCAGTAATTTTAGACATTAATCTAAATTTTGAAAAGGCCATTTTGCAAAAGACCAGGACTACAAGGATCGTCTCCATTCATTCCTTAAGGGATCAGCAGAAGACTGTAGTTCTTAGATTATGAACTTAAAATTTTACATGTTCTTTCTATAAAATCCTCTGAACTATGCTGATAGATGAACTCAATCATTTATCTACTACCATGCAACCCACAGAGGTATGTGTCCACTTGTTTAGACAGTGTGTTGACATAAATACAGATAATCTTACCTGGCAGAAAACTGAACAAGTGCATACTGAAGAGCCTGCCTGATTTCCAGAAGGAACGATTCATCATCACTTAGTGTGTAATACCAATACTGCACATAGTCTCTCAGAGAAAACTGGATTACCTGAAACCAGAAGGGAAAAATATAAAGATGCACTAATGAACACAAGACAACAAAATAC
Source organism: Strigops habroptila (assembly GCF_004027225.2). Classification (NCBI taxonomy): domain Eukaryota; kingdom Metazoa; phylum Chordata; class Aves; order Psittaciformes; family Psittacidae; genus Strigops; species Strigops habroptila. The sequence continues at coordinate 128,647,487 of NC_044277.2, forward strand.
AGCTTCTTGTGCCTGATAATACAACAGCAACCATCTTAAAAGATTAACATAGTGAACCATACTCCCCTACCCTTATGAAATTGTGAGTGAAACAATGCAACTTACACAATACTCTTAAATATGATAGAATTTCTCCACTTCTATTTGTGTCTCAAGTACTTAGATACCACAGTTACTACTTGGGGGGGGGTGTGGAGTGGGTCAGGTTACATAGTCCTGGTTAGAACTTACCTGCTGCAAAGGCTCATCAATTATATTCGCACCTGTCAGTCTTCTGTCAATCTTAATTGGTCTGGCTTCACGTTTCATTTCTTCTATGCACTTGAAAGAGATTAGGAAATGTAACTCTGCAGGTTTTAGCTATAATTAGGAATCAGCTCTACTGTTTATGATATATATATATATATACACACACACACACTTCCAGTAATGATTTTATGATAATAGGGAAAATGTATAGAGTCGTAAAGATATAATCATAGCATCATAGAATGGTTTGGGTTGGAAGGGGCCATTAAAAGTCAGCTAGTACAACCCAATGCAACAAGCAAGGACATCATCAACTAGATCAGGTTGCTGAGAGTCCTGTCCAATCCCATCTTGAATGTTTCTAGGGACTGGACATCTACCACCTCTCTGAGCAACAATATCACTATATAGTAAATAATGGTGAGGAACTAACCTGAAAACCTACTTCTTACCTGCTTACTGTAAAGGAGCAAGCTTGCTAAAATACTAGATCAGAAGGAAACAATGCAATTGTTCAGTTGTTTGGGGTTTTTTCTGTCAATTTCTTCACCCATTTCAGTTTATTCTATATGCCAGAAAATAAATTACTCTTTTGTACCATCACCACCTGGCAGATGAGTCTTTAAAATGTAATTGATGAGGGGGTAAAAAATTATCTTATAGACGGATGTGCAACTCAGAGCAGTTAACTCCAATAACAACTTCATTGGAGCTGACTTTTGGCAAGTGAGATACTGAAAAAGAATACCCTTTATCAGTGCTTCTCTGAGTGGATTAACGCAGTGTCATTCTACAAACTTAAGAAATCTGCAATAAATCCCTTTATTTCACAGAAATAACAACCCAACAACCTGCACTATTGTTCAAAATAAATGAAGTTATTTTATTCTTTGATCTAGAGAGAAAGTTATGACTGCACTGGAAACACAGAAGAACTGCCAAAAACCATAAATGAAAATATTATAAACCATATGGCCAGTATTTCTATTTTACATGACTCTCCCTAAGTAGCTTTCATTCAAACCTGTTAACAGTGACCGGCAGTGAAATAGCTGAGGCCAGAAAACATTCCTCCTCCTTCTACTTAACCAATTCTGTATCACAATGCAAAAGTAGTATTTTGTTGGAAAAATCTGTATATTTTTAAACTTTGAAGACAAGGGGACAGTTCAACGCTACTTTAATAGGAATAATGTTGACTCATTCAAACAATACTCCAACTGTATACTAATGAATTTGTAAAATATTTTGTCTTGACAGTGTTAAAATTACCAAAACAATACAGAATGGCATGTTTAAATACTTTTACTAAGCACAGCATAGCTCAAATTGTCAAAAAAATTGTTAGAAGACTAAATTGTAAAATTTTACAATTTTTAAATTGCAAAAATTGTTTGAAGTTTGAGAACTGCATGCATAGAGCCACATCTGGAAACACACAAGAAAAACAGCCACAAAAAGAAAAAAAGCAGTAACAGATATTTTTAAAGTCCTTTCTTGAAACTATGCTAGGTTACTGTTAATATATGAAAAATGCCTCATTTGGACTGTGCCACTATTTCCCAAATTGCATACTTGCAGTCACAGACTTTCATGAGTGCACAAGACACAGAGGACTTACATGCCTGTAGCAAATCCGTAACATAGTACATGACCAACTGACCCAAAATAAAGAGATTCAGAGACTAGTCAGTCTCAAATATGCAACTAGTACTCCTAAATTATCACTCTTACCCTACAGTAATTTGGCAACGAGGTACCCTTGCCTACAGAAACTCGACGTCTTTTGGATGAAGCGTAAGAGACATGAATTATAACAACTGAACATTCCACACTTCTGTTAAAGTTTGGCTGAATCTGTAACTTTAATTGAAAATAGCATTCCAGTAAACAGTTCAGAAGGCTCTAAATTTTAATATAAAACTGCAGACGACTGTATCTTATAAAGCCAGTACATTATGTCATCATTGAGTACACCCCTGCCACAAAAGTTACACAAAACAGATTTTCAAAAAGAAAAGCAAGTCTAACCCTAATTTTTAAACCTCCATGCGTGTATGCAAGCAAACAAACAAAAAATAGCAAAAAAAGTATTTAATCTTCTATCAAACTTAAGATAACTATTTCTCCTTACTGTGAGGCATTCGTTAAATATTCACCAGTAAGTATAATAAATGGCAACCAAGGAAACCTATCAGCACCAAATCCTATGTCGTAATTTATAGTCTGGTAATTCTACGCAATATTTCACTCCACAACTTTCAAACTTATAACATGAAACTTATAACCGATTTCCTTAAAATCAAGCATCTGAACATTCACCATAGCCTAAAAAATCCCCAAACAACAAAAACATCTACAATCAATAAAACTTTGACTGCCTTTGGGGAAAAGAGCTTCTTATAAAGAACCTATATCATCAGATTACTTCTCAAAAAACAGTATCACAAAATAATTTCATAGCAACGCAAATTCAGTTCATACTTGGATCATGGAAGCAGCATAACCTATACACTAGCCACTTGAAAGAGCATTTGTTGTTCAAGACCACTTAGGGCCACAACGGTTTTAAACATGAAAAATATTTCAAGTTAAAAATATTACTTTCCAAAAAGATAACTCAGCAGACGTTTAATACAGAAATGGCAAATATCTGTATTAAATTCAGAATTTAATTCCAAGCAAACTATACGTTTGATTTTGGCTAGGACTCGTCTCTTCTTGCATTGCTACTGAAAAGCTCTGCTAAACTACCTAATGTTATTTTAACACAGTGGCAAAAAAGAAATACAAAACACTATTGCAGAAGACAGATTTTACTTGGAAAACAACTTCAAATAGAATTTGATAAGCCAGCTAAAAGTAAGTACCTTTGTACTACACAACTTAAATCCAGAGATCAGCCAAGACAGGTCAGTTGAGAAAAGTGATGTGTCAATAATCCACACTCAAATCAGAAGTCAAACTACTGAATTTGCAAGGATTATACAAAAAACCCAACAACCAAACCACAACATATTATTCTTTCATTTAACCAGAGCATACATATGTACTAAGCTCAAAAAGTAACAATAGCATGAAAAAAAAGTTTCAGCAATGTAGAGGAAATTTAAAAGACACAAAACCTTCCAGTAAATGTGCTTTCAAAACATGAGTAATAAGCAATACTCCACAATCCATTTAAGCACTAATGTCTATATAGCACCAAGAACCTTAGTCCCCCAAAATGAGGTTTCATTAGCAGAATAGAATCATTATGCGGTTGCTGACTTGCCCTTTTTCAGCCTTAAACTACATATTTTTCATTTGGACCAGTGACATTACTTTATGGTTTATTTTATACTTAAGCTCCAGATTTATCTCAACAGACTGAAAACCTAAGTGAAAAGGCCACTTACCAATTGAGCTATGAACCATTGACAAAAAAAGGTCTATGATTAGAAAACATACTGCTGAATCACAAAATAAATTTCTATGTGCTACAGATAAGAAAGTTAAACACACACACCCTTTCACAGACAACATGAATTGTAATGACCTGACAGCTAAGAAAGGGCAGGACATTTCAGTAAAAACAGTTGTGAGATTAAATGTAACATAACTAGCAACCTTTGGGTTAAAGTACTTTCTCTATTCCAATGACTGCAAATGGATTAGGCCAGGATATATCTAAACTTCTGAGTTGCCAAGATATACCGGTTCATAAACCAGGAATTCCTAGAAATTCTACTTATTGGCTATTACAAATTTGGAAGGGGGATGACACTACTGCTCCACATTTATCTATGAATTTCCAGGACTTTTGCTTGGTCTTAAAGACAGCCAAAGCTAGTAACTTCTACACCCCTGAAGTACGGTAAATCTAGACTTTATTACAGTTTCAACTTCTTAGGCAAGCAACTTTGACACAAACAACTGAAAGAATCAAAACTGGAGAGACTACAGATCCAGTGATGGAAGAATCCTAAATAATCAAGACAATCTTACAAGAAAAGGCAAGGAGGAGCTACCACTCCCACCAAAAAAACCCAACACGCACAGGGAGTCTATAAAGTAATGGTTTTGCAATTCCCTCTCAGATAATATTAGCCAATCACATCTTAAATCATTTCTCACAATGAAGCCAGAAACAATACTTGAAACAAACAAGCTTTCCATAATGCTTAAAACCCCCTGTATTTCAAAAAGGAAAAATCTTGCATTTCACTTGCAGATTGCAGCTGACTCAAAACATAAAAGCAGGCTCTTTTACCCTGGGAAATGGGTACAGTCCTTAGATTAACACTGATTAGCAGCATCATTCTAACATTCGAAGTTATTAAATCTGATCTGTAATTTAAAAAACAGTAAGCTCTCCTTACCTTAGGGATCCCAACCGATGTACAAGGAAGAAACGAATGTTCACACTGCTCAAGGTATTTTTCTGAGTTGCTTTTTCCAAATAAAAGAGTAACCACAAAACCCCTAAAATGAAAAAGAAATACCAGGCAGAACAAGTCAGCTTTTATCCCCGCTAGAAAATATTTCACAGCAAGTTATAAAATCACAATTCTCACTGTTTACTCTCCTAGTATGGTGCTCTTTCACAGTGTCACATCAAGCTCAAAACAACTGACAAAATACTAAGTATGAAGTTTCCCAGCCTTCTATTATCAGAACATAAGAATAGACTCAAGGTATAAGTCTAGAGGAAAACTGAAGTCAAACCCAAGCTGTTGGTTTTTTGGGGGTTGTGAATATTTTGGTGTACTGGGGTTTTCTGGTGCCTTTTTTGTTGTTTTTAATTAATTCAGCATATAAAAATCTAAATAAATGTGCTCCTGGACCATTTATTTTAAAAGAATGTTGGACCAGAAATGCATTAACTTCTTCCCTCACAATTCTACACTGATATTTAAATTATGACTTATAGTTAGGCAGAACAGCAGTTAACTTTATTATTGTTTTCTTTATGATATAATGAAAGGCATAAGGGGGAAAAAACAACCCTTACAAGAAGTTCAACCTTGTTACGACAGCAGTAATTTATTTACGGGTTATGACACTAGGATACAAAAACACAAACATAAAGCTGATTTTACTAAGAAATAGATAAAAACCTAAAGGCTGTGCCAATTGTAGCACAACCAAAGCATGTAGCCTTTGAAAAGTCAAGCATTTAAAAAAAAAAAAAAAAAAGAATATGGAGTTACTGCTGCTCTGACTAGCCTTATGATGGCTAAATATGCATAGATTTTTACACAAATTTCAAAGCGTTCAATATAAAGGCCAGCTAAACAACATTTGTGACCACAGGGACACACAAAGTTATTTCAGGGTTGAAATGTGCTGAAGTAATACATTCTTTTGATATATATTGCTGTTGATATACGATACTCTTATTTATATGATTAGAATAAAATTGCTAACCAAGCTAAAATACACCATTTGAAGGTTTTGATTCCCAAGCCGGGAATCAGCCTATGTACTCCAGAGGTTCAGTAATTCAGAAGCAGGGAGATGGTCATTCATACCTGAACAACTCCAGGACAAAAACAAGATGACCAAAAAAAACCTACACAGAATTATTATCAGTAACTTGATAATACATAGTTAAATTACACTTGATACTCCGATTTCCTTATGGCCATCTTTATCTCCCAGCCACATATACTTTCTACATACACGGACAAAAAATAAAATCAGGTCTAATTGCTCTTCTGTTTCAGATACTTCTAGACAGCTTTAAAATCGTAACACCAGTGATGCTAGTAGCACCATAATTAAGTTCAAGGACAAAAACTTGCTCAGAAAGATCTCAGTATTAGTTTCAGTATGCTTAAAAGTTAACTAATGGTTTGAGATGGGATGTTTTGTTGGGGTTTTTTAACTATTAAAAAGTTGGGGTTTTCTTTTTGTTACCTATTTTCTATTAGAAACTTTAGTCTTTTAAAGAAAAAAAGAGTATATCAAATGTACTTTATTTTTCTTTTTTTTAGCCTAAAATTTTTTTTTTTTTTAAAGCCTTTTAGTTTACACTTTTAACTTCAAACATATGCCAGTAACTTGGAGTCAAGGGGGAAGGCAAGGAGGGTAAAGGTGCTTATCTTCTTTTATTCAATAGGATTTAAGCCTTGGAAATAACTAGCTATAGATCATACACCTGTTGTGTCTTGAATGTGACACTTTTAAAGTTAATGACTCATTCAAAAATACTAATATTCTAATATGCTATGGTTTAAATATATGTTCATCTTCTTAGATGCCTTTATGTATTTTCATCTTTAGAAACACTAGGAGCTTCTGCCTCTATAGCAGAAATTAACATACTTTATTCTCTAGTTTAAAATCTTGTGCGCATTAGAGAAGGATACATAGCTTGACCATTCAGTGTATCTGTTAGTTAACCACAAGCTTCTAGCGTAAACGGCTAATTCATCAAGAGAATATTCAACACAGCAAGTGAGAAATCATTTTAGTCTTTTCTCTAAATGAATAGAGCAGAAAAAGGAGAAGTTTGAATTTTACTCATATTTTTGTTACTAAGTTTTTCCCAATACTAAGCTAAGACCAGCTTTTCACAGGGACAGATTAAGATCACAAAGATGAAAGATAGAAAAATGAAGACTACAGATTTACCACTTTTCCCCCCAAGTCTGAAAAGCAACAGCCTCAGCTGAATGCTTTGTGAAAGTCAAAAAGCACCCTCAGAACCACTCCCTATTCGGTCGGCAGTTAGAAACATCAACGTAGGCAGCCAGTCACATATATACAGATGTGATTAAGTATCAATATATTTTTTGATGATAGAGCAAATTCCTTTAGATGACAAAGCAGTTGATGGTCCAAGAAATTTCAATTCTCACATCAGAAGCCTAAAGTTGTTGGCAGAGCTGCAATCCACATCATTGTTATTTTACTTCCTTAGGACTGAAAGAGGGAAGGAGATAGAGTAAAGTAAGAAACATTCATAATACAAAGAAAAGGCAGATGGTAAAAGACAGGGACAACACTCAGGATAAGGGGTTTGCACCAATACTTGAAGCAGAGGTGAAAAATATTTCATGAAGATTAACACCTTATAATAGTCTTGGCAACACAGATTAAAGAAACAATATCCATCTTCTGCCTCCAGCTTTTGGTGGAAAGAGCTCAGTTTCCTAAGATCCCTCAGATCCTGAATTGGAGTGTACTAAAAACCAAAAGAGCTAGCATTTTTCAAATCAGTCTTGAAACAAAACAAAATGAAACAAGAATTTGTGAACTTCTGTTTTAGAGCTTTTATCCATATACACAAAGGGTTTCAGTATCCTTCCATGCATGCAATCAATAGTACACTTTCTACAAGCTATCTGTGCAAGCACACAGTTCAGAGTAAATCAAGAAGAAATAATTAAATAGCACATAACAAGTGAAACAGTATAAACAGATTGATTATGTTGATACAGCTATGGCATCACCATTGTTCTCCTGCACAACTCACTGGCATATAATTTAAGCGCTTAGGTCGATACTAAGAATGCAACCAGCTACAAATTCAGTATTTTCTTTTGTTTGAACTGCAAAATGGGACAGAAGTGGATTCCCTTTGATACAGGCCACTGTTTCTGAGAAAGCATAAAAAGTTAGAAAACTGCATGACAAATTGGATAAGAACTCCAAGTTTCAACATAAAATTCTACCATAAAATCCATGTGCACAATTGTTCTTTCGCTCCAGATAAAGGTGTGCTAAGTATTAAGGACACTGCCATAATCAAGAACCAAAATTAGATTTTTATTTTCTGAAATTGTATTAATTATGTTATCATATATAACTGCTAATCGTAAGTGAACAAGTTACTTCTTAACATTAATTTTGGGTTTTAAGAGAAACATGACCAAGCATTCTGCATAACTTCATGGGAATTAATTAAAAAAGAAAAAGCAGGCAAGAATAATTTAGATATAAACCTATCTGACCTAGTTAGCACTCACGGGTTTGTATGCTGAATGTTAAAACTTAAGTAGGTATGTCACTGAAAAAGATTAACAGTGTAAAGAAGGCCCAGATCACAGCCCTAGCCAAATAGATGTGTATGTTAAAGTAATGACGTAATGACATTCTACAGGGAAGGGCTGAGACTTCATATCTCTCTACAGAAGTAAACACATACTAGGGAGATTGTCCTTGGTTCAGCAGTAGCAGTCATTTTTCTCCTTCTTAGTAGCTGGTGCAGTGCTGTGTTTTTGACTTTCAGCCTGGGAACAACGCTGATAACACCGATGTTTTTAATTGTTGCTACGTAATGTTTACTCTGACCAAGGACTTTCTCAGTCTCATGCTCTGCCAGGGAGGAAGGGAAGCCGGGAGGAAGCAGAGACAGGACACCTGACCCAAACTAGCCAAAGGGGTATTCCATACCACAGCATGTCATGCCCAATATATAAACCAGGGGGAGTCACCCGGAAGGCCCAGATCGCTGCTCGGGTCGGGCTGGGTATCGGTCAGCAGGTGGTGAGCAATTGTATCCTCTCAATAACAATATCCTTGTTATTTCCATTATCATTATTATCATTGGTGGTAGCAGTAGTGGTTTTGTATTACACATTAGTTACTGGACTGTTCTTATCACAACCCATGGGAGTTACATTCTTTCAATTCTCCTCCCCATCCCTCCAGGAGCAGGGGGAGGAAGAAGGGGAGGAGTGAGCGAGCGGCTGCATGGTTCTGAGTTTCCAGCTGGGCTTAAACCACGACAGATGAATATAAATTCTGCTTTAACAGATACATTACCAGAAGATGAATTCACCCCTAAGATTATCAATCTTCACTCACTGGCTATAAAAATGAACCAAAGCAGCAAAAGAATCACAGCAAAGAGATATCAGAACTGACTTGAGAATGTGCAAGCTCAAGCACTACCGGCAGCCTCCTGGTGGCAAACTATAGTTGACTTCAGACATACCCAGTGAGACTACTTTGACTGTTAGCTCTGAAAAGCCAAGCAACTGAAATTGAGCAAGAAGGAAGGATAAGCTTTTAAGAAATTATCATACCCCACATTATTTTTCATACTGCAGATACTAAGGAAGTTCTAATATGAAACAGTAAACAGACAAACTCTTGCCCTTTGGATGAACTCTTTGCCTTTTGGTCTGGAAAAACAGCCAGCAAAATACACCAATCATAGATGTTTTAAGACTTAACAAGACAAAAGCATTTACTTAGTAGTTTTACTTTAACTCACTTTAGTAGACTATTTTAACTTTCTCAGAGGTGGAATTCCAAGTTTAATAAAGTTGAAACCCAACCATAACAGCTCTAATTCTAGCCACTAAAGTCTGTTAAATTTTTTGCTGAGACATAAAGGACTACGCTGTATCCAATAAGAAGGTTAAAAGAGTGTTTCAAAGGAAGGTAAAAAATACTACAGATATTCTGAACCCCCCATTAAAAGTCAAGAAGGTCTTGGAGAGCATAAAAATGTTACTGTCCTGCAGATTTGTCTTATGAATGAGGTGAAGGAGGAATATCCCATTAACACATTAAGACTTTGCATTAAAAATAAAATTTTTAATGGTTACAAGGCTAAAATAGTAATATACAATGTAATAATGGTGTTAGAGACTGTAACAGCATGACCCGCTTGCTCCCTCTCCATCAAATAGATGAAAGTATGACATGTCTACAGCTGCTGAACTGATCTACTTGTTCAAGATGTAGCATCATTCCCACACAGCCAGGAAAACATCCACTCACTTTCCTCATGAACAAAGTAACTTAGGTAGGAAAATTAGACTGTTATAATGAAAGGGGACATAATTATTTAGTAGGTGCTGGGAAAAGAACTAAAAAGGTAAGAGAAACTATGAACTGAAGTTAACATTGATTTTACGTGAGCATTTGAACTCTAACACCCATTAGAAATAGATATTCTTTTTTTGTTTGTTTAATCCGAAATCCCTTTTTTTCCCTGGACAAAAGTAGTACAAGCACTATTCAATGGGGGGTGGAAATCACTTTTCATAAAATTAAGATTTTAATAAAAACAATTTTGCTCATAAAGAGCTGCTCAATTGTGGGAATATTAATTACATAAAAGTAACTTCAGATTTTCAGAGCAAACTATTTGCTAATATACACATTGAAATTTTATGTTCATAGTAAATTATACAAAACATTGAGTAGTATACTTACCCACCCACAAAGCAGAGGATATAAAATGCAAAGTAAAATATAGCGAAGGGTCCAAAAGTTACTAGAAAAAGCACAAGGCCAAGACTTCCCCATCCCCATATGGAAAGACTGGTCTGTAAACAAGAACACATGGAAAAGAAATAATTAATATGATATTCATGCTATTCATGCAACTTTAAGTCTCCAAATTGATATTTGCTGTTTCTAAAAAGCTTGGTACATTTTAGCTACTAACAAAGTAAGTTTTGCTTGATGAAACAAAAATTACCTTTATTTGTTAAAAGCAGATTGCTATCCAATTATACTGTAGGCTAGTAGTCTAGTTAAGCCAACATTAGAGCATTTTTCTTTCAAATATTATTACTCATCTCTCTTCAGATGCAACTACTGCCCTTTAATGTGTAATTTCTTTCTTCTCTATTCTCATTTTGTGTACTTTGTTTCTTGAAATACCCTTTTTCTTCCCCCCTGCGAAATTCTCCACTACTTCCAGGAAAAATGTAGGCTTTGTAACAGAACAGGAAGAGCTGAATACAACCTCATTTTATACAACTAAACATGTAATTTTCCGCAACCAAGGAACACTACACTTCCCTAGATCTAAGCAGTTGCAAGACCAAAAAGGTATCACTTTCTCCAGTCAAGTCTCAAACGGGCCAACAGGTGTTGTTTACTGTGCAAGTTCACTTTTACTCTTTAAATAAAAGAGAGGGAAACTTAAGAAACTGATTACTACCTCCCGACAATTTTTACCACAGATATCAAGAACATTCAAACAATTCTTTGGAATATCTAAATACAATTCTGGTTTAAAATCAGGATGTTTCATATATTAAAGAGAACCCAGATTCCCAGATGAACATTTTCTCCACAAAGGCACCATCAGACTCCCAGAAGACACCTGGCTTAGCAGGCAGGACTGATACTTTGGCAGCAGGGGAGAGACAAGGCTTGTTTGGGAAGCCCCTGGTGCAGCTAAAATCAGCCACAAGTGCACCCGTGGGGCTGGTGGGATTTCTGGGTTGATGTCCTGTGTAATGCAGCAGGCAAAACTTCACCTGTGCTGGTGAATTCACCATGAGTATGAAAAAGCAGTGAGATTCAGGTTATTGTGCCAATATAGGTTATAAGCGCATTCATATACATATATATACACACACATACACACTCGATCTATCTAGATAGATGGGCAGATGCCTGTATGTACATAGATATATATATTCATACATGCAGGGTAATCTGAAAGGCAAGGTAGGGAAAACGTACCTGAATAGAGCTACAACAGTTTTGGACCTTCACAATGCTGCAATGCAGACAACGAAGACTATATAAATTTAATTCAATCTAGTCTGTAGTGCAATATGGAAAGCATGTTTCAGCCAAGTCCAAAAGCGTGAAGCTGATGATAAGTATTTATAGGCCACCAAAACTGTTCCAGCTCTAAGGTTCTCAACTTTTCTTTTTTTGTTGTCTAATTTACGCCTTTCCTAACAGTGATCAAATGACACCCTGATGGGAGCTCAGACAACTGCTATGTCAACAAGTAACACTAGGAAAGTATTTAAATAAACTCGTCTTGCAGTTTGACATTTAGAAAACAAGCAGAGATTGAACACCATATTTGCAGAGAGCCCTTTTTTAGCTTTTAATATGGAGGACAGGAGAACCTTGCCTACAGCTCTCCCATTCCTCTAAAGGGACTGTTTAGATTGCATCATTCCATCTTAGGTATGGGATTCAGAAAAATCAACTTCCTCACAAAAAGGCTTTAAAAATCCTATAAACAATGAAAAATAAAATCAGGTTCCTACATAAAGCAGCTTCAGTTCTTTTCTGAAAGCAAGACATCGGACTGCCCAAAAGCAAAATTGTAGCTCTAAGGAGAGACTTTCACAGATGTAAAATGTAATTACCAGAACGATTTAATTCTTCCTAGTTTATTATAAGTTTAATGGAACATTAAAATGAATTTCTGCTTTCTTTCTAGATAAAGTTTCTTAGCAAGAGACAGAGAAGTTATACTCTTTTTTTTCTTGGTGTTTGAGACTGGGAAAAATGACTCTTGTCTACATACTTACATGCTCTTTAATTAAAGTGTTGCAATTATAAAAATGGTCTGCAACTTACTCAATTCCCTTTAAGCTGAAAAAGTGCTTTTTAGATGATATTTACAATACAATCCACACAGCTAAAATGCTGAAGATCTGTGCTACAGTAAATTAAAAACAATTCTTGGCCACAGCTGAATAGAAGATTTTGTTGACTCATAATAAGCAAATGCAGTAGACAAATTGCTTGGAGGGTGGGGAGGAGAAAGATACCAATTTAATAAAAAAATGGCAAATACATCAACTAACTAAAAAAAGACATGAGCGCTCATTATACAGCTGCATTTCAATACACAAAGAAGATCCCTCATATTTGTGCCTTCGGAAATACATTTAGAACTTCTGCAGAGCACTACAAGCAACAGGAAGATATGCACACAGAAGATAACATTTAATCGTGCTCTTTTTTGTCAAAAATAATCAATATGCTTAATGGCATTATTCAAAAAAGTTTAAGTACTGAATATGGGGTTAGCACTCTAAATGACTTAACAAAACTTAATTAAACTAGATAGCAGGACGCATATTCAGAGTTGGATGAATGCATAAATAACAAAGAAAGTTCTGTAAGTCTAACAAATAAAACAGTGACCTTTTGTCCTATGCTCTAGTTTTGCAATTTAGCATATGGCTACAGAGATTCAAATCTCACTTGGTATTTTAATAGCATTTCTTAAAACTTATACAACTTGGCAGACCACAGTAAGTACAACAGACACTGGCCCAATTCTCATATACTTTAGATGAGTGGTTTATAGCCCAACAGATTTTGGGACATAGAGAAAAAAAAAAAAAAAAGAAAAAAAGAAAAATCATCAGCATTGTTCCCTTTAGGCTGACTGTAAACAAAACTTCCCCTAACTTCACAGTTCCTAAAAGGACTTCAGCACTATACGTCCCAGTCAAAAATTAAAACTTTGTTTAAAGTTCCTTTAAAACATCAAAATCAACTATCAAAAGAAAGTCCAAACATTACAAAGATATGACTATGCAGCTGGTCAGTATGGAACTAGCTCAGGTGTTTAAATTCAAACCCCACTACTTACAACTTAGTTCCAAATAAGTTTTATTTATAATGTTAATTCTTTAGAAGATTCACAGATTTACTGAAGCTCTGTTTAGCCTTGCTGCAGTTAGTTAACTGCAGGGTGAATGCTTATCACTACAGAAAGAACAAGCCAGTCTTCTGATGTGATGGTACAATGCTACACAGCTATCCAGACTCTTTAAAAGAAGCTGACATGCCCTATTCTGGGAGGGCAAACTTCCAAACTAAACTATCATAGTACTATTTACTGATTTTTAAGTAACTAGGGATAGTTACCTAACTACTAAAGAAGAAAATAGGCCTTAATCCTGTAGTAGGCATATATGGGTATATACTGTGTGCACACACACATGTGCACACAGATAAAGGATCTTTATTCCAGATCAACAGCCATTCCACCTCATCAGATTTAGTCACTTTCGGTTACCATCATGACAGATGCCATGTATCAGCCCCATCATCACCACTTCTTATCTTTCATATCTAAGATCATACAAAGAAAGACTTCTGCAGTGTATTTGTAAGGTCAAAAATACAAACAGCTAATATAGCATCAGTTACACACAGTAATTTTCTTCCCATAATATGGAATTGCTTTAGCAAAATAAACTGCAATTTAAGAAAAGGGCTGCCTGTAAGTCCAAATAGACACTGAAGAGCTCATCAGGTGACAAGAGACACACCAATGTAGATATTCACAGGAGCTTAATCCAGCTGTTACAGATAACGAGACTGTCACCTCTCAATGACACCCATCTTTTTTTTTTTTTGTGACTAGGCTTTGTCCTGAATGTTTTTTCTACAGTATACAGCCAACTACTAAAAGCAGTACACAAAAAACCCCTTTTCCTTATATACACATGCTTTTCCTTTCTTTGGCTTGCGCTTCCTAATTAATGCAGCATTTCGATGGTCTCAGTTGCATACTGTTACTGCTGAACTATGTAACTTATCATGACCATTCACACAGGAGCTTACGTAAATCCGTTAAGATTCACTGCCTAGAAACCGTGAACCAAGGCCACAAAGTCTTCAATCAACAGTTTAAGAGAAGAAAAATCCCACTGTATTTTAGTATGCATGCAGTTATACATAATATAATTTAGTAGTTATGAATTGAGTATTTTGCAGAAAAATCAGTGGGAGCATGACAAAGATTTAATATATCAACCACAATGATCTACTCCAGTAACAAACACAACTATGTCTTACTATACTTCAAAGTAACTTCAATAGGTTTCTTGTTTGCTTAATCCATCTGACATGCTTTCAGAGTTTTGCCTCTATCCCATCTTAAGCAAAATCCTCAGCGTTGATACACCTTCACTAAAATGATTCACCAATGTAACTATAGGTTTGTTGTCTGGATTTAAACTGGTGCTGTTCAATTTTAGCTTATAGCTGGTAATAAGATACATGTTTCTAATTTAGTGCAAAACCAGTGCTACTCCAGAAGTCCAGCCAGCAGGTAGTCCATTTCTTCCTATCCTCCCCTCCGCCATCAAACAGCAGACACACGTGTTTCCTCTCATGAGGCGTTGGGCGCCAGGGTCCTCCCACTGCAGCCAGAAGCTCCTGTTCCAGGTACTCGTCTCTCTTCTTGATTCCCCACCATGTTCAGAGTAATTACAATTTCAAGTTTGGAGACAGGGCAAGAGGGGAAACAAAGAACATCCATACAAGGCAGCTGGGCTCTGGAATTATCAGCTTGTCAATCCTGAAGCTTCAGCAGAATACTATTTAAATCTTACACCAGTAGCATCCAACAGGCCCATACCACTTCTGGAGATGGCCATTTGTAAATTTGTTTTCAAATTTAATGGTTGCAACAGAATAATCTGAGCACTGAAAGAACAGTGTCATTGAAAAATAAAACCACACTACTTTGCTCACAACTCTTTTACTGTGTATATTCAACTACATTTGTCCATTAATATTTAAAAACTACAGCAGCTGACATGTCCCTAACTAGACATTGACAAGCAAACTGTCATTTGCCATTTGGGTGGTTTAAACTGGATTTTTTTTTTTTTTTTTAATATGATGTTTTGCCAAATGTATATAATGCCACCTCTGGGCTCACGGTTTAAAAAATTGTCAAGGATTACATATACAGTAGATGTCAAGTTTAATTTTGTTAATTCAACCCATCTGCCTTTTAATTTGACTTCCATTTTGAGTGTAAATGGAACATGTTCATGTATAAACCTTTCTATAATTAAGGTGAGTGTCATTTTTGCCAAGTGATTAAAAACATTATTTTAGGATTCAAATTAGTATCTCTTCACTAGCCTGACAAGTAAAATTGGAAAGCTGTAGCAACTGGAGTGCCAATTTCATCTGCACTGAAATTGTTATATTACACTACTAGGAGAAATATTTAACAATTGTGAAATAAGCCATTAACATCTTTGTAGTTACATTCTATTTGCCAAAGTTACAGCAATCAAGTGAAAGACATGTCAAGTGGGGTTTTGAAAAGTTCCACATATCCTCATTTCCTAACATCACTAAAAGGTCTCTTTTTAACCTCCTCCTCCTTACCCTTTTGCCCTTTCCTTCCTCAGCCCAAAGAGGCAAGGCAAAACAAAACCCTAAGCTTCACTGCTACTTCACACTACATAAAAATAATTGTAGTGAATCTACACAACAATTTACTGCAGTACTCGCATGAAAACTCTTGGCATTTTTTTAACAGGAATTTTATATAGTCTATTTTGGTTTTATTGTTCTAAGTTTAAATTTTTTTCCCAAAGCAAGCTTAAACTATTAACGTATATAAATATACAGTAATCATCTTTTAAATAAAGAAAAGCGTTACACAATTTAAGAGTTAAGAACTTAGGCCAATTAAGTTTCTTCTTGCTAAGTTCAGTACTCCTGCTGATCCCTCCTGGTTACAGAGGCCGGCAACTCTCCTCTCCTCTGCTATGCTATGCAAGAGTCCATCTGTCTCCTCTCTACCTCACCTCCTCCTCTTCCACTCAACATGCACTTTATATGTCAAATGACTTAATTGATTAGCAGTTGGATTAATTGAAGTGCAATCATGTCTAACTCCATTTAGTTTGCATTTTCCTGCTGCTCCTCAGACTGCATGAGACAGAAAAGCTTTGGGGATCATTTTCCCCTACCCTACCCCACAGTTTTTACAAGGTAGTATAACAAAGCTCTTACGAACAGGAAACAATTTTCCATCTAAATTCTAGAACCACAATTACTGTACTGTTTCAACCAAGTTCATTTTTAGAAGTGCAAACCTTTAAATGAAAATATCTGCTAACATTTTCTTAAAATACATAACACTGAAGTACAGCATGCAACTAAGAAGTTTCAAAGCTATTGTGCATGTTAGTTCAATTTCAGCATTTATCCAGACAGCAACAAATTCCAATGCTAAAACCTGCCCATTTGCTATAGTCAGAATATTGCTATTAAAGTAAAAATGGACAAATTATGTTCCGCATTTTGATACAATTGGTTTGAGTAATAAAGCTTATGAAGAACAACAACAGTCTTCTGATTAACACTACTAATTTTTCTACCAGAAATGGTATTTTTCAACACCAAACTTTCTCTTCAAGTGAAAAAAACTAAGTAAAATTCAGCCTGGATTCCAGAGTCAACACTTTTTTTTTTTTCTCCTCCTCTCTCTCACCTGCTCTGCCAGCATTGCTGATCACTACATGAAATTAGGAAGCGGATTTTTTTTAATTTCAAGCCAACTTTCATTTTACCAACCTTTATTTTCAGTGCTAACAGCTATTTTATTATACAGCAGAACTATCAACAAGCAACAGAAAGTCTCATTTCACATAACCTTATTTTGAAAGTAAAATTTATCTTACTATGAAAAACAAGAGGGCACCTTCACAAACACACACACACACTTTCAGATAACATGCTTGCATTAAAACCTACTCTGAATTATAATCTATTTTAATAGGTTATGGAGTCTTGGTCAAGTTTAAAAGAAACACTTGAGCATCTTAGATAACAATGGGAAATAGGAAATGCAAGCCCATTTTCACCTGCTTTCTTAAATGCAGAAGTGAGATACTCATACTCATTTTTAATACAATTCAAATAAATTGTTCTTTTTCCTTTGTAAGAATCCATACTAACTTGTATTTAAGCTAGTTTAGCCACATTGACAGAAAACAGACAAAAAGGATCAAAGCACTTTGCATCACATTAGGCAGTCAAAACAGGGCCAGGCTTATTGCTTGACAGGATCAGCTAAGGTGATCTAAAGTGAGAAAAAGTAATCCCTCTAACTCTAGCTTGGATTCAAGCCAATAAGATCATCTAGACTGCTCTCTTTTCAGCCTCTACATAAACAGATTACATCTATTTCAAGTTTTGCTAGGGCAAAACATTGGCAAAGGGGAGAGAGGCGGAAGCCCCCAGAATCTTTATCAAGTAAAAAAAAAAAAAAAAAAAAATTCTGTTCTCCTAAATGGCTAAAAATAATGAAGTCACACGTTCTTTAGCTAAGAAACTGTTATTGCATATTTCATTTATAATTACTGCTTAAGCAGCATTTTAACCTTTTTTACTTTCTTGCCTAAAACTGCAGCAAGAAGCTA
Source organism: Strigops habroptila (assembly GCF_004027225.2). Classification (NCBI taxonomy): domain Eukaryota; kingdom Metazoa; phylum Chordata; class Aves; order Psittaciformes; family Psittacidae; genus Strigops; species Strigops habroptila. Next base: position 128,665,639 of record NC_044277.2, read on the forward strand.
TTTAAAAGTTCCTTTCACCAATGTTTTCTCTCTTTCACTGCTGAAGAAACCTGATCCCACTAAATGATTTTAAAGAATCATCAACTTTCCTTCTAGAACAATTCCTACTTCTTAAGATTCCAAATATTTATCTAGACAGAAATACATTAAATCAGCCTCTCTCCCTAAGGGTCAGATCTAGTAGGCCATCTCGTTATGTTCCACCTCATTAAAAACTTGTGGGCAGAGTTCAGAGCTGCTGCAGAAACAGTAGCACAGGACACATTTTTAAACAAGTTTCTTCATACTTTACCAGCTATGCTTTTTGAAGGTAAAAAAAATTTCTTCAGTTTTAAGATCATGTTCCACAGTAGTGGTGAACTTCACACAAGCATCCTTCCTGCCAAGCAATAAGCAGCTGCCTATTCCTTGAACTCGAAATCTCACCCATACTACCCAAATCATGCCATTATCTATATCAGTTCATACTTACTAAGAAAATATATATAAAGATTATTTACATATATGGTTTGGGACACAGTCTCCTGTTCAAAGGCAACCTATTCTTCTCCATGATCTTTAGAAAGTGGAAAGAGATGGGTTACAAGAGGTTGGATGAACAATGATTACTTTTCTTACTATAAATCCATTATTTCTTCTATGAAGATACCACACAACTTCACAGCAGATGCTGTGTGCAAAATAGTTTCCGCAATCTTAAATTGCTAGAATTAGCTTTAAAAAAAGAAGAAAAGAAAAATATACACAATGATACAGTATCTACTTTAGGAAGTCTCAGAAACTCCAAACAATAATACAAAAAAAGAAAGTGAAATGAAGCAGAAGTGCTCTGCTTCTGCAAATACAGAACTGTCAAAGACATGAAGGTATCAAATAAGATAAATTCCATAAAATGATGAACATTTTGGAGCACACTGCAGCAGCAGTTATTATGCTTTTTTTATTTTGCTTTTTCCCAAAAAACTCATCACATGTGAAGTGGCAGACTGTATCTTCAAAATTTTATACTGAAAAAGGACAAATTTTTTGTTTCTACCACTTGACGACTTGCTTGAAAGCATCTATAAGGAAATAATTATTCTCTCACTACTTAAAACCAGCAATTTCTTCTAAAAAGACTGATAAAACATTTCAATGGCATAGCTAAAGAATGTCTGTGATTTTTAACAGAGAATTAAACTTATATGTGTTTATATTTCATATTTATATATTTCTTTATATATATATATACACACACACACACACACACACACACAAAATCCAGTACATAAGTCTACTGTAGAAAGATTCAGGCATTACCTTCTAAATAACCTGTTAATACTCTGGCTTCCATGGGCTCTAAAATTAGTCATCCAAGAGTTTTGTTTAATTCTTTAATCCATTAGTAGTATTGTATCTGCTATTTGCTACTTGCAGCACAATTTGCAAAGTCCTCTGAACTACAATACTATCCCACCAACTTTAAGATGAAACTTCTTTGGATGCAGTATAATATTTTACTGTGGGCTTTTTATTATTTTAGAAGTACACACCACAATCCGAAAGTTCCCAAATAAGCAACACTCCTCATCTAGATAGTTACTTTAAAAATATTAAGTTAGCAACATAACTTTAGAATACTTGTATTTGAGACTGGACTAAATATAGGGACTCTAACTGTCTTATTAGGTCAGATTATAAATCTAAGAGAAAACACAAGTGGAAGAAGTCCTCCAGTAACAGACATGCTCAATGCAACTGAAAGTTAATTTCCACGTTGTCCCTAGTGATCAAGGCTTTTGTCTCTAACTACAGTCAGTCATGACACATATCTTTGTGGAGTTGTTTTGGTAAATGAAATAATATTCTTAAAAGATCCCCATCCCTCTCCACACCTGGGGGGGGGACACGACACGGACACCAACAAAAACGAAACACCACAATTTTTCTTTATTAAAAAGGAGGGGAAAAAACCTAATAATGTAGGGCTCAGAAAGGAAAACCACAAAGAGCTTTTCAGCTGTAATGTCACATGGCATCTTGACTACAAGCAGTACTGACACCAGTATTACAGAATCCAGAAAGCCAAAGCTCAAGAGAAAGCCAACATAAATGATTTCCCAGATTATACTGGCAGTAGAAGAGAATCTGCAAGGAGAAAGGTCCAGGCCAGGAAGGAAGGAAAATACATGCCAGTTAGCCTGACCTCAGTCGCTAAGCAGGTTGTGGGCAACCAAAATGGATTTACCAAGCACAAACCCTGTCTGACCAATCTACTTGCTTTCTGTGATGAGGTGACTGATGCTCAGGACAAATTTCCCCAACATTTTTTAAGAATATGTGGTGCTTTTTAATCAGCATCATAATTAACAAACTACAAAATGAAACAGATGTAAAAGTAGAGGAACCTCAAAGATCAGAGTATGCACCCACAAAGAAGCAGTTTTCAGTAGCCAAACAATAAACAGATCCCAAGTTGCAAATACAGTGCATTTTTAAGAAACTTATACCTACTGACAGACTACTAGCACCTTCCTCTGAAGATTGTTATGTTGCTCCACTGGTTCCTTCTTAAGTTTAAACTTGCCGCAGTTCAAGTGCTGTAAGTTTTCTCCAGTTAAAAAATACAGAAACTCTGATAAAACCACTATTTCACTACAAATTCCCAGTAGTCTCTGAGTACATCTGAACTCCTACAAAGCCAAGTTTCCTATGAAGCATGCTTACTGGATGAAGGCAAAATAACCATGGAAACACATGTTATACAAAATGACGAAAACCTTTACAAAACTAGAGTAAGCCTCAAAACTGCCAGCTCCTTGCAAGTGTTTTTCTGGACAGAATATCATCGAGTTGCATAAAATAAAGCAAGAGAAAGAGATTAGTTTAGTGTCTCCAAATGATTCAGCAGTCCAAAATATCCAAAGACAAGTGCACCTTCTTTAATGAGCAGCTGATACCGAACTCTTGGCAGAATGGACAGTGCCAACAATAAAAGCAGGACTTTGAGGGTACTTTGAGATACTTAAGGGGGTGGAGGGGAACAATATTCAAACACTTTTTTCCAATGGGATAAATGTAATAAAAACAATTCAAATCTTTCCCTTCAGGTGTTTAATACCCCCTTTCCCAATCCCTCCGTCAGTCCCTATTGCCTGCTTTACCCACCCACTTCCAAGAGATGATGGAAAAGCATGGCTGCTCTGTGCATCTCTTCCACAATCCCCTGTGCACTGTTGCCTTTTTTCAAATACTGTTACTGAGAAAACCATTCTGCCTGCTGCCTCCACAACCCCTAAGAAACTTCACAAGTGGTTTGCTACGTAACACTGCTGACAGGCACTGCAGTGCCTAGCTCAGAAGCAATCAGGTATGTGGAGTGAAGCTTCCTACAATTTCTTCCAAGACTCTGCTCCATAACCTCTGTCCATCTGGCCTCTCTATGGAAGCCAACAGCCTGTCGAGTATCCCAGATGAACCTTTCAGCCTCCAGTAGTCTTCCTCTCCTTCCTCCCAAAAAATCTGGGCCCAAAGTTACTGTGCCAACTACTCCCTGACTATCTCCTGCCACTGCAACAGTGAAGAGGAAAAGTCTGCCAATAATGTGCTATGAACTCAGTGGAACACTTTATTATCAAACATCAGGGCATTTGGATTTATTTATATTGGGCATCAGGACATTTTATATTTATTTATTATTATTTATATTTGGAAATATTCCAACAATTTAAATTTGTTGGAATATTTCCAAGAAATTTAAATTGATTTGGGGTGGGGGGGAGAGGATAACCACAGAAATGGTGTATCAACTCTTGCTACTAATACTTCAAGATTATAGACTGAAACTAATTATAGATTAAACTAACTTATTTGAGTATCCAGCTCTCACGGTAAGTTTACAGCAGACACCTAAAAACCTCAATCATTGCTACTTGCTCAAGAACATCACGAACAAAAAGGAAACCTAACCAAAGTGGAGCTAGCTAACCTTACTCGTAACATTTTCTGGAGGCAGAAATGCATTCAAGGCGGCACAGGAGGAATTATGACATTCCCCATTTTCAAAAGGACAGGAATTATTTTGGATATTGATTCACTTTAGATCTAAACAGAAGGAAATGCGGGAATGCACAATGCACTTCCCTCACACCAGACCATGCACCTGTTGATTTGGCAGCTTCTCCATTGTTCCCACCCTCGTACCTCCCCAGAAGACTGGTTCACAAAGACAAAACAATTCCTCATGCAGTTGCTAGGCCTGATACAAGCAGCAGCATCACACCAGCTTGTGTATGGTGGAAGGAAGAAAACCTCTTCAGTAGCAGCCCAAGCTAGATACAGATAAGTGAAACATGAAACAGCACTCTTACTGTCTTAAATTCCTTTATGCATTCAGGGTATCAAAAGAAAAATATATGGCCACCCCAGTGACAGCAGCAATAAGAGATAAATATGTAAGGAAGAAAAATAAAGACGAAGGGAACACACAAGAGCAACAAGCAATAAACAAATAACCATACAGACAGCAAGGTGGAAGCACTCATAGACTAACCCAGGTATACGACTCGACGCAGCAGCAACATAGTTACTTTGATCACTGGAAAACAGAAAAATGTTTTGCATAATGCATCAAAAAATACAGAATAAGAGGAATAGCAGTTATGGGCAAACCTCTAGATATCCAGAGAGAAAAATTAAGAGTGCAAGCATGTTATATTAGGATTATTAAAACAGAAAAATAATTTTAAATAGAAAACAAAAAGAGGGTATCGGTAAAATAAAACACAATTAAAAGAAGCAGTAACAGGCAACAGCAGATCATCATTAGTTGGAGCATTCAGTAAAGGAAAATACCTAATAAAGTAACGGAAGAGCTTAAAAACATTCACAGAAACATTGTTTGCCTTTGGTCTTACTACTGCTAATCCATAAGCTTCTCAAGAATTCTTTAAGAAGCTGTAGCAGGGCAACTGCCAAATGAAAGATGGAAGACTAATACTACTTAAAGTCCACAGTTTAAACCAAATATAAAGAAATAAAACTTATTTCTAAGTTTTAGTCACACTTGCGAGTCAAATTAATGCAAGCATGAAGCACAAAAAGGCGAACGCAGTATATAGTTGTAAGACTAGAAAGCAAGGTGCTAGTACTAAATGCTTGTAAACAGAAAGCAACAGTAAATTATGTTTAGCACAACCAATGCAGAGGACTCAATTCGAAAAAAAAAAAAATAAAAATTTGACTGTGAGAAGGAAAACTGTGGTAAGAGTGAGAATTTAAAATATAACTTTATTCTCCTAGCCCAGCATTGTAATGAAATACCTTCTCCTCAAAACAAGGAAAATTATCTTTATACTTAAACAGGGGAAGTTCAGGTTAGATGTAAGGAAGAAGTTCTTTACTGTGAGGGTGGTGAGGCACGGGAACAGGTTGCCCAAAGAAGTGGTAAATGCTCCATCCCTGGTGGTGTTCAAGCCCAGGCTGGACAGAGCCTTGGGCAACATGGTCTAGCGTGAGGCATCCCTGCCTGTGGCAGGGCAGTTGGAACTAGATGATCTTAAGGTTCTTTCCAACCCTAACTATTCTATGATCCTATATTCACATAAAAGGATTTGTTTTCCACAAGAATTTTAAAATTATATATAAACAGTAAATGAACCATAATAAGTAACTCCCCATTTCATTATATATACAGATTATATCTGTAATTGGGACATTAAATCACAAGATTTAATATTTCCACAGTATATGATTTTACTTGACTAAATGAATGAAAATTCAGGTTTTTAGCATTGTGATCATGAAATACTAACCTGGTATATAAAATATGAAAAAAGTATATCTCTTCCAAGTATGTTAAGAGAGGTTAGATACCTCAATCAAACAATTTCATTAAAAATTATTATATCCATCAGTAACAAATATGCCATGATATACTGGGGAAGAAACCAAACATTCAGCATAACAAAACACCACATACCAAAATACAGATGCAATTTCAAGCATAAATAGTTCCTTCAGTGGATAAGGAATACACATTATTACTGATGCTGTTATTTTCAAGATGTCATATGCTTCAGAAAAGTGACATTATACAATGTTATCAAATAGTACAACATCTGGGAAAATAGAAAATAAACAAAGTTTTCAGTTATTATAAAGGACATGGAAGGCACAGGTTTAAGCGAAGAAGTGCCAGGCCTCAAAGAAAGGACCTGAGACTCATCAGACACATCCCTCCTCAGCCTGCAACAGCAGTTGTTAGAACAGCAGCATGGCAACAAGCAACGCTTCAGCATGCCTCCAAGTTAAACAGTCCAAGATCATTTTGACAGTCAGCAAAACTTTAAAGCAATCGCTCTTTCTACAGTTACACAGGCTGGATACTTATTTGCTAGAGCATGTACAACACCAGATTTTCAACTCATCCGCGCAGTCTGGAATGCCAAATCCTGGATGCAGAATGACTGGGAACACCAGGCACAATCTTTCCCATTGCTTTCAGTACCAATTAAGAGCTATGAGAGAACTGATCCCAAGTCTGAGGCAGTGTTTCATAATCAGTTGGTTAACTGTGGAAAGGATTTTGCTATAAACTTAAGAGTATTTTCTACTTGGCCTTGTCTGATAGCACTGACTGGAAGCCTGGAAATGCAGAGCATCCTACAGGATATGTAGCAATTCAAACTTCCTGCTAAAGTTTGTTCCCTTACATCACAAGACATAGCCTAACCCACACTGCCTCAGGGGTACCAGCAGAAGCGCTGAGTACAGTTATTTCTTAGAATTGCAAAAATATATTGAAGACCAGGAATACATGATCTTAAAATAGTGATAATTATGAAATAATAGCATTCTGACACAAACAGATTTTATCAGAATAGAACTGGGATCACCCTGTTCCTCTCCCAGAAGCATGAGATTAAAGGGAAAAAAGGCAGAGGAACAGACATAAAAAATAAAAACCACACTGTAACAGAGGCACTGCTGCATTTAAGCAGATAATACTCCTCAAAGCAAGCCCTCAAATTTAGGACCATTCTTGGAAAGAAAATATGTAAGAAGCTCATCTTCCTATCCAAAACTCCAGCTGCAATGGGATACCAAATTAAGCATTTTGGACATTGACGTTATAGACAACAGGTACCTATGAACTTTTAATTAGACCATATTATCTTTCACTTGAATAAACACAGTGCTATTTCCACCTGTGAAATAAAAAAATAAAAAATAAAAAATAACACACACCAGTTCTTGGTATTTAATATTTCTGATTATCAAAAATTTCTTCCAAGCAAGTCAAGGCACAGAAAGGACATCATACAGGCCATTTGATACAGGAAGGGACTTACAAGCAAGCATAGATGAGTTTATCTCCTTCTCCTACTACCAGTTTGTGGAATGACCAACTGCTGAGGTTCAAATCAAATTGGTCTTATGCTTACTGTCCAAGAAAATATGCAAAGCAGCAGGAGTGAATGACTTTAAGAGCCACTGATGAAATAGCTTCAAAATAAACTACTGACCTAACCACTGTGGCCGAACTCTTTATTCTGTCCGTGAAATCCCTGGATTTTCAGATAATTCCACTTGAACAAAATGAGTTAAAATTTTGTTGGGCTTTTTATATGTAAAACACTGTTAATAAACTACAAGAATAAATTTAACTCATGTTTTACTGCAACACTGAGATCACACTCCCTTCCATGTAGAAAACAGAAAAACAATTAACACCATTTGACTTCTTCAGAAATCCACCTCCCCTCTCTGAGGATTTTACAGCTACTTCTTGCTCCAGAGCAAGAATAAAATCTTTCGCAGGTATTCCCAAACTCTGACAGAGTAGAAATTTACTTATTTTCCAAAATAAACAGTAACTACAAAAGGAGTCCTCTAGCTGAACATACCTATCATATATGCACTCACATTAAGAGTAAATGCCTGTTTCACCTCATACCTATCATCACAATTACAGAGTCATCACTTTAAGGTGTAACACTATAGAAATTATGTAAACAGGGTTAGGGTGCTCTTGTTAAAACATCTCAATATGTTCATGTAATGAAATAATGCCTTGGTTTTGTCAATCAGAAGTCAGACATATGGGGGTGGGGGAAAAAAGTAGTTCAGCCCAAGAGCACAATGCCTTGCACTTCTTGAAGTTTCTCTCTCATGTAACTACAAGTGCCAATCACAATTGATTTTTCTATTGTTCCAGCCTTGCTACTCTCAGCCAAGTAACAGTGAGAAGTGCTAATGGGACTTCAAAATATTAATTCTTCAAGTGTTGCCAATAACTTACAACACCAATGGTTTCTTGTTCCTAATAATAGCAACTCTCCTAATGCTAGTTCAAAGAGAAACATGCTTTGTCATCTTTGCAAGGGTGGGGAGAAAGGGACAAACATATTTAAAACAGAGATAATTCCCTCGAGTGCAACCAGACAGAGGAAATCATGATTTGGAGCTCCTTCAGCTGTCTACCCAGACAAGCTATTACTATTTTTATTGAACTATGGAACTTTACACTTTTCTTCGATGCTGTTTTGGGGAATCGTCCAGACGGACATTTTAAAGTTTGAATGCAGAATTCTGCAACCTCTCAGCAGTTTAGGCCCAACTGTAAACTCTAAGAACAGTCCTGAGAGTCCAGACACTATCTTTTACTAATAGCCAGCAAAATATAAGAATACTAGCAACAAATGACATCCATTCTTTGTAAAAGGTTAATTTTCCTAATTTGACCATTTCTCATGTAATTTTAACTGACACTCCACAGAATACGGAGTTATTAAGAGAGCTGTAATGGCAACAATTAGGAACGCAAAGCAGATCAGCAAAAAGGTGGACTTCATTTACAGAATACACTGAAGAAGAGATAGAGGCTTTTTCCCTCTGAGGGCTCACAACTGACATTCCAGCTAGATCTTATCTGGCAAAACACTGGCACCCAGGCGAAGTGCCCTCATACAAGTTTCACAAAAGGACAGAAAACTAATTTCTTCCCACACCCTGCTAATTGTCTACACATTTGCAGCTATGTCTACCAGCAAAACACAGTTCAGTCACATGAAGCATCAGAGCAACCTTCCACAGCCATGTATCAAGGAACAGAAAAAATGAACAATGATGTAGTATATCAAGCAGTTAACTGCATTCTGTATCTTTCAGAGCTGGACTTACTGTTCCAGTAAGGCTAATTCATTATTATTCCAAAGCAAGTTAAAACTAGCTGCTGAGTCAACATTTATTCTTAAAAATCAGGCTAATTTGCTTGCATTTGCTCAAAAACTATTTCTAATGGTTAGAAGCTATCAAAGTTTAACAAAAAAGTTTGTTAAGAATTTTTTATAAACACAAGTAGATAGTTTAACGGAAAGAAAATACTACATGTTAAGGAATTATCTTGACTTGTTGCAATAACAAGAAACACCAACATGTCAGAGCTCATTTTGTATGGCTCATTTTTAATTGTGGACAACGAGGGGGGGGGAAGCTTTCCTACTTTGTCAAGTTTCAGAAATCTTCTCAACCATCACTAGTACTGCAACAAAATACTCTTGCTAAGCTGAGAATTAAGTTGTTGAAAATTTAGCTGCTACTAAATTCAGAGTGAAATCCTCACTAAGCATCTCAAAGTTTAATGAGCAACTGGAGGAAAAGAAATTGGAAAAAGATCTACTCCTCACTTTTTCTAAAGTGCCTTCGTTAAAGGCAACACAGGCTGCAAACACAGACAGCACAAGCCATCAATTTGAAAGACATTCTAAAATTTCTTGTAAACAAAGTCCCCCGGAAATCCTATTTAATGGTTGTTTCCATCAAAATTTAAGACGTTACTGACCAGCTAGAGCCCGAATTGTAAAACACCAGCTGCCTCACTGTAGCCAGGACAGTACAGTTGCTATTGCACAAGAGGCAAAAAACGGTGAAGACAGTTGCCTGAAAACAAAGAGACAGCGCATTGCAACTTGTGTCCATCACCGCCTCATCAGACGAGAAAGTGCTGAAACAGTAAGTCGCATGGAAACAGGCCACACTGGGTCTTGAAAAGCAAAAGAGACATCTGATGAAAAAGAAAAGAGGAACAAGTGAAAAGGCACAGAAAGGCCAACCCAACAGACCAGGGAAATGATCACTGCAGCAGGACTCAGAATGCATGCAGACAGAATGTGTTCAATGCGACTGCAGAAATAAGTTCCAACAGCCAAGGTGATAAAAATTGGGGAATGGTGTTTGCTACCTCAGTAAATAAGTATATGTGTTTGGCATCCAATGACACGATTTCTGATGCAACCAAAATTCAAAGATCTGCAGTGAATAAAAACCACTCCTGGTATTTTTTCCTGAGGGGAAGTGCGATCTTCCCCTGAAATTACTGATTACAAGGTCCTAATCCTAACTGCATCCACACAAAACCAGACTGAATCTGCTGGGGTCTGCATATACGGACATAGTCAAAGGATGTAGGAAACTAATTAGGAGAAATTCATGTTTTAACTGCATGATAACAACATATGTCAAACCAGATTCTGCCTTTCTTTCATGTTTAAATACGTTTAAGAATAATATTGTCCACATTTATATTATAAAACTCACCATTTTTTAATGGCTCAATAAATGACAGTGATCTTGACCATTCTAAACAGTGGCAAACTACACAAGTCTGCAAATAACCAGTAATTTTCATCTCATTTCACTGTATGTCCTTAAATAAAATAGTTGCTTTGAAAGAGGGGAAAAAAAAAACAAACCACTACGACTTGCTGGCTGTCCAGTGTTCCTCCTCCTCCTCCAAGTTATTAATATAAATTTAGGCAGCCTAAAGATATGTACAGTTAGCACTATTGCCCTATTCTAATGTCTGCCATACATTCCATCTCAATTTTCACATATAAATTAAAAAAAAGGGGGGGATACACATTTAGGTGTTTATAGAATACATGTATCAGCAGGCTTGAAGCAATCTGCATCTTCCTACTAAATGCGGAAAGGGTTCATGGGTGTGACTACACAGTTTTCACAAGGTATTTTAGATACCAAGTCACCATTGGAACACCCAAAAAAGCACGCTGGAAAGGGCTCCTTCCAGTTCATGTTAGGTGGGTCCTCTGACAGCCAAGGGTTTCATGTTAGGTGGGTCCTCTGACAGCCAAGGGTTTCATGTTAGGTGGGTCCTCTGACAGCCAAGGGTTGTCTAGCTATTTGAAGAACTCCCCACAACTGCTCTTCAGGCAGGCAAGCAAAGCCTGCAACTTTGTGAGACACTCCACCCAACCACCCCAAAAAAAAAAAAAAAAAAAAAAAAAAAAAGTATGTCAAGTCACCTCCTTGACAGAGACCAAGCCCGGAATATTTTATCCTGAAGCATCTTGCCTACAAATATTTTATATACAGGTAGTAGAAGTAACGGACAGCAGAACCCAGTCCTCCAGAGACCAAGGCTAAGTATCACAAGCATAAGGACTAAGTTTTACCTCAAAAACCCAATGGAGCAAATGTCATCCATGCTGCCACACCAGTGCTATTAGAAACAAAAATAATTTAATTCCAAGACAATGAAGTATCTTAGATAGGCACACACAGCCACCATCAAACAGAACAAACAGGCCGGTATGAGGCACTGACCCAGAACGTTCTATGCCACCTTTAAAATAACCTAAGCTACTATGGTTAATGCTTATGCACCACACTCACCAACAACATATAATGCAGATTATTAATTCTGACCACCCACCAAATACCCTTCATGCAAAAATAGGTCATGTATTTTTACAGGCTTAACTCACTCAGCAAATCTTACCCTCCCAAGGAAATCAGAGCTCATAATGCTCTGAAACTTTGAATTGATGCAAACTGAAAGCTTCAGGATACTCTTTTAGCTGTCCTTTAGGAAAGCAAAGCTAAATTTTTCAGGTGCCAGGAAGCAGGCCTTCACCCTTCAACGTTTAAGACAATTCAGTTTTGGACAAGTAACATTTACCACAGCATAAAGCGACAAATAATAAACCACAGGTAACGCAATCATCATGTTGGAGAAGTATCTGTGTGCCAGACACCTTGCTGACATATTAAAAAATAGGAAATCAATCAGTCTTTGTAGAGAAAACTGAGTATGGGGGAAAGTCTTATTTCCAGCAACTAGAAGTTGATAAGGCTGGGAGCACCTTTAGACACAGTAGCCATTTCTAGCCCATGCCGATCCTCAAATACCTGCTTGCCCCAGCTTAGTTGCCCAGCTGCTTTGGGACAGAAACCCCCTGCCAGGGAGAGGCGAACCGAGGCAGCTAACTTCTACCAATTACCTACAACCACAAACTCCTGCGACAGCAAAACTGTTCGTTTTAAGAAGAAAACAAACGCAGAGCCATATAGAAGATACCGCAGAGGAGGAGGCCAAAGGGTCTACAGTCGGAGCCGGCGCTCGGGGCCCGGGCGAGGACATCCCGCCGGCGATGCCTCGGCAGGATCCCTCCTCCAAGGTGTGCTCCTCCGGACACGGGGCCCACCGCGGCGGAGCGGCCCCTCACCGGCCGGGAAAGCCCAACCGCCGGCAGACCGCGGGCCCTCCCCGGCCAGCTGCCGTACGGAGCGGGCACGGCGAGGCCGGGCTCCAACGCAGCGCTGGAACGTCCCCGTCCCTCCCGGCACTGCCGGCCCCTGACCGGGGAACGGCGCCCGGCCGATGAGGACGGAGGGGTGATACGAGGGGCTCGGCACTGCCGCCCTCCCTGGCCAAGGGGAAGGTTGTCTGCTACCTATGCAGGTCAGAGGCCTCGGCGCAGAGCAGAGCCTCCTCCCCGCCCTGGGCCGCGGCGCGCAGCTGCCCGCTGGGGCGGGCGGAGAGCACCTCCCCCCACTCCGTCCCGCACCGCGCGGGCCGCGGCAGGGCTCTTACCTCTGCTAACATTATTACCCCGCTGCGCTGCGGCGCCTCGGCGGCTCTAGCCCCGCAGCATGGTGAAGCCAGCGGCCGCGCGGAAAGCTCCCCGTCACCCCGCGGGGAGGCGAGGCGAGCGCCGCCAGCCCCCGGCCGCCGCCTTCAGCGGCCGCCAACCGCCCCCAGCCCCGCAGCCTCCCTCTCAACTCGGTCCGGAGAGGCCGCCATCTTGGGAGAGCTACGTGCACCGCCGCCGCCGCTCCCCACCCGGCGCGACCGCCCATTGGGGCTGCGGGACGCGGGGCCGCCCCTACCGGAGCCGCCTCACGCCCCGCCCCGCCGCGGCCCGGCCCGCCGATCTGCCTGCCCGCGGTTGTCACTGCCCGTGTTACCTTCCTACCTGGGCTGGAGGAACCATGACCAGCACAGGCGGCCCTCTCACAGGGTCCGGCCGTGGGGGCCGGGAAGGCGCCGAGGCCCCGCGTTCTGGTGAACCCGGGGTACGGGTACGGCTCGGGGTGTCAGCGCCGGAGCCCGTCCCGCGGTGCAGCGGCCCTGAAGTCTTCGCAGTCCGCAAGGGAGAAGTTGGGTGCAGCAGAACTTGAAACGCTGCTGTCAAAGCCGCCTGCTGTGGGTTGGGTTTTTTTGCCCTGGCTCCCTTGAGACGCTGGCGTGCCTTGTCTGAGCTCTCCGGTGCCAGGCAGCTGTTCTGAGGACGCTAATTGAAATACTTTGTTAAATTTTTGACCAAGCCTCTCGCCCACCAGTAGTGTATGCAGCACCCTGCTCTAGATATTAAGAAAGAGATATCTGTAAGGTCTGTTACCTACAGCGTTGCTCAGTAGAGGTGTAAATTGTGGAACCAAAACACATCTCAGAATCAGTTGTGCCTGCAACTGCCCCATGCTCATGGGGTGACATACCCCACGGCTCTGCATTTGAATACACGGAAAGCTTCCTGTGTGAAACTTGTTGCTTTTCCTTTAAAACACTGTTCACTGTTTGCTTGCTTGCTTGCTTCTTCACTAGACTTCAAAGTTACAAAGTTAACCTTGGGTGCACGAGGAGAGCAGAAAAAAGATGGGGTTTTTTTCTGTGTTGCCAGTAACACAAAGTGCACACCAAAGAAGTCATAATGATTAGCAGTGAAGATGGAAGAAAAGCAACACTACTATTATAATGTGATGACAACCAATGCTCTTCAATTACAGGAGTTTTTCTCCCCTGGTAAAACCAAAGTCCATTTTCTTGCAGAGGTGCAAAGGGCATGAGGCAGCTCTTAAGGCTAGTGGGTTTTGCAGAAGTTTTCTCATTTTCCCAGGTCTGGTTAAATACTTAGCATTTCAAGGTTGCCCACTTCTTACTTTTATTTGTGAGTATTACCGAGTTTCAGTTTTACTCATACAACTGTTATTCCCCTGCCGGAGACCCAGGTGTTAGTCATATGAATCAAAAAAAGCAGACCCTCAGTATTTGTAATCCTTTATTTGCCCTTTCTAAATAATCCAAAACACTGATTTTTTTAAGTATCTAGTAAGCTTGGTACTTCTGAGTCTGTATTTTTGAATGTTTCATGTTAGCATTAATCTTTCCTCCAAGCTGTTCCCTCAGAGAAAATCCAAATCTCACAGCACACACAAAAATTCTGTTTCAAACAATAGGTTTTAAAATAGCAAAACCATGCAGTGGTCTTTCACATGGTATTTCACCATCTTGATAAATTAGAAATTGTTCAAAAACGTTGAGCAATGAGAGTGTGAAATACCAATTATATTGTATGGCTTTGGTCCCCTAACCTTTATTTACAACATTCTGTAGATGCTTATTTGGAAGAGAGTCACATATATATATATAATCTGCACAGCTGTGGTTCTCTGTTCATGGCTTTCATCACAGTTCAATTCAGCCAAATAATGCCCTGTGCTCAGGTCTGTGGAAGGAAACCCTGAAGGGACCCATTGTATGACAGAGTGATCAGCAAATCATCAGTTGTGTAAGTATGCAAAAACATCAACATGTACTAAGTAGGAAGTCTCGTCATCAACGCAAGCTAGGTAGGAAGTAGAATCAAAGTACTTAAAACACCTACTGTTTGCCATATCCCTTAGTCATAAATCCATTCTCTGGGCCAGGAATATAAGTGAGCTGGTAAGTGAGCTGGTAAGATAAATTGCCCAGCTTATAAAATGTAAAAGGTAAACAGGAGGTAGAAGTCTCATTATATAAATATGGTATGAATATATATAAATTATAGCAATTAAACCAAGATGATAGTCTAGCAGAAGAAGCTCTTCTCTTGGCACCGTATTTCTTTACCTTATGTTTAGACGCATCAGGTAAGGTTTTCAAGAGAAGTAGTCGCCTTTGAAAACTTACTGCAAAACTGAATATATCCTAAGTGTGCTAGATGTGAAAAAACAGCAAATCTTATGCAAGTCTCACAGCAAGATGAAATCAAAATTAATACTTTGTACTTGAATTTGCTCCTACTTCTGCTTGAGATTTGGCAGCCCAACAGTACACTAGTATGGGAAGCACTTTTAATTCTTCTACTGCTGGAATAAACCTACCAATACTTCTACTGGAAACTGTCCTCTGATTTTACACGTCAGAATAGCTTTAATATTGTCACAAAAGAGTTGCAGATGTTCTAATCCATGGTTATAATTTTTGGTTAATACCATCTGAGCTTCAAAAGGGCAAGGTAATGTAATTGCAACAGCAGCAATGAGGCTGTGAGGAAGGACTGAACCACATAAAGGTAGACTCAAGGTAGAAGAGGAGGCAGCATCGTAAGGAGAGGTGAGAAGATGCAGACCCTTGGAAAGAGGATGATATGAGGGACTTCTTGAAAAAGTCTGCTGGGAGTAGCACAAAGGAGGAAGAGAAAATAAAGCTGCCCATCACTGAGGAATTAAACAGTTATGTTGCCTGTTTGTGTTTTTGGAATAAATTGGGAAAAAAAAAAAAAAAAGGTAAAAATTACCTCTTTTTTCTCTCTCCTTTTTTTTTTTTTTTTTTTTTTCCTGGGGTGGAGAGTGTTTCTAAATTGGTATGAGCAAGTCTGGCAACTAGGCTTCAACAGTGATTGTTGAAAGGATTATCAACGGTAGGCCAGAAGCACTTGAACACTTATTTCCCTGAGCCCATCTTCAAGTGACAGTAATGCTATTAGACTTGATGAGTCATCCATGAGAGAGTCATATTCCTTACATTTTATTCTTGTACATTCATTACACGTAGAGCTTGGGACTGGCAGTGCAAGGAGCTGGTGTACTTGCTAGTGCACTTAGCGGAAGCAGTGCAGCCACATTAGAAGTGTGCTTATCCAGGCAGAGCAGCACGCACATTATTTCTCTTGTCACTTTCACCAACCCGCAAACACCATATGAAGAACTGTGTTAGGGCAAGTATATATGTCTGTAGTCAAATGCAAACCTGGCAGAAAGTTTTTGCACCCACTCCTTAGAATACTCAATTTTATTTCTCATAGACCTAGACAAATGTGTAATTCAGCTAGAAGTAGTACCTTAACACTGATGGCTGCAAATACCTTCATACTTAGAAAACAATTATCTGTTGCCAAATATACTAGTGTTCTTTGCATTTATTACAGTTTTCACAGACTATAAGCAAAGAAAGTTGTCTGATGGTCTGGATCCACATTTTGGAATCCCAACACAGACACTGGAAGCTGCAGGGTTATCTACCAAAATTATGGATGAATGAAGCATTAAAATCTGAAATAGAGCAGGAGGAGATAGGGATAGCACTGGCAGGCTCTCCACCCTGAAGTTTATAAAGATTTTTATGAAGCGAAGCATAGTGAGTGCACTAAGTTAGGAGGCAGGCTTAGAGACAAAAATATAGTTGTGAGGGGGTGGATACAACACACACAGAAGAAGGGGCACAGGCAGGATTTAGCAATAAAAGAGCAACTGTGCCAATTTGCAGCAAAGCACAGAAGAGCACAGATTATTTTCCAGCCTTGAAAGGAGGGCAGTCCCACAACCTAAATAACTGTTAGCTCACTAGCTTATGAAAAAAGATATTGGTGACCTAATTGCCATTAAGATAACCTCTGAAAGAGCAGTAACCTGCATTTGGAGAGCAAAAGGATATGTTCTCTTGGCATAAACAAGAAGACAAGTGAAGACTAAGGAAAGGGGAAATTACAGGCAGGGTTGGGGGAGGGACGCACTGAACGAACAGACCAATTTTGCTTTACTAAGCAGTTTCATTAGAATGACTACGAGACTGTTTCTTACTTCAACAGCAAGCCTGAACTTGTTTACCTTTCTCTACAGTCTAGAAAAGATCTTTTTACAGAATTATTTCTGTATGCTATAAATTAATTCTGATTGTCCATAACCAAATGACATAAAACAAAGTTTGGCTTCTGTTCTCTTGTTGTCCATAGCTCAGGCTGGCAGCATGGTTGGAGTTTGCATAGGGTTGTTTAGTTTGGGATTACTTTTTAGCAGGGGGAAAAGGTGAGGTGAAGAGGTCCGAAGACTTTGTAGTCATTAAATGCTTCAAGTGCTAAGACTTACTGTTTAAAAGCAATTTTCTAACTTAATGGTTGCAGTCCATTACATTCCAAATTATATCAGATGACCCCAAAAGTCTACATAGCAACATGATTGAAAGGGGAACTCAGAGCGCCTTTTATGTGGGAAATTTGCATATTCTGTTACTTCAGGATGTTGCCTGTTCTAAGCTCTTTGGTCTGAGCTGCCTGATGAGAAGTTTTGTCGGATCACTACTTTATAATTTCCAATTAATAATCTCATTCACTTTCTTCTTTCTCAGCATTCACCTGAGATGCAGCACAGACAGAAAATGCAAGGATGTATGTGAAATGGCCACTCAAGACAACATGATGTGAATATTGGGCATTAGATAAATAATTACGCAAGAAACATCAGGTGTAACTCCTGCTTTAATGTTTGCAATAAGGATGCATTATCTGCCCAATGTTCGTGTTCTCAGAATTGTTTATTGGAGGCCAAAATTCCTTTTAGAGCTTTTGCCAGCTTATGTGTCTTCACTGTAAATGAACATTCTGCTCTTCAAACAGCTGTCTCCACCTAGGGCAGACACTGTTTTGCCTTAGCAGCTTAATCCTAGTTGTCTAAGCAAGTATTAGAATAAAGATAAACTTTATATCATAATACAAAAGGAACTCTCTCAAAATTATAGTGGTGTCTATTTCAGAAGTCTATAATGACTAGCATAATCTCAGAATTGTAGGATAGATGTTAGTCATCAGCTGCTTAGCTTCTGGCCATGGATTTTCTATGAAAATAATGCACACAAACAGAAGGCTTCCTATGCTATTTTCACACTGCTGCTACAGTGGGGAGAAAGAGAGGATACAAAAAATTTAGGAAAGTCACCTTAATTCTTAAAATTCGTTTGGAAGCAGCAACTGCAACTCTTTATCTGAATGATACAATAATTTGAAGATGAAACTGTTAAAAGGAATTTCTATTCCACAGAATGATAAATGATCCCATTCCCTCCTTTTAAGTGGGTCAAGAGGCCTAAGAACGTATCTGTGGTTTAAAAATATTTCTGTTGCTTTTCAGAGCATTTGCTGTTACCCACGCTTGATCTGGTGGTGGGTTGTTTACAACAGCATCTATCTGTTGTAAAAGGGTTTGGATGGTTTCTCTTCTGATGTTTGAACTCCCGAATGTGTCTGGCAGGTAGATCAGCCTAAATGACAGGCCCACAGCCCTGAAAAGTACTTTTGGTATCTTCTCGAGCATACATATGGCTGGTTTTAGAACATATTGCAAAAAATTTGTGTACATGGATTTTAGTTTTGTTTGGGGATGGAGACCATGTGGACTCCATTTACTTCTCTGGTAAGAAGAATTTATTTGCATCATTATATCCTGGTTATCCTTTCAGGCATTAGGTGTATGTCACAAGCAGATGAAGTTTGGGTGTGAATTTTCAGGTTACATACTGCCTTAATAGTGATTACAGTGATACTGCTACTGTGATAAAGTGTTACTGTGCTACTGAACTTTGCCAGTGACTGATATGAACAATATGAAGATATTCAATGACATGAAGAACACAAATGAGTTACATCTAAAGCAGTTTGATAGAAAATACCCACTTAATAAGACTAATGGCTAGCAAAAGAAAGACAAGTACGAAGCAAAGGTACTTACTATGCATTAAAAAATGTAGCTTCATTTACAGTATTTGTATTCTGCAAAATTGGTGTCCTCTTTACATAAACCCAGATGAAGATATCATCCTGAGAAGTCTGAGAAATCTGACTGTGCTGCAGTTAACACATGAAATGGGAGGTTCTCTAGTTAGGAAATACATTTAAAAACCAAAACCTGATCAGAGGGGAATTAAAAGTGATTCTAAAACTTTGTACTTTATTATTTTTCTTTAAGTGATGTTTTCCACCGAGTCCTAAATGCCTAATCCATAATCAACAAATTTTCTAAAACAGTTAATCTGCTTATGGGGGGAGGATGGGGGAGAGAAAATGAGAAGAATGGAATAGCTAAGAGTAAAATAAATATTCTGTCAGCACTGTCAGCAACCCCAGAAATTCAGAGTCATTAGCCAAGCTCTAAGAATCGTGACATTGGAAATGAAAGTTGTTTACATCTTCCCTGTTTCCTGAACCTCTAAGTAGTCAAGTTGTGCTTTCAAGCTTTACTTTGCAATCATAAAGACTCTAAACTCTTTTTAAGGCTTATTTCTTCTTGCATTGAGTGATATGGCTCCACAAACTTTAAGAAAGAAGTTAAATATTGTAAGTTATAATAAATTTGTAGGACTTGGCAAAACCTGTTAGGATACTGGAGGGCTTATTATACTTTCTTTCTTTGTGCATCAGTGATGTTTGTGTCTTCTTTCCGGCTGAAGGAGTGAACTAGTACTATGTATGCTTTCAAAGCTGAAGCTCTCACTGTTTAGACCTTCGAGGTCACTTTGCAAATTGGCTTCATTCTTCTGGTCATTTTTTTTTTGCTGCCCACTTACAGCAGTTTGTTCATAACAAAGACTGATGCAAAAATCTACAAAATGTAGAGATTTACTTTAATCATCGAAAAGAGCCACAGGAAATCCAAACTCCTGAAGTGAAAGGCTGCTTGTAATGCATTAGGAAGAGGACAATACAAACGAGTACAATAATCATTGCTTATTTGAATGATACATTTCTCCTGGTTTTGTTAAAAACAAACCCAGAATACTCTCCCTTACACACTTTACAATGCAAGTCAGTTACCACTCCCCCGAAGAAGGGTTAAAAACTGGTGCTACGTCAATTCCAAATTGTTCTTCATGTATTACAAGGACCAGGTCCCTCCTTCACCAGAAAAACCTGTTCCTCAGGCACTCCTCTTCCTCATAGTTAGACACATAGTCAGAGAGGCCATTATGAAGAGTCTTTATCCGGGTGGATTTTATATACAAAATGTGTCGTTGACTAAAGGTTTGATACCTCTGACTGTTTCTATGTTTGTTTTGGTTTATTTTTGACATTCTGTTTTTCTCCTCAAGTTTTTCACAGGATTTTTTTTTTATGTTATTTTTTGAAAAAATTATTCTTTCTGATTGTAACACTCCCTCTACAAGGTAGACCTTCTGCAAGACCACTGCAAGCAGTTTAGGATCAAATTAAGGATCATTATGCTTAACTTCAAATCCTGCTCATGTGTTGCCGATGCTGCCCTTTCCCTTGATACACAAGAACATCCCATCTATCCACCTGAGCCACCTAGACAGGGAGGTGTGAGGTGGAGCCCAGCTTTCTTGTGTGGGTTCCTCCTTCACTTTACTAGGAGGACATATTGCCACTTGTCCGTTCTCATAATTTACATCCAGTTTGCAGAAAGACAAGTTTCTCCACAGTTTATTGTGAAAGAATTGGAACAACCTATGCCACCACTGCTGACATGAGGACATCAGCAATATTTCCAAGGTCAGGAAGGATCAGTAAAGGCATAATCTTAGAAAGGCTTTTGCAGTGTGACTCACATATCTGAGCACTAATCCCTGCAGCAAAGACATATGCTAAGGTAGGACGGTGAAATTCTCCATATTAAATCCCATAATTTCCTTATAATTCCCATTATCTCTTGACATAGTTCCTCTGGAAACAGCAACTTGAAAAAGGATTTGTAAGCCCAAAGTGCTTGTTTCATCTTTCCCTTCCTCCTTGATGTCAGTGGGTTTAACAAAGGGTATCACTTTTTCTTCAGGCTGAACATACAGTACTACAGGCTTATTTATGCCTCAGATTACAAGCAGTACAAATGCTGCAGTCAAATTATATCCTCACATTAAACCAACAATACAATGACATAGATTTTATTTGGAAACACTGAATATAAACATGACTTGACCCAGACTACTCCAGAGTCAAAGTTGAGATTGCAAAGTAACAGACTGAGCTGAATTCTTTTAAACAGCTATGCAGTAGTCTGCAATGCAGTTTTGAGATGAAATTCAAATCTGCTTAGTCATCATACTGATAAGAGATTTTGGATTTATGCAGATTGATTAACAGCCTTTTATAAACCTGTTCTTATTAGATTCCCACACGGATCATCATTTCACTTTTGAAATATGAAATAACTGCAAGAAAAAGCCTGCTTTACTCCAAACTCACTAGTTCTTTGGGGGTGAGAAAGGAAAGGAGAAAAGATGTATTCTGATACATGACTTTTAACTTCATTATTTTGAATTTTTATTCATCTATTAAAAACTTGCCAGTTAAGAACAATATTACCTACATCAAGTTCTTCCTCAATGCAAGATGCAATTAAAGACTTATTTAATATCTTCAAGTGTTTCCAGAGTTAATACCCAATCAGCAGATGGTTCTGTAATTTGAGCTCCCATTTATCTGACAAAAATGACAAAGAGCAAGGCTCGAACAGAGATTTTCCAGTTACAAAACATAAATCAACTGCACTAGATCTTTTCCCGCACCTTTCTGGAGCAGTCCAGTGAACACACAGTTTTCAAATATATCAGGGGAAAGAAACAAAAGGATATTAGAATAATATACTTATTGCACAGTTTTAAAATTAATAAATAAATAAATTGCAGTCTCATCTATATCCAGCTGTGGAAAATAAACATCTGCCCTGCAAAGTCTTTTAGTATTCACTTTCATCCATCTGTGCTCTCTCTGCTTAACCAGTGCCCTTTTTTCCTGTATTCCTCACCCTGCAATATCTGGACTTAATACTTCTTTATTTCTATTCCTCCTTTTCCATACTGAGAATATGCTTCCCTCCTCCTTTCTGCTCCTAGGCCCCTAGGGTGGCAACATTTCCATATTGCTTACAGAAATACCTCTTTCTCCCAGCTGAGCATGAATATGGGCTGATGTCTTCTGCTTTGCACCTGGGGAGAGTGCCATCCCAAGAGAGTGAGCAAGCTGCTAGGCTTTGT
The DNA here is from genome assembly GCF_004027225.2 of Strigops habroptila. Lineage (NCBI taxonomy): Eukaryota > Metazoa > Chordata > Aves > Psittaciformes > Psittacidae > Strigops > Strigops habroptila. The sequence continues at coordinate 128,687,945 of NC_044277.2, forward strand.
CCATCTTCTACCTCTCCCTCAAGCCACAGAGCTTCTGTCTCTGGGATAAAGGTCATGGTAGCTACCAAAAGCACTTCTGGATCTAATATATCAAAGGACATGTCTGCTCAGTGACTTTAATCTGTATAGCTTTTCAGTAAATTTGAAATAGCTTTAAATAGACATATGGAATACAGTTACAGTTCATGATTATAGCAGGTCCTGTGGCTGGTTTTATTGTTTCACCTAAAGCTGCCATTTGAGGAGCCATGTGTCTGAGCCATGTGAGGATGAAAGATTCTGCTCTAGGCAAGCAAGTTTTCATCCTTCCTCTTGACACAGAATTGCTTACGTATGTGAATCCTTAGAAAACCAGGCAAGTACAGAAGATTCATTTCTGGTTTGTGATATGGATATCCCTTGATTTAAACTTCTCATCTTTGTTACTCCTCATATTTTGAGTCTTCAAAATTTTGAATTTGTTAATTTTGCTACTGGAATAACCTCTGTAATCACTCAATGCACAGAACTAAAGCAAACATGTTTAAATATCTGTGGGATTGTGATCAAAACACATGTAGACATCTTCTGACACCTGTCTATTGGCTGGGATTGGGTAGCTATTCCAAGCAGTTCTCCACAATCAGATTAATATTTCAAAGGACACCACCAGTATTCTCCAAAATCTGGAGATTTCCAGAACTTAGAATATCTCTTTGTCATGTTCTGTACCCAAAAATAACTATAAAGAGACAGAGATTTGTTCCCTAAGGACTTTTCTTTTTTGGATAATAAAGAAAAATACCTTTCTTCTCCTACTTAGGTAAAAGCTGTGAGTAGAATTGCATTAATTCGTTGGATGCACATAGGTAGGACTGGGCTAGTTACACAGAAGTTGTCCTAGCTTTGTAAACTCCTTAAATCTTTACATTCTGTCTAGAGAAAGTTCCATTGTGGAATGAATTGCAATGAATCAGAATGAATCTAGAACAAATTGGATTGCTGCACTGGAGCTAGGGAAAGCAAAATTACATCCATTTCCACTGAACTTTTTTTTTTTCGGCTTTGTAGTTAACATTCTCATCATGTATGTAAAGTACACAGCTGCTGATTAAAAGATTGCAAAAGGGATGCGGAAAATAAATCTTTTTAAACATACAGAATGAAATAGTTTGAGTGGCACTTTGTGATTTGTTTTCCAATTAGGAATGACATTTAATTTTAAGAGTTGAGCTGTTTTTAAGATAACATTTTGTTGGCTCGGGTGCATATGCCTACTACTGTGATTACTGACTCTAATTTTCTGGATTTTAGGCACAGAGTAGGTCACATGCTCCCTTGTATCTTTTTCCAATAGTCCCAGTTTTAATGTGTAAGACTATACTTTGAGTGACACAATCCCAAATTTATTTTTTGTTCCAGGTTTTACGTATTTCTAGATTGTTAAGGAAGCTGTAGGTTTTAGATCTTCACTGACTTCACAAACGTTTGCTATAGGCCTTTCTCTTCAAGAAGAGCAAGGGAAAACACAGCTTGTTATGCAGATCATAAATTGTCGTAAGGTCAGTTTTGAGGTGTGCATTAGAATTTATTTGACAGTTTTCTTGTAAAACCCAATAGATGAACTAATAAGATGTACTTTCTTCAGAATAAATAGTTGTAAGTTGTTTAGTTAAAAATTGTAAACGTTACAAGGAAAATACACCTTTTAAAGTACCCCAACTGTATGAAATGCTTCACAGAAATAAGTAAAACATGCAGCAATGGCTGCATGCTCACATTAACCAGCCACAAACTGACTCTGTCTCCCTGTGTGCCTAGTTCCTCACCCTCATCATATTCCTTATGCTGGTATAAGCGCTGGGGCTTTCAAGTGGGCACAGTCAGGCAAGTTAAGGAGCACCTGTCACCCATTTGACAGCAGCATTTAATCAGCAGGATTTAATCACATTAAACTGACTGTATAATCATGACCTGATTCTGCAAAACCATAAGTTTGAGTTTTGCATCTTAAAAGACTGCACATTTTAATCATGTTATAGCTTATCTGATACTAAGCACAAAGCCAGAGACCTATTCTGTTTCCACTTCAGTATGATACAGCTGACAGTAGTACAGAAGGAAAACTTTGATGAGGGTATTAGTAGGTTGGATATGTGCTTTTTATATAATATAAAAATAGGTGTGCCACAAAATAAAAAGAGGAAGGACGGGGAACCAGATTATTTCCTGTTTTGTTTTCAGAAAATTGTTTACTTCGAAATGGTTGCAAGTCTTTAAAAAATGTTTTAAGAAAACTGCCTGGATTAAATCAAAACAGTAATTATGAATTGGTGAGTTATTCTGTGTCTTTTAGGATGGAGGCTTTCATCTCTAACATACTATGTTATGTTATATTAGTGTTTCTGAGAGACCACAATGATGTTACTTTACAAATAGGGAATCTTTCATTGCGCTGTGACTTGCGTCTGTTGAAGTATCCTGCTAGGACTATAAAAATGACCTTTTTTGCTATATAAACTTAATGTTATATTTCAATTTTGTTTTGCATGAACAATAGGGAAATTTTCCAAAGCAAATACATAGTCAGCTGTTCTTTATGTATTTGCTGTTGTATAACATGCAGATTACTGCTGAAGGGTTTGTTTTATATTGTATTTTCAGATTTGCTTTTATATGATAACAAAGTTGCCTGTGTGGGCTCATGTGTGAGTGTGCATGCATCCACACATGCCTGTTTATCAGTTTTCCATTAAAGGCTTTGAGCCCTTTGGCTAATTCCAACCAAATTAACTTGGGACCACAGTTCTAAAGTTAAATATGTTCCTACAAAGCCTGGAAAGTAGCCAAGTAAAATAAGGAAATCTTATCAGTGTTCTGATTAAAGTCATGGTGTAAGTGCCTACATTATCAGACACTAGAGAATCTACCTTGAGGACACCCTGTATAAATAGCTCAGATGTGGAAAAGAGGGACTTTCTTGGCCTATGCTTAAACTGGATGGTGTGGGTTATGATACATTCTATATGCACAACTGTCTGGTTTTATGTCTTCTTTGTTTACCAACCTTGAGAGTATTTCCAAGTCCTCCATTCATGATAGCCTTTGATGTTATAGATGTCAGTCCCTAGAATACGTGGTTTCATAAAACTATTTGGAAGAGTTTTAAAGGATTCCTGTGGCCTCCATCCAGCCTGTGTAGATGTTTGTTGCCTGTAGACTGCAGCACCAAGCAGGCTGAGCCTGCTACAGGAATATACATCCAGCCCTGCTACCCTGTCTTCCACCCTCTGGGATCCCCCTGTGCTTTGTGGGAATACTCTGCAATCAGATAGCTAACTGAAAGGTCTAAGATAGCTTCCCACCCCATTTTCACCTATGAAGTCATAGGCCTGTCTCCATGGTCTAGCGGAGACTTAGTGCTGCCAGTCACCTTCAAAGGTCTCCAGAGCACTAGATCACATAGCTTAAAGGAATTGAAAGTGCATGAAACTTTGCAGGATGTGCTCCACTTGATACTTCACAACTGTTTGTTGGGTTTTTTTTTGGGGGGGGTGGTGTATTTTCCATTTGTTAATGCTTTCTCGTGAGTCTTGCATATGTCTCAGGTACTTTTCTCAAAGCTTTTAAACTTCCTTATTCTTACATGATCTTGATTGTCTTAAAAAAGACAAAGCATAAATTTCTTAGTTTTGTGGTTGAAGAGGAAACTTGAAGAAGTGGTGTAATGGCGAAAAAGCAAATCAGAAGAAAAAAAAAACCCCACCACAACCCTGCATTTACAAAAATAATCTCAGATTGTTTGTAGACTGGTCTCATGATACCGACTCATGACTTTGAATGTCCTTGTATTGTCCTTGTATATTAATAGTGTATCTTAACTGGACAAAGAAGTCAAAGGGGACATGTAGAACATCCATAGCAACAGCAGTATTACAGTTACAGTCTACTTTTAGACTTTTTTGTTTGCTGTAGCCTAGAAAAAGCATTCTCCATTTGGCAGAGGATATAACTCTGCTATAAAAATGTGCTGTAAGTTGTAATTTGGTCTTTTTCTGGTTATTCTACATGAAAATACATAAAAATGTTTGATGAAGAACTGAAGTTTTCTTCTCAGTGAAACTGCATTTAGTATAGAAACTGGGAGAAGAGACTGGTTTATTGTTACTCTTAACTGACAGGCATTTGATTTGGCAATAGATTTTCCAAGTTCTAAAAGGTTAAGAAAATATGAGGACAAATATTTACCTCTTTTAAATTAATTATGGAGGACATTTTGGGGAAATAATCATCATCCATGCATGAAACTACTGATTTAAGGGCAAACAGCAGCCAAAAATAAGTGGATTGTGTAACCTTTTTGTGTAGTGGTATACATATATAATATGAATTTTGAGGCTTTTATAGAGTTTATGAGCTTTTGGGGAATGTTGGTATTTCTAGAATACTTTACTATAGAAACCGATATGGAAGACCACTGATGATATATAAAGCAGGATCAAATTAAAAACTTGAAGTACCTGTGAATTAATTCCATAGTTCAATCACAAAAACATATTTATAGACAAGCTGTTTTATAACTAATTATATTTACTTAATTCCAAAGGCTAAAATGCACATTGGAGAAAAGTTATCTTATTAAATATGCAACTTCTTGCTATTTCAGTTAAGGTATGAGATTTCAAAATTAAATGGTTGAGGCTCCTGTAGTGTCTTTCCACAAGACCTAGAATTACAAATCTCAACATTCTTGAAAATTTTAAGTTAAAAAAAATACTTTCAAATAGTTCTAAATGATAAGGAGAAAAATAAGATGCCTTAAAAACTGGTAATTAATATTAACATTTGGGTTTGTGTGGATTTATAACCTAGTCTTGCATATATTCTCCCAATAATCCCATGTTGCCCAGGTCCATATAGCACACCCACTACAGAACTCTGGTCTTCTGCAAGACCTTTGCTGACTTCCTTCCTAGCACTATCTCCAATGCCCACCATGATTTGCAAATATAAGCCGAATACCCCAGCACCCATCCTATCCTAAATCTCTTATTTCGCCTGCTGGCTGTACAAGACAAAGCACTTGGTATGACTAGCTCAGTTATGCATGCGCTGGCCGCCTGGCCAGTGGATGTAGATCAGCAAACCACTTCTGTTATATAGGATGTAAAATGTCTGCATTCTTCCTGTCTTTCTTCTAATGAACATTAGTAGCAGTTCTCTTCCTAGGTGTCTTTTTCACTGCCCATGAGGATGTATACCAACTGCGAAACCTCAGTGCTTTTGGTGTTGTTGATTCCACTTGTTTCCAAGTTACCAGAAAGGGAATTTGCTGAAGCATAACCTTTTCATAATCCTCATTTTCTGAGGAAAGCACACAAGAAAGAGACAAATTCAAGTTTAAAAATGTCACATTACCTTCTAACTCTCTTCCACATTTTTTCATCGTGGTTTTAATATTAACAATATGAGCAATTATTATATACAAGTAATTCTGAGCATGTTCTTTTTGAGGCCCATGCATTTCAGCATAATGCATTGGCTCCTAAAGTGAGATTGGATTGAGTATATGATTCTGAGCTACTACAAAAGTGGAACACCATGCGGAAGAAGAATAAGCCTCTGAATCAGTATGTCTGATGTAGTCAGATCATATTCCCGGGATATGTATACAGGGATGACTCTTTAATGTATGGCTTCAAGTGTATAATATGCTAGGCTGCTATTTCCACAGTAGTTTTGCTATCCCTAGGTTTTGAGTACAGGGTGTCACTGATGAGAAATTCAGTTGTGAAGCTTGTTCTACATTGTCTCTGTCAATCCAATTACAATTAATGTTTATTCATGAAAATCTGTAGTAGTTTCTGATGCTTGCCCAAGCTTCTAACATTAGTGCAGGAATACCGTAAGATTCTTTATTTTGCCAACTTTATAACAATCTGTCTGAATTTCCTCTTAATCACATTATCTTCTTTCTTTTTCCCATATAAGCCCCAGGAGGCCTAATTTAGTGCATTATATCTTCCACAGTGAAGACTCCGCCTTTATGCTTAGATGAAGAACTGACTAAAAATTCAAAATATAAACCTCTACAATCAAATGAGGAATCTACTAATAGGTGTATAAATTCACAAAATGATTTGAAAGTCAGAAAGTATATCTAATAGAGTTGCTTTCTGTCAAGCAGACAATGCCAGAAACCACACTTTCAAAGTCTGTGACAAATGTTTTCAAGAATTACTGTCTTTTATTCATCATGACAATTGCTTGGTACAAAGTCTCTTGAAGACTAGAAATTGCATTCTTGGCTGCAATGCAGGTTGTAACTAGTGGAAAATAAGTATTTTTTCCAGTCTCTATCCCAGCCAATGTTTCTAATGTTTATAAACGTATACCTATGTTCGATTATTTTTTTGGATAGTTCTGAGGGGATGTCAGAGGCTGTCTGGTTGTTTAATTACCTCAGTTGAGCCATTTCGAGTTTATATTTTTGAGTTACTTTTTTCCAGCAGGATAACTGTGGTTCTCCTGCTGAACAAAGGCAAATGGTTCATATCAGGGCCCTGAGTGCACAAAGAAGCTGCAACTGCTGCGAGAGGACTCACCTGAGACCTTCACCCACACAGCTGCTGCCACTGGCCCAAGATCTCCATTTAAGCTCTGGCCCAGGCCATTTAGCTCTGTTTGAGCTCAGCTATAAGGGTCCTTCTTGTCAGCCTTGTTTGTTGGGGTGTTGGTTTGTTTACATTTTGTGGGTTAAACTTGGATTTGTTATCTTGCTTTTGCCTTATGATGGCCGGATAGTTGGTGAGACAATTTTGCCATCTCAGTCCCTGTTCTGCTTGCCCTGCTGTGGTGTGGTGGCACTGTGCCTTGCTTGCCCATACTGTACTCATCTTCAGTGACCCTCCTCTCCTGGGGCAGTCCTGCTTGAGCTGCTCTTTAACAACTTCTGATTCAGTCTGCTGGCTACCTTAACTTCATGGCTTGGATTTACTTTCCTTTCTTCAAACGGTAAGTCCTTCTATAAAAGGTGAACATGATGAGTCTTCATCTTAGATTTCATTGTGCTAATTAAAAATTAGAAGAGCAACATGCTCCTGATTTTGGAAGAGTATTGAGAGATCTCTGCTAATCTGAAAAGCTGCTGACAGAGAAATGTTGGCAAAATTAGCCAATTACTTTTGTTTCCTGGCTGCATTGATTAGTCATTTATTTACTTAAGTGTCAGCTTAGTATACTGAGAGTTGCTCTTTCAAGCCTATTACCATATATTAAGCAAACTGGGAAACATTTCATTGTGGAAAATTGCATAATGTGCTATTTCTATATGTCAGAAACAGCAAATGTTCAGTTTGGCCTGCTGACTTTTATTAAGAGTATAATACTGAAAAAAACCAAACTTGGTGTAACCTTGCCTTGTGTCTTATTTAAAATTCAAGGCCCTTACCGTTGACAGATGCAGAACTATGCCAAAACTGTGTGTTTTCCCTGCATGCTCCCAATTTATTTCTTCTAAAGCCCTCTTGCTCAACACCTCAGAATAGAGCTAATAAAACAAGTTCCCTGTCTAAAAGTCTGCAACTAATTATTTGTTTGATCTAAGTTTCCACAGTAGCTTGTGAGAAAATAGAGAAAGAAGGGGTGAGGGAAGCAGTATGAGTAAAATAAGCAGGAACATCCTTTGCTAGAAGAATCAAAGGTACTGGATGCTTTCTTATAATTTAAAAGGTCTTGGGTGGTTTTTCACTCATCTGACAGATGATATTGGTTTTATATTGGGGTGATGAACTGTTGTGCTGACCTGTTTATCACGTTTAACTCTGCAGGAAGTGTTGGAAAATGTAGTGCGATATTTTGTTTTGGAATGTGATTGATAGAACATAAGATAAGTTTTCCACTTCAGTAGAGCAAGTCAAAAGGTAGAACCTAGTTATCTATTCTGAGAGTAGGGCTCTGCTTCCTGCAGAAGGGCTTTATAGGTGCTAAAGGTATTTTGGGTTAACAAAACTAATTTATATCAATGAGGGATCATTTAAACATGAAATCTAAAGGTTACAAGACAAGTGCGGAAGGAATGTTCTCATGGGGAGCAGCTGAGAACTGCAGGTGCATATCCAGGAAGTATAATGTGTTATGCATTGCTTCTCCATTGAAAAGTGTAACTCCAGACCAATGCTTTCATTTTGTTTGCTCCGTGGCAGTTCTAGGCATCAATTCTGAAGAAATGCCAGATGACGACAGGAAATACGGTTGCTGTTTCTAAGACATCTAGTTGAAATTATTGCTAAGGATTCTTTCCAAAAGGCTATGCCTCTGCCACACACACTGGTGCTGTGGCCTCTGCTAGAACCCTGTGGTGATGCTTGGCGGGGCCAGAAAAGCCTGAGTGGCTGCAGGGCAGGAAGTGGGGCTGGGATTCATCAGTCCATTTTTAACCCCAATTTGGTGCCAGAACAGGCATGCTTTATCAAGACTATCTATGAGAAGATAGGATTTTTACGGTATAAACCAACCAACTATTAACTGATAACACTTTACTGATCAGTGCTTCGAGAAACAGGACTTAGCTTGTGAAATTCAAACATAGGAACTTCTTTCCTCAAGCAAGGACTTTATCCAAATTAATCCTGCATCGCTATCAGTATTTGGTGTGTGCATTAACAGAATATCTGAAGGAGTGTAAGGGAAACTTGGTATATGTTTGGGTACTGTGTGTTCTTCATTGTAAACTTATCTTTATCTCAGCCTAGTCAGTGACAACAGAAATAAGAGTGGGTTATTAACTGCTGCTTTTAGCTAAGCAATTTGACTTCCAAATTGCAATACAGAGGGTTTCTGCAGCCAAAATCATATTCAGAGTGAAGCAGCATCTCTCTTCAGTGTAGCAGTATCTCCAGTGTCACTTGTGTGATTTCAGTGGTCCTAGGTGAAGCTGGCAAAGTGGCTTAATGAATCAACTGCAGCAAAACAGATTGTGTTTGGCAAGCAGAGACATGGATATTTGACCCCATCTTGTCTTGCAAGATGGGACTGAGGTTCAAAATTCCAGACTGTGGAGGTCACAGGTTGTGTTTGTTCTCATTAGAATTGAGTCACTACAGTTTATTTTTATACCTCCTATTTTGGTATTTTTCTTATTTTTTTATACCTCCTATCTTGCAAGCATTCAGGCTGCTTATTAAACAAAGGCTGCCTGGGCTACTGATGGATTTAGAACCCAGCCTCTGCATAGATTTTAAAAAAGGAAAAAGTGATCAGCTAGAAACCTAGGATTTGAAGGAATTCAGTTGTCTGATGAAAAAAGTGTGCTTTTCCATGATGCTCTTTTAGTACTTAGATAGTTGTCTGTCATTGAATTTAAGTGCAGAAATGCACAAGTACTTAACAAAGCTTGTCTGTAAATGTTGTAGAAAAAGCAATTCTGCAGTTGAAAAAAATTGACTATTTGCTTCTAGGGAGGAATCATGCATTTATGGGTAGTCTGCTTGTCCTAGGTATCTGAGGCTTTCAAGGCTGACTACTATGATAAATGTAACTTTTGTTACTACAGTATTGTCTTGAACCTCATTATGTGGATCATCTACAAATATAAATGTACTTTTATGTACATTATGTACAAAGTATGTGTTTATAACTTTTTGGAAAACATATCCCTTTTAAATAATGTTAAGTGATGCGAAGTGATTCTGAATGTTACAGGTACACTGACGAGGAAGAACAGGATCCTTTAATTACTGTAGGCAAGAAACCTCCCTTATAACATTGCCTTTTTCTCTTCTGAATTTAAAGAATGCTAGTAATAATGAAATTAAAGAAACATTTCCAAATGTGTGAAATGGATTATCTGACACTACTATGTGTCCAAACCTTCTTTTCAAAGTCACTGGACTTACACAAAATTAAGAGGATGGGAGGAAAGGAATTGGTGTGCACGAGGGAGGCAGGAAAAGCTTGAAAGCAGAGCAGACTTACAAAGTAGGGAAGCAGTCTTTTATTATAGTATAACTATAGCTCGATAAACAGTTATTTAACATAAGCTGAACTGCATGGCTTCCCTGTATTGTGAGAACTCAGTACTTCAATTGCAAAAATTGATGCAACTTTTCTAACATCTGATGGTTTGTAATGAACTTTAGGCAAACTCTTTTGCTACTTCAATATTTGTGATGTGACAAGCCTTCACAAAACATGATTGTGACACAGCACCACTAACAGCATGGCTTCTACAAATGCTTCTAAAGTACTAGTGACAGACTTAATGCTGCACATCAGCTCTGTAATGGGAAGTAACATGATTACAACATGTCAGCTACTGTCTGAAATAGAATTTACTGGTGGATTTGAGGCTTGCTGTAAGCTGTTACAGAAGACAGGGACAATACAGTGAATATACACAAAGAACCTATTTTAAAGTATAGCTATTGCTATGCAGCTGAAGAAATGAGCTCCCTATACTTTAATTCCCATTGTTGGAAGGGAGAGTATATAATCCTGGCCAGGATGATAGGTGTTAAAAAGAGGGGTAAAAACAAACAGAATTTAGGACTCTCCAGGAGAAACTGAAGGAAAAAAGCAACATTGATGATTTGAGAAAGGGATCATATTATCCTGCCAGTGTATCCTATACCTAGTGGCCATTTAGAGTGAAGCTGCAAGGTGCTGCAATACAAACATGAAAGCTTCTAAATGAATAATGTTACTGATTTTTTTATTTACAGGTAAAATAAATGTCTTTTATAGTGATACATTATTAGACTGCAGACTTCTGTATAAGGAAAAAGTGTTTTCACTGAGATAAGTTTTTCTTGCATTTCAGTTTGTATTGTGGACAAGAAGGCCAAATTTCAAAGACAGTAAATTTGAATATAAAATTCATTCCAGAGAGGTCAGTTCCAGAAGAACATATGTATTATTACTGAAATTAAGAAAACCTTGAATTCTTCTGTTTGAGTCAGATGTGCAAGCCTGCTGGTATGTAATTTAAGATAATTTGTTCAAACGTGATTTTTGAGAGACAAAGGCAAACACTGTGAAAATGTAAAAAAGTAAAACTCTTAAATTAGAGAATGATATGATTATTTTGGATCCTCTGTATCTGACTTTTACAAGTATACTAGACAGGTTTATCAATGGGATTGTTATTAAAATTAGTGCAGTATCTTGTCTTGACCAGTAAGATAGACCAAGCCCTCAAATCTAAGATTTCTTCTAAGTGTATCCAGACAGCTCTGCCTCTGCACATCACTAATCATTTGATGTCAATTAATGCCTTAGACTTCTACTTTTATCAAGAGTCAAATGTGTTTAACTAGGATGGTCACTTTTGCCATTATTCTGTTCAATAGGAGTACATGCTGATAAGCCCCTGAGCTTTCTCTTCTCCAGGTTCTGTCTCTAATAGGGGGATTTTTTTCTTTTTTTTAAATACAAAATCTGTGTAAGCTGCTATAGGAATTCAAATTACAGAAGCCATCAATGTCTGTAGAAGCTAGGTACTCACAGGACTCTGGGCAATGACCACATGCAGGATTCACTACTATCCTCAGCTGTCATAACTGCCTTAACACAGACTACATTTCTGCAGGACAACACAGGATTTATCAGCACTTCAGGTTATTACTTGTACTGAATCTGGCCAGGATGGAATTAACTTTTCTCATAGAAGCCGCTATAGAGCTGTGCTTTCTGTTTGTGGCTAAAGTGGTGTTGATAATGGAGCAATGTTTTGGCTCTTGTTGAGTGGTGCTTGCACATCACGAAGGCTCTCTTTGAACTCCACCCTGCCAAAAGGCCACCAGGCTGGCATTGGGAGGCTGGGACAGCTGTGTCAAGCTGGCCAGAGGGATATTCCATAGTATATGACATTATGCTCAGCAATAAAAGCTAAGTGGGGTTGGGTGAGTGAGTGGAGCTGGTGTTGGGGGAGTGGAAATGGGGCACTTGTTGATGTATTTGTTTTCTGAAGCAACTGCTGTGCGTACAGAGGTCATACTTCCCTGGAAGCAGCTGGGCATTGTCTGCCAATGGGAAGTAGAGAATAAATCTTTTTTTCTTCCATGCGCAGCTTTTGCTGCTTTCATTAAAATGCCTTTACCTTGACCCATAGTTCTTATTTTCTCCCCGTCTGTTGATGGAGGTGAGAGAGCAGCTTGGTAGGCACCTGGCAGCCAGCCAAGGCCAATTCACCACACTTAATTAATATTTTAGTTTAAATACAAATGTGAAAATAAAGTTCTGAATTCTTTCAGCAGTTATAGAGACCAGTAGATATTTATTTGCTTTAAAATGTGTCTATGATGAAATGAACCAGCTGAGAATTTGCGGAGGCTTGCTAATACGTATGCAGTCCCAATGGACTGAAGGTGACTGACTGTCAAGGAAAAAAAAATGCACCTTGTTTTCAATAATACTTGCTTGTCTATTGATCAACATTAATAGGGTGAGAATAACATATGCTAGTAATGATCTCTAGTTCCTTAGTGATTTTTTAAAATAGACTGATACCTGTCAATAAATTAAGCACATCGTCAGATTCAATTTATAATCTGTCAAATGTGTACTTACTTTGCCAGTGTCCAGAGATGCTGCTGACTTGCAGTACCTGTGTCCTGAATATTGTAATGCTAATGCTATCTTGAGTATAAATAAAACCAATATTAACATCAAGGATTTAACTCTAGGTGGCAGTTTATTCCTTTTCTAAAATGAAGGGTTAGCACAGTACATCGATCAGCAAGCTTCTGTAAATGCAAGGTTAAAAATGCTGAAAGAGAAAGCAAATCAAGCTGTGATAACAGCTATTCTGATTTTTTTTTTTTTAATTTTTAATATATTTCTTCCTGTAGCCAGGTCACTGAGCAAATGGGGCTTAGAGGGCATGACTTGAATTGTACTGTCCTGAAGATTACGCTTTTCTATAAATCTAAGACTGCTATGAAGGGCCCGATCCTGGCTCCAAAAATCCTCTGCCAGTTATTCTTTTACCAAGTTTTGGGGTCAAACCTGTCTGTAACTACTGAATAAATTGTCCCTAATATCCTTGTTGCTGCTGCTTCAGGTACTAGACGTTGGTTTCTGCTCCTGAGCAGCCTGCATTCATTTTTACGGCCTCTTGCTGGGGTACTTCCTGTTGCAGGGTAACCTTTTCTTCTGGCTTTCTGCAAGCCATCTGCACCAACACTATGGATTCAGAACAAACTCTTTTGTCTGGTTGCACTTGCTGAGCTCTCTGTAAAACTGCTTCCTTTTTAAGGATAAGACTTAGTAATGTGCTTTAAAAACAGAAATGAGACATGAGAGTTACAAACTATTAATTCAGGGGGAATGAAGAATCCCAACGTGATGGTATAATAACACTGTATTGTTCCTGATCCAATTAAGGCAGCGCAGTTCTGGAAGGACTCTGATCAGGTCACTGACATTTTGATGCAGAAAATAATTAAAGATTGGAGAAGTTAGGAGCAGTCCAATATATAGGCATTATGATGAAAAGTTATCGGCGATTTCTCTATCACTAGAATTGCAAAAGATAATGAGCTTTCAGCACTATTTTGGCTCTTTCATTTTGCTTTTTGCCTTTTGATTGTGCAGGACAGTGGTAAGTATTTGTTGTCCTCACAAGTCATACACACCCACCTAGGTATCATGGGATAAGCAATACTACTACACTGATGTAGTACATGAAAGCTATACTCCAATTGCTTCTAGAGGTCAGGTTTACTGCACACATCACTATATGCAGTTTACATGTTTAGAGAGGCAAACTGTCTGGGTTACATAATTGAAATAAGTCAATAAAGGCTTGTAAAAAGATGGGTATATTCCGTACTATCCTTCACAGCCCTTCAAATAGATTGTTATGCTCAGCTCATTCTCAGTAGTTTGCCACCAATGTGGCTTCAGGTGGGTCTAATAAGATGAAAACAAATGTAAGCACCAGAGGATGGATGGTTGTAGAAAAGATGCTGTCCTGTCATTTGTTACCTGGGAGAAGAGGCTGACCCCCACCTCACTACAACTTCCTTTCAAGTAGTTGTAGGGAGCAATGAGGTCTCCCCTGAGACTTCTTTTTTCCAGACTAAACACCACCAGTTCCTCTGCTGCTCTTTGTAAGACTTGTGCTCCAGACCCTTCACCACCTTTGTTTGCTTTTTGTGGGAAGAAGTAAATGCAGTGTGATATATTTTCAAGTATTAAGCATTTGATAACTGGGAAAGTTATAGACTTGACTGGTCAATTGTTTTCTGTGTGCGAGGCTATAAATGAATAAATATTACTTTCACAAATTACTGCATAAATAGTCAAATTCTTGGTATAGTATGGTTCATCAAAGGAAATAAACTAAATAAGTGATACCTGAGGAAAAGTAAGAAATGCATAGTGTGAGCTTAAAAAGGAAAACAATAGGAAGTAGAATTAAAAGAAAATGTTTGAAGTTAGGTTGAGGAGTATTAACTTGGTGTACTTAGAAAGTAGAAGCCAGAGAAGGAACTAAAAATTCCAAGAAGGAAACTATGTATCAAGTTTTTTTTATTTGGCTTTTAATTGATTCAATTGCAAACAATCTCATCCTGCTGTAATTGATGCCAGTGACAAAACATTCAGTGACTTCAGCTGTGGCCAGATCAGCCTCACTAACTCCAGCATCTTTAACTGAGGTGGGAACAGATGTGTGTATACTGTACCTAATCCATATGCAGGGTGTACCATATGCTAGCTTTTTGGTTTAGCATTGACTGGGAAAAATCCTCGGACTGAAATGTTATTTTCTTGCTTGCCATAAACTCCTTTTGGGACAGTAATTCAGACCTAATATACTTTGGACGGTGTTCAGTAGTGCTAAAATTAGCTAAATATTCAAAAGCTAAATACTGCTTTCAAAAGCAACTAAACATTTAGAGGTTAGTGGAGAGTCTAGGGAACTGTATGTGTCTGCATTACAGCTGATCTAATCCTGTTACATATTGCGGGTTTTGCTGATAAGACTGACAGTTTCTAATTTCTAATTTAAATAGCTTTATGAAGATAATTTAAGTTTTGGGGAAGCTATATCTATTTTTTCACAATGCACCGTTGCATATTCATCATTATCCAACCCCAAACCTTTTTCTAATTGAGGTGAGCATGATGACTAAGTAACATAATAGATTGCTGCCAGAGAATATGGGAAGTAGTCCCAGCAATTTACGTATCTGTTTTTCATTTCACAAGTCAAAAACTTTCTGTGGATGACCACTGAAATCCTTGCACACAATCCAAGTGCTTTAAATAAAGTTCTCACAGGAATATGTGTTTTCATTTTAAGTACTCTTGTATTTGAAAGCGTATTAGACTGTACACAATCTAGATTGACTAGAGAGAAATGGGCACCTAACTGACACATTGGGTAGCTAAAATCTGACTTAATTTCCAGTGTTTCTGTAACTCTTGGTTAGATGCATGCAGTCACCAAAGTCCAGTGAAGGTTTGATAACTAAATCCTGGTGGATCTGCAAAACATGCTTTATTTTCCCCAAACATAGACTAAGAAATACAGTTCAGATGTTTACACAAGATTGCCATTTATTAGCTTCTTTCTCTCTCACCCCCACAGCAGGTGGGAACATGCTTGGCTACCTGATGTGACACTGCTGACCCTGAAGGTTTAAGCCACCTCGATGGGCTTTGTACTGAAGCAACTGAGACCCACATGCATATGCTGCACTCAAATGTTTCCACTATGGGTGAGGGTGGCGGGACACAAGGCTGTAACAGACACCTGAAGGAGCAGCGATGTCTGTTTTCACAGCCATTTGCTAAGCAAAAATGTGTCATTGTTTAAATGATAACTGTGAATGCTTATGTCTTTCCCTATTCTTTATAAGCACATACTAGTTCTTAAGAATGCATGTTGCTGGATTTTGTCTCAAATGAGACAGTTAAGTAAAAAGACGTCTTCCAAAGGGTAAAGATCTTCCACCAATTCTACCTAAAACAAGCTCTAACAAGCCTAAAACAAGCTTTCCTATCTTTTTTTTCCTCTCATTTCAGACAATTTAAGTCAAGGCAAGATACAAGCTACTTCAATCATTAACTCCTTATGTGCAATCATTAATTATCTCTCTTTGCAAAATCCCTGTTCTCTTTCATTACCATCAGATATTGAGAGCCTTAAATGTGGCCATGAAGGCCTGCTTTTGTGCCCTGAGCACTGAAAGCACCACTGGTTCTCATAGTGGTGTCATTAAAGGTTGGCAATTTGGTTCCAATTCATTTAGAAGCTTTCCATATGGTATAGCGCTCTCCTGAGGTTGAGCGACTGTTTCTTTTTTGGTTTTATATTTGTTGTGAAAATATCAAAATCCTGACTTCTCAGGCTTCTGGCTCAAAAGTTTGCTACCAGAGTTTCTTCTATCTCTTTTTCCAGATTTAGAAATTCAGTTAAGTCCCTTAGACGAATGTCTTCATATGTGGTTATACATAATGTCATGTAATTTTTTCCTCAAAGATATGTTCTGAAAAAACTGTGGGCCAGCTTAGCCTGTTGAGTACAAGCTCTAGGTGTTTCTTTATCAGTTTTGCCAGGTGTGTGTCTATGTGGGAATGTGCTAGAAACTTCATTGCCATAGCAAAAAAGCATGATGGTAAAGCATGATTTCTTGTGGACTGGATTTCCCTGTGGTTATCTTTGTAGAGAAGTTAAGGGGCCCAGAGTTGGTTTTGTTTAATGCACTCTCATTTTAAAGCACTTAATAATAGATCACAGCCACTCTAAGCATTAATATTAGTTACAATTATTTTATTGTTTTATCACCATGCTGACTCATTGAAACAATGTCAAATTCTACTGATTCAACTTCTGAAACTGCAGTATTTCCATTACTACATGAAGAAGAGATATATTTTTTTCAAGAGGCTATCTAGGAAAGGCACAAATTTCTATGGAAAAGCTAATTATTTTTAAAGTGACTTGGTAGTTATTTTTGTACTTTTTTGCATTTTAAACTGTCTTGCTTTTTCCCTACATATTCTGTTAACAAAGAAACTCCCTGATTTCACACTACTACATAAGCACACTTTAGGAACTTGTCGTCTATACCCAGAAATAAGTAGTCAAAAAGGTAAACTCAGGTTAAATCAGCAGAACAAGTCTCCCTCTTTCTCCCCCTGTGCTTAATGTATTTATTATAGCTACCACTGTACCTTTTCCCATGCTGCAGAATTCCTCCAGAGGTGCACATCCTCAAATACATTTCCAGATGTGCTAATAAGAAGCCTCATTCTTCGAGCAGACATATTTTCCATGGCTCTAAATGAAATTTAGAAAAAAAAAAAAAAAAAGCCTGTATTCTAAAAGAGCAAATGAAGTTTAGAACCTGAGACAGCTTTCTCGTCTCTTCTTTAAACAGACACACTGCAGAAACACTATGCTGTTATCTTTTGTCCAGATCACTGCTCTTAGCATTAGGCTATCCATTGCATGTAATGCTGTGTTCTCTGTTATGAAAAGAAGAAACTGTAATAGACCTTATCTGCCTATTAGGTGAAACTATGACAGGCTTTATTTTGATAGAACAGTTTTGTGAATTGATTGATTCATCATTTTTTTTGCCTACTGTTACTAATATAAATTAATAACTTGTATTTAATAATTGCTATGGAATGTGAGTTTTCCATACAAGTTTAAGGTCTTACTGGTCTTAGGGCTATTTTGCTGATACAAAAGTTTGATACATAAAAATTCCAAAAGCTTTTGAAAAATTGGTTTAATTTTAAAATATTCTTTTTGAACAATAAATACTGACTTGTTCTGAAACTGAGACATCAGCTGTTTCTATAAAGATGGACTTGGGCATGTCCAAACTCTTTGTTTAGATACAGAAGATAAAGGAAGAAGAAAATGTTTCTCTAAAGCAGTGGGAGTTATCAAATACAGGCTTCAAGCAAAGAAAAAATTGATTAAAATGTAGTTGTTGATATCCTTATAGAAAAGCAACAGTGGATTCCTAAAAGTGAAAAGTCTGGGTTGTGAACTGAGCTACAGGAATATACCAAAATAGAGGTAATTAAGAAAAATCAAAAATCTGAGCTAATTCAAGTATTTGTTATTAAAATTTTCTGACTCATTCTAAAAAGTGACTTTTTTTTTTGTCTGGAATGATGTGCCCCACTAGGGTCTCAAGCATCCCCAGAACTGTTCAGTAATCATTGGCACCCAAACCTTTTCAAATCTTGTAGCAGTTGGGTACATAGGCCTTTCTGAAAATTTCTGCCTTAAATCAACATCTCTATGATTTAGAGGGGAGTTATTCTGCTGAAATAAAGCAGGTATTTTAACAGTGTACCTCACAATATTATAAAGAGGAATAGAGGCAACCTTGGGAGGCAATTTAATCAATCTGTCTGAGCAGAGCAGGAATACGATGCTAGGTCTCCTGCAGTCTCTGTTGCTGTTAATTGATTCCAGCGTGATGTTTGGCTTTTTCATAGCAGCATGAAACTACTAACTCAGGCTCACCTTCTAACAGGATATACCTCTTTGCTCAATTCAAAGTAACTTTACCTAAATATTTTGTATTTATTTTTTGCATTCTTGTGCCCAAGCATAGTATTTTCGCTTCTGTAATTATATTTCATCCTTTTTTTCATGATTCCCTGCTATTCTCTCAATATCATTTTGAGTTCTGATCTTCTCCTCCAGCATTCTTATGATTCCTTCTAGGTCTGTCTTTTCCTCAGATATAACAACTTACTCTCTATTCCACCATCCAGACTGGGAAAGACATGGACTGGAGCATGTATATAGACAGGCCATGTTTACATCTACTATGTCCCTTCATTTTTGGCAGTCAACCAGGTACAAAGATGTGTTTAGATATCTACCCAAACAGGTTGCACCAGCTTTTAGCGTTTACCTCTGGATCATGTTTCCCCTGGTTCTATAAAAGAGTATACTGCACAGTGTGATCACCTAATTACAACAAGATTTAGAAATCTAATTTTCTTCCCTATAACAGCAAAGCCTGTTTTAAAGGAAAACGGACTAGTTCAACCAAAACATGTAAAAAAAATGTCAAAAAAAGAAATTGTTGTTTGCATTTTTTATTTCGTTTCTTAATACACAGTTCTGGGTCTTAGCAATTTTCTTTTGTTTATTTCATACTTATTCTGAATATCAAAGTTAAGAGCTCTAGAGTTTATCAGACCTTAATTATTTTTTACACTTAGATGTTACACATACCTTTTTCCAAGTCTTCTAGAAAGTATTTCCAAGTCTTCTAGGAAGTATTCTATCCTTCATGAGTTTCTAAATGCAGTTGTTAATGGCCTTGCAATTATGTTGATTAGGTCTTCATGTATGTGAGGAAATTCATCAAATTGAGCTAATGTGAAAATTTAAGTACTTTCTTACCTGTGCTTTCCATGCTCTAACACAGAAAATTATCAACCAAATCTCTAGGTCTATGACACTCTTCTAAAATAACCTCTAAAATGCCTACTTCTTCCTTGGGTATATGAATAACAGGTTACCTGTATCACAGTGATAGTTATATTTCTGTGAACTTACTTGCATGTTAGGTTCCTTTATGGTAAATGCAATTATCATAAAATCCAACTTGTTTATAAACTTTTATGTCCAGTGATTTGAGTTTGTTTCACTCCAGCATCCATTTGCCTTCTGAGTAGAAGACTTGGAATATTTTAAAGGATAGTGCTCTTATTTCTGTGTCAAAAAAGCATTCCACACCCAACTCAATTTACTACTTACTTAAAAAGCCTTAGCCACAATAACTAAACTGCTAGCTTATTTCTCACTGCATCACTTCTGTCTGTGAAATAGAATCTCTAGACAGATCTAATGGCTTGTGGAAAATAAGCATTGAATTACTGGGCAGTGTTGCTACATTAGTGTAGTGTTCATTTCAGAACATGTTTTACTTGAGGTAAACTTACATATCCTGAGCTATTTTGTTCATGGAGCTGAACATTACAGAAGCAGCCTTATGAGAAAACAGCAATGAACAGCACCATTTAAGCAAATGGTTAATTTTATCTTTGTTTTGCCAAGTCACAATTCATTGTCCTTCCTGATGGTGCAAAACTAATTGTCTCTTATCACAGTTACATTACCTCCAAAGGCAAATAAAATTAATGCAAAGTAAACATCACCATGATCAGAGTCTGACTGATTAAAAGGGAAATAAACTTGTATGAAGCTGATGCTGAAATCCACAACAGGGTCTCTCAGAATTATAAATCAACAAGTTCTCCAGGTTATCAGCAACTGCTCCAGTTCATTATTTTGTATTCTTTGCTTTAACCTTGGGTGACCCTTAATGCATTGCTCTGCAGTGATTAATATGACTGATGAAAATAAACTATGGAAGAGCAGTGCTGTACTGCATGACTAATTACTCTATCAGGTTACTTGTTTACAGCTTTTAAAAAATGTTTTTGTTCATATAGATAAATCAAACCCTGGTAAGCTCTGTGCTGTATGTGAAACTATCATATCTCACTATGGAACTTCCAAGGGGAGTCCTTCATTTTCAAGGAATTATACTTCGAACTGCAAAATATCCAGCCTTTATTTTTCTTCCCTTTGGTATTCAATCCCTTTAGCATTTACCATATTTGCACAAAGGTCTTGTTTGAGTGTGGGAGTTACAGTAATTCTTTCTTCACAGTTCACACTTGAACAAATCTATATACTAAATTCGTTCCAAGAAATCTCAAATACCTTTGTCAACAGTTGATTGCTATTGAGTCAGAATGGATCAAGGAGAATAAGGCATGACTATTGACGGGTCAGGATCATCATTTGCTGTTTTAAGTTTAAAAAATGAAAATGTCTGACTTTATCTAATCCCAGTCTTCAAAAGAGTACAGAAACATTATTGGGAAAACAGACATTTCAAATGAAAGAAAATGTTATATTTAATCAAAAGTTGCAATTAGTTTTATGTGAAGCAAGTAAAATTGTAGAAAATATGAAGATGTATATTTACATGGGTTTTGTATTTGAAGACTTGACAGTTACTCTATACAGGATAATTGATTTTGGTGAATATGATTCTTGATTGAACTGTATGGCTTAGTCTCTTACAGGGAAAAATGTCTAAGAGTTTTTAAAACCCACACAATCACAAAAAGTTCAGAAATCATTGTATTCTACAAGCTCATACATTGACACCAACTGGACAAATAAGTAGAAGACTATTGTAAAGAAAGAAAACAATTATTTCCCATGTGCATTGGTGATTGTACAAGTCTGGAGGTTAAATTGTGAGAGAGGGTGCTCACATGAATATGTACCTACCTGGAGGGCAGGGGAAACTGGAGCTTCTCTTCAAATTATTCCTGGACGAGATAAAGCCTATTTCTCCTCAGCAAAAAATGCACTGGAGATAACAGGGTTTATTAGCGGTATCTATAATAAATATTTAATGTATGGCATATTAAATACCTCAAAGAGAATGTATTAGGACATTGATGTGGGCTTTTGAGTGAACCCAAAACACCAGGCAAAGTGGGAATTGGGAGCCTCCATTCTCTATCTGAGTATATGAGGCAACAAAGAGAAAGACAGAATCCAGAGGATGGAGTTACTTGAGGAATGCAACGAAATATCCATATGCAACTTTCTGAAGGAAAAGTTTATAATGATTCTAGGTGATGTTCTGTTTATTTCATATGCACTTTTTCCTTTCCAGTCCTTCAAACTGCAATCTGAGTCTCTTAATTTATATATATATATAAAAAAAAGTAGTTTTTTACCTTTTTTTTTTTTTTTTTTTTTTTTTACCAGCAGCTTTTTTTATTTTCATGTAATGTGGTAAGTGGGTTATTTTGCCACAAGTAAACTGTCTCATCAAAGACATAAATGGGGTGCAGGCAATCTGGATGCAGCTAAGTTGTATTGGTTACATTTTGTAAGCTGAAGATCTGCACAGCATTCACTGGGAGTTCCCAGAAGTTCACCATGTTGTCACATACTGGCTTTGAGGGGTTTTGCTAGGCACAGGGAAGTGTTCCCCTTGAGACACCAAACTGCCCTTCTGCAAAACAGCAGGAGAGAAAGTTTAAAATAGAGAAGTCCACTCTTGGGGTGAGAATTACCAAGTACTAGAATAGATGTCATGGGAGGTTGTGTAATTGTCGTCTTTAGGGGTTTCTGAGAGCAACAGTAAAGCAAAACCTCTCTCAAGTATGACAACACACAGCTGATGTGTTTTCCTGATACATATTTTATTTTCTAAAATCCAGCACCCATAATATTTTACAGAAAGGAAAATGCATTACATTTAATATTGTTGTCAAAACAATAGCTGTGGTGTCAAAATACTGACTTCCAGTTTATCGTCTTTCACACAAAAAACTAAGCATGTGATAAAGATGAACTGAATTCTTGTATCTGTTCAACTATTTTTCAATTAAATAGTTTCACCTTAGAAAAACTGTAGAACAGAATTCAAAATTAATTTGTTGAGAGTGAATTTGTATAGGCGTACTATTATGGTCACAGAATACCATCGTCACTGTATTTAAGATCAATAAACAATTACAGCTGCATTCCCTGCAATTGAACAGGTAAAGAGAAGGTGAAACTTCTTTCAAATAGCAGGTAAGTCATCCTGTAATGAGGGAGTTAATATGGGGCAAACATATTCGAGAAGCATAGAATCATCGTTTGTGTTGAAGGGACATTCAAAGGTCATCTAGTCTAACCCCCCTGCACAGACATTTCAAATAAACTTGTTCTAGTTTAAATGCAATTTCATACTTGTTAATGCATTATTGGCCCATTCTGAAAATCTTACTGATGTCCTTTTTATGAATTTACCAATTCTTCTGCTCTTCTGCAGCATGTTCTGAGGATTAGAGAACAAGTCTTTCCCTCCCTTTCCATCAAGATCAGCTTTTTACCTGACATGGAGAAGCTTTCTTACAAGAATGTTTAGCTGAGGCCTCCGGCAAGCACGAAACTAGAACTTCCCATAGACATCCTGACGGATAGCTAATGCCAGGCCCTCTGCGATGCTCTGGTGGCCATTAGCCTGCTGGCTTAAAGTTAGCATCTTTGTATCATAGCAACACAAGAGAATGCTAAGCATGGGTAGTACAATGGTATTTTGTTACCTTTGTAACAGTTGGAGAAATCCTGAATTGACTCTTATGTTTGAATGATCTTTATGTGCAAATTTATGAAGCAGGTTTCTCACATCAGATACATAAATCATGGTATTCGAGCATAAAGCCAATTTCTAGATGAGCAAAATGGCCTCTTTCTGTCTTAAAATGTATGACTACATCACCTGCTTTTCAGTCATGCAAGGAGAAACAAGTTCACAATGTTACCGTGATGAGAGCTGGTCAGCTGGTTATTTTTAGCTTGAGCTTGCACATTTAGCAAACTCCCACAAGAGGGAACATTCTTTACCTGCAGCCGATTAGCATTCAGAGCTGCACAACTCCATCCATTTAAGCATCAAAACAGCTATTTTAGTCTTATTTTTACAACCAAATGCTTGTTGTTCAGTATTGAGGAAAAGGTGCACTCATAAGAAACAGTACAATGCGTTTCTGATTTCAAAAGCTAAATGCAAATACTGATTTCTAAAGTCTCTGGCATTGAGTAACAAGCACATAGTCATTACTGCAGCTATCCTCTGTCAATAATGGCTGTAGCCATTAAAACTCTCCTGGAGCAAGGAATGGAATTTTCATTGTATTGGTTAAGGTTTCTTTCAAATTTTTCATCTCTACATCATTAAAATTTTAATAGAAGCTCCTATTCAAGTCCAAACCCCTTTATTTAATTCTATTTAGGGTGATATTTTAGGATAGGCAGGATCTCTTCTAATTGTGCTTCTTGACCTGGCTGAAGCGGTTCACACCCCAAAAGGTTCATCTTTATCCCTGCTTAGCTAGCCAGACAGAGGTACCCCAGGGTAATGCCAAGTTAATGTCTGGGGAGGCTTGTAAGTATGATCTACAGTTTAATATTATTATATACCTTAACAAATTCTTGTGGAGAATGTTCTTAGAAGGACCCCCACAAAAAACCTTCCTTCTGCTTGCTGTTGTCTCCTGGTCTATTCCCACTGCATAGTGAGATGCTGTCTGAATTAGTGGATATATACAAGGAATCATAAAAACAAAAAGAGAGGGACAACCCAATGTTTTGTTTAATTACTGCACTGCACAGGTGTTACAGTTGATTAGAAAGGTGAACTTCAGTCCAATTTTTAAATTGTTCATTGTTTACCAGGAGAGAGCTGAACTCTTTTTCCTTTCCTTCAAAAGAAAGGCAGCCTATTGACAATTTGTAAAATATCTTTCTTTTTATCTTTCAGTTCTCCTTATAGATACTTGGTGATAATACTTATGATGGTAAATTCAGAGTTTTTCAAACCTGACATCAAAGGGGTTCTGTCATTCACTTTGCAGTTGCTGAAGGTGCTGAGCATTGCATTTATCAGAGACTTCTTGAGGTACCAGTGTGCCATTTTCTATTCTCATCCTTTTAAAGATTTCCTGAAATTTCCTGCCTCCTTCTGTCCACTTCCCTGTCAAGAACTCCCTGCCCTTTTTCCTAGAATCCCAGTCTAGTATCCTTAATTTTTCCTCTTTCTGCATGTGTTCTAGGTGGTTCTTTTGTACCCTCATTCCCACAGAAAATACTCCCATTCCCTTCCCTTATGTCAGTATTTCTCTTTTCCAACTTCCCTGTACCGTAATTATTCTTTTTTTAGGTCATTCTGATGCTGATGCTTAAAAACTGCATAGTGCACATCAATAGGGAGATGATGAAATTATTGTTTCTCTGGAAGGTTTTACTGGCTGGCAAAACCTGAGACATTCATTTGTCTTCAGTTACAAAGGCACTTGAAGCTGCTGGATATCTGACCACAATGACAGATATCTACAGAATCTAAATTTGTTCTATATTTCTAATATTTTTGCCTCCAGCTTCCATTGATTCCAGTATCTGCTTAGGGGTTGAACTGAAAAGTTCTGCTACATTGTATACAACAGAGGAATAGGAGGAAACAGAGGTAGGAGACCAGCTTTGCTAAGCAAGCAACATCACTGAAACATGAGAGCGTTGGAAAGTTCTTAACAGATAAGGGATATATAATCTGACACAGATGCCAAAAACCCTCTCACCCAACCCCCTCATTATTAGTTGCTCCAAATAACTGAGTCTGATTTGTGGGCAGATATTAGCTTTAAATCTAAATGAAATAGTAGCAGTAGTAATTTTGTATGCCCAGATATCCCCCTTATTTATTTGCTGCTTGAAATAAGTTTAAGGATAGTCTTTACGAAAAGTATGCCGGTATATCAAGAGTAAACCTATAAAAGCTGACATCTTAACTGGCTGTTGAATAAAGAATATACTGTATAGGAGTCTTGCAATTAGGAATGAACAGGTGGAGATAGTTAATGTAAATTTGTGCTCTCACTTGTACAGCAAATGTTTTCCTTTTGACTTCCCAGTCCATTATGAAGTCAAACTCCAGCCAGGAGGAAATGTTTAGTACTTTTAGTGACCCCTCTAGCCCTCAGCGGAAAGTTTACCATGTTCTTCCTGAAAAGCCCTGTGTCAGCGATTACAGGTATGCCAGGTGGCAAACACTTCTCACCAATAGTGCCCCTGGCAAGGGCAGGCCAGGCAAGCACGGGTAGATCTGGATCTGATGACACCAGTTCTTCACATGCAGGTCCTGCTTCTGTGTCCCTGTTGCATCTGTTGCATGTGGAAAAAGTACCACTTCTAGCATCGATGCTCTCCAAAGTGCAGATTGTTGTTTAGTTTTAACATTCCTGTGAATAAAATTCAATTGCTGGATGGGTTTTGGTAAATAAACACAGAAGAACCATGAATGCTGCCCAAGCGAATTAAAGCAATACTGCTGGGGAGTGTTTGCTTTAGTAGTGGTGTCTTCTAATGTTCGGTACTTCAAGAAAGCAATTAAGACATAAACTCTTAGGCCTGGTAAGAGTTTTTGTACTTTTGAACCATCAGGGGAGTTAATTGGTTATGTATTAGCTGCAGTCCTAAATATATAGACTGTTAATGCCCAAGAGACAGGTCTCATTTCCCTTATCCAAAACGTTCTTTCTGCTCTCGCACGAACAGCTACCATCCCCATGCTGCAGCAACATTTATGGTTGCATTAGGATGACTATATGCACTGGACTAAAACTGCATAACATTTATTCAGAATGAAAAAATGGCAATACCAGATACTTTTCCCCCTTTTCACCTTGGTTCCTGTTGTGATATTCAGTAGAGCACCTATCAAAACCAGCTGGACAATCAGAAGTTTTTAGTGGCATCAGTATCTTGGTAGACGTCCTTAAGGTATTTCTATTAAATTGCTATTGGTTTCTTCAAGCTAATCATTCTTCTTTTAATCTTAAAAGTTCCAACTTCTGTCACTGGAAAAACATGGAAAAGAAAAAGGAACAAAAAAATTTCCTTAAATCTTACTTGCAACCCCTAATGAGAAAAGAAAAAAGTAAAAATCTGTCATCTCATTCAGAAGAAAGAAAAAAATGCTAGGTTTTTTAAGTGAAATAAATGCTTTCCCTAAACATGATCGCAGTTGACAAAATGCTGAATGTTTAGGTGGCAATTATAGCTCTTTCAGAGACTGTCAAATCTTGTCACAACACATGTTATAAATGAGGACAGATTTAGACATCCTTTCTGACAGTTATGTGTAGGATGTGGATGGTTGGCAGTTAAATTTCAAATGCAGGGAAATTTTCCTTCCAATAGATCTTTGCTTGTTTATTAAGAGGGAGTTACCGTGCGCTGAATCTTGTATCTACCATGTGCAGCTTTTCTTCCATACAGCATTTGACATTTCACTTTAACTTTCTTTGTGACAGCCATCTGAACATTGTTTTAGGTAAGAAGTAGCCTACGGTGCTCTGGAGATGTATACAATTTTCAAAGCTCTTGGTGTTTTCATAGTGAGATTAGAGTGGGAAACGTGTCATATTATACATGGATGGATAGAGAGCAAGAAAGCAAATAACAGACACTGCAACAATACTAATTGAAGGGAGCAGCTTCATGATGCACACAGAAAGTGGGATAATGCACTAGCCCACATTCATCACGAGACATGCAAAATGTTGATGAAGTATTAGTAATAACAACGTGGATTGCAAAGCACAATTCATGTGACGATAAACTACTCAGGTGTCACTAACGGCTAAACCTGACATGGATTTCAAACTGATTCTGATGTTAAGTGGCCAAATGGCATGGGAAGAAGAGAGAAAAGAGGAATCATACTACCATGGGCCAGGGTCCTGCCTAGGTCAGACAGAACAATTTTGGAAGCTTTGGCAGCAAGCATGCTGCAGCAGCCTCAATATCACATTTGATGAGTGCAGCATAAGCCTTTCTGGCTGCAGCAGCCTCAATCTGCTAACCAGCACGGACAGTGACAAGCTTTGCATTCACCCTTTCTGCAAAGGTCAATGAAGAGGTGGGAAAGGCAGCATCTCCCAGTTAAGTGATGTCCAGCATACACTGCATTGTATACAGATAGTGGAGAGAAGGGAGCAATAGCTCCTTTAGTCCCTGCTCCAAGTGCTAATAATCCCTCCAAGCTCTTGGAAGAATCTCCTCCTGGAAGAACCTGGTAAGAGGGAAAAAAAAATCTGTTCACCCATTTCATAGTCTGCTTACACTTGAATATGTCACATTACAGAATTTTATGAATGGTGGTGTATAAAACCCCAGTGAATTAGGTAAGTGTAATGCTATAGCATTTCATAGAGCTAGTGAAGAAGAGATGTCATCTATGATATCAGGACCTTGTGACTTCTATTTAGCTATAGTAGCAGCCTCACATAACAGAGTTATTCACGTGCATACTGTTAAGCAGATATTTGAGTAGTTTGCTGGACTGGGACCAAAGTGCTCATTGCGTTGGAGGACTGAACCCATAAACTGGAACACTGTGGGCAGCTATACCTTTTGCAGAGCTGAAGTTTTTGTACTTTCTATTTTTATAAGAGTGACAGTGTTATGTAACTAGCATATAGATGTGTTCATTCCTAAAGATCAAAAAATATTCAGAAATATTTGTGAAATTCTATCTTAAGTAGTACAGCTTAAGCCCTTGAATTCTGAATGGGTATCCCCTGTTTCTGTCTGGACACAGACCATTCGCTTAGCCCTAATGACATGCATACAAATAAATGCTTGCTATTTCACAAATGTGAAAATAAATTTACTGGTTCTGTGCTTCAAGACATCAGCATTTATTGGCTCTTTTGGGAAAATAACAGACTTACTTGGTTAATTTATACTCTATTCGAATACGGACCAGCATCTCGCATCTCGGTGCTCTTCATGAATAGAGCTATATATACCCAGGCATCTTCCCTTCTATTCCCTTGTATGAAAAAATCTTAAGGGGTAGAAAATTACAGGATGTCTCAGATATACATAATTGATTTTCCCATATACTACTAAAATGTTACATAGGCTCATATATTGACAATTTTTTAGTTATTTGCTCAGCTTCTTACTGAGCTGAGTTTTCATGTCTCTTCGTGAATTTAGAGGTTTATTCACTATCTATGAATAAATTCTACTCAACAGCATTTCTCCTTCTCAATCATTTAACCAATAAACTTTCTTGGTAATAAAATATTACAAAATGTTTGTCTATTTGAGAAGTATTTTTGAGCGCTTTAAACTTAAAGGAAATGTCATATTTGTGTGTATGCATTCAGAATAAAAAAAAGAATCAGCTACTTCAGAAGTAATGTTATTAGTTCATTATGGGAGTACACTATCTACTTTTACAATTTTAGGCAATAATTCTGATTGTAATGGAGCCTATCAGAAAATTAGAGGCAACAACACTTTTAGCCCCTTTTAGTGTCTGAAAACTAAGATTATAATTGTTTGAGGTTTTCTCAGACTATTTCTACCTGTATTCACATATTTCTAACTATGGGGAAAAAAAGGAGAGATATCCCCCATAAGAATAAAATGAGCAACATATTCTCAGATAGTATTTGTAAGGGAGCCATTGACTGAACTTAAGAAAAATTAAAATGCAATAGCATATGCTGGGCTGCAGCAAAAGGAGTGTGTCCAGCAGCTCGAGGGCATGATTCTCCCTCTGTACTCTGCTCTCGTGAGACCCCACCTGCAGTACTGCATTTATCTCTGGGGCCCCCAACACAAGAGGCATGCGGATCTGTTGGAGCCAGTCCAGAGGAGGCCACAAAGATGGCTAGAGCACCCCTCCTGTGAAGACAAGCTGAGAGAGTTGGGGTTGTTCAGCCTGGAGAAGAGAAGGCTCCAGGGAGACCTTACAGCAGCCTCCAGTGCCTAAAAGGGGGCCTACAAGAAATCTGGAGAGGGACTTTTTACAAGGGAATGTAGTGATAGGACAAGGGGGAATGGCTTTAAACTGACAGAGGGGAGATTTAGATTAGATATCAGGAAGAAATTCTTTCCTATGAGGGTGGTGTGCCACTGGCACAGGTTGCCCAGAAAAATTGTGGCTGCCTCATCCCTGGAAGTGTTTAAGGCCAGGTTGGATGGGGCTTTGAGCAAACTGGTCTCTTCAGGGTACAACACATTGCATGAGAGCTTTCAGAAACTGAGCATTCGTGCAGTAGAGCAAGTACGTGTGACCTCTACAAAGTTATTCAGTTACCTGCAAAAGAAAGGTAGGCTAATAAAGGTTAAACGTGGCCTCTTGTCAGCAGCATTTCCTGAATTTGTTTGGCTGAAAGATAATAATTTTGGCAAACAATCAGAAAGAAAAGAATGAAGTACAAATTTTTTCTGTACAGTCGAGTACAGAAAAAATTTGAGTAGAATATTTAAAATAGGCCAATTACTAACGGGATTTTTTTGTATGTAAAAGACATCGCTTGTTAATTCACGTTTCTGACTTTCCCCTGAAGTCATTTTGGCCACTTTCAGAATTGTCAGGAGCTTATCAATGCCTCTGAATGAAATGCATGAGTATTGTCAGTTTCCACTTCATTCTGTAGTGTTAACATGCAAACCAGTGCAATTTTAGAAAGAGTATCCATTTGATAATCTTGAACATAATACAATGCCTGGATGGCATAAAGTTAATATATGAATATTAACTTTTAAAATCCAGAATTTATGTAAGAGTAGGCATGTCTCTGCTTGCTGTTTTGTAAATGAGATGGGCTATTTTTCTGTCAACTTGACTGATAAAAATTCCTTTGTAAGACTTCATATAATAAAAGAAACCTTGTAAAGAGCGAATAAAAGACAGCAGACATATAGGGTGAGATCTATCTCACCAAATTTTTGGCACCTACACTTGACTGAAGAGAGAGTTGTTTTCTTGAGATATTTCTCTCTATTGCCTGATCAGAGAGCTGGGGGTAATGCAGTCAACTAAGTCAGGGCAAATGAGTTTCGCTTCTGGTATGAAAGCAGGATGCTGATACAGATTGCTGTTTGTAGGATGCGTCTGTTGGAGGATGCTGATACAGTGTGATAAGAGAAAGAAACATTTTTGGCACTCGTTGGAGAAGTAAAGGCTTGATGCTGCAGGGCTCTGTGACTCCCGTTGGCTTGGAGAAGTAGTGATGGTGCTTTGTACCTCACGCGATTACAAGTTTAGCATGTTGCCTTCCCCCTGCATGCTGAGTGCCTGCTGCAAGGTGCTGAGCAACCTCAAACCTCATTAGAGTCATTGGATAGAGCCCTGAGCTATCTCATGAGATGAAGTTGCACTATTTATACACTAAGAACATATGTATACTGTACTATTAGTGCTAATATTTTTGTCAGAACACTTTTTTAAAGCAAAATGTGAGAACATTTGTGGGCAGTAATCACAAAACAGGGTTGACAGCTCCTTCCTTCCTTACTCAGTCACAAACATTTTTCCTTTCAACAGATTATGAAATGTAAATGGAAAACTGGTCATTTTCAGAAACTAGTGTGATGTGGTTGATAATACGTGAATACCAAAAGAGAGCTGACAAATTTCTCACCAAATAGAAACTGATACTAGCAGGGTGCCTGTGGCCCTACCTTGAATTGAAAGAGGAGCTACGCAGCCTGACAGTAGTACCTGTGAGCAGGGAGTGCATACTGCATTTGCAAAAATTCATAAAACACAAGGGGGACTAAGCCACCCTCTTCCATTGCCACCTGCCTAGGAGTTCTGTGTCAATTTTTATTTCACCAATAGCCTTCCATAGTCACAGAAGTCAATCAATAATGAGGAATACATATTTAATGTTAATATCAAATGTTATTACAAAACTATCCTATGTCTGCGTAATTACCTGTGTAAAAGTGGAGCAGCCATGTCAATGGGATCTATCTTTAAGATAGATAAGACAACAGAAACATCTATCCCAGTTGGAAAAGCCCAGACCAAGTCAACAATAACCCTTCCTCAGGGCTGAGAACTGTGCAGGAAAAGCTCTCTTTCCACAGACATCATGCTTCATACTCCCTGGTACTAAGCTATGGGATCTCAGGCAAGAAAAACTACTGGATATTGAAATTTCAGAACAAGGAGTATGAAATTACAGGAAGGAATAATAATGTCACCAAATTGTTTTGTTGCCCAGAAAATGACTTGCTCAGATACACAGAGCTGTTTGCTGTACTTGATCATCAATGAATCATCATCAGGCCCAAGCTGCCTGCATCAACAGAGAGTGTAGTAACTTCTGCACGTTCTCCATCACAACTTTCTCATCTCTACAGAGCGTGGGATAAGAAAAAAAGATAAAACAGAAAGCTCAAACAAATCCTACCTGATGAATCACTGTAGTGAGAAAGATTTGTGTCATTTCAGGCTCCCTCATTCATTCAGAATAACATTATCTGCTAATGCAGTAGTAAGTGCATGATAAAACCAGACGAAATCCACCTGAACAAGGCTTAATGACACTTGGTCAGGTTTAATGACAAGGTGCTCCCCAGAGAGTTCCTCTTCTCAACTTGAACATAGCTTGTTTTTAAAAGAGTACCTCATTTAGGAACTGAAGAAATTGACCTGTAATATTCTTTACCTTCTAACAATGATTATGAGCAACAAATAGAGACACAGCAAGCGCACAGGCCAGGCATTTTATTTTTGTAATTATTAAGTACTTTTACAAAGACTAATGCATCTGGAATTTTGTAAGCTAGATATATTTATGATCTGTGGGCAGTTCTCGATATAGTTATGATCTATCCTTGTTTGGATAAAATCCATTTTCTATTCAGGGTAAGTGAAGGAATACTTTAATGCTTGCTAACTTCGTAATGGCAAAGAATAGAAACCCCCTTCCAAATTGTGGATCAGTGTGACAAGGCTGAAAAAGGTGCTCCATCCTGTAAGCCAAGGTTAATACAATAAAGTTTGAATACAAATGCACTCCTTTGGTGGAACTGTACATTGTGTGCCAGGAAGCAACAAGGACATCAGAAAGTCAAGGAGACAGAAAGAAAACACCTGGAATATATAAACAGGGCACAGAGTGACAGACCTTGCTGCTTGGCCTGAACAAGACTCTGGGTAATACAATCGCTGGAGTCTACTGTCAGATGACTTTCGGGAAGACACCTGGTTCAGAATGAGCAAAGGATAAGGTCAAAGATCAGAGCAGGGTTAGGACACCTGAGGGGTCACCTAGACGAGTATAATGGGACATAACAATGTCTTCAACACAAGGTTTAGAAAATTTGGCACCCCAGCAGCAGAAAGAAATGGGAAAAAAGGATCCAGACAAAAAGCAGGCAAGACCACAACAGCCAGAGGTGTTTAGGAGCAGGGCAGAAGAGGATTCAGGATCAAAAGTGAAGGGCAGTATAGGAAAACAAGGACAGGGCTCAGGTCCAGCTCCAGTTAGTCCAAAGCCAATGGGAAATCTTTGAACAGACATCCAAGGCTTGGAACTCCTTTTTATGTGAGCATTTGTCAGTTCTGCACAGTTCACCACAGCATTAGGGGACATTTAAAAACCTTTGCTTTGTGTGAGTGAAAGAACCAGTCTGGAGGCACAGTGCTGCGGCAGTAGTATGCAGGCTTGGCATTATGTCTCATCACTCATTTCAGGACTTACTGTGTTTGGGAAAACAAGGTGTGTTTATATTCTCTGCATACAAGTAGGTCAGGGCCAAAAAACACTTGACTCTATCATGTTTCTGAGAAATAGCCCACAAATTTCCAAATATTGGCTAACCACTGCCACTAAAAAAAGGGGTAATAACATGTTTAATTTTAACCACCTGAATAGTCCTATCGAATGTAGGCATGTGTACACATTCCTGAAAGCCCAGGCACCGAAAGAGCTAATCGCACATTAATTATCTCCAGTGTGCAGGAGATATATTTTAATAAGACATTTAAACATATCTAAAACTATTCTTCTTTTAATGTTAGTACAAAAAACCCTATTAACTTTAAAATGTTGGCATCTGTGTTGATTTATTTAGATTGCCTACTTCTGTAGCAGTTAAGTGGTTATTTACAAATTGTGTAAAACTGTCTGATCAGCTAAACCACTGATCTTTTTTCAGGAAAAAAGCAAACACTTTCTGTAAACAAAATCAACAATTATGCCCAATCTGAAACATGTGAAGTTGTAATGTTTATGAGCCAATGAGCAAGATACTTACTAAAAGGCTAGCAGTCTTAACCAGAAGAAGACTTTAATTAGTTCTCAGTCAAACCAACAGACATCACGAGTAAGTTACACCCCTTCCCCCAACCAAATGTTGATGTTTTTCTTAAGGAAGACAAATCTTAACATTTTAAAGGAGGAAGTTATGTAAATATTCTTAATAAAATACAAATAATTGCTGCAGCACTTTTATAAGCATTAATACATATATAAAACATACATAGAGAATTGCACAACACTGGTTGAAGGGCTGTATTTTTTAGGTACATGGTGCACGGCTGACCTGTGCAACTTTCTAGGTATCAGTCTATTAATCCCATTTAAAAAAAAAAGTGATCTGAAGCATCACAAGGATCTAGTCCTTTCAGGTGACGAATGAGAGGCAGCTGGTATTGATTTCTAAAGAGGAGCACAGCATGAACTTGAACTTCCTCGAATGTGAAGATAAAAAGGAGAGCCATGAGTTCCATTCAAAACTGGACAGGAACTTAAGGAACAGACACCAGCTAAGTTCTGGGGTGTTTATTCATCTTACCTAGCAAGTACATGGCTGCCTCCTTGAACTTCAAGCTGAATTTAAGAATAATCTCTGAAAAGTACGTCTTGTCAGTCTGCACTTGATGTGACTAGAAGCATAGGTGCATTGCAAGGTTACACCAGAGAAGGATAATTGAAGCCTCTTGACTGCCAGAAATAATGAAAAGAATCTGCTGTCTAGCAGTCCAGGAACAGAAATGCAACCAAAAGGACTGATTGTTTCAGCAAAGAGCTGGCATATAACATTGACTAATGGGATAGACTTAGCTTTTGTTCATTCCTCAACAGTTTTCACGGCCAAGCGTTACTTCCATCTTATTCAGATCTGCAAGTTAACAAGCACATGTATGCTGGAAGTCCAGTTGGTCTTGTTAAATGTTAAGGATTTTTTTCTGTTCATCTCAACGGGTTTCACTTTTTGTGAAATAATAGCTTATGAACAGGATGGGAAAGGGACATAGCTGAGTATCATCTTAATTTTAATGGTCACACAGTACAGAACATCCTAGACATTCCCTTTCAGTGATGGAATTGCTCACTGCTTGATGAGCCTTAAGTACTGTTTGATGAGCTGTTATACCTCCCTGCCTTTTTAGTACCTCAAGTAGTTTCTAGTGAAAGCATGGAACTTCTGAAACCCATTTTGCCACAGTATTAATGATAGTAAAATCTATGCCAATGTGAGAAACTGTTTGCAGAATGCTACACAGTTCTGTATGTCTTTATTTTGTTCAATTATTTCAATATTTTCAGTGTTTCTATCTGGGGGAAAAAATATTTATGTTTTTTCTCTTAGTGCTTTCACTAGGCCCTACCTTAAGTGAGGAACTATGGGGAAGACAATTTTTCTGTTCCAGCATGGTTTCCAAAACCTTTTGTGGCCCTCCCAAAAATGACCTTACTGATCTTCTGTGTCATAAATATGCAAGCTTTTTCCATTAAAAAAATGCAGTTATTGTACATTATAGGTATGTGAACAGCATCATCCAGCAGCAGACACCAGTTCACAATGTGGCAGAGATGAAGCTGCAAGGATGACGCAAGTCTCTTTTTAGGGATAAAAATGCTTTAAGGATTTCAGCACCTCATCTCAGGTTTTATAAATTACACTTACAAGTTATAATGCAGGCATATCACTTTCTCTTCTCACCCCCATGACTTTCGATAAATGTTTGTAATAACTCAGGCAATAAGAATATAGGGAATGCTACATTTGAAAGAAGAGCTACACATATTCACTGCAGCAAACCAGTCAAGTTTATAAATCACATTTTGATCAGTAGGACTCAGAGCAGATAATGTAGTAATACTATAGCAGTAGCAGATATAGCAAAAGCAAGATAAAGGTTGCCTGAGTATTACTACCATACACCGTTTCATTATATTATTAGCACTGAGTGAAAATGAGTAGGGGCAAGCACAGCAGTAACAAAAACACATGGGTGTCTCAGAGATGCCTGTTATTTTCCAGTATAAATTCAGGAGTTCCCAACATAGCATTAGAACAGTGACTAGTCTTTCAGAATGTAATTATAATGCTGATGCCTCCTTTGAGTAGACAGAGGACGAAAGCACATAATGAAACAAAAGTATGCATCAGTTTGAAGGGTATTGATCAGACAGACAAACAGTGCTGTGTGATTTCATTAGCCCATTTGGAGTTACATGTATCTGTCACATGACACTCCATGACTTAACATCTAGCAATCCCACTGAAACCAATTCCTGCACTAGAACACAAACCAAAACAAACTAATGAGATTCCTCTCCAAGTCGAAACATACACAGACACAGTTTTGTTTCTAATTTTGAGAAGTGGCATTTATTTTGAGGGTCACAAAACCCACTGCTTACCACAGTTGACTTTTCATCTGTTGTATCCCTCGAGCAATCAATGACATTCAGGCTGAAAGTCCAAACCTCCTTCTTTAGCCACCAGCTTTACCTTTTAGACTTAACTAGTTCTTCACCAGTCTTGGAAAGAACAATTTTAAACATTTCAGAAAAGCTAACATCTGAAACCAATATGGTGGATAGAATAAATATAATCAATCTTAAAAAATAAAAAAAAAAATATTAAAAAGAGTAAAACACAGTGTAAAATTTCTAGGATAAAAAGTGGAATATATAAAAATATAAATGCAAATTCCAAAGCCTTTAGACGGAATATAGCTAATGACTTTTTTTTTTTTTTTTAATTACTTAGATTTCCAAGAACTAAACTGCTTTGAGGCTAACCTTTACCTGGAAGGAGAGAAATAAAAGGAGATGCTCCTTCCTCTCCCAAGTAGTGAAGAAATCTATTCATAAATTTAAATTATAAATAAATATGGTTAAGACAAGTTCCATAGACTGAAGTGCTTCGTACACCATACAAAACAGTATTGGGAAAAGGGAATTCTGGAGACCGTTAATCATTACCAACGAGACCTAAAGCGGGTTCAGAAAGATGGGCATCCTCTAGCTGAATACACTAAGAGATATCAATACTGATAAGTCCTCGAGGGGAAAGCAGCACTTAGAGCAATGTGCAGCCACCTCGGGACGTGACAGCCCCAGACACAGAAACACCCACCCCGCGAGGGCCAGGCAGCAGCTCGTACCCGTTCGTTCTCCCTGGGGGGAACGCCGGAGGCCGGATGGAGGCAGCGGCGGTGCCCTCCTGGATGCGTGTCCTCACCGCACCCCGCCGGGCTCCGCTCACCGCTGCCTGGGCTGGCGGGGCGCTGGGTGAGGGGCAGGTGCACCCCGTCCCCTGAGGGCCGGCAGCATGAACCAGTGAAGGGGTGAAAATAACCGAGCGGCTCCTCCGCAACCGGCCGCCAGCCAGTCCCCCCGGGGCGGCGGTGAAAGCCTGGCGGAGCCTCGGCGCGGCCCCGGGCCCGGCCTTCCCAACCCCTTCCGGGCACGGCGGCCGCGCTCCCGCGGCTACCGGCAGAGCCCCGGGGCGGGTGAGAGGCAGAGACCGGGGCGGGGATCCCCCTGAGCGGGCCGCGGCGCTGCCTGACCCCGGCCGCTCCGGGCAGCGGGCCGGGGAAGCCGCAGTCCCGCAGGTTTCGTTCCCGAAGCGCCTCCCTGGGACCCTCCCTGCCCCTCTGTCTGGGCAAGGCGCCCCTCAGCGCTGTCCCCACCGCGGCGCGACCCGCCCCGTCCCCAGCGGCAGCAGCGGGGACCGCGGCACAGCCCAGCCCAGCCCAGCCCGGCAGCCTCCCCCCGCCGCGCCGGGCGGCTATTTTTAGTAAATCCTCCCCGCGTCGCCACGGGCTGCGATCGTAGCGCGCAGCCCTTCGCCAGCTGCCGCCGCCCCGCCCTCCGCGCACGGCACAGGCTCGCCCGCCGCCGGCGAGATGGCCATCTAATACCCGCGGCAGCCGCCGCCGCAACTTTTCCGCTCCGCTCCTGCCCCTGCCGCGCCGGTGGAAGATGGCAGTTGGGGGAAGGACTGGAAGTTGCAGCCCGCGAGCGAAGAGATAAGGCGGAGGCGCGGGAAGGTGAGTGGCACCGGCCGTGGGGTCTGACCGATGTCCTTGACCTGCCGGGGTGGGTTTCTGGGGGACCTTTGGGAAGGTTTGGGGAAGTTGGGCCGTGTCAGGGCGGGCAAGGTGGTGGTGTGGTGCGGTGTGGGGGCGGCCGCCCCCCGGCAAGTTTCGCTTCGCAGGAGCGTAAGTGGAAAAGGAGTTTTCTGTGCGTCTGCACTGCCTGGCGTGTGCGCGCCGTGCTTGGCCCGCAGCGGGGTCCCTTTGCGGTGCTCCCCTTCTGTGTGGCCGTGGTGGGGTGCCGGGCGGCAGCTCGGGGCTGGCAGGGGCCGGTTGCTGGAGCCCCAGCGGCTAGGGAGGACGCTGCGAGCTCCCCAGGGTGCACTGGGGAGCAGGGGAGGGCGCTGGGCGAGCTGCCCCGTCGGGTGCCAACGGGAGCAGATGGGAGCGGGGCGGGCGGCGGGGAGCTCCCCAGTCGTGCACCTCCGCCGGGCCCGTGTCGGAGCGGCCCGGAGCAGGCGGTGGCCGGAGGGCAGGCAGGGTGCATCCCATCGCGGCGGTGGGGTAGCGCGGTCAGAGTTCTGTGCAGTTGCGTGTTCTGCGTATGCATCGCGGTAGGGCAGGTTCCAGGGCAGCAGCGCTGGGCATCGGACGGTTGGGTGGTTTCCAGAAAGGGTACAGTTGTTTTGACTCACATAAAATGCCTCGGTTTTGGTCTGAAATGGCATATAATAGCAGGCAGTAGTCATCCGTGCTTGTCACTGTTACAGAGTAAAAAGCAGATATTACTTGTAATGCACAAAATGCGTATTCATCTTTGAAAGATTTACCCTGAGCTCATGGCAGTTTGTGTTTTTAAGTGCTCCGAAGAGGTCTAAAACCACTGTTAGACTACATGAGGATTTAAGAGGGGAGAAATGTTTAAAACAAGCTGAACGATGATATAGAAGCAGCAAAGCGAATTGTGGAGACCTATTGACATATGAAAATGCGTGAATGTTCTTTTCTGATGCAAAAGCTGTTGAGATTCTCTGTCACAAACAGCGCAAAACAAGCACTGACACAGAAACTGAGGAATTTTAAACGTATTTGTCTTTCAACATTGTCAGCTTTAGTTTCTTGATATTTTGTTTTCTGTGGCAGAAGAATAGTTTTGTGACAGTTACTCAGGATTTAATTTGCAAGCTCACAAAGGCCTGTAAGCTCTGCTGAGAGCTCATGAGCAAAAAAGGGAGGTATTTCACATTAAGGTTTTACCAATGCCCTCCCATATCTCCACTCTCTCATCTCTTCTCCTCCATCCCGCCTCTGGGTCTCCAGCACCTTCCCTAGATCTATTGAAGATAATTAAAATTATCTTCTTATTGAATGTTTCTCTTTTTTTTTCTCATGTCCAATACATTACTGTATCAGTGGCCCCTGCCTACATATGTTTTGTACCCAGAACGCCTACTTTGTTCAGAGAGAAATGCAGGCTTGTTCTCTGTCATAATGCCGGAGCAGTCTTGGAAGGCAGTTCCATCTCTTTGTACATTTCAGTTGCATGGTTATTTGTAGAAAATAAATATCTCAATGATATATGACTTTCCACTGGCAATGGTGCAAACAATACCCTATTTTAACTCTTCTTTTTCATTATGATGGCAGAGAGATGATCCAGAACATTGAGAAAAAACGTGTCATGGCCCCAGAGAAAAGCTGAATTCAGTCATATTTACCTACCGCTGGTCCTAGCTTCTTCATACAAATATTGAAATGGCTCTCTTTTGTGTGAAAATGTCCTCGTCAGTTCAGAATTCTGAAAGCGAGAAAAACACTTGGTGACTGAGTTGATGCACGTACAGCACCGGAGTTCGTTAAGCCTACCTAGAACACTGTTCTGGGTGTCAGATGCCTTTGTATTTTGGTGTCACAGTCTACGTGAATGTGTAATACACCCAGATATTTTCAACCTGATGTTAAAATGCCAGTTTTGAGAAGAGCAGTGTTTGTTTTTCCATTAACCTGCTTTTCCACAAATGAAGAGCAGTCTACAGGGTGAAATGGAAACAGTATTTTGTAAGCTGTTGTGTATCTTCTGTTTACCACCATCTTTCTGTGCCCAGAGCAGTTTAAAAAGAAAAGTGAAATTGTGTCTTCACTGCTGAAAGTCCCAGTACATGCTTCATTTGCTGCAGTTGTTCCTATTAAAATTCTTCTGGTAGTAAAAGGCAATATTGTGATTCAGTGGCATGTATATTTTCTAATTTCTTAATAGAAGATAACATTAAAAAGAGATTCAGTTATAAAAACTATGTACTTTCTAAAAATCATTTAAAGTGGAAAATAATTTTCAGTTGTTCATCTTGTTACCTGAGATAGTTCCATGGAAGTTGTTGTTAA
Source organism: Strigops habroptila (assembly GCF_004027225.2). NCBI lineage: Eukaryota > Metazoa > Chordata > Aves > Psittaciformes > Psittacidae > Strigops > Strigops habroptila. The sequence goes on from NC_044277.2 coordinate 128,727,973, forward strand.
AAATGTCATTTACATACTGAAAATACTGATCAAATTCATGTTTACCCATCATTAAAATGATACAAATGCTGGTATGAATTACTGTGGATGCTGGGGCTGATTAAATGTAGTTAGAGTAGTTAGTTTCTTAGTATTCTACTAGTACTTGGTAGGAGAAATGTAGTTTTGAAGATAATCATATCCTCTGTGTATGAACAGCTGTAACCAGTGAAAAATGACAGAAGAGTTGGGATGTAACCTGTTCACCTCCAAAATTGTAAACTAAGCATATATTTACCAGACTGCATGTACTGCTGTTGTTTCATATTCATCAATATTCAGTTTAGATAATTTAAAACTTCTTGGGGTATGTGTATACAAACTGCAATAGACAGTACTTCTGGTTTACAGTGTAGTCATAGCTGAATCATGTAGCTGAGAGAGGTTACTGTATCTCACGAGTGAGGGTTTTTTCCCTTTTACAGAAGATGTTTGGACCGGATTTGCTAAGGATAATATGGTGTGTCCTGTATGCATCTTGTTTATGTGAAATTAATTTTCCATAGAAATTTAAGTTAATGAGTATTTATCAGTTTTCCAGGCTCTTCAAGAGTGAATAGGGAAATGTTTTTTTTCTGTTGCTGCATTTAAGTAGGAAGGTACATAATACATTTGATGGGTTGAATTAAAGATAATTCTCATGTAAAGACAGAACATTGGACTATTTCATGATAAAAGCTATTTGTCATGCTTCAGGGTTTCAGCAATGATTTCCAGAGAAGTAAGCATTTCTTTTTCTCCAAGAAAGTTGCATTGCTGAATCACTTAAGGTTAGATTGTTTACCGAAACTGGTATGTGAGTAAGGCATTTTAAAGCTAACATTACTTGATGAAATTACATTTCGTTTGCTCCTTTTGGTTTTTGAGTTTTTAGGTTAGGATTATCTTATATGACCAAGTACTTTGTCCTTTATTTGATGTTACTAAATTGGAATGTATGCATTGTGAATGTGAGCGCATGCTGGGTAAGGCTGCACTAGTGTTAACTTTATTATTGAAACTTCTATAATATTATGAAGTTTATTTGTACATGTTAATCTATAGCTTCATCTTCAAGCAGCTTAAAAATTACAGCCAAACAGTACTTACCTACTGTTCAAAAATAATGTTTTGGTACTTTGAGGCCATCTTACAATCCTTTCAGCTATAAGGTATGATGTAACTTCCCAGTGAAGACATACCCAAACTCCATGGTTCTCTGTTTTTATACAATATAGAGTTATGTAGCTTTTTGCCAAAGAAGGTTGTCAATGCAGAAAGTTAACACAAGTTCAATAATGGTTTAGACAAATTCCTAGATGAAAAATGTATCAAAAGCTAGAAAGCAGACAGATAACAGTTCTGGATCAGAATGTCCCCAACCTGCATTTGTTCTGGATACCTTGAGTGTTCCAAGGAGGTATCATTACATGGTTGCATTGCGTTTCCTCACTTTTCCTTACTCATCTGCTGTTGGGCATTGGGAGCCAAGATATAGGGCTAAACAGATCTTTAGTTTGATTAGATTTTACTGTTCATACTTTCTTACACAGTTAAGGTCGGCAAAGTGAAATTATGCAATTTAGAAGTCACTTTATGAAGAAAAGTGATTGAAACCTTTTGTTACACAGCCTTCAAGATGAGATGTTTACTTGTCTTTAGCATTAATGCAATGTATTATGTACATTATGAGTTGGGAAGCTAGTAGGAAACAAATATGTGTTCTTATTATCCACTAATTTCTTGTTAATAGTGTTTTTCAATATAAATGTTAACATTTATTACTCAGAAATCATGAAACTCGGTCAAAGTTTCTTTATAATTTCTCATAACTATCAGAATAGTTTGGTTTTAAAGCTGTTGCATATGTAAACTATCTTTGTTTAAGTAAATGAAATGGTCTTCAATGAAATTAGCTTTGAAGTGCCTGTAGGAAAATAACTACTTACTGTATGTCTTTTATTTGTCCCTAGTTCTTCAGTCTTGGAGTAGATGATGCTGGATTCTCCCTTTCTTCATTCAGTTTCTGCTCTGAGACTCTCAGTCTTTGTTTTAAGTTTATTTCTGTTCAAGATACAGAGTGCTCTTTCTCTAGGATGGATGACTATCACTCCTGGAGCTTTGTTTAACTTGATTCCTGTATATGGCTCAGGCTGAGCGTGAGAAGGCCTTGTCTAATGAGTGTCTTGAAAAGTGCCCATTCTGCTGGAGAAATTGGCAGCCCTGAAGGATAAGTCAGTCTTGTGTGCATGCAAGATGTGAGGAGTCTTGAGCTTGACCTTATTCATAAAGAAGGTGGTGTGCTGCGGTGGCTTTGGTACCTCAACCTTTCGCAACGCCAAGGGTGTTCCATTTGCAGCTTTGCACTCTGCCTTTCCCCTACAGCTCTGTAACCTTTCACCAAAGCTGCTGAGGCAGTGTTTCCCTTGCTGTCCTCATGCTGTTGGTCTCATACTGTTGTTCTCATGGCCTTCCACCTGCATGCCATGATACTACTATGATGTCAGGTTTCCCATGGGAAGTAATTGCCACTGGTGCAAGATTCACTCTTTTGCACCATCCTTTTCTTGCACTGTTTCTTGCAGTTTTTAGTTTGAATTGGGAGAAAGAGAAATATCTGATAAGCGTTGCCCAATGACGTGATCAAAGCTGAACGGCCAGTTTGCTTGCAACACCAGCCTCTTATCAAAGACTGCTCCAATCAGTGTTAATAGCATCATTAAGTGGGGAGAGGCAATAGGGAATTCAAACATATCGTGAAGAAATCTGTATCGTTTCTATGGGAAAAGTAGTGTGGTGGACCACCTGAGGTGCTGGAGAGGACACCTGGGAGAGGATGCTAACTGGGGAGACCCTTTCAGTTCTTTTCTTGACTACCCACAAAGAGTTATGTCTTTCCCCTTTCCGTTTTCTCCTGTGGCTTTTTTAGTTCCCTTTCCCTTTTTCTGTGTCTGTCTCTTCCCGCTCCCAAGAAACTTTTATTATGGTAGTTGATGCATGTCATCAGCTATACATTCTGCAAGTAAATCAAGAAGGGATGTAAAGATGCTTACAGACTTGTAATGAGAAGCCTAGGTATGTGTGCTAATAGATTGGTACGTGGTCAATTTATACCTGCTTAAATAAAAATTATCTGATAACTTTCCTGGTTTTACTTTTTGTTCAGACAGAAATCATACATCAGCTAAGCCTTCACTTAGTCAGCCTCAGTTTACCCTTCTGATTTATTTTCATGTAAGAATATCTCTATTCCTCCAGATATCTTTGTGTCCTTCTCTGTATCCTTTTTAATCTGAATTTATATTTCTTCGGTAAATGTGACCAGACTGGTAGTCTGTATCCATGGAAATCTCATTAGTGCCTTGGCCAAGGGTGGTTATACTCAGTCTCTTAAAGGCTTGACTGCTGTGTCCTGGGATGTATTCAGGTCTAACTGGAAGTTTCATTTCCTGTAACTTTTTGCAGTGCTCATGATTAAACCAAATCACAGAAGCATTCAAGTTGGAAGGGACCTCAGAAGGTATGTAGTCTAACCTCTTGGTCAAAGTAGAGTCAACATAAGAATTCAGACCATGTTGCTTAGGCATTTGTGCACTTCTGCCTGAAGACCTCCAAGGAAAGAGATTCCACAACCTCTCTGGACAATCAGACCCAATACTTAATTATCCTCATAGCCTCATATCCAATTTTTCTTTATGTTGAGTCATAACCTCCCAGTTTTAGTTCATGACTGTTGTCTTTTGTCCTTGTGCCATGCATGTCTGTGAAGACCCTGGCTCCATCTTGTTGGTAACCTCCTCATAGGCACTGGCAGGATGATGTTAGGTTCCTGCTAAAGCCATCTCATCTCCAAGCTGAATGAGCTCAGCCCTGTTAGCTTCTCCTCACAGAACAGGTGCTCCAGCCCCTGACTGTCTTCATGGATTCAGGAGCAGGCATCTTTCAGTTACTGGGTATTCCAGATGAGGTCTAATACTTGAGTGAAGGGGAAACGTAAAACTTTATATTGGTAAATCTATCAAATAGTAAATAGCACAAGATGCTGAAAATCTGTGAATAAGGCATTGAGCAGAACTGTACTGTCTTGAGACCATAAAATTAATACAAGCTGTTATGTGCTTTTAAGAATTTATCATTGCAGCTTGCATAGAAATACAGCTTATTCAATAGTTCTTACCAGAAAAGTTCTTCAATCGTGTTATTTTGGAGTAGGAAGTAATGTGACATTGGATTTTTATTTTAAAACACTTCACATGCATTAAAATATTTCCTTTATAGAACCATATGAAGAAAATGACATGACACAGACATTCTGTATGTTTAGGTTTTTAATTATACAAAACTCTAATTATTCAAGTTTTTGACAGTTATCATTAAGTCTCCAGGGTGTCTAACTATCAAACTGAAACCTTGCTTTGACAAGAGGTGGGTGAACTGCGAGCGTGAATGTAAGATTTCCAAGGAAAAAAAATTAAACACTAAATTCAAAATGGCAAATAAGCAGCATGCACATACTGTGTTTAGTGTGTAAAATGTATGAATTATTGGCATTTTACCCAATTCATAGCTAGCTAACTATTCGGTTGTTAATATATAGCTTAAATTTAGAGGAATATGCTGGCAATGTACAATAAATACAGTTTCCACTTTAATCTTTTATGTTTCCTCGTTTGGTAGACAACATAAGCAACATTGATTAATAAGCCATACTATTAATTAAGTGGAATTTTGATATTTCATATTGGAGTTGAAGCTGTTTTATTTGGGATATAAATATATATTCTCTGAAAACATATTGAAAAATCAGTGAGTTGAAATGGAAAATGACATTCAATAGCTAAAATAGATCATAAAGAGTCTTATGTGGGTTAGGTCTGTCCTGCTGACCTCCATCATCCACACCAGGGATCTAGCTGGAGGTTGCCACAGGATCCTTTTTGACCTCTGTGTAATCAGCTCTCTTTCCATATAAATCAGAGTAAGTAGAGAGCAGTGGGGAAGTGAAATTCAGTCTTGCCAACAGCAAGCATGAAGACATGGTCAAGATGCAGTCCTATGACAATCAGAGCTGCAGAGCTGACAAGAGTGAATAGTTTGGAGGGAATCCAAATCAAGATATAAGTCAGAGAAAGGTATTTTCATTTCTAAATGATGTATCTAGGTTAAGTCTTTGGATACTGTCTGCATTAGCAGCCTAGCAATCTATTCCTCTTGCATGTGTACATTTCTTGCTTGAAGGTGGACGATTTGCTCTGAACACAGAGCTGTTGAACGTAAGGTAACAAAGAAAAGCTGAGTAAAATCTTTTAGAGGTGCTAGTTCTCCTATTTTAAAGATGTTAGTTTCTTATGAAGATTTGTGAATGAGGTAAGCATCAAAGTGAATACTCAAGTGCTCTTGATAAATCCAGGTTTCTTCCACAGAGTCTCCTGAAAGAATGATGTATCTATATTTGTCATATGCTGTCGCATACACCTTGTATCCCCCTCCATCTGGCTGTTTTGATTTTCTTTTTTGTTTCTCTTTTTTTCCTCCTTTCTGAAAGAAAGAAGTTAATGAGTCCTGATCTGAAAATGTTACTGAGTATTGTTATCTTTTAATCATTTGGAACAAAAGAGTTCAAAGCTTCCCTTTGACTGGAAAATGAAGTTAATAAGTGCTTTTTTCATCAAGAAGCTTTCATCAGAAATTAGTGAAAAAGATACAGAATTAATATGATTAATAGGTGTGTAACCCAAGGTTTTTACTGCATTTCAGGGAGATATGTATGGCTGGAGCAATACCAGCCTATTCATGTGATGAGACTTCTGTTAGGACTTCTAAGAGCTGATCAGCCATTCTTTGTTCTTGTGTTAATGCATGTCATTGATACTGATTCACAAGAATCTGATGAAGAAAATGCAGATTTCAAAAGAAGATGACAGGAATGGGCGTGTTCTAAACAATTTGCTGAGGAGGACACTGATATTAACAGTGTTAGAACTTTGATTGAAAAGGTCATGGATTTTATTTATCTATGAGGACTTTTGCCATTGACTATAATGAGGTCAGGATGTCACCTTTGCATGTGAAATTTTCACCTCTTGGTGGACTGTTTGTATTGAGAGAAACAGGTAAGATTACAAGGAGAGCTTTTGAAAGCCCTGTTCAAGGTTTGTATCTACTGAAGACATGCACCGTGAAAGATCTGTGTAGATGTGGCACTTAGAGACATGGTTTAATGGTGGACTTGTCAGTGTTCGGTTAGCTGTTGGACTCAATCTTAAAGGTCTTTCCAACCTAAATGATTCTATGATAGTCATCTCTTTCCCAGCCAGGAGCAGAACTGACAGGGAGGGATAGAAGTTGGGATTGCAGCTAGCAGTAGTTAAGTGTTTGTTTATTCATATAGGCAACCCAGAGAGTCTGAAACAATTTGTACAGACTATCAAAACAGTGGAAGAGTTACAAAAGTGTGTAAAAACCATTTCTTGATGATTCATCTTTGCCATCTTTCTTCAATTACTTTTAAATGATTTTAACAGATTTTGGCATGCACTCTAGGTACATTTTCCTGACATCCAAGTATCTGCATGCCTCTGTTCCCTCCATTACTAGTTTTCCTCAGTGATGCCTCAATATAAGTTTGTAGCTTCTTCAGTGTATTCTGATTACATGCAAACAGAGTGTGCTGGTATGCGTAAGAGATTTTTTCGATGTCTGGCAAAAGAAATCCTTTTTCTCTAGGCCACAAAGTACCAACAGAGCTGCTTCTATAGTTGCACTGCAGTTTTTATGGTGAGTCTGTGTACATTGCATGTGAGAAACGTGGAAGTGCTGATTGACTTAGTAGTGACAAACAGTATAACTTCTGATCCTGCTTCCCATTTTCTTACCCTCAGAATGGTCATCCATACTTTTAGAAGGAGCTGCTGGGATGTTTGTTGCCCATGAAGTTTGTATGCATCATTTCTCCTTTCATTTCTGTGGAGTGTTTGTATTGCTGTCTTTATAAGGAGAGACTGGGCTGGGAGAGAGGGCAGGAGACACGACTGAGAGTCTGTCTTTTTCAAGTGACATTTGGACCATAACTTAGGTTTTATGCATAGAAATGTCAGATCAAAATACACTTCTGTATAGATCATGAAACAACATAGTAAATCCATTATTGTGTTAAGAAAAAAAGATATGTATTCTTTGCAGTGATTTCAGTCTAAGTACTTCAGGAGAGAGAATGAAAAGGCTTTTTTTTTTTTTAATTTAAGGCCACAGAAATATAATCAAAACAAATGAAAAGTAATCCAGATTAGAAAAAAATACTTTAAATTCTGCTTGCTTACTCTGATGAAGGGCAATTTGCTTGCATGAAATTGATTAACTATGTGTTATGTAAGCAAAAGTATTTCTCTTTGTCTGATTGCTTCTTTTTCAGGTCCTTATTGCCGTGGTATGTATATGGTGATTCTATATTACTCTCCTTTGTGAAAAAGAACACTGTATAGCTTCCTGCTACAGATACTTTAAAATCAAGCTAATGAAAAGACCAAAATCTGTCATTTATGGTATATTCTATGGTATTCATATTCTAAAGTGAATATAGAATATGGTATATTTATGGTATTCATATTCTAAAGTGAATGGGAGCTGCATAGATTGCCAAGGACAAAACCAATGTCTAATCTATTTATCCTGTTTTGTTCAGATTTATTTTTTAATTTTTTTTTTTTTTAAGAAGTCCTACATCATGAAGAGATGTGGAATATGTGTTAGGCACATACAAAGCTGAGGCAATGACTCTTCATCCTTAAAGCAGTTACTGAACATCAGTGCAGTGATCCGTCAGATTTTGATATGCACGTTGTTTTCCTCTTATCTATAGACTTTATACATGAATGTTGGTGCTTCAGTTAGACAAGGAAATAATTAACTATACGGATATTAATGGAGCTTGATATTACTGACACATATCAAGGTAAATCAGATGAGAATCTGACTCCCGTCATGTTGAAAATGTTTTAGCTAGCGATTCAGTCTAATTATAGTGAATTAAATAGAATTGCATATCGTCATCCAGTCCCTAGAATTTTAATAGTAATTGGATTTTCATACTTCATGTGATTTTTAAAAATCTGAAACATAATGTAAATTCTGTGAAACTTCTTGTATAAACTGAAGTTTCCGGAAAAACTAAGCACTGTTTAAAGAAAATTACCCATTTTGGTCAGGAAGCTTTCGTCAGAAACTACTAATAAAGACACAGAATCATAGAATCACAGAATGGTTTGGGCTGCAAAGGACCTTAAGATCATCTGGTTCCAACCCTCCTGTCATTGGCAGGGACACCTCACCCTAGACCATGGTGCCCAAGTCTCTGTCCAACCTGGCCTTGAACACACCAGGGATGGAGCATTTACCGTTTCTTTGGGCAACCTGTTCAGTGCCTCACCACCCTCACAGTAAGGAACTTCTTCCTTATATCTAACCTGAACTTCCCCTGTTTAAGTTTAAACCCTTTACCCCTCATCCTATCACTACAGTCCCTGATGAAAAGTCCCTCTCCAGCACCCTTGTAGGCCCCCTTCAGATACCAGAAGGCTGCTATGAGGTCTCCACTCAGCCTTCTCTTCTCCAGGCTGAACAGCCCCAACTTTCTCAGCCTCTCTTCATACAGGAGGTGCTCCATCCCCCTTATCATCCTCATGGCCCTCCTCTGGACTTGCTCCAACGGCTCCATGTCCTTATGTTGAGGACACCAGAACTGTATGCAGTACTCCAAGTGGGGTCTCAAAAGAGCAGAATAGAGGAGCAGGATCACCTCCTTTGACCTGCTGGTCACGCTTCTTTTGATGCAGCCCAGGATGCGGTTGGCTTTCTGGGCTGCGAGCGCACACTGCTGGCTCATGTTCAGTTTCACACGAACCAACACCCCCAAGTCCTTCTCCTCAGGCTGCTCTGAATCTCTTTTCCACCCAACCTGTAGCAGTGCCTGTGATTGCCCCGACCCAGGTGTAGGACCTTGCACTTGGCTTGGTTAAACTTCATGAGGTTGGCACTGGCCAACCTCTCAAGTGTGTCAAGGTCCTTCTGGATGGCATTCCTTCCCTCCAACATATCAACCGAACCACATAGCTTAGTGTCGCTGGCAAACTTGCACAGGGTTAATGTGAATAATCAGTGTATAATTCTATTTTTTTTACCTGTTTTATTATATATTACAGTACTTTATTATGTAATACAAAATTACGGAAGTTTCGTCTTGTGTTATGAAAACACGGTACTACTAATAATATTTCTGTTTGAAAGATGACTGCTATATCCGAGTTCTCTAGGTTGACGCTTGAGTAGAATAGGGTTGGCTGTGGCATCATTAGAACTAAAAATGTAGATACAATTTTTGTGTAGAAGATAGCTGAACAAATAATTATTTCTGAACTAGGAATTCATATGGTTCTAACCATTTTCCAGCTGGTTGTTTGAAGTCAAAGTGATGCTGTGCGTATGGGCGGTAAGCATTTGATGCTACATAATAAATGGTACTTGGAAGAAGTTATGTTTCATTCTGCATCCATCTTTAAAATATGTATTGATACAACACTAATAAGGGTGCTGCCAGAAGAAATAAAGGGAAGTTTAAAGGAATGAATTATTATTATTTAAAAATTTTTTAAAATCTGCAGTAGATGAGGAAGTTCTTTGGTTTAGTAACTGCAAAGTTACTCATTGCTGTGGTTCCCATTTCCTACTAGTAAGAAATTGGAATCCTGTTATTTCACTGTATATTGATTTTTCTTTTGCAATGCATCCGAAAACTAATAGAAGCTTTGCCTATTTTGTTGCAGTTCTGTAGTAAAAGGAGAAAAAATAACTTCCATCCTAAAAATTTCATGTCAGAATAAAGCCAGTAAAAACTTACTGATTTAAATGGAAGTGAATATTTCTGGGAAGCAAATGGAGGCTTTAGACTTGGATATAAGGGCTAACTAACACCGGCAACTAGGTTACTCAAATCATATTGGCTGAAAACAGCTAGAAAATACTAAGAGCCAACCAATGTCACTGATTCAGAAATATCACCTGGGAGCAATAGGAAGTGAATATGTAATCAAAGAACTCTTCATCTCCATCCTGCCTCTAACCTCACCCTGAAGCTGCAAGAAGAGGTCACTTCAAAACTCTTCTCTGTGGCATGGTATCGTGGACCTATTCCAGAGAGTGTCATTTTTTAATCTCTCTCATTTAATCAAGAGTCATAGCAAGGGTCATGCCAGGAAATGTGTGAGAGGTAAGAGTTGAATAATTTTTGCCTGGATAACAGTAGCCTCATATAATAGTGAGGCCTGATTGTTTCTTGATTTTTTTGAAGGCCCACTCTATGTTAAATGCTGAGTTCCTGATTAGAAGGAGTTCACTTTCATGTCCCAGTGGAAATAAACTAGATTTAATAATATAATAATATTTATTCACTAATCACTACAGAATTCCTGGAATGAAAAAGGATCAACAGAACAGCCTTCTGTGCAAGATTGTAAAATCTGCCATTTTGTTATAGAATGGGGTATATTTTAGTTTTTATTTTTTTTCTTATTACTGTCACACAAGGTGATTATAGCTTTGTGTATAAGCAGTAGAGAAAATTTGGAGTCAGTTGAATAACTGAAGTAAAGAAGCTGAGGGAAAGAAGGCACTTTCAACACCTCATGTTTTAGAATAGTGAGCTATGAAGAAACTGTGGCCTCACCTATAAAAGGAAGAGCTAAACTCTGCATTCTTCTACAATAAGGTTAAGTGCAGTCAATTTCAGTTGGCTGTTTCAGTAGCAAAGGAGGATTTTCTGCATGATTCATGCAGAAAGAATGTTTGTTTCTTTATGATCTTATTCAAATTTCAATAACCCTGTAATTGCTGTGTCCAGTGGGCATAAATACTATTTAAATAAAGCAGAAGGCTGTGACTATGTCTAAGCACGTAGTTTTATCCATGATTGCTTTACGAAGGCTGGGATTTGTCTTCCTGCACAGGGAAATGTTAGATGCCACTCTAAAACTATGCATCTGAATTAATTTGTGGTGAAATTGCTGTTAATCATAGGACTAATTTCCCTGTGCATGCAGCTTTATGTCCTCTAGGATATATGCTCAGGCCTACATCCCAAGCCATTGCATCTCTCTGTAGGCCTATCTAGACATCTAAGCATTCTTAAGCATGCAAGGTGCTGGCAATATTAATCCAATAAAATCCAATCCAATTAATTTTCTATGTTCTTCTTCCACCTTCTGACTACTGCACTGCACCATATCCCATAGAGAAGGGTCTGGAGGCCAGGAATATTGCAAGGTGCCTGTGTGCATTGTCTCTTCTCAAACCCATTGTAGACTAGCTGGTTAAAATGATGATGAGAGAAACATGTTACCCAAGGAAAACAGCTGGACAGTCTATTGGCCTACTGGCTGTGTAGTCATGGGTAATCACAATGGTATTACCTATATGTACTAAAGGGCACACACTGAGCCAATATTGATACATTTTGTGCTGGTACAAGACCTTAAACAGGATGCTGCCTCTGAGAGTAAGGATGTTTTCTTTCCCTGTGTTCTTCCCCACAGCTTTTTCCCAGTCTCCATGGCAGACTGAGTCCCAGTCTGTCTCTTGGCTCTAAACAGAAAGCTCTTTATCAACCACAGGCAACCAGCATGGACAAGTCTTAACCTAATTTTTTTCCCTTTTCCTGGCCTGAACAATGCAGAATTTTGGATTACGGGCCTCTTAGTGACAGATTCAAGAGGGACAACTTGTCATGGGAGGAGAAGGGAAAAGAAGGGCTCATGTTTTCCCAAGTCCAACCATGCTCAGCATCCAAATCACAGAAACCCAGTAGATAATGAGTGGATTCTTCCAACAGCCACTAGTCAGCTCTGCGTGCAACTTCTAATGCTTCTTGTTCAGCTTTCATGAAACTCCAGCTATAGGCCAGGAGAATGTCTGCCTGTAGCCAACCTTTGATGGCAGGAAGGAGATGACAACCAAAGCAACTCAGGCTTGACAGACTGAAAACAGCGAAGCTTGAGCAACATCCCAGCATTGCATGCAAGTGATTACTACCTCACAGCACAATTCTGGACAAGCTGAGTACACCACTTTGAAACCACAGAGAAGCACAAGTGCCTTCTCTAATGTCTGCAGTACTTGTAGCTCCAAGCCTAACTAGAGATATCAGTGGAGTATGCTTAAGCAGTGTGAGCGTGTGCTCCTAGCATGGACAGTCAGAAGTTTTGCCAGGTTGCACATTCAAAACTAGCTTAGGGTTACTATTTCTTCTTCAAGGCTTTGGTTCTCCAGGTTGGTAACTTCCCACATGATTCTGTTCCTTTGCCTGCTCGTGACCAGGAGAATGTCTGGTGTGTTTAAGATACAGGTGAGTGAGCAGGTGTTTGAAGACAGTATTTGTGGTCTTTGGCTTTGCAGACTGTGAAATACATCCTGGACAGGGGACCTAGGGGAAAAAAAATGGTTTAAAGCAGCTTGGTAGTGTGCCATCTTTATTTTGTGTGTTTCTAGATTGAGCTGAATAAATGGATCAGGACACTCTTGATTCAAGTCCCCCTCCTTCAGACTGGAGTGGACACTTGAAACTAGCAGTCGTGTGCTCTCTCTATGACAGTGCTGTTTCACTTGATGATCTGTCTCAGTCATATTCAGGAAAGAGCTGACTTAGCAGTGCTAGAAGTGGGACAGCTGTGTTTGGTCTGAAATCAAGCCTGGAGGTCCCACTCTGTAAGAAGTTTTCCTGTTTTGCATTTCTTAAGTAGTTAGGTGTCTACTGAGCTGCAGGGAGTTCCCGCAGAAAACAAGAATGCTGGGACAACTGGAGTATCTAGAGCTGTTCTCAAGAGGTTATGGTGGTGCTTCAGTGTAGTGCTTTGTTGCCTGCTTTGCACAGTGGAGTTAAAAGTGCTCGTTTCCCTCTTTTCTGCAGCTGGGTGTGTTTGTATGTAAAAGCTTGCATCTTCTCTTCCTGTGAGATACAGGTGGTAAGGAAGTTATGAAATTTCCCCAATTTTGGGGGCGGGGAATTGGGTAGGACATAGAGCCTATCACAGCTGGTTTTCTCTTCTGCGGAATCAGATGAAGTTACCTGTATATGCATCCAGCCTGGAACTTTGGCTTTTCTGAAGTGATTTTCATATACAAGAGCAAGTTTTGTGGTGATGAGTGGGAAGGGACAGTTCTGACTTCTTCAGATGTCAGCTTCCATGTTTTTACTGCTTGGGCAGGTTGTCTGGCAAATATCTAAAAGAGCCTGCGTCCTCTAGGCAGAACCTACATATCTTTATCCTTAAAGTTCCTTTCTGTCCAACTGGCAAAATTATTAAGCAGATGTTGCATGAAGCCCAATATAGTGCTCACAATTTCTGGATACTGAGCTTTTTTAAACTTTAACTTAGAATGTTTTCTTCTCCTGTAGTACCTGACATTATTCATGGACCTGATGCATGACCATGAAATTTTACTGGTAGCACAGTTGTACATCCACATGTGGCCTTCCAAATGTAGTCACATATGGCTCCCAGATCTCCCTATTGCTCTCTATATCTACCATCCTGAATTGTGCAAAGAGTTTTTCTTTGAAAATGAAGTGTCTGTTTCCCTAATTTTCACACACAACCTTTGGCAGAGGTTTGCCAAGGGGAGGGCTAGATATTATGGCTTGGCAATGTGGCAGTAAACTTTTTTTTTCAGCTCATTCTTCGAATGTTTTTCCTAGAAAGTTGCCTTTTAAATGATATCACCATATTTCTTCCTGAATTGAACATTTGAGGAAGTAGGTGAACATAGAGTATTCAGCAAGTGCTCCTGAAAGTCTCGCATCCATAAAGACATAAGTGAAGAACTTGTTAATAGACTGCTGCTTCTCTGCAGTTCAAAGGGGAAGTACCCTGCTATCGCTTGAAGAGGTCTCTTCTCTGTTTAGAGTGATCATGACAATTCATCCTTCCTCCTGTGGTATTTATGGATCCCTTCTGTCAGATCTCATTTAGATTAGTTACACCATCAAATGTAGATAAGAAGACAGGTTATAATGTGAAAAAGGACCTCAGTTCAGCTTTTAAAATTGGCATAGATGAGTGACAGCCCAAAGCTTTCTGGGCTTAGGTCAGGCTTATGCATCTAAATCAATTAAGACTCTTAAAATAAACAGTAATTCATGGTTCTTAACTGTTTTCACACAGTCGTAAGGGGAAATTCACCTACAGTTGCTATGAAATTAACAGTAAGCATAAAACCAGATGAAAAAACCCCAACAAAACAGTGGTTCTTTACCTCTTTCTTCCAAGTGAACTTTCAATTTTCTGGATGAATGCTTTTTAAAAACTACAACTTTGTCTTTCAAATTCTTCTTTCAACCTACCTGTTTCAGAAGTTCTTCGGTTTCTCCCAACTCATTTCTCCTTCACGCTGTGTAGTTTCTTGAGTGGATTGTAAAAGCACTCATGCTGTGGTCACTTTTCCCCAGAGTAGTTTCCACAGCATTTTTTCTTTATATCACAGTCATACCTCTGATGAGTCCTCATCGCACCGAGTGGAGTTACTTTTTGAGTGTCGTATCTTAAATTCTCAGACAGGTTTCGCCTTTCTCTCCATGTGCTTCTGTGAACCATGAAGACTTTTTGTCTTAGAATTCTTAAACGCAGTATTTTCTGTAGAAGTGTTCAGATTCCTGCAATTTTGAATATTGCACCTTTTTTCACTTGATTAATTTCACAGGGCTTTAAACTGAACTTCTTTCTTTCTAAAATACATGTCATACCCTTTTAAAATCAAATCACTGTAATTGAAAGTAATAGACTCAGTAGTAAAGTATATTTAAAACAGTGTTAAGCAAAGCCATTTTTGCTAAATAAAAATTTTAAACTTCTCTTTATTAAAGCATGTGGTGTGACAATTTTGTAAAAAAACGAAATACATTATTACAATACATAAATGCAATATTATTGAATGCAGTATATTAGTACATACGTACACTATGTACAAACTTAATTTCTTGCCTTTACATTTTGGGGTTTTTATGTATTTTCACATTTATTTTAAATGCTGACGAACATAGAGGAACGATGTCACACAGCTAACACCAGCAAATGGAAAGCTGTAAGCAAGTTATAGTCAGTAACTGAATTTCTTATATAAGACCATACTGTGAGTTGATGTTATCAGAAATACATGCCCGTTAATCTAGTCTTTAAAGTTCGTTCCTTTTTAAATTTCGATTTCATAATTTAGAACTTGGTCCTGCAAAACATACAGTGAAGTACTCCAAGTGAAATCAAGGACCTATACTTTTCAAAGTATCCATGACAGATACCAGACTTCAGTGCTCTATAGAAGTATTACTGTACCTGCTTAAATTTGAAGATGCTTACTCTCTTGTTTTTGATCTTTTCCTGTCAGCTTGATTATAGTAGTATTCTTTGAACTCAGTGGGGTTTTTTTAAATGTAGTGAAGTTAAATATGTTTTCTCTAATAGTCTTGGTAGGAAGCTGGGATCTTAGCTCAAAGCAAAGATTACACAGATTGAAAACTTAATCTCAAGTTTTGTGTTCTCAATCCACAGAAACCTTTTGAAGAAAACAATGACGACACATTACCTAGATAGTAAAGCTATTAGTTTTATTTTGTGAGTTTTAGTTCTCTTTTATGCCTTTATTTTTGAGTTTTAGTGATGAATATGACGCACATGAGATGAAGGAGCCCTTTGACATTCTTGTGTTTCAGCAACAGTGGAAGAGCTGTAGTCAAAAAACACCCAAACCAAACATAGATGGGGGAAGGCAAATCATTGAATTTGGTGACATCATTGAGCAGTGTTGAAAAGAGGACTTTCAAAAATCAAAATAATTGGATTGATGGCTGGGGAGCACATCTAAACAGGTCCATCTTTGTTATATTATTATCAAATACAAATAAGTATTATATCTGTCTGTCTGTATTCAATTTATTCTTATGCCATAGGTTGATATAGATTGATGTAGACAACCAGGCAAAAGATTATCTTGATCCAATCTGATTAGAGAAGCCCAGGTTGAAAGTGGTGCTGGATGAACACCTGGGACACTCAACCAGTTTGATGGCTATCATCTGGGGTGGGGATGTGCCTGTAAAGAAAGGAATTATAGAAAGTTGTTAAAGGTTGATCTGAGGAAGAAAAATATAAACACTAAAATTGTGTGAACACAGATCTATGTTGGCAAGGTAGTTGCTGAGGCCCTGTAATGAGGTCAAAGGAAATTGTTAAATGTGGGGAAATCTGTAAATTTAAAGGGAAAGCTGGCACCCAAGGCTGTGGTAATATTGGCACATTGTGGTAATATTGGGAAAAAGACATGATGAGTAGATGGGCAAATTAAGGTGATGAGAGGGAACACCTGAGTAGTATGATGATGACTTGTATAGGAGAAGAGCTGAGTTGATGGTGGTCAGCTTGGGGGGATGTTTTGAGAGGATGGGTCTAAGATGAGCATGGAAGGGTAAGTTTTGAGAGATAAACTAATGTATTCCTTTATTATATTTGAATAATGTTCTGATAGATATTGTTGTGGGCGTGTTAAGCACTGACATGCTGGAAGAATATGGTTTGTGTGTCAAGACTTAGTACAGGTGCTTAGTTGGAGAGTTACTTAGGTGTAAGATGGAGTGTGCAGAGAACTATTGAATTTGGAGATGTCACCAGTTAAGTTAGCTCATATCTGAAAAGACTGCATTAAAGCCTTGTGTAACACATATTACAATGGATGTAGGACCTGATCAATGTATGTAGGACCATTTCAGTATGTCGACAACTCAGCTGGAATAGTTCCCCCCCCCGCCCCGTTTTGTTTTGAATCAGTGTTAACTTAGAAGTTTCTGAGCTTGATACAACCATGATATACTGATTAGGTGTTTAATGATGTTGGTAGTAACAGGCTTAGGTTTATTCATTACTGACCTAATCAGATTATTTGTAACAGTCAATTTACAAACTATGTTTTTAAATGCCAGCAAGATGTAGGTGCATTTAAGCATGAGTTTGGGTTGTGGTGGTTTTCATTTCACTATTTCTCTACTTATTTATTTTTACTAAATCAGTTCCTTTTTTGGTGGTGTTATGCAGTGCATTTTGGATATTAAACTTGACCTTCCTTTTCTTATGTAATACAATTGTGTCAGCAATTACTCTTCTGTTTCTTTTTAGAAGCACTTGGGGGTCAAATATTGCATTATAATTGAATAAGAGCCTGTGTTTTTTTGTTTTGTTGGGGTGTGTGGTTTTTTTTCCCCTATGATTATGCTGCACTGTTTTTTTCGTGAAGAGTAAGGTATGTTCCTAACTTCATGTTCTTGATTACTTTCATTGATTGTTTTTTGGATGACAGGGAATAAAGTTAGCTCTTGTTAGATTAGGCCTTTAAATCTTACAAAGGGCGTGTTCACAGCTGCACAAATGCAGCTGATGAGTTCTAAGAGGCAGATAAAGACCACAGCATTGTAGATAGAATAACCTGTAGTAAGCACACTGACCCTTTAAAAAAATTAGTCAAGTTTGAATTAATAGTAGGCAAACTGCGGAATATAAAAATTAAGAGACTGAGTTTAATTTACTGTGCTGCAAATGATAGGAGCCTGTAAGAGCAATGTAATGATCCAGCAACGTAGGAAAAATGGATTTAGTGTGTCTAAATAGGAGAACCAGAGTGAATTCTTTCCTTCCAAGCTGCTGCACTGTTTATGCTTTTTGCACAGTTTTAGTCTATCTACTGTTCTACCATAATCAAAGCAAATCTGTATGACTGACCCTACCTAAAAGTGGTCTTGAATATGGCCAGTATTCTGTTGTCTTAATCTCAAGAGAGCTTTTACATAGGAAACTTGAAATGACATTAGAACTACTTTTGGTTTCTAAACAAATGGATTAGTACTGAATATATGAAAGTGATATGGAGGAAATGTGTTGCTGAAGACCGAAGGCTGCTATTACCTGTAACATCTCCCCCACCTTTTTTTTTTTTTTTTTTTTTTTTTTTTTTTTTTTTGAAGAAACTTGTGTATAAAACTAGTTTTCTTTGGAAGACTTGAGTTCCTCTTCCACCAAGTTAATTGTTGACTTCATGTGATGATAAACTAAGAAACTTAGGTTTTCAGGTAGCTGACCGAAGCCACAAGACACTTTCAGAAATACTAATGGTGAAATTTAGCTCGTTCAGTGTATAGAAGAACAGATTTAGTGGTAAAAGTGTTTGAACAAGAGATAGCTTTACTGATGTAAATGCTGCTTGCTTAGTGCTGCCTCTGAATTTAAAGGGATGGAGAAAGAGAGACACTCAGTTTCTAGATTAACCTAGAAAGCAAAAGTCTAAGTTGTGTGGTTTTTTTGGTTTTTTTTTTTGGTTTTTTTTTTTTTTTTTTTTTTTTCCTGGGTCGTATTGTCCAAAAATGGTGTGCAAACTAGAAGGAGAGTTATTTTAATTTTTGGCCACTCTTAACATTTGTCAGTGATAACAAGGAATGCATCTTTTTGGTCTTTCTAGGCATTAAAAGGAAAAAACCCTAACTTTGTAATTGTATGGAACTGAACAATGTTAATGGACTAATACCATAAATGTGTAGTTGCAGCATCTGCAGAGCTATTTCTTAGCCCTGAAGTCAAAAAAGGCTGCGTACTGTTAACTTTCAACAGCATAGGGGTTAAAATGAGTTGTGGTGTCATTTTTACTTTTCTGTCCTGAGCACACAGAGTGGCTGCATATATCAAACTGTAGGTCATGAATATGAGATGCAAATGCCCTCTGAATGTTGTGGTTTTTAGACTGAGATAGCGATCCAGAGATAACTAAGACAACCAGTGCCTTTCAATAATTTATATTGTAATAGAATCAGAAAGAGGTTATTTATTGCTCTAATGTCCTAAACATTAATAGTGGAAAGAACATTTTCACCAGTGAAATAATCTCTAGAATTCTATATTGGTTTTATTATGGGACTGTCTGATCTCATTTTGAGAAAGCAGAGCTGTAGCTTTAAATGCCTCTCTCTCTTAACGGAGGTTTTCCTGTGGCAGGGAAACAGTAGTAGTACATATTATTCATCAAAGCAGCTGCTGTAGTCTGTAATGCGTTTTCTTTGGCATATGCCCACATTTAATTGTGACTTAGTGTGTAAACATAGGTAACGAAAGCCTCTCTATACCAAGAAAAGGTGTCTGTCTCACTGACAGTGCTAGCAAATATTCCTGACTTCAAAAGGTATTGTATTATTCACAAAAATCCTATAATTTTTCATTCTGAACCTCTTCCTAATTCTCTTGCTATATGAAGTGCATCATGAAAAAACCCCACATTTCTGGTGAGTTATCAGAATCTGTTACTTTTTCCTACCAGAGTTAGTAATAAGTCTAGAAAAAGACCAGACACAGAACTTTTTTCTTGGCTTTTTTGTCTGTATATGAAGATTTTCTATTTTTGTTAAGGTGAGGATAAAAAAATCACGAAATCTTCAAAGAGGCGATAGATGCCACTTTTCCTTTATTGTCCTGAACTTGAACCAGGTCAACGAATACTTAAGTGTTATGAAACTGAAGTAGTAGAACATTCCTGTAGATTTCAGCAGGATTGAATTTTTATTATTGCATTAATACATGTATTTTCCACTTCCCCTGAGAACGCTTTCCCCCTGCTGAAATGGAGATGTTTGCTGTCTTGCTCTATTTAAACATCAAAAAGGTACATGAAACTGTGGGTTCTTTGATTTGCCTACTGCATGAGTTGCCTTGTACCTCTTTTTATTTATTCCCCCCCCATCATCCCCTCCCAGCTGATGCTGTCAGCCTTACATTTATTTCTGAATGGAAATCCTGCATTTCTGAACACCATTATGACTTTTACTTACTGTTTCTTTTCCTTGTCTCTTTATCATAATAATTGACTGTTTTAGCTGAAGGCATATTTTGGGATTAAGCTCAGTTTCTTAAATCATTTTCTGGCAACCTAGCAAATTCTCTTAACCTTTTCTGTGTCCTTTTTACTGTTCTGTTTCTCAACTTCAGGATTAGTTTTTCTTGACTGGCTACAACTGGGTCTTTTTACCTGCCCTTGAGAAATTTGGTTTCTTCCAAGTTATACTAAAACAAAAAAAGAGGGGTTGAAAATATAGGATGCCAGCATTATAATGCTTTGGCAGTGATGACAAGAGATGCATATTTTTGATCTTTATAGTAATTAAAAAAAAAAAAACCCACAAAAAAGCTTTGTAATTGGTTTAAACTGAACAATGTTAAATGGACTAATGCCATATATGTGTAGCTGCAGCGTCTTCAGAGCTATGCTTTAGCCCTGAGAAGTCAAAAAGCTGTGTGCTGTTAACTTCTGTCAGCAAAGGTTCAATTTTGTGCTCACTGTATTATTATTTATGGAGGTTTTTGTAGTAGTGTTAGAAATACTATAAATTACTGAAAAGACTTTTCTTTGGTTCACACTGGTAACTGTATCATCAATGTTAAACCTCACACCAACATCTATAATAACTTTAAATTTTTAGCAGAAGCATCAACTAGTCTTTCTTTTAGCATACTGATATAAATAGAACAAAAAAGTAAATGTGAACTTGGAATCATTGAATGGTTTGGGTCAGAAGGGACCTTTAAACTTCATCTAGTGCAATCACCTGTCATGGGGAGGGACATCATTCAGTAGACCAGGTTGCTCAAAGCTGTCCAGCCTGAATTTGAACACTTCCAGGGATGGGCATCCACAACTTCTGGGCAAGTTGCCTCACCACCCGCATCACAAAAGATTCCTTATGTCCAATCTAATAATTGTCTTCCTGTTGGCAAATAGAAGGTTACTTTTTTTTGTTTTCAATCAGTTACTATGTCACTTATCTTTTTAAATTTTATAATTGACATATTAATCAGAAAAAGTTTTAGTCACAAATCCTGGAGATTTCTTCTTAGTCTTCCTCAATCTTTAGCTAGACTAGAGATCCATGAAAAGAAGGCTTATGGTACAGTTGCCTCGTTGTTGTTTTTTGAGTCTGAAATGACCTTAGATTTGGTTTACTCAGAATCTGAGTGGGTTTTGAAAGGAGATGATGTCACTACACATTTCTCGGGAGACCTCATCCGGTTTTACGTAGGCTATTTTAGCCACAGCTTTATGGTTAGGGTTGTTTATGTTCATGAGGAAAGCAGCTTCTTCCAGCTGTGGCACAATGTAGCTGTTCTATAATTACTAGTTTTAAGCTCAAAATGCTTTATTTATATCGACAATAAAGCATAGTTGAAGTCAAAGAACTTTGTCATTGTGAATATGCCTTTATTTAAACTGACTCTGTCTTTATTAAATAAGCCTAATTATTTAGTAATCAATTAGTTTAGGTATGTTCTACAAGGTAGAGTGTATACTCTTGCTGTTCTGCTTGCTTTCCAATTCTACTTTGTTGTAACTCTCTTTAGACAAATCTAACTACGAAGTAGTCTGTGTCCTAAAGTTAATAGGAATTTGATTACCATGCTATTAAATATTAAAAATAAAATAAAAAATGTAGTAGTATCTTTATACTAAGTCCAGAAAACCTGGATACACTGTAAAATATTTCAATGTAATGTTTATTTACCAGTCTGTGGTATGGCATGCATAATACCTTTGAACATAATGATGCAGCTTCTGTTGAAACTTGTTTCTAGTTGAATTTTCAATATGGTTGGTGGTGTAACAAAACAAAAGGTGTTGCGAACCTGCGATGAGGAATCTGCAGCAGGAAATCTGCAGCTGTAGGAGCTGTCATGGACTGCAGACAGGTTGTTGGGATTCTGCCAGTAAAAATAACATAAAATCTATTTCTGTTTGTGCATCTGGATTTAGTTGCTACAAGAGTTTGGCAGTAAATCCAAATGTAACGCTATATTTTTAATTATTTTCTCTTATGCTTCTTGCGTGTTGTGGGAAAAAAGTCTAGGACAGCTTTCATTAACTTCTCTTTTTCTGTAGAAATATGGTTATCAAAATGACTTATGCTTAAAAGGCAGGTGACAATTCATTTGGATACATATGCAATTTTTATAAAGAAAAAGGTGAAAATTGTATTTTTATCAGTTTAGAACTTCAGGTTTCCCAGAAGTGGACTGTTAAATTTTGTGCTGAATTCCTAAACCCTCTTTCCTTTCTGGTGTACTTGCAAACCCCACATCTGTGGTTTTGTTTTAATTCCATCTTGCTGCAAGCTACATGGAAAAGTTGCTTGTCATATCGCTCCCCCCAAGGCAGGCTGGAAACCCAGTTCTGTTCCACCTCCCTCATTTATTGTGTCTCTTCCTGTCTCTAATGCCTTTGCTAATCCATCTGTGCACTTTTCTTGGAGTCCCAAAGGCTTAAGAATTGTTCTGTTTTGTTTGACATTAGTTTTGTTTACATTAGTTTGACAGGTGATGGTTTGATTTAGAATTGCTTCTGCAACCTGAAAATCCTTTTTTTTTTTTTTTTTTTTTTTTTTTAACAATGTCATACTTCCCTTTCAGTTTCAAATTCTACTGGCCTCTTAAAGTTATGCAGCAGTAATTAAAATCATTGCATTATCTAATGTTTGTGATTAACATATGATAGATTTGGATAAATCATAAAGTGCTATGTTACCTATCAGCTAAGACAGGATGAATACTCTTTTTTTGTGTAAGAAAATCACTTATTTTTTACCTATTTTAGGGGCAACGGCAAGAAGAATACAGTCTCACTGAAGCATTAAATGGATTCTGTAATTCTATTTGACTGGTTGACATCTGCATACCTGTTCACTC
The DNA here is from genome assembly GCF_004027225.2 of Strigops habroptila. NCBI lineage: Eukaryota > Metazoa > Chordata > Aves > Psittaciformes > Psittacidae > Strigops > Strigops habroptila. The sequence goes on from NC_044277.2 coordinate 128,750,787, forward strand.
TTACAGAGTAATACCCCCTCCTCCTCCCAACCTTCTTTCACATCTGAGCACTCTAAGATTGTACCTTTAACAAACTGAGGGGCACCAGCTGAGCTTAACATCTCTGTTCACAGATTCAGTCTCTTCCATGGATATTCAGATTGCTGATTATGAAAGAACAGAAAGAAAAAAAGTGTTCAATGCATTAAAAAAACCTATTTATTTATTTATTTATTAATTTATAATATCAGGTGCAGTGTTCTGAAGTGTTTGCCAAAACCATCGAGTTTTAATTCAAACGGTTTTCATCCAGTCAGGATGGCTTGTTTAACTGAGAATGAGTGTTGAGTTGCCTTTAGCTCTGGTTTTGCTTATTGTGCTTTTGTTTTCACCTGAATCAACTGGGATTTTCTTGCATATGCATAGGCATGGATTGTTTTTGTTGTTTTTTTTTTGGGGGGGTGTGTGTTCCTTCCCCCCCCCCCAAGTCTTTCATGAAACTTGGCGGTTTTAGCTGTGATTTTTCTGTAAATCTTGACTGTACTAAATCTGCAGTTCAAAACTGAATTCTAGTTTTGAAAGAATAAGCCCACACAGCTGAATCTGAAATGACTCTGCACGTGAAATCTTTCAAATTACAGTATTTGCCGCAGTTACAATCCTAAGAAGAAGAGAAACCAAGTCACTTGGTAAGAAGCCCATTTCTTCTATGTATATAACTAGATGCAAAAGTGCATGGATACAGAATTAATTTTATTAAATGAGATTTACCCGTAGCTTGTTGCTTTTAAAGCCTTTTTCTTGGAACTGATGATCTGAGCTGATATTTATATCTGAGATTTACATAAGCTTCCGTCTAATTATGTTGATGTATGAAAATATTTGCATTAAAAATAGTTGCAAGTATATGTATATCCATAGTATCTGATGGGGGCAAAACCAATCAATTGATTTGATGTGTGTAGGGTCTGTATTTTTTCCTTAAGCCTCCTTTCTACTCTGAGTTAGAGTAGACAAGAACTTGGTCAGAATGTGCGTCATGTTGTTTTTTCCCCCTCCTCCTGCACAAGACTTACTTTCCATGACCTTTATGAATGTTGTTAGTTTTTCCCATTATTTTGCCCTAGTGCTATTGCTAAATGACAATATGCACTTGTAACAGAGGTCAGAATTTTCTTGTAAGTTCTGCTTTATGAGTTGAATTCATCAGCCAAGTGCGTTAATAAATCTCTTGTATTGTGGCTGGCAAGTTCCTGTATGAAGGAGGATGTTATACTACTACTAACTTACAAATTATCAAATATAAAGTTTGATTCCCCCCCCACCCCCCGCAGTGACATTGGTGAAATGGCAGAAAACTAATCTTGCATGAAAATAATTTTCAGACTTCTCCCTGCAACCCAGTTTAACTGCCTGATGCAGAAAGTCTGTTTTCTTGGTTTGTATCCCACTGCTGAAAATGCCAAAGTATTAATCAAACTTGCATGTATGATTTAGTCCCTGCTGAACCATGCTCTTAACAAATATCAGTTTTAATCCTAAACTTGTCTTGTGAAGACAAGTAAAGCTCTACTGTAAAGAAATCCACTGCCAAAGGACATTCAGTGTAAATGTTCTTCATATCATCAGCTTTAGTGAAAGGTTTATTTTTTTGTAATACAATCTCTACAAAATTTCTTACTTGTCAAACAATGCAAATAACTGCTTAAACAATTAAAGACTCTGTAGTAATAGTACTTTAGACATCGAAAAGCTAAAATTGAAGCCTAACGTACATAGAAGCTAATGAAAAAAAAAAAGCTTTGATTAAAATAAAAAAATACTTTTTTTTTTTTTTTTAATGGTAAGTTTATACCCCAGATCTCAGCTTATATATTCCCTGTCCATCCATATGCTTTTCATGAGGGAAACTCGACTGAAACTTGTTTTCAATAAACAGAAAAATACTTGGCTGTTAATTAAGCAACAAAAGCTGAAGGATTCCTCATGATAAAACCAACAAAAATCCTTTTGCTGCTAAGCAGATAAACCCACTTTTCCATCGTAGGTTTAAATGGAAAATTTTGTCTCATCTCAGCTATTTTTAGTGCATGAAACAACATTGGACATCTCACGTTGTCCAAGATGTACGTTTGATGTATCACATTTCCATGATGTATCCATGCGATACATCTAATGTATCACTAGCTTGGATACTATTTCCTTAGGTGGGAAGGCAGCACACATAAGACATCAGAAGGTCATGTTCAAGGCCATCTCATGTATCACAACTATGAAAGCATTGGGCATATAGGTTGCCTTTACTTCTGGCTGAGCTTGCTGACAACCCATAGCCCCTCTCCTATGCTTGACTCCCTTGTTAATTTGACTTTATCACTTCATAGAAACCTTAATGTAAAGGTGTCAGTCGCCACTCATCATTGTGCTTGGTGCCTCTGCTAAGCCCTGTTGTCCCCCTCTGCCTAGTTTGTTGTCACAGATTTTGAGTTCCTTGTGGGAGAAAGTCCTTTAGGTGCTACATAAAGACAAGATGGTCTTGTTGTTACACAGGGTCTCTGTGTGCTGTGATGGAAGTAGCTAACTGCTTCCTGTAGGTGATTACCATGGTTCTTGGCTTGTGTTTTACCTGTTTGTAGATGCTTCTTTTTCTTTGTATTCTTGGGACTCTTGACCTACAGTGCAGTTGCCATGAGTTTGTATTTTGCATGCCTTGCTCCTGTGTCATGTTTATTTTTGTGGAAAATTTTTTCTCTAATGGAAGTCAGAGTTACCAAAGATCCAAATATACCTGTGGATTTGAAGTTCTCTGCTCTATTTTTTTCTGAAATACTCATTTCACAGGTTAATATTTTAATGAAAATAAATGATAAAATTAATTTTTTTTTTCCTAAAATGATATATTATAAATTGCTTAGACCTTCTCAAAACCAGAAATACATATAAGTATAGAGAAGGACAATAATTTAAATGTAAATGAGGTAACACTTGTACAGCTTCTTGAATATGTATGTGTCACTGAATAAACGTATCTAAGATTGAATACTATCTCTTTAGGTGGGAAGGCAGTGCACGTGAAACATGAGATCATGTTCGAGACCTGTGTTCTACAGTCCACATGAATGTACTAATTCAAGAACACTGAGCATGGTGTGAGCTTTTTTCCATCCCTTGACATTTCAGGAAGGTTTTAATAACTTTTAAAAGTCCATTAAGTAGCAGAGTACTGAATGCCTTACTAAGTGGTTTGAATCCTGGGTGAGACATCTAGGTCCTAATTTAATGGAAGTAGTAACAGTGGTTCTGGAGAAACCATGGACGGCTTTGTAGCCTCTGTGCAAGGGCTGGAGGGCAGAAAACCTTGAGGTTTGTCTGGATTCATCCAAACCAGGTGTCAAAGCAAACTTATACAGACATACTGTGCTCTAAAAATACAAACTGTTTGCAAATCAGGCTCTGTTTAGTATGATAAGCTGTGCTAATATCTATACATAAACATAACTAACATGAATTTGGGTTTTTCAAGGGTATTTAACTGTAACTTAACTCTAGACTTTTTAAAGGCAGTGGTGATATTCCCAAGTGTTTATCTTTATAATCACATCGGAGTGTTTAATTATTAGATATTGAGGAAGATTTCAGTGGGAGAGAGAATGTTCTTTGTCTTAAAAACCAAAACTTTATTGCAGTATATCTCAGTGAAATCAATCCAAATAAGTATACTGAAAGTAAAGTTTTGGTGGTTTCGAATAAAATTTTTGTAATGTCTGAGGAAGTTTATGCATGAAGCTGCTCCCTTAATTTTTTTTTTTTTTTTTAACTTAAGAAGCACATACCCTCATGCTTTCTTTAAGAGCTGAGAAGGAAAGCAAGACTGGTTACTTCAGAGGGCAATTCAGAACCTAGGCCAGCCATCTGAGATTCCCTTTGGAGGCTTTCTCTTCTAGATAAGTAGTTTCTTCCTGTAGAGTCTAGGACAGACAGACTCCCATAGGGTGGCTGATGATTCTTGTTGTTTCATGAGATGCATTCTGTTGTTTTAATTAAGCATGATGTTGCAGAAACACAAGAGTGCATTTTTGTATGAAGCTTTGATGTTCTGATACGTTCTAATTATGAAATCGCCCTGTTGTAAGTATTCAGGTGCTGTGTATCTCACATTAAATTTAAAACATAATAAATTAGTTGATATGCTGCCCTTTACTTGAAAAGATACTGTAAATATGGAATAGGGGAAAATTACTGTCTAAAGTTCTCTATCAGTAGCTATGTGTTACTTAGCATAGTGTGCAACAAGGTTCAATAGCATTTGAAATATGATTCAGTTTAAGAAAAAAGGGGGAGTGCTTGAGAGAAATTTAGTTTTTAACTGGTGAAAAGACAACTATAAAGCAAAGCTGAAATACTGTGAGCTACATATTATAGGCTCAAAGGGTTTCAGAAGTGCTCTATTTGCTGTCTATTTCTTGTTCCTTTGAAAGAATATTTCTAGTTTTAGTGCTCTGAACTAGGTTGGGTTACCCGAACCCATGGGAAAAGTCATATTTTAATGATGTGAATGGTAAAAATTTACATGTTTGCTTTGTTCTTCTTGTGTGAGACCATTTATGAGAATGTATATTGGAGTGATGTTTTTTTATTCGATGTATATGCATACATAGAATAAACAGTCCATCATTTGTCCTCATTCCTTCCTGATAATTCATAATAAGTTATCAATTAAAGAAGTCTTGCCTTCCTCAATATTCCCTGAAGTGAGACGGTTTAGGTCAGTAGTGCAGAGCTCGCAGTGCTCATGTAACCCTCTGTACTCCTGCTGTCATTTAAATTTGCCTTTGCTTTCCACAGAAGTCTGCTTAAAGTTTTTCAAAGGCAAATTTAAGAATTTAGAAAACATTTCTTATTTAGGTGCTTGAGTTCTGTCTGAGGCTTCCTTCCCAGGAGCCTGGATAATTAGTTTTGGTAGTGGTGGGTAAGAGAAGCAACATAAAAGAAACTTAGAATTTGAAATTTCCTTCAAAATAATCTGGGCTCTGTAATTTGTTGTAGTGGCTCACTTTGTCCAGCTTTTTGAGGAAAAAGAAAAATTCATAAGAGACAGATGCTTTCCTTCGGTTATGCTCATCTGGTGGAAGTTCCTTCATGCCGTTGTGTGTGGGGAAAGGACTATCCCCACTTTCTTACTACCTACACAGGGCTGTTCTTCATGTGTCTTGAAGCAGAATGGCTGAGGCTGGAAAGCATCTCTAGAGGTTGTCTAAGTCAATCCCAATGTACAAAGCACAGTCAGCTAGAGTAGGCTGGTCAAGGCCATGTCCAGTTGAGTTTTGAACATCTCCAAGGATGAAGACTACACAGCCGCTCTGGGCAACCTGTTCCAGTGAAAAGGGTTTTTGTTTGTTTCTTTCTTTCCTTATGTTTAATGGATTTCTTCAGGTCTCTGGTATATTTTTTTCATTGCTAGCCACCAAACGTCATTTTAAAACTAGTATCTTCCCTTGTGAGCTGCCTTTAGGGTATAGAGAAGCATTAACTTCTGATAGTTCCATCCCTCCTTCATTAGGCTTTGTGAAAAATCTGAGAAGTCCATTTATGTTTCCCTAGCTCCATCAGAGTCCATTGCAGGACTCTGAGAATGCAGGAGAAAACTCCTCCTCTCTGGAGGTGGCTGCATATGTTGATTAGTGATAGAGTCTTGGCAGTAGTTATGTATTACAATGCTTCAAGTAGTGGAAGTGATACAAGTCAAATTTGTGCTTCAGTGACCTCCTAATTTTATGATTCATCTTTTCCCTAGCAGAAGTTCTTTTTGTTTCCAAAATGGTTTTAAGCAACACTGATTAAAATCTGGCATGATAATAATAAAATCAAAATATGGACACAAAGAGGATAGCCTGTCTCATATTTTCTATTTCTGCTATGAAAGCATCGTACAGGCCAGTCCCTCACCTGGAGAGGTCGCTTGTAGTCCCTGGTAGTACTTGATGCAGCTCAACTTTATGAGGGCACAGCCTGATGTGCACTCCTCTTGGTGAGCTAAGGAGCTAATGTGGAGAAGGAAGCAGGACTACTTAAGCTGCAGCAGACTTATTTCTGCAGCTGTGTGGTGAACAAGTTCAAAAACCTGATGAGGCTGGAAAAAAAAGGTTGTTTTTAGCTAGATCATATTCCAGCTGGCTTCGCTGGGAAATGCAGTAGAAGCTTGTGCCGATTTGTTGTAATTGGCATAGCAGAAGTCCAGCCAGCTGCTTAGGAGCATATTATTTAATCCCGATGATTCAGGCCTAAGACTCATCTTTGCTGGAAGGCATCATCTCATATTGCTTTTTGGAAATCTTGTTTGCTTCATCTCTGTAGTAGATGGTGCGTGTAAAACAGATTGACCAAATGGCTGTATGGCTCTCTTGCTTGCTTAAGAGAGCTTCACGAAGGAGGATTTCTTATGGAAAGAAGACTGAGCCTTCCCACTTACAACAGCATGAGTAGTATGCTCACAGCATGTGTGACAGTCCAAAACTTGCTGCTAAAGGAGTACTAAACCTTCAAAGATGTGTACTGCAAAATTGTTAGAGACTCAAAAAAGTTTTTAAGTAGATACCTAATTAAGAACAAGATACCTGAATACCTATGGTAAAGTACTCAATCCTGAAGTGAATTCTGGATGCTGAAGGCTTTGCTGTGGAACCACCAAATTCTCACTGAAAGCAGTTATATATTCCGATGTCTATTGGAATAGACTTTGATAATGCTGCTATTAAATCTGCACTGTACTTACATAGAAAGGTCACTGCATAATAGCATTATGGTGCATAATGTCCTGGGTTTAGTTCAACTTATTCTTACTTTATGTTTGTAAACCAAATGTAATAAAAGTGGAATAAAAGAGCATATACCCATTGGCTCTATGGGTTGATGTCTGTAAGTCCTTCATGTTTAGAATTCATACCAACATTTCTCAGCACACGTGATCTTATTTTTCCCCTTTTTTGTAGAAACATAGAATCATTTAAGTTGGAAAAGACCTTTAAGACCATCAGGTCCAACTGTTAACAAGCGCTTCGAAGTTCACCACTAAACCATGTCCCTCAGTGCCACATCTACACATCTTAAAAATGCCTCCAGGGTTGGTGGCTCAACCACTTCTCTGAGCAGCCTGTTCCAATGCTTGACAAGCCCTCTGGTGAAGAAATTTGTCCTCATATCCTATCTAAACCTCCCCTGGCCATTTCTTCTTGTCCTATTGCTTGTTATTTGGGAGATATAGTTCACATGTCAGCTCACTTCCTAATCAAATTTTGAAGGTTCATATAAGGCTAGAAGGGTTGGATTTGGCACTCTGGGTTTGGCTTATGTGGGTGAAATTCACTTTAGTAAAAGTTCACTGTAATTTGTCTTCCTGTCTTCATGTTGTCTTGCATTTATTATTTTTTAAGTTCTATAGCTTGATCTTTTTCTTTTCCCCCATCTGATTTTTATTATATACAGTACAAATAACTATTCAAGAATTTTTTTGTATAATATCTTTCATTGGAAAGACGCATTCTTTTTTAACCATTGCATTTTTCATGTCCTGTAGAGAGCAATTGTTGTTGTTTTGTTTATTTCTTAGTTTTTTTTAAGCCTTTCACATTTCTTTTAATTGTGCTTTTTGCTAAACTGCTCTTGGAACAGCAGAATTCATACCAATTCCGACAGGTGTTTTAGATGCTTAGTTTTTGACATGCAAATTGTGAGAAGTGATTACTGTTCCTTTCTTGTGATACTTGAGGTGAATGGCCTCCAGCATTTTGATCTTAATTCCAATAAAAATTTTGTTGATAAGTAACTTGAGAGCTGTTTTAAAACAATACATGCAGCAGAGATTTGACTAGATGTGTTGTTAGGGGTGCCAACCTGTCATGTTCAGAATTGAATGAAGTGTATCGTACCATATTTTAATCCACAAAAGCTTTCAGAATGATTTTCTAAACCCCTTTACAAATAACATATTTTGGAGCTGGGTAAAAAAATCCCTTCTGGAAGAGAAAGATCTGGAAGATATCTCCAGGATGTAGTTTTGAAAAACGTGTGCCTATGGATTCATTTCAGAAGTTCTCATGAAAAATTAATCTTGGAGAAGAGTGAAATAGAACTATTTATTTAATCTGAATTCTGTGAATCTGTATTCATTGCATCCTATTTCAGAAACCCAGTTCCCAAAAGAATTTTGAAGAACAGGCACAAGATAGAAAAAAGGTAGTTATGGAATATCTTGGGGTCTTGGGACAGCACAGTTATTGGAAGACTGTTATAAGGTCTTTCCTGAGCCTTCTCTTCTCACTTTACCGGTCCGGTACTGTGTTCTGGTTTTTGTGGGTGAAGGTGAAGCACAAATGCATCTCCCAAGGACCGTAGTACTCCACATGAAATTATAATGTCCTGTGGCCAGTGCTATGTTTTTTTCCTTTGGTTCATTGCTAGCATTAAAAAACATGTGGCACTGCAGCTCACAGTGTCTAATTTACACAATGACGTTGCTTCAGTAAAAGGAAAGAAATGATGCATGTCAGCTTATCAGGAGAAGTGTATTTGAATGAGATGAGAGTGTCTGTGTTGTGAATATAATTATGTATATGATGATGTGGAATTTTCATGGTTCTAACTGTGAGCTTTGACAATATGAGCCTTGTATCATATTTGCAAGGAGTTGTTAAAACTAAACCCGAAAAACAACATTCAGCTTAGCAAAAGCTTTGCATTTACGAGAAATATATGGAAATAGAGTATCAGGCAGGATGCCAACCCCCACTTCATGAAATGTAAGACTACCAGTGCAGCTGAATTTACAGAATTCCTTAACAGAAATCTTTTTATGGGGATCCCAGCAGAATGCTTTCTTATACAGGAGTTATTCTCAGTAGGTTTAACATCAATGCATATTCAGTGCTGATGCTGTCTATGGTGATCTTGAAAGGAAAAAATCCTAAACTTCCACATCAAGTAATCACAGGGTAGCTGAGGTTGGAAGGGACTTCTGGAGATACCTAGCCCATGCCCCAGTTAAGGGCTTGGTCCACTACAGCAGGTTTCCGAAGATGGACAGTCTCCAAGGATGGAGACTCAACAAACTAGCTGGGCAGCATGTTGCTGAGATGTTTGGACTCAACAGCAGTGAAAAAATGCCTTCTAATGTTTAAATGGAGTTTTCTATGTTTCAGCTTGTGCACATTGCCTCTTTTTCTGTCACTAGGCTTCACTGAGAGAGTCTCGCTCTGTCCTCTGCGCTTCTGTTTACCTAGTGTCTCTGTTATAGAGCACCTCCTTTTCCCCTGACCTTGGTGTTCTTTCTCACTTTTCTTCCTCTTCCCACTTCGTCCCCTCCCACTCCCACCAGTGTTTCTGTCCTTAAATATGTTTTCACAGAGGCTCCACAGGCTTGGTCACCGGCTAATAAGTTTCGACCTGTGGTGTGGCTGCTGCAGGACTGACTGGACTGGCTGTGGCTGACACATGGCAGCCCTTTACCTTCTCCCACAGAAGCCACCTCTGCAGCTCCTCCCCTCCGCCTCCCAAAACCTTGCCACATACATTCAATAGACCCATTATCTCTAGCCTGTTGAAGTCCCTCTGAATGGAAGCACAACCATCTGCTCTGTCGACCACTCCTCCCAAATTTGAATAATCTGTAGAATTGCTGAGGGTATGCTCCCTACCATCAGCCACATCCTTAGTGAAAAGCAGTATTGGCACCAGTATTGACTCCTGGGTACTCTAAAGTGGCTGGCCTCCAGCTGGCCTTTGGACTGCAGATCACAACCCTTTGAGCCTGGCAGCTCAGACAGTTTTCAGCCTTTTCAGCTACCCTACTGTCCACTTATCTGTCTGTATTTCACCATTTGTCTGTGAGGATGTTACAGGAGACAGTGCTGAAAGCCTTGCTAAAGACAAGATAAACAACGTTCCCTGCTCTCCTTTCATCTGTGTTGCTAGTCGTTTCATTGTAGAAGGCTCTTGGATTGGCCAGGCATGATTTTCCTTCATAAATATATGCTGACAATTTCTCATGACCTTCCTGTCCTTCACATGCTTGGAAATTGTTTTCAGGATTATTTGCTCCATCACCTTCCTAGAAACTGAGGTGAGGCTGGCTGGCTTGTAAGTCACTATTCTCCTTGTTGTTCCTGAAGACAGGAGTAATGTTTGCTTTCTTACGGTTTTTGTGAACCTTCCTTGATGATCACAACCTTTCAAAGGTAACCTGGGAGTGTCCTTGCAGTGGTACTGTCCAGCTCTATCAGCACTCATGGGAGCATGCATCTCATCAGGTCACATGGACTTGTGTATGTCTAGCTTCTGAAGTCTTACCTAACCTGATCCTCCTCCAGGAGTAAGTATTCCTTGCTGCAGAAGAGCATGGAAGAGCTGAGAAGTAGCTTCTTTCTACAGAGTTTCAGCAAAGCTGGTATCTGTAGCCCAGTAGTTTATAATGATTGGGACTGTTGTTTTGATGGAGTATGGAATGTCAATATTTGCACTGACAGGAGTATGCCATACATATTCACTGATCTCTCTCCCTCTCCTTCCCTTCCCTCTCCCCCCACCTCAACTATCCCAGTTACTTGCAATTATCTTTACTGGGGAAAAAGGTGAAGATGTATTTGTGAGGTGAAAGCATAGCCATTTGTGTTCATTCTGAACTGACTGCAGCTTCTCTGATCATACTAGCTTCAAATATCTACTTAGATGGGGGGTCTACATGAAATGAACTTAGGCAAAATTACAGTTTTAGCTGTGGTGATCATAAGTGTTTTCCTTAGAATATTGTCAAAGCCTAATGTCCAGAATTTTATATTTAGTTTAAAACTCTACTGAAAATTCAGTGTAGTAATGCCCATAGTTAAGCATCAATATAAATTTCTTTACTTTCTATGAGATACTGCATAGTCATATCTGAGGCTGGATACTGAGTGAACGGATGGATAGTGGAAAATGTTCTTCTTGATATGTGTAGCTGCTAAGATAATAATGAGCTCTCTAAAATCAGATAAAATCTTAAAACTCATCTAGCCTGAATTGTGCCTTGTTTGTAGTTATATTGATAAATCTTGGAGCTATATGGGGAAGGTGCTCACCTGCCTCAGTTATGGTAAAGATGTGGTTAAGCAGAGGTTTTAAATTAGATTAACGGTAGAGACTGTTTAGTTTAACAGCAATTCCATCTGATATTTGATGAAATTTGATGCATGAGATAAGCAAGGGAAAGTAATAAGGATTTTCATTGTAATATCATGAATTTTAGTTTTATAGATCCTGCCTGTGGGAGTACTGGATGTGTCCAAATATCAGGCCTGTTTGAGCAGGCTACTTTAGTGGCCATAAAAGCAGAAGCTGCTTATTTGAATGTGTGATTTCCCTTTCTTGAATGATAATGGTACTAAACTTAAATGATAATACTTGGTTAAAATGTAATTTACTATCTGAAATTTGGCTGAGCTCACTTAAAACGAAATGTGCAGTTGGTGGTTTAAAAAAAGTGTCAAAAGCTGCTAAAATATTCAGCACTAAGAATATCTGACTACTTCGATGCTTCAGGAGCAGTGGCTGAATAGAATAGTCACAGTCGTTGTAATGCATTACAACCTTATCCTCTCATGATGCTGTTTATATCATGCTTGAATGAAAATATATTTTAGTTCTCTAAAAGCCTTTTGTCTGCAGCTTTAATCTTTCAGCAGATGGGAGTATCAGAGGAACATTTTTGCTTCTGCTTCTGCATTGAACTGAGAATGTCACAGGACTGTGAAAGGATTCAGCCAAATTGCAGAACCTTTCTTGCCTTACTCTTGAGCAGCCCACGCTATTAGCGACTATCTTGGTGGTGTCAGAGATGTCATTAGGTAGTCATGGGAGATCCATTCAACTGTGCTAATTATTACAACAGGTTCTATTCATGAACTGTGTAAACACTGGAGATTAAGGAAGTAGTAGCTATTCCAGAAAGGCTTTTAAATTGCAGATCTGTTTCTGCACATTCATGTTTCAATACTGACTGCAAATGTCTACAGTAGGAGTAAAACTATTAATTGGGCGCTGTTTAGCCATAAGGATATAATCTACCTATTTCTTCCTTAAGTCTTTCAAACTCTAGTTCATATAATTCCTTGATCCTAGTGGGAAGAGAAAGAACCAGTTCATTTTTACTTTCTGGTATTGTTATGTGACTGTAAATGGGTTGTAATGCAAATTTGTATGTGAATCTGGACTACCCTGAAGCTTGAGGATTTTTTAAATTTAGCCTTGTTTTCAGTGGTCATCAGCTTTTGAATTTACAGCAAAAACATATGTAAAAGAATCTCTATAGTGTGAGAGATTTCAAATGTTCTTTTGTTTGTGTTTGATGTTAATTATAATCTTATGTTGTTAACATGTAGTCAAAGTTGGTATTCTTTATTTTATTCAGATTCACCCCACTTCTGGAAGAAATCTGAAGAACCTGCCACGGTTTACACTGTCAACAAGTTACCATTCCATCAAGAGCAATGAGCTCCACAACACCAGGTCAGTTTGTTTATATTTATACCTCACTCCTGCATTACACTGTCCTGTATTGGTATGTACATAATTCTTTGTGTTGATGAAATGGGTTTGGCAGGTGACTGTTATGCCAGCTGCACTTCAGAAGATATGACTCCTTTACAAAACAGGATAATGGCTATATAGGCACTTTGGCTATTTTGGGGATACCTTATCTCAGTTGAATTCTAAAGCCAGGATAATCCTACAGTGCTTTTAAAACATTTTTATAGAGTTTATTAAGAAAACTGAATAATCATGTTTGGACATGAATTGACATCCTAAACCATTTGAATTCTTAATATTTGTATTTAGTCAGTAATTTATTTTCTGCCTTTGCACAGTTGCTTTGTTTAAAGAAAGACTGCAAGTGGTATTCTGTTATTTTTCTTTTTAGCTCTAAAGTCATATTTGCCCACATTGGGCATACTCTGCAGAACTTTCTCCTTTAAGGATTCATAGTTAACAATGGTCTCTGAACCTGCTGTATCCAATTCCTGCAAAATGAGTTAGTGCAGGTTCACCTGATAGAAAGTGTGCTATTAGTAGCTGTACCCAATTTTTAAACTTCCAAGAAAACAGAATGCTGTATATGGAACATGGCTTATAGAATCATAGAATCATAGAATCGTAAGGGTTGGAAAGGACCTTAAGATCATCTAGTTCCAACCCCCCTGCCATGGGCAGGGACACCTTGCCCTAAACCACGTGGTTCAAGGCTTTGTCCAACCTGGCCTTGAACACCGCCAGGGACGGAGCATCCACAACCTCCCTGGGCAACCCATTCCAGTGCTTCACCACCCTCACTGTAAAGTTCTTCCTTATATCTAATCTAAACTTCCCCTGTTTAAGTTTGAAGCCATTACCCCTTGTCCTACCACTACAGTCCCTAAGGAAGAGTCCCTCCCCGGCATCCTTGTAGACCCCCTTCAGATACTGGAAGGCTGCTATGAGGTCACCACACAGCCTTCTCTTCTCCAGGCTGAACAGCCCCAACTCTCTCAGCCTGTCTTCATACGGGAGGTGCTCCAGCCCTCTTCTCATCCTCGTGGCCCTCCTCTGGACTCACTCCAACAGCTCCATGTCCTTTTTATGTTGAGGACACCAGAACTGTACACAGTACTCCAAGTGAAGCTTGACTTCAGTTCTCTTGAGGAACGTGAGTCCCGAATTCAAATCTGTGCAATGTCCCATATGGTTTGCACTTTGTTCACCCACATTTGAAGTATCTATTTCTAGTACTGTTGGTACAGGTGGCTTATTTTATGGCTGCTTTGGTTTTGTGCAAACAGCCTATAAAAGCATCAGGGAAAACACTGTAATAGTGAGCCGTATTTATCTGCTAGATGCCTATCTCATAGAAATGTAATTCACGGTGGATTTTTTTGAGAATTGTTGATTGTAGTGTTGAAAATTGGCAATAACTGCTATTACAGTAAATGGAGTCAAGCATAGCTGCGTTTCATATTCGGCCTCTTTTCCGGCAGTGCAAATTGGTGCATGCAGTGAATTACCAATACAAAGCATGATGGGGCATTCAGCAGAAAGGCATGTCTTTGATTTATCTTTATTACAGTGGTGACTAACATGAAATAGTCTTGTACTTCCCTAAACATGCAGTTCAAATTCCAAGATACTCCAGTTGATTTAGTATCTTTCTAATGTTTCTTATCTTGCATTAGATACAGTCTGTGTAAATAGTCAAAAATGAAATTGGCTCTCACAAAAAAAAGGTAACATCCATTATTCTTACTGCTATGAAGGAACAAATTGTAAATATGCATTCATGTTTGCTGTCTTTCCAAATCCAATAAAGGAGAAACATTAAATACAATCAGATTACCTGTAAAGGTATTTAGACACTTCAGAAGCATTTCCTTCAGTAGGAGTTAGATGCCTAAATATCTTTGAATCTAGTCCTTAATATCCCCTGTCATTAGAGTTTGCCTGCTAAAGCTCTGAGTTGCTTCACCAACCATGTCAAAACACATCTGTGGCATGTACAGTGTTGCAGAATTCAAGGGCAGCATCACCCAGGGGATCCTAATTTTTCTTTCCCTCAGTGAAAGAGAAATGAGGCAGGATTTATTTGAACTTCAGTCTCTCATCCTGCTTAAAGTAAATGCTGTGGACTAAAGAAGGATGATTGTCTTCTTGTAGCATCTCTTCTGTCCCCAATCGAGGGGAGTCTGAGTTGTGTTTTGTGCAGTGTTCTATCACCTTTTGGCAGTCACTTAAATTTTTCCTTTCATTACAGTCACTGTAATAGGCTGGTAGGGAAGAGAGTGGTAGGAAAGGCCTCCCACTTCTGTGAGCAGTTAACCTCGATTCTTAGAATTTTTAGAAGATAAAAATTGCTAAATTTTCTTTTTGCATCAACACTAAGCGGGTTCACCCTTCCCAGTTCTTTTCAAGCATGCATATTTATTCATATGTGACCAGTATGTCTTTGTCCCACTGCATTTTGTATTGCTTCTATTTCTTTCTCCTGGAGTTTGTTTTTAGGAAGGTGAACCTTATTGAGATAAAGAGATAGAAGGGTACTTCCATCCAACTTTAAAGGTCCCTTCCAACCCAAACTATGATTCTACGATTCAACTTCTAACTTGAGGTTATAAATATATACCAAGATGTACTTGTTTCACTTGTAAAGACTCTGCAATAGTTGAGGAAGAATCCCTAGTATTCCAATAGAAAAATTAATTGGATTGGCACTGACATGAGCAGCTTGTTCCTGTGGTGGTGAGCATGTGGAAGGCAGTTCTTGCGTTTATGGCATACAGTTTTCACAGAAGATGAGTATACTTAAAAAAAAAACCCCAACCAAACAAAAAAAAAAAACCCCAAGAGGCAAACTGGTAAAGTATTGCTATTCTGTAGATTAATGGTACAGGCCAACCCACTTCATGGATGGCTTGTTTTGTCAATGAAAACAAATCTGAAATACTGTAGAAAGCTTCAAATATTGTGTGCTGTGCTAAATTTCTCTGTACTCTTACAATGTGAATGCTAAGTGGAGAAAATACTTATTTCTTTAGAATGCTTTTCCTTTATACCGTATTGTCAGAAAGTCTACTGAAAGACCTGATGTGGAACAAGCAAAAACTATGCATTTTTTTATTCAAATGTTATCTGAGGAACTTCTTTGGATAGGGTTTGTGTTTAGCAGCAATGCACCTAAGTATTTCCTTACATTGTATGATGCAATGAACAGGTCTCCAGTGTAGCAACATCTACTTGCAACAACACTGTAACCTGTTTAATTGATCTCAACTCTTTGAACCTTAAGGGACCAGGCTCTTGCTAATCTGCAGAGCTATAAAGCAAATGCTGGATCCCAACAGGGGAAGGTGACGATGTTTGGTTGTTTGCTTTGCTTACAAATTGTAAGATCATTAAGGAAATGTTTATATCCTGTGGCCATTGCGTGTTTTGAACTCATCTTGTGTGCATAAAAAGCACTAGACAGAAATGAAAACATTTATTTGCACTTACAGAGAATAGTTAACTTACTGTTTTGAGACACTTTACTTCTCAATAATACCCAGTGGTGAATTAATACTTACAGATGTATTTTGGAGTTATTTGTCTCTAGCCATCTCATACTCTGAAATATATATTCTAGTAACATGGTAGTGTGGTTGGGGATTTTGTCTGTTGAGTGCCTACCACCAGTTTCCAAGGATTCCAACTCTTGCAAAGAGTGCTACTCTTCTGAACAGGGGATGGCTTCATTTTCCCAGTTCCTACTTTTCATTCATTTTCCCAGTTCCTACTTTTGGATCACTTTTCTGTCATCTTCATTCTGAATTTCTTTAATCGGCATGTTTGTTCCCCTTGAGGAATAGCTTGTTCTTCCTCTCTGCAAGCTGACTCCCCCTGTTTTCTTGTTCTGCTTAGCTCTGCTTTTTTATAAATAATTTTCCTTATGTTAGTAAAAACTAAGTATAGAAAATGCCCCAAAATTGTATTTCCACTGCTATTTTAAAGTTAAAATGCAGTGAAAGGTTACACTGCAGTCCAGTAACCATCTCTGCACCAGCAGTAGATGCTGTGGGTGGATGAATATTTTGATGAATGATCAGGAATATAGTTACTCTAAAATATATGTTGTCAGTCTTCTTGTGAAAAGGTTTAAGAGAACTTTGAGTCCAAAACAAAGTAGTAAATGAAGTACCAGAAGGCTAAAACCTCTTCTTAATACAGAAATAGGTGTCCTAATTTCTGTCTGTCAATCCTCATATTTCAATTTAGAGAATTGCTTTTGTGGTATCCAGATAAACAACAAAGAAATTATGTTCCGATGTCATTGTTTGCAGTGTTCTTTATGTCTGAAAACACAAGTACTGTGGAAGATGATCGTGGTTCCCTGCATCACTGCAAACTCACTTTCCCTCATGAGTGATTTTACTCATCAGATAGCTGTTTCACTTCAATCACTTACTAAATGATTCTGTGTCAAGGCTCATTGCTCTGTGTCTGTGTTGGTGGGGGGAGAAGACAGGACAGAGTCACCTCTAGGGTAGGGGAGCAGGTGGAAGACTGTGAGCAGGCAGCTGCATGATTTGAAAAGCCACCAAGGGGAGGTTACATTTTGAGAAATGACTTTTTCGGTGGCAGTGCCGGAATAAGCAGCTTTAGTGACTGCCTGCCTCTTGTTCTCACTCTTCTCATTGACTGCTCCATCATGGCAGGTATATTTATTTGTGTGGCCACAAGATGAAACAGATTTGGGAACTGGTCCAGGCTCAGCTGTTCCCAAGAGAAAAAAAAGGTTTGTTTTTAGCCTGGTTTGGTTCCTCATTGTGGTTTATTACATAGCTACACGATCAGTGGTATTGGCAAGGTGAGGAAGGAAGACGGAAGAGAAAAGAGTGTTTAGCTCATGTACTGCATTTGAAGGAAATGATCACGAGTGATCCTTGAGCAGGAGGAGCATGGTTAGTCTCCAGAATTGTGGGATTACCTAGCCCTAGGTAAAGCCAGAGAGAAATACTAACGACTTCTTCACACAGCTTCACTTTGCTAGTCATTTCTGGTTTCCAAATGTTATGAGTTCTCAGTTCTGTCCATAGAGAATTTAGAGTCTCAGTGAACATGTTTGTTTTTCATCTCTGTAGCTGAAAGAAATCACCAACAAGGTCACATCATCTGTCATCCAGTGTACTCCTTTTGAAGTATTTCAGCATCTGACTGCCAGGCATTCTTCATATTCATTAAGATACATGCAACACAAAGCAGTTAGAAGCATGTGAAATATGCTCTGTTGAAAGATAATGCAATTAATATTTTCCTATGAATTTCTAACATCTACATTTTTTGAAACAATCTGTTTCTAAAATGTTACATGATACAGAAAGTCAGATATGACACCATGAATAAAAACTTTCTTTCAATTTCTGCATTCATGCTGCATGAACATTGATTATATTGAATACCCAAAAAAAGGCGCGTTTGCCAACTTTTAATTTTTTCCCACCCACACACCGCCTCCTGATTTTGTCTCCAGCAGCCCAGATGTGTTTCTGCAGAATAAGTGTTTCTGCAGTGATAATTATAACACTTACAACAGGTAATTTGCAGATTAGGTAACTCACAGAGAGCTGGACTGCTTTGTAGTGCCTTAATTTTGAAGCTTCAGTTTCAAAACTTCATTACAAAGTCTGAAATGTTACAGTGTGTGTAATATCTTAATTTAGAAATGAAGTACTGCTTTGTAGCATTTAGCAAATGAAGGTGTAAAGGGACCTTGAGGTATGATTTAAATCAGGGGACAGATTTTACTTCAGGCAGTGATGCCCACATTGTAAGGTGGATCCAAGTTCTACTGAACCACTGAAACTCATGGTTTGAACCTGCCACAGGGCACATTAAAAAAAAAAAAAAAAGAAAAAAAAGAAATGGATCATTTCTAAGATGACCAGAAAAATGTTGGTTTTAAAAGCTTACAACATGGTGAATTCCACAGTCCCCCTTGATGACCCGTTTCCGTTTGTGCTTATACCTAGAAACATAAGGTTCCTATTTTTTATGTTTCTACTAGTTATATCTATTTCTGTTTAACATTGCAGTTTAGATATGCAGGATTTGTAAACTTTTTTCAATGTGGCCTGAAACAGATTAACAGATTAAACTAAGATCTTAGTTTGGACTGGTGCTCACTGCAGGGAAGGGGCTTGAAGTCATGTAATACCTAGATAACTGGTTGTTTTTTTTGTTTTCTTAGTTGTGACAAAGCTGAGCAGCTGTCAGGGGTCCTGGAGTGGTGCCTGATTTTGGTGAGGTCTATAGTTCTTGGGGCTGAGATGTGTGGTGTTGGTGTCAACCTCGATGTATATTCCAGAGTTGAGTCTCCTGCAGGTTCTGGCCTCTGGCTGGGAATTCTGGCAGAAAGGAAGGCGACCTAACAGAGTTTGACAAAACTCCCATTTGCTAAACATGGGATATTTTGAGTTTAAATTTCTGGTTTAACACTTCGGCAGTTTCTGCCAAAATAAAGCAGTGAGCTGTTCCTACCCAGAATGCCCTTTGTTACTGATTGTAGTTAACAACTGGTCGGAAGACGTGAGCACTAGTGACTGCTGCTGTGCTATTCTCCCCCCTCACTTGTTCAATGTTCTTCTTCTAGGATAGCTTTTGCTAGGGTTTCTTTCCAGTCTTCTCTTTACTGGATCGTAAAAATTCATTGCTCTAACCTTTTCTCAGAGACCACGCTTTAAAATATCTTCGTATTTTCAGATTTCTCTTAGATTCTTAGGATGCCACCTGGAAGTGACAGGAAAATTTGTTGTACAAAAGTAGGATTATGCAAGCAATTATTGTTTATTACCTCTCATTTCTTAATAACCCTTAATTTGCAGACACAGTCACTCTCAAGTGTCTGAATTACGGATTAGTCAGGTTCTGTGCCCCTCAATATTTGGCTGTAGGACATTGCCATGGCATGAGCAATGTAGAAGACAACTGCTCACACGTGACTTTCTCAAAGTACTGCTGTTTAAGGCTGCATCTGTGCTATGCAGAAAAGAGTTTATAGCTTTTTTCAAAATTGAATGTCCATCTGTTTATAGAAGTTTCATGTTTTCTGTGTTGATTCTTCCTACACTGGGTAATGGAGAACTGTCTGGCATGAGTGGTAAATTCACGAAGGATTACTGATCTGGGGTGTGGTAGAGGAAAAAGATGTTTTGTGTAAGTATGGAGACCTGTGAATTACTGTGTATGCTCTGTGTTGTGTGACATCAGTTACTAATCAGAGGGGGTGAAAAAGATATGTTAACCAGTTCAGGAAATGGTCAGCTTTGACTTGGGAACAGCATTTGCAATCCTTTGTCTTGCTGGAGCATGCAGCCCATATGCTGTCTGCGTTTAACCCAACTTGTTAAGAATATAGGGAGTTGTCTCAATAGTGGTGCCAACACTGTGTTTCTAGAGAAGGTAATTAATAGGAAGAAGCACAACAGAAGCTCTGCTCAAAAAGCATAAACCAGTATAAAAAGTACAGCTACTCTGTATTTTGAGACAGTACTATTTTGATGCAGTACCCTGCAATAAAGGCAAGTGCACAATACACACACACTTTAAGCTGCATGAGGAAAACAGGCATCAGATATCTTTCACAGCTTCCCTAAGGTGCCTGCAGCTGTTCCTCTAGCCTTGAAGTATATCTTTAGTGACTTAAAGTGAATATGCTCATTTAGATATCCCCAACTCAGCTTTCAGTAGTTGCTGTTGGTGCAGAAAGCACTCCTACTGCTCAAAAGCTGCCTCAGTTCCTGACGAATATACTTTTTCTGTATTGAAACATCCAGCAATTGCCCTACAGGTTTTTTGTTTGTTTGTTTGTTTGTTTGTTTGTTTTTTTTCTTTTCTGGACAAATTCGCAAGTAGGTGTAAGCCAAGACAGGAACATCCTGAAATAGCCACTGAGTGTTCTGGTTTTTCTGTTCAGTTATTTGTAGAGAGCAGAAGAAGAGAGAGGAACTCTCTCTTCTGCTGCTATATGAAATACTACATCACCTTTCACCTATGTTATTTCTATGACTTCATCAATGTTTTACCTTTCCAAACTGATATATTAGAATATTGCTTTCCTGCCCTGTCTTTGGATGCACTTGAGGGGTCTACTTGCCCTCGTTCATCAAACATTCAGGAAAGGTCACTCCTGTGAGAACTCCCTTAATCCATTCCCATCCGAGGAATCTGTGATAAATGACAAATAATGTTTGATTTCTATTAGCTGGTTAAGAGTACCTATAGACTTGTGAAGGCACCATTCATTTCTCTGGCAGGGACACACTAGCAAATGACTGCAGTAGCTGTCTTTGGGATGCAGATTTGCACTCGAAAGAATTTAGTAGTAGAGTTCTTTCAGTAATAGTAAGAAACTCCAAAACTAATCAACTGAATAAGGAAACAAAACCAGCATTTGCATGTAGAGGAGGCTTAGGAATAAAGTAACCGACACAGTGACTTAAAGCAACGTAGAGAAGGGTAGGTGAGATAGAGTGGAGACCTTAAAAGCTGTGGTGGAGAGATAAATACTGCACTTGGCTTAAAAGAATAAGGAACAAGAACATAAGGAAAAAAGGCATGGAAAGAAGACACATGCAGAAACATAAGAACACATGAGAATAAGTGTGTCTAAAGTGTGAGTAAGGAAAAGAAATTTTTTAAAAGAACTTCCTGGGGAAATAGCCTCCCTTCCTCTTGGCACTGGTCCTCAGTGTCACGAGGGAAGTGGGACCAGCTTCTCTGGTGCTCTGCATGCCTAGCTGCTGAAATGGAGATTTGTTTCAAAGTTGATTAACGCTTTACAGCTAGTCAGTATTTTATGGTGCTGAAAACATTCCCACTGATGAGATTGTAAGGTATTTAGCTGCCAGTAGTTTCAAAGTTGGTTATGTTACTGAGGTAGCTCAGTGGATATGGACTGGAAGAGCAAATTCCATTAATTGCTTTTTAAAGGAGTATCTGGATTGCTTTTATGTTTTGTATTTTGTTACCTTTGAGAAACAGTAAAAACTTTTACTTTCAGAGTTAATAGTCCTTTCCATATAAGTTTATCCAGAACCAAACTCTGGGAGCACACCCTCTCGAAGAGCACTACAGCTACCTTTGCCAACTCACGCTGGCTGGTGCAGCTGCCTGCTTTGGTTTGTGAGAGTAAGGGCGCAGAAGTGGAGGAGGTTACATGTACTGTGCACAGTAGTCTATACAATCTAATAGGTTGCAAGTACATGCAAAATGGAATTAATGTTATAAAATTGTAGTATGGATTAATTTTAGCTTAGTTATGTTTAACTTCATTATAGCTGGTTACTTGGGTTTTGGTTTGGGTATTTTGTTTTCTTTTTTCTCAACCTTAAAAAAACCCAGAACCATATTGCAGTTCAGCTGTACCCTGGAATGAAAAAATAGACCTTAAAAAAACCCACACCAAAACCTGAAACAACCCCCCCCCCCCCAAAAAAAAAAAAAACCAAACCAAAACCCAAAAGCCCACAACCCAGACCAAACATGTCTAACATTTAATCTTTCTGGTGCATGTATTTAATATCCTTGTGAAAGGGATGTTTTGATGATACTGAAACGAGCTGGTATTTTGCAATCAAAAATCATGTGTAATCTCTCTGTGTGTCTATATATATAAGAAAAAAAAAAAAAAATCTGCAAATTGGTCTGCTAATGCTTCCTGGACCTGCAACATCCACTGTTCTGACAATTTCAGGGCTTTAGTAGCAGATTTCAGTCATTCTAAATTGTACGTTGTTTTTCTGTTCAGCATTAATGTTCTTGAATGACAAGGATGATATTTCCACTACCTTATACACGTGGCTGTATAACATGCAGAAATAAGCTCTCTGGGCAATCTATAGATTCCATATGAAGAAAAAGACTTTTCTGGGGAGGGGTTGGGCCAGGAAATCTGTAATCTCTTCTTTGGGTGTCATGTCCTATGTTACTTCAGAAGAAGTAAATCATCCTGTTGTCTAGCACCTTTTTCTTCCTGCTGTTCCATCTCTCTGGAGATGCTTTCTGCAGTTGTGTGAAGAGCCAGGAGGTGGGCAAGCTCTCTTTAATTAGTACACATGATGTTTTATTTAACCATCCATCTATGCTGTGCAGTGGCTGTGCCACAAGAATTGCACAAAGCTTTTCTTCACTGTAGGCGGTTGTTCATTTATTAATGTAAACACCATGTGCCTTGGATGTGCGAGCCCTAAAAATAAACTTGCAGAGTTAAAAATACATCTCTCGGAGTACTGAGATGCTGCTTAATCAGAACCAGCTGCAAGCTGTCTAGAAAATATAAGTTATATGAAGCCAGATGGCTTTTGCCCTTTTTGCTTTAGACAGCATGTAATTTGGGTAACTACAGCTACAGTAATGTATTTTCCCAGTCAAACTGTTTGATAAACATATTTGTTTCAAACAGACACTTCCAATTAGAGAACCAGTAAAATGTTAATTTATTTTAATATTTCTCCATGTGGATAAGCCAGAGGAAGGTTGCATAATACTAAACTCACAATAACTGCTCACAGCTGGATTCAGCAGGACTGTAACGATGCATTGTTGTACAACAGAGCTCTTACTCTGTGAAAAATCCCCCTGAAAGCAACGGAAGAATATTTAAGTGAAATTAATGATACAATGATCAGTAGGACTTGTGTGGAATAAGTTTGCAGGGGTAAAGCATTACACAAATAATACGACATGAGTCAGAAGGGTACCTGGCATGTGTACATCAAAACAACAGCCCATACGATTTCAGGAAGGATTGCTTGCAGCACTTAGTTAACTGATTAAAACCAAAACTTGTTCTGAGGCTCAGCAGTTTCCACAATTCACCAGCCCACTGCTGAGGACCTGTGTTCAGGCTATTTAGGAGTCTCAGCAACTGCTCTAGGAAATAGGAAACTGAAGCTCAAGTCTGCTTTATTTGATTCGGAAACACCTGGGACACGGAGTTGCACTCTGATTCAGAAGCTTGTAAGTGAGTGTCTCAACCTGCAATATCATCCTAACTCTATTTATGAGGTCTACTCATCTGTATCTGGGGGAGCATAGCGTGAAATTGCACAGCCTCCAGACCGTTCTAGCTGTGTGTGTATAAATTGGCATTCAATCTGGTACTTGCCTATCTAGACTTGTGTTATGATTATAGGAAAACCTGGGGAAAAGAGGTGGAATGTATTTGAGGAAGTAGTCTCTTCTAGGAACTGCGGTAACAAAAGCCAGCTGTACAAACCCAAAAAGCAGTGATCAGGTCATTTAAGCAGTGATGTCAGATGAAGACTGTTGTGCAGAAGATCCAGAAATGAGTCTTGGTTTAAGCAAAGGCTTTTGACAACCAGGGTTAAGGTGCCAACTTTACAGGCAGATGATACAAATTACATACAGCTGGTATGAAACAGTCATATTGAGTGATTAAATGTCTCTACATCCTTCTCCCATTAGTGTTTTACATTGTCTGTGATAACTGGATTTAGTTAAGATCTTGATGTTCAATAAGGATTTTTCTTTCTCTGCTTCATCCACTCCCAGAATTCCTCAACTTCAATGTCTACCATGCAAATTGTCATCATCTTATAAATTTAAGCCTCCTGTGAGAAAGCACACAAAAATTCCAGCCTGACTGAAGGCAGCACTACCTACCTGAACTGGCCGGTGATAGGTGGGGAAGATAAGTGTTGTTTTGGTTTGGTTTTTTTTTTTATTTTTAGTAAATGCTTACATTTAAATGTATCTACAATGCAAAGCTGTCTGAAATTGGTAGTGTGGCATTCCATCCTCGACTTTAATTCTATTGCACCTGTCATGCTCATGAGTCATGAGACTCTTCTTTTGAGCTGCGGAAAGTAGATTAATCAGTCTTTTTGTGGTCTGTAATTTTTTATACCAGTTGACGCCAAGAGGAGTTTTAGGTTACAAGCTTCTTTGGAAGCAGTTCAGTATGAAAATAACTTTCAAAAGTGCTTTGAAAATGCATTAATTTACATTTTTAAAAAATTGCACTTGTTTGGTCTGTTTGATTATTAGCTGAAACAACTAGTGATTTAAGAACTTGCAAATCTATCCTTGCCTGAACATGATTGCAGGTTCAATTTACAAGTGGATCTTAAAATAGTAACACTTGTAGTCAGGTTCTAAGATGTTTTAGGTTGAAATCAAATTATAAGAATTTACTAGTTTTTGACAGCAGAAGTGATAAAGCTGTGCAGATGAATTTTTAAGTGGCTGTATACATGACATGCAGTCTTAAACTGATGAGTGCCTGGATTTAGATCATCCCAGCTGTAAGAAAAGCTCTGTGATGATTTGATTGCTGCAGGCTTTCTTGCTTAAATATTTTGTCAGTGACCTAAAAATGGTTCCCAGACTATTTACCATAGGATAATTATGACCCAGTCCTAAACAGCAGAGCAAGAAAGGAAAGGGAAATGAGATCCCTTGAGCTCTTTGGTTGAGATTTCAGTGTTTCCTCTATGAAGAATCTGGTAGAGGAGAGGAACAATGCATTGTATATCAGCTGTTTACCTCCCTTTCCCACTTATCTGATGAGGAGATAAAGATTAAACATAGAATTAGGTTTACGTTGATTGTACTCTTCAGCACATCTAAGTGGGTACAAGCAAAGTATGCTGCACCAGGAAAGATAGCTGCAGGAAATTATTTGTGCCACAGGAGCTGGTTACTTGGGAGAGAGGGAAGAGCAAAAAGGGGATGATTTAGACCAGAGTTATAGCAAATAATTGACTAAATTGAGTTTAGTGATTGTAGTCTGTTAAAAATTCAAGTAACTTCCTTCTCAAACACCACATGAAGCATCTAAATATTTCACTTAAAAGGCATCACAAGAAAGAATTTTTCATTCCAGTGTTCTTAGTATGCATTTTTTGCTGGAACAACTGAATTTCATTAAAGTTCAGAAATAATTTTTGGCTGAACTGGTTCTCAATTGTTTGAAACCTATTTATTTTTTGCTTAAATCCGGGTCTGACACTGATAACGTTAAGATGTAGACTGACGTGCATTCAGCAGGAAGCAGTGCTAGAAGAGGTTACTCTCTCTTATCAGTCTTTCTCTCAATATTTGTTTCTCTCTGCCAGGTATCTCTGAGCGTAGTGCCACCTAACATGCCTTCTCTCAATGCACTCCTGTCTGTTACAGCAAGCAGATTGCTATCTATAATTTAAATATGAGGGCTTTGCTAATCTGGTACATTTTGACTGAAATATCCTTGGAAACATTTGCAGGATCAGCTTAATGTGCAGCATTTTAGTCAATGGAGGTTGCAAAAGGCCATGTTGATATACAAGTGAAGACATGCTAGTAGGAGGTAGCCTTGCCCTAGCTTGCAGGAATTCATATTAACTGAATTAAATGAATTCATTACCAAATTTAAGAAATTATGGACTTGCTTACTGAAAATACTCAGTATCTCTGTTGTAGTATAACTCAACCTTTCTTAGTATTTTTAAGTGGGTGTTTTTTGGTCAGGGCTTCAACAAAGTAAAGATAGCTGAAGGTGACTGGCATCATCATTCTGTGTGATAGCATTTCCAAGATCTTTCGGCTTGTTTAGACAAGGACACTAAAAAAATGTATCTTCACTAACTAGACCTGAAGTGAATTTGTTAACTTGCATTAAATCCTTGTTCAGAATGCTTTCAGAATTAGTTTCCTTAATTTAATTTACATTAATTTATTTTAGGAGTGAACTAAGCTGCATGGAATTAATCCTGAATGAGTATCCATAATAGTATCCGTAACTAGTTTAACCACTCTTCTTTAAAAGTCAGTCTAGATTGCTTTCAAATATTTTGATTTATTTTTCTCTGAATTTCTTCTTCATGTAAGATGAAATTTCTTAAAATGGATTTTCTATGTTTGGGCTTTTTGGGTTTTTTTTTGGTTGTTTTAAACTCACTATGTTAGCATAAGCAAAGCCATTTGCTCACCCAAGTTTAGATCTTACTCATGCCTCAGGAAATCCACACTAACTGAAACCAGTAAAATTACTCTGTATAGCATCTCTCTACATTCATCCTAAGTGACTTGAATTGGTTATTTGTAATTCATAATCTGAATAATTTGTAGAATAGTCTGTAAGTACAATTAAGAGCTGCGAAGTCTTTCCCTTGTTTGGCAATAGGAAGTAAAGCTGAAGTGCTCAAAAAAAAAAAAAAGGCAGCTTTTTTTACTGTCTTAATAGACACAGTAGAGCACAGGGACTATCAGGGCTTGCCTGAGGTGCTTGTTTCATTTGGGCTATGTGAGATCTGGCTCCTTCTCAATTTCCCCCAAAGGGCTTCATTGGAATTACACAGTCTTCCTCTGTGCTTTTATTGAACATGATTTTCCAGTTCCTTTAAAGTGATTTCCATCTTCCTTGGAGATGTGTATCATTGCAAGGAAGACTGCAACCATGACATTTGTGAAACACTAAAGAGGTGGATCCTCTTGGGTTTTTTTTTCCCCTATCCTTGTATCTGAACACAGTGCAGTTTCATAACCTCTCTTAAAGTTGATTGTTCGATTTGAAAATCTCTATCAGACCTTGTATACCAACCTCCTCCTGAGTGTCAGCTGTACTTTACAGTTACTTGAGTAGTTTGTGCCAGTGATGCTTTGAAAGGTGTAGGCATTGCAGGTCTTCTATGTTGCTATTCCTTTTGGTAGTAGAAGTCATAGAAGAAGGTCCAAAAGGTCCAAAAGAAGCGGAGTTGGTAAGAGGATCTTCCCCTTTTGGAAGTCGTTCCTGTTAAATATATTTAGTTTTCTGTGTAACTGTATTTTAAGCTAGATTTGTGAGAGATCTTGGGTTTGTTTGTTTCAGTTTGACAGAAGCCAACTGGCAAACAGTTTCCAAACCTCCAGTCGTTTAAACGGCCATGAGGAGGCAGGATGAGCCAGAACAAGTGAGGGAGTAGAAGAATCTAATGGTAGTTGGGGAAGCAACAAGTCACTGGGAATGGTGGGGAGGAACTGTATCTCTCTCATCAGACCTACCACTGATGGAATATTAAATTTGAACTTTAGTCTTTTCCTACAAATTCAATCAGGTGTGACTTATAGGATTTACATTCCTTGCAGGCCTCATCAAATTTGGGCTTGCCTATTGTACAAGTAGAATAACATTGTGACACAATCTTAACATGTTCTTTTAGGTTGCTTTCATGATGAACTGCCATATTAAGCTTTTCAAAAGAGTACCTGTCATGTCATACCCAATCCTACTGCATGTTAGAGTATACACAACTCTTAAAGCCATTTTGGCTTTAGAAGATGGTAAAAGTCAAATATGGCATTCTTTGCCATGCTTTCCTGATTTAAAGTATATTGGTATTTGTAACAGAGAGGATCCATTGTATCTGTTCATGGTTAGTGACCAGAAGCCAGCTGAAATGAGTTAGTCTCTGGCTAGTTCTTAGAAAAAAGCTGAGATTTTTATTCTGTTTGGTAATACATTCCCCGCTGTGCAGTATACCTTTTGAAGCGTACTGTTATCTTGTTGCTTTTTTTCTAGCTTTCTTTGCAACCTTTAAAGTGATACATGTCCCTTTTTGTATTTGAAAGGTTGTCGAACTTATGGCAGAGTTTGCTGGGGGATTTCCATATCATTTGCCACAATAAATTAAAATTAAGGAAGAGAAATGTCTTTGAGGTTCAGTAAATGAAATTATTTTAGGATAGATGTATAACTATTAATTTGTATCCAAATGATGGACAGAGTCTTGTGTGACATGGTCTAGTGTGAGGCATCCCTGTCCATGGCAGGGGGGGTTGGAACTAGATGATCTTAAGGTCCTTTCCAACACTAACCATTCTATTACTGAAATAATTTTGTACTGTAATTTGAGTTTTTGAGTTCAAATATGTATTTTTAGGCAATAAAAGAAAAATGTAATAGTGTTCAGTGATTTAACAAAATGCCCAAATAAATAAATTTTTAATTTAATCCCTGCATCAAGGGATTACAATGACAACAGAAATGGAAGAGGAAAGGGCCATCCCTTTCCTGGTCTTTTCTTATACGTACTAAGTAATTAATTTCTCAGTAGTTTTATTTTGGTGGATGTCTAGTTAATTTCATGAAATGATGGTCTATGTGAACATATTCTGTGTGTACTCTGCAATAGTTTATAGTGCTATATCTGATAAGTGTGTGCTCTTCCACCATCTATATAGATATATGTTAACACGTTTGAATTTCTTGTCACTTTTCTTCCAAGGCAGAAGTAAAATGCCTGATGCATCTGGCAGACCTTTTTCCTATATTTACATAAGATATCTTACGGGGGGGAGGGGAAAGAAGGGAGGAAGGAGAGAGGCAAAAGGAGGGTTCATAAGAGTGAGAGATCAGGTAGTTGTACCTAGCACATGGTCTTCTCAGCCTCAACTAGCAATAAGACATACTAGCAGCTCTCATCTTCCTTACATGAAAAGTGCTTTTTCTTTTCTTTTTTTAAACTAACCTATGATATTGTATATTGGGCTTTTCTATGAAAGAGTTGTATTATTTTGCTGGATTTTCTGATAATAGCTTGAAACTTGTTGTTGCTACTCATTGGTTGAAAGGCACTGTGAACCCTGTCAGTGTTTACTTCATGGCTATATCCTTAGAAGGTCTCTTTTCCAAGCTACCGCGTTAATACTTTTCTCCATTCCTCACATGTTATAAGAATTATATTGAAGCCTCATTGCAGTCTTCTGTACTCAGTATGTGTTCAAAAGATTTATTTGCATTTCAATCCTGAATAAATGAAGATAATTTTGTTGAAAATTGCGTCACAGGGCTTGAGTTTCCATATCTTTCAATTCATACATACTTATATTCTAATCTAGTGGAAAAGCTAACAATTTGAAGGTGAAAGAAATGCAAATATTTCTTATATGTGTTCAGCATATGTAAGAATGTCTCCTGGATGCTTGGTTAGATAAAACTACTGATTAAATTCAAATAAGTTACTAATATTCCTAATCAGCGCTCAAAATTCTAGATTTTGGTTCACTACCATACTTTATTGATAGAAGATTTCTGTACCACAAAATACAGGACTTGAAACAGTTACTGATCAGGGTTATATAGTTATATAAACAGTAGGCTGAATATGAATTTACAGAAAGTTGGTTATCTTGTAGCTGGAAATCTAAATCTGGTTTGTGATACAGAAATATGCACTTAAAATGAAGATAATCATAATTTACCAATGTGTCATTCAAACTCCTAATACTTCCTTGCATGTCAAACTATCTTTCTGGTATCTGCTGAATAGTTTGTGATTGACAAATTCTTGGGTTATTTCAATGTGAATGTAGGACTGTGAGAAAGATGCTTTCCTTAATAAGCATTATTAATTTCCTGAAGCATTTCTTTCAAATATTATGGTCTTTTAAAGTACAGACAAGTAATGTAAAGTGTGGAGGGGGGTTGGTTGTGTGGTGTGTATATATATATATTTTTTCTTTTTTTTTTCCTTTTTGGTAAAACTACGCTATAAGAGTCAACTTGGGGAAATGACCAAGTTTAAATTACTACCAATCAAATCACAGCAGGGTAATGAGAAATAAAGCCAAATCTTAAAAGCATCTTCCCCCCACCCCTCCCTTCTTCCTGGGCTCAACTCCACTCCCCAAATTTCTCTACCTCCTTGCCCCCAGCATTACAGGGGGATGGGGAGTGAGGGTGACTGTCAGTTCATCACACTCTCTGCCATTCCTTTCTCTTCACACTCTTCTCCTGCTCCCGTGTGGGTCCCCTGCAGGGTCACAACTCCTGCAGCAAACCTGCTCCAATGCGGGCTCCTCTCTCCACAGGGCCACAGGTCCTGCCAGGATCCTGCTCCAGTGTGGGCTTCCCACAGGGTCACAGCCTCCCTTGGGCATCCCGCTGCTCCAGCTTGGGGTCCTCCATGGGCTGCTGGGGGACAGCCTGCCACATCACGGGATGCAGTGGCTTTGTTTCTTTCAGGAAGAATTCTGAAATCTTAGAAATGATTTAGTAGAAATTGGAAGACTTTAAGTAGGGCAAGACCACCATTTGTGTTGTGCAAGAGCTTCTGTATCAGGGAAGAGTGACTTTAATAGGGCTTGGTAGAAGTCTGCAAAATCCAAAATAGGATGGGAGAAGGTTGATAGAGATTAATTGTTCTCCATCTCTTCTGGAAGAACTAAAGGGTATCAAATGAAGCTAGTAGGAGACAGGTTTCCTCTTTATAGAAACAGTGGTGGAAAGCTTTGCTGAGGACATTGCTGATGTTAATTATATTTTTGTTGGAATTCCATTTTGGTTGGTAAAGTATGTATTCATCAGAATAAGCCCAGCAAAAACACTACAGTGTCAAAGAAGTTTTTCTTAACTATCCCTTAATGTCTAATATTTAAAAGAATGGTTCTGTTAGCCAACAGCATTATGTCAGCAGAAACATCTTGTAGATTTTAGTTTGCAATTTGTGATTATATTAAGCTTCTGTGACAGACCCTTGGGTGATATGGTTTAGTGCGAGGCGTCCCTGCCTGTGGCAGGGGGGTTGGGTGATGATCTTAAGGTCCTTTCCAACCTGAACTGTTCTATGATTCCATGATTCTATGATTCTATGAAAATAGAACACTCTGGTTTCCCATCACGAGAAAAAGTGGTACAGAGGGACAAAGAATGCTCCAGATGAGCCATGTCTCTGTGGCTGCAGGTGGGTTATTGATAACTATGAAGTGTGCTGTGAGGCAGTTATCTGGCTCCCAAGCAGATAAACTATGGGGATAACTTGCTAAGATAGAGTGGATTTCTGATGACTAAACCAGCATGGCAGTTACACTTTTTGGTTTTGTTCTGCAAGTTTTAAATAAGCCATGTAATTTACTTACCAGTAGCATGTGGAATGCAGTACAATATGGAAAAGGGAAAACAAAAGGTCAGTACATTACTGATGTCCCCTCCCTGCCTCTCAGTGAACAGACTCAACTTCCTCCTTAGAGCTTTTTGCATCCTGCAGAGTTGTGTAATGTGGAGCAGTCCTTAGCAGGAGTCCTGTAACAAATAGGGAAAACTGTGAAAGTAGCTTGCAGGGTAGTTAATGTTGCTAGGGAAGTGCTAATAGAAATATATTTATAAAATGATAGTTTTATTTCTGTTAGCTAAATGGGGGATAACACCCTAAACCGGACAGACTTTTCGTCAACTTTTTCTCTTTCTTTTTTTCAACTGCCTGGAGCAGCTGAAGATGTATTCTCCTTGGTTCTTTCAGTGCTTGCCAGCTGGAGGTTGCTTCCCTCACAACTCATTTCTGTCCTGGCAGTCTTACTTATGATCACAGCCAGCTTAGGATAATTTTTTCCTAGGGTAATAATTGTCAGCTCTGAGGACTGTAGGGAAAATAGATTAAACCCCACTGAAATTAGGAAGAGGTAAGATGCATGTAAGGGAAAGTTCACAAAGTTTTGTAGATTATTTATGTTGGATGTCCAAAAACTACCCAATGAACTAGGGCTCTATTGGATTGGAGCTGTGCAAACAGCGTATGATACAGTCACTGTGTGATGAAGCAACTTCATTTGCACTCAATTTTCAGAAATCTTGTGTCCAAAATGTTTTTTTGTTTTTGTTTTCCTGTAGCTTTAAGCAATTCTTGAAAGCAGTGTGTTTCCTCTCTGAACATCCCCAAACAAATAGAAACTTTCTGGTTATTTAAACACTAGTTCTCCAAAACATGTTGAAGATCTATCAGGATAGTGATTTAATAGCTTCCTCATGCAGGAGCTACAGAGGAAGGTCAGTGGCCCAAAGTCACTAAGTTTAGAAAGACCTTTTTAGGCTTAACATTATAAAATCAGAATCTAATAAATTACTTGAGTCAAATTTATTTTAAGTTATAGAATATATAAATTTTTTTTTTAGATTAGAAACTAGAAACCATGCTTGTAGGATAATTTCTGGTTCTGTAGACTTGAGCAGTATTGGGTGGAATATATATGAATGATGTGGTTGAACAAATGAGTTTTTTTAGTTTATATGATTAAACTCCACATAATGTGGTGTAAAAACAAAGCATATAGTTGGTAAGAAATGTGCGCGTTTCTTGAATAGAAAATAAATATGCTTTAGCTAATAGTATTGTGTCACGCTAAATTCCTGTTTTTTCCATATCTGTGCAAATTTGAATCTATCAAGACAATCAAAATGGAGAGGAAGGCTGTCAATTTGTTTTTTCCAATCCTATAGGAAACAAGCTGCTAATTCCTTTTGCAGAATGCTGAAATACTTAATTTCTCTATGAAGTGTGTGGGGTATCTATATGTTAAAAAATACGTAGCAAAACCTGCCTCTCTTGATGATTGTAATACATTACTTTTAAAGATAAAATAAGACTTTTTGTTGCTGAAATGAAAGTCTTGCACAGTCATATTTGTGATTGGAGGGTGAAAAGGCATTGGTGTGCTAATGATGACAGCTGATGCAAAGATGTCCTGGAAGACATACTATGTAGTGTGGCTATTAAATTCAAAGATTGTGTAAAATCTAATAGCAATTAGTAAGGCAACGGCAATTTGTCTAAAACATTTGGAATTAAAGTTGCTGTAGCTGCATGTATCAAATCAAGATTTAACTGGTTATCAGATTTGTGAACAGTTTTGTTAAATCCTGTGGATGTTTAACATTCTCTTTCATCCACTCTTTAATAAGATAATCTTACAATTTGGACTGTTACTATTTTCCATTCAGAAGCACTTAAAATAGCAGAAGAAGTCATCAGAGTTACTAAGAGATAGGATATGATACCGTTCCTGTCCAAAGGAATTCTACCAGATGGGAAATGTGCAAGAACTTGGCCTTTTTCCTTGCCTCCGTCCCTACCGGTTGACTGAGGAGTGATCAACAACTGGTTTCGTTGCCCTCACTCAAAGCAAACTCCAGTTTGGTGGAGGGGGTACTGGAGCATGCTTCATTAGGTAGTCTTTTTTTCTGTGATTAAAGTAACATGGAAACTGGCCAAAAAGCTAAGTTTATCTGAAGTAACACTTGCAGCTTTGTGGAAGTATGCGGCTGAGTAATAGTACAAAAATAGCAAGTTATTCTGAGGAAGAGCATATGTTCTGTAACAATGAGAAATTGGTATACAGATAAAAGAAATTACAGATCTAAATATAAATTTCAGATGAGAAAGATCTGTGGCTTACTGCCACAAAGTCTTCTGTCGATGCAGCCGTTAAAAGTTGTTTAATGATCATTCTTCTAACACAGTTATTTAAAGAAGCACCATCATTGATAAATTGCTGTGCTGCCTTAGAGGTGCATATTTTGTAATCTGTAACAGTACAGATAATAGGCACTTTTTATATTCAAGTGCACACTAATATGTAGGGTACCATACAGTGATAATTGCAGGCTTTTTTTTTTCCCTTACAGGAAAGTTACGCTGCAGAGTTGTACTATTTGCTTACTGTTTAAAGACACTGACAGCCAAATGCTGCTATCTCCTGTTCAAATTAAAAATGAAGACAACATTGGAACAGATTGTCAGGTTACTTGAGAAAGCAGTTAGGTATATGTGCTTAGACACTGGAAAACAGTTCCAGTACAATCACTTATGCAATATCATTTAAAATTCTCCATGCTTCAGCAGATAAAAGTATGAAGTACTGCTTCCTCCGTAGAAGTTGCTCTATTTCATGGAAATGTTTAAATTTCTTTAGAAAATGGTGAAGAGTGTAAGTTGGCACCAAGTTCCTCAAAATCTCTACCTTTAACTGTTCCTCCTTCTGCTTTTTTTTTTTTTTTTTTAAGCTTCTCCTTAAGCACTTAGAGATTGGCACACGTAGAAGTGTGCCAGGGAGCAGAAGTGTGAAAGCAGAACAAGAGATTAGAAGATTAAACTGCAGTTAGATGAGGAGTAACTAGAACTTAAAGCATTATGAAATAAAATCCACGTAAAGCTGCCCTGTTCATCAAGCTCCACGAAGTGTGAAGCTGTCTGACTGAGCTCTAAAAGCTTCAAGAATAGTTATGTAAAAAAATCTTTATTGGTAAAATTTTACTTTTCAGGAAGTACCAATTTGAAAGTATTAGACCTCACTTAGGACAGTCTTGGCAAAATGAAAGTCAGTTCTCATTCGATTTGTGAGTAGATCTTTTCTAAATCACTCACACTTCACAATCTACATGCCATTTGCTGTCATTTGCCGTCTGTAAGAAAGATGTGATCATGCAGGGCTTCTCTTTCAGAAGAGGATGAAATGTTGGCAAAAGAGAGAGAGAATTTGGGAGGGGTGAAGTGGGGAGAGGTTAAAGAACTCAGCTGACATTAGGTGTGTAATCACTTTATATATATATATATATTTTAAACGATTTCTCTTTCTCTCTCCCTGTCTCTTAATCATGGAATAACCAGCCTGATCTCATTAGTGTCTGTATTATAAACTACCTATGTTGCTACTGCTGGGAAGAAACAAGTAGGAAAGCAAGGTTCCAAATTCAAGATAGAAAATTATTGAGAAATCAGGAGGGGAGGGGAAGGGGGGAAATCCTTACAGATTTTTTCTCCTGGGTTTGTTTTCCACCTCCCCCTCCCCGATATTTTCTCTGTAATGCTGGAAGTATGAGAAAAAGTAAATATAGTAACTTTAGCTCTTGCATTTATGATTCCCTGAAAGAGGGAGGTCACTTTCCTCTGAGCCATCTATCATCTCTGTATCTAAAGTAGTGCCAAAAAAAGCTAAGTATAGAAGGTAAGATAGTTTTTCTAGTGTTAAAACTTTAATGCATGTTTATTTGGTGTTTAGGGTTGTCTTCTAGTTATAAAAGATAAAGTAAAAAAAAAAAATTGTAGTGAATTTAATGATCTTTCTGTGTATCTGGAATCTGTTTCATCAGTATGTGCTGCAGATCCTGGCTGGGCTACATACCTAGTTTTCTTTTCTGTGAAAATAAGTATGCAGAGGAATAGCTGATACGTGTCAAGATCTCATCCTAATACAGATTTCAGATGCAGCCTGGAAACTGAAATGATAGGTAGATTATTGGCAAAACCCCCCACGAGAATACAAAAATATTGCTAGCCAGTATAGCTGTGAAATCTAGGCAGTTTGGGATTAATTCTTTTGAGGTCTTCTGGCCAAAATCAGCAGTTGAAATATGCTCTCTGGCCAGTTTGATACAGGTTCAGAGAAAGTGGAAGATAGTTTTCTTGGATAAGGGGGAGCAAAATGCTTTATATGATGTTCCCTCTGTAGAGATGTGCCTATTACTCTATTTTACTTGTTTATTCTTGTGATTTTTAAAAAAAGCTCCATCCAAAATGCTCCTCATTTGGAGCTTTGTGCATCCATGCCATATGTTGAATACATGCTGAAGAGTAGTTGTAGAATCTATGCAACAACACTTGTCCTCTATCTCCCTCCCCACCCACACTGAAGTAACAGACTTTGAGTCTGTTATCCTCTGCACCATTTTTTCCTCCTGCAAATGTAAATGTTCTGGTTATACCAGGTCAGTGTTCTGCAAATTGACCAGGGATTTTTTTTTTTAATTTATTTTTTAATTTATTTCTCCGACTCACATTTTGAGGGTCTATTTACAGGTTAAAACACTGGACTGGTATATCTGGAGTTCATAAGCTAAACATTAAAACCTTAAAAGCAACTAAAGGTGAATACAAAAAAATCACTAAGAATTTCTTGAAGTACTGCTGCAAGCACCAAATCGGTAACCTGGTTTATGCCGTTTTTCATATTTTCCATACATCTTGTGGAGGTTAAAGGAAATTTTAAAAGGAAAAGGGTTTTGGAAGCCAGCTTTAGGGTTTTTTTAACTCATTTGAAATACATAGTCTTCAATGAGAAATTATGCCCAATTTGGCTTGTACATGCTAGAATTTTGGCTTGTTTCCATAGCTGCTGCGTACTCTGAAATGTGCAGAATGAGAGGGCAAAATATCCTGTCTGATCTAATCTTGTTTAGAGTTTTTTTCATTCTTAGCATCCTGTGATAGTCATTTTTAGCAGTGGGATCATAAACAGGCTTTAATGCTTGATTTGTCTTTCACACTGAGTGTAAAGGAAGCATCTAGAATGTATGATGAAGTGTGTGTGTAAGCATGGAGAACACAGAGCTATTACAAGAAGCATTACAAAAGGTGATATTTCACATGTGAACCTATAGACAGATGTGAAACTCATAATTTTCATTGTGTAAGCATTTTGCAAATGAAATATCACGGCACATTAGATAGAAAACCATTATGCTTTTGTCATTGGTGATTTGGTCTTGTGCATGAGGTGCTGATCTTGCTGGGTTTTGACAGGGGGATATAAAAAGAAAGTAAAAAGTAAAAGTAAAAGGTACATTTTAAAATGAATAGTAAATTCACTTAAGAGTTTTACTTCAGATATGGAATCCTTTGCATATCCTGCTTTGGTCATCTGTTTGAGTCAAACTGTGAACAAAGGCTTAGATCACATAATTAAAGGTAATAGGATATTGAATCATAAGAGAAAATATTATCTAGGAAAATGACCTAAAATAGCTTTGGAAGTTCCAGCGTTCTCTTGAGTCTTTTCACATTGTGGGGATCCATGATGTAAGAACAAGTATCTACAAAATACTTTCTTTTCTGGCTGTGGAACATGAGCAACATAAGAACATAGACACGAGTTTGTGACTAGCACTCATGGAGCAGGCAGTGCTGAACCTTCTTGGATTGACTCCATCCAAGAACAGCTTGAGGAACGCATACTAACAGTGATCCAGACACAAGTTACGTTTTTCTTTAGACTCTGAAAATACTCTGTCAAGTATATTTTCTCCTTGTATAACCTGAAACAGGATAAAGAGGGTTCTTACTTAATTTAGTGCTTGTTTAGTCTTGGAGCCTTTCAGAAGCCTCAAGGTGGGCTGAAAAAGGACAGCTGGGGTTGATTCTGCTGCAATGTGAATAATTCTCAAGCTTTCCTCTGGCTGAGTTCTTGGCCTCAGGAAGGGCTACTGCAGGCAGTGCTGCCTGGGCTCTGGAAAAACTGAAAGTGTTTTCCTGTTCTAAAAATCTTCCAGAAAACCAGAGCCCTCTGACTAGCCGAGGGCTACACTGTAGCGCATGCTATACACATTGATTAGGAGTTTTTTCCTAATTAGGAGTGGTTGAATAGACCAAAACTTTTAGGAATAAAAGGTGAATTTTTAACAGATGCTGTTTCTGTTTTGTCCGTATGAACATTTTTTTTTTTAGATTTTGCTGGGCTTCCCCCCCCCCACCCCCCCCCCCCCACCCTTTAGGCAAAGATATTATAGTGAAACAGCTTAGGGAAATGAAACAAGCTGTCCAAATTTGTAAAAGTTGCACTTCCTCAAGGAATTTCAGTAATGCAGAACAACTGTTCTAAAGGGGGATTGGAACAGTTTTGATATTTTTATTTGTTTTTATTTTAAATAAGGAGAACTATAATGATTTCTCAAGAAAGCAAGGATCATCTTTAGAAATTGGCTTGATACTTGCATAATTAACAGTTATGCTGGAAGAAAAATAGATATTTAATATATAAGCCAAAAGTTTTCCTACTTGGTTATGTTTTGTCTTTCAAAATGAAACATGTAGCTATTTTTTTCTGCTGTGGTGGTGTTAACCTAGTAGAAACACCTGAGCAAACACAGCAGTGTTTGCACATGTGGAAGTAGAATGAGTAGGGTAGTAGACGCTAGTTAACCAAAATGCGTGGAAAGCCCTGATGTCTGGTACGTTTGCCATGTGGCATATGTATCAGTTATGTATATTGTGATTAATAAAGAGCTTTATGCTCCTGCACTATCTCCAGCACAGTAACTTGTATCTGCTATAAATTTTTAAAGCTTACTATTTCTTGAGGAGCCACTGTAAAAATGAATGCTGAGATTTCAGCAGATACTGAAAGGATAAGTAAACAGCATGACAGACACTTGGAAAATAGCAAGGTAGTGCATCCTGGATAGAGCAGATAAAAAAAGGAAAATAATATAATTCTTTATTGGAATAAAAAAGCATTGTGCCATTCATTTCAGAAATAATAAGTAGAATATGCTGTTGTGCTTAGCAAGAAATTAAAATTGAGTATACTTTTAAATGATGATGTTTATATGACGATGAAAATCTACATTAGGAATTATTCGCATTCAGTAACACTACTAATTCAAATATATATTTATATATTTAAAAAAAATAGGTTGCCAGAAATTCTGTAAAGTGTGGAGAAAAAGAGGAAAATTCTCTTCAGTGGACATGCAAAAATTATGAATACCTTATGCCCTAAGGGTCCGTGTTTGCATTTATTTCACAGAGTGTGTCTGGCACATAGATACTGCAGTACGTGCTAAAAATACAAGAAGTTCGACTCTGGATGAGCCATGTTGTAGTAATTCCTTCAGAAGTGAAAAGGAATAATTAAAAAAAACCTCAAAAGAACATAATTTCTTGGCACATGCAACATGGCTAAATACTTGCACGCCTGCTCACCCTTAATTTCCCTGAATGTGTGTAATGGAAAGCTGTCAAAACTGCTCCAAATCTATCCGATTTATTCACACCCGTGCAGCCATTATAAGGGAGGGAAAAGCTGTCCTTAAGCTAAAGGACAGCTTTAGTATTAAGAAGCAGCGGTTACAGACCAGGTATGCATACGTATATATTTTAAATCCCGTAAATGTTTTAATTATCAAGGAAAATGAAACTATGGGAATGCACAGCACTAGTGTGATGTGTTTATGAACACGAAATATTTGCTTGCTATGCAATGAAATAACTTCAAAAGCTGGTGGCATCACCTAGTCCATATTTCTACTCCTGCTGAGTAGAGTCCTTTCTCATAACTTCCAGGCTCTGGAGGGTCTCTTTCTCTCCAGGTCTTGTAGTTTTTTCCTCCCAGGAGAAGGGAAATGGTTCCAAAGAGGCTGTTTAGTAAGTAAATTAGTAGAACTGTTGTAAGGTCTTTTGCATTGTCAAGCTTCGGCAAATGGAGCTTGGCAGTATCCAGCTGCATGCTAAGTTACTGGCAATGTGCAATAAGAATGCTATTAGAATTGTCCGGCCGTGAAAGAGGATGGTGATGTATCTGTGGTAGACTTCTAAACGTAGCTTCTCCATTGTGTTAGATGGGCAACCTCTACGGACAGAAAAAAGAAAGAAAGAAATGTGAGAGAAGGTGAAGTAGGACAGCATCTCTGCTGGGCGCTGTCATTCTTTCAAGAAAGCAAGAGTTTCTGCAGGCTGCTGGCTTGGGCAGTGTGTGTTTTACAGGGTGGGGGGCACAGAGAGAGCAGCTCTTTGTGGCCTCAGGCAAGTATTGGTTTTTTGGTGTGAGGTGGGTTTTTTTTGTAGGGAGAGAAGTTGAACATTGATCTGGTTCATAATTTATGTCAAGTACTCAAAACACCCAAAGCCCTGGGTTGTTTAAGCACTAAATCTTTGATGTACTTTACAAATACCAAAGGAAAGCATTGAGTAAACCATACCACAAATGTAAAGATAAACCTGAGCTATTACTGTGGCTTATCTTTAACCAACTTATCTTAATCTGTTTATGTTACTTAAATGCACAAAACCAAAGAGAGGTGTCTTGGTGGATTTCCCCCCTCACACCCCCCTAGCCCCCCAAATACTGTTGCTAAAAGTGGAAATTCTTTGTGTTTAAAGGAGCTTACTAAATGAGGACACTGAGATTGTGTTAGTTCTTTCAGAGTTCCTTTTACATCTGGTATTAAACATTGTTAGAAAAAAAAACATGCCTCAGCAGTGAAATTGAGAACCAGATTGTTACCTGCAGTGAAGCAGCATACAGTGCATGTGTGAAAAAACATTTACAAATGTGGCTTTAAGGCAAAAATTAAATGTCAATCAAAAAAAAAATTGTCATTTTTTAGTTCTTTTGTGCCTCACTACCCTTGATCACTTTGACCAGTTAAAGTCACTAGAAAATACTGATATTTTGTTAGATAGCATCCCCTGTTCATGTACAGATGCATAAAAGCCTGCATAAAAATTCCTGTCCATTCACTACAAAGTCAGCTAGATCTAGTCTGCTAGATAACTTGACTAATGATAAGTACAGTTAATTTATTCTTCCATCCCCAACTAACGCAGAATGGTTTGCATTATAGTAGCTTCAATTCAAAGCAGCAATTAGAAAAGCTACTCTTAGGTAGTGTTTTTGCTTCTTTTTGATTTTATTTTTTTCCCCTCCAAGTAAGCAGAAATTATTACTGCTTGGATGTTTTATCTGGTATCTTATTATGGCTATAAGTATTGAATATCTGGTTTGAAACACTGTAATAATCCTGCAAAACTGGTGTGGTGCTTATTATTATTTTTTAAACAAATAAAAGGAAGAACTGGGATAGTAAGCTGAATTACAAGTCCACAGAGTTCGGTACTGCTGAAAGAAGTGGGAGGGAATAACAGAACCAGCTAGTTGACTAACCACTTCCCTTCATTGTTGCTTTTAATATCAGAACAGCCTTGTAGCTTTCTAAACCACCATGAGTTACATCAATGAGACCATGTATACTCTAGCGGGTAAGTTCTTTTCATTTAAGTCTAAATTGAAAATTGAATTGCAAGTGATCCTCTGTGATTAAAATCTGAATAAGATATATTGCTTTGTGTTATTTGTTCATAATCATATATATATATATAAAAAATAAAAATCCTTTGTGTTGTGGATAGTAAACAAAACTAGACACATACTTTCCTTAGCAACAAACTTCATGCAGGGTCAGAAGGGTGTATTCCCTTGACAAATTACACGCTAACTACCAAAATAATAATAACAGTTGAAAAACCAGTGCAAGCTGATAAGGTCTGAAAGGTGGGTTAATTGATGATTTTTGAATTAGTTGAAAAATGAGCTATTTCTCTCTTAAGCACTGTATCTTATACTGTGCTGTCCTTCATGAGCTGAAGCCATTTGTGTTGGATGCTATTACTACTTAGTGGTTGAAAAATTCTTGTTTCATGGTTTCTGTTGCAAGTCCTGTTAGTATTAATTATTATAGTTAAAAATCCTAAATAATACACTGAATAAACAAGAGAATGCTTTTCAGTAGTTTCACTTCTTAATACCCTAGATAACCTGAAGTGGTTTTACAGTGGAGATTTATAGATGTACAGTTAAAGCTAAAATAAGCTGGTTTTATGCTTCCTATGCTCAAAAAACTGTCAATCAACTATAAAATCTGTATGAAGTTAAGCCTGGTGTTTCAGCAGCAGTACAATTGAAGGTTCTAGCCTGTTTTTAATGGTCTGAATGGGAGTTAGGTTGGATTCTCAGTATGCAGCCAAAAGGTGTAATACGGGTTTCAGCTGTTACAGCTATTTCTTTTTGTCTGATTAATAATCTGTCTGTAGTGTGGCTAAATATACCCAAAAACTAGGGAAGGGCACATCAGTTCAGAATCTGTTTTATAGCATTGTTCATCTAGTGGGATGTGCTAACTTCTGTTGCCAGCATATTTCTTTACTTAATAGCTTTACTTGAAATGTATAAGCAGCTTTTTACTGATACTTTTCCAGCAAAAAACTTCACCAAACCCAAAACAAACAAGCAGGCAAGCCCCCCCCCCATAGGTGTTTTTCCTAGGGAAGGCATCATTAAAAAAAGGGACAGTACATTTTAGGTTCTTCAAAACATGATGTCAAGCTCTCTGTTCACATTAATACTTTATAGTTTCTACAACATGTATTTGCGAAGTGACTTCTGTGGTTTGTGCTCATATTTGGATATTTACTTTTGAAAGACAAAACCATTAAGGCAAATGTTTCAGGAGTTTCATGAGGTTGATAAAAATAAGGTTTTGAAATGATCATAGTTTTATTTATATTCTCACACTGAAAAATAGTAGAAGTAATTCCATTTGAATGATGCACAAGAAAACATGGTGGACCATGGAAGGTTCAGCTAGGAGAAACCATGTGCTTGCCAGCCACTCTTGCTCTGAAGTATGGGTGTACTGTAATGAAAAGGTTTTCACATAACTTACCTTTAATACCGATGTTTTTGGAGAGCCATCAAGGATGACATCCAGTAAGTCCTGTAAGGAAAACAAAAATTAAAATCTATCAGTAATAAATAAGTTTCAGAGTAATAATAGCTGCAGAATGTTGCTTTTTGAGGCCATTCATACCCCTCACCTGAGGAGCATGAGGGTAATTAGCAATTAACTTGTTCTTGCTGAAGTGACAAAATAAGCTTGTTTTGCAGACATCTTAACCATTAATATTGCCCTCTGCTTCTTTACACTGAAGATGACAACAATTATTATTCTTAATGATTTACCCAGTTCTCCAAATACAGGAGATCTTTGTGGAATCCTTAAAATTTTTCCTTCATTCATGTCAGTAACAAATTTCACCACTTCAGTCTTCACTATGCTGCAATGCCTGATGCTGGATCCTCAGTGAATCTACACTGTTCT
Source organism: Strigops habroptila (assembly GCF_004027225.2). Taxonomy (NCBI): domain Eukaryota; kingdom Metazoa; phylum Chordata; class Aves; order Psittaciformes; family Psittacidae; genus Strigops; species Strigops habroptila. The sequence goes on from NC_044277.2 coordinate 128,793,751, forward strand.
TAAAAGTTCTGGTGGACCTCTGACAGGACATGCATCAGTGAGGGCTTTGGTCAGTGCTGCTTTCATCTGCGACTGAACTGGAATTGCACAAGTATATGATCATCCCAGCTTTCGTTAAAGCAAACAAGCCAATGAATCAAAAAGAGCCTTTTCTTCCCCCCACCCCTAGACCACTGAGCAACACAACTACAGCAGCCTGCTCTCAGAGGTGGCAGAGAGAAGCTCCCGGGTGTTCCCCCAGATGCCTAGTGAAGGCAGCCTCACAGTAGGAGTACTACTTAAATTCTCTTTACTCTCCCAGCTGCTGTTTTTGGGAACCTAACTTGTTTTACACCCTGTCAGACCTGGCAGAAATCATTCTGTGAATTCAAGAGTTATTGTGATGCAGGCCTAACGGATAAGTTTCATTTCCTTAGGAAACCAGGCTAAAAATAAGTTATTAGCTCTTCTGCGTGCAGAGGAAAAGTTTTTAAATGTTAGTATCAAATTTATTGCAAAATGGGAGGCAAAAAGTGATTGTTTCAAAAATATGCCATTTTTGGCCAACTAGTGTGGGGAACCTGTTGTTTAATTTTAAGGTTTTTGGTTGTCAGTTCTTTTTCCTCTTCTCTCTAGCACTCAGATATGCATAATGCTATTCCTGAGACCATCTCTTTTTGGTCTTAGAAATAGCCATTGTAGCTTAGAAGTCTTAAAAATTAATTATCTGTGTTACCAGAGCCTAGCTTTTGGGACCCCAAAGCCGTCCAGTGTTTCAGACCAGTGTTCCCAATTGAGTATTTAATCTAGAAGCAATTGTTATATTAGCCATTCCAAAATTTGTGGTGTTAATAGTCATAACAAGTAGACTTACTGCTCATATTAACTGTTCAATTGACTATCAATGAAATTAATGAACTTTATTGGATTCGGAATATTGGAGGGGAAGGAATTATTTCAAGCCAAGAAACCTACTTTTCCGAGGTTTGTCTCCAAGTATTGCTTGCTGTTACAGTTTTCTTCCTCTAGTTCATTTTTTTTCTCTTGGAGTTAGCTGTAAGTGAAAGAGTGTGCAAACAAATGTAAAATAATTCCAGGATGACTTTTTCAGTGCCATTTCGGTGCTATGCAGTGTCAATGTTAAGGAAAAGGTTACTGCACGCTCCCCGCTCCCTGCCAGATACATTTTTCCAGTTTAAAGCAGTACCGTTTCTGTAGCCACAACATAGGTAAAATAATGTTACAAAAAGGCAAGTCAGGCCTTAAAATCAAACTTCTGACTAGCGAATATGTAGCACTCAAAGTAGTTTTCAGTTACTGGGTGGGGTATTTTGTACATTAAATGTATTGTAAGTCAGCACACTGTGTATGACCACTGCTCTCAGTGGGAAGGTACATAGGATGTTTCAAATAATGTTTCTAAAATCTGATCGTGTCATACTTCTGTAAGTGGGAGGAGGTCAGAGGGAGGAATGATGAGGGAAGGTCTTTAATACTGTGGTATCTATGTAGTTGTTCCTGAAGGCACATGGAGGAAATGAAGCTATCTAGGATTTCACAGTTTGTAGGAGAACATACTTGGGAGCTCCATTGGGATGCCTCTGTGGCAGTTGCACATTTCTTTGCTTCTTCTGTCGTTAATATTCCTTCCCATCATAGGTACTTGGAGAGCAAATGATGTGGGGTATGATTGGAATTCTATAAAACTTCCATGGTGAGCTCCCACCTTCAGTGTCTGAGTGCTTATAGGAAATGTAACTTCAGTTGTGTTTAGAATAAAGACAGGGTTTGATTTTTCCCAGCATTTTTTTTTAATCCAAAAGGAAAGCTTGGAGGGTTTGTAGCTTGTAGGAAACAATAACATTTTAAAGCTTCTCTGAACCTTCTAAGTTGCTTCCTCTGTATCTCAGATAATGTCAGCACATCATTCTGGCAGTATAAGTTTAAAGAGTTAATGGAGAATTTTAAATAATGCAATTCACTGAGTAGTGTGATTGATTTTACTGTCCAATTTTCTACCTCGTGTTGGTGGAAGATGAAATAGAACAGTGGTATAAGCCATGATCCTCTTGTATGAGGCTTGATCATTGCACATCTGTACTGGAAAGCAGAGGAAGCAGGAACTCGGTGAGAAAGCTCAAAAGCCCTATGTTTACAGCTGGATTTGATGTACTATTGCAGTGAAATAGCAGATGCTGACAATTATTATCACTCTGACCACTCTTTAGTGGTGTTTGATTTTTCAGATGATGCTCAGCTCACTAATTTGATATTGTTAAGCAAGGCTGTTACTAGAGCTCTCTTATTTCATCATTTATAATTACTTTTGATTTTGTAAATGAAAACAATCCTGCTGATGATTGATTCTTTAATTTATAATCCTGGTAATTGTAGATTTTCATTAACTTCTTATTATTTTCCAAATCTTTGTTGTGCAAAAGATTGCTATTGCTGCCGTTTGTTCAAGAAATGGTTGTATGACTCGGGAGGTTTATTTCTTTCTTTCACATAGGATCTGTTTGCAAATTTTATGCATTTTGTACAAATGAGACATGAAGATTGCAGGACTTAATACATCGTTTCCATACAGCAGAAAATGTTCACTGAATAAATCATTTGTAAGTAAACAGTAAAATTTGTTGAAGAACTGTGAACAGCATTATTCATTTCACGTTTGGTATTATGATTCCAGTTCCTTTCGTATCTATCTTCACAGGGAGAACAGTGAAATAAGCAAACTATTTTAGGCAGATGAACACAGTACTTAAGAATAAACAGAACTTTGAATTTTAAGGTGTGAGGTCATAAGTATGTTTTGGAGATTGCAGCCATTTTTTACTCTCTTCCAGATTTCTGTTTGCAGATATTCTAGCAAGATTGCTAGCTTAGTCTAACATGATGATTTGAAAGGATGAACTTTTATATCAAAACGTATAGGAAAGTGGGAGTAAAGTTTTGAAGTTATGCCAGGAGAATCTTTGACTGACAGATGAAGATTTTTCTTATGAATTTCTTCCCTGTTGTAGTGTTTTCCCAGACTGCGAAGAAGGTTTTAGGCTGTGTGAACCAGATTTATCCTTTTATGTACTCACTTATTCTGAATTGCTGCATTTAGAAACATTACGCAGAGTTAAATGCTGTTTAATAATAAATTGTCAAAAATTCTGAAGAATATAATCTTTTCTCAGACATGTATTTGTCTGAAAAGGCCATGCAGTAGTTCCTTAATGAATATGTATGGTTTATATTGAAAACCTTCTTTCTCTAATGTCATGCATGTCTACTAAGAATACTTAGTGTGGAGATTGAATTAGGAGAGCTGCTTTATTTTCCGTGAAGACATGACAAAACTTTTGAGTATGGCTACTGAAGACTATTCTTCCTCATGTTAGTTATTTGCTCATTAACTTAGGCTGTTATTCATGCTTGAACACATACTTGTAGACCAGAACCAATGTGTAAGCCTACATACTATTTCACAAAACCATGTTTGTTACCTTGAATTAACTCTCAAGAAGTTAACCTGAGGGGAGAAATAAGGAATCATTCCAGAACTTAACACGGGCTTAAAAATGACATTTTATGTTATTACTGTGCAACTCTTACATGCATAGCCAATAGTCATGTAGAGCCTACAGGTTATGCATGTGAAGAAATAGAAGCCAGATTATGTTTGTGAAGAAAATAAACAAACCAAACCTTCGCTTGGGCAGTAGTGTTGTGTATGTAGGTAGAATCCTCTCATTTTCAAAGAACCCTCTTCCTTCAAGTACTCTTTACTGTGATGATTTGTTCCTTCTGCAAGATAATAGTATTGCTATATAATAATAATAATGTATTACTAAGCTGCTTTTTTTTGGATGGTAAAGGTGCAGCTTCTCCTTGGGCTTTCCTAAATCTCACCTGATTCAGGAAGCTACTTTGGCTCTATTTTCAAGACTAAAGTACTGTACTGTATTCCCCAGCAAGTTACCTACTTCTTTCCATCTTGTTTTAAAGAAAATATGCCATATTTCACATATTTTCTGTTTTCAGATTTTAATCAGATGCTTCCAGTCATCATTCCGTGACCAGTTGTACTTCAGGAAAATTAATAATCCTAATTCTGCACTTACAGCTGTACCATCAGGAAGTCAGAATGGTCTTTTTAGACAGATGCGAGTTTACAGTTTCCATGATGTAAACACCTGGAAACGATTCTGTCTGCATCCTGAGATTACAGAAAGCTGTGGTGGTACTATGCCCAAGCTAATACAGCCTATTTCTTAGCAGCAAGGGTTCTGTTCTGTCCTAATTGCAGTTAAACAGCTTTCAGTTAGCCCAGGAGGCAGGCAGAGCTGTATTGCATATGCCTTCAGAGAGGTTAATGGTGTTTCCATTTAAATCCATGGCAACTCCTCCCTTCTGTACGCATTACGAACCCCTGTGTGTACTTTGATTTTGAATTTTGAAAGAAGACCTAAAGGTAATAAGGGATACTCTTCAATTACTTTAGAGTAAGGGCTAGAAAACATATTCCACTGAAGAGATTTTTACTTCGTGAATTTGCAATGTTATGTGTAGTACATACAGGACAGTGTGTAACTGGTGTTTGCCTAGAACCTGAAGTCAGAACTCTCCCTTCTGAAATTTGGCAATAAACCTATTTCTCCTTCAGTTTTGCTAGTACCACCACTGCCTTCCTCCTTGATGCCTCATGCGCAGTCTGAGCTATTCAAGGATATAATATACCTATTGTAAATAAAACCAGGAAAAAAAAAAAACCCCAACCTATCTTGCCTTATTAATTTTCTTCTAAACAAAGAACATGTTCCAAAAGTCTAAATATGCCTGACCGTTTGGAAATGGGGATGTTTTGATTTCAGAAAAGAATAAATGTTAAACAAGTCAGTCTTTGCAAAGTTAAACAACTATATATGCAAATAAAGTCATTCATCTAATTAAAATTCAGTCAGCTATTACAAACTGAATTAAAATGACAGTGAAGGAACAGCCTCAGGTGTATGACTGTGCATTTTAAAGTGCTACATTTAATGTTGATGCAGAAGGTTTTTATATTTTAGAAAGTGATTAGCACCTTGGCTCTACTGCTTTCAGGAGAGTTTTTTCTTTCTTTAACAGTGCATAAGATTTCAAGATTTGTTTCAACATTTGACCTACTTAGGGAAAAAGTTCTGATTAGTGCCATGTAACATACTTGCTCCGTTTTGGAAGTGCCTTTGGGTAATGTATTGTAAAGAAAAGTAATCTCATCTAGGAGCGTAAATGGACCCTATCACATTTTAAGATATAGATTTTTCTTTTTTTCCCCCCCTTCTATTCCCTATGCCTAATTTAGTCCTCGGATGCAGCCCTGTTTAATGAATTCACACTCAACTGTTGTGCTTAACTGATAGCTTAATTCTGTTTGTGTACAAATTCTTTTCTTCTTGGCTGATTAAAAAGAATTCCTCCCTTTGAAGTCAGGTGGCACAAACAGAGCCTAACAAATTGTTTGGTAGGAAATTAAGCTTTTAGTTATTATTAATTTTCTGGGTTCTGTAAAGCACTTCCTCATTAGCAGGGCGTAAACAACTGTGTTCCCAAAAGGTAAAGGCAACTGGTTATGCTTCTGGTTTAGAAAAACTCCTGGCCAAGCAGGACACAAACTAGCAGTAGCTTTCTATCCAGGCTGCAGTAGGAGCAGGATAGTTTGGAAAGGACTCCACACTTCTCATTTCTTTCTTTACCTGCTTTCCTATGAAGTGGAGCACTTGTTAATGAGATAATGTGCAGTCATCTGGGAATTGTTGAGGGAGTTCCTAAATATTTCTCATTCCAAGTAGTCTGTAGCTGCAGGAAAGACAGTGCTTCCCTAAAGATAAATTTCAGCAGCAAAAGTTGGCAGTTATTCCATTTCTTGCTGTGAATTTCAGGGCTGACAAGAGGAGTAACTAAAGTCTTTAAAAAAAGAAGAAAAGAGGCAAAAAAGCTTTTGCACTGCTTCAACTGGGACTTACAGACTGGCATTGGTGTGCGAGACCTATCTGTTACCACCAGAATTTGGCTGTGATGAGGATGGATAAATCCCAATTGGTGGGTAGATGATGTAAAGATTTATGTAATAAATTCTTGATGGTACCTTTTATAATGAAAAGTAACCTTCACAGCTTTGTGGTTTTAGAAGCTTATGAAGCTAATTTTTAGTGGTTTGGGATTCTGCCCAACCCGTTTCTGAATGCGGGTGCTGGACTTGCTTATAGCCATATGATGTAAGTGTAGCAAGTGATGAACGTATTTAATACCAAAGCTAGATTGAAGGCTTGGCAAAATTGAGAAAGGCAAAGATAGCAAAGTGAAATCATATGCTGTCCTCATAGGACAAGACTTCAGTGTTTGGCCTGTGTAAAGTAATGGTTTGCAATTTTCCCTGAATCATGAGTAACAATTCTGAATAAATAAAGCATGGCGGGCAGCCCTGTGTTTTGTCCTCTGTTTTAAGCTGGTGTGTAACTTTGCCATTTCCCCTGAGCACTCATAGGTCTTGGATTTGTGTCCTGACTGAGGTCTGTTACTTTTCTTTGCAGCATCAGCTTAAATATATTTTCTTACATATTCAGTGTGGCACCTACGAAATTCTTCCATAAATATTTTAATGATAAGAAATACCTTTTAAATGAGACATTACTTCTAATTTGTAACAGTTAAAAAAGGAAAGTATTTTTCAGGGTTGCACATGATAGATTTTTTTATTATTGAGTCAGAAAATTCAAGTTGATTTATTTGTACTTTTGGTATGGCTGTATATTTGTGTGTGATGAAGAAACACTTTTAAAGGTTTCTGGATCATGCTCCCTATATGATGTTTCTAAGAGTGCCATCTTTCAGGTTATTTAGAGATGGTTGATAGCAATCATACCTATATATCTTTTGCATTTTTCCTTCAGAGTTACTTCATGCACTGCAATGGATGGAGTCAGCTGGCAGACACTTAGGATGTGTTTTACCAGTCATTAGCAGAGCTTTCTTAATTACACTGAATGACTAGGAGCCTGGAGAGAAGGGGTTTTATTTCTTGTTTGCGTCTTTCTCCTTCATTCCTCTTCGTGTATTAATGTAGATAAGGAATGCAATACTGGATTACAGTTACTCATACATCTTAATATGACATCTGTGTTTGACAAATACCTGTCTGCGCTGTGTTTTATCTGCTCTGAAATCCCAGAACAGTATTATGAATTCAGTCATTCACTCCATAAACGCATTCCCTGCTTAGTAACGACAAAGAATGGAATGCTCTTTACTAAATAGGGCCAGTCCGTCATTTCACTTTGTCTTAATCGTTTTTATCATGCTTAAAAATACCATGGTTTCAAAAAACCCATAAGCATAACTGCTTGCATTTTCTTCTCCAATCTAATTGCCTTTTATGGGAATTGATATTATAAATGACTGTCATTTGTTCATAAACTTGACAGTGAGAAACAAAAAATCTTACCTGATTTGGAGAAGTGAATGAGCATAATGCCAAAGCATTTAAAATAATTTTACTTGGTTCATATTGAATAATTTATTGGAGTTGTATAGTACAAGATAAAGATTATCATTGAAGAAGGTAAAGTTAACATTCCTCTCTCAACACAGATGCCAACTTGGTGGTTATCTGTGAGGGTTTTTATAAAGGCAATGATCTTCTTACGTCCCTTCATTGCCAAATGAGATATGAAGTATTTGATTTTAAGTGTATGCATTTTAAGCGTATGCTTAAAAGTACTTTGTATGCCTATCTTGTCATATTCATTTTTCAGATCATCATAATAGTGTAGTAGTATAAAAGTGTAATGCAGAAAGAAATGTTACTTTAGGAGCAGGAGCACCATTCATTATACATGCAAATTTTGATCACATTAACTTTTGGTCTGGCTTACTGACTGCACCTGTAGCATATGTCAACAACAGCAGCTCCTCTATCAAGTAGCTGTATTTCGTTTTCTATGTGGACATTTCAGGTGCTTACAATGTACTGATACAGGTAAGTAAACAAATTGTAAATTACGAAGGGTCTGTGATTGATGATGGCTCTTCAAGTCATGGACTCACACAGTGGAAAGGAACAAATACAGTATTGTAGTGTCCCATAGTAGAATATGTTGCAGACTCCCATAGCGATCAAATCTCTTGAACAGTGCAGTTGGTTGCTTGTCTGAATGATGGGTCCTTGCAACAGTGTCTTCATCTTGGATTGCATGAGGCTCCCCAAACCCCAGTTTCACTGAATTCTTAAACCCCAGCTGACTTGTGTGACCTCTCTAACACATGATACATTGCTACAGCATATCTTCAACTATGTATGAATCATCTCCTAAATAATCTTAACTACAAAGGCTGTTGTATGTGACCATTTCTGTGTCTGGACAACAGTCTACTAAGTATTTGCAAGTGCCTTATCTATATACAATTTGGTTAATTCTGCTTCAGAAACTGCCTGAGTGTCTCTCTGGAATGGCCAGAGACTGCATTCAAGATATTAATCAGCATATTGAAGCAGATGACTTTTTCAAGGCACAGCAGGACCTGCCTGGGGGAATCATTAGAACCATCTAAAATTCCCACATGGCAAGCTCCTTTAGCAGTTAGTCAAATACACAAATATTTGCAACAAGAGTCGTGAGTAACTCCTTTTATCTCATCTCTGTATAGAACTACCTGGGGAGTTCCTAGGCCACCTAGGGAATTAATGACTTATGTGCATACAGGAAGCTGAGGCAGGGACAGGTGACTGGAGGGAAGAGGGAGATACTGAGTTAGAAAAGCCAAAGCTCACTTGGTGCTGAATCTGTCAAGGGCCATTAAGAACAAGAGCGATGAAAAGGGCTTCTGGAGGTGTTTCAGCTGTGAAATGGAGACCATAGAAAATGTCAGCACTCTACTGAATGGCACAGGGGATCTGGTGACAGGGAACATGGATAAGGCTGAGATATTCAATACCTTCTTTACCCCTCTCTGGTGAGACTGACTTTCAGGAATCCTAAGCCATGGGATCAGTAGGAAGACTGACCCTCACTAGAGGAAGATCCAGGAATGTGAACTGAATGCGTACAAATCTGTGGGAACTGATGGGATGCAGCCATGACTGTTAAGGAAGCTGGACAGTGTCATTGTGGCTGCCCCATCCCGGAAGGGTTCAAGGCCAGGTTGGGCAGGGCTTTGAGCAACCTGGTCTGGTGGAAGATGTCTCTGCCTAAAGAATAACCACATGCTCCAATACTGGCTGGGGGCTAACTGGCTGGAAAGCAGCTTTGCAGAAAAGGGCTTGGGGGTCCTGGTGGACAAGTTGGTAAAGAAGCCAGCAATGTGTTGTTGCAGCAAAGGCGGCCAACAATCTCTTTGTCTGCATTAGGCAGTTCGCTGTATGTGGCTCTTTTTTGGGAAGAGTTCAATATATGGTAATTTGAAAAATATTTAAATACCTATATAAGCAGATTTATTTTTTATATAGCTGAGGCAAACATGCTGGTCTGTGTGTTGTTTTAGTTCCCTTAGCTGCCTTTTATACATGTATATATATGTATAAATTTAATGAAATATATAGCTGTAAGCAGATTTTCTGAGAGCTTAAAAATCTGACCACTTTCAGGGAAATAAATCCTTTTGATTCAGTCAGGTTTATTTCCCATTTATCTTCCTCCCTCAAACATGATTCTCAGAAATTAATGTATAAGAATGAACAGGTTTAGCAGAAAAGCGGTATTTGTTGGAAGCTGCAAAAACAGATTAGCTTTATTAAGTGTGTCTTTCAAAATCTGCTGTATTAGACAAGTTACAGTTCAGTAGCAAAATCCATGTCATTTTTTGTACTATTATAGTGATATATTGGGAAAAGGCTCATCTAAAATATAGCTTCCATTGCTCAAGGTCAAATCCTGCTTCCTTGGACCTTATGGTGTGTAGTACAGGTTCTGCCTTTCTACAGTTATTGAAAATGAAAACACTGTTGGGCATGTACTGCTTTCACCCTGGGATTCTCAGAGTGCCTATTTCAAATGGACAACCTAAGCCTTGTTTTGGCTGTTGTGACATCCTTCCTTCTCCCTCCCAAATGAAAGAAAAGTAACAATGCAACCCACACCCAGCACAGAGATTTTATGGAACAGCACAGGTGGAGTCATGCACCATTAGATGTATTTCTGAAGAAGGGTGGTGCATAAGATTAGATGTACTTCTGAAGAAGGGTAGTACAGAAGTTGTATCAACCCAGAAGCTTTTTTCAATAGTGCAAGAAAAGAGAGAATTTCACTAGTGTTTCTTAAAGCCAAACCTGAGGCTCCAGCCTTTTTTGTTGGCAGATACTGCTTTAACCTTCAGGTGCTTTCACAGGAGCTTGTTAGAGTCTCTGAGTATGTGGCTATAACAGGAAAATACAGGGAAAGTGGGGGGGGGGGAAAAATACTTTTAAGAAGAAGATGATTGTATGAGAAATCTCATATTGTATGAAATGGCTGGGAGCCCTCTGTGTGGAGGTTCAGGGAATGACATTTATATCTACCCTCCCCTGCCCCTCTTGACACATGGTAGAAACTTTTACAAAGTCCAAACTTGAAGGAATGGCTGAGGATCGGTCTTTTACAAAGGAAAAAAGCAGTTCTTCAAGGACTTTTTCGAGCTCTGGATTAGTTCTGAGATGAACTCAGATGCAGCATACGGATGAAAAAGTGTTTCAAGAGGATCTGATACAGGACTTTTATACAATCCTAAGATATGTGAAATGAACTGGGGAAGTTTCTATAGCTTAGAAAGGCTCTTGAGACTCCTTTAGGTTGCATGGAATAACTCCCAACCCTGCAATGTTGTGCAGAAGGGGAAAAGTTCCTGCTGGACCCCAGGATCCACACAGTGCCTGCCTTAGGCAAGCTAGGCAGGCTCTGAGGCAGGGGCCAGGTCCAACCAAGAGTTCACAAGGCAGTGTCATGGTGATGAGATGCATCCTAGTTTTAGGGCTTTTGTTTTTCTGTTTCATAATGGATAGTATTTCCCAGTTCAGAAATAACTTGTTATTTGGAGAAGCAATAGTCTAGGCTGAGGAATATTTTAGGTGAAAGGCTGGCAGGTGAAGATGTAGTCTATTAACTAGACATCCTAATAGAGCATCCAAGGGGAACTTAAGCAATACCAGACAAGTTGTTAGGGGTGTTTAGGTTTGGGAGCTTTACTGGCAGAGCTACTGGCTAGGCATGGATATTGGCATACACTGGGGAGCAGTGTGGTGAAAATGGGGTTAGGGGAACTTACCCACAAAACTGGGGAAAGACTGGTCTGCAAAGGAAGCTGGTGACTCCATTCAACATCTGCAGTGTAGAGGATTCTCTTATACTGGAGGAATGTTGAAAAAATAAAACGTGTTACAAAGTTATTTTCTTTAAGGCTTTAGGGAGCTCACTGGAGTGAATAACTGTGTTCAAAGGAGGCTGCAGATAATGTTCCATAAACTGAGTTTAGAACCTTAATCACTTAAGCACTGAATGGGGGTAGGGGGGGAATAAAAGATAAAAGCTTTTTGTTAAATGAGTAACATTCATCCCTGATATAAGGATTGTAAGTAGCATATGAACACTTAATTAAATTTTTTGCTAAATGAAAATGTCAAAGACAATTCTAATCCAAAGTTTTGTAATTTCAGAGTGCTTAACTTTGTAGCCTTAATATACTTTAAGGGTTTTATGTTTGTAAAATATGCATATCAAAAGCATGAAAGTAGAATCATGAAACAGTTTATTCCTAATTTTTGCTTTTTTCCTGGTGGATAGCTGTTAAAAATCTTAATGTGTGAATGTTTTTGTTTGTTATCTGGGGCTTTTTGTTTGGCTTGTGGTTTGTTGGGTTTTGTGTGTGTGTTTTGTTGTTTCCTTTTCTGTCATTGTTTGTGGTTTTTTTCCTAAGGAGATGTAAATATATAGAGGAGAGGTAAATGAAGAGAGGAAGCCTTCCTAGTGGTATAATAGTTTCCCTGGAGCACTATTGTAATTTTCGTTATCTAAGGTATATATGGTAAACTCTACCTTTAGGCAAAACCCAGAAAATCAGTTTTGACTGTCTATATATTTTACTACTTGCATTAGACTTTTGCTTAAACACTTTTATCACAAATATAGCAAAATCCTTCAAACTCTCCTGAAAACATTTTGTCTCTTTGACAGCTTATTCTAAGTAGCTCATGGAGTTGGGCTTGATTTTAAGATTGGTTTTGCAATTAAATATTGTGACAAATTACTACCAGCTTTTTCCTGCTGGCAATATTTTGACAGATGGGAGAAAATGTTTCAATCTCGGGGAAGTATTTTAAGGTAATAAAAGAATTGAAAAGACTTAGAGGTAGTGTCTTTGAAAATACCACATTTAGACTTCTCTCATACTGGAATAAACTGGGGCTAGGACTCAATGTGCTCATTGTATTGCGGGCATATTTCATTTAGTCAGGATAATTTAAAAAGAGAGAGTGAAAAAAACGCTACTCTGAAAGGATGATCTTGGAGACTTCTCAGATTAAGAAAGTTTCTGATTTATTTTTTGTGACTGATACTTAGAAGTGTGTACAGTATAAGCTCTGTAACAAGGTTAGGGAAAAATGTACTGTGGGGTGCTTAAACTTTTATTTGCTTTAGCATTGCTTGATACAAAGCCCACTGTGTTTGTGACATTTTGCTAGAGGCTGTGAGCATTAGATATCTTTTCTCAGGTGGTAGCGTATTAAACCACATGGTGATAAGAAGGTCTGAAGAGGCTAGAAGCCTATGTCTATTTGTGGAAATGCTGTTGCCATCAGAGTGGGCTTCCTGCTAGTGAAAGGTAGATGGTATAAGACTCTGCTAAACAAATACCTCTGTCCGAGAACCCCATTGTTGTATTGTTATTGCTTCACATCTTGCTTTGCAAGGCACTAAAATAAGCCTTTTTAAATGGCGAGTTCCACCTGTGAGCTGGTGAAGAGAAGAAATTTCTCCTAAGCAGTATTGGTACAGGAGGTAATGAAATGCAGTCACATTTTTTTCAAGAATAAATATTTCTTAGTTTATTTAAAATTTGATGCAGAATCAGTGTATTTCTAGTTTGGATTATGGTTACTAGGGGGCTTTTCACTGGCTCTAATGAACGATGTAGGAGCTCAAGTGGGATAACCAGCCATCCAGAGGTCATTCTTTCCCTGGGTTAGGAGTGCAAAGCTAAGTGAGATATTATTGTATAAGACTCCTCAGATGTTCAGGTTATCACATTACTACTTCCTCAAACATCAACCTGCTCTGTAATCTTCAGCGATGAAGATCTCTTACATCTGGTTTGTACTCTTGTGTTCTTCTTCATGAACTAAAAGACTTTTTTATATATGTAATATATATATAAAAGTCACCCAAATTAAGCAGATTGCTTTTCTCCATAAACAATTTTTTTTCTCTTTGCCTGTTTGAGCATGTTCTGTGTTTTTAGGCAGAAGTAAGCATTTTCTCAATTTAACAAATGGCTGAGGCCTGCTCTAAAAGTTGTAAGGAGCCAGCCAAACCTAAAATAGGTCTGCCACCAGTTCCTTAATCTGTTCTTCAGCAACTCTTCTTCCAAAGCTTTTTTGTAGCATTTTGACTTGGAGCTGAGTGGGTGTCTGAGGTAGTGTCATTCGAGTACTATGGTTTTAGATGGAAATTTTTAGCTATGCTGTGTCCAACTTTGCAATGGGCCGTGTAACAAAGTGGCATTACTATGGTGTTTTGGAAATGGGGACAGTGTTTGTGTCTTTGTAGTGCAGTTTCTTTTGATGTTCTGTGTTTAGTGAGCGGCTGGTAGCTTGCAGCAGAGTGGCCAGCAGCTTTCTGGGCACTGTTGGGTTTGTCTCTGCTCCATGACCATGCCACATAGCACCACTCTGAACTTGATGCAGTATTCATAGATACCATGTTAAATCCATGGATTGGGTGAAGGGAAGGGTTAGCTAAATCCCAGGAAAAGGAGCCTGACTGGAACAGTCCAGAAGAAGAAGAATTTTTGAAGGGCAGATTTGAAAGCTGGGGAAGAAGATGGGGCTGGGCCTTGGCATGGCTGAGGGTTGGCCTCAGGGGTAGGAGGGGTGTCAAGGTCAGGATTGGCCCCAGTTTGAGGCAGGGAGCCCTGGGGGAAGGTTGGGCATGGAGAGCAGCTGCTGCAGAGCAGAGCTCCTCACAGGGTTGGTGCATTCCCAGATTCTTCTGAGCTTCCTGTTCCAGAGCTACAATAGAAGTAGCTTGATTTTACCCAAGGCTTGTGTGTGCAAATTGTATTCTTATTTTATTTGTCATTAGAATGAATACTCTGGTTAAGTGTGTTCCTGTTGCCAAACTGCAAGTGTAGATGTGCAGACTTAAAATGTTAATGCCACTTAAATTTCATCTCAGTGCAGTCACACCTCAGTGTGTACAGAATCAGATTAAGGAGATAAATAAATCATTCATGCACTTCTGACTAGAATAGGTGGCCTGACTGCTTTTTATGTGAATAACTGCTGGTACTCTTAACTATAAACAAAAAGATATGACCTGCTATAACTTACTTTCCTGCATAATCTAAAGAATAAGAAAACCGGACTTTTTTTCTGTTCATTTGGTCTTTATTTATTCTGAGTAGTGCTTTGGTCTGGTGCAGTCCATTGACCACAGTGAACTCATGTGCCAAGATACAGTTGAGCTTGATGAAGGGTGTTGGATCCTTGCCCTGTCCTCTTCAGTCTCCCTTTTTTGATAAGACAGTAATTCTCTTCAGGTGGCTGTTCTGCTCTGAAGTGAGCTGCCCTGACACCCTTCTTGGATATGGAGAAGGAGAGTCTCTGGTCTAACTCTGTTCACTTAATGCTGCTGCATTTTGAGAGCATTGGAATTGTACCAGCATGATGCTGTGCATGGGATTAGGGTGTGCTGAACTGGAGGGAAAAAACAAACCAAACCAAACCCCAAACAAAACAAACCAAAACAGATCTCCCCCCCGCCGTGTTCTATTATTGAGGTGAAAGAGTGGTGTAGGGAAAGCAGAGGAAAGAGAATTTACCACTTTAAAAGTGTTGGGACTTCTTTCTTCCTACTTGAGCTGATCTTTGCTTATTTCATTAAAAAAATGACCACTGATGCTGAAGTAGCAACACAGTAAATGCCCTTATCTGTGTGTTCTAACTGGTGAATGTTATTTCCTGTTTGCTAAAAAAATTGGGCTGAAAACGACATTTAGTTGTGACATTTAGTTGTGTAAACCTCATTGTGAAGTGTGAGCATCCTCTTCCTACGTCTGTTATATTTGCACAGCTGAATGTTATCTGAAGCATAAGATGTGTGCTTGTAGGACCAACCTATTCTGTTGGTCATAGGGTAAGTTCTAATTGGAAGTTGTCCCATTTTGTGTGTGGCTGGGGAAGACATGTTTTATGTAATGAAAGTGTTTTAGATACATACATTTGTGGAAATTCTTAAATTTCTATGATTTTAAAACTATGAACACAAGGAAAGAAATCTGCCGCAAAACCACTTGAACTAAGAATGTTTTTTAAAAGAAGACCATACTTTTTTAACTGGAAGTTTGTTAGTATATTAAAAAAAAAAAAACCAACTAAAAACTGAATGTATTTTTTGAGTTTTGAATCTTCTTTTATGTAGGATTCATCAAAAAGTAGGGTATATATGTAAACATTTCCATTTCCAAGGGGTGTTAGCCTAGTTTCTAAAGAGGAATATAATGTTTCCAGCTGGTAAGATTAGAGTGTGTGTGTCTTTACACCTTCTCAGAGGCTACAATTTCTCTTCAAGTTTTTGTTTGAAAACAGCATTTAGCTTTTGGCTTTTTTTCAGTGTCTTTAAGAATTGCAAAGGCACCTACTTGGTTTTAATTACCAAAATGATCAACTTCCATTAAACGAAGAGATGCCTTCCTGGCAGCAAGATGATTAAAAAACCCCTAAACCTAACAGACTAAGCATCTTAAGAGCTGTCACAGTAGTAATTCTCCAGCCACTTTTCTGCCTAATTCTAGCTTAGTATAATTAAACAAGTATGCAGGTGGTGGTGGTTAGCTGTA
Organism: Strigops habroptila; assembly: GCF_004027225.2. NCBI lineage: Eukaryota > Metazoa > Chordata > Aves > Psittaciformes > Psittacidae > Strigops > Strigops habroptila. The sequence goes on from NC_044277.2 coordinate 128,809,786, forward strand.
TTTCAGTTGCACCTGAAAGTTTCAGTCACAAGCTAGGACGTTACTGTGGATGGTGTTAGGTGATTGTAGAAATTAATGGTTTCCAAACAGTGAGCTTTATAAGCACCTCTGGGCTGCACAGTTCTGTAAGGGTGGCTGGAATTGCCATGTTGTCAAAGTTCCTGTTCATTAATGTTTGCGATAATATAGAATAAGGAATCTGAAAGTGGTGTAAATGTACTACTGCTTTTAGATGAAAGCATTTGATGTATTTCTTGCAGGTATATGCTATATAAGTAGTGGGTATATCTACTGCTTTCCCATTCATGGGAAATACATGGTCAGATACTGAAGTGAAAACAATTCATACTTTCCATGATGCATATATACTTCCTATGTTGCCAAAGATAGCTGGAAGGAACCAAAGTTTTCTGTTATCACTCCACATTGTCTCATGGAAAGGGAGGAATTTTTAGGGCTCAAACTGGACGATGCTGGGAGCAACAGAGCTCAGTAATGCTGGCATTTTCCTTTGACAGAGAAGGAAGAGCTCTGCTCTGTATGGGATGCTTGCTATGGACAGCTCTAAGAAATGATAAGACTAAACAGAAATCCCAATGCTTTGTATCCTTCTCTATTACCACCTTCAAGCAAGAGTAAGGCTATTGTATTTGTTACCGAGTAATGAGATAATATGAAAGTCTTGGGGCTACAGCACTCACTTTTCCATGTCCTAGATGACCTGGGAATAGTAGCACAGATGTTCATGCGTGAGGTACCTTAGACCATGCGAATATCCTCCAGGAAGTGAATAATCGAGTGGATATTAGTTGACATTCAAAGTCAAATCTATACTCTTTTGGTCTTCCATTTCAAATGGAGGTCTCTAGTGATTATGATAGTTTAACAAAGATGTAGCAAAACAATTTGCACTTGAAGTTGCAGAGCAAAGACAGTAAAAGCATATTATTTGGGATAACGACAGTGGATATGCTGTGCAATACTCAGATATGTCTGTATGTTTAATTTCAGTGTTACTTAAAGCTTTTCTTAGAAGTATCTTATATGCGTCAGAAAATCAGCTAGTTATAGTGACTTTTCAGACACAGACATTTTCACTTTTATACTGGTACATCCAGTGCAACTTTTTCAGAGCAAGAACTTTGTTACTACATGAAGAAACTCATCTGCATATCAGCTTGTAAAGTATTTGGAGTTACAAGGATGGTACGAACTTTTCCCCTTCCAGGTCCCAGTCTTATATTGACTTGCTCTGTGTTACAGAGGGAGAGACAGACTGACCTTGGAGTATCTGGGACTAGTGACTGTTTCTCCTTATAATTTCTCTAAATCTAGTGGCTGGCTGTTTTACTATCAACCTTCATGACCCAAATATTTTAAAAAGAATAATAAGAAGCTATAGAAAATTTCAGCAATTTTTTGGCAGTGTTCTAATTCTGCAAGGAATGATGAAACAAAAAGATGTCCCTCTGAAAAAATCAGATTGTAGATGTTGGAGATGACATTGCAAGTTGTTGTGGATACATGTATAGACCAGATTAAAAAAAAAAAAGCCTTTTTTGCTCTTCACACAGGTGTCGCTATAGAAATTTTATTAGTTTCTGCATGTATTCGGTACACTGCTTATATTATTAGACCTGTCTGTAAGCAATTAGCAGTGTAACGAAAGACAGATTGGAATATTATCTTTGAGTAAATTCCTTGTGCCCTAAAGGGGGACTTTGCCAGCTTCTAGTCCTGAATTCAAGAGTCCTTTGAATCTCAGTTCGAATAGTTACTGTGTTCTTGAACTTGCTCTGTTCTTTCTTTGTCACCTGCTATGTTAAGACACAAGATAATGGGTGAAAAATCTGTTTTCTATGTCATACCTAAATAGACAAAGTTTTATCAGCTTTTGCTGAAGACTGTGAAGTGCTTTGAGACTTGTAATGTGACAGACTCCATTTGCGTTGTACTATATTGAAGAAGCTATATAGCTAAAGAAGCTATAATGCTTAAGAAAATATTGTACTATATTGCTAAGTATTGCTAGATATTGTACTGTATTGCTAAATATTGTACTGTATTGCAAAAGAAAATATGTACCATATTGCTAAAGAAAGAAAAATCACATTTTTGTTCCAGATCTGTTTGAAATTTTTATTTATTTCTTTATTTTTTATTTTTAGCGGAAAGCAGACTAGAATTTTCTTAACTTTATTTATCCATAAGCATTCAGTGCTGTCAAAAGATGTGCATGTACTAGGAAGAACAAATACTACTGAAAGTGTCTCTGCCTATAATGGGTGCTGTAGAAATATGTTGGAATTATGAATGTAAGTGATAATAAGAAAAAAAGTGGATTATGAGTTTTGGGATGAGATAGGAGATGATAGTGAGATCTGTTAACTAGGAGTAGCATATTAGAATAGAAAACCAAAGTCAGTTTAGGAAAAAAAGACTGGGAAATCACCTCGGTGTTCTTTTTTTCTATTACATTTCTGATTAGCAAGGTATTTAGTTTTGGACTGGGTTGTACTTTGTTTTCTTCAGCAGTATTTTCAGTATTTTATTAAAGAGTACAATTTAAAATAAATGTATATGTATACTTCAGTATATGCGTGATGAAGCTACATCAAGTTTCTGTATTATTTTCTGCATTAAAACAGGAACAGTTTGCTGTAACTTATAGCATTCACTAACCTCAGAAAGCTGAAAAAACCCTACAAACCAAAGCAATCCAATCCCAAGACTGACAGCTTTCAACTTTTATTTTCAACTTTCTCAAAGAGATTTATTTCTTTTTTCCCTTCCCCCCCTCTCCCCCCCCCAAAAACCGGGCCTTTAACTGCTTGAAATTTCATCCAGCTTAAAATAACTTTGTAAAATCAATCATCTTCAGGTTGTTACAGCTTTAGACTAGAAACCCATACAGAATTTTTTTACGTTATTATTCTATGAAAGTGCATTGCTTTTAAGACAAAGATCCTATGCACTCACATGAAATCTAAACTAAAAAGACAGTTCCTGTAACTTTCTAATTCATTAATAGAGTTTTTCATTTGAAATTCTTTTGAATTTGAGTTCTAGAGTTAAGGACTAGGCAAAAAATATAATAAACATTATTTAAAAAATAACAAAATACTATGCTGAATTTGGCACACTAAGAGAAACAATGATTCTGATACTTCAACATACAGAAAAAAGGCAAATTTATTGGTAAAAGGAAACATTTTCAAGCTTTGTTTTAAAGATCATTCTAATAATAAGAATATAAAAAAGTAGTGAATTTCGTAACATAAGCTAAACATTTGAAATAGTAAGAGGAGAGAAAATTAAACTGTAACATACGTTTCTTACATTTGCTTGGACTCTTGCTTCTAATAATAGTGTAACCCTTACATAAAAGCAAACTCTGGAGAGTGGCAATTGCTTTATTTTGTCATTTTATCTGGCTGGTGGGGAAGATCTATCAAGCAGAATGAACACAACTGTGTTTTGTGAAGCTACATTAAACCTTGGTTGCTGAGAATGGCAAAAACATTTTTCAGTAGCTGAGATGCAGTGTGGTCATAGGAGCAGCAGCAGAAGTAGATGTGTTCAAGGTTATTTCTTTGTTTATTAAAATTGTACCTAGATGTACTGGCCATACTTAGGGAAGTTATGCCTTGCTTGTGTTTCAGTTTTCAGTTTTACATGGTTTTCAGATCGGTTGCTAAAGCTTTAGCTTGGTTCAGTCTTGCAAAGTAGCTTGTATCATAGCTCCCTGAAATTTATTTTAGTATTCAAATCTTTTAGACTTTGTCACTTTAAGTCTGTTATCAGGAATTTGGTTTGTCCATGCAATTTTTACAGGAGTAGAAAAAGGCATTCATGTGCCTGTGCAAGGACCTCAGTCCTGCATTTTTTGAAGGGCTCAGGGGAACTTTTCTGTCCTAATTATTACAATACCAGTGGCTAAGCAGTATATTCAGAATCTGCAGTCTAGTTTACCCTGCTGTGGCATGCACATATGTCTAACTACCTAGAAACTGGCAGTTCCTTTCTGACATTAAATACTTGGGAATTTTCCTCTGAGTATTTGGCTTAAGTCTGTCTGGCCTGAGGCTTCCCCATGTTCTGTTAGCTTTCCAGAAAATACATGACTGATATCAGTACGAGCTTTTCACTTGCCTCCTTGGCCAAGCACAACTGCAGAAATACCAATAGCTAAGTAGGTGGGTTGGCATGTTAAACATTTATTTCAAGAATGTTTTGCAGTCCATGTGATGTGAGCTAGGAATAATTTGCAGTAGTATCATACTATCAAAATATTATATAGCTTATCCATGAATGTTCCTCCCACCCCAAGGTTTCATTTGGGAGTTTGAATAAAGTGTGTGTGAGAAAGCAATTGTACAAAATTTAGACTTCCATTGTCTGGATACCTGTTGTAATTATTAGATTGACTGGTTGTTTTGTATGAAGCTACTATATTGTCTTGATCTCATTTTACAGAGGGGTATCTCCTGAGAGCCAGGTAGGTGTTATAAAATATTGTTTTCTTCAGGGTTTCTTTTTTTTTTTTCCTTGTTTCCAACAAAGGTTTATTTGGGGTAAAGAACAAAATTCTTTTGACAAAGTGAATTGTTGTCTCCCTGTCCTCGAAACAGAGAACCTCCATCAATGTGGAAATTCTACCAAGAGCTTCCTTAGTACAAAGACAAGAACAAATCCTTTGTGAGGAAAAATTTGTCAATAAAACTGAAATACACCAAAGCATAGAAAAAAACATTACAAAATATGCATGCACTAGGAAATACAAAGGAAGGGAGTTGTACAATACTAATTTAGAAGTTTGGCTTCAGCCATGAAGAGCCAGAGAATATATTTAGTACCGAAAGCTTTTTCTTGATATATGTCATGCTGCCAAATTACATGAAGTTACCTGCTCCTTAAAAAATCAGATATGTTGCATTAGCTGGTCTCAGTTGGATGGTGTGGGTGGTGGGTTTCATTATTTACAGCACTCCTTTTCTTACGTTTGTTATGCTGAACTCTTGCTGTTAAATAACTTTGTACTATGTTTTTCGTACCTTCAACATTAGGTTACATATAAAACACCTCTACAAAGGTGTTGCTAGTGAGAAGTCTGTTTGCAAAGGATGTGGGAATTGTATTTAAAATTTCAGAGTTGGCAAACTTGCTTGCCAAATTAGAAGTCTTGAATATACTGTCTTGAAAAGTCAGAGTTATTAACTCAGGCTTGTCATCACACCGACATAGTTCAGAAGCAAAGCAAGGAAGAGGTTTGTCCATATTATGCCATGTGAATGTAACCTAGTATTGTAATGGAAATGGTTGTATGTTTGCAATATTTAATTATACACTCTAAATGTGCAAACTGCAATCATATCTTAGTTATTTACATCACATTTCTTTCAGCTTTCCCTCCTTTTCTCTGTATGTGCACCAAAATGAGTAATTAAAGAACACTTATTTTCTGCTTTGCGTTAGATATGGAGCTAGATCAAAGCCTATGAAAATTATAAGAAAAATTTAACTTTGCACCCTCATAGGCGAGGGACAGTAGGCATTTTATATAGTCTATTTCAGGGATAGAAAATGTCAGGGCCCTGAGCTCATTGCCCTGTCCGCGGTCTGACTGCCTGGGCTCATTGCCAGTATTGGTAATGCAGTTGTCCAGTCTTGAGAAGTGTTGCTGAATCTGGAAGTTTCTCTAAGATGTGGGAGGCAGGTGAGGTTGGTTGGTTGGTTCTCAAGGAGTCTTTCTGAGTGTCTTTCCTTTTCCTTAATGCCCTTTCCTTTCAGTGGCGGCTCTAGCTTGGGATCAGCATGAACCAGCTTCTCAGGAGTAGAAGACCTTTGGAGGCTGGCCAAGAATTAAGGGACCCAAATAATTTAAATCAGAGCAACAAAAGGGTTTTGGCGTTTTAATCAGTGGGACTTAGCTGCCCTGTGTATTGAGTCTCAGTTCCCCTGGTATTGATGAAACATTTAAAGATTGTGAGGCATGAAGGTAATTCAGAAAGGGTAGCATATAATAACAGACAAACAATCTATAGGTCCTTGCTGAGGTATAGTGTTGGCCAGTGAGTTCAAAAAATGTTCTTGTGACAGTGAAATATTTTGCAATCTCATTAACAGCTGATCCTTGTCCTGAAAGCTCTGAAAACTAGCACATTTTTAAATGGACGAACCCCTGTAAAATAGCTCAATTACTTAAAAAAGAAATCTCGATTATGTCTTTTCCCAGTATATCCAGTCTGACACAGAAACCTTTCTAAACATGGTATTAATTACCAATTTCAGTTTTTAATTCTTAAGCATCCCAAACCCAAAGGCAGAATTGTACATGCAGTATCAGCCTAAAAATAAACAAAACAAAATGACAGATTCTTAAGCTGTAAGAAATGCTCTAAAAATCTCTATCTTGTATTTGTGTTTTGCATCCCTATAGGTTGATATAGCCAAACTGATTTTCCTCCTGATGTTCTGTGAGCTGAATTTCCTCTGAGGCATTGTTTTCTGATACATGCCATATTTTAGCTCAGAATAGATTTTTATATGCAAGCTGTAACTCTCAGAAGCACACTCCGTTGACACCACTTTAAGTACAGTTGCACTGGCAGTAATATATCTTCATGGGAAGAATCCACTAAACAATAAAATTATGTAAATTAGACTATAGGAAGATTATTCATAAGCAAATGCCTAGATACAAGCTTAGCATCTCCTCTGTGGTTCATGGATTTTGTTAAAGTATGACAAACAATCCTGGCAGAAATCACAGAAGAAATTAAGATCAAAGCCTAAACACAAACTAAAAGAAATTAAGTATTTTCTGCTGATCAATTAATGATGTGCTTTACTGCCAGCCTGCAGTCATAAACCAAATAGGAAATCACATTAGGCTGCTTTTATAATCAGGAATAGAAACGGCTCTTATGGCTAAAGAGAGAAAATCTCATTGCATTTATCTCTGTATTGTTTTTTAATTGTTTTTTTATCTTTGTTGTTTTTTGTCATTTGTATTCAGATTAGTTACCTAATTTTAGATGAGCAACCAAGTGTGTAATAAATGCATGAATTCCATTTGGTTTAAATATTTCTATCTAATTATCCTGTGCTTTTGTTATCAATCTCTGATGTTAACAGCCTAATGGCAAAAAGAGTTTTTAGTAATTAAATTGTTAGTAGAATTATTGTAGAGCACCTTGGCACACCAAAGACACTTCATTATAACTGTAAATAGTCTGTAAAGGTTCTTGGTAGGAATAAGATTAAAAAGCAGAAGAGTAACAATCTAGTTCTGTATTTCCTGTCCTCTCTCTGTAGTTGGAACTGTCTTATTTTCGTCTTCAGCACTGTTTGCCATTTGATAGGATACTGAGCTTTTCCTTTTCTGAATTTTGTCAGCTTCTCATAGTCGTTGATGAATAGTACAGTGCTGCTGGAAATCACATAGCAGAGCACAGAAGATACTTCCCTGTTTGCTTCTATAAACCGACACAGCAGTAGTGGTAAATGCAAGTAGTAAATGGCAGTTGCTTTCACGATACTGCTTTTTCCTCTCTCAGAAGATATTTCATTGAAAGAAAGATGCTATTATAAGGACAGCCGTGGTGTCCTTTCATGTAGGATAGTAAGGTCAGTCTGGGTTTTTGAGATTCGAATGGAGTTGCACCCAGTTTATAAACTGTTGTGTCGATTTCCATAGCAGCAGGGAAGGATGAATAGCAGACAAGACGTTCCTTCTCATCTTCAGAACAAATGTATTGAGGTGGATTGTGTATTAGGTTTTAAAATAGGAGTTGTAAGGAAGCTAAAAATAAAGTGTCTTCAGGCCAATGTAATTGGAAAGATAGGGTTTTGGGGTTTTTTTGCCTCTTGCTAGGCTGCAGGCAGGATTTACTGCTATCCCCACAGTTAAAAACAATGGAGAGGAAGGGAGAAAACGGGTAAATTCTAAGTCTTTATGGTTCAATGACGGATATAAAGCCACTTCCCCATCTGCTGCCACTCCTTTGCTATGTGGAAGTTCTGTAGGTGAAACTGGATGTCATCTAGAAGTGCAGTCTTGCTGCTGGCATTTCCTTGTCTGTGACTTCCCCCATTCTGCCACTGTCCCCCCCGTGCCTTTCCTTTGCACACCTTTTTCTCTGAGGGCTATTGCCTCCTTGTGTCGCTTGTCCCTGACCCACTTCATTGCTCAGATCTTAGTCATTGCACTGCCAGTGGCACTTCTGCATAGCCTGTGTCAGAACGCCCAGCCTAGCTGGCATGCTCTGTGGCATCAGAAGTGGTTAAGAGAGATTAATACTTAGGATTTGTGCTGTGCTGTGTTCAGTAAATGGGAACTGATGATTTAAATCATGTGGGGTCCAGAAATGTGGTGGTGGTTTGAGGCCCAGTGAAGCAGATACGCTTTGCTGAAGCAGGGGAGGGGAAGAAATGCCGGGATGTGAAGAGACTTGGCTGAGTGGCACGTCGTGCATGCACATTCAGGTTAGACTAATGGTTTGATTTTTAGGATATGAAGGAATTTTCCTCTGAGTCACATTTGCAGGAACGAATGTTGTTCTTTTTCCTTCCTTTACAGCATAGAGCCTTGTTCATTGCAAGGATCACCAGGCATGTTTCACCTAATAAAATTTCTGCAAGGCTACTGTAACACTTCTGGATTTTCCCCCTCTCCCTTCCCTCTCTCTTTCTCATTCTCCCTCTACCCCTGTCTCTTTCTTCCACTTTCTTCTTTTCAGTGTGCGGCTGCTTTTGAGGCCCATGGTCTGTTCTGTAAAGTCTGATACTTGTTCTAAAAGGAATATTCTGGAAAAATAATAAGAATTTAGATTAATTTTTTTTTTTTTCTTTTGACATTCTGAAGGGCTGGTATTGGATTGGTATGCACCCACCTGGAATTTAACATCTGTTAAGTTGATCTTTTAAATTGTGAATACCTGAGCCAAGTGACCCGGGCAGTATCTGTCTAACTTGGATTTCTGTTAGCTGCTTTTAGGCTGTTTCTTGCTCTCTCTACCAGTTTTGTGGTTTGTCCACCGAGATGGCTAATTTTTCCATGATCTGGAATGCCCTATAATGGGAGCAGAGGTACTTAACATTGTATTTTGCATTTGAGTCTGTTTGCCGCACAAAGTTTAGCTATTAGAGCATTAATTTCCTTTATTGAATTAGTCCTTGAATTTACTCCTGTTTTCTGAAGTGCACATGTAAAGTAAAATCAGATAAAATTAGAGAGGATGCTGCATTACATATTGGAAATCTGAGACTTTTGATTTTACAGATTTTGTTTCAAAAATGAATGAAAGGGTTACATTTTCTTTTTCAAGTTACAAAAATCTAGTGTATATTGTAGGAGTTGCTTGTGAATATATAGGAAATGTGCTATAGCATATACCAAGTCATAAATTCTAAAATCACCACAGCTGTTGTAGTTGACCATAATGTTCACTCTCTGTTTATTGAAATTTTTAGATTTCCTAATTTTTCAGTGCTAATGAGGTTGCCACATCTTGTAGGGGTCACTTCTGTGCCTGTATCAGAAGATATTCAGATGGAGCTTGATCATGCTTGTCAGTGGGCTTTGAAACCTAATTAGGCAATTATAGCTTAAATTCGACAGCTCAAAATAAACGTAGCTCCATCTTTTCTGGGAGCTATTTTCTAACAATGAAACCTGCTGAGTACAGACTAACTACAACGGGCAATGCACAGATTTTGTTCATCAAGAATAAAAGTGATGCTGAAGTATGCTGTTACACTCTGAGAAATGGGCTACGTGCGGTGTATATGGAAGCCACCTATTTTGTGCAGACTGCCATTTATGCTTGCAGATGAATTATTATTTGTCATGAAGAATGCACCTACAAGTTTAAAAGGGTGTTTTGCTCATTCCAAGCAGTTATTCAGAGAGATTCACTTGAGCAATTAACTATTTTAAATGAAACAGATTGTCTTACAGAAATGTTAAATAGTTGATTGTCATGCCTTGACCTGTAAGTAACCCAGGAACTTTTGCCTCTGACAGTACTTCTTAGCATTTTAAAGCTTACATAGGTGCCAGGATAGACACTGGTGCTTTAGGGTATGTTAGCACTTGAGTGTGTGTGCATTGTGTGTATAAAAGCACTGTTGAACCTTTGCTGGTTGACGACTGTACAGTCGTAGGCAAGCCTCACAGTGAGCCTAAAAATTCTTGCTTACATTTCATACACATAAAGAAACCTGTAGATGAAAAGACATGTGCTAAACACTGTGTTAAAGGAGTGGATCCGTTTGTATCCCAGTCCACTCAGAAACAATTGCTGAGCAGTGAGGACATCCTGATACAGGGTTGTAAGCTATCCAAGCTGCATCCGAGTGTCAGCTGCATTTCCATGTGGCAAAGTTGGGTGTGCTCTCCTGTTGAGAAGCAATAGCCCTTGATAACTTGCAAGCTGATAATCAGAGTAATGAAGTGGTTTTTCAAATAGAAATTTCCCTTCATCCGTTTGAATGAAACATAATTTCAAGGTGCACAGCATTAACATAAAAATGGGGAATAAACCACTGAAGTCTAGACTGAGTTATATTGGCCCTGAAAAATCCTCAGTTCTTTTTCCCAGATGATGTGCAAATTTTGAAGAGGAGCAGTTAGCACAACCAGTTTTTAAGTGTCCTTTCTAATACTTCTTTGTTCTTCACTTGTTCCTGGGTACCACTGAAAATGACCAAACCAACTGGGTGTGATTTTCTTTTGTTGCTCCAAACCATGCTAGCCTCTCTCTTCTCTGACGGTTCCTTTTAGGTTCAGCTGAATGCATTACAAAAGCACATTTATTTAAAAAAAAAAAAAAAAAAAAAAAAAAAAAGTACATATACAAACAGATATTACCCAATTCAGTGTTTCAGAATACTGTAAAGCTATGCCAGTCTGAGTAACTGCATTATCTGAAAGAAAGTAAAGTTGTGGTTTGTTCTATTGCTTCTTAATTAAGGTGTTCTATGGCTTTTAGTTACATAAAAGTGGCTTAGCCTTTCTCATACTGCCTAAGTCCTCTGGTCACATGAGCAGACTATTCTTTTTGGGTAGGACAAGAAGAAATGGCCTCAAGTTGCTTCAGGGAGGTTTAGACTGGATATTGGGAAAAAATTTCTTCTCCAAAAGGGTTGTCAAACACTGGAACAGGCTGCCCAGGGAAGTGGTTCAGTCACCATCCCTGGAGGTGCTTAAAAGACGGTAGATTTGATGCTTAGGGACATGGTTTAGTAGTGGACTTGACAGTGCTATGTTAATGGTTGGATTTGATGATCTTCAAGGTCTTTTCCAATTTAAGTGATTCTATGAAATATCCATCCCAGTAGAATGCTTTGATTTTAAATGTTTAAAAACAAGTTTCTGGATTATTCCTTCTTACAGCATGGCTTGTATGTGTTACTTCAGTTATTCTGGTAGAAAAGTATTTCAGTGATGGCATTTCTTAAGCTTCTTAAGAATGAGTGAGATGATGTTTACTAACTAGGATCTCTCCTGCTTAGCTTTTAAGCCCACAGTGCACTGTAATCAAATATACAGTTTCTTTTTCTTATTTGGTAAACTAAATGACTGTCTTATTTTCCCCCCTCCTGAGAAAATTCGAAAACACTTTTCTCTTTTGAAGTAGCTTTTCATATCCTATTGAAATGATTATACTAGAGAGAGATTCTTAGCATATCTCATTTGCTTTGTTTAAAGAGCTTAATGTATGGAAAGGACAAGGAAGAAAGACATCCTAAAGCTTTGTGAAGGCTCTTTCAGTAACTTTTAAATCCCTTTTAAAAATAAAGTCATAATATGGTAGCATTAAATTAAGAAAATACCTGTCCTTTAATGAGGCTGTATATTTCAGCATATTTGCATTTGAAAAATGTTTGCTGCATTAATAGATTGTTGAAAATAAGTTCCCCAGTTTTTTTAAGATCAGCTCACTGAAACCTATTGCTGCCAGTATCAAGGTATTTGTTTGTTTATTTAGTAGTTTCAGCTCTTTGGCTCTTAAGCCAGAGTTACTGTCAGGCTTTATGCTCTCTGGTTATTGCATTACACATTTAAGAACCCCCTGCCCCAGAGAAGCTGTGCTAGGTTTTGCCTGCAGGGCTCTGGCTGCTTGGGCCAGTGGTAAGACGTGGTAGCAGTGCACTGCCACAGTGGTAGGCACTATTTTGAGAAGAAAAGCAAAGATATGCTGAGCACAGAGTGTTTGATGTCTTCCTGTTAATTTTGGAAAATACTTATTGGAGCAGAACTTGCCAGGCCTTGCAGCTGTTTATTCCGTGTTCTTATGTCCATTGTTAAGTTTTAATCCTCTGCCAAGATCTTAATATCCTAAAAGACAGATGAAATCCAGTCTTCTTTCATCCCTCTGTTTTTCTTTCTGCATATCTTTCCTTTCCAGCTACTTTAGAAGATCTTTCCTATATTGATTTCCGTCTGCTCCCCTGTGGTCTAAACATCTGACTTCTCCCTCCTTATAGCCCAACCTAAAATCCCTCACTCCTCTTAGCTTGCTGATGTATGCATAAGTATTGCTCAAGATTTCTGTATATTAAATAAAACAAAGAAAAACAAAATGCTGCTCCCCCGCCCCCCAAGACTTTTCTATTATCCCAGTGGTCAAGTGCCATTTTGTCTTTATTTTTCTTTTCTCATAATTTGTTTCAATAGATCTATGGCAGGTCTTTCACTTGTTTACTCTTCTGCCTGCTCTTTTGGAATTCCTGCTAATATGTTTTATGTTTTTATGCAATACTTTTATTTTTTTTCTCCCTTTTAAAAAATGTCATCGAATATTCACTGGATATTTACATTTTATTTAGATTTAATAATTGTACCTGGTTTTCCTCCAAAATAAAATGGATTAGATGCAGCCACAAGTCTGAGAGAATGGCATAAGTAGCATTGTATGGAAATGTTTTACTGGTGAGAACCCTCTCCAGGTAGTGCATTTTCAATACAGACTGGTTCCCTCTGCCACCTTCTTGACAGCAGGGTCAAGCGAACTGCCACAAGCCGTAGCTGTGGTGATGGCACTGTCTGATGACTAGTTTGCAGTCCTTATTCTAGAGAAGAGAGAACAACACTCCATGAGGAGTACTAGTACTGTTTAGCCAGTCCAAAGTGTTCATGGCAGACTTCAGAAGGACCTATCAATAAAGAGGAAAAGAAGGAGGGTTAAGAGGGAAGGACAATACTGTTCTTTAAAATAAAAATAGAAAAAATCCTTGCTTGTGCGCTAAATGGTGTGAACACAACTGGCAAAAACGGCAAGCACGCTTTCTAGTAGTTATGGATTGCCATAGGAACCATAAGCGTATCAGCTCTTCTGTGAATTTTAATTATCATTTGTAGTGTTGAAATAACAGTGAGTTTCTGGAAACACAAACATATCACTTCAGTATAACTGTAAATATTGTGACCTTGAAAAATGCCTTTCCCCCCCCTCTCTCCCCCCAGTCTTTCCTTATTTTTGTTAGTGTTAACCTTAGACTATAAGAGCACATACACAAAACACGTAAGGAACTCGCTGCAATCATTCTGCCTACTGCTGCCATCTCCCGGCTGGAGCCGACCCCACATATGGACAGGTTTCTTTTCCTTCTGTAGTGAGAGAAAGCTCAGACAGTATAGACCCATGTGTTTGATGAAGTAAAGGCTGTGCAGTATTCCCATACCATATGTATGTGGGCAGTTAATGATCGTGGTGTAAGTACAGCCACAGATAGTTAAATTACATTACTTTACATACAGATGGCACAATTCTGTATTTTATTAAATATCCAAATTAAATAAGACAGATCCTTTCAATTTGTTTGCATTGCTGTAATCTTTTCTTTGAACATAAGCTGTGATCTAACAAAATGCTGTCTGCACCCTTTTTTATTTCCACAGTTCATGTTCCCACCAACAAACTTTTCCAATTCATTCTGCAGAGAAGGTCATCTTAATCAAATACATGTTGCTAGAATAAATACATATAACCTTCTGTATATTTATAACTGGTATGTAGGAGTGAGTTTTTTAACAAAATCCTGTTGAGGCAGATGTCTGGAACTTTCTTTAGTTCTATGTCAAAGACACATCGCTCATATCTCATCTAAATTTGCTGTATCCAATTTACATTGAGCAAGGATCTGGTCAGAAGTGATTACTTGCCAGAACTCAGAGTGGCATTACTATGCTAAGTTTCTGATGAGTGTTAGTCACTATGGTGATTAAGACAGCCACCTAGATGTTACAGAAAAACTACAAATTCATTTCCAAACTGTCAGTGTTGCTTTAGAAAGAAATGAAGATATATATTATTTAGGGGTTGTACCAGGGAGTGTTTAATATTAAAAGCCAGTAATGCTTATGATAGCAAAAATGGTAAGAGCAAATTACATGTCAGTTGCAACAGGTTAAAATCACAAAGTAGCCTGTATATCATTGCTGCCCTCTCTATGGCATTTATCCCTTTTTGTACGAAATCACCGAGTTTTCTGTAGTGTGCCCTAAAAATGCGAAATTACTTTGAACTTGCTGTCTGGTGCCCTAGTATTAGGACACTCCATCTGAAGCACTTTATGTGTGGCTATTTGGGTAAATTCCAATGTCCAGGTAAATTCCAGTGCAGGGTGCTGTTGGCAGCTGGTATCGGTGACACCAAAGCTTCCAAAAAGTGTTATTTTCATGTGATTAAAAGCTGTGGGTTTTTTAATACTGTGAAGATGTCATTGTTTCCAAAGAGTAGCAGCATGTTCTGGGGTGCGCTTGCAAGCAGGCAGCTAAAAAGTCCATTCTGCCTTGGTAAGATGTGGTGATTTCATAGTTTTATCAGTTAGCTTGTTGTAAGCATAATATTTGGTTCTCATTTGACATATATATCTATGAAAATAATTGGCTTTGATAGTGATTATTAAACAATTTTTCTATTATTTCTCAACAATGTTCTAAGTCAAGAGTGTTATGAAGTGAATGTCATGCCAAAAATGGACAGTAATTATGGGTACTCTATGTGAAGTGCTGATGTATTTAATTCCTACCTGTGGTTATGTGAATAAAATTGAAGTATCGAGAAAACCAGATTTCTCAAGTGTTTCAGGATTCAAGTGTTTTATTTTGATGGCAAGATGGTTTCTATACTTTCCTGATAATTCTGTTGAATAGAGGGTTGCCAGATTGCCAGCTCTTAAGGAACACTGTTTTTCAAGCCTGTGAAAGTGTGGTTATGATTGCCAGATAAATGCCTTTTTGTTTGTTTTCTTTTGTTTTGTGAATAAAGCAGGAAGTGTTGATCCTGATTTATGAAAGGTAGTGGTACAGACTGTAAAATTATGTCATGTTAATAACATCTAGTTGTGAAAGCTGAGAACTGAAGCAACAAATGTTACCTTGCACTGAATTTGTCACGGTGAGGTGACAGGTCTAATAGTATAGCTAGAACTTCAGATTATTGCTCTTTGTTATCATAAAGTAAGGGAGTGTTGAGGTAGATGTTCCTCATGTTTACCAGGATGTCTTAATAGCTTGATCTGATTAGTTATTGCGTTGGCTTGACAGGCTCGTTAGTCTTTCTGCTGTGTTTTTGCCTTCTCATTTCCTGTGATGCTACTGTGAATGCATCAGGAGGAAGCTGCTGCCCTATGAGACTGATGTTACCAAGGAACGCTGGGGCTGATCAACGGAGGTAAAACTAGTTGAATTTTGTCATCCTTTCAGAAGCAGTTTGAATGGAGCCAGTTCAGAGTATGTGACTGACTGCCGAATCTCTGATCTCTTACAAGCCAGCCTGTGGGCGGACAGGCGCTTCATCCTGCTGCCAAAACTGCCAGGGGAAAGCAAGCTCCCCCTCCAGTCTTCCTTAATCAACCTGCTTCTCAGGCTGGCTGGTTAAGCGGGAATGGCAGCAGCGGGGGAGAAGAATGATAAAATCGACCCTCTTCAGAAAATACACCACAAGGAGATCTTTGCACTGGGCAGTGCACTTAAAGGTTTACACGCAGTCTATGGGAAGCCCTTGGGAAGGGGGCATGTAGTGGCAAACTCTCTGCAACTATCCCCAAACTACCCTCGGAATAGAAACTTGTTGAGATTGCATAGCTGCGTGACTGCTTCTGCCTTATGGGTCCCTCTGCTGGCCTTATTGCTTGGTTGAGTATTTTCAAATAAAGCTCCGGTTTGGCCTTCTGTATATTAGCATCTTCAGTGATGCAGGTGTGGTGAGGTTCGTGTCCCTAATAGTGCTGCAGAGCCTTTTGGAACCGGGCAGGAAACAACAGGCCTGAATGGTTAAGTGATGGAGGTAGCTAAACAAAACACATGAGGCTTTATTTAAGTACTTCTGTGTGTTAGGCTAGGAAGAAGCTACAGTTTTCTCAAATGAGTTTCTCTACTATTTAGAAAAAAATGTGGGATATATTGGAGCTATTGTTTATTATAGTTTAAGCTTATGTTTGCCAAATACATATCTTTGTGGATCCACAGACAACGTGTGTGGCAGAGAGGGACGGAATTATTCTTTTTGGGCTAATTAAATTCTGAAGATGAAAAAATGCCTTGCACAATCTGCAGTATTTTTGGTCGGTTTGGGGGTTCTTTTGTGTTTTGTTTTTTTTTTTTTTTCACTTCCTTCTGTTCTCTTTTTAAATTGATGATTATTCATTGGCATCTCAGTTCAGGAGTTGTAATGCTTCTTAATTTTATTTTATTTTTTCCAATTTTATATTCAAAGCTGGTGTCATAAATTCCAGAATCTTCAGTTTATGGAGTTTTGTTTACTCTTTTCTACCATCAACCTGGATTACATTCCTCTTTTCTACAGCTGAACAAACAGAAGGCTATATCCATCAAAAGCGTAGTCTTGAACCAAGTGAGCTCATATAAACTATATCCCTAAACAGTACTGAACTAAAATTGATTTGTACTTGTGGTACAAGAAGTCATCTTAGATTTTCCGCTCACCTTCTAGGTTAGTTTATTAGTTACCTAAATTTAGCTTATATGAGAATGGACTCAGCAAATTAAGTTCTAAACAAGAAACTCCTGACAGAAATAGTAGTGCTGTGTGTTTGGGGTTATTTTTGTATGGTTTAGTTTGGTTTAGTTTCTTTTTTCTTTTAAATCTTTCTATAAAACTGGGGTGAGGAAATTCTGCCAGGTTTCTCTTCAAATAGGAGTATTGGGAGAAATCTGGTACTCGGTCCCACTGCTTTTGCCTTAGAAAACCTTTTTGCATGTCTGTTGCTCTTTTCCTTTTTATCATTAAAACCACCATCTGAGCTGATTCTGCAGCACAGACTGCTGCAAGTACATTTCAGTTGCCAAATTCTGATTAAAACCCACTCATGCCTGAAGCTAGCTTCAGATTTTCAGGTTATCAGATATCCTTGTGCTTCTCATTGTGCTAAACCAGGTTTTTGTTTCAAGTGTTTGCTTTCAGTCTGATTTAAAGGAAATTATGTGGAGGGAAAAAAGAAACTTAGAAAGAAAAACCCTGTGACATAAGTTGATTTTGATGGAGCAAAGCAGGTTTTAGTGATGTAATGAAAGGTAATATTTTACGTATACTGTTTATTTATATAATAGAATGGAAAAAACATGTTCTTGTGTTTAAATCTGAAAGTTGCCTTTGTGGTTCCAATAATGCTGCAGTCGGGTAGGATCTCTGACAAGTATTTTATGTCTTCATACAAATCTCCCAGGATTCTGCATCACACTCAGGTTTGTGCTCTCCTGCTTTGTTCTGTTTGCAGAGAGGATCTGGTCCCTTCCTACAAGCCATGCCCTGTCTGCTGCTTCTCTAAGCCAAGGTATTGTGCAAGGGAGCATTATATTCCTGAAATACAGTGTGGATTACTAAACTTCAGAGTGGAATTAAATCCCATGCACAAAAGAAACCTGGTTATACTTTATTCTAGTCTTGTTTCACAGCCGTATTTTCCTAAGAAAGCTGAATTCTCACTGCATTCAAATGCATTGGTTTTGAAATTAATTATAGTAATGTTACACACACCTTGGTGGTACTTTGTGCAGTTCATGCGCTTTCATTTATGTAATTATATAGCATATTCAGTATCTAACTTACACAGTATCATTATAGAAATAATAAATGATATTTCTTAGTAGTGTTTTTTGTCAGTTGGAAAAGAAACTAGAATGAAATTTGTAAAGCAGCCTTTTAGTTTTATTTCAAATTCTTAAATAATTTTATGCTGCTATTTAATAGAACATATTAAATATTTTCTATTATTTATAGTGCCATAAATATTCTGACTATGTGCAAAACACACTTTCATTAAAACATATGTTTATTACACATTAATAGAATTTATTATTACAATTAATGGTTTTTTTTCCTGTTCCTTCCTGGCTAGAATGTCAGAATCTTGTAGTATCTGAGGTTTTTTAAAATCTCTTAGATGTCATAAAAGGATTCTACAATTAGCTAGGGCACTTGACCATGTCCCTACAATATACTACATTAAAAATAACAGAATTAGAATAGTTATTTTTTGTGCCTACACCCAATTTTCGTGTGGTTTCTTGAAAAAGAAAAAAAACCCCAACCCCCTCCCATCCCTGTCCCCCCACCCCTCCCAGCCCAAAGAGCTGTTTTTCTAGATGTGTGCTTCAAAAGATACTTATTTACAGGACCTATTGTAAAATTAGAGTTCAAAGAAAACAAGTTGTTTCAATATGATGTGTTTGATCTATACTCCTCCCATTAAGATTATTTCTTAATCTTAACAACATCCTCTAAGCAGAGAAGCTGTAAGAAAATATTGCCATTTTTAAGGTCTGGTAAGTAATAATATTTCTAGTAACAGTTCTATTGCTTAATGTAACTCCATTTATTCAAAATATGATTATTATGCAAACCTTTGTATATATTTGGTATTTGCAAGTTTCTGGTAAAGAAAAAGTAACTGGTTTTACAATGTTTTGCATTTAGACTGAACCTGTAATTGGAATCTGAGCCTGAATTTAAATTAAATATTAAGTAGGCTATATGAGCTGTGGCAGGCAAAAATTCATTCACCTCTGTCCACATATTATTAAATAAGATCAAAAGCTCATATGCTTCCAGAAGAGGGCTTACGGTTTGGGCTTTTTTGTTTTTTGCTGTTATACCATAAATGTCTTATGAGGGGTTTCTTACTGTAGTTCTCGCTGTATAGTCGAGGTATATGGTCTACTATATTTTTCTAAATTTCCTCACTTCACACTTCTTAAAGTCCCTTCCACTTCTCAAGAACTTAAGAAAGTACAAAAATCTTTATGGGTATAGTTGCTTTGAATTTCATTTCTACTTAAAACAGTAGAGAGATGCCCTGCCAGCAGTGGTTTGCTGAGCGCAGTCTATCGCCGTAAAGATAAACTGCATAGGTTTCCCAGCAATGAAGGTCAAAGGACACATGCACAGCTATTTATTTGCTTTTAAAACAGGAGGAATATGATTTATGCAGGATATTAGCTAATGTCATAGTGTTGAGCTTTGCAGGTGTGGCCATGGGAGCCTGACCCCCCACTAATCCCTCTAAGTGTAGCGAGCATGCATGCAATAGCTTTGTTGTTGCCGTGCTGCTGCTTGACTCGCTTTGGGCAGTGCTTTGAGAGATGGGGCCATGTTTCCCTGCACAGGCTTCCAAGCTGTGGGTTAGATTCAAATTAAGCTTGTTTGGGTTTGATTCTGGTTTTGCTTAGTTTTGTGTTAAACTTCTGCTGGTAGTACCTCCTAGCTTCTCACCCGTCTGCTGACGCAAAGCATGCTGAGCACCCACATCAGAGACTGACTCTACAAGGGGCTCATGCAAATGGGCCAGATTGGGTACACTCACTTTCTTCAGGGAGATGAGCCAGTGCTGACATTGCTGAGATCTCACTGAAACTGTTAAAAAGCCCTGAATAATGCATCTTCGTGGATTCCTTTAATGATGCATCATTGCCCTGCCTTACCAGCATTCTGTAAGAGGCAAAACATGGATGACCTGCCTAGGAAAGGCAAAGGGAAGAGGCACACTAATTTTTAGGCCTTTATACCTTGTTTAGCATATGTGTAGAGAGCAGAAGGGTTTTGTAACAGATTACGAACAGCAATCTTATTGCTTCTCTTCCTTGTTATTTTTTCATATGTTACTGTGGCTTAATTTGCCGTGGTGGGTGTATTGTGTGCTAGCAGTGCATGAGGTCCAACTGAGATGTAACCAGAGAACTATCTTCAGAGTAGGATTTACAATAAAAAGTCATCCATTCCTTTGCTGTATGTTGTTTTATAGGTTCCAAACACAAATATAATCTGTAATTTTAAATTTAATAAATGAATTGGTGTTTTAACGCTATTCAGAATAATAGTACGAACAAAACATGGAAGTGATGAATTACGTAAGTATGACAAGTGATTGTACTTGAAGAAAAAATAGTGATGTTTCACATCAGAGTTTGGTTTTGAGATTATTAACTATAAAAATGTAGACATAACTTATTTGGTTTGATGTATTTTCTCACAAACAATTAGGAGATTGTGGCAATTTATGAACAATTGCACATGGAATTTTTGTCTCTTAAGGGAAAGAAAAGGAGGGCTTACTATACCTGTCCCTATTCTACACAGTGGAAAAGAAAGCACCTCTTCCCCAAAGCTGTAAAATGTATTATTGGCATGTCTACTTATATCAGAATCATATAGTTCTTCTCACCAGGATATAAGAGAGAGAAAGATTTTTATAGCATATGTTAAAAAAATCCGTTTTGTAAAGGACCAGGTAGAAACCCCTAGAGGGAGCTAGAAGCCTTCCTTACAGATGCAGTGGCAAACAGACATGGAGTTGAAACTGTTTCCTAGGGTAAATTACTCCTCTTCCTTCTGATATGGTATTTATTCATACTTTTGTAGTTTGAAGATTAAACATACTGACATTTGTACTACTCAAAAAGGTATTTTCACAATTTACATGTTGAACTTCGTGGCTATTGTCCATGATGTTTCAAGGAGGGGACAGTGCAGTGGTGATACGTGCTGTGTGATGGAAGGGGCTGTGAGTGTGTCCTGCTATGGTGGCCCAGCACTCTGGGCTGTGTGTGTTTGTGTGCTGCTTTGTGCAGTGCTCGGGAATGAGGAGATGTTCCCCTCCCTACAACAAATCACATCTGAAATACAGCATTAACAAATTTCTTTGATGCCTTACTTCTTTAAAACTAAAGATATCACAATTTGTGAATATTTATATTTTCTGTTTAGTCCATAAAATGAGCAGAAATCCTGTTTTTCACTTCCCCCCATATGTAGAAGCATATAAGCCCCAGCCATAAGTAGAAGCAAAGGGTGAAAAAGTGGTTTCATCCTTTTACTCCTCTCCACCCTTCCTCTTCCAGTGTTAGCATCCCAATCCCCGCAGCCTGTTCATACACCCATTGCTTTGTAAGCACCAACCTTTTATCTCACAAGCAAATTTGTTGACAACTTCACTATAAAATATATCTCCTTCTGGGAATGTCATGCTGTGCACTCAGCAAAATGTCTCCCAATACCTTAGCGAATCAGCAAAATATTTTCAGAAATGCTTTATTTCTATGAACCAAATACCCTGATGGTTATTGGATTTGTCACAGCATATAGGGTTTCTCCTGCAGCCGTACTGACCTTCATATGCTATTGAGTTGCAAACCAGTCTTTATATAATCAAATCAGGAAAATAATGCTTAATTAACAATAAATGATCCCATTTTAGCAAACAGGTAACTAATTTTGTGCACCATCATTAAAGCTTACTCTTTTTAAATTCTGGTGGTTTAGCATTTGACCCATGGTTTGAAAACACAGCAGAACATGGAACTATTTTTAATCGAAAGGCAATCAAACCGCTTTCAGCAGGACACCACTTTTATGAGTGGTCTTGGATCTCGTAACTCCTGAGTGCCACAGAAATGAGCAGGTTATGAAAGGCTTTTCTCCTGAGAAAAATATATGTGCTACTTAGCCATAAATCATGATATACTCTCATTATACCACAAAGAATTAAAGAACACTAAATAAATGACTTTTTCCCTCCTCCTGTGTGCTCCCGAGTCATGTTGTAAATGCTGAATTCTGTTGTTGAGTGATGCAAAAGCTACTGTCGCAACCTTTTATTCCCTAGGTACAAATTAATCCTTTGTAATATAATTGAAGGAAATCGATGACATTATTTGCTGTATCTTGGGTATTGAGAGCATGCAAGCAGGAGGGAAGCAGAACCAGTCACCACTCTGAACTCCCATTGTGTGAAGGCACAGGTCAGCGAAGATTTAATTATTTGGTTTGTGGATTCCCTTGCACTCTTTTAGTATTCTTCTAATTATCTTCTAATGTTTTTCTTACCATTATACAGTTTGCTTCTGTCCTACACAAAAAAAGAAAAATAAAAAAAAAAAGAAAAATAAAATTTATCCTAGCAGTTACTGATAGTGTTATGATACAGTTAACATATAGAAGTGAGCCAGAGCAACACGAATTCAATTGTATTTCATTGAATTAAGTGTAAACTTTATCCTGGCTTTCAGTATGAGAGGACTATTTGTGATAATCTGACTAACTGAAGTTCTTTCTCTTGTATAAATTTCTTCAAGTGTTTGATACCAACTCTGAATAAATAGTGCCTCCTTTTAGTGGCTAGGTTCTGATCTTCAGCCAACAAACTTGTAAGATTTGATGTGCTTGTTAGAGGGGGAATAGTCAAATTTGGAGTACAGAAATATGTTAGTCTGCATTCCAAATATATAGGTTATACTTTTAGATTGAAATTACTGTATAAATGTACATCTTATGAAGACAGATTAAAAGCAATCAGATAGTAAAAAAAACCCCCAAACCAAACCCCAGAACAAAAAAAACCCCAACACAAACAAACCAAAATGAGAACAAAATACTGTGATTTATAAAGTTCGATTCTTACAGCAGCATTTCTTAGTTTCAAGTGCTAAACACCTACTCCTGACCTTGAAGTTTATGATCTAAAGGTAACAATTATGCAACTACTAAAATATGCAGACAGGACTTTACTGTCTAAAAGGAACTGCTGTCCGGTGTTTTGTTTGAATTAACGCACTTTGCTGTTTAGGAAACTTAACTTTGTCCCATTGGAAAGCTGAGGGAGTGCTGGAAAGCTATGAGAGCCGGTAGCTAATGTGCAGAAATCTCAGAACACAGTGGGGGGCAAGGCTAGGAGGGTGGCAAATGCGTTGTGTTAGGTCAGTTCTGCAGGTGAAGTCATGGGCTCGTTCTTTGTGCCATTTTGGAACAAAGCAAGTTTGCCCAGTGGATGTCTCCAGCCAGAGAATTAATGCTGAGAAAGCTCAGCTGAAATATAAACTTTCAAAGAGAGTTAAATGAACCTTGCCATCTAAAGCGCTCGTTCAAGATAAAGCAGCCTTGTCATAGACTTGGTTTTATGAATTTTTATCATGTGTTACAGCCTCTACAAGATGTCATCAAACTGTAACTTTCCAGTTGTGGTGCATTCATGAGGCAGTAAGGTGACTGTTACATTTGCTGTACATTACAGCTCTTCCTCTGAAGACAGAAATATGAGAAATAATGTGTCTAGACTGTAATTTGGACAATGATCACAGGTATCCCTTATAATTTAAATTGGTATCTCAATTTGTCATTCTTCCATAAACAAAAGGCTTATTTGTCTGTTTAAAAAGAAAAAAACAAACACCCCTTCCAAATCTATTGCATTGTTTTTCTATTCCACTGAATGTTGCAATAGGCAATAAATTGCAGTGCATCATGACAGACATTTTGGAAGTAGAGGCAACTAGACATACGTACCTAGTTCTACAAAAGTTCTTTTTGTTGTTCATACTTTCTAATGACATCTCAAAAGCAATACAGGGGGTTCGTGACGTACCTGCAGGTCAAAAATTTTGGCAATAAATGAAGCATCCTTTGGATCCTCTTTCACCCTTTGCGCTGGCCACGACCACCTGCTTTTTCGCAATAGGACTGCTGGAGGTGTAGTTTCAATTTTCCAGCTGTTTTTCACACTTTTCAGACCTTGGTAAAAGTCACACAGTGGCTGCATCAGAGGCACAGATTTGTATCTACTTATCTCACAGATGTATTTAGGGAAGATGCTGATATTTGGAGAGTATTTTTAAGATGAAAAAGGCTGAAACCTTAATGTCTGTTCCTCTAGGGCAAATCAAATTTACTGTCTATTGTGCTGTCCTATCTCTGCAACAAGGACTGAGAAAATGAAATTCCGGAGCATTGCTTTGAACAATGGGTTTTAGGTTGCTGTGTCTTTCCCACATGTTTTAGCTGCAGATGAAACAGTCCAAGTGCACATACCCCAGCTCTGGAAATATTTAAATCTAAATGTTTAAATGCATGGACATATATTCTTTATATTAAAACTGCAACACCATCATCATTTAAATATTAGCTAATAGATATGATAGAATTGTTCTTTGGATGCTTTTTCACAACATAGAGATGATGAATATGAATATCATTTGAAAATGGGGCATGTTTTCCCTTGAGAACTGATTGTTGTAGATGCTATGAACTCCCCTGGGCTTAATACACATCTTTGGTGACAAACTTCCCTAAAAGCAGTAGAAAATATTTTCTTTCATATTCATGCTTTAATGAAGAGGTTTCTAATGACTGCAAAGTCCTCTAAGAAATAAAGAAACACTCATTTTTGGACATTCTCCAAAATTAAGTGTGAATGCTATTCTTCTTTTGGAATTTATAATAAAATGAGTCCCTTTGCCCAGCTGACTTTCTTTGGAACTACAGGTGGGGTTTTTTTTAGGTGAATAAAACCAATCTCTTCAGTACTACCAGTGTGAAATAAGGTTTGTCCTTGCTATCATGAAAATTTGTTACACCGCTGTTCTAGGCTTTATGGACCTCAAGGTAAATTATGACATCTCAGATACGATTCTTTTTCACAATTCTTATAAAAATAGCAAGTTATCTGTGCATGAAAAAAAATCCAGTGGGAAAAAAGTGAAGCTTTTTCCCTGAGGCTTGTGTTGCATTCTAATGTTCTAAAATTCTAATGAGCTGGGAGACCATCCCTGATCTTTGCAGGTTAGAGACTCTTCACAGTATAATGAACATGCTTTAAATCAAGCCCTGTGTATCAATTTTTCTGTAGTGGAGTACTTGGGAAGTAATTTTATTATTATGTAGAATATATCTAAATGCTGTGATGATTCGCTGTGCGGTTTTCATGTCTTTCTGCCTGCTCTCTCATTTGGAAGATTCAATAGGAGACTTTCCTCCAGAGCTTCAGAAGGTGCTCTCAGTGATCCAATAAAGAAACCTTTTATTGCAAAACCCCCTAATTTAACTAACACCCCCACCCCCTACCCCCAACATAATTTGGAAAGATTTATGTGGCCTAGAGGAGAACTGACACCTCCTAGAGCATTGAGCCCATCTTTCCCTGACTCAGCTTCGGTCCTGGTTACATCTGGGGCTGACAGCAGAGTGTCCAGCTGTACAGCTACTCAACAGTGTGGTGCTGAGTCTCTTTCTTGTTTTCCTTTTAAATGTATCTATCTAAACCCCAGAACAGAGTGAGAAATTTTTTGAAGTCTAATTATTTGGCAGTATGGCAAAAAAGCGTTTTCCCCAAGAGAAGGTATGCAAGACTCTTCTTTTTTGGAAAGGAACTGTCTTTTCAGGGAGGACCCCAGAGCCCTTTGCTCAGCAGCATCTGGTAGGCTTCAGTAAGGTTCAGAAGCAATTCTGTTGACCCGTGGTCCTGCATCACTCATGCTCTTTTAAGGCAGTCTCAGAAATTAATAGTACGCTGCATGCACATGATGTTGCTTGTCCTTAAATCTATAGGTCACTGATGGTACTGACTCTCCAGAACACATATTGTGTTTTTACAAAGTTGGAAGTGGGAAACTTAGGCATGATGTCAGTGTGTTGTATTGAGTTTTGTTAATACTAAAAAAGTGACATATGACTTGGACTAATGTTTTAAATTAGTACTATCTATAGTAAAATACAGAGATCATGAATTGGAATTGTTGCATGAATACTTTCCGTATGAATGCTGCAACCGTCTTCAAAAGGTCAGAAAATCTTTGCTGGTGCTTGTCAATTTGCTGAGCATGATAATGAAACACAACCTGCTATTCCTTATTCAAAGTACTGCCTCTTAGAGGAAGGTGGTAGGCAGTGGAGTTTAAGAACATGAGTAGCACATGAAAAAGATGCCATAGGCCGAATGAGGCATTGTCTTGCAATGCATCACCTACTCCAAGGGTAAAATGTAGTGTTGTACAATTTTCCTGGGTGTGAAAGGCAAGAAAATGCTTGTCGAGATACCACTGGGTAAGAATGTGCACATAGATAGTGCACATATCCTCTAACACACTTGCAAGCTAGCACACATACAGTAGCTGTTGGGTTTTGCTCTCATGCCCTGTGATTTTCACAGTAATATTTTCATCTGCCAAGGAGCAATAATCTTAGTGCCTAAAATGGCATTTATGATGATGAATATAGTTGAGGTTTGGGTTTTGTTTTGTTTTGTTTTTTTCTGTATATGTCAACTTGTTTTCTCAGCTTCAGATACGATATGGCCTTAGTTTCTACTGCATATTAATATCACCCACAATATGCGAGAAATAAAACCCAGAGAAGGGATAAGTGCCTTTTCCAAGACCACACAACAAGTCAGTAGCAGAACTGGAATGAAACCACAAGAATTCCTGGCTCCTTATTAGATTTTTAAGGCATTTTGGAGAGCCTCATCCAGACATAGGGAATAGTTTCTGTAAAAAAGTGAATTTTAAACATGTCTGAAGGTGATTTACACTAAGCTGTGTTCTGTAGTGCAGTATAAACAGGTGTTTGATGGTGCTGTCTACCTGCAGGTATTCTTCTGATTGACTTTTCCAGCCATTTGGTGGTACTGTGCTTCTGGTAATAAAGAAAAGCTGAGGTAAAGAGGTCAGCAGTAGCTACAGCTGATGGTTAAACCATATGTCTTGTCCTTAGTAGTGTTCTCACAATTTGGTCCTTTAAGGGTGTGACTGTGAAAGATAGGACAGAAAACCCAACCATATGCAGTCCAGTGGTACTGGGTAGGTGGTATAGATAAAAAGTGCTTTTGTAACTAAATTCAGCAAGTAATGGACATAGCTTCTTAGGGGCAGAAATGAACATAGGTGTCGCTGTGGGTGCAGTCGCTCATTGAAGCAAATAACAATAAACACAATTTGTTGAAAAGTTTGTATCAATTCTTATCACCTTGAATGGGAATAACAGATTTTGGGTGGAATGGAGAGGAGTGGAAGTAAATGCTCAGCATCATATGCTTTCAGAAAAAATATTTATAGTGTCTTTAAAGCCTGTTTATCTTTAGTCTGAAACATTTGCACTCGTTTGCATGAGTACAAAGCCATATAAAAGTGGGTGGCTGCATTTTACATTCACTCTAAAATGGTGTAAATGACAAACTAAGGAGAATTAGCCCTGTTACTGCTTTCTTTTTTGTAAGTTCCTACGGCACTGGTGTACAGTAGATTCCCCTAATTAAAAGCAGATAAATACACAGAGAACTAAATTGATGGCATCATTTAGAGTACCCATGTGATCTGGAGAGCAGATTGTTCGTAATCTAATGGAAATATTAACAAGCCGGCTTCTTCCTTGGTCCGCTGCACTAGCGGCCTGGGAACTGGCAGCTGTCACGACAGAACCTGGCACTGTTGAATGCTTGGCTAGATTCACTGAATATTGAATTTATGCCTTACAGCTACTATTTTTCGTAATAGCAGCAAATTTGAACTGCAGCTTTAAGTTCAAGACGCTCAAGCGTCAATTCTTCCTGCTGCACCTTTTGCAGACTCTTAACTCAGATTCCTTTGAACTGGGAAAAGGAAATCGCATGTTGTTTCTGGCCTGGCCTACCTGGCAGCAATCAAAACGAGGTCAGAGGACTCAACATTTATAATAATAGATGGCTTTTAAGTAGTTGGTACCTACTTTCTGCTTTTTAGCTGAGTTGTGATTGTTAATAGAGCGAAAGAATTTACTCAGGCTACTAAAAGCAATAGTGTTCCCCAGATTTTTAGTTATCTGTGTTTCACGTGGGCATTTTAACGTGCCATTTCTTTCACTATGCAGAGCAAGAGGTTTTTTTCATCTGTGCCAGTCCTTTACTGGGAGAACTCCTAGCCAGCTTTTCTTTATTCTTGCAAGACTGATTCCCTTCCCCAGCTGCTTTGGTCTGAGTGCAAATGCTAACTCAGCACTGGCAGGATCCCCTTAGCGGGAATGCATTCCTTCCTTTGCAGGATTTGACACCAGGAGAGCAACTGGTGCTCCGGGCAAGTCCCGAAGGATCAATAGCTCTTTCGGTGGGGTGCACTTTGATGGTGAGGAAGTAGCCTGCTTTGATAAGCTGTCCAGATGATCAGGTCATAGTCTGGACGGCACGGCCCACTGTTCACCAGGCCAAATACCTGTTTCTCAAGACCCTGACCAACAAAATGGGAGGATTTTTTTTATCAGAAAAAGGAAGAGTTATGGAAATGTTTGCTATGAGAAGCAATTTGGTATTGGCATGCATAAACCTGAGCTTTATCAGTCTCTCTTCAGGGGCTGCTCTTTTTTTTTTTTTTTTTTTGTGAGAAGCGCTGATCTTTTACACCAGCAGGAAATACTGTAAACTTAATGCCGGAGATAAGAAACTATGTAGTTTCTGTAATGACAAAGAGTTTGCTTTCATGAGTTTGGGAAGATACTATCTAATTTAATTTACAAATGAAAGGAAATCGTAGAAAATATAAGGAACTGCCATAGGTAAAATATCAGTTGCTCCCGTTACTTCATCTTAGAAAGAAAATTCTGTACATCCTTGACTTAATACCAAAGTATGGCTCTGAAAGGTTTTTTCTGTCACTTCTTTTTTAATTGGAATGTCAAGAGTCCCGTATGACTGGAACAAACTGTTTCAGTATAATCACATTGCAGGCTATATTTATCAGCTTCTTTGAATATTGAGATTTTATGGCAACCTTAGTTTCCCTGCCCGGAATCCTAACACATGCTCAGAAGATGATACAACTGAAGGGTTTAGATTTGTGTTGTAAATTTTTTATTTTTTTATTTTTTTTTTTAAGTAAAACCAAAATCCTGTAATAGGGCTGTGACTCTGGTTTTGAACTTCCTATGAACCAGTACAAAGAAAAATAATCTTGAGGGTAGGCATCAGGAGGACCTTGATCTTCCCTCACCAATCGGCCAAAGCAAGGTATATTTTTTTGCTTGCTTTTAACATTGTACCACCCAATTGTCCAACGGTCTGAATTCAGGTACCTTCTGGAAAGCAGAAGTTACACTTGGGACCTCCTCCAGCTGAAAAGTGAACTGGACCTAGATCTCCTGCTTCCTGATAAACTGAGCTTTGAGGTGAAATTTGGTGGGATCTCAAAGCAGTACTGCTTTTCTGGGATGGCTGTACTTTAAAGACAAAGCCGCTATGACCACATTTTGAGAGAAACCTGATTTTGTTGGTTCATGTTAGTTATGTACAGAGTACAGCTACCGTTAGGGTGATTGGAGTGCTGCTTTGCCTTGTTTCTAGGCTCCTCAGGGGCCAGGCTGAATGGAAGCACTGCATAGCTTTGACCAAAAAAGTTGTCGTTTACGCAAAGCTGACTTTCGGGCACCTAGAGCATCCTTATACCCAAAGGAAAGTTCTTGGTGAGTTTTGGTGCTGCTTAGGCTCTGTGGGAGTTCGAGAAAACTTTGGAGATTTGGAGTTTGAAAAAAATGTAGTTAGTTATATTCTGGTTTGGATCTGGTCTGTGATATGACTGAGTATTGGATTCCCTGCATTGTGCAGGAGAATTACTCATGAAAGTATTTCCTGAAGTACTATGTACTCCCTTAACCCTTCAGTAGTTGGGCATGAGTGACTGCAATTGTTGTCTCTTCATGACCTGATACCCTTTACAATACCATCTACAGGAACTGTGACTGATGAGTTCAGAAGTTGTGCTGTGCCACTGGAGTGGCTTTTTGAAGCAGACTTGAAAATGTGTTATATGATTACTGTAACTTTGATTAATGCTAATATTTGGAATATTTTTGTTCCATTCCTCATTTTATATGGATTCATGGAGTTTAAGAATAGAAGGGGCAAACTGATCATCACATTCAACTGCAGGAATATGAGAGTCAATAAATGTTGCTTGAAAGCATTTCTTCAGCATTCCTATCATTTTCAGCACATATTGTGCACATATGACCTTTCATCATGAACTAATGCTGGTTTTGCTGTAAGGGAATTATGTGACTGTGAAATAGAAATAGAGGTAATCATCAGGTTGAGGATAGGTGTTGTGTTTCATAGGATGATCTCTGTCAGTATATTATTCACCTTTTTAGAAAAAGAACGTGGAAAATCAGTGAGTAATTCCATCTTATTCTACACACAGCAGTCCTGCAGCAATCTGTGCTCGGTAAACCTTGGTCTAGGCTATTCTTAACTTCAGAAAAATATTTCAATTCACTTGATTTCCTAGTGAGAAATGCAGAGCACTCATGCACAAGTTCAAGTTGTTTTTCTTTTCTTTGATCCTGGTATTCCAGGAAAGCCAGTTTTGCCAAACACATAGAGATAATTTTCCTCCTGTAATCTCTCAAGAAGCCAGTGTGTGTCACGCCAGTTAGAACATAAGTCACTACTGAAAGAAAAACCTTGTCAGGTTTTAATTCATGGCACACCTCTGCATTGTGGTCTTCAATGTTGCTGTAAACATGAATTGAGAATTGACTGTAGTGGGCTTTCACGTAGGCATAATTGCTTTGATCTTTCTCTCTAGAGCAAATCACACACAGACTTGTACTCTCATTTTTTGCATCTAAGATAGGCTGGATGGAGCTCTTTTTTAAAGCAAGCAGAAGACATTGTCTTGCAATCTGTTGTAAGTGAGAGACATGGGTCTAGCAGGTGGCTGTGCTGGATAGGACTCATTGCTTGACTTTTATTTTGCCCTTGCAGGCAATATATGTGAATGTTGCTTGGCATGTTTTGCATAAAGATTGTATTTAAGCCTATAACAGGTTGCCTAATGAACCATTTGTCCTCTAGTAGGTGACACTTTAAAACCTTTAATGAGATGTCAGGTGAATTGCAGTGCTTGGCACTGTGGGATGGGGATCCCAAAGTGCCGGTGCAGGGGTAATAAAGTAAAGGTCTTGTTCAGAGCTTCCTATGGTTTCAGCAACAAAGCTGTAATTACATAAACAGAACTGCTTCAGCCAGCCCAACGTGTCTTTATGGATTTTCCAGCTAATCTGTCCATTCATCTTAATGGTGCAGAACTTGCGCTTCATGTCACTCTCTGCCTTTGTTCCACTCCTTCATCTCTTGAAATGTCTGTCATGAAGAAAGTGTTTATCTTGAATTATGTGTTGAAGAAGGTTAGAGTGCACACTTCTGAAGCTTGGCATGAAATTTCCTAAACAAACCTTGCCGGTTGCTTTGTGAAAATGACCGAGGTATGGATTTCAGATTAACATTGTGCATTAATGTTTTTGGAAGCACTTTAAAATAGCGGCTGTGGTGTTGGTGAATAAAAGAATCCCATTGAAGTGCATGTGACATCTGCATTATTAACAAATCAGCTTGTTCATTGTAATGAATATTATGATAAACGTTATCTTAATGCACAATGATTAACAGATATTACAAAGACTTTTTATTAACTGGAACATTTACTTGTATTACATTTTAACTTAATACAGCCCATGATTTAGACACTTTTCTACTTGGATGTTTTTGTATTGGGCTAATACTGGTATTGTGTTGCTGTACAAACACTTGCAGAACACACATACGTGCGGAAGTGGAGAGTGCAGTGTGAAGGCTCAGGGACCCACCGGAGCTTGAGGCACAAAAAGGTTTACACTAAGAACTACAGAGAGTCTCTGAGTCACAAGCAGCTCACTGCTGTGGAATGAAATGATTTCACTTCAACCCCTCTGCTTCTCTTTTTCCAATGGCTATCTTAAATTTAAGATGTGATCTTTTTGTTACCCTTCAGTAAGAGACAGTCTCTAATGGATTTCTTTACGTTATATGTAATATTCCAACTTTATTCCTGTAGCCAGTTGTGCCTATTCTTATGTGATGCTTTTTTTTCTGAATTTAATATATTTTTTTAATTATCATTTTTTAAGTCAGTATTAACTATAGTTCTGTGTCTATATAAAGATTTTGTACTAAGATGACTGGGAAATTTGCTAGGGGGAATGAACAAACAAGCTAAGTATATTTTTAAGAAACCAAATATGTTCAGGTGATTGTTGGCGTTCTCAATGTTTGTTTTCCCTAAATTCATGCAACAAATAAAAGAGAATAGGCTTATTAAATGTATCTAACTACTTTGATTTCTTAGAAGTGAGGTTGCTGCTTCTTCGCTTCACTGAAGATCTTTGTTGTTCAATTTTCAGCAATTTATGAAGGTATATACTAAATCTTAAGAATATGAATACTTCTTTATGAGTCAATAGGATTACTCATGCTCAAAATTGAAACTGTGTCTATGCACCATTCTCATTGAAGCCTAAAATTTGTTTTGTAATCCAGTTAGCAATCCTTTGGAAATACAGGTAGTGCTCAGTAATGCAGCTAGACATGGTGAAATTATTTTCTGTAATTAAAACTATTAACACTTTCAGTTTAAATTCAGTTAAAATCTAGTTGGTGATTTCTGCTTTCAAATAAAATTCTTGCAATCCTGTTAAGCTCAGTGGAATTGTCAGCTTATATTTGATCTCTGATAGGTTTTCTTTAGGGTTCAGTATTAAACTGAGCAGTGTGTGTGGGTACTGCACCTACTTTCAAAATAACTTCAAGGTCTTACAAATCCTCATTAAAAGTAAGTATAAACCAGAGCAATTGAATAAGAGATCTGTGGGCTTTGAGATGTCCGCATTCTTTTCCAATCTTGAAATGTGTTCTATTTATTATAGCTTATATTTATTCAAAGTGTGGAGTAGAACCAACTGTTTTAAATCAACTTCCTCTTTATACGTAACTAAACTGCATAAAAAGCAGTGAAAGATACAAATAACTATACTCCCTTTTGTCTAAGGAACAGGATTGAGGAAGACAGAACCAGAATGGTTGTCTGGAATACGTCTGGAATAGAGACTAATGAATATAATACCTAACTGCAGCATTGCCAATATCTAGATCTACTTAGAAAGGATAATGGTGTACCAGTTTGGGAGTTTCAGGTTTATACAGATGCTAATAGGTGACTTCTGCTTTAGGAACATAGAAGGGCAGGAACAGATGATTTATGCGATGTTCAGGTGCCAATACTTGTTGAGAGACTTTGTAACACGATTTAATTCCTCACCAAAATTTGTAGCTCTTTGTCTTGTGCTCTGTGGTTGTTTTTGTTTGCTTGTTACCTCTTTGAGGAAATCAGTGCATCGTGTAGTTGAATGGAAATAAACTGCAGCTATAGTATTTCAAATGTCAATTTCATGTTGTGCTAGACCTCTCAAAAGCGAAAGTAAAAGAGAACTAGGGTGCCATGAATGACATTTCAATAGTCTAGTCACTGACACAAAATGAGAGAGGGATGTATTTGGTACTGCTCTCAAACTTTGAACTGTTCAAGTAAATCTCTTTTATTGATCATTAACATTCCTCAGCTGTTCCTTGAAATTCCAGTTATCTCTGGGAGAGAATGTTAGGAAATACATGGAGCTTGCAAATAAACTTCTAAAATCGTTTACAGATTTATTCCTATTGTTACTGTTTTCTTCTGAGATCCACTGGGCTACGTTTTGGAATGGAATTAATTTTTCATTTAAAAAAAGTATCAAAAACTTCCTGGAATGTGACACCAGCTCCTCTCTTGTTCTTAATATGAAAATTGTGCAAATAGTTACAAATCTGATACAACTGAAAACCTTAGAATTAATAAAATGGAAGTCTTTGGCAGACTTCATTCTGCAGAATTCTTCTCCATTCTGTCTGCGTGTTGCAGCTCTTATCACTGAAATCCTTCTCTCAGCTGCCGTTGCATACCAAATTAAATCCTCAGCATAGCACTGAATTCAGTGTCTATTAGACAAGATTTCCCCCGAGACAGTTAAACATTTAAGCTGAAATACTGACTTTGTTAAAGTAAAGGAAGGCCCGTATTTTGAGTACAGTTTAGAGAGTTTTTTTTTTTCCTTGGGTTGTTTTTTTTTTCCCTTTTTAGTCCATTTATTTGTGATATAGTCATAGTAAATATGCTGGTGACAAGTGCCAGTTCTCTCTCATGAGGAGCATATGATGGAAGTGCTAAGTCCATGATGCTTGCTTATTAAAAGACCTCTTGTACATGAAAACAGTTCTATTGAAAGGTAGATTATTAATAAAATCTACCCTGTTAATAAAATAACACTCTGCCAGGTCTCTGGCGCTGGGTTTGCTACGCTCTTGCCCAGTGCTGGTGACTTCACAGACTCTCTTGGATGGGGAGTTCTGTGTGTTTGGGAGTGTATTTACATTCAGTAAAGACACCTATCTTTACTATTCATAATCCTGCCAATTCAAAAGCTGTCCCACTGTCAACCTATACTAATCACACTCATGTAATTACCTACCATCATGAAATTTTCTAAAATATAATTATATTTCCCCAAAACATGAATTTTCAGTTTAGTTTGTTTTATCACGGGACAACAGACCATACCATGTGAAAGATATTTCAAGTTTATTTTATGATTTCGTTAATCACTTTTGAGGCAGATCATTGCACAGGAACCTGTTGGGTGCAGTGCAACAGAGTCAGAGGACCAGCGGTAGTACTGTACAGTAGTAGCAGCAGCAGCAACCCAAACACTGCCAGCGCCTGTGCCTAGCACTGTGAAGGTCTCTGGCATGAAAGCCACCAAAAGAAACCTCTCCCTAGGATGCTATGAGATCTTAACAAAGTTACTGCCTCAAGGGTCATAGGACTTTATGTGGGTTCCTGTAGCCAGGCTATTTTGAGATCGTATAAAACTTATCATGGGGTATTTTCATGGGATTGTGAGAATGTGCAAGATTTGGTATGGGATTTTTGTGGGAAAGATTAAAGGTTAATGAAGGTGGTTCAGGGAGGAGAAAGCATGGGAAGACAGAGGGAAAAGGGTATAGAAGGAGCTTGTCGCTTGTAAGCAGGTTGCTGGGCATTACACTGACCTGACGGAGTGCTATGCCTGGTTGCTGCAATGCATATTGTTACAATTTCCTGTTTCTGTCCATCCCCTGTGTACTCCCTGTGACCTGAGCCTGCCTGCATGAACCCTAAGAAACCTGGAGGTGTGCTGGTGGGCCTGAGTGACAGCCACTGGCGCATTTGCCTGTGGACCTGTGGGCTCTTGGGTGCGGGGAATGGTGGAGCCAGGCTCCGAGGGCAGCTGCTGGACCCACCATGTGCCTGGGCCAGTACGGCTGTGGCTCTTTGCAGGACTTTAGTCTTTGTGCTGTGGCTGGTTCATATGTAGCACTTGGAAGTCAGGGATTACAAATGAAACTGTATGGCTAAAGATGGTTTATTTTCAGCATGTTTAATATATAAAAGTAACTAGCAGGTGACTAGTAAGAAAGAATTTTTGCTCTGTCTCTCACGTTAAGTTGATTTACTATTATGAAAGCAAACACACATTTCCTTTCTTGTAGACTTAGTGCTTGAGACTGCACACAGGGTTTTGTACAGCATTCCTGAGATGCCTGAGTAAGCGTGTGGACTCTCTTATATAAATAACATTGTGCATACAGAATACATGTGTATATAAGAATATTTTTTTCAGTTTAATTCTACATGGATTTTTTGAAAGATACAACATAATGCAAACACAGGTGGAGAACTTTACTTTTTGGTGAAAGATTTTAAGAGCAAGAAGAGCAGAAGATGAAAGGGTGTATAATCATAATAGGAGAAATTTGTTGACAGCTTCTTCCCATAATGGTGTTTGCTAAAAGATAAAGTAAATTGCATCTATCTACAGATATGTGATCAAATAACTGTTTGGAGAGATGTATAATATTTTCCTTATATTGTTAACAACTAATGAATTGATAAAGCTTCTCACAGTGATTAAAATGTGGTTTTGAGGCACTGCATTTGACTGATTTGGGAGAGTAAGTCAAAGTATGGTAGGTTGTTGTCAAGTGTCTTTTGTGCCTGAAAAAGCTGAAGTATAACATCTATCAGTGATTCACTAATGTCAATGATGAAAAGGTAGTTTCTTAACTGCACTTAAAATTGGAGATTTTGAAATAGTATAGTTTTAACCACATAGCATCAATCAGAAAATGTTGTGTGAGTTCAACCAGAAACATGAGTTACACTTACAGGGTAAGTTTCTAACATGCAGCTCCATGAATGTTCTGCAATATGTTGCTATTCAAAGAAAAGAAAGAAAAAAAGAGAAATAAAAATGGGATCTGTTCAGCTGTTCATTCTCTCTGAGGCTGCAACACTGAACACTGCCTGTGCTTTTGCTGTGATGTGCTTGTGAAGGCACTAGTGCATCGCACAGACATGGGATCCCGTGAGCTGGTTCCTTTGGGCTTGTAATTGTGTGTCACTCTATGTTGTATAGAAGTGGCATGTGACAGTAAATATGAATCCAGAACTTACGCCCAGGATATGCAAGAGTTGTTTTGGATCACAGGTTGCAGGTATAAGTATGCTTTTTACAAGAGGAAAAGCAAAAAACAAATTATACAGTTTTTTCCTTCTAGAGAGCTAGTAAAAGCTTTAAATCACTCCATTTCACAATTGAGTATTTTATATACTCACCAAGTATTAGGGAAACCAATAAACATTTTAGAGGGCTTTAAATGGTATTAGAGGTATTATTTTTTGTGCTTACATAAGTACCTTAGTTCAAAGGTGGGGCTTAGAGAGTGTCATAAACATAATCCTAAATGAACTGAAATAGATTTCTGACTTATATCACAAGTTTTAGAACCAACATAGTGGATCTACTAAAGTATTCAAAATATATATTTACATATTTCACTGGCAATTTTGGGACTCTCACATTTTCAGATGTGAAATTCATGTTCTAGGCCTGCTGCTGTTATGCTACACTATCAGTGTGTCCTGTAGAGTCAGGGAATATAACCATATGTGGGTGGAAAAGGGAAGTGGTGGAAAGCAGAAGAAAACATTTTGATTAAACAATTGAATGGTTTGTCAAGGTTTGTTGGTTTGTTTTTTTTTCTTTTTTAATTTTGGGTTGGTTTGGGTTTTGCTTTTTTTGATTTTTTTTTTGGAAGAGCAAGTGGCTTTTTGAAGCTGCTCAGAATGTTGAAAACTTTCAGAACTGAAAATCAGTGCACAAATCACAGATGAAATGCTTTTAAAATACGAGATGCTCTATTGGTATGCTGGTTAGATATGTGTGCACAAGACAGGTAGATTTATCTATGTACTGTGTAACATGGGTAAGCCAACTTGGACGTCTGGAGATGTCTATGTGATGGATCACATAGCCTCATGATAAATGAGTTCATTTTCTGTGTGTCGCTGAATACAAACAATGTGTGTGTTGTGTGTCCAGAATAGCATTGTAAGTAGCCCTTGAGACTTACTTTTTTTAAAGTGGTTTTCACAAAGGTATGAATAAAAGTGGGAATAGCAGCCTTCTGATATATCTAAGAGGATATTGCCATGAAGGTGGAGCTAGGCTTTTTATGGAGATGCCTAGCAAGGTAACAAGAAATAGTTGTCATAAACTGGAAATAAAAGGGGGGGGGGAAATCTCTATGAGGATAATTAAGCAAACATTCTCAGGGAGGTTGTGGAGTAGTATGATTTGTCTCTCATTTTATAAAACAAAATAGAATCATTTTATCTTGTAGGTTTAAACATGCCATTACAGTTAAGTACACTATTTTTTTCAGTGACTTGTAAGATGTAGTCTGTTGAGGCAGTGACTGTGGTATAAGGTTCCTTGTCATCACAAAACTCTGAGCATGAGCCTCTGTGCTTGATTAAAATTTTCCTGCTATCACTGGAAAACTCGTTCACAGTGCCTTTGAATCCTGAACTTCAGAGTTTGCTTCTTTTGATCCTCTTTGAATTAGCTGGTAGGGGGAGCTGTTGGTTGGAGTTCAGTCCATCCAGTTAATACTGTTTTTCTTTTTTGTTATTATTCGCTAGAGGACTGACTGTTTAAATGCTTGAGTGAAAAGACCATTTTTTTCCAGTTACTCTGTTCAGAAAATATT
Organism: Strigops habroptila; assembly: GCF_004027225.2. Classification (NCBI taxonomy): domain Eukaryota; kingdom Metazoa; phylum Chordata; class Aves; order Psittaciformes; family Psittacidae; genus Strigops; species Strigops habroptila. Next base: position 128,848,045 of record NC_044277.2, read on the forward strand.
CATTCGGGTACAGAAAAGGAGAAACCAGGAAGCACGAACAAGAATCTGATGTTCAGCTTCAAACTGCAACAACTTAATCCTCGGGAAGAAGTAATTAGTAGCATGTATTTACCTAGTATTGCCACAGCTCTTTAGAGGTTTGAGTGCTGTATTTGTAAATAGGATGTAGCCTTGAAGTGATACCTTGATAAACTTCGCTGTGCAGATCATAAAACCAGCAGGGTTCATTTGTACCTAGGACTGTGCTCTGTTCCAGCATTTGGGAAGTGTTTGATTTGGCTGCTGTATCCCTCCTGGCTCCCACCCTGGTTCAGATTGTGCTTTTTCTCTTTTCTTTTTCTGTGCTGGATGGTGTGACTGAAGCAGTCCTTTGCTTTCCGTGCTGGACTAAGAGCAGAATGATAGAGTTGTTTCTTCCCTGGGGGCTGGTGTGGGAAGGAGTCTCTCAAAGAGACTTTCGAAGTTGGGAGTAATTGATGCTTTTTGAATTCTCCAGTCTGTGGTCTGTAGCTTACCAGCAGACATGTTATGTGGTTTTGTCCCCATCTGCGTGTTCCTGGCAATTTCTAGGAGTTCATAGGATCTTCACCACCAAGACGAGGCTGGTGTCTTTTATGAAGACCTGGAAACCAGGAGAAGGCAGCCAAGTACTGTCAATATTCAGAACCTATAATATAAAACTGTAATTCAGCCTCTGTTCTGATGCTGTTTCTAGTGTGTCTCATGATGTAAAGGCAGGTCTTGAAGAAGCCCGAGAGCAATACCTGTGGCAGGCATCTAAACATGTGAGATGTGCCACAGAGCGCAAAGGGTGCTGTTGAAGGTAGCTTAACTTACTCCTTTGCAAACTGCTCATACCATAGTCAAACCACTGACCTTTGGATCAGTGTGCAGAAACTTCTTCATGTACAGTGTCGTCTTTATAGCAAGAATCCAAACCACGGCCACAGTTAAATACTCAAAGTGTAGGCACTTGAGTTCAGATATTATACCTAGGTTAAAGAAACAAAAGGAAAAAAGAAGACATTTCTCTTGGGTTTCTTTTCCAGCCATTAGAAGTGATCTGCCCACTTGTGCATTTGTTTCCCATTGAGACACAGAAATTACACGCAATTTATAAGCTCCAAGGGTGAAATCTGCTCACCAGGGTTACAGCCTGACCCCTGCAGAGGGAGCTGGCACAAAGTAGTTCTGCACTCTCCTCCCCACTACCTTGGGCTGCTGGAAAGATTTGGTCTGCGTACAGATGAGCCTTTTCTGTTCTTATTTCCTCAGTTTGAAATGTTGACTCTTTGCTTGCAGATAATCTTTTGATCCTTCTTTGTCTAGCCCACAAACTTGTAAATCATGTCATTCATGTCCTCATGGTTGCCAACTGTATTAATGTTTAAAAATAAAGCAAGCCAGTATATTTTCTCATGGCAGACATCCTGGAGCCCTCTGTTTTGGATGTTATAGGCATCATACTACACAAGGGCCAACAGAAAATTCCTGAGCATAAAATGATGGAAACAAATTTATATATAAGATATACATTTAAAAAAAAAAAAAAAAAAAAAGGAAAAAAAGAAAAAAAGAAGGAGTTTGCAAATTAGGAAACAGTTTGGGGCAGCAGATTTTCAAATAAATGGCCCTGATTCAACCAAAACTGCAATGACTCATAATCGTGTCAGTTTAACATTTCTGCCTCCCACTGGGCTGCTTTTCTAACTGGCTAATAAGAGTATCTGACAGTCGTCTTTACTTCTGATAGACTGGAAATGTACTCAAGGATTTCCAAACACATTTTTAATACAGGCATAGTATTATCGAAATGCTCATGGGATCCAAGTGTTATTTGCTAAATGATTTCTTTCCCCCCACAAAGTATTTGAAATTAATTTCAGTCACTTAAAAGGATTTGACAGGCACTCTGCTGGTGAGACTCAGCTAATTAGTGGTGATTTATTTTCCAGGGACTGTTTCTTTTCAATTTGGCCACAGGTAGATATAAAAAACATTATAATCATGATAACATGTTTCTCTGTGCATACCCGAATAGGCATGCATGGGTTTAGATGTGTAATTCTGGAGTGAACTGGTTGTAACCTCTGTTGTTGTTTTGCTCTACTCTTCTTGTTGTATGCATTTCCACAATTACATTTCACTCTGAGAAACTCATGCACTTCCTTTGCTTGTAACATGCTCTAAACTGTGCCAGGCACAAAGATTCTTGTTTTTCTTATGCATTATTTGAACTATAAAGTATTTAAAATTATCACTTGTTTTTTCTAGCTGTAATGGTGGGGAAAACTGTGGGTGATATTGATTAAATGATAATTGCATATGAGCATTCCGGAAGCTGGAGCCCAAACTACTTAGGCAGCAGGAGCAGAAAGACCAATAGGAAGGTAACATTGGAAACATCTGGGAGCTTAGGGCAGTGGGAAAGACAGCTGGACAGCCCACTTCTCTGACTGCCCTCGATACCTGAGTATATCAGAGGTCTGCCTCTTCTTAGAGAGGACCACACGGGCATAGGCTCTCCTGATTTCTGAGGTGTGAACAGAAAGTGGTAACAGGCTTCCTGCTGATCGTCCCTTCAGATTCAGCAAATCACAGCCGTGGTGCATCCTCTCAGCCTTGTCAAGGAACAGTTTTCAGTTGCAGGCCCATTTTCAGTTCATCAGCAGAGCTGCTGCTTGGCTGTGCAGCCAAGAGCTCATTAATGCTGCTTCGTTCAGCTCTGTTGGTATTCAGTGGGGTGGGGCTAGCATGGCTGCATCAAACAGTGTATTTTTCCCTTTATTTCTTTAGAACATTCTTACACATTTCATTTTGCTGTTTTAAAGTTGTGTTGTTTGCATTGTGAACTCGTGCATGCAAATTCAGGATATGTAAGTTTTCAGGAGCTTGCAGAACCTTATATGTGTTTATATATTAGGTTGGTCTTTAAATGCATAGATATGCACTAAGATTTCCAAAGAAATTCTGCTCTATTCAGAGTACAGAGGAATGCAAATAGCTGTTATGCATCTTTGCATGTCCTGGTAATTTCACTTGCATAAATATCTGGTAATGGACTCATAATTAACAAGCTAAACTTTCCAGAGTGTGCAAGCTGTTCCTGCACAAGTAAATAATTGCAGAGCAAACATACTAAATGTGCATTTAATTTAACCAGTACATAGTATGGGCACAATTGAGAAGAATATCCCTGTGAAAGTTTGTTTCAGCAAGCTGGGATTTGAAGGGTAACTAGTTAGTTGAATCAGTCATGAATTCATCAGATCAAAAGCGTGCTTGTAGGATGTTTTCATTCAAAGGTGGGTAACAGAGGCTGGAAAAAAGTATATTCCTAAATTTACTGCCATTTTTGTGTTCACAGTAGCTTGCATTTGGATTTTGTAGTTCATTTTACGTACCTGAAAAGACTTTACCCTAGGAAGTTTTTACAGCTGTAATAGGTGCTTTTTCTGAAGCAGCATCTTCCTGTCTGTGACACTGTGATGTGATGTTTGATTAAAGAGGACTGGTGGTTATTGAGTGTGATATTCTAATTAAAACAGGAGCATAGTCTAGTCCCTGGTGGCTTCCAGGTCTTCCCTGGCATCAGTTGAAAGCTTGGGCTGGCCCTTGGCTTAAGTGCCCCCTCTGCCCACTGTAGATACTTAGTACTACTTTAGACAAGTTGCCTCATCTTGGTGTTTCAATTCTTTTATTACAGAGTTAATATACAGCTTCTCTCCTTGTACTTTCACATGTTTTATTTCCATCCAACAGAGCCCTGAGTTGGTTTTTCCCCCTCCTCTGTTTTAAAAAGTGCCTTGCTTGGTGGTATGCCCATCTCAGGTGGGGCTCCTAACCGTTGCCATAATAAATTGATCTAACAATAAATAATGATATTTTAAACCCACAATCCCCTATATTTCTAGAGGAATTTACATTGTATCTGTGCACCCTATAGTGAAAAAAGATCCTGCCTGCACTATTTCAGCTGATTCATAAACATTTAATAAACATTTACAGCAGTAAATATAACCCCCATGTAGTCTGAGACCTTTCTGCTGTGAATTCATTCAGTTCAGTAGTATTTCAATGTATGTTTTGCCAAAGTTTTATAGTCCTCTAAAATGGAGGTTTTAAATCAGATATGAAAATATAATATATTCAACATACTATATTCAGTTTATTTTTTGTTTTGGTTTTTTTTTTTTTTTTACTGCCCATGCAGTTTCTGTTTCCAGTATGTTGGTCCTTTCTGTGACCGTAAGTACTTCAGGCACACTGTTGGGAGGCCTTGCTTTGGTGTTGCAACATGCTTTGGTGTTGCTGACAAAAGCCTTCAGTGATGTACCAGAATCTGATTGGGTGCAGTGACTGAGGCCTGAGCATGTCCAATTGCTGCTGGCCACTTGGGGAGTGGGGCACCATGTCTGCCTCAGTGCACACTGAAAGCACACACTGGTGGTGTTGCAATGACAGCAGCTGCCCAGAGCAGCTCACATGCTGAAAGAGCTGTGGGGAATTTCCAGCAAGCTTTGAATAGGTGGGGCAAGTCATCAAGTTAAAAATATTTAGGTTTTTGGTTGAACTCTGCATAGACTGATGTGTCAAGTAAAGAATCTTACCCACCAGCAGGGCTTTCCCCAGAGGAGACAAACTGCATGAGTGATGTCAGGAGCCGAAGTATAGCAGATAGATGAGCTTTGTCCTCTCGTGAAGAAGGCAGGCATGTCCTTCCCCTAGGTTGTTTGTCATTCATGTGACTCCTGGTCAACCCCAGGAGTTTTCTAGGCCAAGCTGGAGACCTTGTGTAGATCCAGGATTCTTTGACTCCCTCTTTGCCTGCCATCAAAGATGGTTTGTTTCCTCTTGATTTCAAACCAGGGAGTACTGTTACTCCTGCTCCCTGCAGCAGTACTTAGAGTTGCAGCTTGGTGGGGTTGACAATTCTACTGAAGCAATTCCATGCACACTGATTTTTTTAAAAATGTGCTTCTCTGGTGTTAGTTGCTGGGTGCTTATTCATTTCATAGCACCATGAGGATGGCAGGTTGCATTTTAACAGTGCAAATCATATTTCATTGTGCAGCCTTCTGAAAGGCGTGTGATGAAAAATAATGTGACAACATCGTCAAGGCTTGTTTGTTATTATCACTGAATGAAAGAACAGTAACTTAAATTATCTTTTTTAAATTAATGATCATATTTTCTCCAAGCTTAATTAACCATCAAATCTAACTGCCTTACCATTTGTTGTTTCACCCCTAACAATGGCATGCAGTTGCAGTCTGTAGGGTAGATGAATACTGATTTCTACTGGCATCAGTGAAACTTGTACTAATTTAGTGAAGATACCATATGGTCCACAGCTCTTTGCTTTCCTTCTTAGATAGAATAATTGTGTCATTTCACAAGAACAATGGGGATTTCAAATGGACGGAAGACAGCTTAGAGAATTGAAGGAGTGAAGCGTTTAATGAATTGTAATGTACAACTGAAGAAAAATAAGAAAAGAAGAAAAAAAAGTTGAGCATAAATTGTATATGAAACTTCCTTACAAAATAGCTGTTTTCTTAAAGAATAGCAAAAGTGCATCATGATGCTTAAAAAACTGCAGTCCTTTATTGTCAAGATTTGTACGTGACCAAACTATAGTTTTAAATTCAGGACTTTTGGCCTTCATTCCTGATGCAACGAGGCTAAAATGATAACACCCTCTGCTTTTCCCCCTCAAGCTTTAGACCACATTGGGGAATTTAAGCCAGATTTAGCAGAAGAGCAGAAGTCTGGAATTCATGACAGAAAAGTCTGTGGCGCAGGCAGTGACTGTGATAGCTTGGCTTGCTAATTGCTTACTGAAAGCATTACATTTGTAAAACTATTAAGCATTAATTTCACTATATGATTTCATGTTTATTTTTCAAACAGAAAAATGAGCTTTTTAAAAGTACATAGGTGCACACAAGCCAGAGTAGTATGTACTGTTTGGTACAATTACAATGGGAAGTAACCTTGTTTACATATATATTTTTTCTCATGAGTAGAGACCTGCGTTTTTATGCTCACAGTATTGGGAATATGTACATTTTAAAAGCTAAAAAAAAAAAAAAGGGGAAATTTAAGAAAGTATTAATTCTGTCAATTTGTTTTCTTGAATCTTTGGTAGCGAATCATCCTGCCCTCTGTTGATTCTGAAGGACACTGCAAACTCTGAAATTCATACCAGTTAACAACCTGAATTAATCTTGCTTGCCTTTGTAAGTTCCCTCCTGCTTCTTTCTGCTGCTGAGAGCAGTGCGCAGATGTTCTTTCATGCTAATCATTAAAGAGAAAATCATATGCTTCATTTCTTCTGACTTAGGCGTTAGTCAGTTTGAATAGCAAATCCCTATTGTATGCCTAGTTCCTAACTCAGTTTTAAGTGCTCCTCATTCTCATCCATAATACGGGTTTTTTTCTTGAAGAGCATTGCTTACGTATGTTTTTCTGATGTAGTGCAGTACCTCAGTCTGCAAGGAATTAATTTTCATGTCATTATGAATGAAAACTATGGCACAGAGGTTTTAAATTCTTTTTCTCAGATTTTAAGATTTTTTTTTTTTTAAGAAAATACATATTTTGTTTTACATAATAGGCATTCCACACAGCATTTGGATCATAAATATATACCAGTACATCTAAACAGACAGTCCCAGTCACTGATTTGCATAGTGACTGGTATAGCATCCCAAACATTTCCAAATTTGCTATTGATATTACTAAGCAGTATCACCCTCTTATAAGAATATTTTGTTGCTATCAACTGACACTCATTTTGCTGCACATTGTCCTTGTGGAAACTTCTATCTTTTCTACTCTAGATTATATGATGTTTTTTCTAAGCCGTTGCTGATAAACTGGGCAATATTAATGACTGATACTCAGTAAGACACAATACTGCTTTGTGTAAATATATTTATAACTAGATTATACATCTATACATTATACAAGGTTTTAATACTGGTGATGAACCACAGGATAACTAGATCGATGCAAAACAATATGCAGTATGAGGAAGTACTTATACTTTACTTTTACTTCTTACACATGTTTCTCTAAAGCTCAAATTATCCCTTGACTAGTGGAAGACAATCTGTTAATTGAAACCTAGGCTACTTCTTTCTTTCTCAAAGCCCAATTTAGACTACATTTCAAAAACTAAATAAACAACTGTCTGCCTGCCCATTAAAAAGGAGTGTGTCAGGTTTCTGTGTAATTAAGTCTTTTAAATAATCTCCACTTAACTGTTCACAAGGGACCATGTAATCTTTAAGGATTTACAATGCCATTGCCTTGTGGTCCAGAAAGATGTGGATGTCGTGGGAAGGATTTGCTCACTGAAATACAGCTGCGAGTAAATCACCGGCACGTACCGTATGCCGCCACCACTAGGTGCAATACTAACAGTTAAAAATGGTGAAGGAAAGATTTTGTCTATGCTGACACTTCAGTTAATACAAAACCCATAATGGTTGTGCTGAGTAGTTAAATACAGTTTTTAAGTGGAATAAATGGTCCCTCTATAATTTGTCTGTATGAAAAAGTTTACTTTAGTAAAAGTATTGCAAACAGTCATAGAATCATAGAATCATAGAATAGTAAGGGTTGGAAAGGACCTTAAGTTCATCTCGTTCCAACCCCCCTGCCATGGGCAGGGACACCTCGCACTAAACCATGTGGTCCAAGGCTCTGTCCAACCTGGCCTTGAACACCGCCAGGGATGGAGCATCCACAACCTCCCTGGGCAACCCATTCCAGTGCTTCACCACCCTCACTGTAAAGAACTTCTTCCTTATATCTAATCTAAACTTCCCCTGTTTAAGTTTGAACCCATTACCCCTTGTCCTACCACTACAGTCCCTAAGGAAGAGTCCCTCCCCAGCATCCTTATAGGCCCCCTTCAGATACTGGAAGGCTGCTATGAGGTCTCCACGCAGCCTTCTCTTCTCCAGGCTGAACAGCCCCAACTCTCTCAGCCTGTCTTCATACGGGAGGTGCTCCAGCCCCCTTATCATCCTCGTGGCCCTCCTCCGGACTTGCTCCCACAGCTCCATGTCCTTTTTTTGTTGAGGACACCAGAACTGTACACAGTACTCCAAGTGAGGTCTCACAAGAGCAGAGTAGAGGGGCAGGATCACCTCCTTTGACCTGCTGGTCACGCTTCTTTTGGTGCAGCCCAGGATACGGTTGGCTTTCTGGGCTGCAAGCACACACTGCCAGCTCATGTTAAGCTTCTTATCAACCAACACCCCCAAGTCCTTCTCTGCAGGGCTGCTCTGAATCTCTTCTCCACCCAACCTGTAGCAGTGCCTGGGATTGCCCCTACCCAGGTGTAGGACCTTACACTTGGCTTGGTTCAACTTCATAAGGTTGTCATTGGCCCACCTCACAAGCATGTCAAGGTCCCTCTGGATGGCATCCCTTCCCTCCAGCGTATCAACCGAACCACACAGCTTGGTGTCGTCGGCAAACTTGCTGAGGGCGCACTCAATCCCACTGTCCATGTTGCCGACAAAGATGTGGAACAGGACCAGTCCCAACACCGATCCCTGAAGGACACCACTCGTTACTGGTTTCCAACTGGACACCGAGCCATTTACCACAACTCTTTGTGTGCGGCCGTCGAGCCAGTTTTTTATCCACCGAGTGGTCCATCTATCAAATTGATGTCTCTCCAATTTAGAGACAAGGATGTCATGTGGGACAGTGTCGAATGCTTTGCACAAGTCCAGGCAGATGATGTCAACTGCTCTGCCCCTGTCCATCAGTTCCGTGGCTCCATCATAGAAGGCCACCAAATTGGTCAGGCAGGATTTCCCCTTAGTGAAGCCACGTTGGCTGTCACCAGCCACCTTGTTGTTTTTCATGTGCCTTAGCATGTTTTCCAGGAGAAACTGTTCCAAGATCTTGCCAGGCACAGAGGTGAGACTGACTGGTCTGTAGTTCCCCGGGTCTTCCACCTTCCCCTTCTTGAAAATGGGGGTTATATTACCCTTCTTCCAGTCATCAGGAACTTCGCCTGGCTGCCAGGATTTTTCAAATATGACGGACAGTGGTTTAGCAACTTCATTCGCCAGCTCCTTCAGGACCCGTGGATGGATTTCATCAGGTCCCATGGACTTGTGCACGTTCAGGTTCTTAAGATGGTCTCGAACCTGATCCTCTCCTACAGTGGGCCTAAGGTCTTCATTCTCACAGTCCCTGCATTTGCTTTCCAAGACTTTCGTGGTATGGTCAGAGCATTTGCTGGTGAAGACTGAGGCAAAGAAGCCATTAAGAACCTCAGCCTTCTCCAAATCCAGGGTAGCCAGTTCTCCTGATAGCTTCCGGAGAGGGCCCACATTGTCCCTAGTCTGTCTTTTATTTGCTACGTATCTATAGAATCCTTTCCTGTTATCTTTCACATCCCCTGCCAAACTTAATTCTAGCTGGGCCTTAGCTTTCCTAACCTGGTTCCTAGCTTCCCGGGCAATGCTCCTGTATTCTTCCCAGGCCGCCTGTCCTCGCTTCCACCTTCTATAAGCTTCTTTTTTCCCTCTAAGTTTCCTCAGCAGCTCCTTGTCCATCCATGGAGGTCTCCTGGCCCTCCTGCTGCACTTTCTTCTAGTCGGGATGCAACACTCTTGAGCATGTAGCAGGTGATCCTTGAATATTGACCAGCAGTCTTGGGCCCCCCTGCCCTCTAGGACTATATCCCATGAAACCTTACTGAGGAGGTTCCTGAAGAGGCCAAAGTCTGCTTTCTTGAAGTCCAGGGCAATGTTGTACAATGTTGTATAGAAGGTGTGCATGACCACTGTATGTTACAGCTTTGCACTGCTCTGTTCCCTGGTGATGGGCAGGGCTCCCCTGCTGCCTGTGGTGGCCATTTCAGGTCATCTGGATCAAAACTGGCATTAGAGGTTTAAAGCTAGAAAAACCTGTGGGTTGGGTTTCTGAGAACACTGGGACTTATTAGGAAAAGAGCCTGGAGCTGGGAAGGTTAACAGACCTCACAGAGCACAAGGAGGGACCCAAAGAGTTGGAAGTAGCAAGACATTTAAAAGAGGGGACCTATGTGGTGAAGGTGTCACAGTGATTTCCTGAGCAGGGACACTGGCACTGTAAATGGAAGCTGTAGGATTGCAGCTTGGGGCTGGTTAGCCAATGAGACTGGAACAGGAGAGAAATTCACTGCAACACCTCACTGCAGGTGAAGCATAGAGTAGCTGTGCTTGGATCACTCGAAGTGCTGTGCAGTGCGATGCACTGCTTAAGGAAGAAGGTAACATCATGGGTAATGACCCATATCAGCATTTGAGTGGCTCCTCTTTACTTTCAGTCTCCTAGTGCTGCACTTCTGCTTTGGTGGATCAGTAACCTGCGGCACATCTTACTAGACTGCAAAACTCAAACCTGAGCATGTGGCTGCAGTGTGAATCAGAGGAAAACCTGTAAGGAAATGTCCAGAGTCTGGAAAGAAATGTCTTTGTATCTGCATAACTATTCTGTGCAAAGAATAAGGTGTGAGTGAAGACTACAGAGTGGTCAGAGGAGAGAGTAAAAGATGTGATAGAGCAATGACTGCTGTGAGCAAATGTGTTGTAAGTTCTACAGAAAAAACCAGCACATAGAGGTGTGGTTAAAGATTCAGTTACAGCAGCTGTGCACAAGGCTGTTAAAATGAAAGTTGTGCCGTTTAGATTAATCTGGTATTTCCTGCTTTTTCATCAGACCCTTTAAAGTTTGTTTGAGTTGCTGTGCATGTGTGGTGGTCACACGCTGGTGCGCAGGCGTGTATCATTCTATCATGATATCTGTATAGAATCACTATAATTCATTAGCATTTTATGTGCTAAGCCCAAAGAATATTCAGAGACTCAGAATCTCCAGAGAAAATTGCAGAATTTTTACATGAAAATTTTCCTCTTGCAATGGTTTAAATATATCAGAAGACTTGTCTGGCTCAAGATGTTGTTGAGCTGAAAATAGCTGGAGGCTGGAAAAACAGCTTATTTGTTCTGTTCTTACTCTTTCTTTTTATTTGTTCTGTTCTTACTTGTACCTGTGCATGAGTCACTGCATCAGGCTGGGTACAGAGCTAAATGAAGCTGTACTCTGACCTAGGATATCCATTGCTGTGTCACCATAACTTTAATAGGGCAAAGTAAATAAAGGCAAATTCATTGAAATATTTCTGAAGTTCTAATTCCTTAAAAAAAAAGCCCATATGAAATAATTATTTATGCTTGTCAATGTTACAGTGAGCATCTTGCATTTCTTTTTCAGGAATTTCTCCTTTGAAAATTGTGTTTTACGTTAATCATAGTTTTGAAAAATACACACCTCAAAGGAGGAAGATTTGAGAGAGCATTCCGATATTTATGAAAGGGTCTGGAAAGAGCAGTCTTTGAAAATAGTGCTGCAGTGCTTAAGATGCCCTATTGATATTGCTTCCTCTGCTTCACCATGGGGGAATATTGCGCTCGGTCAGGCAGATGGTCACTGAACAGTTTATTTTTGGGGGTTAGTACTTCAGATCCAGACTCAAATCTTAGCAGGTGTGGCATTTCTTTGAATGTTTGACACTTTACTGATTTAAAAATAGGTAAACAGAGGTTTCAGGCAGGTGGGGGGTGGTGTGGGTGGTGTTTTGGTTTGGTTCTTTTTCCCTTAAAATTTTCATTAAAAAAAATTGCTCCTGAACTGAGTCTCTACATGCTGTATTTCAGCCCCAAGCAGATTTTTACAGCTGAGTAATAAACCCCTGGAAATGGGGTTTTATAATGGAAAATACAACTTAACCTTAAGTAGAACAGCACCTTACAATAACACATATTTGGAACCTACAAAATCCCTTGCTCCCAAGGGTGTTGTTACAGTGAACAGGAGTGTAATAACAGTTTAATTTATCATAAATACATAACATATTTTATGATGATTTGATTGTGTTGAAAAATTTCACCTTATAGATTTTAATAAAGCAACCTACTGGCAAACTTATTGCAGTTGGCTTGCTTTTCCTTTGACTAGGGTCTCAGCAGAGTGAAACATAAATGACTTAGTTTTAGAAGCTGGTTAATAAAAAGTAGATTTCCTTTCCCTTTGACTTGTTTATGAAGCTGAAAAATGACTAGGCACGTCACTGGTGTGTGGCAGAGCTGATTTCTACAGTTCTTCACCTGGCAATGAGTGAAGCTTAATCATGGTTAAGCTTAATAATCCATTTTCCTTTGTGAACATGAAATGCAGTAAATTATCTAAGATATGTGTATCAAACCCAGGAAAATTCCCATCTTCTTCAAAACAGAAGGTACAGATAAATATGGCCTGTGCTACCTTTTGGGTAAATTGGTCACCAGAAATGCCCCATACCAGGGACAGATTGGTCTTGCTTTCATAGTTTGCAGTGGTATGGCAAGAACTATGTTTCTTGGCCATACTCTGCCTAAATGGAAGTGGCATCAAGGACTGCCACAAATCAAAGCAGAATTCATGTAGACAGTTTCTTTGCCCAGTAACCAACCTAACATTTGTGATGCTTTCCAAATGGAATAAGGATTATTGGGTTTTCATCTTTATCTTCTCATCCTATATAATTTATAAATTAGAAATTGAAAAGTAGAAGTTAGGTTTTAGTTTTACTCTTCATTGTTGTGTTTCATTGTTACATTGGTTTTATTTAAATTACAATAATTTAGAGAAAAAAACAGGTTTACTTAACTTTTTTTTGTTTGTTTGTTTAAGAACCATAAGGGTTTTTTTCAGTTAAATCTGGGAGGACTTTTGAATCAAGCATATGTTGTACACTGACACTGTATACTGATGATAATAAAGGCTTTGTATGTAAAGTTATGGTATTTATAGATGAAACTTAATACTGTATGCCAAGCCTTTAAAACTTGGAAAAAGTTACCTAAACTGACTTGAATAAACACAATAATTCTGAATTGGAACTCCTATTGAACATCTAGAGAACCAGACATAAATGATATTGCTTGTTCCTTTTCCACCATTGTTCCGAGAGCCCTTTCCTGAGAAGCCAAGAATCTCTCCAAGAGATTCTTCAAGTGCCATTCCTACAAAATGTGAATGCAAAGTGATTTTTATTGTTTTTATTGGAATGTGAAATGGATTGATGACTAGTAATGTAGTGTGTGATTGTTTTATAGTATAGATCTAGAACCAAGTAAATGATAAATTAGATATCACCAGAATGTCACATCTTTGCATTTTTGTTGCAAAATATTGTTTTAGTCTGCACTTGCAAATGATTTTGATCCCCTTTCCTCTATAATAATGAAATGAAAATTGCAGTAGATAAAAATATCATGAAGTCAGAATGTTTCCAATTAGGGTTTATAGCCTATGTCTGAAAAAGTTTGGCCTATGGGCTTTCATAATGCATTTTTGGTTTGTTTTGGTTAGGGTTTCTGTCAGTATGGTAATCACTTCCTTTCTCCTTTGACTCGTAAAAATATTGATTTTATTGTAATTCTCACAAACAGAGACACAAAGAATTTACTAAGAAAACTGAGTGACTAGGCAGAAGCTAGATCTTTGTTCTGTTTGTTTTTTAATATGCTGGAAGATGCTTTGAGTGTGCCATAAAAGCCACTGCTTTTTTTTCAGTCAGTTTATGATCAGGTAAGAGTTGCTGGGCAATTTTCAGTTAATACTTATTTTCAGTGGTAATGGATGGCGGTCCCCTGAAAAGTGATTTCTTAGAAGACAGCACACAGTAAACCTGCAGACCTTGATTGTAACATGGGCTGACAAAAATCACAGCAGTTTGAAAAATGCTGATAATGATTCTTTCAAATTGCTTGATAGTTCATTACTGCCTTGCACTTACCAAGTTTCAAAGCTTTTCATTATAGATTGCAGAAGCAGAAAGATGGGAAAAAGAGATAGGGAAAGAAAAAAACACGTTGAAGTTCCTGTACAGTAGAATCAGTTCAAAGCTAAGACTCTAAGTAAACTGCTTACCCTTGTCCTGATACTGGACTTTGTCTTCTTTTATTAAAATAATTGGTATATTTTGATCAGTTATGTTTATATAAAATAAAAACTTTTGTCTCTGAATTCAGTGCACCTTCCTTCTCTTCATAAAGTACACTGGAGCGTTAGAAATGATCTGAACCTGCGTTCAGGTTGTTTCCAGGACTTGTCTAGGCTTATTAATTAGCTACTGTAAATTGTGCGCACTCATTTTGCATAATAGCAGCATTTTTTGACACCTTGGATTCAAATGATTTTTGACCCAAAGGCATGGTGTAACTGCAGGAATCATTATGCTGTGCCTTGAAGGTCCCCATGAATGCAGCCATGTCCTCAGTTGTAACCCTGTAGTGCCAAGGATTACATTATTCTGCAGCACCTGCATCCCTATGGCAGAAAGATGTCCTGTAAACCCAAACTTTTCCATCTATCATTTAGTTTCATCCCATCACCTGTAGGCCCTCTGCATTTTCCAAGTCCTTCCACTTATGCCCTAAGCAATTTATGATTTCTTTTCTATCTCTTAGCTCCCTTTTTCTCATGTGCTATCATCCTCTTTACACTGGATATCTTGCCAAATAATTTGTTTCCTTTAATTCTGTGAACTTCCAGGATTCCAGTTCCAACCACCTCCCACTAACTTTGACTTTCTCCTTCTGTTTTCTGCTGCTCTTCATGGCATCTGCTTTCCAATAGCAAAGATGTATTCTCATTTTGCTTGCTTAACAGCTTTCTTTACCAGCTTGTTACACTTTTAGATGGACATCTTCACGCTTTCTCATTATCTTTCTCTCATTGAGGAGATCCTCTATTCATGTGCAAAACTCTGTGGTGCCTACAAAAACTTAGCACTGGTTAGTTGGATGGGTATGACTTGGTACCTGTTATAGTTGGTGATTGATACTGTCTATGTTTTCTTTCCTGCCAACACACATTAGACTTTTTCGCTTGATAATTAGATGTCAGTTCTCAGAGGTGGATATGTTTTTATTGTTCTTTTTTGTGGTGTTGTTCAAGCCTTAATGGGAGGATTGGGCAGTGCTTAGGACTCGTGACTATCAATGGTAATGCCAAAAAAATTTATACTTTGGTATGAACCTCCCAGTCCAGATCTGCATAAATATAGCTACTTTGCACTTCAATTTCTGTATTCCTGAAAACTGTTTGAAAGCTGATACATTCTTACCTATTTTTAAAAGAATTGCTAAAAACCAAGATAATGTTATTTGACCTCATTATTTCTTCAATGCAGTAAAATGAAATACATTGAAAACTATTGCACCATACTTCATAGCTTGATTAACCTATATTGAAGAACTGAACTCTGTCTTTACTTTCCGTGTACCCTTTGAGAGGAAATATTAGGATGAAAGCCATTATTTTTTTTTCTTTATTTTTCCCTTCCTTCCCTTAATAAGTGCTTTTTATCCAGAGTTGGCTTTGGCAGGTCTACTGTCATGTATAAAAATTGCTTATTTTTTCATATATAATATGTTTATATTTTTCTCCTACTACTCAACTTGTAATAGATCAGATCAAAACTCTGGCTAGCAATTTTGTGGAAATATTTTCAGTATTTTGTGAAAAGCTCTTGGAAGCAATCAAAATATTGTACAAGGCTGGAACTTTACTTACTTGTTAATTGGCAGGTTAAACTTTTATGGGTTTCTGGTACCCTGGCAATACATGACTATTAAAAATTGCAGGTGGTTCAGGGGAAGGGGGAGGTGAGTTCCTGTGCTAGTAATATATCATAAAACGATAGATTTCATGCGCCTGTTGTGAAAGTGGAGACTTTAATACTTTTTCACAATGTAAGCTGATTAAAGAATCTTTATGGATCTCATTAACTAAAGTTTTTTTCTGTGAACATTGAAAATGTAACACTTAAGGATAAAACCAGCAAAAATAATTAGCCTCTCTGGTGCCTCCTTTGGTTCAGCAAAAGCAGTGTGGTACCAAAAGTGCTTATTTATTCTGAGCTTAAGTTTGTCCCTTTGCATGAAATTCAGTTGATGATTTGGCCGTTTTCTTTAATTCTGGCATGATGAAGCATAGGAAGTGAAAGGTTAGGGCTGTTGTGTGCTCCAGCTACAATACTACAGTGTGTTTGACAGAGCCACAAACCCATGGAATTGTTGAGTTTGGAAAGGACCTCTGGAGATCACATTCTCTCACCTCCCTCCTCAAAGCAGGGTCAGCTACTGCAGGTTGGTCTGGGCGAAGTCCAATCAGGTTTTGAAAATGTCCCAAGGTGGGTACTCCACAGCCCCTGTGGGCACCATGTTCCACATTTGACCACTCTTACAGTGAACAAAGTCTTTTCTTATGTTTAAGTGGAACTTCCTGTACTTCAGCTTGTGCCATTGCCTCTTGTCCTTTCACTGTATACTGTTGAGAAGAGTCCATCCCCAGTCAGACATTTGTATGTGTTGGTAAGATACCCCTGAGCCATCTCATCTTCAGGCTGAACAGTCCCAACTCTCTCAGCCTCTCATACAAGAGGCTCTACAAATTGTCTTTTGTAGACTTTTGCTGGACTTACTCCAGTATGTCCTTGTCTCTCCTGTACTCTGGAGCTTTATCCCTAGAACTGAACACAGCCTTCCAGATGGGTCTCACCAGTGTGGATCATCGTGAAAGGATCACCTCCCTCAATATTGCCCAGCTCCCTTAGCACTCCTGGGATCATCCCATCAGGTCTTACAGTTACGCTTAACCTTTCCCTAACCTGATCCTCCTCCATGGATGGTCAGTTTTCAGTGCTTCAGACTTTCCCACTGGTGTCAGTGGCCAGGGCTTCTTGCAGACAAATCTTACTAGTGAAGACAGAGGTGAAGGCAGCATTGAGTACCTTGGCCTTTTCCATGTCTTTTGATAGCAGGTCCCCTACCTCATTCAACCATGGGCCCACCTACTCCCCAGTCTTCATTTTGTGGCTCATATCTCGGTAAGTAGTCTTATTGTTGCCTTTCATGTGCTTTGGCTTTGGCTTTCTTAATCCCATCTGTGTGTGCTTGGATAGTGTCTCTGTATTCCTCCAGAGTCTCCTGTCTCTGCTTCCACCTCTGTTATGCTTCGTTTCTATGTTTGAGTTTTGTCAGTAGCTCCATGTACATCCATGCGGGCCTCCTCCTGCCTTTGCTTGGCCTCCTGCCTCTCAGCTGGACTGTTTCTGAGCATGGAGGAGTTGGTCCTGGAAAATTAACGTCTGTGAGATGTGTATATGTATTTCTTTCTTCCCTCGCTAATGATATTGAAATAGGCACCCAAAATCCTAGCATGGAACCTTGAAATCCTTGTTGTCATTTGAACACGTCACTCTGCCTGTCATAATTTCTATGAAGTAATTCATTTTTCAGATCACTGTAGAGACAGTGTCACTGGAAGTTTCTTACTGTGAAAACTTTTCCTGTCACTAGGCAGCTGTGAAATTCAGTTTGTTCCTTCTTGTCTGTACTGAAATCATAATGATAAATATTGGAAACATCTAGACAGGAACCTGGAATGTGTAGCTTACAATTTAAGAATGAAATAAAAGTATTTTGACAGAAATACCAAGATATTTTGTTTAATGGAAAGATCTTGATTTTTCTTTCCTTTTCAAAGATTTTATTATTACAAATATGGCAAGGACTTAATCTGCATGTCTTCAAATACCCTTTGAAAACAAAAAAAAAGATCATTTATATTTAACAAATAGCTTTATTTACAAAGCATAGCTTTATCTCTCATACAATTCAAATACAAGATTAATATCTTGCATTCATCACTTTAATGTTGCTTAGTAATTTAAAATTTGATGGCTAGAAACCAAAAAGAAAAAAATTGCTTGAAACTTATCTGTGAGCTGTCACTGTGCTGGAACAAAAGATGAGTTCTCATGCATTAGCACAGAGAATTTATACAAATACATCTATGTATTATTTCTTGCTCTGAGATCTTCATAGGACTTCAGAAAAGCAAGTGCAAGGAATACAATTTAAAAAATACAAATGTAGGAACCCAACATCTCGATACAGAATGACATACTGTGTACAACTGTGAAGATACAAAAATATGCAGAATTATGGTTTTGAAACAAAAAGATTAGTTGCAAGGATGGCTCCCAAAGGTACATGTTTCTTCATGCAAATAAAAATTTCAGGATACTTTTTTTCCTTCAGTAAGAAATTTTATACTTTTCATAGCATGGAAATAAGAACTCCCAATATTGCATGAATGGGTTCCAGAAATTTCAAAGTGTCCCACCAACAAAGCACTGGCTTTCATATGCAGAAAGAATAAAATGGCTATTCAAAAACTGTACAATCCTCAGCTATATTTAATACTAGAAAATAAAGTAACACTTCTACATTTATTCCATAGGGCCTCATTCCAGAAAACACTTCCATGAATAGAACTCGAAGGCACTGCTTATATGCATAAAGGTGCTTTTGGGTGAGAGTGTTTCCAAGAAAAATTGTATTTGCTATCTCTGTATTTAAAAAGTTACAAGAGTTTAATTTATTCAGTTTTAAATTGCTGTTATAAAAGCCATGCAAATGCACTTAAAGCCTGGTTAGCACAATTTAAATTATTGTAGGTGCAACTTACAGTTGTTTCAAAAAAGTTTAAGATGAACATTAAGTTAATATTTTATTTAAACAATTTAATTATTAAAAAAGTATTAAGTAAGAATGTATTCTTTGTTATTTGCATGAGTTTCACCAGATGTAATTTAAAAGACTTGGGGTTTTTTTTCTCCTTTGTAACTATTTATTTCTTACAAAATCCAGAATCTACTGATAGAAACATATCTTCTGTGTATGCTCACTTTCACTTAATGTATGTTCAAATTATAAGCCCTGTAAAAAAATGCTGAGAATTTCAGATACGGCTGGTGTTGAGATGGGAGTTAAAGATCGAGGATCCTTATAAATGCTATTATTTGAGCAGTTAAATTTGCTCCTTGAATGATAAATGGCTGCATAGAATATGAAGAATGAGCACATTCAGATCTTGTTCTTTCAGTATTAGCTTTCAGCTTGTTGTCCTTCAGGTTCCCTGCAGCAGCAGCATTGTGATTTTAATAGTATGTAAAATCATTCCTTCATTACAAGAAAGCTGTTAGGCAATGCACTGACATCTGCACATTACCGGCAATGAACACCAAGCAAATTTGTAATGAAGGAGAACTTCATGTGCTACCACACATCATTGATCCTGGCTGGTTTCCCTGATTTGTTTTGCTATTTACAATTTCGGCATTGAGTCCTTAACGCTCTTGTGTCCTCATGCCCATGGAGAAATGACTGTTGTTTCGCATCTCAATGCTGTGAATCGAATGGGCTGTGAACTAATTTCTTAGCTTTTTTGTCAGGCTGTTCCGTCCTGTTCATAATGAACACTGCCGTTTCTACCTGGTGGACTGCAATACTGGGGGACCGGGGGGAACATGACAGTCATCAGGGTTTTCTGTCTCGTCTGTTTTGCCCTCCAGTGTGTGACTTGTGTGTACAACAGATTGTGTATCTCACCTGTACATCATCTGCTGATCCAGCCAAGGAATATGCATGTTTTTTGCTGAGACCTTATTACCTCCATGCTGCTCACTATTCCACCCTCTGCTTAAGTGTTGTTAAGTGTCTGCTGCTTAAGCGTGGAAAACGAAGGGTTGTGATTCTCCTCCTCTTTGAGAAAAGCGAGATAAAGTAGAAACATAAGGCACAGCTGACATTCAGCTTGCGTCACTGAGGTAGGTTCAGTCTAAATGATTTGAACATGCATTCATCACATGTAACATTTTAAACACTGGTCAATTTTGTTTTCAGTGTGGTTAGAAAGCAGAATATGCCTGGACAGTGTCTTCTGAGTCAGAAAAATTAGTGAAAAAAAGTGGTATTAAGATGCACAGAGCACAATTAATCTCATGGCTAGGCATCTGCTTCAGGATAGTCCACTATTTTTTCCTTCACTACTCAATCTAAATTGGTAGTCTGGATCACACTCTTGAGTACCCACCTGAGCTGCCTTGCTGCTAACTCATGAAGGCATGCAGTCAGCTTTATGGTCACCCTTTTAAAATACAAATTGTATATATAATTCTCTGGTAATATCACTATAATTGTCCTATGATATGCTTTCTTCCCCTTCATTTTCTGATGGTACATGGTTCTTTGTTACCAGCACAAGAGATACTCAGACACCGACTCTAGAGATCAGTGTTGTAATTATAGGCAATTCATTAATAAACACTGGCAATTCTATAAAGAAAGTAAGTAAATTCCACACGTACACTGTAGCAGTGCTAGGTTCCTGAATAAGATTTTTCAAGCAGAAAGGACTGTGTTCTGAGGAGGAGAGGCACAAGATCTCTGCATCTTAGGTGTTTTTGTTAGGGAGTACTTTGAACAGAAGAATGCTTTACAGGGACAGGGCTGTGATGGAGATTTCAGTTGCTGAGTCTTGGGAGTCTCAAGATTTTCATATTAAACTCATGTCTAGCATTCCTATTTATATCTTTAGAAAACCACCCTTCAATTGCTGCCTGTATTTTGGTACCTCTAGGCAGTTATGCATTATATTAAATGATAGGACAAATGTTGGATAAAGCCACTGACATTCTGACAATTTTGGAAGAGAATAGCTCTTATGAAATATAATATCCTCACCTCAGAGCAGGAAAAATAATCTTGCAGCTTTCAGTAGATGGATGGATGTATACCCTATTTTATTTTTCTACATCAAGCTCAACAGTCCTTACTGTCATTAATCATTTCAGAATCTCTGCATTGCTATTTTTAGGAGCATAAAGAATTTCAGTATTATAACATGATCTGTGCTAGAAAGAGGTCATATAAATGGTCTGCAGTGAAGACTTGCTGCTAGAAATACACCAGTATAAAGTCAGAAGTGACTTTATAGTTCAGGACTACTGGGTGGGTGTACAGTAATTTACTAAATTACAACAGATTAAAGCTGCTGGAACATTTTTATTAATACTGCTATTTGTTTTTACAATCCAGTTACCTCAGAACACAGTGGTTTATTCAAAACAGGTATCTTGGATTTCATGTCTAAAAATATTTTGATACTTTTTATGAACATTTAAAACCCAGAGGGTCTGTATGCTAAAAACAAAGCATAGACATTATGTGCTTTTCTCACTTTTTGACACCTATTATAAGAGTGCACGTATTGTGCCAGATCACCGAATGGAGGCAGCTCTGATTAGGAGCTGGGGGACCAAGTGCTTCTTCGTTTGCGGGGACCGCTCTTTGCAGGACCATGTACAAGATGTGAGGAGCTCAACTGATGTCCCTCATTTGCATGCAGATGTGTACATTTCTTAAGAAATGAACATCAGCTAGAGACAAATTTAGAGCTCTTGCTTTTATGAATTTGCTGAAGTGTTGTGTATGTAAAACACATTGTATATAATATGATGAGACTAAGCATATTCTGATGCTTAGTTTGTTAAAATGTTAGTTTGTTAAAAACATCAGTGGAGCTCAAGTTCGAGGATAAAGGCATCTTTGCAGTGCAGAGGTTTACTGCAGAAAACCTGGTTTTAACCAAAGCCTTACAAGTTTACTACATCTCCAGGTACTTTTTGTGCAGTTTAATAGTCAGCAAATACAAAAACAATGCAGCCTAAATTTCTGGCTTTGCTAAGAGATGTCTTTTGGGGTTTGAATCAGCCCAGCTGCCTTGCTTTCTGTCTCTTCTTTTAATCTTTTTTTCTTCAGTACCAATCCTGCTACTTCTATCACATTGCCATAAGAGGCAGTAGAATCTCCTAGACTTCAGTGGAGCTGGGTTCAAACTTATGCCAGTGTGAGTTCAATACACAACAAGATTAAGGGAAAAAAAAAAGCATAATTGTGCATATTATTAGTATTTTTATCAACTTTACTATATGGACTGTAGTTAAGCATACAGATGCATCTGGTTTCCTTATTAAGTAAATCAAAGGCATTTTCTCCTGTAACACAGTCCTGGGAGAATCTGGTGGTTTTTGCTAATGTAATAAAAAAACAGAACAGTACTGGAAAGGTGGCAGATATAACTGCATATGGATATAGAAAGAGCTTTAATGTATCGTGTGTGTTGGAAGAGCATTTTCTTGACCAGTGTATATTCATAATGACTGTTTAAAATGCAAGTAAACTATAATGCAGCAGTGCACACTTGGGCTGTGGTCCTGTTAGATGTTGTAAGCAAATATGGTTTGGGATTGTGCATGAATTCAGGGGATGATTTAAGAATTGTTTTTCTTGAAGATGGTGTTTTTTCTTTTTTGAGTCCTCCCTAAAGCAGTGTTTGGTCACAGCATTATGGCTGCAGTTCTTCTGGACATGCTTTTAGCTGTGCTGTAAAAGATAAACAAGGTGATAAATATCTGGGACAATTAAATGGTCTCAGGAGTTGAAATCCTGACATAATAAAGTCACTGGCAGAACTCCCATTAACTGTAATGGGGCCAGGGGCCTGAATCATCATCTTGGGACTTTGATCAAGAGTCATGATGTTTAACCCTGTTTTCATAGTAGGTAAAGCAACCAAGAAAGTGATTCCTTGCCATTAGTTGTTGGGAGCACTGTTCAGATGCTCATAGCTTGGAAAACTAGCACGCATAAGTGTTTCAATGATCATGCTGAAGTCTTTATAAATGTCATGTTTTGAGATCTTCTGCTGAAATGTCTCACAAGGGAAGAGAGAGAAAGCTGTTCATTGTTCCCCATATTGTAAGCAGCCTATGACTGTTATGCTATGTATGCATTAACATACAGAAATAGTATTTTAGACTTAAATGGATGTTTTGGGTTTTTGTTTCCCACTGGAATCTTATGTATTACTGCTTTCCAGCTCAGATATTTTAAGTGGAAAAATAAAAGTGCGTCATCAGATCCTACCAAAACGGCAAATCATATGCTACTGAAAAGTTTAAGATGCTGGGAATTTTAGTTCTAAAAACAGTAGAAAAAGTCTTGCTGCTCCGTTTGTTTACCACCCTTGTCTTTACTTCAAGTGTCTGCTTTATGAATCTACAAATTATTGCCTTTATTGAAAAGTTTGTGTGTTATTCAAGATGACTTGTAAACTCAACTCAGTCTTCCCTAGCAAGGGAAACAGGAAATACCAGAGAACACTAGACTCAGCAAACCTATAAAATTTGAGAATGCAGCCCATTATTTCTAGAGACTTTTCACATAACACTTTGGGAAGCAATGACTAATTAGTTTTTGGCTTTAACAATAACAGTTTGAGGGTTTTTTTGTTTTGTTTTTATAGCTTTCGTATTAGGTAGAGGAGGGAAAGTGGCTCTGAATGATGAAATATTGGCAGTGTATACACTTGCTTCTCAGTAGGAGCTCAGCTCTTTGATCCCTAGTACAATTACATTCATTGCCCAAGTTTTATTGCCATGGGGGAGAGTTAACAAGCAGCTGCTACACTCACGACAGCATCCTAATAGAGTTTAGTTCAATAGGTAATTGAATATTTAAAATTAATGTCTTAGATTCTCTGGATTCTTGGTAATAATTAAATGTTCGCAGCATTTTTTCTTGACTACTTCACAGCAGTAAATAGAGTATTTACATTCATCTGAACTATCAAACGCTCTGACAATGCTTGTGAGCTTCAACTGTAGCTAGAGCACCCTTTTAGTTATTGTTCCTTTTTCCTGCCTGAATACTTTGTTGAGTGTTATTCTCTGAGTTCATAAAATGGCAAAGCTCAACTGGCAGAAAGATGCACAGCTTCCTGATGAATATTTAGATTTGTACTCACTTTGGGTTGTTACCATAAGAATGGACTTCTGATCAAGTACTAATGAAATTTTAATGTTGCAGATATGTTGGAGGCTTATGTAAAATAGCATTGCTTATTTTCTTTTTTGTTATTTAATGCTGTTACTTGCATATTCCTTAATGATCCTTCAAGATTCTAACTGATATTTCAGCTAATTAGGCGAAGGATATGTTCTATGGGTAGTTTTCTGAAAGGGAGCTGGGGACAATGTTATTATCTAGTGATTAGAACAGGAGACTGGAAATCAGAATGATCTGATTTCATTCACATTTCCTCCTCTTTTGCCAAGTGGCCTTGAAAAAGTGACTCTACCTATAAGTGATTTAAGTCTTTCTCTTTATCTGTCTTTGGATTTAAGGGTCTGGCCGTTTATGTGCGAAAGGTATATCGCCTATCACTACATGGAGAAGTACAGTCTACAGCAGTCAGACTATAGTCAACATGCAGTATTTTATTTTTAAATATAGCTTCACATCCCATAATATGTTAAAAAATTTTAAGGATTTTAATTTCTATTACCAGCTTTTAATGGGATAGTGTGAAAATATGGGCATGAGCTAAAATATATATAATTAGCCATGAACCTGAAGGGTTCTTTTCTGTCGAGTAAATACATTATGTAATGTCATACAGAGTAAGCTGCTAGAATTTATGCCACAAGTTATAACTTGTGCCATAAGTAGAAATGCAAACAAATACCTTTGTGACAGTAGGTTTTTCTATCATCCTAAACCCACAACCCTTTGTTGTGTCCAGGTTCGTTCAGCAGGCCTCACTGGAATAACCTTCTCTGCAGATGGTTCTCATTTTCATGGCTAACTGGTGGTTTGATAGGTTGCGCTTCTCTGTGTTTTCCAAATCATCCCAGCATGATTATCATAGCTCTTGGGGGAAAAAAAATAGAAAATAATACATATATATCTGTATTAAAAAGAGGTTTTCTGTTAGAAAGATAAACCAAGATGGAGTAGTATTCCGCATGTTCTATTCAATCAAGTTTTACTTGATTAGTTGACAATAAGGAAGGCGAATTAGCATCAACACAAATTCTTCCAGGTTAAAGAGGTTGCTTACTGGCAGGTTTCTTTGTGTTTTGATTACACAGGAAATGGTTGCTTGATTATGACAATGGAAGTATAAAAGAAGATGAAAAAAGGCCTCTTGGGACATTTTCTCTGCCTATCCTAACAGTGGCATGCACCAGCACCTCTAACCATATTGGGGACCTTCACTTTGGCAAGTGAGGAGGATCACTACATGCAAAAGGCACAAGATGATGTTGACTCAGGCTAATTAGCTCCGTGGCTAATTGACCATTTAAACCTGGGTAGATTTTAGAACTCATTTCTGATCAGTACCTAAATCGCTGACTTTAATGCTGTATTATACAGTGGTTAAAGCAGAGCCTAACAGGTATGAATACCCTAAATCAGCTACCTCTGGTTGCCTGCAGAACTGCAGTACACATGCAATAGGCTGAAGCTATCACGGTTTCTCTTTCTGTTGGCTTTGATTTTCAGGTCTTGATTTTCTGTGGCTACAAAAAGATTTAAGCAATTTCCCAGTCAAGGTGGTGTCCACGTAGTAAGACTGAGTGGGATGACCAAGTAAAATTCCTTGACAGTAGCACTGTGAGAGATATTGTGTAAAAATTAATGTGTTCAGAATTGATGATCGGTATCTACCTTACATTTATTCCATTCCTCTATTTTACCCATTTAAAAATAAACACTTGGAGTGTAGCCCAAGTAAGTTTGGTCTGGTTACTAACATGAGTAAGGATGTTAAGAATTCCAAGTGGTTTTGAAATATTTTGTGAAGTTTGATAGTCAGCTGTCATGTAGAAACAATTATTTTTGGTGTTGAAATATCTTCTGATTTAGGATATTACCAAAATGAGGTTCTCTGGGTAACTGCAGTAGAGGTAACTACAGCAGTAATAAAACTTAATAATGCCTGTTTTGAAGAACACTGAGGGAGAAAACTGATTAAAAAGAATTAGTTCTTTAAAGGATTCCTCTGTCTGGGATTATCTTTTTAATGTGCCTATAGAATTATAGGAGCAAGAGTATAGGATACTTGAAAAGTAAATATTTTTTTTAACTTGTTTATCTTTGGGAGGGTGAGATGTCCCCATTCCTGAGTGTAGGTGTCCTGTAATTCAAAACCAGAGTGGTTGAGTTTGGTCTATGGATGTTGACTAAAAAACCCTTCCTGTTTGCTGTATAAACTTGTTGAGATTCAGTATGTTATTATGAAACCTGCTATATATCTAGAGCAGCTTGCTTGGGAAACTACCAGGGTTGGTTTGCAGTATTTATTTTTCTGGAAGGTGAAAGGTAAATCCAGTGAGATAGAAATGACTGTCTCCATCACCCTGAAACCTTAGACCAGTTTGTGTTAGTTTACTGATGTATGTGCCTGAACACATTAATAAGGCTAAAATAGACAGGGACACCTGATGACGCATGCTGGGCTGGGGATAATGATCTAGCAGAGGGCTTTACTGAGGATCTGTACCACTGGAGCCCAGTAAACCTCCATTTAGTACTGGAAATCCAGTATCAGGTTTACTGAGCTGATTTTAATTAAAGCTGATGTTAGCCTTTTCTTCATGTGAGTTTCTGACCGAAATAACCTTTTGTAAGGAATGTGTAAGTGCATATGTATGTGTATATATATACATGTATCTGTTGAAGTGTACTCATGCATATGTTTGTATTCTGTTGTATTTAAATCTTGTGTAATTAAGAACAGATCATCCCTGTGTTTAAGTAGTAATTGTCTGACGCTGAAGGGAATACTGGCAAGTTATTTTTACTTCTCTGTTATCACCTGTCATGTTAAATCTAGTACCAGGTGAGGGCTCTGTGACCCTTATATTGGGGGAGGTGGGAAGGATGTTTGTGCTTCCCTGCTATAAATAACCATTGCAGAACCAGGTGTCATGTTGTGGAGAAATAAAGCACTACTCCTGCATACAAATAGGACTGTAACATCCCAACAAAGGAAATACGGATTTCTTGTTTAGCTTGATTTTAGGAACCTGGCACATCAAAATAGATTTAAAAAAAAATAGTTCACTATAAAATTTGAGGGAAGACAGACATCTTCTGTTTTCTGGTCAGGTGGAAAGGAATATTCTTAATTAGAAAACATATTACATATACCTCTGTATTTAAAGTGTGTGTGTCAGATACCCATGTGAAATTAGGGAAAAAAGGAGATAGAAAAAGAGGTAAAATGGTAGAATGCTAAACCAGAGGAGTTAAACTGCAATCATATTGCCCATTTACCCCTAATTTTCCTCCTTTCCTCTTATGCATAGCCATTTCACATTCATTATTATGACTGGGTTTCTTCTCCTACAGAATCTGGCTTGTTTAGTAATCTTTGATAGCTGTATAGGTTGCTCTGTGAAGATGTCTTATTCTTTGTCTTTTCAGTAAAGCTCTAACTTTATTTACCACCTGCCCTCTAATACTGCACTGGGTACAGAATTTTTTGTGTCCTGTAGGATTTTTGATAGTGGTTATTGGCTATTTTATCCAAGTGTTTCACAGATCATTTTTTTCTCATAATGGCCTTAAAAGATGAGATGGTGTTATTTTTATTTTATAGCTAGACAACGCAAACTCAGAACACTGCTGTGCTGTGGTACTTCAGCTAGTTCTGGTTGAGCTAGGTAGTCTACCAGAAGCTGCATAATGAGATGTTCTGCATTGTGCTTCCCAAATTAGCCTGACTGAAGCACTGTGGTTGTGCTATATTAAGACAGGATATCTCTGACTTGCAGAGCATTCTGCTGTTTAGACATATCCTCAGAGGTTATCTCAAATAGCAGTATAGCTACCCAACTTTAAAAATTCTGTTTCTCAAAGTACTTAATAATATCATTGCTGTGTATCAGGTAAGAGCCATTCAACTTCAGTTGCAAACATAACTCTTTCAGCAGAAAAATCAACACTGAACCCGAGGTCACTCATACCAGATCATTCAGTTAGAAAACAGCAAAACCATGTGTGCCACTTGAGATAAATTTGGCTTAAACGCTATATCCCAGAAGGGTCCTGAGCAGCTAAAGCTGATTACTGTGCTGTCTAACTCTTGGGCTCCTGCAGCAGCGTCCTGGGCACATGGACTCTGCCATCCTGGGGAGAGGCAGGAGTTCCAGGGCAGGTTCCTGGGGAGTGAGGAACTCTGTGGTGGGCTGCTTCCAGCTACCCAGTAAGAAATGCCGAGGACAGAAGTACGTGCAAAATCCTGTTCCTCTCTGCTGCATCAGCATTTTGGGGATTCAAGAACCTCCCTCCACCCACTGGGCATCCATGGTGCTGAGGTAGATGTCCAGGCTCCATCCTTCACACAGCTGAGGAGAAGCTATTGTTCTTTCAAAGCACAGCCATAGTGATGTGTCACATAACAGAGTGGCATTTTTCCTGGAGAAACATGAGCTCCCTTCCTGTAAGCAACATGGATAATAAACCCAATGTGAACCACAACAATTTACAGCTCAGAGGCAGTGCTGCTAGTTACTCCCTTCTTGCTGTGTGTTAATGGTTGTGCAAACATCTAGTTTAAACCACCTTTAGTTTCTTCTAAGGGTAAGCATCCTCTCCATGTTGGGGTGGAGGTGAGATGCTGGTTGTGCTACCACCTGAGAGACAGCTGGCAACAGAGCTGAAATGTTGATTATTACCTCTTAGCTGGAGACTATTGCACATCACATGAGATTTTCACTGCACTCAGTGTCATGCCAGTATAAATGGAACGGACAGCTAGTTTAGTTTCTTTTGCCCGCTAGAGAAGGAAATTCTCACTGCCTGCTCCAGTCGGCCAAAGGGCTGCACGTGAACAAGATGGGAGAGGCTCACCAAACCCTGGGCATAGGCTTGGACTAAATGAACAGTGAGAACATGCCTTTAGTCTTCTATGCAAAGGGAAAATGTCTCATGTGGAAGCTGTGGGGTGCTGACCCATAGCTCACATCTTCCCAGGGACTTCAGGAATCACTGGTCAATCACTTTAGCTGCCCATGGGCACGCTAGAACTCTATGCTAGGGCAAGGAGAGAATTCAGGTGTCAGGAAGTGTTCAGCTTCTGTAATCAAGAGAAAGACTTTCTCTACTTGCAATGTCTTTCCTCATTCACAGGAAACTTCCTAAACCTATAAAAACCTGAGGAAGTATTCCTGCAGGTGACGGCTTCTGAGCTGAGCATGCGTAATGTTGAATTTGGAAAAGAAAAATACTGTCTGGCACAGTGTGTGGGCTTTAGACTGCCTAGACCCTGCCAGGTCAAACCCTTCAACTACATTAATTTACCCATGCTCACCACCACCCACTGACAGCCAGTAGCCAGTAGACATTCTCGTGGTCTGGTTCACATTTCTGGCAGAGATTTCTGGCCTTGCCAAATAATGAGCTCAACGAAGGTCTCAGTCAGCTGTGGACTGCATTGGCCTTTTTCAGTAAACAGAAACAGTGAAGAATACAGGTTGGAAGGGACCTCTGGGGTCTTCTGGTCTATTGGAAGGGTCTTTTGGGCCAATACCCTCTTAAAGCTGGTCTACTTTAGTATATGATCAACACAGAATTTTCTTATTACTCCCCAGAAAACATTTTTTCTTGCACAATATTTAAATAGTGCTCCTCACATCCATAATTCAGCGAAAGATTTATTAGGTGGGAACAGCAAAAGTCACTTCTCTGGTCAAGTGATACCTTCTCTGGCAAATTTTGTTATCTGTTTCTGAGACTGGGGGAATGTGGATTCTAAGATACTGGACGTGTTAGTGATGGGAATTTTGCATGGGCAAAATAATTTCCTCCCCTGCCCAGATTTCCTCTCCAGAAGAGCTGTCTTAGTTGGCTCAGTTGTTTTACCTGCAGCTTTACTCTCACACACTTTGAAAATGATGGGAGGCAAAAAGCTGAGTTAAAGAAGTGATTCTTTTGCAACTATAAGGAGCCAAGTATAGGATAATATAATGAAACCATTGAGCAACCTGAATGGCAGCTTCTTCACTTGCTCTGTCCCTATTCCAAAATGTGGAAAATCATCATTTAATTGGAGATGTAGTCAGTCTCCGGTAAACTTATTGGGAGCTGACGGGGCTGAAGCCTCTCTGTTGATATGGGATCATTTCTGAAGTGTTTCAGGAAAAAATAAAATCTGATGAAACCAAGAGCATTAGGAAGCTCTCCTGTGTTGTCGTGGGAGTAGTAGTCTCAGCTGTAGACAAAGAATCTCCTCCCCTTGTCTTGGCTTCGTCCATACAACTTTGCTCTGGGAGGTCTGGTGTGCTGAGTTTGCGGAGGTCAAGTTGCCCATGCAGAAGTTTTGTCCATTTTTGCCTTTTCTAGTTCTGCCAGTGACAATTCAGCAGTAGGCCTGGCTGGGCACCAGGAGTGACACTTGGCACCATCAGTAAAGGAGAGGTCTCTTGTGGTTTACTGCAATCTGCATCATGCCTGTAAAATCAATCCTGAAATGTATGGATTAAAATGCATTTTCACATGACACCAGCACATACAGAGTCCTTTACAGGAGGTTGCAGGGCATATGGGTAGTATGCAGCTCTCATACTCTGAAACGTGGTTTTGACACTTATTTTAAAAACACAGAGGAAAATAACCTAAACAGTCTGGGCTCCATTACAGATGGATACATCTTGGGTAACTTTGTGAACTACATTAGTGTAACTGGCTATATATTGTGAGAAAGGCTAGTGTTTGGAACAGTAACTCTTTTTTTACATTAAATGCTTATTTATTGAAAGGCCTGGAAGAATTTTATTTATTTGTTATGGGATGCTGACCTAACTGCTATATCTGAGATCAAAGCTTGCTTGCTGTGCTAGATCAGCCTGGTAAGAGTAAAGTAGTATTCGTGATTATCTGATTATACAAGTAATTTATTTTACATAATCATAGTATTTTCGTTGTGGTAGATTTCAAATGTTATAGCATGGTATGTCAGGGTTTATATTGTAGGGCTCCAGCAGATGGCAGAGGAGATAGGCTTTGAATAGGTGAAGTTTTCAGGTACTCCATTAAATTAATACAAGAAAATAAGTTTTATCTGAGCTTCAGCAAACCTGCCTGTTTCACTTCACTCAGTTTCGCTGAAGTGGAACCAGTGTGTAGGGTTTATGAGGGCTCACATGCCCTTCATGGTTGTTGGGCCTTAGTTTTTCGAAATAAAACATGCTCTAATAGAGGTTGCCCATTTGGGATCTGAAAAGATTACAGAGGTCTTTTTCTCCTTTAAATTCAGTTATGGATTTTAGAATCAGAGCCTGAGGGGAAAGCAACCTGTGGGGACAGTCCTGCTCTCTAACTTGAAAATACTTCATAAAAGAGGCATAAACAAAAAGGGTTCTCATGTTTGTAGGTAGGAGCCAAGACCTGTCTCTGTTCTCATTTACATCACAGTAAACCCCAAATATTAAAACTGACATAGTCCATATGCATTATTAAGAGACTCCGCTTGGATCAAGATGCCCTGTGTAATCCCATAGAACACTCAATAAAGCAGCTGTAGAAATCTCTAGGTAAGTAAGAAAATGACCCATAAACTAATAAGTCGTACACAGCCCTAGGTAAAGCATAGCAAAGCTGTATTTTCCCTCTTCTGAAATGGTTTTGCAATATGCTCTGTGCTCACCTGAATGAGAACCACAAGCCTCTCAGGTGTATGAAGAACAGCACAGGCCTGAGTGTGAACATACAGCTTCTGTACTTTGATCTAAAACTTAACAGGAGGAGGCATAAAAAAGAGGAACACACGGGGGAAAAGGAGCAATACTGCAACCATCGTATTTTTTGAAAGGGGCATCAATATTTGTTGCTGAGGTAAAAGGATGCATATTAGGATATGCTGATATGGGAATGTACAGCCTCAGTGCATGCCCTGATTTCTCACTGAGCTTCCTCCCAACTAAATATAAATGATTCTGGATCTCCTGTCATCCCTTTTGCAAAGCAACATCTGTGGCTGCAGCAGTGTTTCTCTGGCAGGCGCACTCCCTGCCCAGGGAAATTTCTATATCCATCAGCATGACAGCAAAGTTAGTAAGTTTGTCCTTGAAAAATTCTGTGTTACTTTAAGAAGAGATATCAGAGCAACTCTGTGAAATTCTTCCAGGGACCATGAACAGCCGTTGTTAAATAGGAAGTGCTGTTGAAGAGAACAGAATTACACCCACTTATGTCAAGAGTTGAAATTCATTTTATTATTTTATGCTACTGCTAGGGACTCTGTAAATAAGTTGTTACCTTTAAATGAACAAACAGGGGAATACATTTTTCTGGTGCATGCTGCACAAACAAGGCAGAGGTTGCTAATACTAGCCCTACCCTAATGATAGAGAATTCCTGGTGATGTTGGCCTCAAGCTGTGCCAGGGGAGGTTTAGACTGGATATTAGGAATAATTTCTTCACTAAAAGGCATTGGAACAGGCTGCCCAGGGAAGTGGTGGAATCACTGTCCCTGTAAGTGTTCAAGAAATGTGTTGATGAGGCCCTCAGTGATATGGTTTAGCGGTGGCCTTGGCAATCTCGGGTAACATTTGGATTTGATGATCTTATAGGTCTTTTCCAACCTAGTTGTTTCTATGATTCTGTTTATCGGAAGAAACAGATGTGCCGCCGGTCACCATGTAGTGAAAACACATGTGTACAAGTAAGAAATTTAGTCAAAAGAACAACAGCTACCACATCCTCCAAGAACATAATGTCTCAGTTTTAAAACTGTTTCAAGTGTTTCTTTTCTCTGTTAACTCTGGCCAAACAAGCAAGGGCAAATGCTAAGTTACCTGGGTTTTGCTGAATTTCGGAAGTGTATATGAAAATTTTATAGTATTTTTTTAATCCTGTGATAGTGGGATATAAAAAATAGATTTTTCCACTCTTTAATTATGATGAGATTTCATTTCTTATTTCTCAGAGGGGCAGAATCTGCCCCTTTTCTCTTGAAATACCCATCACCAACATTTATTTGTTCCAGAATGGCACTACTTAAAATATCATAGTATTCAAATAGATGTTTCAGGTCATGTTGTAGTTCTTTTACCATAACTATACTTTATAGTTAATATTCAGTTAGTGAGACCATTTGTGAGACACTTTGTTGTATGTTCTGCATAGGTAATTGCTATCTAGGCACTGTGGGATGCCAGGTGTTTGTCAAGTTCCATTGGACAGTAGACGTCAATCCCACCTGCACTGCTCTAAATATCCCAACTGTCTTCTGTATCATTCTGCTACGTCTAATCTTTATTCATGTTTCATTTTGAGCAATCAAATAATTTGTCAAGTAGTAATTGAAATAAAATGGGAATTGTGGCTAGATAATTTCACTATTACCATATTTACCTACATCTTTTGCAATGTCTTAGTATCAACAGAAGCCTGTGAAAGTTTTAACTTTCATGCATTTTTGTGGTATTATTGACTGGGACTATGAGAACTGCAAGTTCACTTTATAGTTAATCTCTCTTATAACTTAGAACATAGGTTCTAAAGCCACAGTTCCTCAGTCCCTCACAGAATTCATTCCATCCTGAACAAAAGCTCCTGAATTCCACACAAGAGTTTTGCACATTATAGGAGAGCTTAATATATATATGAGTAATGGAATATGTGCAGTGTTGCTAAGCATACCTGTTTAAGAGAAATTTGTAGCTGCAGCAAAACTAATAAGGCATTTTTAGTAAGACAATAATCATGTCAGAGCCAGCAAATAACATACTTAACTCTAATCAGCTTTCACTAATCACAGAAGGTAAAATCAGTTACAAGTGTTGAGTCACAACTTTCTTTAAGTAGCATTCTAAATCTAATTACTGTAAGTTACTTTACTTTCCACTTAATGCTTTATTGTTGTCCACAAAGGTTTTGGCAAACCAGAGGCTATTTATAACTGAGTTGATGTGCTGTCTTTTTCTTCGGTTTATTTGTACAATTAATGTGGCGTGTTCAGATACTAATTCAGATACCGATTTTCCTGCTGAAAAGCTCATGACTCTCATTAGAGTGAAGTTTGCTATCTTGATTAATCATATGATGTATTTTGAAGCAGGTTTCAAATTTATGTAAACTGACACAACTTCATGACCTTCCAAATTCAGTAAAACTCATATCTACTTTTGTAGGAAAAGAAGCTTAAGAGAAAAGGAAAGAAAAATACTTTACTCTTAAAGTAGATTTTATTAAAATAGAAACCAATTTAATTTGAATAATGTAGTTAATTTTTTTAAAAATCAAAGTGCCATAGCATGAGAGAGTATGTCAGCTTCTACCATGTTCCTGTTGTCTTAAATAATAGCATGACCATAGACTCTTTAGAATAGTAGAACTGAAATCAGTTGGAATAGAATTAGACCAATGCTGAAGGCTTCCAAAAACTCTGTCCTAAAAATACACGTGCTGTCTTATGAGTTCATTCATGTGGTGAGGTCATACATTTGAACTTGAACTCATAGCTCAATGCCTTTAACTTTTTAACGGGGAGCATCTGAGGCCCCAAGAACTGGCATTTTTTTCACCCAAAAGCTGCTGATCACCACCACACACACAGCCTGTAGGATGGGTGGCTCACGCTGGCCTGGAGAAGACATCATAGCTGCAGTATAGAGGTTGGAGCATGGAGTTTGCTAAGCAGTGTGAAGGGGCTTGGGCTTGGGCTATGGGCTGTGCTATCCCTGCCAGTATCTGGGGGTCAGATGTAGTGATGAAGGCAGCTTTGCTATCTTGGGTGCTGCAGTGTGTGTGTTGGACTCCAAGTGGCATCTAAAGCCTGTAATCCTAGGGAATGGAATCCAAATAGATGTGTCTGCTGCCAGGTCTATGTTGGGGATGGAGAGCAGTTCCAGGCCCTTTAGTCATGGTGGCTCTGGAGCAAAGTCAAGATCCCTGGTGTGTAACAGAGCCAGGGCCTTGCATAACTCTGCTCCTGACATGTTCAAACACAGTGAATTCTGGCACTGGGGAGGAAGGTAAGGGACATGACCTCAATACTGAGGTTTTCAGTTCTTCCAACTTTCATCTCATCTATGTCCCTTTAAAATAACTTCATCTGGATTTGTAGTCCTGGCAGCAAGTGCATAATTTATGCCTTGATGTTGCAATGATCTAAAGGAAATAAATCAATACAATTTTCAGCTCTTAGGATGACTATAGTAAATATTTGTTATGCAAAATTTATAAAGAAATGTAAATTAAAAAAACCCGCAAACTTCTTATCTCTCCCCAAAATGGAATTATGTATAGAGCTTAAAAACCATTTTTTAAAATTTTCCAAAGTATTTAATTGAAATTTGTTGGGTTTTGTTTTGTGGTGTCTTTTCTTTTTTTCTCTCCAAAAGCCATTTCCACTTTACATTTGAAAACCATTGGTGCCACCACTTCTGTAAATGAGGGTTAATGTTCCTTGAGTTATGAGAGTAGATTCCCAGGATCAGTTTGGAAAAATGCCAAGCTTTTTTCCTCCAGTTTTTATGTAATTTTACATTGGTCAGGTAAGAGAGGAAGCTGTGATCCCCACACATAGTTTATAAAAGCATCCTTCAACCCAGCTCAGGGAAAGTGATGATCCATGAGGGAACTTTTGCACTGAAATGCTAAGGCTCTGTGTTTAAGTCAGTAGAGTTAAGCTTGTCTTTAAACCTAAACTTTGCCTGAACTTAAGCCTCTGAGAGATTGTTCAGTTTCAATTAAGATTGTTTAGGATTTACTGATAGCAATGTCTGCTTTATAAGTAGTTGTGCTGGTTGAAGACCTTATTATCTGTGCCAGTAGCTCATTCCTTTCCATCTGGGGCTTATTATGTCCAAAACTTTGCTAGAATAAGGGCTCGTGCAACTTCTCCACTGAAGGCAAAAGCATCTTAGACATCCCAATAAGTCATCTGACTGGAGGTCTCTTTGAATGAAAATATCTTCTGCTAGCAGAGCTCTGCAGGCGCTGGGCTGGATTGCAATGGGAACACTAATACATTAAACCAGCAAGGCTAGATCTGGAGCAAGGAGTCTGTTCATGGCTTGAATTTATTAGCTATGTGTTTAAATTAACCAAAATAGGCTCCTTAAATAAATCTCTCTATGCTTGACCCACCATTGTAAATTACTTATAAAAAAAGTATAAAGCTCATGAACTTGTAAGTGTAGATCTAAGGCACAAGTCTTGAACTGAAAAGTGTTCAGGTGGTTTCCTTGCTCATGTGGGGCACCACAAAAGATGGAGAGAACAAAAGGCCATTCATGCATGACATGTTGCTGGGCTTGGTCTCGGTAAGTTCTGAATTCTCCAGAATTCTTTAATTTTGGGGTGAAAAAATGATTGTAAGCCACAGCAGGTTGCCCAGGAGTGTGTCCAGACAGGTTTTGAATCTCTTTAGAGATGGAAACTCCACAAGCTCTCTCACCAGACTGTCCCAGTGTTTGATAGTCGTCAGAGTAAACAAGAGGTTTCTTGTTCTTATTTCTAGGCAGAATTGTCTGTATTTCAGTTTGTGCTCGTTGCCTCTTGTCCTTTTGCCTGGAACCACTGAAAACACTCTGTCGTCTTCTTTACTATCAGGTATTTATACACATTCACGAGTCCCCTCTTCAGCCTTCTTTTTCTTCAGGCTAAACACTCCCAGCTTCCTCAGCCTCTCCTCATACAACAGATGCTCCACTATGTGACCCGAAATCTACTTGCGGATAGCAGAAGGTCCCTTTTAATCAGCTACTAGGTAATTAAGCACACCAATATGGTTTTACCTAAACTCTGCTTAGAGGACAAGGACTTGCTATTTAAAAGTATTTAATTTAGTCAAAATAATTTGCACTCTTTGAAGAACAGAAAACAGAGTCCTTGTGCTATTATTTCTGACAAGGGTTTTTATGGGATTTGTTTTGGGTTTTTTAAAGTTTATTATTTATCTAGCTTTACCTGTCGGTAAAATCTGCACCACGTGGCAGGAAATTGTGCCTGGTTTGCTAGCCCTCACCCTTCATTCCTGGAAAAGTATGAGAGTATCTTGCGTTGCTCAGCTCTGACTTCATAGTCCAGTTAAGGAAATGCATGAGAGACAGTGAGGCTATATTGCCAACCCAGAATAAAAGTCGTGAGTCAGTCCTCAAAACCCAGTAAACTTAGAAGCTATTTACTGAATAATTATATATTGTTCAGTATCTTTAGAAGAGTCCTATGTTTGCCTTCTGTTTGGTTCTTTTTTTAGTCTGAAGATTTATGTCACGTTCTCAAGCTTTCATTTGAACCTTGCGGGATAAAAATACTTATACATATAAAAAGCAAGTTTTATAAGCATTCAATTTTTTATTTATATATTTATATATACACATATGTTTAGGCATATGAAAAAGTAAATTCTTAAGTAAAGTTCTAACCACTGAATTTGGATGTTTAGAGAAAAACAGAAGTAGTATACAAGCTGTGATAAGCTTTTATGACATATTAAATACTGCAAGATGGGTACAATTCCATCAGCCAAAACACAACAACCAGATGTAATTGTTTTGCTTGGAGGCTACTTCTGATGGGACATTCTGTGGAACTTATTTTTGTCTCGACTATGGATTCAGTAGTGCAATAAGTACAATTTTTTGAGTGTAGGTCTTTGAGAATAGTTTTGTTTACATCCATGTTTCATAAATGTGGTTATTTATGAGTGTATATGAGGCATAATTCATCCCTCCAAACCCACTAGTACAATTCTGATCAGAATAAAAAGAAACTGTTTCTCTGTTGTAATCTGTGCTCCTACCTCCTTATCTCACCTCAGAATATTAGAAAGCACGCTAACACTTTAGAACAAAGAAATTCAGTGTAAGGAGATAACTCTACTACCACCCTGTAGACATCCAACATACTCCTAAATTAAGTTTAAAAGATTACAAAGAGGGTTTTTCTTGTTTGTTTTATTTTTCTCTGGTCTTCGGTAGTTTCCTTGTAATTATTTTGCAGCAGGTATGAGCATCCTTGCTACCAGGCAGCTACGTTCCTGGCTAGAATATAAATACATGATTCATTGTCTCTGTGGAGCCGTAAGCATAGGCCTTTAATAGTATCACAGTTAATTATTAGTATAATGTTATGGGGAAATATTTTTCCTTTAGCTGACTGGGGATGCTATTAAGTGAATGGGGATGGCTTGCCTAGCAAAACTTGTTAAATATTAGCTTACTGTGTCGTAAGGCATAGCTTGACTGAAAGATCACATTGCAGGCATTTCATTCAGATTACAATAGGTTTATTATATTAATGAGTTTTTGAATCTCTTGAAGATTTATAAATATGTACAAATAGTTTGAGCAATGTCAAGCATAGTTGAATTTCAGGGGAAAAAAACATACTCCTTTCTTTTTTCCTTGGTTTATATATTTAAGACTTTGCATTTTTTTATCACACTGTAAATATTAGGTCATCAGAACAAATAGTTCTTTGCAGCAGCAGAAGCAGTGTCTTCCCTCCTGCTCTATGGCCTGAGTGAGCATGCCTGCGCAGTCTTGTTCTGTGCATTAAGCTGGCGCTTCCAGGAAGTGGCTTTTGCAGTGATTGAGCGTTGCAGCTATAATGATCTTCATGTGCTGTAGGCTTGTTTTCTTGGTTCTACCAGATTTTGCTGCCTGTAGACCTGTCCAGAGCCCACTGCCTACCTCGGAACAAGGAGATATGGCAGGTGGCAGTGGGCAGTCTAATGCAGTAAGGTCTCTATTGGGAGGAGCTGCAAAGAACCCCTGGGATGGAGAGAGGCTGAGCACATCGAACAGGCTGTGTTGTGTCTTTGCTTTCTTTGGTTGTTGTGAGGCACTGAAGCAGCTACCTGAAAGGAAGACTTGGAAGGAGGATAAGATTTTTGTTTATTTTGGCTAAATACAAACCCAGTAAATGCCACTTCTTGTTTCAACAAGATTCTTTTAACAGATATAAGGTGGCTTTGTCTGAAGTTCTTTAAATGCCCAATTCACTTATTTGAGTGATGGCACCCATCTAACTCTGAGACAGTACTTTCCAAAATGGTGTTGGCAAGTGTCCTGCTACAGTGTCATACAATGCTTCACACATACTGTGCTGGGTGGTACACCACCATGAAGAACTAGGTATCCTGTCTGTAGGACTGGCTGTAAACAGATGTCTGGGATGGATTTATATGATATTTCTCTTCAGTAATCTCACAACCTCAGCAATTTCACCTCAGGGGGCTTGTTTTGGGATCGATAACATCTTTTTTTCAGGGAGTTCCGTGGGTTTATTATCTAGTCTGTGAAAAACCACATTGTTTTGCTTCATTTCAAGTTATTTTCTATGAGTTCTTTTTTGATTACATTTAGCTCTTGTATTAAAAGACACTGAACACTTGGTCCCTACCCACCATCTCTCTACCACTCCCGAATTTGCAGACCTTTGTGATACTCTTCCTAGGATATGATACCCTTTTTCTCCAGGCTGAAGAGTCTTAACATACTTTGTAGTTCCTTCTATATCCTTGCTGCTCTTCTCTGAACCTTTCCCAATTTTACTATATCCATTCTGAAACGAGGGAACCCAAGCTGTTCCAGGTATGAAGGTAAGCAGGGGATTTATTCAGTGGTGTGATGATGCTTTCCATTTGTTCCCTCTTTCTTTCCTGGTATCATTTTAGATTATGTGATATTCTTCTTCCTGACTTCTCCTTAACACTCAGCAGGTGTTTTCTTTGGAACTATTTACAAATCTAAGATTTCACTCCTGAGTGGTTGCAATTGTACAAATGTCATTTTAGATGTGAAGCTAGCATTGCTGTACTTATGCACAATGCTTTCCCCTTACCTTTACTGAATTCATTTGTGGGTTTATTGCCCATTCAGTTTCAGAATTCTGTTTTGCAGTCCTGCATGGTTAACTCTTGTCTTTACTACTGCACATTTACCATTTCACCACTTACCTCTGTTTCTGAGTCAGCTGGTGTTCACTATGCCTGCAAGTATTCATTTAGCCTTACTGCAATGGCCTTGTCTTCTCTGGATGCTGTTATCACATCCTGAACGCTAACTGGGCCTTTGGAATCTTTCTGACAGTCTTTTTGCATCTCATGTGATTTAAGACAGAATTATTAGTCAATTTGCTAGCTTATCCTTATACTTTTCAGGGTGGGATGGGGGATTGTTGTGTTCCTGTATTTAATTGACTTCTCTCTCTGATTTTCATCCGGGCACAACTGCATCTTTTTGAAGGACATCTTTGTGTTCTTAAGCTCTCCTTTCTAGTTGAGGTTCATTAGTACTGTGTTTTCAGTTGGGTGTTTTTCCACATAATCTTTTTGCAGCCTCTAAGGATTTACCATTTTTTAGTGTCCCATTTCTGTTTCAGCTGTTCTCATCCTTTAGCTTAAATACATCTTTGAAAGTAAACAAAGGGAGAGTGAGGTAAAAAGGAATCTACCTTGTTGCCTTTGGCAGTAGTCTTCCTGGATCAGGTCCAGCCAGGACCAGGCTGTTCAGGTCAGACAATTACTGTTTGTAGTTACAACCACTTTAGTGAAGTTACAGTATCGGACTTTATGCTTCTGTGTTTGCAAAAGTCACAGCTTTTTATATTTAAGAGTTCATAATATCCTTACATGGTGTTCTTCAACAAGGGATTTCCCTGCAGTGAAACAGTTCATATGTTTAAACTCCAGTGGGACGTTTTTATGAGAGGTAAACTCTTAGATTACTTGAGAGAAAGAGGGAGGTTTTTTGTAACACCAGTTCAAACAGTGTAACAGCAGCTCCTGCCTGACATTTGCAGCTATGCTGCTTGTTACACAGGAGTGAGAAAATAAACAAAGCATTGAAGAAATGCTAGAAATAGAGTATTTGATTAATATTATCATTAGGGATAGGGGAAGGCGTGAAATTTAACAGTTGACTCAAATGATGAGCAATCTGCACATCCACTGCTTGGCTTTAGAGGTCCTTTCCTTATATGTGGTTGGGGAATACTGAAAGCCTTTTGTAAAATTAGGGACTGCGTCGTAAAAATAATAAGAAGAGCTGGTTTGCAGTTTGGCAGGTGCTGTAAGTCTTTGTCTCTTTTTCCCAGCTGCAGGGGTCCCTCTTGTACTGAACCTGTGATATTGAGGTTTGGTCACTGGCTGTAGGTGACTTCCTTGGCTTCCACCACGCATTGCACCTACAAGTCTGTCTATCCATCCGTGTAGGCAGCCTGAAATTCAAGGCTTCAGGGCTGAGTGGGTACCGCAGCTCCCAGCAGCATTTCACTAGGTGCATCGTCACTTTGGCCACCAGATAATGGAGATCTGAGCTCCTTATGAATGCCAGCCTGGCACTCCTGTGTGGTAGCACTGTTAGACACATGGACCATGAGTGCTCAAGGAATGTGACACCTTCATGTGTTTTCTCCATTAAAGCAAGATCAGACTGTTACTGCAATGCTATTAGGGCTAAGAAAAAATACAACATGAAATACCTTAGAGCTTGTAGAGCAGTATAGTTTCAATTACAAAAGCACTGTAAAGACATGTTATACCAAATAGAAAAGCTGTTAGAAGACTAGTATATACTTGTTAGGTTAATTTTAGATTGTGTAAATAACTGATTATAGCTAGGATACAAAGATTGAAATCACAAGTTCAGTACTAGTTCTTTGCCAAATAATGAAAAGTATTTTCTGAGACGTTGATATAGATGTTGATGTATCTCTATTGCTTGAGGTGACACTGCAGAAAATTATGAATATAATTTTAAGAAAATAATATATATTTGGGAATATATTTGTTTCAAATAACAAAGGAACATTATGCCTCATGTTTGTGTTGTACTTTCTTACAGTAAGAAGGTGATTATACCTGACATAAACAGCTGTTTCTACACAGATGAATACTTTGCTTATGGAGTGCTTTGTGGGATTTTGGCATGTCGTAGCATGGTAAAACCAGGCTTATACAGATTTTTATTGAAGCAGTAATTCTGCTAACAACTGTGCTGTCAACTCTTATCTCCAGGTGGGAAATCAAAAAACACTTGTACTGAACACATTTCATTGCTAAGTGATATCGGAATTTTAATTTATAACCTTTCAAAGAAGTAAATAACTTTTTTTCCTTTCTGTTTAATGATTTTCCTCCCCCCCCCCAATCCATTTGCTCTTTGAGATCAATTTTACTCTATATTTGGAGCTTCTCAGTTGTAGGTGACAGCAGGAAATTTCCTATGGATTGGAGTGAAGCAAGGTAAAGTCTTTATCCTTCAAGTCAGATTGCAGGTTGGGTGAGGAGATTCTGAAGAATTTGCACCTTTGCCTTGGGAAAGCTCCAATACATGATCTTATCTGTGCTAGTTCTAAGCTGGAACAGAAACCACTCCACGCAAACCTCTCTCTTGGAGGTTCTTCGTCCATAGTCAGTGAACACCATGAGTTTAGATAGCTTCTTGACCATGGTACCAGCAGCCTAATAGTTTGAATGAAAGCTTAGATCTTGTCATAGCTGGGAGCCAGAGTCTTTGGAGAATATATTTCATAGAACATATCTATATAAAATATGTATTCTGATAGGTAAGTTTGTTGATTTTTCAAGTTTTTATGCTTCGTCTGTGTGGTCATTGCACCAACTTGAAGGCACTTGTCTCTCTTCACTGTGAGAACCGTTATCCTAAATGTCTCATTAAAGTAAAATAAAATAAGGAAACAATCTACTGATCTTTTCACTGTACCTCATGCTGTGAGACAGACATATATATATATTTCACTTGGCTGCATTCTCTACTTGCTCTTTTGGATGGGGTGCAGGGGTGGACTCCAGAGCTGCTTGGCCCAGTGCCAGAAAATCCCGTTGCCTCCACCAGGA
The DNA here is from genome assembly GCF_004027225.2 of Strigops habroptila. Taxonomy (NCBI): domain Eukaryota; kingdom Metazoa; phylum Chordata; class Aves; order Psittaciformes; family Psittacidae; genus Strigops; species Strigops habroptila. The sequence goes on from NC_044277.2 coordinate 128,890,685, forward strand.
AAAAGAGCTCAAGCTTTATTTTGTTGTACTTTATTAAGTGTCCTTTATTGAGAAGTATGATATACATTTGCAGCTTTCACAGTCACTCTTGGACGTCAGACATCCTGAGCTCTGAACACCTAATGTTCAATGTCTTGTCAGAACGTCTGTAATAATTACATTTCAAAGGTTTTGATGCAGTGTAATCTGAAGAAAGCAAGCTTTTATAAAAGAGATAGTAAAGCATATGTTGCACATCTTACGTGGCAGAGATGTTGTCTGTCATAATTGTTTCATTGATGTGATATTTTTTCAAAAGAAATTTCGTACTTCATGCAACTGCCTATCTTTGCCACGTTTCCCAACTTAAATGGAAATAAATCAAATTGAGTTCCAAATAGCTGTAGACAAGCTAACTTGCATAAAAGTGGATACTGTTAATGATTTAAATTGAGTGACATCCAGTCTTCCTTGATTTATGACATCATTGTCATGCATGATTCTAATAATTTTTAATCTGGTGTATTGACCACACTGAGTAATTTACAAGTGGGGTTAGTTAGTGTGGAAAGCTTGCAGTCGAAGTGGAAAGCGCAAGGGCAACAGAAAAGAATGTGAAGTGTAATTCAATAAATTGCAAAGTAGCAGGAATTAGGAAGTGTCTTGTTAGCTTCATAGTTTTGACTTGGTTATTTTTTCATATTCCAAACCCTCTCCCCCTTTTGTGTCTTTTGTGCTTGGGGGGTAATTTAGAAATAGCTAATGATCTCATCAATCCTGTCAGGTGGTATGCTGAAGTAAATAAGGTCATTTAAGGCTTATCTTTGATATGCAATGTTGTTCGTTTTTCTGTGGGTCAAATGGCCCGCAAACCTGTAGGGCTTAATATAATTTGAAGTAGGTTTAGTCCTGTCAGCCACTGTCTTAGATTTTGAATTGAACTTTAAAAATTAAGAACATGCATGTTAGTCTTTAGGAAAACATTCCCCAAGTATTACATATAAATGGATAGCACTAATCCTGCCACTTTCTGCCAATAGGTACTCAGCAGTACCTATTCTAAATCTATCACTATTTTTTTTTTTTCCTGTTTTTGGTTTTTGTTTGGGGTTGTTTTGGGTTTTTTTTCATTTTACTTTTGTCTTATCAAAATCTGTATGCTCCTGAGAACACTTGAATCCATATTCCTGTACGTCTTGGAAGGCGGTTAGCATTTCTCAAGGTCTCCAGGTTAGGCTTAGTATTAAACTCATCACAGTTGAGATTTGTTTCTAATTTTAGATGTGACAGCATCTTTTGTGACATGATATGACCATGTTTGTGAGGAAGAGGTTAGGACAGCAACAGTCATATCTTTAGCCATGTATTTAATATTAAAGTGACAAAGGTGAGGAAAACTCGAGGAGGTGATTTTGCTGAACTTCTGTTCTTACTCTCATATAAGTAAGAAAAGATTAAGTGATCTGTGAACTTTTGCAACTAAACCGTCAGGATTTTCTTAAGGATGGAGTGGAAATTGAGGTAGTGTTTATTAATATTTATCAAACATGGAAAGCAAGGAAACAACTGGCCTTATACAAGGTTTGTTTACTGGTGATGCTCTTCTCAAGAGCTCTCTAGTGTATTTGTAAAGCTTATAAAGGAGATCTTAGAGCTGAAGGCAATAATAAGTTGTCGGTGTGACTAAACCTAGCTCATTGCATGCCTCTTACATTAGCTCACAATGGTTGTTTTAAGCTTTTCTTTTAATATAACCTAGTAATTTTGTAGCTATATTTTGCTTAGTTGGTATAAAGCACCTGTAAACACCAGGGTTGAATGTCTTGGTAGAATGATAGACCTCACACCCATTTGTTATTGTTACTTCTAGAAAATTTGTTTTATCATTAAAACAGACTGAGTCACTCAGGTGAGCTTTTTTTAGAATTTGTGTGCTGCTGTTGTATCTTCTGAGCTTTCTACTGTTTGCCATAATGCTTGATGATATTTAGCAATATTCAACTAATAAAGGACTGGTGCCAGTCTTGCAGATTCTTAGCTGATAAATTTTGTGTGCTCCATTCAGTCCTATGTGAGTGTAAGCACAAGGCTGTAAGGTGCTTCCAAAGAAAGTCTCCAATTGTTTCTGTAGCATCATCTGTGTGCGTCGTCCTTAAAGTAAATAATACAAAGCACCCATCCCCCATGAAAACACACTTTTGAAATGAAAATTTAAGTATTTAGTAGATCCTTATCAGATTTAGCATGTAAGGCTGTCAAGGCAGGACACACATGGCTGAAGTGTATGTGGTCTGCACAGCATGATGCAGACTGAGGAGAGAGAGAGAGAAACAGTGAAAGGGTGGTAGTGAATTTGCAGACACTGGTGATAGAAGATACACTGGATTGGCTTAATGAACTCTGTTACTGTATGCCAGGTTTATTTGTTTGCCTTGAGCATGTTTTAAGCCAGGCATAGGAGAAAGCTGAAGAAATACTAGAAATTTTGATTATTTTTTTTTATTTTTTTTTTCAATAGATCCTAGACATATTCACAGAGCTTTGCTCTGTGCTTTGCAAGCTCATCCTGTTTGGTGACATTGAAAATATGCTTTCAAGTCATTGTATCTTGGTCAGGCTCAGACTGATAAACAGTGTGGTTTTTCCCAAACTGACATTTTTCTGTGTTTGTTTTTCTAGCAGGCTTCCAAGTTCCATAGTAACTATCCCTCTTCTGCAACCACCTCCCCACTCCTCCTCCTTTTCTATTCATGGCGCAACTCCCTTTCTCTGCACTGTGGGAAAACTGTGTTTTCTCTCATGGAATAAAAAGCCTACCTTTGTTTCATGTCGGCCAAAAATAGGGCTTTATACCTCCCTGCTTTCCATATAACAAAGAGTAAAACTAGCTCTGGTGAGATGATTAAAAACAATGAATATTAAGCCTCATAGTATGTTGTCGGCATCCCTACATCAGTTTTGAAATGATCAGTCTTTATAATCAAAAGGAAATGATGCTTCCCCTTTCACTTGCCTATCCCTTGTTATGGCACCGATTTATACCATGAAAATGTTGAAGTCAAGTGTTATTTGAATAGGTGGCAAAACAGGAGAGGTCTCTCCCCGTTCACTGGCTTTTAATGAACAAGGAGTAAAGAGACATGATGTTAGCAGCAACGAAACTTAAAACATGATGTGTGATGATTTCTGAATGCTATAATCACTTCTATAATTGTCTTCTCCAGAAAAATGGAATGAGACATGAGAAAATTGGCTGTGTTTGAAGTTTTCTTTGAATTTGTGGACTCAAAGTTGGAATTTCAGTAGTTGAGAGAAAAATTCCTGCAACATGTCTGTAGACAGAGGAAAGATGAAAGTTTGCAAGCACAATATGAAAACAAGTGGTAAGGAACACATTCTGAGTTGTGTTTGATGAAGAATGTTCAGGCTGTTAATAAGAATAAAGAAATAGCAGGGTATGGTGTCTATTAAAGGATCAAAGAGTAAGAGACTTAAGTTGTGAAATATAAATATAGGCAGAAGAAGATTAAAACAGAGAATTAGTGATCAGAAGCTTCTGGGAGGAGAGATTGTGTAGCGCTCTGTAGAAGCTATAGAAAGCAAATACAAGAGAGAAAAGAGTAAAAGAGAGAGGTATTTATTTATGTACGAAAAGAATAGGAGACTGATAAATGTTTGACATGAGCTGTTCTTTGAGGAGTGCTTTGCATCTGCTTTTTGAGTTCAACATTCAACGGAGATTATGGAAGTTAAAACCCTGTGAAATGAAACCTGAATTAATGGGTTTGGAATAAACACGACTTTTACTGATTGTGGGGTGTTTTTTTAGCTGGGAGCAGGTCAGTGGAAGAGCTTTTCTTGCAGAAGCAGGCTGTTGGCAAGTGTGTGGAAGGTCTTCAAGCCCCTGGAAAAACAGGAAAGTAGCAATGGCAATGGTAATACAATTACAGTACAAAGCCACAATCTCTTCTTTTATCTGACGGAGGGGGTACTTTATGTTCATCATCGCAACAACTAGGTCTCTTCCAAATAATTTTTTCAGTCTGGATGAAAATAACTTGGCTGTATGTATAATCTCCATACCTATTCAGATATGGAAGAACGATATCACCTGTTAATGTCAGTGGTTTTCTGAGCAAAGTAGCTCAATTCCTTGTATTGACCTAAGGAGGAGAGTTTTAAGCCAGCTGGTGGAAGAACAGCCAGGTATTTGTAGACTTCTTCACAAACAAGAGACTAGCATGGGAGAAAGGTCAGAAGTGTGTTTTGTCAGAGATTTTAGTAAGTGAAGCATGGAGGGAGTCAACATTTCAGTGGTGAATAAAAGATGGAGTTAAAGGAGGAGAGCAGGGCAGATAGTTGTGTGTCTGCAATAACTGAAGAGAGACTAACAAAAAAGGAGAGACATAGAAAAAATGGCCATCAGTTACGGATTTTCTCTTGGAAAACACTATCCTTTTTGGTGGGAGTAGTAAATTAAAAGGAAAGGGTGACATTTATAAACACAGGCCCCACAACAATACAAAGACTGTTCTGCTCAGTTTAAAAAGGAAAATCCTACAGAAATATTTACCCCACTTTGCAAGTGAGGTTTCCATGGGAAGGGTATAAAGCGGACTGTCTAGTTTAATGTTGACTAGAGCAGAGGCAGTTTATCATGGTCAATCACTGTTCAAATATTCTCATGCCAAAAATAGACTGAAAACTAACTGACCATGCCAGGTCTGTGCTGGAGATGAAATAAAGGGAGCAGGTGTGTATGGCCACAGTGTCAGCTGAATGGGGAAAAAAGTCCTCCAGTTGATCTCATTAATTCATCAATGTACAACAGATTCAAAGACACAAATGTTTACCCAAAGGCATGTGTTTGGTTTTTAATTGGGTTTTATTCAATGCATTATCTTGAGCTGAAGTAGACGATCTTTTTTTTTAACAACAAACATTTAGTGTCTACATGAGTGAGATCCACTGCTTGCCACAACTGTTGCTAAGATGTCTTGTTTCTCCTTGTGCATGGAACTATCTCTCAAGTTGTAAGCCTGGGAACCTAGAGAAAGATGTAAGAAACATTCTTTAGTTGTGTTTTTTTCCAGGTGGCAATGTTCTGTTTAGAGAACTACATAAAACGTGCTCAAGAGAAGGACATGTTTAGGAAACACAGGTAAAAACAAAAAGCTTTTGAAATATGAAAGCAAGCACAGGCTTTTTGTGCTCGTCTCTAACTTTTGAGGAAAAAACAGCTATTTTTGTGGTTTGGGGAAATCACATGCAATTTTATTTTGGCAATAATCAGCTATCAGAAATAATACAGGCTTTAAAAAGCATTGACAGTTATGCATAGTAATCAGAGTGTTGCCAGTTCCCTGTGGAAGGACACAGATTACCAGTTGCCAACTGACTGTGCACTGTAGAAGTAGTTTGGCAAAAATATTTTGGCCTAAAGTGTATGCTTTCCACTTCCATGATGTTTGAGCACCCTTAAAACACTTGTCCTCTAAATAGTAATGTGAAAAAACCTGCTGTTTATTCCCATTTGATAGATGGGGACCTGGAAAGCAGAGTATTACGGGGTCTCTGATCACTGGAAATCTGTGATCGGCAGCTTCAGCTCAAGACTGCTAAATACTGAGTTTCCTAACAAAGAACTAGGCCATCTTTTTTGGTTTTTGGTTTTTGTTGTTTGGTGGTTTGGGGTTTTTTTCTGTCTTTCCTAAGGGTTCATTATCCATCCTTCATGGGGACTTTTAAGAAATACATGATGAATCCATAGATGAAAAAAAAAATCCAACAAACAAAACAACAACAAAAAATAAAGTCTGCTGGAGTTTTGTATGTACCTAGCAGGTATTTCCTTTCTGCATGTGAATGAAATGCAAACTTCATTCTTTGTACTGCCAGACCAAGACTGCTTCATCTTTACTTTTTGCCAGTGAAGAATTACACTGCTTCAGGTAGAGGGACAAATGTTACCTTTTCAAATCTGGGAACAGGCTATCCGTGCGAATCAGAAATAGATTGTTGGCTCTGCATGGCAGTGAGTAGCACGAGATGTGCTCAGGCTAGTTTACTCTGTTGTGTGTGAAATCATGTATTGATACTGCACTTTCCAAGAGGACAAGGATTCAATCCTTTTTCAGATTGCATAGGATATTATCATATCTTGTCTCCAAAATGCAAATTTGAAAACTGTATTATTAATTGTAACGATGGGCAAAATTAGTTCTCTTCAAGTGTGTGTCGAACAGAATAACATATAACAAGCCTTACTGTGTATCATTTTTCTCTTGTGCAGACGATAAAAATAAATCTAAAGCTTATCAAATGGGGTGGCCAAATGATATGGATTGTTTATCTGCCTCTCCTGTGACGCCAGCAGAGTCGGAAACATCCCTTTGCCCTCTCAGTACACAAACGGCATGCTCCGATTGCTCTCTCCTCTAGGGCAGGAAAATTACACACTGGTGGGGGAGTTTTGTACATGAGCATGAAAGATGTGGAGAAAACAGAGTCTGTTAGGTAGTCTAAATCTTAAGGTAGCCTAAATTTAGTCTAACATTTTGTGAAAAGTAAAGGCATCCGCCAAAGTCTTGTAGAAGCTACTTAAGCCAATATTCCATTTTCTGCGTCATCAGAAAATGTAGTTTGTACTGTATAGAAACTAATTGAAGAACATGGCTCTTCTTTTCAAAGGACACCTTAGTTGCTTATTTAACTAATGCAATTTAGATCTATACCATCATGACTACAAACTGTTAGAAACTTGAGTTTTTAAAAAACATTCATTTATGGCATTCTAAGACTTTTTTTCTGCCTTATTGTTTAAAATTCATGTGTTTACTTGTGCATATCTTTAGGTGATGTTGGCTAGTTTGGGTAGTCAGTTACGTTAATTATGTATATTTGTCCATACAGATTTTCTGTGATCTATCAGTCCTTCCAAGATGCAAGTCCTTTTGAATACCTGTCATGGCACTAATGAAGAGAGTTCTGGGGTGGTGTAGCACTGTCAGGAGTTCTCAGAACTTCTGCCACTGAGCTTGTGGTTTGATGAGGCAGGGGACCTCACAATGATAAAAAGTTCTTGCTTTTCCTGCTTGTGCTTTTTGGCTCTTGCTTTTGTTGTCTGTACTTTTTGAGCTGCATTGGGAAGCTGATCTGATTTCTTTTAGAATGAATGAATAAATGCAAGTAAAACCTTGCCATGCTGGCCAAGAACAGGAGAGGAGTGGGAGCACACAGGGAACTCCTTAATATGATGTTGCCAGTGAAGCCCCTGCATCCCCTCCAGGCAAACATCATTCTACTGATCAGCAATGCAGCGGCACCAAGGCTGCTGCAGTAGCTATTTTGATTTAGATGTTCCATAAATGCGTTGTTTAGTACACATGGTCTTATTTAGAACATGGTGTCATTTAGGACACATTTCCTAAATAAGAGCATTTGTGCTAGAGACATGGCTGTGCTTGGATTCATGTACTGCCTAGAAACACAGTATTTCCCAATGCCGCTTGAGAAGAAATGGCTGAAGGAGTTACCATGATCATTCAGTCCAGCTGTCCACAGCAGCAGGTCGCTCTATAGAGGATATGTAGCTGTTAAGGGTCTACTGACCATATGTCTACCTTCTTTCTCTCCTCACACTGCAGCAGTCCACAGAAACCCCTTAGCATCCTGTGATAAGCTTATGGTGTTTGGATCAGAAGACAAACTATCACAAAACAGCTGAGTGCCAGAAAAAGAGTGTGAGAAATGAAAGCAGTTACCAAACTTGTTGGTTGCTGGTGTCTGCAGTGCTAAATAACTTGGCAAAAAGTGAGATGGGAGCCATAGTGCTGTAAAAAACTGACTGATGAAATATTTCTGTTGGCAATATTCCTAGTGTATTTCTAGCCTGAAATTCTTGTTGGTAGGTATGCCTTGGAGATTTCCCCTTGCAAATATAGTTAGTTGCTCAACTTCTCAACTCATTCATTTTCTGATGGGTCCCAGAATAGCATGCTGCCTCTCTGAATCGCTGGAGGCTTTCTGCTGTATCTGAGAGGACACTAAATGAACAAAAGTGAATGTAATGATTTAGGCCGCAAGTCAATAAAATACTCGATCACATGTTTTAAGCTGTACACTTGCTTATGTACCTTTTGGCATTATTTTTTGTTTCTGTCAGTGTATTAATATTTCAGCTGTGGTGTGTGACACCAGTAGCTGAAAGTGTGTTGTTCATCTGTTTATATTTTTATACACACATATTCATGAGATGTTAAGAGAAATACAGTTTGTGTGCCTGTAAATAGTGATTGAAAGAGAATGCTGTGATTAGGTAGCTTACAGTAGCATTTTCTTTGAAGTTGTCTAGATAAAACCAGCTCTGCTGTGTTACTTCTAAGTAAATTACTCCTTAAATGTAAAGTTGTCACATTTGTGTGTGAAAATGGAGGCAAGCATTTGTTTAGAGGTAAGCAAATTAATATTGTAAAGCATGAGGATGCTATTTTTAGAAGCGTTCTTACTGGCAATTAAAAAGAAAAAAAAAAAAAAAAGCTTGACCAAAAAAGCCTGTTTCATCACACTGGTAATTTACTTATGTGGGTTTTTTTCAGCCTTATTATTACAGTACATCTATTTTTAGTGCAGGCGGTGCCCAATTTTGCTGCACCCCTTTATCAGATAACATAAAAACAGACTCATAGCTTTAGTCATCTTTCTTTATCTTTTAAGATGTAGAAAGCTTCCTTATGGCAAATAAACCTTCCTTATAGCAAATATACCATTTGCAAACCCTATGTGCAAATTTTAGTTGTTCAAGTTTTCTATCTCAATCTTTTTAGCTTTTCCTTTTTGCTGGAATTCTGGCAGAGGTAAGGAGAGGAGATGGAGAATACAATTAAGGTTTAAGATAATCTAAGTTGTGATTTATTTATTCATTCCTGTGGACACAGTCCATGGGTGACATCTGCTACCTTGTACACTCCAGCTTTTGTTGCTGTTTACTCTTAGCCAAAATTGCCACTTAGCCTGTGTACAACATTATTTTGTCGGCCACTGAAAATGCTTTCAATTTTTCATTGACTAATGCAAACACTTTAATTGCACTAATTTCAGCTTTAAAACAAACAAAAAAATGTATTCTAGACCTTAGGGGAATGTTCTTAGCAGTTTATTTAATTGGCAACTGCTTTAACAATCAGGAGAAGGGGCTGGAGATTAATTGCAATCATAACATACATAGGCCAGTCCATCCATGACTGATGACTTACGTGAGACCTGACTTGTGATGGTGTAGAACCTCTGATTTGTTGGCTTCAGGGTTTTGTTTTCCTCCCTTAGTCACGTATCCTGCCATCCGGTTTTCTCAACTACCAATCGACAGATTATGAAGTGCGTAAATGACTGCCATAGAGCTATGTTATTTTTAGAACAGGCCCTGATCCCAAGTTTGATCCTTCATTTTGACCTCTCAGAAGCTTAAGCTCATCTAAAATAGGCTGTCATCTCTGCTTGTGGCATTGGGATTCCAGCATTTGCAACTTACTTTTCATTTAATTCATTTTTGGACTGCCCTTTCCCTGCAGCTCTTCGGCTTGAAGTGAAGGTTTCCTTGCCTGTGGCAGGGGGGTTGGAACTAGATGATCTTTAAGGTCTCTTCCAACCCAAACCATTCTATCATTCTATGACTATAAGGGCTTTCCCCTCCTAGACTCTTGCAAGATATAAATATATCTGATTAGTGTTGTCTGAGCATGGATTCGGTGTATGTTCCAATTGAATCCAGTATTTACAAAAGTTAAGTTTGTGACATGTTTTGGTAGTATCATAGAATCAAACACGTTGGAAAAGACCTTTAAGATCATCGAGTCCAACCATTACCCCAAGACTGCCAAGTCCACCACTAAACCATGTCACTGAAGGCCTCATCTACACGGTTTTTGAACAGTTATAGGGATGGTAACTGCACCACTTCCCTGGGCAGCATCTTCCAATGCCTGATCACCCTCCCTGTGAAGAAATTTTTCCTAATATCTGATCTAAACCTCTCCTGGCACAGCTTGAGGCCATTTCCTCTTGTCCTATCACTTCTTACTTGGGAAAAGAGACCAACCCCCACCTCACTACAACCTCCTTTCAGGTAGCTGTAGAGAGCAGTAAGGTCCTCCGTGAGCCTTCTCTTCTCCAGGCTAAACAACCCCAGTTCCCTCAGCCATTCCTCATTAGACTTGTTCTCCAGACCCTTTGCCAGCTTTGTTGCCCTTTTCTGGACTGCTCCAGCACCTCATTGTCTTTCTTGTAGTGTCTTTTTTGTATCATAATATATTATGAAGGTATTTTCAGTTACAATAAGTAGCTGCATTAAGATTTTCAAGATGGTTTATTTAGCTAAAGGGAGAGGTTATATTTAGTTGAAGTGTGTTGTCATTCTCTTTTCAAAATTATGAAACCTTGCTTTCAATTGTATTTGATTTTTTATTTCTTTTTCCTCTTCTGGAGTCTATAGATTTGTTACTTCCACAAGGAAAATTAAGATCATGTTGCTTCTTCAGAGAAATCCTGGTTCTACTGAAGTTAGGCGAAATAATTACAGTTCACCCACTGTTTCGCCCTTTTAATATTGCCCCAAATTCACTGGCACAGTAAAAACAGCTCCCTAGCTGCTGCACTTGATAACATTTTGGTTTGCAGATCTGTTCCTTACCAGAGTTCAAGACGAGGAAGAGTTAGATGAAAACTGGATCTGGGTCCACTGAAACACTTTGAAAAAAGACCCAACAACCCAGGAGAGGACTGGGGCCGAACTTCTCTGCCAGTCTGGTCCACATAACCAGGAGGGTTTTGAGTGGTTTCGTAACAACGTTATTGACCAGTATGAGATGTGACCTTTTCATAGCACAGTAGCAGTCAATTTGTTACTGCTCTCAGAGGCATGTTTGTGCATGTAACGCTGTTTCTCACTCTGCTTGAATGCTCCCCAGTGAGAGGTAGAGGAGCTGGAGGAATAGGGAGATCCCAGCAGGCAGTGCAGTGGGAGAGACTGGCGTGTGCCCATGGTCCAGCATGCAGTCAGGTCTACTCTTTGGCCTACACATTGAAGAAGGCCTTTTTTAGTGCTTTATGTAAAATATTCTGATCTTGGCCAAGCTTCCAGTGGCTTGTGGTGGCAGTTCTCTAACTATATCTTTTGTTTGATATTGAAGTAAATTCTTACTTGCTTCAAAATTGAACAGAGCAATTGTTTGTCCCAATCTTCTTGGGTATCCATCTACTATGAACTTACTACAGCTTTATAGTGTGGTTGTAGCATGTTATGTAAAGCCACCTTATCCCTCCATGAATCCAAGCCTGGATTTAGAAAGACCCTACTTTTGCCATCTAATTATTTATCTTAAAAGGGCAGCTTTGAATAGCAAAACAAGGCAAATACTTTGTGGTTTGGTTTTGTTCTTTTTTTTTTCCACAAAGACTTTTTTCTCAAGATGTTTACAGTGCAGTCTGTTGTGCTACTCTTGTAAAAATTATCAAATTATATGGGAAAATAAGCATATTTTACATAATAAAAAACCCACAACAAACCCACACCTTTGCTTTTTAGGAGAGGGTGATTTAAAAGAAGAAAACTATTTCTGATGTAGGAATAATCATTCTATTTCGTTCTTATTACTCCTGTCAGTTAGGCAATGAGTCTTACTAGCTCTTAGCAGCTTTGGACATACCCCATGATCACCAGGTCTGACTTGTCTGACTTGGAGTTGTACAACAAAACCTGCCGGGAGTTTGCCTTGTGGAAGTGTTAGAGCTTTCTTTCCAAAGACATGGCCACTATTGATGTAAAGCTCATTTGTAAGTTGCTGCAGTGATTAAAAGGTGTTTAAAATGTGTGCCCACTTCTGGCTGGAATTTTGCTAATTGATGGATTTTTCTTAAAGCTTTGCTTCTTAAAATAAAGACCATATTATTATACCACTAGACATCTTGCCCTGTGTATATATAGACGATTCCAAGCCACCCCTGATATTACCCAGTAAATATTACCTTAGTATCTCAGGTCTTTGAGTTTCCAATGGTTTTTCAAACCTATTTTATGCTTGTGGCATATGTCTATCCATCTCCAGTTTTTCAGCATTCTTTTTCAGGTATCTATACTGGAACAAGTTACAGTATCCCAAGAATATTCTCTTTGGTATTTGCATATCACCTCACTACTGTTACTCAATATAACCTTGTTTCTATATCCAAGGATTTTATTAGCTTTTTTGGTCTTGATGTAATCTTAGGAGCTCAGTATTTAGTTCATTGTATTCTGCTGTGATCCTAAATCCTTTGCATAGCCATTGGTTTTCACAGGGCAGTTCTCCAGACAGCAAGTTTGGCCTATGTTTCTTGGCTTAAATCCAAAAAAGCACTTAAACCCAGGCATGTCTTATAAGCTAGAGATGGTGTTCCTCTTGGTTCTCTAGCCACAGGGATGTAGTAGTCTGTCCTCCGGGATCTCTTAGTGTCCAGGTCGGTTAATCTGATCTGCTGGATTGCCCGGCATCAGGAAAACCTGTGCAAACATTGCATGGAAGTACAGGTTATCTGCTCAGTAGATGTGCAGTGGACTTGAAATGCCTGAAGTATGTTCAATGTATTGCAAGCTGTCACAGGTAATGTATTGCAAGCTCTCGTAGGCTATATGCTATGTGGTTCCTTCATGTAGGTCCATTCAGGTGTGACTGGTGGAGTTAGACATGGCAGACACAGTGCACGTATGCACTAATGTCTCTCTAAGAAAGCTGAGCATAACCATGAAGACCCAGTAAATCTCATATTGCTCATATCTCGACTTGCCTCATTAATTGCATAAAAGAGGCAAAATGCTTTGCTGGTCAGAAGTGTTTATTTGCAATATTTGACGTTGCTTTTGGCTATGTGGCTTGTATTATTTGTATGCAGTTTACCTCAGCCTTGCTGCAAAATGCACAGATTTTTGTTCCAACCCGATAAATAACTCTGTCAGCATAATAATTGAATGATGTATGTATTGCCTAACCTAAATAGTATTTATTTATTTGATAGCTCTCTGTGTTTGGGGTTGTGGGGTTGGGTTTTTTTGGTTGTTTTTGGTTTTGTTTTCTTTTTTTCCTTAGTGTTTTGTTTGGGTGTTTTTTGTTTTGTTTTTTTTTCCACATTATTTCAGCTTTGTGATTCAGGAAAAATATCTTTGAATTTATGAAGCCTTTAAGCATATACTTAACTTAAGCCTCATGCTTATAATCAAGTATGTGCTACTGAGGTGCTGTCCTGAATCTGGGATTTAATTTCTATTAGATGTATTTGTGTGAACAGAAAGGCATATTTTAAGAGGAGAAAGAACTGATAAGTCATCAGGTAGTTCCAAAACCCCTGAGCTAATTTGCATGAGAAAGATGTGAGGCTCTCTGTATTGTTACATGAGAGATGGTAAAGACCCATACATTTATCTAGTGTAGCACTCCTTATCCTCAAAACTTTGTAAAGTTCTATTCTCCCATAGGTTGTCAGAAAATCCCCTAAAGCTGCAGATATGCCATTCTTTGCCCCAGAAAATTCCTTTGAAGCTTGAATTGAGCTTAAACACATTTAGAATTGCAGTCTTCTCCTCACTTGAAAAATGCCCATCACGTGGTTTCACAGCACTGCAAAGAAAAAGCAATATGTATTCCTGCACAGGCAATGCCAAAGGCTTGCTACACAGAAAAGCAGTCAGAGACATTCCCTCACTGCATCTTTCCAACTCGAGGATGTGGATTAAGTGATACATTTTAACTCCCCCAGAGGCTTGGAATATAGTCCTTTGTTTCCAGGAGGGAGCAGAACCACACCACTTGAGCATCTCTCTTGATTTCTTTCTGCTCCCAAACCATCTGCTTCTCTGTGGAAGTAGTCTTCCGCTGTTTGTTAACCTAGTTAATCCTCTAGTGTAAGCTGTAGTAATTTATGCTGGGTGTTTGGGTTTCAGATAGTACTAATGGTATCTAATGAACTGTATTTCCAGAAACATCTGTTCTATACTATAGTTAATTTTTTTCTTCTTCGTTTTTAATCCTGTGATTAGATATAATTAAAAAAAAAAAAAAAAAGTTAGGAGCTCTTTAGGCTGCAAAGATTAGAACTCAAACCTTCAGAACTGAAATAGGCCATATTTAACACTACCCATGTAACCTTAATTTAGCTCCCACTTGTTTATGAATGGTTTCATATTGATGCATGTTATTACTTGCTGTTTTCACTTGCCAAATGAAAAAGGGGCTGAAAGAATGTAGAATGGGACACTGGTAAGACTGTCCTATGGTCATTTAAGCATACGACTAGAAGCTAGAGAACATCTCTTTATTTTTATATGTAATATCTGTATGATACAATTGAGCTATATGGTAGAAAAATCTATGCAAGAATTCATTTACAAGTAAGAAAACTGCAAAAGTTGAAACTGTTAATGAAGGCTATGCTCTAGAATAATGTAAGAGAGAAATGGGATATGCTAAAAACAAGTAATATAATGTTTGTGTTTAAAAAGGAAAGTAAGAAGATAAAAGTGCTACTTAATTATAATGTTGCAGAGTTAATAATGCAGTAGAAATCTTAGCTCTTTCTTATTTGAGTGCTTAATTCCTCAGTCTTAATGTGGTTTCCAGATTTAATTTCCTTATATTTATTTGTTTTTAACTCAGAAGGAAAATAAGAGAAACACATTGTGAAACCTCTGTAATGAGATCTTAGCGCTACCAACATGCCTTACATTTTCTATAAAGTTGCTGATTGCATTTAGAGTCACCTCAGCAGCACTAAATCATTTCAACAGTTTACTCTTACCTCCAGTGCCATTAAAGTTCTTCAAGTTTAGGAAATGTGTTTGAAAAAAACAAAACAAAACCCCTCATGTTCCTGTATGAAAATGTCACCTTATAACAGCCATAGCTTTAAAAATAAAAACCAGATTTTTCTTCAGGCATGAACCCTTTATCCTTCCCCTGTGGGACTCTAAAGGAGCTATTTAAACTCGCATGATCATGCAGTTAAAGGCTGGGCTGACTCAGCAAAGTGTTTAACTATGTGCTTAAATTCTATTGCGATCAATAGAATTTGAGCATGTGCTTAAATATTATGTTGAAAAGGGATAGATTTACACACGTATTTTAAAGCTAAGCACGTACCAAAGTAGGCCCATAATACATCGAAGCAAGTCGGAAGAATTCAGGTTGTAAAAGCCCTACCTTTGAGGTGACTCACTTCATAAGTAAAATATTTTGATATAATTTTTATATATCATCTAAAATACAGAGTACAATCCTGTAGTTATTACACTCTGTGAATTAGCTAACATAGGATAGTTTATAGATGTCAGCTTATAATACATATGCCAAAATTAAGAATGCTTGCAGCTAAATCTCTGAATGTACATTGTCTACTTTTGAATATTAGTTTGCTTTTATTTAGTTACTGAACTATTTGAAGTCAGCTAGAGCTGTGAATGCTATCTTTAAAAATGCAGCTGTATGTATGAGAAGTTATAAACATGAACGGGTACCCAATACCAGGATCCCACACTCCACCATTTTCCATATTCTGGCCTGTTTTTAACTTATTCCTCCAGTGTTTCCTTGTGATATGAGGTGATTATTTTGAGGCACTGAATCACTAAACAGGGTCATGTTCTGGTTGGCTCAAGGGCATAAGCAATTCCACTTTTTTTATTTACTTGAGTCTATTAAAAGCTTTTTCTGCATTAAAGAAGATAACTGCTTCAACTGGTGAGCCCCCTTGCGCTTGTGTTAAACATCTTCTGCTCTGTACTGTGAAAGTACCATGTATTTCCCACAGAACACTTGGGTACTTTGATTCTCAAAAGAAAATGTTCACAATACCAAATTGTCAGCTGTCAATATGTGATAGTATGTGTGATGGTCTTCCCCGGTCTTGCATGGTAATGCCCTGCCAGTCGCTGTGCTGCCACTGCCCCTGTTCCAGCCGTTGGCAGAGCTGGATGTATGCTGCCTGCACAGCTTCACTGCTTCCCAGGGAGGAGTGCTCCTGGGGAAAATGGGGGAGAGGGAAGAGAGAAAGCAAGGACAGCGGGGTGTTGAGCAGCAATAGGTGCTAACTCGAAGATCTTGTAGAAAAAAACCCTTTGTCAGCTTCTGTGGTAGGACAGCACCTCTGGGGGACAGATCCTAACTCTGAGCAGGACCAGGTCATTTGGCACATGGAAGAAGCAGAGGTTTGGGATGATGGAGGAGACTTGAGCCACAGACCTCCCAGGTGCCATTGAGTGTTCTAACATCAGTGCTTTGTTATTGCAAATTTTTTCTGCTGTAACACAATCGTGATAAGTTTAAAACAAAAACTATTGCCCTTGGCTATGATCTGCTGGGTTAATTGAAGAGCAGATGACAATCATTTTCCAAAGGGCAGAACCAAGCCTCAAGTATTGGTCAGATTCTTGTGCCTTCAGGAGCAAAAAATGCTGGAGAGAGTTGAGAATTTGGTGGATGTCTAGAAAGCTCTGAGGTGCCATCTCTGTTGGCTTCTTGATTACAGTGAGGAATCAGTGTCCCTGTGTCTGTTGTTGCTCCCCTAGAGCAGGGACATAGAAGGAGACTCATAATTTTGGTAGGCAAGTGGTCAGGCTGTTGTATCATATATGTAGGTAATGACAGGCTTTGGTCACCTGTGTAACCAAAGGCAGAGCAGGTCCCAGAGAAGTAAAGTGCTATCTATAATAGTGAAATGAAACTTACCTACTGATAGGTATATTAATCAGCAAAAAAGACACGCAATTTCTGAAATATCAGTATGAAAAATAAACTTCACAAAAACTGCCAGGATGCAGAGGAGCATCATGCTCTTGTCTGATGCACTGTCAAATAATGCTCTTCTGAAACCACATCGTCTTGTAAAACTGAGACGCCACACAAATTGCCTAATGCTTCTAAAAATAAGCGTGAGTTGCTCAGCCCCTCTCCAAATTTTAGCAAGTCAACCGAACAGTGCATAGTCGGTCAGCGTGTCTAACATGCTGTGCCACAACGGGTGACTTACTATAAGAATTATATCAACCCTGTTAAATATGGAAAGGCTGCTTATAACTGCACGCACAAAACCCGGTCCCTCATTAGCATCTGCTCCCACCTTCTGCTCCCCCCCCGCCCCCCCCAACCCGATGAGCCCCAGCGATTGCCTCTGCCGAGGCGAGGCGGCCACAGGTCCCAGGGGAGCAGGCAGCAGCCCGGCTCCCGCGCCAAAGCCAACTGTGGCGTAGCCAGAGAAACGGGCAGCAAAAATAGAACAGCAGGATGGCTGCATGTGGGCGAGGCACAGACCACATCGCCAGCAAAACCTCCCGCCGGTATTTTAGGACCGATACAGAGGCCGTGGCGTTTTGCTCGCTGTTCACAAAATACTCCCCAGGGGAGGAGGGAAAGAGTCCTGGGTGAGGGGTGTTTCTGTCCTGCTCCCTGCCTTCCCTTCCTCTCTCCCTGGCGTCTCCCCACCGAAACAGCCTAGGCAGGGAGAAGGGGTTAATCGCGCTCGAGGCTGAGCGGCGGAGGGAGGACGGCCGGCGGTTTGAAAGACAGAGACTGGACAGCTGTGTTTGCTGTGGTATTTTTAAA
This sequence comes from Strigops habroptila, assembly GCF_004027225.2. Taxonomy (NCBI): domain Eukaryota; kingdom Metazoa; phylum Chordata; class Aves; order Psittaciformes; family Psittacidae; genus Strigops; species Strigops habroptila. Next base: position 128,908,285 of record NC_044277.2, read on the forward strand.
CGCATTAATGCAGGCTCCAATCACCCGGCCATGCTTGACCTATTTTTGGCTCAGGCCGGCCATTGTTCTATTTCTGCCGCCGCTGGGCCATGCGGGTGTCGATTCAAATGCAAATGAGTTATCGCTGCTGCTCCCGCCAACTTTGCCCAGCTGAGGGAGAGCCGGCCAGGGAGAGGAGAGGGGCACGGGGACAGCAACGCTGGTCCGGGCTGGGGTAATTCTGACTCAACCCTCGGGAGCTCCCTGTCCATGCCATGGTGGCTCACTCGGTTTGATGGTTTGTAGGAGGCTGTGTTCCCCCCCGCCCCACCAGAAAGCCTGAAGAGCAGAGATATTTCTTCATTTCTTCTTCCACCTGCCGCTGGCTGCCCGAACGCAACTGCTCAAACTCGGCGGCACACAGCCCCCCGTGTGCTCACAGCTCCCTTCCAGCTGGTGGGGGCTGCTGGCAGTGCATTTGGGGTTTTTTCCCCTCTCCCGATAGATACTTGTGCAAATGCTTAAACATTGCTAATTGCTGAAGCGTATTATCTTACAACCCTTGCTGGAGGAGGTAGGACCGCAGAGGGTCGTGCCCGACGCCCATGTGCAAGTGCAGTGATGAATCTCTTGTGTAGCTGAAGTGCAGACCAGTTGGAATATGCTGCAGACAATTTACGAGAGTGAATCGTGTTTTTCCTCAGATGGGGTTTCTGGACGCGAACAGCTCTTGGCTCAGCAAAGAATGCACAGTATGATCAGCTCAGGTAAGAGACAGCTCCGTACCTCAGATTTCAGTGGCTGACCGGGAAAATACAGCCTAGCACAAGAAAACACCCTTCCTTTAAAGAAGTGACTTTATTTTTGTGGGGTTTAGGTAAGTTGCTAAGTAATTATGGTAGTATGTTAGACAGCAGCTGCTGCTTTTGCAGGGAATTTGTCTCCTTCAGCCTGCTGCTTTCCAGCCAGAGCATAACGCTTACAACTGAAATCTAGTTTGGGATTCCTTGTTTGTTTTGTTGCGTGGTTGCAAAATGGGGCTCGTGGTACAGGCTTGTTCACAGAGAGAGGCTTCCTCAGGCAGACCTTATCAGGAGGCTGCAGTTAGAGCCTCTCATAGGCAATTCTGGTCATATGCCTGTTGTAAACAGGGTTTGGTCTTTCTGTCAGTTTCCTTTTCTCTAGTTTGCATACAAAGGGAGTTTAATCCCTTTCTCTTTTCATTACGGTGTTGCTCTAAAATGTCTTTAATATGCATGGATTATTTTTTTACTTAAAAAATATTTGTGAACCTAGCAGTGACAGTGTATGTAATGACTCACTGAGATGTTAAATTGGATGTGTTTTTTAATGAAGGTAATTCAAAGATGCTGTGAAAGAACACTGCACGTTTTCTCGTGTATGCGAAGCTACCCTTGTATTTTTGAGTTTCTTTGCTAGCTGTGTTTGACCTGCAAATGATGTACTGAGAATCAATTAAGTTGGAAGAATTTTTACCATTCAGATGAAATGTCAATTTAGACAGGCTAAAATAAGTCATATTTTCAGGTAACTCTTGCCCATTCTCTTTTAAACTCTCTGAATTCCAGTTCTGTTTTTATTGGACTAAAACTCTGTCTTTTGAGGCACAGTGTTATCTGTTTCATATCTTTTTAATCCTAGGTTTCTGAATTTATTTTTCATAAGGTTGGCTTTATAGAGGACCTATATGTAGAATGTAGGGTGAATTGTTTATGTGTACTTTAGACTCAGTTTACCTTGCCTTTCCTTTTTCTTTCTTTTTCCTTTTCTTTTCTTTTCCCTTTTCTTTTTATCCTTCATTTTTCTCCTTCATTTTCGTTTTTCTTTTTCTTCTTCTTTTTCTTCTTCTTTTTCAATGTGGCAGTGTTTCTCATTTTCTAAGATTACTTATGTGCGTAGACCACAGCTCTCTTCAGGTATTGCCTGTTCTGGTATACCTGTTGAACCCATGTTTGTTTGTTTTTAAAACCAAAACTGTTTCTTTACCTGCTTTATAGATAAAGAACTTGAAGTTTTACTTGTGTTTCTTTCTTACATACAGTTTTAGAGCAGACTTCTATTTTCAGATATGAAAATAAATTCTGAGAGATTGTGTCAAATGGTAATATCTTTCCTGCTACAGAAGACTTAGATACATCTTAACCTTATGACTGGTGTTTTTAAATATAGAAAGCCAAGGCTACCTCAACATGATTATAGACTGGAGGGAATGAGAGATTGAAAAGCTATTCTGTGTAGGTAAAAATGATGAGAATACCTAAGGGGAATGGAGGCTTCCGACTGGTAATGTTTAAGATTGGCAATTTTTCTCTTCCTTTATAAAGCTGATGGGGGTTGGTTTGTTTGGTTTTGGATCTCTCAAAGAATTACTATTTCTCTGACTTCTTAGATGATATGTTTATCACCAGTTACAGTTACTTTGTCAATGACAGAAATCAGGTGCAAGACTTGTTTACAAATACGAACAAGGAAGCTCTTAGCAAAGACAGTGGATAAAAGCAGAAGTTCCTCTGAAAGTTCTGCAAAGCCATCCTCAGTGTCAAGATCTGGTTCAAGAATTATTGTTTTTCTTTCATTTCCCTGAACAGCTCAGCAGGTGTCCAGTGCTTTTGTATTGGTCAAAGAAATAAGACTGACTGCTTCCCCTCCCTTCTGTTGGTTTTTTGATTGTTTGCTTGTTTTTAATACTCATCAAGTTAGCTGTACAGAGCTGAGGTTTTAGCTCATTTTGCTACCTTGTAACTGACAGCTAGTATTGCTTGAGTAATAGCAGTTTTCTCATTTGAAACATTTGAAACAGAAAAAGGGAGTAATTTTCCATAAGTTTGCAGCTCTGCTTTTCTTCACTGAAGACGAGAATATCATGTAACAGTTGATTTTTATCTGATGTTACATTAGGCCTATATAACATACAGGATTTCCACTGTAGTGCCAAGTAGAATAGAGGGAGGGTTTAGACTTAAAAACCGAAAACACACACAGAGAAAAAAAAAAACAAACCCAAAACACCTTAGTCAAGAACATTATCCAGGTAAAAGATGTTTAAATATATATCCTCTAGAACACAAAATATTCCTCAGTTGGCCTTTAAAATACACAACTAGACTGCAAGTAGTTGACATTATATGTAGTGTGCAGATTAATTCATGTCACATGAAACCACCAAGCCTGGTGCTGCTGTCGATTACTTTCAGTTACCTCAAATTCACGGTCTCCCAGGATCAGGCAAGGATCTGGTAACTTCAGGTATAGTCTCTTTCTATGCTGCATACAGGGGAGAAAGAAATAGCCAGGGTATGATGATGCGCTCTGGTGTTTGGAGTAGCTGGAATCAGTCAATTGTATTTTGCTTAAAACAGTGTCTTTACTTTAAAGTTACCTTCGCTTACATGAATGTGACTTTTGCGCAGGTTAAGAAGTTGCACACATTTAAGGAAAGAGCAGATCCCTCAACATTTACACTCTGCATCCTTGATGTTCTTGAAGTCTTTGAAGCAACACACCTTAAACACTTAATGTATTTTTAGGTTTGCTAGTTTCCAGATGCAATAGGCATGTATTATGCAACTCTGATTTTAAACTGGGCTGGAGCCATCCCCAAAGAGGACAGATTCAATAGCCTATGGATACTTATTTGCAAAGCAAACTAAAGAATTTCTGACAATAGAAGGCATAAGACATACTTCTGTCATGTGAAACAGTTCTTCTGGTATTCCCTCTATTACTGCTTTGCCTGTCTGTCTCCATCCCTGCTTGTAAATCATACTATGAATGAGATGATCTGGATAGGTACCAGTCAAAAGTCTAATTATGAATGGAGCAATCGAGATCAGCGCTGACTCAAGAAGCTGTGTAATTCGCAGACACCTACACCTTACTGCAGAGAACAGTTTCAGCTATCTTGAGAAGACTGAACTAGATTCTCCCATATGGTATTGTTGCTCTAAAATGCAGCAGTAAGAGCTATGCATCTTTGTTTAAGGTAATGATGTTGATGTGTTCTTATTTGATACCAGCATTATTTTAGCTTCTCGATTTAAAAATTAGATCTGGAGTCTAAAGCCTCTTATTTTTCTGGAATTACTATTAACTATGCTGTTACTTTTATTTTACTCCACAAGTCTCAACTTTCATGTGTATGCAATGCCACAGTGGACCCAAGCATTCAATTAGCCTCTTATCTTGACGCAATACAGGTAATAAACTATAAGTTCTTGAAAAGAAGCATTTGGTGTTCATTAAAATGCGGCCAATAAGTAACTGCATTACTCAAATAGGTATCAGTTGTGTGAAGGAGAAGAAAGAACCTACCCAGCTGTGGTAGCCGTAGAGGTGGGACTTTAAGAAGTAATTCCAAGTTCATTAACTTGGTGTGATTTAGTGTATTGTGCTATTTTTTCCAAAGGGTAAGGTTGCTATGTTTGCTTCACTGACCATATTTTGACATAGAGCCTTGCACTGGCTTGCCTAAATTCCATCTTGGCTTTTATTGGTTAAGTCATCCTCTGCTTCCTGCCCAAAGTTGTTGCACTGAAAAAATCAAGAGTTCAAGGAGATCCTGAGCTTAAAGCTTTGGCTTGTCACCAAGCTGACAGGTGACCTGAGCAAGTTACGCAATCCTGCCTACATCAGCTACCCGTTCTGTGAAACACAGGCAGTGATACCTGTCAGGCTCAGGAATCTGTAGAGCAAAAATATTCTAAAGGGAATATAATGATGCAGAATGATTAATTTGATTGAATCCATCTGCCTACAGGCTTGCGAAACACCTGCAATTTCACAGCTGTAGTAAGTGAATGTAGTTGCAGTATTTTATTCTCTGCATCAGTCAGGAAATTCGAGCTGTGTCACTTGAATACAAATGACAGAATCCATGCTATACATATCATGTTGTATGTGGGTTGACAGGTCCTCATGAGTTGTCTCCCCTCAGTAAACACTGATGTACAAAATTTGTCTCATATGTTGTATCTATTGTGTGGCCGAATGACCGTGTATACATGTTTGTACACATGCATTTATATTGCCTCAGGGAAATTTTTTTGGTATTTGCTCTTCTGGTTTTTTTCTGCTCAAACAAAACTTTCACCTGCTCAACTGCTCCTGTGGAGAGATTGCAGAAAGCAAATTCATGTCAAGATTTGCTGTGCTATTCATGAAAAACTTGGCATATTTGCATACGCGAATCAGGTAATGTAAACTTCTTAGGGACAACAAAATGTCGCATATGTGGTATCTCAGGCATTAACTTTTCAGAGAGAGACCAGATATGCTGAGTTTTTACTTTGTGATTCTCTTCAGAGTAATGAAAAAATTGAGTGTGAAAATTCAGTTGAGGGAAGTTCTGGATAACAGCCAGAGAGGCTTTTTCAATGCCTGTTGGAAAGCCTAGGTAGAAAAAAAAAATCTACTACTTCATAGTAGCAGCTGAAATATTTGAATTAATTGTTACAGAAGAGTAAGGCCTTAGCCTTAACAATTAGTACAGTGAGAAGAGACATGCAACACAGACCTGCATGTAGCTAAAATCTCACTGATTTTGAGTAGAGCCTCTGCCCGGTGATGTATGCGGGTGTCATGGATTAAGCGGTTATGAATTGGTTATGAATTCACTTGAACAAAAATGTGGTAGAATGGAATTAAGCTGCTTTTTTTGTTTTACGTTGTTGAGAAGACATTGAGTACAGACCAATTTTGCCAACTTCATGAGTCCTCTAATTGCTTTTTCTTTCTTCCTTTTAATTGAAGTCCCAGCTTCTGTAGCCATGTGATTACCTGACAGTCTTACTTTGTATTAGAAGATATATTTATAGATAGTGAGAAAAGCCTGGAATAAGAATTTCAAAGTACAACATTGACAAGAATAGCAAGATACAAAAGCTGGAAAGTAAATAAAAAAGAATGCAGAACATAATTTCAAAACCTCTTTCACTGTCTTTCCCGAAACCGTTGAACAGTGCATTTAATACAGAGGTTCACTAGTACTGGCACCGGGACACTATCTCTCCTCTCTTATTTTAGCTGTTCAGCTCTGTAACACTTTACTGGTTTGCACTGCACTCAGATGCACAGTCTCAGCCAGTCTTGCCTCCTGTGAAACTACGTATAGAATCCATTGAGTTCATTAAGTTTTGCATTGGATATGAGGAACACTTATAACTCTTCCTACTACCAGAGCTTTCACCAGACCTCTGTTTCTCTACCAACTGCCTACCCCCTTTCTTCTGCACAGACTTTGCAGAGAAAGCAAAAGCAGAATAGATAGATAGCCTGCAAAGGTATGTGAATATACATATTAATTTCAGGTTTTGGTACAGATGATAGGGAAGGTTTCAGGTGTCACTGCATTCTAACCTTTCCCAGCTACTGTTGTGGGTGGGTTTTCTGTATGGTGGGTACAATCCAAAATATTGTAGAGAAACTGATGGGCAGATGTTATTGTTAAACACATGAAAATCTAAAATGCCCAATTCTGTGGATCTCTTTAACAGGCTGACTCCTCTGGGTCAGTTATTCTTAGCCTGGTTATTTTCATCTTATGGCATTACAGGTCTAAGATTAGCCTGTTAGGCGTTATCATGCCATCTGAGTTACCTCCTAATATAACTGTACACCGGAATGATTATTTATAGACAGAGCATTCTGTCATTTTTGCTTTATTTCTGGTAGTTTAAATAAAGAAGAGCAACATTCAAGAAAAACCACAGATTCCTTCCTGCTGCCAAAACAACATGATAACTGCCTGCTGAGGGGCAGGGATATTGTGTAAAATGTTTGCTTGCAGCAGATGCAAACATCCACTTTATCCCCCCTACTTCTACTAAAATGAGGTATCTCAGAGTACCACTGCTCCTGTCTCTTCTGGAGGAGGGAGAGGGGTGCCAGATCGATTCACTGAACGACAGAGAAGACAGGGTTGTGGTTTCTGATGAGAACAAGGATATCCAGCTGTTATTTTTAGGGTCTGGCACCATCGAGCTCCATGTTCAGTGTGAACATGACACATATGCACACAGCTCCTCCAAAATGGATCCAACTAGTTTTGTTACGTAAAAATGATGTCTGCTGTTCAATTACCCTTCCAGGTGCTTTTCACAGGCATAACAGGAAGCTTCAGCAAATTGACGCATTTTTAGCAAACCACTCTTTATGGCAGCTTCACAATCATTTCTGCTCACAAGAAAAACTTGAATCCTAAAGCAGAGTTGTCATTCAGAAGCACAGTAAGGCACGTTCTCTCCGAAGGAAGTTCACTGGGATCTTTGTGCTTGCATGTGTTAACTATGAGCAAGTTTTCAGTGACAGTTTAGTAAAGAGCAGCAAATATAGTAAAGTAGCAGATCTTCAGCTGGGTGTCAGTGCAGCCTCTGACTGTAGCTGTTGCTCAGGAAGCTGGCAATTTGTAAAATAGTGACATATTAATGGATTATGGTTATCTAATGAACTCCGTCTTTTCTTTTTTACCTTTCTCTTCTAAATAAGTGACATGTTTATGTCTTGTGCACATTCTGGGTGTAACCAGGGAGCACCTGATTTGTTCTACCTTAAAATGTTACCAGTGTAAAAAGGCTTGCAAAATCAGTGGAAGCCTTAGGAAGGTTGAAGGATACGGTGCTGATTTAACTCCCGTTATATAATAAGCAGCTCATTTCTTTTTGTCAGGCTGGCAGTTCTGTGCATGACTCTAAAGGTACTTTGGCATTTAGTATAAACTGAGCATAGCCTACACATCTGTTTTATTTGTTTTGTGTCTCCTCGTTGCAAACTCCTTCCAGCTTGTGGAGTATACAAACACAACAAGAGCTCCAAGAATTCAAGCTCTTTTTGGATGAATGTGCTTGAAACAGAGAATGCTTTATTCTAATGATAACATGTTTCTTCTAGTAATGAAACTGAGTATCATCAAAGGGAGACAAGAGAAGGAACAGAATGAATTCTTTGAAATGCCAAATATATAAATCATGTTTTTACAATCAAAGACTATTGTTCTCTTTCATGATCCCTGTGGTTGAAGGTCTGCATGCCACAGGGAGGAACCGCAGCTATTCAATTTCAGTGAAGTCTGGAATGGAATAATGAGGAAGTTTCATGTTAATTTAATAATTTCCCTCAATTGTTCTGTTCTTAATCCAAGTTTCCTTTTTCTTTCTTAGTGCCCAAGGCCACCACCTTGTTGGTATTGTGCAGTAACAGTATGAGAAGGAATAGGGAAAACGAACTTTAAAGCTTCATCTTACATAGAGACTCTTTTTGGTGTTTGCTACTCCTGTTTACATTTAGTAAAATGTTAGTGGTGGCCTTTTATTTACCTGTTCACAACTCCTTTTCTTGCAGAGACAGTAAGTTCTTAGTTCTCTTCATAGAATCATAGAATCACAGAATGGTTTGGGTTGGAAGGGACCTTAAAGATCATCTAGTTCCAACCCCCTGCCATGGGCAGGGACACCTTCCACTAGACTAGGTTTCTCAAAGCCCCATCCAACCTGGCCTTGAACACCGCCAGAGGTGGGGCAGCCACAACTTCCCTGGGCAACCTGTTCCAATGCCTCACCACCCTCATAGGAAAGAATTTCTTCCTAATGTCTCACCTAAATCTACCTATTTTCAGTCTAAAACCATTCCCCCTTGTCCTGTCACTACATGCCCTTGTAAAAAGCCCCTCTCCAGATTTCGTGTAGGACCCCTTTAGGTACTTGAAGACTGCTATAAGGTCTCTCAGGAGCCTTGTCTTCTCCTGGCTGAACAAGCCCAAATCTCTCAGCCTGTCTTCATGGCAGAGGTGCTCCAGCCCTTGGATCATCTTTGTGGCCTCCTCTGGACTCAGTCCAACATGTCCATGTCCTTCTCATGTTGGGGGCTGGATGCAGTGCTCCCGGTGGAGTTTTATGAGAGCAGAGGAGAGGAATCACTTCCCTTGACCTGCTGGTCGCGCTGCTGGCGATTCAGCCCAGGACATGGTTGGCTTTCTAGGCTGCAAGTGCCAAACTGCCAGGTCATGTTGAGCTTCTCATCAACTGACGCCCTTTATCTACTTGTTTGATCTGTAGATCAACATTGCTATTGGAAAAGATGTATTTTTCCTAAGCCTTGTGAAGTCTTTCTCCTGTGGATACAAAAGTAGTAAAATCCTGGACCGTTTTAAGTTTTTGATATTCTAATTTGAATCTAACCTTGAAGTTTTAAAAAGCTTAAAAGAATGCACAAATTATAAAATCGCCAGGAAACACAAAATTAAATACTTATATTTGCTGACATGAAAAGTGACGGCATTATTGAGGCACAGAATGGTGTAAGAAATAGCAACAGGAAAATCATCAGTATGAGTCTCTATATTAACGTATATTAGCATCTCTACTTTTACATGTAGATACATATTGTTCAAGGACTATATAGAAATTACTTAGATACCTCAAAATACTCATCATAAAGATCCTTGCAGAAATCTAGTGGGACCTAAATTCAAGAGAGCACTTTACCTTGGGAGTCCGGTAGATGCTCACCAGCCTGTGTCGTGCATATGCTCAAAACTGTTCCAGGCTCCAAAGACAGATCCACTCATTCCCACGCACGTCAGAAAGTTGGCATCCTTTTATTTGCTGTCACTGTTTTTCCTACAGAGTCTGTTTCAGAAGAAGAAAGTTTTACTCTATTGTTTCTTTCAAGAATAGTTATCATAGAAAGAATTCCATAGGAAATAGTAAGTCTTACCTGGGTTTGTTCAAGGAGTATGAGGGGAGGACTGGAAGAGGGAAAGAATTTTGGAGGCAATATGAGAGAATTTTATAAATAGAGTAGTAGTGCAGAGCTGTGATATACAAGCACTTCGTATGTAATAATACTGTTGTGAGGGAGGGTGAGGAAGGCACTGAAGGTGCAAGAGAACCATGTGGGAGATGGAAACCAGGGGAGTTTGACTGTCCGTGAACAGAGGAAAAATGTAGGTGAAAAGAGTTAGGAAAACAATCGACTTCAACTGTGATGAGAGAAGTTTCTGTCAAAAAAACCCCAAAGCCATTGTGAAGAAGTAGGAATATTTTGGAATATGGAAATTGTAATATTGGAAATTTGGAATATTGGAATATTGGAAATTTGGAGAAGTAGGAATATTTTGGAATCAACACAAGTTGTTTAAAACAACTCAGGTCTGTGTTACTCTTGCAGTCACACAGTAAGCTAGTATTCAAGTATTCCCTCACGTTGTACAGGCTATTGTTCTGTTTGTGTTTAGTTTGAAGTTGTTGGGGCTTTTTTTGTGTGAGAAAGAGTACTTTGTTTGGGAGAGGTGTAGGACACTGAGTCTGTTTAATCAAGTACTACAAATTCTGCTGCATCTCACTATCCAGACCCCCAGCCCACTGTAGCTCATCTTTCCTGGCGAACCTACAGAGCAGTCTCACCAGAGCTTTGCCATAAATTCCTGTCACTGTGCCATCTGCACCATCTCTATCTTGCCTTTGCTGCTTGGCCTAATGGGCAGTTTTCTGAGCTCTGTGCTTATTTTCTCTTCTTTGGTTCTTTTTTTTTTTTGATCTTGTGCCAGCACATACAGGGTGATAATGGGGCAGCTGAAGAACTTACTGGGGAAAGAAGGGAAATTACAAATGACAACATCAAAGTGCTATCGGCAAAGAAATAAAGAAGGAATGTTAATGCAGCTGAATTAAGTAATGGTGGTGCAGTGGATGATTAAGGATACTAATACGGACACAGCTATTTTTTTAGAAAATAAATGGTTAGAAATGGGAATATGTAGAAAAAATTTCCCTTGGGCTAAAATTCTCAAACCTCCTTGAAGAGTGAATGCCTCTCTTTTGTCACTGGTCATGCATAGATACTTGTCACTGGTGTGCATATACAATTACAGAAGATGTATGTACATAAGCTTTCACCAGTCTTATTCCATCCCCCCTTGCTGGGGACATTTTGGTATGGCTGTATTAAAACCTGCCAAAAATTCTGGGAACTCTGGGTTTCACAAGTTCATTAAGCTTGAATGAGTGCCTAAGGCAAAGTGATCTTCTTCTTCCTGCAGGCCTAGCAGCCACAGGAGGTGGACATGCATCCTGTAAACCTTCCCATCTGTCTGCTGTCCTTCATTTGCAAATGTCCAGAGGTCTGCAGCAGCACACATTTGTTCCCAAAGACCTCAGGAACTCAATCCTAAGGACCTAGGGTTTTTTATTTGCTCTATGGAATACTAGGTCTGTTCTGGTAGTGACTAGGCGCTCCGGGTGCAGCGCAGGTTATAAAACATGTAGCAGCCAATTCAGCTCTAGTGATCTCCTGCAGATTCAGAATGACATGAGTGCAGAAATCTGGACTATTCCTTTCTTCATTTTCCTCTTTCTGCCTTTTTTTTATTATTATTTTTAATTTTGTTTTAATTATTGTGATCTGTGAATACTATGTATGTGGTTATACAGAAGTACAGCCTCAGTACATTGGAGTGAGGGAGGTCTCCAGAGATAGCAGCTGGCATTGCTGGGAAGGAAGAGCACCGATCTCATCCTCCCTTTGGTCCTTGGCTCTCATTCCTTTGCTGAAGAGTCACATCCCTTGTACTGACACAGGTGTTCATGTGTCCATTGGGTCTGATGGGGTGAACAGCTAACCCCCGTTAAAACGTGCCTCCTGCTTGCCCATGCCACTGCAAGTGTGTGATGCAGTGTGGGGAAGGAGGGTGTCATCTTCAGGGTTGAAGAGGCGATGAGCAGAGAAGGGAGGCACAACCACACCAACTGTGTGGCAACACCAGCTGTGGCATACAGTGGTCCCAAATACATGTCAGACTGCTGCTTGGGAAATCTTCCATGTCCAAAGAATACACCCATAGCTCCTCTTAACATTTAAAGGTCAGACCCTAAAATTTCACACCCAATTAGCACCTTGTTAAACTCCAGTTAATTATATAGCACTGTACCCTTAAGTAGAATTTACATTAATACTATCCCTGTGAAGCTGTCAATAATTACCTTTCCTCATCCAAAGGGCACATTTCATCTGTTAGTATGAAAGGAAAATACCTTACAAATACACGTTTATATTAAGTAGAAAACTGTGTTGGCTTCAGGAGCCTGCACCAAATTTGAACATACTGGAAGCAGTAGCCAGCTGGACCTCTGAACCAATATCAGTGCTGGTGCAGTGCCATGTGAAGAGTCTGCCGCAGGAAAGCCTTCATGGCTCTTGCGTTCCATTTCTGCTTCATTCTTTTTTTAATCTTTTTTTTTGGAGAAAATGTTTTGCCAGGCATTCTCCTGCTGTAATCCCTGCTATCCTCATTTATTTTTGTAACCTAAGAGTGCTCTGGTATGCCTTTATCCTTCCTAGACAACCTGGAAATCTGTAGAATTCAAGTTATGGGAGGAAAATATTCCTTCCTGTGATGCTGTTCCGTGGTTGCTGCTTAGGTACTGGTATCAAATGGTTTTTATGTAAACCAAAACCATAAAATAACTCTACCTGGTGCTGACATGCTAGCAAACACACGTCAAAAGGACCATATAGTTGTCACAGTTGTTGCTGTTAACTTATTACCGAGTGTGGTTTCAAGTTGAAGGTATGGTTTGACTATTGTGACTGGCACTGGGCTGTGCTGAGCCTGGTGGCAGGAAGTGCAGACTTTTTTTGGATCAGAACCATTCAAAACGACTGTGCTCTCCACAGTAACACCCAAGATGCCAGATCTGAGAGAGATTTTCATTGCTGTTCCTTTGCTGTGACAGTCTGTACATCTGAACTGGGGACAGCCAAAGACTATATCCCCTGTGGTACAAAATGGAAAACAAGAAATATTAGTTAGTAACATTTATGGAAAATAACATGTTGTGGCCAGCTGTCAGGAGTTGGTGTTTGACTAATTGTCCAAACCCAAAGTAGAGGAAAACTCAGCTTTCTCCTTAGTTAACATGTTCAGATGTTTGAACTTCGTGATCATGAATTCAATTATAAGGTCTACCCAGAAGACAGTAGTTGCTTTCTGCAGAAGAGAAAGGCTGTATAAATTAATCTTACATTTCTGCACTAAATCTACTTTGTTTTTATGTAACCCTTACTTGTACTCCCCAGAAGGCCCGTAGTTATGCAAATAATTCTCATTTATAATATGGTTTTAGTTTTCTGATATAGATGGATGGATGCTTAGATGGATATTAATAGTATATGTTCCATGCAAAAAAAGCATAGTAATGCAAATGAAAATCAGACTCTTTCTACTTATGGAAGTCTTTCCAAGCTCTTAATCATCTTAAGTCCAATTAGCCTTTTCCTGTTTCTGACATGGCTCCCTTTGAGATAGGATAAGCGAACTAGAATATTCCTGATGACAAAGCCTCCTTGATGAATATCAAAACTTACTTTTATCCTACTTTCTGTATTTCCTGTTTTCATTTTTTAATCTTGCTGTACATTGACCACGTGTTGTCACTGAGCTGTCTGCAATGACAGCCATCTGTTTTTAAGGTTATATTAAGGTTAATGAAGCACAGCAAGGTGTATTCCACTCCTTCGTCCCAATAGAAATTACCGTGCACATACGAAAAATGAGTGAACTCTTCTGTTTTGTTTCCCTATCACAAAGCTTTATGGGGACCTCTGGCATTCCTCAGAGCCTTCCCTGAAATATCCTGAAGAGATTTGTTTCATCTGTGGTTTTAACCGAATCAGTCTTTTTTCCATTATTCTTCTTTCCAGACCTCTATTAAAATAGCAATTACTGTTGCCTCACTGCACTATCAACCTTTTCTTAAATTCAAAAAGAATATTTATTTCCTTTCTGGTTTTTATCTTTAAAACTGTTTCTGATCAGTGATAAGAGTTCCTGTAACTTCATATAAAGGCCAGAGTGGGACACAAACTCCAGTGAGACACCTTGTGAAGGACATTTTGCAAGTCCAGATAAGTCTGTGGACCAGATCCTTAGTTGGTACCAAATATCACTGCCCAGTGACATCCAGGCCCTATTTTAGCCACCATTTTGTTAACCCTGTGGAAGAATTTGTTATGGTTTGTGTCTTCAAATATGCATGCAGTTACAATTCAAAGCTCCTAACTTCATCCTGCAAAGTCAGTTTTCATCAAGCTTGATTTGATCCCTAAATGTCTGTCAGATTAAAACAAGTCAAATTTAAACAAAAATTGGCTCAGTTGTGGCTGTTAATGGAGGATATAGTTTCTGAGAGAACATATGGGGAAGGAATATCTCTTTCCCTTTCTTCTTTGAAAATTACATATGTGGCTCTTGTTTGGCTAAAATAATTTTTGCTAAATCTTTTGTAAGATTAATCTGTAAGATCAGACAAAACATTAAAATTTTAAATTCAAAGCCACTTGTTTTAAAAATATCAGGAGATTAATGCAGTTGCAGTAGTTTATTCATATCAACCTTGACTAGTGTGTTTACAATTATAGCGGTATAAGCCGATGATATTTAAAAGGAACAAAGTATTTTTGCTTCACCACTCATTTGCAGTATTGTCTGTAGATGTGGTCCAAAAAGTTTAAAATAAAAAAAAAAAGATTGCAAATCTGGTATAAATACTAGAGGATAAAACATATGAAGAGGGATTAAGGGAGCTATATTTATAGTCTATAACAGAGAGGGCTCGAGGGACATGGGCACAGACTATAAATAACTTCAAGGTAACAATATAAATGAAGGAAGGGAATTATTTGTTCTCAAAAGATGGTGAAGCATGGAATAATAGCCTGAAGCAAAGAAAAGAAAAGTTTAGGTTAGATGTTAGAACTTTTTTCTAGCAGTAAGAGCTGTGGAGAGCAGAGACATAAATAGCTAAGGTAGGAGGCTAAAACAGTACCTAAAGCACTAACTACAGCTATTTGGCTACAGATTAAAATTACTCATAGTTGGAGTTGTGTTACAAAATTTACAGGGCTAGACTTAGTGACAAACATTTTTTTTGTTTTCTTACCTGTTGTATTTTATAATGGCCGCATTTCATGGTGTGCATTAATTTCCTGTGAAGGCTATGCAGACATAACATTCCTTCCAAGGTTATTGTGCAACTTTAACCAGATTAAGGGTAAAAAATAACATCATTAGTCAATTATAACCTCATTGAGTAGCAGGATTATAAAGTTGTATTATTTTAATCAAAGTGGCAGAGTCTCATGCTATTACTTGTTCTAGTGAGAGGGAAGAAGTCCCTTCTTCTTCCCAGTCCCTAGATGAGATGGTTGCTTTTGAACGCCATAACCCTAGGTTGCTGGTAAGCAAAATAGCTTGTATGAATTGTACATGGTAATGTCAGAATATTGGCCATTTGTTGGGCACTGTTGACTTCACTAGAAAGAAATAGTTTAGGTAGGTTGAGTGCTGGCCTGCTTCGAAGTGAACCCTGATACCTCAGTGACAGAAGGAAAAGGGGGGAAAAAGGGCACGAACCCCAGAGCAAATTGTATTATTGTAACCATCTCATGGCCCTCAGCCATAGACCTCTCAAAACAATACAGTTCTAATCTAGCTCATCGCTTGTACATGTTTTGCTTTATTCCTCCTTTGATTCAGTGTGTCTGGGGAGCTTCCCAACACTGGGAGTTTTATTTGGCAGGTTAAAATTTTCAGACAAGATGCTTTCACTGTAAGCCAGCTAAGAGAGGTCATGTCACACCATGCCATTCAGGACAAAAGAGAAGGCTTGAAAGACCAGGGTTATTTCAGGGTGGTGCCAAATATGTTTGAGGGAGAAGTCAATTGAGTAAAGGTGATAAACTGCACAGATATGTTTGGGCCTCTACAAATGACACATCCCCTACTTGATCATTCAGCAGATGTATGACTTTTCCAGTACTCATGGGCTTTTTATATGTCATAAAAGCAATAAGACAAATTATTGCTATATGACAATGCAAATGTTGCAGCATTACATTAATATGACAACTGGTTTTGCTTGTGTGACATGTAGTCCATTAAGCAATAATGGTTTTAAGGGACTTACAGCTTTGGTTGTTACATGCAATAACCATTGTAAATATTGTTTAACATTGATCAAATCACGCAGAAGTATTCAGCTTGCATAGCTTCAAGAAGCATGTGTTTTTGTGCTAGGAGAGGAATGTATTTTTTGCTCGTTTCTGCCCAAGATTTCATGCTCAGTAGCCTATACGCTTCAGCTGTTAACACCATCAGACATCTCTGCTGCTGTTAAATCAGGCAGGGTCTACTGTTGAATTAGAGGCTTTTGGGTACACCTGAACCTGAGATTTGTAACCAGGATTGGATTTGATCTACTGTATGATAGCTCAGAACACGTGCCTTTAAACTTGAAGGCATTTAGTTAATACTTAGCTCTTTTCACTATTTCTGCTCTATATCCCTTAGCTGTTAATTTTCTCAGCTTTCAAAAATCTCTGTCTTAAGATAGTTGATAATATTATTTCATGTAGATAATAGACAAAAAAATGAAAATCCTGTGTGGCAGAGGGCAGCAATGGTAGAAATTTGATTTTACACTCACCACTTCTTTTTGTCATTCGTTCTTGGCCGCACTCAAAAACACATTTCCTCTTCACCTACATGGCAGCACTGGAAGAATAACTTCTCACTCAGTGGCCACCCTTTGAAATAGGAGTGCCCCAGGTGGCTCTGGTACAGTGCTGTTATGTGGACTGGATACCTCTGGTCCTTCTGGATTTGGGATAAGTTTTTAGGAGAGTGCTGGTCATAGCCTTGGAAATCAGCAGTAATTGGCTGTTGTCTGTCTCTGCAGAGCAAGCACTGGGTACCTCCTGGAGTAATTTACCTAATTTCACTCCATGGCCTCAGATCTTAGATGTTGGTGTCTGAATATTGACAGTTTTCTGACAATTTCACTTATGAGAAGAATTAAACAAATGCTTTTTAGGAAAGCTCCAGCCTTTAAGAGATTAGTCTGCTAGAAAATGAGAGATCTGGTTTCATTCATGAAGACTTCAGTATAGAGCTGTATATTTGCAGCATGTGTAAAGCATAGTATTTCTTAAGTTTTCTTTCTTTGCAGGGCTTGCCATGATCTTTTCCTCTGTCATCTGTGAGACTGTTTTCCTTTAAGCTGTGAAGTCTGTATCTCATGCGCCAGTGTTTCTCATGGGTTTCTTTATGGGATAACCCATACAGTATAGGTACAGCAGACCTTGCTGGTGCCTCCTATTGGAATTCCCTGAATTGCGCTGCTATAGACTGGCAGAAAAACTCAAGGGTGTTGGAACATCATAGTAACTACACATACTTGTACACATAAATGTACTCCTCCCATCACAAAGGAAATAAGATTAAAGTGTTTATGATCTGGCTGGCTTGGGATTCTTCGGCCTGAAGGATATGTTAAGTGTGTAAGATTTGCTTTTGTTAGTTATAAGGGGCCCATGCATTAAAGGACTAAAGAACCTTGGGTTCATGCTGAAAATTAGAATGGACTAAATTTAATTAAGAAAAAAATAACTATTAATTTCCTAAGATTATTAAGATGGCACTTGCATGTTTATTATGGCTGCATAGGTCAAAGATTAAAAAACCCCAATCTTCAGCCCATCGGATTTCCAGTGAAAATGACACTGATGAAAAGTCTATTTGGCATGCATAGTGGCACATTTCAGAGTTTAATGTTTGTTATATTTTGGATGAGCTGCCCATAAATACTTTAATACATTTTTCTGCCAAAAGGCATGTCTTATACTCTAGAAGTCCTTATCACTTTATTTATTTCGCCTTCTTGACTGACAGTATCCTTGTTTCATATTGACCTTTCCCAAAGTTAAAGAAGAGCGAGTCAACTTTTTCCCCAATTTTTATTTCTATTGGCGTTTTCCCCTTGTTCTTTCTCAACTCCTGCAAAGCTATGGATTTAATGATAACGCCTTTGGAACGCTTGGACTTTTCCCTTGGTGTGATGAAACCTGTCCTTATGAGTGGAGAAATCACTAAATGAAAAAATCCAAAGAATTTAGGAAATAATCGATAATTTGGAAAAAACAAAATGCATTTTGCTTATGCAGATTTTAGGATTCATTCAAATTGCTTGGATAATCTACCACAAAATAGGAACGGCTCTCAGTTACACTGGTAACAGTTTCTCATAGTGTTCCTTATAAGGCATGTTTGCCTACTTGATAAAATGCATAGAAAAACTGTCTGACTGGTTGGTTGGTGCCAGTTCCTGTCCACTTTGTGTTGTGATTTTGCCTCCTAAGTAATGCAAGATGTTGATCAGTTATTCACAGTGATATGAATAGATGTCCAACTTGTCCAAAATCTAAAAATTTATTGCTGTTCCAAAATTAATGATCTTAATTTATGCCTGATGCCAGATAGTAAAGTCTGGGATTAAATTGCCATTTTCTTTCAATCACTTGTCTTTATATATGGAAAAATATTCAGAAAAAGTTAGCCTCTGATATGGAATTTCATTTGCTTGTACTTAGGCCAAAACCAAATGTGCATGTGTGAAGGCTTACATACTTCTGCGAACTTGAAAAGGGAAGCATAAAATTAAGTATTATTCTTACTTATTATAGAAAGAACAAAATCACATGCTGATGTTCTTCAGTCTTTCAGGAAATATTTTATCTTTAGAACAGAGGCCCCAGGGCTGCCGTGCACAGCTGAGCCTGAAGCCTCTGCAAAACTACACATTCTTCCACATTTCTTCTGGCACCTGTGCCTACACTGATGTTGTTGCTTGAGAAGTAAGAAAATTACATAGGCAGTTAGGCTATGCTGAGCTTCCTGCTGCTGCAGCTACTTTGCTGTAAGTAAGCAAAGAAGTAAATGAAAGCTGTTGTCCCAGTTTCATTACTGCACTGTGATCATGCCATTGTTAAGAGCCCCAGGACATGCACAGAGATCATTGTGGAGAAAGGGTCATAGTTTATTCAGTTTTTTAAGTCTGGAAATAAATTCTTGATAAGGGGTTTAAACTTAAACAGGGAAAGTTCAGGTTAGGTATAAGGAAGAAGATCTTCACTATGAGGCTGGTGAGGCACTGGAACAGGTCGTTCAAAGGAGTGGTAAATGCTCCAACCCTGTCAGTGTTCAAGGCCAGGTTGGACAGAGCCTTGGGTGACATGGTCTAGGGTGAGGCATCCCTGCCAATGACAGGGGGGTTGGAACTAGATGATTTAAGGTCCTTTCCAACCCTAACCATTCTATGATTCTATAAATAATTTACGAATGAAATAATGTGTTATGCCTGTTTAGCACTGTATGGGCTTTTTCCTGCAACCTGTTGCATATTCTAGTTCTTATCCAAGAAGGTAAGTACCCTATGCTTAAAACTTTAAAAATGTTTTGAGAGCCATAAATTTTTTATCAGTCTGAAGTGGTATGTATTATACTTGGACCTTACTCCATAAATGTTACACAGAAAACCTTTTATTGACATATTCTGAGAATGTCAGCTCAAGAGAAAGTTCCTTACATTTGAAGAGTTAGGTGAAATTAAAAGACTATATAATAGCATTAATTATTACTTTCTAAGAATTATTGCAATTGCTGTGGTTGGTAAAACTATGAAGTCCTACACTCTCTGCTGTCATAGTAAATGTCACTAGATCTTTGAGCAGATGGAGAAGTTCTTTGTGGTCATAAGTATTCAAGACTTCAAATTAACAAGGACTTTTTCCAGTGGCATTGTTAACTTGGTTGCATGATCCTCATCATCTTATACTTGATTGCAGCCTCTGAAAGTGCTTTGTAAAAATTATGTTCCTTAAAGCAGAGGCGAATGTTTTGAGGAAGTACCTTTGGTAGGAGGGGAAATTAATTTCTAGTTTCATACTTCAAAAGAACTTGGTAGAATTATTTGAATATTTAGGAAACGAGGACTCACAAGTTTATGCAAAGCCTTACGTTAGATAGACTAATTGTCAGTTACCTGGAATTGTATTACCCGAGCTTTTCAACAGGCAAGGGCAAATGCATTTTAGGATAGTAAGGTGGAATGATTATCAAGTTCCATAAGTTATATGTTACCCTTTCTCTTTAGCTGTTTGTTGACAGGAAAGAACTAGTCATTTATTTCACTGCCAATAACTGTTTCATTCTTGCCACTCAGCTTATCAGTGTATTGGGTTTTCTTGTCTGTTAAAGCCACATTTTTGTACCAGATTAGACCAGAATCATCATTGTGGCAGTAAAAATTATGAGACTTACTTGTAAACAAGTTTATCTTTGAGATTTTCAGACTAGTGTGATGTGCTACTAACATTTATGGTTTAGAAGGCAGTGACACTAAATATTTGTGAGGCTTGTGAAGGTGCCATTCAGCTGTCTGCTAAAATGTGGCTTCTTTTTTTTCCCCCAGTTATTTTTGGCCAAAAGATTTCAACCATTTTTGAGAAAGGAGCTAGACAAAAATAAATTATTCTGTCCTTGAAATGTACCATCAGTCTGCCTTATTCTAGAGCATGGTGCTTTCTGTGCTTTAGATCTGGAACTAGACGTGATATTTGTGGCTGAAAGGCGACTTCTCACTTTCTCTGTGCAAATCTATTTTTGTTGGCCAAAGTTAATTGCAAATCAAGTTTTACTATCATGTTGCTGATAAAATGTCAAGGTATTCTATCTTCAATTAGCATGTTGTATTGTCCTTTTTAGCAGTCTTGTTTTTCAAGGCAGGGCAGCTGAAAGCAGCCCTGGTGCAATTCCAGGTGCCTGAATTGAAGGCAGGAGCCTGTTGTATCAACTGTCTTGCAGACTCCTCCACTTCCATCACCAAGCATGGTAAGGAGTAGACTTTGGTGAAAGGCCTGTTGGAAACTGGAAGCATAAGGGAGAGAAGGAGAAGAATGAAAACTGAATGGGGAGGGAACCGACTGGTTGGCCAAGGAGACTGGGTCTGGTTATGGACTACTGAGGAGCTGGGGCATGGTGGGAAGGATGGGGCTGGGTGTACAGTAGGAGCCAGGAGCAGCTTGGATGGAAGCAGCAAAGAGTGAGTAAAGAACGTAAGAAGGGACAAAAGTGCAAGAAGCCAGTAGGAATTGGAAATGTGCAATCACATCATGTTTTCTTCCTATAGGACTTCTGTGTTATCTACATCCAGAGTGGATGAAAAATGAAAATGTTTCTATAACTTCATTGTTACATGCTGGGCTGCAGGCATTATTAACTTGACCCCATTCATATCCTACTCAGTATGCAAAATTTATTAAATTTCTTCATGAGCTCACCTTTTGCAACTTTCCTAAATATTAATACATTCACACAACACCTTTTGTGAAATGTGGGAGGTTAGTGATGGTGTGTTATAGATGGGGACTAAAGCACAGAGCATTTAAAATGCTAACATACCAGATATCTATGAATTTATGGTGCCCACATTAAACAGATAAGGGCTCGAGGTTTCAGCATGCTTACTTTATATAGTTCTGTTAGTTAAACCAGAGTTTGGGGCTTAATGTGGCAGTTTGAATAAAGTTCTAGTAACATAGTCAGTTAGAACAAAAAATGTTTAATTCATCTTATTCTTCATTAAAAAGCCAAACGTTTTTTGTGAGCCAAAAGTTGATTTATTTTTATCCAGGGTGAAGTGAGCTTCACTACAAGCAAGGAAAAATTAAGTGAGCCTTCTGCCCTGCTTTGTGGAAATGTTATATATGATTTCTCAGAGTCATAACATTTTCTTCCAACATATCATTGGTTTGGATTATGCTAAAGCCTGTTTAGGTGAGAATTGCTGAGAGTGAGTAACTGATACAAAGTAAGTATCAGACTTTGTGAACTATCTTTAGTTCACAAAGTGCATAATATTCAGTTCTTGTGAACTATCTTTAACTGTTCTTCTTTGTTCCCATTGGCTTTTCTACAATATGCAAGCTCTTATTTTGCTGACTCGCTGTTTCAATGTTTTCACAATTTCAGAAAAATCCTGGAAACAAATAGTATTCCTCTGTATTTATTACCATGTTTTCCATTAGTTTAGATTAACTTTGAATATATTACAAAAATGTCTATGGATATTTTACCTTTGAAACCATAATCAGCTGTCAATAACAATAAAACCACCTTAAAAGTGTTCTTCAAACTTATGGAACTCATGGTATTTTAAAATTAAGCTACTTTTGCAGGTGGTTATAAATCATAAACTTCTAGGGAACACATAGAGCTTGTATAAGGGAGACAAAGCATCTACTGTCTTATGCAGTTTTGAGAAGCACTTTGCACTTTGATTACGATGATGACAGGCTTATTCCAAACATGCTACCTCAGGATAACAAAAGCTGTCCTTTCCAGTGTTCTGGAGTAATCACAACATCTCTGAATCTTTCTACAGGAATCTCGTAATTGCAGCATTCCAATCTCTCAGAGGCACTTGGTGGCTTCTTAAGTTAGGACAAGAAGGAAAAGCAGCAGCTGAAGTATAGCGTTGTCTTCCCAGCTGACTCCAATAACTGCCTGGACAGAGCTGTAATGAACAGGGTAATGCTGAAGCGGGATGGATGAGAAAGGGAGGAAAGGAGGAGGAGGAAGCTGTAGTGTTCCTTCTGGGACTCTTTGGCAAAAACTTCCAAACAGTCATGAGAAAATGATTTACTGTCAGCCTCTCTCCAATTAATCATCTCGGTTTCCAATATAAGCCTGATTGTGTTTGTAACCATACACAGTTCATGTTGCTCACAGTCAGAAAAACTGGGAAACACTGATTCACGTATAGTGCAGTGCAGTTCTACATTACAAAGATGTAGATACTGTTTGTACATCTTAGAATCCCTAATTAATGAAATTTGGACCCTCTTAAGCCCTTTCTCTGATGCTTTGCAGTCAGTTTTACATTGAGGCTGAGTGGAGGAACTTGGAGCGCTTCAGTTCTCCTCCCGAATGCGCCAAGCTGACACCTCACTCTGCATCTCTTCCTGAGTGCCGTGGTGAGATCAGGCTTTCTTGCAGCCAAAACACTGGGTACATTTAGTCTTGCATGTATAAATGTTAATGTGTTAAGGAAGGATAAGGATAAGAGAAGTGCATCCTGATTTTGCTTAGCTGTTTCATGTTAAATACTTACGCTCTGTCTCTTTAGTTTCTGTCTAGAAGCAGAACTGACCAATTTCTCATTGCCTTCAGCAATTATCTTCTCATGCAGAACATCGAAGCTTTGAATTTACACGTGGAACTGGGAGTATACTCATTCAAATGGGCTTGAGTGAGTGGAAACTCAGTGAAGTGCTTCTTACTGGTAATGCTCGAGTCAGGGATGGCAAATCCATTTGTTTTATCACCACAATTTCTCTGTTGTGGTCACTGTTTAGAGCTGCCTTGCTTTCTGAATTAAAATGAGCCATGCAGTGAAGTTACCAGAATAAATTCACCCCTCTAAATTCCCTGCTCACCTACTAAAGACATTAATCTTTAGTAGTAGTGAATTAATTAATCTTTAAATATAGTGAAAATAAGGCTTCTGATTAATCAACTATATCATCTGCTGATATGCGAAAGAGCTTTGGCTCACTCTTTACACTTTCTTATCCTTAAAACATTCACTTTGGCACAGGGATTCCTGTAATGGGAGTGACATAAGAATGACTATTCCAGATAACAAGCCTGAAATCAATACAATATATAAGCCTATATATAACTTAAGCACAAAATAAGCAGTTTTGCAGTCCATATGCTAAAGTGTCTTCTTGACATGTGGCCTGTCTTTTGCAGGATATCTCGTAGCTTTAGATAGGTCAGCTTTGTTTATGGAGCATGCTACTTTTTTAAAGTAAAGCTATCAGAGTGATCTAGAGCTTTTTTGCAAGCCAGAGTTGGAATCAATCATGACTTGAAGAATACATTCATACCTTTATACCCCATCTCATTAGATTTGATATTTTTCATTTTTTTAAGTTGCTGATTTTTGTACTTTTAAAGGAAGTATTAAAATATCAGCACCAGTTTGAATTCATGTTGTGAACTGCAGTCATGATTCCTGATGATAACTACAGCTTCTGAGCTGCAAAGGAAGGGCAAGTGATATGGAGAGGGGGAAGCTCCATTTTGTTCTTTCCCTTCCTCTCATGTTTGGGTAACTCCCAGTGGGGACATAATCTAGTTATTAGCTTCTAAAGCTTTAGGAATATGCAACTATTTATAGTGATAGTAACAATATTAATAACCACAATATTAATAGAAGTAATAATAAATTTGGATTATGTTGCTTGTCTCAGTGGTAATAAGCCTACACAGAAAGTTACACAGAAAAACAGGAGAAAAGCATGGGTGTATTTTCACTGGGAAGAGCACTATTTTATTCCTGGAGCAGTAAGCACTTCTGTTAGCATCAGTTCCTTTTTGTGTACCTCTTGGTACACAAAGCAGAAAGGAGAGGGAGCATGGAAGACATTAAAGGTAAAAAGATAAAACAAGAGTTTCTATACAGGTTTTATTAGTGGCTAAAAATGAGAAAGGGGGAGTGGAGAGAAAGGAACAGTGTGGAAAGTAACGTGTAGGTGGAGGTAACTGGTTAATACTGTGAGCAATCTCAGCTCTTTTGAAGAGAATGAGAAAATGTTAAAGAAAACAGGAATGATATTCTATTGAGTTACAAACAGCAAACTGGCAAAAAAGAGTTAATGAAGTTCTATCCTAGCAATAGAAAATCAAATGTGAAATGACATTTTAGCTGTGAGGCCCACTTTAGGCTGTTGAAAAGTAGTGGAGTACTAACAATGTTCTATTTTTTCCACAGCCTCAAGAAAACCTCATGGCTGCAGTGTCGCTGCTAATTTGCTTTTACATTTCATCACACATTAGTTTTCTAAAGTTCATTTCATGTCTTCTCAAAGCCTTTGTTAGACTTTTTTTACATTTTAAAGGTAGATAGTTGTGAAGGGTGATTGCACCTTCTTTATACTGTTAGTGTAACAGCTTGCATCATGATTAAGTGTCTTAACAGAATTAAGAGTAAATAGTCTGCCTCCTTAGACTTATTTCTATAACTTACTGGAATTTTACTGAAACAAATGCCACCAACAAAGTTGAAGAGGTAAATGGAAACACATGCTCTGAGCTTGCGGTTAGGTAATTTGAGGGCATATCTCTGCTCTTATGTTATCTCTTCTCTTTCATTTGGGTAAAGGATTGTTTTCCTTATTAATTTAAAAATGAATGAGAGAGAGAAAGAAGTGGCCATACTGAGTCTGTATTGTTTCTACAAGGGTAGCTTATAAACAGATTACCAAAACAAACATTTGTGCCACTCTTCATTCCATGAATAGACAGCTATCTGATAGTAGTCAGCGTGGTGCATCTCATAGAGAACTTGAATTTAATACCAGTGCTAGGCTTTATGTAAGAAGATAGCCTATAAAACTGGAGTTCTGCTTTGCTGTGTCGACATGTCTGGAGCTCAGAATAAAGTTGAGTTTCCTGCTTTAGCTGTAGCTTGGTCTTAAAATAACCTGAAGAAGTTACAGTTCTGATTACAGGGAAAGTGAAGGACTTAGAACATTCTCCTAATAAAGCCACAGGATGACACAAGACTTAGTCATCTGTAGTCTGTCTGTAACAGGCATTTCAGAGAGGGAAAGAAGCCTTTGAAATTGGATAATTTGATTTGCAATCAGGCCTAATTATTTTAAGAACACAGAAAACCTTTGGTTTTGGCAAAAATAATCATCTGGAATCCAATTATAGGAGAACAAGCCATTTTAAATATAATGAATGCCACACAGCACCAATAGGAAAACTGATGTCTTGGGGGAGAGAGCTATGTTTGAAATGGACTCCACCTGTCATTTTTCTTATTGCCATTTCTGAAATAAACAATTGTGCTCAAAGGACACATCACCCTAAAGGACAAATAAAATGCTTGTGACTGAAAATACATTCAAAACCAATGCATGATAGATAGTAATTTAAAAATCCTAGGGAATTCTTTCTATCTTCTCCCGAGTATTATGTAACTTTACAGCAGCAGAAAACACTTCAGGAAGGTAAATAACACTAGAAGAAAACATGGCTGTCTTCATTAAAAATGCAGATTTGATAGCATCACTATCACTAGTGAACCAATGTATAATTTGGAATTAAAACAGTTTAGATTAGCTAATGTTGTTAAAGGTCCTTCAGCTCTTCTCTGGGGTTTCTTTTGCATGCTATAATTTTTGGCAAATCTTTATAAATTGCTAATGATATTTAAAGGCTTTATCATTTAGCATATTGAGCTTATAAATGGGTGTATGTAATATGAAGAAGCAAGCCAACGAACTGGTCAACTGATACTCTGCTTCTTGTAGATTCACCATGGGAGAAGGCCAGTGCTACTTTGTGCCTATATAAGAATTATTCAGTGGAAGCCTAAAGGTTTGTTGCCTATGTAGTTTTGCTGGAGGGGGGCCAAAGACATACTGTATTATTTACAGAGTGAATAAGCTTTCCACATTTGTTCAACTAAATGTGGATAATTACCACTCATTTTAGGTTTTTCTGTATAAATGACACAGATGTCCAGACGACATATTTATAATTTCACCCCATCTGTGCTAATTTTTCTATAAATGTCCTTTTAGTGCAGCAATCATCCTGTTTTATCAACATTATCCACAGTGTTGAATAACATGCAAAGATGTGACTAATATTCAGCCATCATTAAAAGGAAACATACCCACCCCCACACCATCCCAGAGTCACGGCACAGTTGGGAATTTTCTGGAGTGTCTTCGTTGGCTTTGCTCTGGTGGGTTTCTGGGGCCGGCTTCCCTCAGCCCAAGACATCCAAGGCTGACACTGTGGTGCTGGAGGACAGCAGACAACAAATCCCCCCAGCATGTGCTCAAGGCGTTATGCAGCTACATGTATCTGGTTATCCAAAAAGAACCTGCAGAAATATATATGTAATTCTTTGGAAATTAAGGGCTTTAAGCCCTCCATTAGAACTCCCTCCTCTGCACATTGCTGGGTGGCATGAGATAGCAAACTAGAAACTTTTTTTTAAGTCCTCAAACTGGGACCCAACTTTGTGTGGTACCAACAGGAAAAAAAGCATAATATATGGAGACTGCTCTGCTGTCATTTGCTTCTGATATGCTTTAGGTGATTGGCTTTCCCCTCTTCTCAAAAATTTCCACAACTCACCATGCCAGAGGCAAGCTTGCATTGGAAAAGACCTCACAGTGTATAGCATAAAACCTGTTTTGAGGTCTATTTCAATAAATCGCCTCCAATTCATCAACTTTGCTCAGACTCACCCAGACAGATGTTGTGTGTATACAGTTATTAGGAAATTTATGTGGGAAGTAATCAATGGTCATTCAGAGAAAGTGTATTTCTAAATGAAACAACTAGGTCGTTTATAAGTTGTCCTGTTCTGTCCTCCAATTCCCAAAAGCCACCACTGTGATTTACAGTTTAATGACCGGGGAAAAAAATATTTCCAGAAGCATGGCCATATTAAATGATAGGAGCAAAAGAAAATAATCCAGAATTATAAAACAGCTAGGTATTTCCAGTCCCAACCTCAAAACCTTTTCTGTTAAATTAGCAAAAGCAATTGAGAAAATGGGGTCAAGACCTTCAAACTCGGTCTTATTTAAGAGCAAAACACTACAGCAGTGAAAATTCTAAATAGGGTAGAGTTTAAAATAGAAACACTGTTATCAGAATCACAGGCTTCTGAATGCCCTCCTACTTAAAGACATATTGAAGTATTTAGTAGTATTAAAGTACACTTTTCAAGAAAAGTAGTATCAAGCTTCATAAGGTAAATTTCTTCTGCTTCTGCAGGTTTTAAAGTTGTTTGATTATGTATAATAGCAGGTTCACTGGCACTGACTCCATTTTTCTCAGGAAGGAGTAAACTGTGTGTGATGGTGTAGTTCAGTCTAGTAAATAATGACTACACATAAATGAAGCAGTAGGAAAGAAACCACTGATGTTTTTCCAGTTTTGGAACTAGAGTTGTTCTTTCATATTTCCAGCGTAATGTGAGCACTCCCAGAACTCTACCTATACCATGTTTTAACAGCCTCTATGGAAATAGAAAGTTATAGGAATTCCTCCTTTAGATGAATAGGCAGGTGGGTAGCTGATCTTACTGAGATAAAATAACATAAATTCTGCAGTTTTTCCATTACATAAAATCCACATTTCAAAATTATTTTGGCAAGAAGGAATTTAGAATTCTCAAATGCACTTGGAAGGCCAGTGGCTGCTGATACCTGACACTGGGCATCTAAGGTCTTTCTTAAGGGGCTAAATGTTTTTAAAACTTCCCCAGATTCTAATATATTTTCTCTGTGTTGCTGCGAGTTAAAAGTCTCACTTTGGAGAATCAAACTTTTCCTACTAGTTGGGGTTTTTTTGTACCCTGATAGGCTTCCTGTATGCTGGTGTTTGTATACCAGTAAGATATACAGTTTCTGCTCCTGCGAGTGCTAGAAGCATATTGCTGGAAGGGTAAAACTGCTTCTTCCTATCAAAAAATAGGAAAAATATCAAAAAATCCTTTCTATCAAAAAGTTTTGGTCTGTAATGGGGTCAGAGGAAATTAAAGTAGCCTTTCATTCTGTGTTACAGGAACTTCCTCTGAAGTTTCAGACTACTAGACTAGGAGGCTAAATTCAGCAGCAGGGATGCCTTCAATTAACTGTATCTGTTCTATTTGTAGTACAAAGGATGTGAACAGCCTACATAGCTTAAAAGAAAGGAGGCTAAATAGACCTTAAAGGGGTACCCTGCATATAGCACTCTCAAAGGAAAGCAATGGGATCTCTGCAGTCAGAAGTTTAAGATCATTGCTAATGCAAAGACTTGGACTGAAATTATACGGGTGTGCTGTCTAGTCAATAAGACATCCAGGAAGACTTTCTATAAAAGAGGTTGCTCATAATGTAAAAGCACTCTGTTGAAAACAGTGGAAAAGTGAGCAATATATATGAGTTTTAGGCAGAATTATCAAGTTCATTTTAGAGGAATGCCTGGTTAGCTCGGGGGACTGCTGGTAATCTTGAGATTTTCATCTCTAGAGCACCAGTTTGAATTTAACCTGGTTGTTGATGCCAGTCAAAATACATTGTCCTTGTTATTAATCTATGTCAAATGGCTTTCCAATGTCCTTGGAAGAAAATCCAGAAGCTGCAGTTGGCACATTAAAAAAATTGACATAAAAGAATTGAATAAGCTTGGTGATCAACTTACTTCTTACCTTCTGCAAACTGACCTAGCTGGACATCTTTACAGGGAGACTGGCAGAAAGCATAGGGTATAAATATCATGTTCCTTGCCCCTTGCAATTAGCATAGGTCTTCAAGGTGTAATCTGACAGTGGAGTGAAGAAACTACTGAACTCTCAATAAAAGAAAAAGGAAAATGAATGAAAGAGGTACATTTTGTCATTGTTAGAATATCTAGAATCAAGAAGTGTGAAACTTCATTACATTTCTCCATGCTCTGGTTTTGATCATCTCAGGATGCACTATCTTACAGCGCCAAATTATTGAAGAATGACGTGGCTGGGATATGCCTCAATGAGACTGAAAGGATGGCATCATTGTCATCCCAGCCACATTATTTACAAAATCTTCATTTTAGCAGTCAGTCTGCTGATTCCATTTACACACACAGTTATTTACTCTTCATAGGCAGTAGGTGTGAGGAGACTTAATGAAGTATCCTACTCAGAAAACACAGACAATATGCACAGAGAACCAGTGGAACCACATTTCCCACTGTGATTGGATTTGACTTACAGTGACTTTTCAAAATCCCCATGAAAGTATCTCCAAATTTGAGACTCTGGGGGACTCTATCCCTTTCATATCAAGAGATCCTTGGCTTCAAGTGGTGTTAATACTTAGTGTATTAAGTATATAGACCATCATCTAGCTTTCTGAAGAACATGGCAGAAGTAATTTTTCATGATTTATTTGTCTTTGATGGTGGGTAATGTGGATATGGAAGATAAGGAATAAGATTGATTTTCGTTGATTACTATACCCCAGAAGGTCCAAAGAACAAGGAGAGCTAGATTCAGAAGTCAGAGAAAAGGCTGGCATCTAGTCAAAGTGAAAAAGAAGACTGTAGCACTCAAGCTTTGAATTTGTTTCCTATTGTTAGGAAATCACATGCCAGCACTAGAGGTTCCACAGTCCATTTGGTAGTGCTGGAAAGTGGAGGGATTGTGGATTCCAGTTTGTTTTGCTTAATCTAGCAAAATGTTAAAGGTGGCACAGAGATTGACAAAGTTTCCATTTCGATCAACCGAGCTACCCCATCATCCGTCTGTAGGCAACTAGATAACCACTGATGTCATTAGTTCAGACACATAATAATATGCAGTAAATTTTCTCTGTATTCAGTAACTGAGTAAGGTGAGGTTTCACTCCAGGGAAGAATGAGACAAGATCAAATTAAGTCTCTATTGGGAAAGATAAAACACTTAGAATTTTTATTAAGGCAGGTTAATATAACTACATTTAAAATAATTTTGCTTAGAACCAATTTGGGAGTGTATTCCAAGCATAGTATCATGAAAGGAAAATCAACATTGTGTGTCCCTTTGGTAGGGAGACTCCCCCACATAAATCTTGTCCGTAGAAGATGTTTATTTCAACAAAAATAGTAATCTTCAGTGGATTTTACTGGATTGAAGAGTAAATTACTTCTCCCAAAATTCTGTTTTTCACTAGATGTCTGTTTTTCAATGTGCAGTACTTTCTCTTCCAATAGGAGGAGGAGGGGGTTACCCATCTCTGCTGAAAATGCAACCTCTTACTGTCAGCATCTTGCGATGAAAAGCACTGATGCTGCAAACTTTCAAGTTTCATCCAATAGAGGCTAATTCCAAAGATACATGCCAGCTAAATTCTCACTAGAAAAATGAGAACTTTGGCATCATACATTGCCAAACTTTTCATTCTTAGAAACAAGATTGTGTGTGAGAAGATTTTGTAACTTAGTACCATATATCAGCTTTTATATCTGCAGAGATCCTATAAATGTTTCTGAAGAGCAGCATTGCTTCAATTGTGTTACCAATAGAATCCATCTCCTCTGTATTTTTCTTTCGTGTTAATGGTTGCTTTAGGGAAAAAAAAAAAAACAAAACCAAAAACCCCAACACCTTAGTATTTCAGCTAAGGATCTTTAAAGGCTTCAGTTACATTCTAAATGAGTTGCAAAATAAAGAATAATATTGAGGGAGAATATACATTGAGATTTTAAACATACTGGATTGTGTTTCTCTGTATCACACAGGATTTTTACTTCTTCTTTTTTTAATCAAAAATTTGCCCAAAGGAATAAATTAATGTATATGTCAAGAGACTGTCAGGAATCATGCAAATCAGATTTTCATCTAGATTAAGCACATTAACCGCCATATAAAATTACCAAATTATGAAAAAAACCCTCAAATATATTTCTTGGGTGTTCTAATTGCACATTAATACACAGCCCATTTCCCCCAATGAAGGGATTTCACTGAATTTAATGAAGTGTGAGTTTTGCAAACTGCATCCTTTCCAAACTGAAATCTCTGTAGCATCAGAATTATATTTTCCATCCAGTTATTCTGAGCCTTCTGAGTTCTTATACTCTATTCCTTGATTTCAGATCATCTGCTTAGTCAAAGACTCATTTACAGTAGCTCACTCCCACCATTCAGGTACAGTACAAACCACAGATGAGCATGGAGCTAAAGAAATTATGATAAGCAGCTACTAGAGGCTGGTGATACTACATTGCCAGGGCAAGAATAAAGAAGCTTATAAAGCTTTTCCAGGGCATTAGCTTTTTACCTTTTTTCTTTTAGTTCAGGAAACTAAAAACAAATATTTGAAAAAAAACTCCCATGTATGTAAGAAATGAGAAGATAAGAAAAAAGATGAAGTCTTATTTGCATTCTGCTTCAGTACATGTAAGTGCACTGGAAATTTTAAGACTTGTAATCACATGAAGTAATTGCTTGTAGCTCACAGAGCTCTGTGTCAGTAGCAAATCATTTTCCATCCTGAACTTTGAAATTATTTCTCCATTTGACTGTTAAAGTAGAAGTTAAGTTTTGTAATTTAATCAGAAGAAGGAGGGGCCATGCATAACGAGATAAATCTGAAATCAGTTAGTTCTTAAAAGTGTGTATAAAATTCATCCTTGTTGAAATACATGTGAGAGCTTATATTCACTTCAATGTAGCCAGAATTTCCCCTCAAGTTTCTAAATTCACAGATGTGTGACCTGTGCTTCTTTGCCTATAGTACACAAGACTGGTAATGGTAGATCTTACCAGATTTTTCCTTTCCAGCTCAAGTTTCTGAGGGTGAGTTTCAAAGATGGTGAGTTTTGTTTGCGTTTCTGATAAATTTCAGACCTGTGTAACAAAACTAAAATAAAGGAACACAGAAAGTCTAACATCGTGCCTACTTGGTCACTGGCAGGCAGTGGGGTTTTGTGTGTAGTCTCATGGGCATTGGGTTCCTGAGGCTGCATGACAGTTCTGCAGCTACTCAACTATGGGTCTGTTGAGCTTTCAACATGGCATGCCCAGCAAGTCTTGTGCCTGTCACAAGTCACCTTACCTGCTTTGCTGCTGTGGCTCACTTGCAGTGCTCACATTAAAATTTCTGCTGGTCTTTAGGAGATGTGGTGTGTACATCTTCAGGAATAAAAGTTCTGGAATTCATTGTGGCAGGGAAAAGTACTGTCATACTAGAAAAGTGCATTTTATTTACTACTTTTTGTAAACATCTGGCCAATATAAAACCTTTGGTTTCTGTGTGATAAAAGTTGTAGAACTGTGCAGATAACCTGAAGGTTTCATCTGCAGTGAATGTGCTCCATTTCAGAGCTCAGCTGTTTTAGTTCTTGGCTGCCGTAGGCTGAATCTGAACCTGGATCCAAGTACCAAAGGGACATCTGTCATTCCTGTGTTCAGTTACTCTTCCTGCTTTCTCTGGGTAGCAAAGAGAAAAACCCAACAGGATAAACTGGAATGCTGAGCTTATGTTGATGGCTAGGTACTGAGAATTAGAAGCTGAGTGCAGGGAATGTGGCAGGGAGCTGGAGAACAGTTGAGAAGAAAAAGCCCTTTGGACTAACAGCCATAAAACTGCTTTTTCCTATTCTTTAGTGTCTATTTGAAGTTAGTGCCAATTTAAAATCCAATTTAATAACTGTATTCTATTTAAATATACTTCTATGCAGTTAACATTTTCTCTTAAATTCTTTAGACCAGTTAACTTCTTATGAAATAAAACGTGAAGATGATTAGCAGTTGAGAACTTAGTCAGAAAAGCCAAAATATTCCTTTAAATGTAATTATTACAGACATCTAAGAATTCTGTTAAGGAAGAGGCTTGTAAAGCACATCAGTTGGATTGTGTATGAATGAACAAACATTTTTGAAGGAATAGATTGTCTCTGCAATAGTTTTCAGCTGTCAATTGATCTCTAATGTTATTTATGGTTTCTGCATTCCCCTACATGGTTTCCTGCTGAAGAATGGGGCTGTGGCATCCTGACCAGTGACTGAAAGCCACTTAGGGAATCTTTTTACTCCTTTAAGAGGTGTGTCTAATGAGGACTTTTCTGTGAATGTGTATGAATCTTCAGGTATAGCAATCGGTCTTGTATTAAAGAAAGTGTTACCTGTAAGAAGGGTGGAAAGTATGTGACTGGTTTTGTGTTGATTTGGGGGCATATTTTCCTTTCTTATGTTTCCTTTAAAGAGAATGGGCAAGAGAAGGACAGAAGAATCATGTGTCCAGAAGATGCATCTCAGGAGAAAGCAGACAGCCAGAATGGTTCTTACTTTGTGACTTTTGGGAAAGCAGTTAGGATTTTTTGGGATAATGAGGTGGCCATAACCTATCTGATGCTCATCCTACTCCAGATAGGTGAGGAAAAGCTGTGCAACTAGGGGTTCTCAAGAGCACCCAGCCATACTGTACTCTTTGCTGTTCATAAACAGGGTTTCCCTGGGAAAATGGGCCTTAGAGGCATTGTATACCCGGATTGCCCTAGCTGTGACTGTGTCAACTAGGAATAGAAAGTCTCTTTTTTGTGTAATTCTCTGTAGTCTCTTGCAACGATCAGGAAAATGCAGTCTTAGTTTATTATAGGCACACATCACTATTCACACAACCCACATTAAAAATGTTTCTGTTTTCTGGCTTTTTACTCCCTTGAGATATAGAAATATCTTAAAGAAGGCAGTAAAGCTGTGTCAAGGATTCATGCTGTGCTCTGCAATGACATGAGCTCATTCAGTGCTGGTGGCAGCTGATTTGTATTGATTGAGACTTCCTACATGTTGAACACAGGCATAATCTGTGCTTGTGCCAGAAATCATTGTTTCCAACCTGTACAGTATAATCAGTTCCTAATGCCTATGACCTATTTTTAAATCTTTGTCTTTATAGCTGCTTATGTGCAATATTTATAGAAACACCACTGAAATGGTCAGTAACAGAAGTGCACATAACAGCCGTGTAGCTCTCCCCATTTTGTGGTATATTCTTAAAATAGACAGTGGTACAGCTATTTGTTGTGCATGCTTACTACTCAGAGCAAGAAATCGTATCTTTCATCATTTATCCACAAAGAACTGCTGTGCTCTGAATTGTATATAGCTGCTTCTGTCGTTTGCATACCTGTCTGAGTAAATGATATCTGCTCTGTATCTTTACTTTTGTGGTAGAGCTGACTGCTCTGTTTAGCTGTAGTTTGCCATTGAAACTGCAAACTAAAACATGGTGGGAGAATACTGTCTACAGATGAAAGTGCTTATAAATTAAGCATGCTGTACAACAGATTGTTCAGATTAGAGGCCATTTTTTAAGCTTTAAAAGGGTCTCATAATAGAGATGATATTAAGTTGCACACAAACTACACTGAAGTTAGTAAGACCCAGCTGTTTGCTAACAGCATAACAAACAACACACTGTGGCAGTTTAATCCAATGAGGGATTAATTAATATGATCTGAAAAGAAAATCATATGGTAGTTTTCAGAAGGGAAACTGGCATTAGAGAAGACTTCCATATATATAACACTGCACTGTAGCATTTCTGACTAAAGGAATATGCAGTAGTCACAAAAACTGCTGAGGTATTGGTTTAATAGATTAAACTGGCAATTGAAAGGTGTGGTTTAAAACCCAGACACACCACAAATTCTTGTTTATCAATCTTAAGATCTAGAATTAGGGAAAGTTACAGTAATCAATCAGGTTTTAGTATGTATATGCACAAATATATATGCTTAGATGAGAAAGATTGCAAAATGTCCATATTAGGGAGGATACACTCTCAGTGTGAATAAATACGGCATCTGCCAGTAGATTTGTCACTGCCATTGCTCTGTAACTCTGCCCCTGCAGAGGCAGGGAGAGCAGAAAGGAGGCCCCAGCTTCCCTCTTTTCTGAACACACCGAGTAGCCTTACTTTTAGGGGATTGCCATAGCCTGGAAAGTATTGCAGACTGACTCTAAGCAGGACTTTGCTGAGAGCGTGGGTCAGAGGGGCCAGGAGAAAGGTTAGGAATTAACATGAAAGGCACAGATTTTCTTTTCAAATGCTTTTTGTCTCTGTAAATGTTATGAAAACTTGCCGATGTCTTTACATCTGTTTGACTGAAGGCCCACCCCAGTTTACATGAGATGAGGTTAAACGCATGGCTTCCCTCAGTGCCTTTTCACCCATTTAAGCATTTCTCTCTGAAGAGATGATCTGCTTTATGAAAATGTGCTTCTCGCAGTAGAATCGTAGATCAGCAAAATAAGTGTGAAATAGCTATTGGACTAAGAGAAGAGTTTGCTGGCGAGTACTCTGGTAAAGGTTAGCAGCCAGCTGAAGGTGGCTGAAAGATGTGATCAACATCTGCAGGAATTTCAAGTGAACCTGTGATCCTGATTTACATCTTTAGGCTGAAGAGAGACTTAAAACTCGTTGTCCTTTAAGATGTGTTACTATCACATGAGAAGGATACTGGCAACTGGCGCATCAGTATAGATAAACAGTTGGTGGATGTGTATTATTTCAGTCCAGTTTACCCAAACTTCCAAGTCTGCCATAGTGCAGTGTTCATTAGAGCCATCAGCCTTACACTAGCAGTCTGTAGTCCTTTCACATTACCCTATCTTAATAAACTGTGGGAAGTTCTCATGCTCTGTCCATTATTCTCCATCTCACTTACGGGAACCGCTTCTGCTATGTGTCCCTTATGGATCACGAAGAGAGAAATTATTTCAGTTATTCCCCTGTCTTACCATGTATGCTGGTGCCATAAAGCTAGCTGTAAGCAAGTACAACAGGGAAATTGGTATGTCAGTGGGGGAGCAGAGGTTTGTCTAGCAGTGCAGATCCCCTCTTCACCCCATTGCCCCTCACATGCAACCCCAATGGCAGCCAGCCTCAGCAAAACAGTTGCAGTTTAACAGCCCTGTGGCTGGCTGGCTGAGATTTCTTGCCAGATGGTTTTCTTTACTCAGATTGAAACTAGCTGAAGTCTATTAGCTTCGTATTGGTGGCTCTGTCTTTCACAGGCTGCAAGAGCGGTCGCTGAAATGGCTGGGAGGTTGCTACCGGGAGTTGTCGGTATCAGTTACTGTGGGCATTTTTGATCTCAAGTGGTGCTCCTGTGCTGTAGGAGTTCTGCTTAATGTAAGAGTGGTTTTATCGTTGCTGAATGAAGGCTGTTCCCAAGGCACTACGCTAGCCCAACTTGACAAGTTTTAAAATAGTGTTCATATGGTGTTAATTGGCTTAATTATATTAAGTACAGGATTATGTTTTACTAGCTAATTGTGGGATGTAGGATTCATACTCATCCCTGAAGAAATAATGCCTTGCACTAGCTGCTTACACAGCTCCTGCTTGTTTCACAGCACTCACACTCGCTTCTTACGGCCTCTGATAATACATCTTGGTTTATTGAAGCAATTGGGGCTACTGCTGGATGTATCTCATGTGACTGACGTTGACTTACGCTATGCATTCTTCGAGTGACTTCAGCCACTATCTCATGTCCTTTTGTAAAACAAGACCAGGGAGCTCCCCCTTGTCTCCAGGGAGAGGATTATGACAGCAGATCTGTCATGGTCTGCACCCCGCTTGGGAGGGCTGGCGGGAACTGCTGAGAGAGGAGGTGTGCAGCTTACGCAGTGTGTAGCAGCTTAGCTCCCTGAGGTGTAATTTTTAGCTCTTCTCAGATTTTGTAATAATGGTTATACTTGAGCCATTTTTCTCTGGCTTTCCATGCTAACCATTAACTGGAACATTATATAAAAAGAAATACTCTATTCCAGTATGATCAAGTGGTGCTTTGTTGTTCAGCGTCTTGGCATAGCCTTACGGTGTCCTTTTCTTAATCCAGCTCTCTCTTTCTCTCTCTCTAAAGTTCAAATGTAAACTTCAAATAAAGCTGATGTTGCTTTCTTCTTAGTTGCTCTTCCTTTTTAGCTTGATTGTTTTATGGTAGCAGACCCCAATGCTTCTGCAGCTTTTGACTGAATTTTGTGTGTTTGTAGCATGTTTTAATAGTAAAATAAAATAAAAAATATTAAAATTAACATGAATATAAAATATGTAGATTTATAAAAATATAAGTATAAATGTAACAAAATTTCAAGAATTTAACTTTTAAGGGTACTTTTCAAATAATATTACTTTCAAGTAGATAACTTATTTCAATGGCTCACAGAGACATGGCGGAGTTATGTTATGGCCAAAACAGTGTTTTGAGAAGAAACCCTCACAGGTTTGTGTTTTTATTCTATTCTTTTATGGCAGTATAAGCTACAGATTCCAAAAAGCCTAAGAAAACAAGTTAAGAACATACTGTGCTAGCAATTACAGGTATTTCGATGCATTAATCATTTTACTCAGCAGCTCCAGTAGCATGTTGATACTTCTGTACTCAAGAGACTGTGGTCAGTCCCTGGTGCTCAAGGTTGGGCTAAGGACTGGAACCGCAATCATTTAGCAGGAAGTTTATACTGGTTCAGGCTGTGCCTTGGAATATTGGGTAGCCTACTGTGGAAAAGGAAACCACAGGGAAGGGATGAAAACAGCTCTGTGTGCCCATGCCAATATATACCACTGGTTCAATGACTCTACTAGCAAAGTTTCACAGTAGAAAGAGGTACCAGCGACTGTTACATAGTCAAAAGTGGTACCTGGAGGTGATGGTGAAGAGCTTATAGAGAGCATGGGAAGGGAGCAAAATGCAGAGTATCTGTCCAAAACACACTCAAAAAAAAATCTGATTTTCATTCCATAATCTCCTTAAATATGGTTATGTTTGGAGGGGTTTTTTTGCCACAGTTCCTTCACTGTTTTTACTGCCTGTGCTGTACTCCTCTGTATTCTTTCAGAAGGTTTATATGTATTTGAACTTTTCTTTTTCCTGAAAGTATTGCAGCATGCACATAGGTGGTTTAGCTTGAGCAGAAAAATAATGAGATGAGAATAATAACTATGCATGGAGTGAATTTGTGGGAAGTGGATTCCTTTAATCTTGCTGTTTGGGGTTTTTTTACAAAGTACAATATATCATCTTGAAAATACTTTAACATGGAGGCGTCTGCATTACAGGAAGGAAGAAGTGCTTGTATAATCCAATGTGACAATAATAGGTGAGCGGACAATCATTTATCATGAAATAGTTGCAGATGTTTCGTGGAAGAAAGTCAGTTTTGACATTTATTTATGAATGGTCAATCGGAAACTGTTTATCATGTAATACAGTTATCTCCAAACATTCATCTTAAATACCTTTTTGCTTTCTTCTCTTCTTTTTGGCAAGTTCATGTTAGGATCAGTATATCTTGAAAGGCTAACTGCATTAATGCCTGTCTTTGAAGGTTTGGGGGTTTTCTTCCTTCTGGAAACAACACTGTACATACATTATAGAAATCAGTCTTGCTTTCTTGAGATATGTTTGTGTCTTTCTACCCTTTGTTAATATGATTCTCATTTAGAAACAGGAACTGTGAAATGTGCTGAGGAATAAATAGATCTCTTCTAAGAGTAGATATTCTCAAGGAAGAGCAAAGGAAGTGAATTGTGTAAATTCTTAGAACCAAGTAACGTTTACTTCAGAAAAAGACACACTTCTCAGGTCAGAATGGCTTTTGCTTTACAATTAAGTTAGTTTCCTCTCTCTTTATGATGATGGCAGTTTCTGCAGATGGGAGGTTGCAGAAGGTAGCTGTTTGAGTGTATCCACCAGCTTAATGTCAAAATTGAAAAAGCCAGCAGAGTTCTAAGCCTGGGCGGGCACTGAATTGAAGCTTCTGTCATGTGAGCCTGCCTGGAGTTATCAGGACAATCTGGTTGCTGTAGTAGTGTTTTGAACTCAGAAACACGTGGAGCTGAACACACACACATGTGGAAAACATGCTCTGTAAGGTCTCAGCAGAGGGCTTTATTTAAAGGGATGGAAAGTTTAGTGGGTAATTTTCCATCTAGTCTCCCTCTTTCATTTGAGAGAAAGACAATCAGCAGGTCCACACTGGAAAGGCAGAAGATAGCTCTGAAGAGGGTGAACACTACTATGAGATCTCAGAAATGATTGAAGTGAGCACTAGTTTCTACGTGCTGTGCTCTGGAGTCAGTCCATGTGGGCAGCCATTATTCAGGAACCCACTGAATTGTCATCTTTTGTGTAGTTCACACACAAATGCTTTCTTAGGACATTTGGACTGTAGCAGATAACTGTATTGAGCTGCAGGATTTTCACTCAGTTCTGGAAATCTGGGGCCTTTAGTCAGATTTCTGAATGATTGGCAAGATTTTCTGGTTGTGAAAGGCCATTATTGGATGAAAGTTGTAAGGTGCAGTTTCAGTGGGTTTTTCTGAGGATTTGAACAGCAGAAGGGACAAAGTTTATTGATTTTTTTTTTATTATTGTTTAATTTAGTGTGATATTAAACTGTGTATCTGGATACATATGTTGTGTCTTTTGGCTGGCATAGAGGAATCAAAAGCTGAATGTCCTGTTGCCAGACATCATTTCCAGTCAAAAATTACACTTTGCAATAAGATAAATTTCAAGTGGCTGGCAACAAAAATTACATCAGGTGGTTCAAATGATCCTTAAAGATTTTTTTTGTTAACCGTTTACTGTAATAGTTTGGCCCTGTCAACAGAAAGGGTGATTGATCCCACCCAGTAGCATTGGTGAGATCTTCACCTTATGCTACAATAATATGCTGTCAATATAAATGTATTTGCACAAAATTGTATCATATTTGGCCATATATATATATATTTGTCATAGACTAACAAAGAATCCTTGGTCTTGTTCCAAGGAGTGCAGGATACACAGTTGTTCAGCCTTGTGACCCCAAGTCATGCTTTATGGTATTTGATTTCCATACCTTTTTAGAGGTGGGTGATAAATATAGCATGGCACTGTCTGAAGTCAGCTTCCTTGTAATTAGTGGTGAGATCTCAGCAACTTCATCCCAGTCTGCAACTAGTCTCCTCTTCATCAGAATGTCCTCCAAGACGAGGTGAGGCAAGCTCCTTAAGATAGTGCGAGTTCTGGAAATGGATGTTTTAAGGGGGTAGTGGAGAGTGACGTTTGGTCATTTCCCATTTTTAAGATCATATGCTAGTTTTTTATCGTCTCTGCCATGGAAGTCGAGCCATTCATTTTACCTGTAAAATGAAAAGGCATTTGAGGTGAATACTTGAGAAGCTCTATTGCATGTGTGTTGACTATCAATTGCCTTTTTCTTTTTTTTCTGGCAGATATAGGTGTGATTGGAAATTAAATGGAATTCTGTGGGTGCATAAGCGAGCTCTTTCTAAACCAAGAGCAGTTTGTCACTTTGGGGCTCTGAGTTGTGGAGAAAGTGAAAGGTAATAGTATTGGGTATCAGCTTGGCTTTGTGGTGTTTCATCAGGTGCACAGCTCTCAACTGACAGAGTAGTACTCACATACTTGGAATGAGTGAAATCAATGG
Organism: Strigops habroptila; assembly: GCF_004027225.2. Lineage (NCBI taxonomy): Eukaryota > Metazoa > Chordata > Aves > Psittaciformes > Psittacidae > Strigops > Strigops habroptila. The sequence goes on from NC_044277.2 coordinate 128,949,168, forward strand.
CATCTCCATTGTCTGTATGTATTTCCAGACCTCCTTTCCTTCACGTAGTCTGACTCTTGGTCATTATCTCCATATTTATGCAGTGTCCAGACCCTATTACTCCTGTACTTTCTGCAGTACTTCTGTCCACAACGTTGAGTAGTTAGTGGATGTGTAGATTTTGTGGTAGTTCTAGGAAATGGTGGTCTGTGTTGGTGAGTAAGGGAAAGTCAGTTTCATGTGGTATATTCATCACCTTCAGTTCCTAAGACATTGCATAAAACATGCTTTGTGGATAAGCATGGTCTCAGCATTCGTTTAATGAATTAAACTTTACAGTCAGCAGAGAGGGTGCTGGGCTAAGGTTGACTACAGCGAAATCCATAACAGAGTAGAAATTTCAGTTCAGGGATTCACTATCACATCCTCATTAAGGGAAGAAAACCAAACGCAAGCATATCTAAAGATTAGTGTAAATAACCTCATTAGCCAAAATAAATTCCTGTTTCTTAGCAGCATGATTCTAAGAAACATAAATGTGCATGGCATAAATATAAAAAGTCATGGAAAATGAAGTTGTACTTTCTGGATGCATCAGAAATTATTTTTATTTTGTTCTTAATTCTCTTAGTGTGTTTCATTCTAGTATTTTCAATAAACTACAACTGAAAATCACTTCCTGGTAGCTTTTGAAATACTTTTGAGTAAGTAAGAAAGAGGAAACCTCAAAATTAGTCATATTACTGCTGTCAGGAAGAATTTTTAAACTTATGAGAAAGAAAACAAGTGATACTGAACAAGATAACCTAGTAAGGGATGCTGCTGCTGCAACTAAGATGCTCTGTTGAAAATCTTGGGATCCAGCCTGCTGCAGTGCATTGATGAGAAGGTTCCAGGGTAGATTCCAGTTTGTTTCTTGTTAAAGTGAACATGTTAATGACTTCTGTATGGTACCAAGGTGTCTCAGTGCTTTGCCTTAAAATCAGTATTACAGCCTTTCCATGGCAAACCTTGAAGTAGCTGTGCTCCCTTCTCCCAGTACTTAATATGCAATGCCTGCTGCAAGAATCCAATAACATATTGTTATTGCTGTCTCACTGATCACAAAAAGTTCTGCTTAAAGTGCAGAAACTGAGCGCTTACTTTCGTGTTGCCTCTTGTATTGCAGAATTTTAGTTTGTAATGACATTTCCAGACAGGTTCAAAAGCTCAGTCAACAGGACTAAATGTGCTTCTTATTGCAACGTGATAAGATTTGTTCATCTTAACTCTGATGAGAGGGAACTTCTACTCTGAATGATTAATGTGGTAAGTGGGGGGTGGGGGTTTCAATATTGCTTGGGTTTATTTAAATGATTAGGCTGAGATTCTCAAAGGACCCAAAGAGTTTCTTGAAGAGTAATTTTGAGTGCTTGGCTCCATTCAAGCAGTCAGTCTAGTGTGCATGTTCCAGGCCTGATCTGCAGATTTCTAAAACTTGAGTTTGAAATTTGGGAAGAGGTCCTGCTCATTTTTGTAGGCTTCTTAATAGGAAATCTAATTTCTGGGAAAGCTTGCCTGAGAAAGAAATGCTCTTTTGAAACTGAAGAAATGCCCACTGGCTTGACTGACTTTCTGCATGTCAGATGAGTTGAGATGAAGAGAGAAACAACTAACCCACTAATAAGAAATGGATCTACTGAAATATGGAAACACAAAAATGGGTAATGACTTTTGGATTTCCAGTTTTCTGAATTGTGCTTGCTGAGCAGCATCAGAATTGTGTAGCATTTTTCTGTGGTGGTTGTTTCTTTCGATGTAACAGATGAAATTAATTTCATTTATTTCTGAGATAATACAGAATGCAGAACTGGTTTTTTGGTATTTATTTAGAATAATAATGATGGAAAATATCTCCAGCTGATGTACTGGAGAAGGTTGCCATTATCTTAATAATTCCTATAGTTTGCTTTTCCAATGCTGAGAAATTACCAAGATGAATGTTTGACAGAGTGATTAGAAATGTTGATTTCTTCCCTATACTCACTATCATAAGTCCATAACTCTACTTGCCGATTAAGGTGACTAAATCATAAATAAATGGAAGAAAACCTATTGAATTTACAGTTTTGAGTTCAGGCATCATATGTCTGAAAGACGAGTGTGGTAGTGACTTGAACTCAAATAAAGAAAGAGTAGCAAGTTGGATAGAAATATGAATGTCATTCTGATTATGTCATTATCTTTTGATTCCTAAAAATCTTATTAATCTGAAGCCATACAGGAAAATTATAGCAATAAGAATTTTGTTAATGAACATTTAAAGCAAAAAAGGTGATTTTCTTGTCTCAGTGAACAGAATCCCAGTTAAGCATGTTTCCATTATGTTTGGAATCCACATATATCTGGATATAAACTATGTTATTTGTTAGTGATTTGTTCCTTTCTCAGTGCTTTTTCTGTTCATTCTAATTCTTCGGTTGACCTGAAAGAACAGATTGACTCCCTCTGGTGGCTGAAGTCATGTCTCTGCAGTTCAGAGGGAGCCTTGCAGAGATCCCTTTGGTCTGGAGAGCACAAAGCGTGAATAATATATTTTAACTTTAGTGTTACATCATTATAAGAAAACAGCGATAGCTTTTTTTTCTGTCATACAGAGTGTAACGTTAGTGGTAAGTTCCTTTTGCTATCTGAAATCTTTTGAATTTAGGGCAGATATTTACAGCACATGTTTTCAAGGAAACAAAGTAGCTAGTCAAAATAAAGTAAGCATAGATATGGACACAGCTGAAATTGTTTACTGTGGTGAAAAGAGAAAAATAGGAAAGAAGGAATTTAGATAATAAGTAGTGTAATAATGATGATGCTAAGTATGTCCCAGAGTTACATGAACAACATATTAAGTATCTAATTCAGGATTTTTTTTCAGCTCAAGAGCATTGTCTGATTTTAGAAGTAAACATCTAAAAGTTCGTATTCACCAGAACACCCTTTTGTTATAAAATGGAAGAGTCCTGCAATGTTTAGATTACGGCTATGAGCCTTAGATGTCTGTCTCCTATTTTCAAATAATTCCTCCAAATCCCAAATGGCAGAAGATGAGAGAGAGACTTTTTGTGATTGCTTACTGCAAATTATTATGGTTTGTATCTATACACTATAAAGCCACAACTGTCTTCACAGTAATGAGACAAAAATGTAAGAAAGCATCGCAGAAGATTGGCATTCCCTTGCTTGTACATTCATAATGCTTTTTGTATATTTTACGTAATCTTTTTTACTGGAGTGCCTGCCTTATGTAATGTCTTAGTAATGGAAATGAGGCCATCTGCATGGTAGTCAAGGTTGTTCCCTGAAAGACATATCTGTCTGCAGCAGAAAATGTATTAAATCACGACCTTTAAAACCTCCACAACCCTTTCATCAAGATCTGAGGGATCTTCCTTAGAAACTCCTCCTAACTTTTTTTAGAGCAGCCCATATTCTGCCTATGGACATTATCCATCCAACTTTGGGGCTTGACCCATGCATAATATTGCCATCAGCTGTATTGCCATTGTTTGTCCCTTTTCATATTCTGCCACTCCTAATTCAGTTCTGCAGTCTAATAAACTCTACCCTTTTTCCTTTGCTTTGCATCATCATTGGGGCCATATCTTTCCCTTTTATTTTCCTGCCTTACCCATGTTTTCTCTATGCACGCTGTAATCTCTTCTGCTCCTAGATCACTAGGCAAACCAGTGATCTAGTATTACTTATTCATTTTATTTCAGTCACTGTACAAATATAGTAGGTGTTTTATGTGACCAAAGGAAGACAGATTCTGCTGAGTATGCTGCAGTCCAAGGCAACGTGGTACAAAGGGGAGTAGAATAAGAAAAAATATATAATACAAAGAAACACATTTTTGCTAATAAACATCTGCAGTTGTTAATTTTGCAAAGGTTACATGAGAGTTTAATTTCTGAGCTAACGTAGTAGTATTGTGTTGCCAGTCTCTGACTGGCATCTCATTTACTTTTCATTAGAAAGATTCTTTAAAACATATAATTATCCTTTTGTTGGGTTTTCCCCCTCCTCTGTGGGAGATTTCAGTTCCGTCTTCACTTTTTGTGTGCTTGGGATCAAAACCATTTTTAAGCCCTAGCTTGTCAAAGATCAGGATGTTCCATAAATATTTATTAAAAACATTGGAAAGATAGAAGGTCTTTCTTGATTTCCTGGGTATAATAGAGATATTGTGAGCTTTGTAAGTTACATGTACATGATAGTTTTTGCTCTGCAGTAAAAAAAAAAGGAAACAGAAAGCCCTAAGTATTGTAGCATCTTGGGAAGCGCATAAAGGTACAAAGATAAAAAAACCCCAAACCCCTAGGAACTGGAAAATATTCTTTTCAATGCATTTTGGGGATTAGTCATCTTTTTCCCTAAAATACAAAACTGACAACAGTTCCTTGAAAGATGTACGCTGTATGTTGCCTTCCAAGGGTTTCATTTGGAGCACTGGCTGTCACACTCCTGGAATAGCAAAGCTATGTGGGGATACTTCTTCAGCAAACCTCCACACACTGATTTGCCGGGAGCATGCTGCCTTATGACACTTCAGGATGTACCTGCTGGCATGTCAAAATGGTTTACCTTTGATATTCTGACTTCAAGCAAGAGCTTTTCCCCCTCTCCTCTTGCTCTGTCATCCTCTTGGGGTTAGAATAGTGATATCCCCACAGCTGGGAATTATTCAGCAGGTTCTAAACTTGACATTGCCACCAACATGCCTGCAGCATTTGCAGGTAGAGAAGAGATGAAAGAAAAGTTAGTGAAGATCATATGTTCTGGATGTATTTGGTACCACTTGTAGCAGCCTCCTGTTGTCTCTGAGTGGGGGATGAGGCAAAGCCAGTAGCAGGTTGCTGGAACCCCTCATGGTGCCCTCTCAGTCATCCTTAGCAACCTGGGGGACTTCGGGCACTGTCTTTTAATGTATAATAATACTGACACAATTACAAGCATATTGGCTTTGTCATATGTATGTAGCATCTATCATTATACCTGTTTTAAAAAGGAAGGTGAGAGGAGTCGATCATGTAATTTCTGCTCTTTGATATTTCATAGCATTTCCAGATATGATTTAAGAATTATTCATGCATACAGATTTAATTCACACATGCTTTCATTTTAATTAATTAATTTTAAGGCTTTAATGAACTGACCAGCTAATAGTGATAAACTAGCACCTACTGATTTGGAGACATACCTTCTTAGTTTTGCAACCACTAAGTGGTGCTGCCACCAAATCAAACCTTGTTTGGCTTCAGTATAATCATCTTCAATATGATCTCGCTGACAGTAGTACTGATCTGTGCACAGAACATACACAGCCAAAAGAATGCTATTTTACATTCTTCCCTGTCATTTCTTGTGCATGCATGCCATGGGATGGGCACGTTATGATTGAATAGGTTAACCTGATACCATGTATCAGCAGCATAATTAACACTGATATACTATCACTATTTAATAGTATGACCACTGTGTCATGGACTTTGGAACTGAAAAGAAAATTATGTAAAAATTCTACATTTTTAACTCTATGTGCATTTATCTTTGCCCTGTTTTTATCTTGCCTGCAGAAGTAGTATCTAGAATTTAGGATATTTGGATTCCATATATCAAAAGGGCATTTTCTGGAAAGTGACAATATGCCTGTGTGCTGATGGGTGTAGAGAATGTGTATGTAAGAGTTCTCCTAGCCGAAATATAAATAAAGTCAGTCAGAAACCCAAATATAGCTCAGCTTGGATTTCTTGATAACGAATCATCCCAGGTTTGAGTTTAAAAGCATCTCACATTCTGATGTGATTTATTGGGCGCATTTGCCTTTATTCCTGTGGCAGAAGTGGTTTGCCTGATGTTTGCATGAACTCTGGCAGGCTCGTAGGTGGAACTTTTGCTCATATATTCAGTAGAGAAGAAACAATGAACACTGTAACATTTAAAAACTTCTTGGCTATAACAAATTAGATGGCATTTATGTTTGTGTTTGTTATGACTGTTTGGCTCAAAAAGCTATTTGCAGTGAAGGAATCTGATTTTCGTAAATCCATATAATAAAGCCTTTGATTTTTTACAAAAGCCAGCTAGCTGTAACTTCAGCGTTGGTATTTCAAGGCCTCTCACTGATATTTTAGAAGTCTGTGGTTGTTTGAGCTTCCTTTCCAGGCCCTGGGGAAATAAGAGAATGGTAAATCAAAGCCCAGATCTCTGTTTGCATTTATTTTACTTCTCATTATTACATGTATGCAAACACTTAAAAGAAATAAGAGGGAAATAAGGGAAAAGGTATAATGATAAGATCGTTTTTATAGAACAAAGGGGAATACATTTCTAGTCTATTTTATTACGTTTCTCCTTAATACTATAAACTCAATTGAGTGCCTCATCAGGTTTGACAGTTCACTTATACTTCTAATTCAGTGATAGTACTGTTTAAAATAATTACTGAGTCTTGAAGGATAATCCAAGAAAATAACTGGAAAGATTTTTTTCTGATCTGAAATGTCTAAATTTCTTGTGTTTTGCCTTCCCAAGCAAGGAAGCTTTATAAGTACAAATTGCAGTCGAGTACTTAACTGCCATAAAAAGTCATCGTGTTGCCTTTGAGAAAAAAAAAATCTTCCATTTGCATTTGCTGTCTTCTTTCTGCTTTCCTTGCCTGTGGCAACTGAAATCCAGAGTATGATTGAGGGTTTATAATTGATGTTTTCAAATATTTAATAACATTCAGTAAAATCTAAGTGACACTTTTTTTTGCTTGAATGCATCCTTTAGTGTAACTGTGAGAATGGAGAAAAAATTCTGCTGGTTTTAAATATTGGAAAAAAGTTTTATAAGTGTCATCCTAAATGTGAGTGATTTTGTCCCCATATTAGCATGAGATGCTCTCAAGGCTGTCTTCTTTCACTCCTATACTCCTGAGAGAAATTCTGCATCAAGCTTCTCAGGTGGCATAGAGATGCTTTGCCTATATTGAAGTTAACAGAGGAATGACAGATTATGCCATCTGAGGATTGAGGTACAAGATTTTAGCCACCAGAGCTGGGATGATAAAAGCATCCCACGGGAGGTACCCTGACCTCTCACAGTTTATTGATCATCTGACTCATGCTTCTGATGTCACGAGTTATCCTTAAAATTTCATCTTGCTCCTACAGCCTGCTGTGCAGGCCTTGCCGTGGCATAGCTTCCCTCAGAAAGCCACGAGCCACCTCTCCTCTGGGGAATGGACTCTGGATTAGGATATTTTTCCCCAGGTTTGAACGCTGAACAATTGCTGTGTGTTTTTCATGCCAGACTCCATTCTCTTTAGTCATGGCTATTCAAACCCACGTTGCTCTCTTAGTTTCCCAGCACCATCACAACGGACACATTGCTCCTTTGTTAGCTATTTACACTGTGGCCTTTCTGCCACCTTATCAGTACACCAGGGCTGCTCTTAGATTGCAGAGTGAGCAATGCTCCTGTAACGCTGCTTCTCAGTAAAGAAAGCTCAGAAGTTTTAACTCCTTTTCATGTGCTCCATCTCTGGTCAGCTGCTTGTGTCTTATTGCCTGGCCAGTCCTTTTCTGCCCCATGTCCTGCCAGTTACTTTGTGTCTAACAGGCCTGCCAGGGTTACCCTCTTACTCTGTTCCTTATTCTTGCAACTTTCAGCCTCCCATGGTACTTCATTTTTTAATCTTTTCATAGACTTTTTCAATCTATGTTCAGAGACACTGATCAGACACATTTAGATCTCTTTTCTGTAAATTCTTTAGTGCTCTGATTATGTCATGATTGACTCATAGCTAATCCTGCAAAAAGGAAGTTTCTTCACTTTGTTTGAATGAAGAAACCAAATGGAGGCAGTTTCTTTTATATAAAAATGTGTGAAACTGTTCTGGTTTGTTTTCATTTTATGAAAAGCATATGAAAACTATGAAAAGTACTGTGCAAGTTAATAAGTAACTTTAGGTGGGCTCTGTTTTGTAGAGCAGAGTTCAAAAGAGTACCACTAGTATAAACAGCTCTCCCATTCTCTCTTTTTTTTGTAATATTTCACCAAGTTGATGTCTGGGGTAAGGTGTGGCCATTTCTTGGCAGAATGATTCTTCCAGATTTTACTTGGTTTGGTGTGGTTTCAGGAATATGCTTTTATTGCCTAATACTGGAATTGCTACTTGGAGGACCTTGTCATCTGTCTCTTGTCACATGTAATTTTAATTTAGCATTCCAACTTTTGTAGTCCTCCTTGCTCACTTCATAAAACTTAATGGCTTCTCCAGTAAAAGGCTGCCTTGGATGACCAAGGCTGGAGAAAGGCCCTTGCTGGCTTCACACCCTGTTCCTCTCTCCAGCCTTTTTTATTGCCCCAGCCCAACAGCCTAACTTGAGAAATGCCTTTGGGAAAGAGTTAGTTTGAATCCCTGAAGTCCTAGCAAATCCACACAGTTCCTTTAACGTTAGAATTGTCAATGTTCTAGGTGCACTGTTCTGGTAAGCAAGTCTACTAGAATTCTTTGTCGTTGCATCTCAAATAATGAATGGTGACTGTTCAGCTGGTGGCAGCATACCTTAAGTTCCTGTTTTTAGAGATGGCGTAAATGTCTGCAAAGACAGGTAACTGTCAACAAAAAAAGATTGCCTCTGTTGGGACATAATGGTAAGAAAGTGTGCTGTTGGAAGATTTGTGTATTCTAATACACCAGAAATTGAAACTAGTCAAGAGAAACAAAGCTTGAAATGCCACCTCTCAGTGGAAAACTTACAGTTTTTCAGCTATTTCCATTTAAAGGAATGGTTTCAAAAAGCAAAGCCTCAGGGTTAAACCAAGCTCTTCTACCTCTTTTCATATGTGCTTCAAGCATCTAAATCTACTCAACAAGCATGCTGTTTTGCAAGTATCTTATTTTCTTCCACAAAATGTCAGAAGCACTGCGGGAAGTGCCATCTATGGATTATAATTGATGTGGCTGCTCTTCTGAGCCTATTTTTGTTGTTATGTTTGAAGATAAAGGCAATCGAGTATTTATAGGAAAAATAAATACATATGCCTTTTGCAGTGTGTTGTAGCTGAAAATTAAATATTTTTCTACTCAAATTTTGGCATGTTTCCTGGAATCACCAAGTTTGCAGTAACGTTTTTAGTTAATATTCTGCAGCCTACTGTTGTGTTCACTACAGCTGACAAGAGCTCAGAGAGCTTGTCTTTATTTAACCTTAGAGAGGAATCCCTGGCTTGCTCTGTAGTCGGCAGAGCTGTAGGGAAAGATCTGGTCCAGACCGCAGTGGAGAGAGTGCAGGCAGTGTCCCACTCTGAATCATGCCTACTACAACCTCGCTCCAGTGGTGATACTGGAAATCCTGCAAAACAAGGCTCCTTAAAGTGAAGTTCTGATTAATATTTTCTTTCATTATCCGTTCTATTCCTTCTTTGGCTAATATCTTGGTGAGTCCTGTTGTTAAAGTTCTGCATCCCACGGCTTCTCATGATGTTTGGAAATTGAGGGAACTGATTAGAACATTCATTTCCTACTGGAAAATACATATATCCGTGTAGGGGGGTGTGAAAAAACATACAAAGCCCTGATGAGAATAAACATCCCACATCACCTTTGCTCTTTTGAGACTTAAAATTGCGTTGGGATGGTGGTGGGGGGGAGGATGCTTCAGCTGAAAGTCAAAGCTTTTAAAGACACTGATTCCGATTCTTTGCTCCATTACACATTTTTCACACTGTTGTAGCTCCACGAGGCTGCCTTGTCTCTTTCTTGTCAGCTGGTAACAAGTAAGGAGAATGTAAATGGCCTGTGGCATTAGGACTGCCTAACAGATAGTAGCAAATGATGCAGTTTGATTGATGATTTTATAGTTCCTTGTTTAGAATAATTTCATTGATGAGGTTGACTATTCAGCCAACTATTAGCTATTACAGTTTTAAGACAGTAATTACCCCCAAAAGTTAGTGTTCTCTATGTCAGCAGTTACTAGTAGCATTGGGGGGGGTAACTTTATTGCTTGCAATATTTATGCCAGGAAATAAATGCTTGTCTTTATCAGTAAACATTGGCATTGAAATGACATGAAAGATCATGTATCGATTTCTATGGGTTCAAGTCTAGAACTACCTTAATGTTTATTTTCACCCATGTTAAGGGTTAAGTTAAAGTTTAACTTGACGAAGTAGATATTCCAGAGCCAGATTTATTATCTGAGTGTGTGAAAATTCTTGAAAATGTGAATCTCACCAAACTGAGCCTGCTTTCAGTTGTACATTTTACTAATAGTGGAAGGAAATATCTGTTGTTAGAAAAATCTGGAGGCCTCCCCTCACACAAAGTGCTCTGAGAATGAAGAAGTGGGATGCTCCTCAGAGATAGGAAGTATAATCAGCCTGAATCACCATGCAGACTTGTAGGGGTGGATTTGTAGCCAGTATCTGCGGAAGAAACTGCAGCACAAACACTGTTGGGAACCAAACCCTGCAGGGTTCAGTTTGCAAACACTATTGCAAACCAGACCCTGCAGGGTTTGCCGAGCTCCAGTTACTATTATTGCTCCTAGTAAGGCTTATTATCCTGTCACAGAAGATGTAAGAAAATCCATCTCTCCACTTTAAACATGATAAGCCTTTGTCACCTACAACGCAATTAATGTTAAAAATAGAAGAGCGCTAATGATAAGATTGTGACTTGCAGGCAATGAGCCATTGTCCAAGTACCAGAGACTTATCTGGAGGGCCAGTCAACCTACGCGGTTTGCTGTCAGTTTGCTGATTGCCATTTCTCTCCAAGTTTGATGAAATATTCATGTCTTTGCTCTGCTCTCTGCAAGCACTATTGATTTCTTGTATAAACGTGGCTATATTTAGTCTAGACAAATGGAATGTGGATTGCTGCTGAATAAATGGGATGAAAGACTGGGGGTTTGCCTGTCCACTTCTCTTGGTTTGTGGCAATTATTTATAATTACCAGTAGTTTTTGTAAGTTAAAGGTGATTTTTTATAATTTACTGATTAGTCTTAGAACAAAAGTAAGCACTTAGACACAATCATTCTGTTGGGATAGCAGGTTAAGAAGGCAAACTATGCTCTGAGGTTTATGATAACAGTGACTACGATTAAAAAAAAAGGGGGGGGGGGGGGAACCCAACCCAGAAAATGGCATTTTTCCTTTTTTTTTTTTTTTTTTTTTTTTTTTGAGAAGGAAAGAATATGAATCAGTAGAAGAGATTTGGTGTCTCGTCTCTTGTTTTATAAAACTCTTTACTAATAGATTTGATCCTACAGTTATAATTCAGTTCTCCATTTTGCTGCAGTTTCAACTTTTGCTGCTTCGATTTTACTGCTTGCTAGAATATTTCTGTTTCATTTTGGTGTTCTCCTTGAAAACAGATACAGTGGTAGCAGAGCGAAAGGAGAAAATATGCTTAAAATCTTGTTCCCTAGTCATTTCCGACAGCATGTTTGTTTTCAGTTAATAATCTTTTCCAAAGAAGACAGGGGAGCAGTAGGAACAGGAGTGAATGTGTTTGTGTTCCACTGTCCTCTCGTGGATGGAATCAGAACTGCTGAGCTTTAGCAGAGACCCTCAGCTGCTATTTATTTTGCTCTTGTAGAAAGGTTCCTTGCTAGTTTTTTTTCTTTTGAAACAGAGTTACACTCTCTCTTCACTCGATGTGAAAACCTGAGCTTTAGAAGTATTGTATTGAAAATCATCAAATCTCGCTCTTCTGCTGCTCTTTAGTTCCTTTGACTTAAATAGACGGAAAAAGGATTCTTCATTAAGGACTTTAATGCTGGATAAACAATATCTTCCCTTGCTGCAACAAATTGGAATAATTTAAGATGTTTTTATTTTCTTACTGTATATAGTGTATTATGTCTAAGCCACTCCAGGCATGGTGTTTCCTTTCCAAAAAGCTATATTAAAACTTCTTGGTTTGTGTGTCAAATTATTTTTTTTTTTCTAATTTTATATGTGTTGTTCTTATGTATATTTACATGCAGTAGCTCTGTCACATTGGATAGCTCTTCATGTGTAAAACCATCCTCAGAAAATCTACATGCTGGCGTTGGAAAATCTCTTGCAATGCAATGCAAACTGGAAGGTTGTCATCTTACACTGAAGAAGTGCTCTGACTGTTTATTGTGAGGCATTAATAATACCTAGGAGAGTCTCACTAAATATTGCTCTGTTAGGCTGCGACATGGTTTTAGTACTAGGTTGCTTGTTAGTCTGCTTAGCAGTAATCAGGCAGTATTTTTTGCAGAGAATGGAAAGAAAGTGATAAGATTGCTTGTAAAATCACCAGTTGCTAGTAGGAATGCCCGAAGTCCGCATTGCCTTAGTATTTTGTTAGGTCTATACATTGAAGGAGTCTTTGGTTGAAATCGGTCTTTTCCCCAGTGGGAATGATCTGTATTCTCCTTCTCCAGCTATATTTTATATGTATATGTTTTGTTGTTTTCTTCCCACAGTGGATGTGAAGTCAGAGGTTCCCGTGGGATTAGAGCCTATCTCACCATTAGACTTGCGAACTGATCTCAGGATGATGGTTCCCATGGTGGACCCAATTATGCGTGAAAAGCAGCTACAGCAGGAACTACTTCTGATCCAGCAGCAGCAGCAAATTCAGAAACAACTGCTGATTGCAGAGTTTCAGAAGCAGCATGAAAACCTGACCCGCCAGCATCAGGCCCAGCTCCAGGAGCACATTAAGGTAGCAACATTTTTCATTTATCCCTCACTTTTCTGCAAACTGAATATGCTTAGGCAGATGTGAAAAGGGAACATACCTGAAAGGCTGGCTATGACTGAGAGATGGTATTTGAGTGCTTATTTCTCTGTATTTGGGTGATAAAAGCCTATTCAAGCAAAACTGCTAGCACCTACCAGTGAGTTGCTCACAGCAGACCAAGGCAGTACTATGAGAATCATCAAGATCATGAAGCCACCACATCCTCAGAAAATCAAACTACCTATTTTACAAAACTGTTTTTTCAGCCAGACTTCAATATGGCTTTCTTTTCTGTATGTGCAGTTTTTGAGTGTATTAAAAGACTGCTTTTTTGGGGTACTGTTTGAGTTTTTGCCCACAAATCAGATTGGTAGGCAAGCGCATAATATTTGCATTTGTAAAATGAAGGCAGGCCCTGAAACTGTTGTGTTCTCACTCTTCTCTGGGCTGCCTCTCGTAATATGTAAAAAGAAAACGATTTATGGGATTACATGCACTATGGTAGGATTGCTATAATGGATTTTGACTGTGAATTTATGATCTTGTCCTTCTTTTCATTTTTTCCTTCTGATCTACTTGCCATTATGCTACTGTGCTAAGATTCCACTCAATGGAGCTGACAAACGCAGCGGAGAACAGCAGCCAAAGTTGGGTCATGCACTGGCAAAGAACCTTGTGAAGTTTCCAGGCATTTTTGCCAAACGAGAAAGAAGTGAAACCAGAGCAGCAGGCTGCTACCTGACATTAGAGTTCATTTTAGCGACAGCCAGTAATGCGCTATCCTGCTTCAGACACTAGGGAAAGTCCGTTAAGAGGTGAACAGAAGTGTAAGCACAAAATCAGGCACTTGTACTTAGTTATTCAGGGGGGTGTTTTAGCCAAGAGTGACCAAGAAAACAGTGCAAACTGCACTTTCTCATGTCTTTTTGTTCTGTGCAAGTTACAACAGGAACTCCTAGCCATTAAACAACAGCAAGAACTCATTGAAAAAGAGCAGAAACTGGAGCAGCAGAGACAAGAGCAGGAGCTGGAGAGGCATCGCAGGGAACAACAGCTTCCTCCCCTCCGAGGCAAAGAAAGAGGCCGAGAAAGTAAGAGCCAATGTACCATGAATCCTAATAAGAAATTAATCTATTTCCCTTTGCTTTCTTCCAGCCAAAATGGATCATGAACAGGAACCTGAAGCAAGCCTGTTACCGTATAAAATACGCAACTAGAGAAGTTGAGGCTGTGCTTGCAGAAAGGCAGGGCCACCTCCTGCACCCACAGAAACACATTGTTGGGGTGTGTGCAGACTTGGCTGACTGCAGGAAAGCACACTTTGACAGACCTGTGTATATGCCTCTCAAGAATCTAGCTCTTTTTGTAAGGAGGAAATTTGAAAGCCTAAAGCTTCACTTGAGAACTTCTTTCTGCAGAGCTTGTTTCCCAATGCAGAAAGCACTACAAAACAGAAAAAAAAAAAAAAAGAAAAAAAAAGTTACATGCTAATTTGAGTGTTGTTTCAAGGTTGTAAATATAATGAAATATTTAAGAATATCTTTGGCTGAGGCTTTTGAACACTTTTGCTAGTACTTTTTCAAGCTACCTTGTGTTTGTTCTTGATGCCTTTTCATGTGGCCCAACTAAAAGTTGTTTCTAGCTCATGTATAGCTCTAAGGCAAATGACAGATATAAAGTATACTGCTGGGATTTGGTGCTCACTAGAGGGAGACAGATACAAATAATTCTCCTTAGTGAGGTCAGTTTAAAAATCAGGTTGAAGTACCTCATGAAGGTATTCAAAATGAAGCTGCCATGAGCAGATATTGTTACTTGCCCTGCTAAATGACGTCAAGAATTAACTGACAAAGACTGAAGCAGAAAAAACCCTATACATTATGTTCCTGCCTCTTTTTCTTGGGTGGAAAAATGTAGCAGTTCAACAGTTGTAGGTATACCATGTTGTAGGCTTTAGAAATTAAGGTGTCTATGGTAATTCTAGTACTTTGGTGAATGATGAATACTTGAAAGCATTGCCAACCCATCAGTGGAAAGGTGGCAGAAACTACAGGAATAAAAGGTTCCTGTAAGTTGTATTAAAAATCAGCCTCCATATAAAAGTTTGGCTTTATTAGTGCTCCCCTCAAAGGAGGAGCAGTGAAATTAATGGTTTCCATCTTAGTTTGGCTTTCTGGGTGGCTGTTCAGTATGTAGCAGCCAGCCGAGCAGCACTTGTGACCCCCGGGCCCAGCCCCAGTGTTTACATTGCTGCTGATCTACTTAGTGAGTAGAGGAGGGAAGGAAGGTGCGAGGAGGGGAGTTGGGTCTGAAGCTGAGGGGTAGTAGAGGTATTTTATGGGAATTGGGTCACAGGCGGGCATGCTCACCAGCTAGCTGTGCTGTGTCAGTAACCAAATATTTAGAGTATCAATATGCCTTGGTGCTGCTACTTTGAAAGAAATGTTTCTTCTTCCCTTTTTGTCACTGTTTATGGAAAACTAAAGATTTTTCTTTTTCATGCTGTTTTTATGAAGAGTAATATGGCTCTTAGTAAAGAAGCATGCCCATGCTGTAAGTAGGAATTGGCAGTTTAACCTGAAATTGACATGCCCTACTTCTTGTACTGTATTGAATTAGCCACCAAGAGAGGTCAGAATGCACTGTGTCTTCCTGGTGTTTTGGCCTTTCTGTTGGTTTTGTGTTGTAAGTGTAGAGTTATTAACAAAGACTCATTTTTCAGACTGTGGTTTGTCTTCTAGACATCACAGGTACAGGCTTTTAAGTGGCTTGAATAAAAAGGCTCACTGCTGTCTCTTTTTGCAGTGTTCTGCTCATAACCAAGACAGCGTTCAGAGTGCAGTTTTGCTGTGCTATTACTTTACTAAAAGAATAAAAAGCCATTCTTTTCTGCAAACTCGAAGTGACCTTTTGTCACTATCTTTTTAGTTCTATCCTTGGTTTTGTATTTGGGAATTATTAGGAAATAACTTAAATTCTTTAGATACATCTGGTCCTGGATAAATGGCCTCGTCAACTGTTGAAATATTCCTTATGACTTCACTGGATAGCTGGGTTATGGCCAACTTCAGTCTCCTACAGACATGCATTTAATTTGAATGTTATCTCATTTTGACTGATTTCCACCAATATTTTTATAGTTTACAACACTTCCAGCAG
The DNA here is from genome assembly GCF_004027225.2 of Strigops habroptila. NCBI lineage: Eukaryota > Metazoa > Chordata > Aves > Psittaciformes > Psittacidae > Strigops > Strigops habroptila. The sequence goes on from NC_044277.2 coordinate 128,965,059, forward strand.
CAAGACATGGGCTCTTTCTTGTGTTTGGGTTTTGTTTTGTTTTAGGTTTTTTTTAAGGAAAAATAAAATATGTTTAACTCTGTGTATCTTAGGGGCAGTGGCCAGTACAGAAGTGAAGCAGAAACTTCAAGAGTTCCTGTTGAGTAAATCGGCAACAAAAGACTCTCCAGCAAATGGGAAGAATCATTCCATGAGCCGCCACCCCAAGCTCTGGTACACGTATGTTCATTATTAAAATGTTTCCTTGCCTCACTGAGGTATCTGTTAAAACTTTCCAGAACGCTTCTCCAGCAAGGGTATTGAAAGTCTGCCTCCAGAACAAAACAGAAGTTCAACCAAGAAGTTAGCAAAAAGCTGGAAGTGTGATATTGCTGCTTGAAGAGTATTCAGTGTTCTGACTTGAGAGCTATACAGAACAAGATGCTGTCAGAAATTTATATCAACTTTTTATTTCAACTGCTTCATCTCTTGATGCTATCACAAATTTTACAACTATACCTGTCATTTTTCCTAGCCTCTTCAGTTTTTTGCAGTTAGAACAGCTTGTGTTTGATTTACTTGGATTTTGAATCAATCGCAAAAGTTGTTCCTTCTTGTGAAGAGATGCTGCTTTTCAGTGAAGTTACTTGACTGGTGTAAGTAACTCGCAAGGATTTTGAGAAAGGATAGTAGTCATTTGACTTTTCTTACTCGAATGGATTTTAGTATGCAAAGCTGTTTATTCTTATGATGCCTTGGCCTTGATAAGTACCTGCTTAGACTATTGAAATAAGTAATTTTGTTGAATCCTGTAATGGGCCTATTAACATTTTAAGAGTCTACAGTTTTTACAAGAGACGCATAAGTCAATCCAACAAAATGAACTCACTTCTGAAAGACTTCAATGTTACACCTGAATTCACCTTCAATAGGTCAATTGACTTTCAACAAACAGAAATGTATATGGTATGCTAGATTTCCATCTTGTTCTTTTTAGAAAGGAATTACTGAAGGCCTGCCCTTGGAGTTTCTATTGTGAGGTAATCAGAGCATTGTGATAACATGATTTAATATATAGTCACTTCGTTTCTGGTGGAGACACACTATTTTTGTTGCCCAAATAATGTGTAAAACTCTCTTGAGTACATAAGATTTCTGAACTAATAATCTGAGCTTAGTTCTGAGTCTTCAGATGAGTGAGAACGAGAAGTTCTGCAGAGGGTGTCTTCTGCTACACTAGGGAAAGTAGTACTTCCTCTCATGGTAGTGCCCCTTTTGACAGAGTCGTATTATCGATTAACCACACTACATTGCGAAGATAGGGAGAGACTCTGTAAAAGGCCAAGTAAAGTTATGTTTAGATAAACACAAAGCTTGAAAGTTTCCCTCTCTGGCCAAATGATGCAATTTCTTTGCAATTTGCAGTTTCCGTGTTCAGAAAGATCTGCCCAGACTATTTCTTTCATCCAGCAGTTGTCAGAAAGCACTCTTCAGCTTGGAACTCCTCTGCTGATATGAGTGCTACGTGCTGCAGAGTGGTGTGCCCACAAAACTTAGAAACTGAACTTACATACAAGATTTTATCTGCCTTGTCCACTAAATAGTTTGCTTTTTTTTTTTCCTGTTTTGTCCAGCAGATAAGAACTCAGTATTTCTGCTTAGTTTTATACAAGCCCTCCTGCCCTGAAAATCCCGCAGATTTTGATAGAAGAGGCTTGGATCAATGTACATCTATTTGTATGTGATAAACAAGACGTAAATGGCTTTTGCTGTGCCTCAGCTGGTTCATATTAAAATGCAAGAGTCTAAAATGGTCAATTCCCCAAACTGGTGACAGATCCTGTCTGTAGGTCAACATGACTCTTATCCTATGTGACTGTTATAATGAGTGCAAAAAACGCGTTCTTGGGAATCCCGAGGAGTTCCATAACTTACTGTAAAAGTAAAATTGGTTACATGAGCCTGTGGTTTGTGCACACTTAGACGAACAAGAACATAAACACAGCTGAGGCATGTGTACAACATGTGTAGATAGTTACTGCTGGTCACCTCAGTGACTGCTAATTTGTGACCTCTCTGTGTCTGCTGCAGGGCTGCCCACCATACCTCACTGGATCAAAGCTCTCCACCCCTGAGCGGGGCCTCGCCACCGTACAAATACACTTTACCAGGAGCACAGGATGCCAAGGATGATTTTCCACTTCGTAAAACGGGTGAGTTAGCGTAGTTTATTCGAGCCCCTTACCCAGCAATTCTCCTGCCCTTTACTTTAACCAGGCTGTCCATCAGCAAGGCATATATCATAATCCACAAAGTCTGTTCAGGATGATGCTATGGGTAAGTTCAAAGATCCTGACTGCATCTTTACAAGGTTGGACTGACCAGATGGTATCAGGAGTTGGTGTTTCCCAACACTAACAGCTAGTGCAAGCTTTAGTCCTCATAAATACAGTTTCTAAACAGACCATCATTTCATGGATCTTTTATGGCATTTTCTTTGTCTCAGTATTACTTCTAGCTCTCTCTGTTTTGCATGGTAGGTACAATATCTCAGATGGTATGCTCCCTTTAGAGAATGTTTTTCAGAACATTTTTAGGGGAATTCATGGAAAGGAGGACTTGGATTAATATTATATTTTGTGTTATCAATTGTCGAAGTTGCATATGTGCATACACAGGCATGCACACTTTTTTGTGTGCTTTTTACACATAGAAATGTGTAATACTGTACAAGGACGTTTTCATTTGAGTGACTCAGAATGTTTCAGAGGATTTAGCAACTGAAACTTTTGTCTTGACAGCAGGTGAACTGTAGTCTTGACTTTTTCTGCACCATAAACAAAGCTGGAAGGATGGTGGTGGAGTCCATGTGGCTGTTGCCTCGGGTCCTTGGTGCGCTGACTGGTATCCAGGAATGCAGGGAAACACTAAGACGAGGGGAGGAAAAAAAAGAAAAGAAAACATTAGATCGCTTATTGCATGAGTCTGCTGTTGAGTGATATAGTTACATTCAGAGAGAAAGTCTGACCCCCTACTGTGCTAACAGTCTTTGAATGTGATTTAGCCACTGGGAGATTGAAAACTAACTGCAAAACTGGTACTGACTTGAAAAGAAGTGGCATTTGGAACCAGCATACATTGAGAAAGAAAATCCAGTCTGTATCTAATACTTTGGGGCAGACTCTAAGCTCATATTATATCCCCAAATATTTTCAGAGGAATGAAAGCATGAAAAGCAAAATGCTAATTTATTCTAGCTGAATTACTCTTTGTACAATATGGTGGCAATATAACAATATTCTATAAAATCTTGTTCGGGCTATTCAGTCACAATAAGCCCTTATGTGGTTCTTTGCTTAATACCACTGTACAACATAGATTTTCTGTGCCAATAGAATATACATTTTCATTTTTTAAACAAAAGGACACACTCTACATCTTCTAAATGCTGTGAATTCATCTACATGTTTTTGTAATGCAAGTTTTAATTTTTCTTCAATGTTTATATATCTTAAATGTTATGATTGATATTTATGATGTGTCAGACTGTTGATCTGTAAAACAAAACATTTTCAAACATTGTAACAGTAAAGTTCTTGTGCAGCTGCTAATACTTTTATATCTCTGTGGGGGTTTCAAAATATTCCTTAATTCAATTCCCATTGTCTGCATAAGAGGACTATAATATAATTAAATCCAGATGTTTTCTATATGTTATTCCAAATATTTGGGCATGCAATGCATCAGTTCCAAAATTGAACAAAGGACATGATGACTCTCTGAAAAGATATCTACAGAATAAATAGACAAATACTAATATAATCATTAGCATAACCATTTCTATGACATTTGCATGGTGATTCTGATAAGCACATATAAATGAAGTATACAGCATATTGTATCTTAGCAAGGGAGTATATTTGATAGCTCTCCACATCCATGAAAATAACAACTGTTAAATATCCTGTTTACACATCCAGTCTCTCTGTATACTAGAGTTGTTTAATTTCAGCCTTCAGCAACATCCCCACAAAGGTTGCAATGATTGTTCGTCAGGTTGAGAGTAAAAGCAACAGGAACCAGATCGACACAAGTCAAATGACCCTAAACTGATCTGGGTGGTTATAGGGCCATCCTCCAGGCAGAGGGGACATTGTGGAGCCTGTGTCATCCTCATGGGACCTTACTAGACAAAGATGTCCCACGAACAGTCATGTATATGGACAGGCTATAAGCCTGCAGAAATCTGACCTTTGCCATGAGGGGTGAACCTCTTTTCCTTTCCTTTAGGCTATGAACGCTTATTGCCACTGGCTTCTGGTAAACCCTCTGTGTTGCTGAACCTGCATGAAGTCAGCAATTCATATGAAAGCAGACCTCGCATTTCTGTCAGCCTTAAGAAAGGAATACCTGTTGTGGGTTTTAATCACAGCTTTGTTTTGCTTCTCAGTTTTATTTTCCATATTCATAATATAGCATACGGATCTATCTTTCTCTCCTCCAACTTTAATACAATGCTCTTGGAAAGTAATTCTGATTGAATTGCTTACTCTAAGATCAGATTTAATGGGCAGCAAAGCTGAATGATTCTCTCTTGACATCCTAATGTGTTTTTCAGTGCTAAGGGGACACTGAGTGTCACACAGGCATTGTAAATCACGAGTCTTGCTTGCTCGCTTTCTTGTTCAGTAATCTATTTAACCTTCGTTTAATTAGTCCTAAAGTATGCATCTCCTTATTAATCTTTTAAAAATTAATTCAGAGAGGATATAGTAAAGAGGAAGATATTATGTGCAACTCTTACTCTTCTAGCATCTAGATTGATGGGATACATGGATAACTAGGGAAAGACTTAAGAGTGTTGCTTTTTCGATGTTTACAGTTAGGTACCAGACTTAACATCCTAGTGCAGTGACTATGGTTACTCAGTAACTCTCTTAGCCGTGTGGATTATTCCTTTCTGTAGAAGATGCAGCAGAATTTGTTGGCAGTGGGCTTCACACAGCTTAGCTGCATGGAGGATTGGGACTATCCTAGGGGCTAGAGGCCAGAATATGCAGCTCTTTGGACAGCTGCATTCAGATGCTGTGTGTTGACAGACTTTGAAAAGAGCAGAGCAAGGGGAGCTATTGCTTCATTGGACAGATAAATATATAAGGAGAAGCCACACATCTGTAGCTAAGAGCAGAATTTAGCCTAAACAGCTTAAGATAAAATTTTCAAAATGTCCACAACTTTCACCATGGATACCAGTCATAACTTGTGTTTTCTACAAAGCACCCAAAAGCCTGAGCAGCATATGGCTCATTAACTTTCAATGAGACTAATGTGTCTGAATTACCCAGAGAGGTTTGAAAATTCCTCCCTATTACTGAACACTTTCGAAATTCATACTGACTGTTGTAAGAGCTCTGATGGGAGCTGTGTGCTTCTGAAGACCTGATCGTTTAGTACAGGGAACTTTTGATTGTTCATTTCCATCATTCTATGCCTGTCAATCAGGAAAAATATTATCTGCTTGATGAGGTTACTATAAAACTAACAAAAATGGAGCAAACAACATGGGTTTGATAAGGTATAAGTTCTTTTCAAAATAAGGTTTTTGGTTTTGTTTGGCTTTTTTTTTTTTTTTAAACCTTTTGGATATACTTGCGGAAATTCTGGCAAATGGCCATAACATTTACATTTTCTTCAATCTGTAGCATTTCCTTTTCTGTGTGCAAGTGTTGATGCAAACCAGCAGAAGCCAGTAAATTCCAATGAAGGTTAGCTCTCTAACCAAAGCTGCATGCTTTTGTTGCTATAGGTGGAATTTCTGCATTGTGCCTTTTGAGTTTTGGCTTTTGTTGGAAGAAATTCCTAGGGACATCATCATATCAAGTATAAAATGTTGGGGGTTTTTTGCCTGAATTTGGCACAATCATGGCAGAATGGGAATGTCAATCACTATTATTATTTTTCTTGGGTTTGTGCCAGTTGAATCTTTCCTTGCTGATGGAGCTGTAAACTTACAGCTTTCATTTTGCTTAGGGATCTGAAGATCACTCACAATAGTACTATTTAAGAAGATGTTTGCAGCTTGCTTTCCAAAAATTAGAAGCATGCTCAATGGAAATATAGCTTGGGGTTTTTTAAATAGCAAATAGCACAAGGTTCTTGCTTGGAGGGGGGAAATTGTGTAACTTCATATAGGAAAAAAGAGGAGATGAAGGATTGCTTGATATTGTGATGAAAGAGAGGAAGAAGGCTGTGCTGCACAGTCATGAAGATCACTCTGTAAAAACCATATTATGTTAACCTGATTAAGCAGTAGAATAGCAGCATAGCTCTGGTGTCATGAGAGTGAAAGATTCTTGAATGTGAACCCAGAAGATGTAATATAAAAAAAAAATAAAAAAAAAAAAATTAGAATATTTCCTTACCATTCTTTCTGTGCTTAGTGACTTAGTTACTGGAGCAGTCGAAACTGAGAAGAAAAACAGGTTGTGTGTGAAAGTTTTTCTTCCTTTCCCTTTTGTGCCACCAAATTCCATTTCTGTTTGCATTTTCTAGGAAAACACTCTCCTGTGAAGTAACAGTATATGAAAAGCTGGATTTCTTTTGGTCTTCAGTAAAAATAATAAAAAAAAAGGCTTAGAGGATTACAAACCCTCAATTACCATGTCTGCCAAAATGAAGTCAAGCTCAGTAGAGAGAAGCGTTATTTTTCTCCCAAGTTTATGAGTGAGCACAATAAATGGGAGAGGCACTTTGTTTATTGAAGCAGGGAAACAAATCAAACATGATGCAATTCTTCTCATTCTATCCCATTTTTCAGGGATGCTAAATATTCCTGCCTTTCAGAGTCCTTGTTTTCCTGGGTTAATGAACAGTCTTGACAAATTTGGACCAGGACATGTGCCTAAAGGAAATCACTAGTGCTTCTCACAGCGAGAAGGAACAACAACAAAAAAAAGTGTCCTTTTTCGCAGCCCTTCTTTTTCTTGACTTCTCTTCCCATTAATCACCAGGTATTTTTAGCCTTCCTAAGTTCACTATCAATAACAGGAGAGGGCATAATGAGTACTAAGAGGTTTCAGAAAGAGAAGAAACTTTCACTTGCAATTGAAGAGTGAATCTGAAGCAAACTGTTATTAACAGCTTCTTCCGGATTCATGTAATGAACAAGCCAAAACAGAGTTCAGCCCCCGGGAGCCAGCAGCTCTAAAGAAATGTAATACCATTGTAGCTACTGTGCTGGGCTGCAGTCATCTCGGGTCCATCAGGGTTCTGCAGCCTCCTAAGCTGGGGGTGAGGAGGGATGTCCTGTCACTCTAATTTAGCTCCAGTTAGAGGGGAAATATTTTGAGATAGCTAAAAACTAATAAAAAAAAAAATGAATGCTAGGGCAGGCTTAATGACAGTGTCAGAGAGAAAAGGACTTGCGTAGGTATGCTTTGGTATCATGAAAGCAGCCAGAGTCTCCACCAGGATTCAACAGGAGTCACCACCAGGATGACTTTATCATCCTAGACTTCCCAGCAGAGCCAGATTGTTCCTCTAATATGTTTTATTTAACACTTATTCTTAACTGCAGGAAGCGAAGGTGTTAGGTGGGGGTCATTCTTACTCAGTTTCAAGATGACCTGGATGAAGTTTCTTCACTGTATTTCTGTTTTAGCAAAAATACCACTACTTGCATATATATCACTTTCTGTCTTGCCAGTAATTACTCTGTTGTGCTAGATACTGAACCTTCTTGATGGCTAGACTAATTATATAGTGTTGGTATAAATACTGTCTTAGTTTTACTACCCAGTGCATAGCCAAAATTGAATTACAACGTTGTTCTTTATGTGGTTGCATAAAGGTTTTCTTATACAAACTGTGTATGTTTTCAGAAATGTTATATAAATTACCATTAACAAGTAGCTTGTGTAACTTTTTGATAAGCAGGTAATCAGATACTAGACACCTTTTTGACTTTTGAACCTAAAGAAAACAGTTTAAATAAGGAGCAGAGAGCAGTCCTAAAATCTAAAGCATTTTAAGAGCATAATGTCCATTGAAAATGAAGTGGAATGGTTTTAGTGGGCATTTTAAAGTCTATTCCCTCTGGATAAATAAGTTAAAAATATTGCATATAAAATCTGAGACACTTTGAAGACAGTAAAAACTGTCCTGTTTGATTTCAGTGGGACTAGGATTTTTCTTCCACTGTATTAGGGCAGGGACAGTTGAAAACTCTTAGAAAAGTAAACAAGAACATCTAAAAGATGGCAAAAAGAGAGGAACAGAGAGAGAAGTGAAAAGTGGAAATCACATGGTATCGGATCATCCAAAATAGAAGACGTTGGTTAGTAAAGATTGCACTTCTCCAAACCCCTGCAAAATATAGTTTCACTGAAAAATCTGTTCAAACCCACAACTCAAATTAAGGGGGTTAGCTGCCAAATAACATGTTCTGGCTAAAGCTAAGTAAGTATTACAGAGCCATTCATGAACAACGGCATAAGCTTTGTACTTTGCTTTTGATTTTCTCATGGGAAAGTAATATAAATGAGAGTGATACCTCCCTGTTGGCTTTAACTGTTAGAAATGCAAAGCATGCTGAAATTGTACATAATTCTCTTCCAAAGGAAAGGAAATAGCATTTCAATGGTTTTCCTCAGTGTCTCGTTGAGTTATGGTGGTGCACAATTATTCCTGTTAAATTACTCTACCAGATGGAAGGTTACATTGTATATTTAGCTAATTAAGTTGTAAGGGACTGGAATTATATCCCAGAGCATAAAGAGCCTATCTAAAAGTAAACTTATTTTAATTCAGTTTCATTGTGAAGGTGCAGTGTCAATGTCTAATTAAGACTTGTAACAGGTGGGGGTTTTCTCCTCCCTTAGCTCAACACAGATTCTTTCGCACAGTCAACCCTGCCTATAAAAGTTAGACAAACAGGTTTTGAAAGTCCAAACAACTTTGGGCCAGTTTCATCTTCATTTGTCTTCAGTAGAGCTGAAGTATCTTCCTACTCTTGAGCTGAACTTGGCCCATAGTTCTCATCTTTTAGGAAAGCAAGATACACTGTTTTAGTTGCTTTTGTTTTCTTGACATCCTGTACTCTGTGTTGCCTTTGGACAACTCTAAAGAGTACGCCTCAGCAATCTAGACCTGTCCAGCTCTCATCTGCTGATGACATTGATGCCGTGTTGAGCTGGGGGAGAAGGTGATGGTGTTTCATCATAAATTTCTGAAGGTTGGTGAAATATTACATTATACTTGTAGCCTGAATTATTGCTGCTGGACATTTTCCTAGCTTAAAATATGTGGGATTTAATCGCCTTGTTAACTAATTCCTTCTTAACTTGGGAACCAAAATAATCATGAACATGATTATTCTGTAAAAATAAATCACGTATCTAGGGGTCAAATGTTGACCCCGCAGAAGCCTTGACTTTTGGGGTTAGGGGATTATCTCTGGCACGTCTTCACTGAAGAAAATATTTTTTCATGTGCAAAATTAGTGACTCAATGAATGTTGGAAGAGAATTTAGGCTGAAGAGTGAGATTTGCTATATTTGCAGAAAGCATGTTATTATATTCCCATCAGTTTTTCCCAGCTAGAATTGACTGGTGTATATGGTCAGAAGTGAAGGTGAGAATAACCAGTGGAGACCTAACCAGAAGGACTGCCAGTCATGCATATCTAAATTTGGTTATTACTATTCAAATGAGGGATGTCCTCTATTAAATGGCCCATTTCACCTTCCTTCTCCTTTACGCCTCCTGAGAGCTAGTATGTGATTTGGCTCCCATAAGATGAGAATTAATTTTAAAATATCCTTGTTCTTTTACTCGTTGTTTCAAGACAGTATAGTATCATTTTCTTTTTAATCCCCTTTTTATTATTGGAAAAAAAAATATTAGTTTACATGGAATAAGATTAACATGAACATGGCATAGCAATAATATGTCGTGGTTTCAGCAGACTTGGCATGTAATGGGGCCTTAAGAGGCCCAGTGAAACCATGGCCTCCTTGAAGCTGCTATATAGCCCAGTGGTGCAAATGCAAGGAGCTGCTGTTTCTGTGCTAAAGGAATAGAAATAAAGAATTATATCAAGAATCCTGTTCTTTTACCTCACAGATTACATGCAGAACAAATATCAACAGGAAATATATTGAACTGATCAGCTTTTCATTAAAAATATAAAGGTCTTTAATTCTGGCTAAATGCAAGCAATACACTAATTCCTACATCTAATTCAGTAAATCATTCCTAGAAAGGTAACACTTGTTTGCATAGATAATAAACCAGAAATTTTACATTTCATACACACTGCAGTGAATAGCAAGGAAAAGTTAGATATTTAAGACAGCTTCAGGGAATATTTAATTTTTGAACCTTCTTTAGGAAATCAGTGAAATTTTGCTAATCTTGTTATATAGGCTTCCTTAGCCTGCAGAGAGCTGAAGGGCTGCGAGATCCCCTCTAATCTAATTAGCTCTTTTACCATGTGTTTCACTAAACCTGTTTTTTTATTTAGGGAATGGATATTTACCTTAGTCTGAATAAATAAAGCATTCTACCTTTAACAAAAGTAAAATAAAGCAAAGGACTAAAGGGTTTCACATATGACCAGCACTCCCCTTAAAGCGAATGGTTGTACAGGAAACAGTTTCAGTGTATGCTGAAAACACATTAGGTGATGCAAGCCAGAAAAACAAAGTGTCTCCATCCTGCATTGCTTTATCTGGTGCTCCCACCTTGTTGGGACCACCCAGTGGTCGGGTCCATGTAGTTCTTGGAAGAGCTTTAGAGAGCATGTATAAATAGCTTTCAGTCTCATGAATCTAATTTAAAACTCTTTCACAAATGGCATTTTAAATCACCAGAGTTTAGAAATCATTGAACCTACAGAATTTTACTATACGCTGGTATCTTCCAGTCTGTCAGTCAGTGGCGAGGATGTCCACATGTTCATTGTCCAGTATTGTTTTGTACTGGGATGTGGTCTTGTGCAGCAGATGTCAGTCACTCATGCATGAAAACAGAAACCACTACTAATCTGGCCCATGCCTAATATATTCAGCTATGTGAAGATGGCTAAAGCAGCCTGTGGCTGCCTACAGGAAGCCAGAGCAGAAGTCAGAAACTCCATGCAGAGCAGAGACTATTTACATGTCTGCAAGAACCATGTGCAGTAGAGGAAAGGCTGAGACCATCAGGTCTCTCAGGACAAACTCTTTCACAGCTCTCCACAAAACGCTGAGGAAGCTGGAAGCAGATTTGTTCCGTGACCTGTGTTCTCTGCCTGTCTAGCTTACTACCTATCTTTAGTTGCATTCATAGTTTTGGTGAGGAAGCCCAAATTATCTTCTCATCCTTTCTGGTGCTACCTAAGGGAATCTTGTGCTGTTCATTCGGCCTACATCAATGAGGCCAAAACTGGGAAGTTTCTCCCTAGTCCATCCCCCTCAGACTAGCTACCGAGGAACCTTAGATATGCCTCTTTTGGCTGTTTTCATTGATGCAGTATAATGTGAGGTTTGACTTCTTGATCTCCAGGTCCTGGCATGGCATAGGCAACAGGCTGCTTTGTTATTTATGCATATCACCACAGTGACTGGGAACCCACAGCATGGACCAGGAACTTGTTCTGTGCAATAGACCCAATGAAATGAGAGTTGCCTCACAGTATGTTTTCACCCATTGTGCTCCTCCTGCTTCAAGTGAAATCACGACAGGGATCTCAAAGTTTTCTCATTATCCACATTCAGCATCTTCTTGAAAATTCCCAGTTGCCACAGTACTAGAAAGAAACTCGACAAAGGATAAGCCACTGGTGTGCTGGCAATACCACCATTGTGCTAACCAGTACCATCTCATTATTTTCTCTTGTACCTCTGATGGTCTGTACCCATACATCATCTCTTTGTCCTATAACTTAGACTTTAAGCTATCATCTTTGGCATGGACTGTCTTGGTTTTGTGTTGTAAAGCACATAATGCTTATCTGTGCATGGGTCTCTAGTTACAATAGTATTAAAAATAACAAACTATGTGGTGTGAAAAAAGAAGGATTCCTTGACTATGCATTCGTTTATTGATACTTGTTAGATATAACGTGGAAAAAAACCAATTAATTACTCCTGCATGGAGTATAGCATAGAATATAATCAAATCAGTGTAATATGTGACTCTTCATGGCTTAAAAAAAAAAATTACAACTAAAGAAATAGAAAATTACAGTGAAGATTTACTTCTAGTTCATGAAGTCTTTGTTTCCTGATTGTTTCTGTTGATTTATTTACGTTAAAGAAGTCCAAGTTATTGTTTCAAAATTATCTTAGTGATAACAACTGGTGCCTGGGCATTAGGGAACAATTTATCTATCTCAAGTACGATCTGAGTTTTGCCACTGTTGCTCATGCTGTTGTTGAAATCTTTGTAGCCGAATTTAGCATCATTTACCTCGACTGCCCCACAGCTTTTCTAAGCCAGCCTGCCAGTGAGGAAAAGGAAATGCTTTCAGTTTAGAGCTTTTCAAAGTCTGGACAAAAGCTCACTTTCTTTCAGGTTTCCTATATATGGCTTTAGGCTCAAGATGAAGACCTGCTCGCTGTGCACCCTGTCCCATCCCCCATTTCCTGCCTGGGTTCATTAAATGCTGATTTGAAGTTGGCACACGCTCATCTGACACAAAAGTAGTACTGTGTTCCAGGAACCATCAAAAAGTAGTGCATTATTATCTTTTACATTCCCTTCATATGTATGTCCTCTCCCCATGCACAGAAAGAATTTTTAGCCCTTCTTAAATATCTCTGTGTGCTTAATAAAAAGAAACAGTGAAGCAAAACCCTGTCAAAAAAACCCCTAAGCTCATTTGCGAGCAATCTGCCCCCAGGCTATATTCTTTAATGTTAGTATCTGCAAATTGCTAATATTAAGCAAAGTGGAGTATAGGACATAATGACTTCACCAAATCATTTTTCTGTCTCTAATATTTGTGTTTCAGTATCATGTTTCTCAGGGAGAATAGTTTTCTTTCATCTGAGCAATGATGGTTGTTGTGATGAAATTAATGTGTACCTATATAGAAGCCTGTATATTTTCCATTTTTAATAGTACAGGTACTTCTTTCGTCTTATATGAAGCTGCCATAAAAGGTGAGAAAAATCATTGAAATGCTGTCTTTCTTCTTCACCTAGAACCAAAATTCTCAGTTCTGTAGAGATAATTGCAAATCACGCCAAGGATATCACAGGTAACCAATCCTTGGGTTACCTGTGATATCTTCTGTTGTCGTTTAAACTAGTACTTTCTTGTATCTTTCATACCTGTTTCCCACTTACAGTCATTTAAAGGGTAATACCAGTTTATTATTGCCAGCACTGAAAAAAGAATAAGCCAGGTAATAGCAGTAAGACTAAATAAGTCATATTACTGCAACATCTCATTATTCCAAATTATACTGCACTTACATAAACAAAGTAATTTTCAGGCTAGTTTTTCCTGAAATCCACTCAAGTGAATCATTCAAATGGGTTCAACTGATTCCCAGTAAGATCGATGGCATGGGCTTTGATGGCCTTCAGAAAAAATAGCTGTGTCTTTTTGTTTTCTTTGCAACAAAGCACTCTCAAATAGTATATTTTCCCTTTTTGCAAGTGGGAACTGATTATTACTTTTTCCAAAGTGCTAAATGTAGTAGAAGTGCAAGGAGTTGTGGAACAAGGAGGCAGAGCTAATAGTGACCAATTAGACCAATATCAGATGTATACTGACTCATAGCAGGATTTTAGATGAATGGCCCACCCTACCAGCCTGGTGCCATGAGAACATGCAGTCCTGTTTAACTTATCTGCCACACTCCTGGCCACGTGCTCTTGTTTTTCTCTTGTCTCTGGCATTCTTGCTCCATAGTCAGATGATTCAGCCCACTATACTTGCAGGCATCTAACCTAGCAAACCCCACCTCATTCAGCACCTCCAGCACTTCAGAGAGGCACTCTTTCCTTTGCTCAGGAAGGGGAGATACAGGATGTATACTGTACAGGGTAGAATTAATCTAGTGTTGAATCCTGGACCCCAGTGGGTTGCTTGGTGTACAGAAATATAGCCATGTGTGTTAATTATCTTGCTGAGTCAGTGTCTTGGTTTATGGTTGAGTCACCACATAGAGTGATAGACTACATGAAGGTCTTTTCAGTGATTTTGTGGTATTAATGGAGCAAAAAAAAAGGATAACTCTTAGGGGTTTACATCTGCATGAGAAGGCTACTCTTCAGCAAGCTGGTGAATAAAGCTTTAGCTTCAGAAGTTACTTGGCACTGGCTCTTCATGTGACACTTCTTTTCCACATGGAATATGCCTTTGGTTGATAGTCAGCCTTGGCAGTGGGTTAATTAAGTTAAGCAAAGGTGCTAATAGCGTGGAGCAGAAATACGTACAGGGGTGGCTAATGCAAAACAGTTATTTTGAGCATTATCCCCTTATAGACCACTTCTAAGAAACACTAGATAAAGTACTGAACCAAATGCACATTTGAAACATAAGGCAGATGAATTATAATAATTCTTAAGTCTTTCCAAGTGCCTTGCAAATGCTACGGGAACGACTTAATTAAATTAAAAAAAAAAAGTTTGAAACATTTATTTTCACTTTTTGCTCACTTGTTTGCATTTAAGAGTTTAAAGGATTAAAATAATTTCTAAATAATCTCATATATGTTCTTTGGGGCAGTCTGTGTGTGGATATGCAGTTGCAATTTTAATCCACAGCTCTATCCTTAAAGATGAAAATATTTAATTTTGCCTTTTTAACTATCAGAAGAGACTTGACAATCATAGATGTGTTATTACTGCCTTCATGTAGGAGTGCCCTGAAGCACATAGGATTGGTGCTGTGATCCATACCTGTTGCAGTCAACGATAATTCTGCTTCAGCTTCAGTCAGGCAGGGTGGTGCAGTGACCTCATCAGTCACATACCTCAGCCACAGACAGGTGTGAAGAAACCACTTTCCACTTCTGCATTTTGTCCATTGGAGCAGATATCCTCAAATTGGCTAGATTTATATTTTTAGTGCACTGAAATCTGAATTCTTACTGCTAGCCATCGATTCCTATCTGGTACCATGTCAGGAGCTCTGTCCCATGTCTCATGGGACACATTCAAGAAAACCAGTATTTGAAGCAAACACTCTTCAAATGTTGGCTTTGGTTTTTATCGGGAGGTTTATTTTATAGTTTAAAAACTCTTCTCCATGCCTTTTTCATTTTAAAATCGATTATTTCCTTCTCAGATGGCTCATAAATTCAGACATTTACATCAAAGTCTGCTTTCTCTGCTTATATGATTGATTCAGATGCAGAATATGATGGGAATGTGGTAAAAATAGAAAGGCAATCCCTGTGACCTGAGCATGAAGCATTCATATAGAACTGGAGCATTTCTCGAGTGAGTGTTGCAGACGATTTTATCACAGTAGTCTGTCATAGATACAGAAATACTCTCCTAAATTTTAAGAGTATGGAATAGTATAAATCAAAATAACAGTAAGTGCAAAAGCAATGAGTACACCTTTTCTTCCAAATATCATTGTACCTGGTGAGACCTGTGGTGAAAGCATGTAGTGTAATCTTAGCCCATTGTTATATTTTATATTTTCAATTTCATAGCAAATGGTATCTCAGACAGCAACCAAGTCTTCTATACTCTATCACTAGAACCATTGGTCTTAACAATGTTAGTAAGTGATAAAAAATAAATTTCTTGTTAATATTTTTATTATTAAAGATATATAGTGTTGTGCTAGCCTATGTATCTTGGCCTGAAATGTACACAAGGCACTTGGAAGGGAGCACTTGCCAAGAGTGATGTGGTACGTGACAAAGCCTGGTGCAAGACTGCAGGTACCATAGGTTACAGCAGCACTCTGGCAGAGGTGCAGTCCCTTTGCTCTTGAGTGAGCATTTCTAACATTTTCATCCCTGCGGGAACAAGTGGGACAGCAGGAAAAAGATGTGCAATATTACATTTTGGGCAGGGACCAGATTTGGAAGTGTACAGTTGAATACCTGCCCCAAAGTGACAAAGAATAAAATGCTGAAATGAATGAAGATTTCATTTATTTTGTTTTTCTGCTAACTGTGGCTCCTTCTTGGGGACTGGGTTTATGTCTGTGCATGAGAGAACTGGTCCCAGTTTCCACATCTATTTTGAGATATTGCTTAGCCAAGCCTCAGTTCCAGAAAGGGAAATATAAACAATTTCTATTCCACAATTATCTTTCACTAGCTCTTACCAGTCTGTTTGATAGAGGGTTTACTTAGAAGAACAGATAAATGAGTACATGAAACATTTGATCATGCTAAAAATATCACAAAATAAAAAGCACAGCAGAGCTTCATCTCTGGCCTTCATGTGAAAAGACCTTGTACATTTAGGAAACAAAGGTGGAACTTGCCCAAGGTGCATTAAATATAATCCTAGGTTTTCTGGGAACCAGTCCTGCTTCTTCATTTTCAGAGTGTATATTTTTCTGTGTAAATGTACTTAGGACACTGTCATAAATCTAGTTGCTTGGTGTGTTACTCAGAAAACATTGAAGTTCTGGGCCTAAAATTGCTGACCAAGAAATGTTCTGCCAGCAAGGCTTGTTGTAATTTATATTTCTAAGAGAAATGAAGAGGCTGCAGTGGAGGCTTCTCTCTATTTCTGTCACCAGACCATAATCCAATTATAAGGTTCCAAGTTCCAAGCTGTATTTCTATCCAAGTTTTCACCTACATGAGAGATAAAAATGATGTAGAATAAAAGTTGCATTCCTCTCTAGTTAATACTTATGATATTAGCAATAATTAATGGGTAACTTCAAAGTTGAAATGGGATGAGAATACTGGGATCCGAAGCTTTTTAGCTCTCTTCTTCTCTTTCCTAGCCTCCAGTCTAAAATGGAGTTGTATGAGGAGCAGCAGGGTGGCTTGGGAGGATGGGCAGTAAAATCAGATGAGGGAATGTCAGTGGTGTCTGACACAAAGCAGTAAATTGATTTGTAATCATTTATTCTCTTCATTTCCAGCTTCAGAGCCCAATTTGAAGATACGTTCAAGGTTAAAACAAAAGGTGACAGAAAGAAGAAGCAGTCCTTTACTCAGGAGGAAGGATGGAAATGTCAGTTCATTCAAGAAACGACTCTTTGAGGTGACAGGTAATTAAGAATGGAGAAATTCTGTGTTAGCTGCAAGTGCTCATGGAACAGTAGTGGTATTTTGGAATTGAAACTGCTAAACAAAAGGTTATGTCTTCTTTTTCTGCTGAAAAAAATAATGGTTATAAATGAATAACTTGTAATCTACAGCTTTCTACCATTTACTAAAAAGTATTGTCAATTTGAAAGGCATACTTTCAAACCAGCTTGGAAAACAGTACTTTACAATAGCAAGTACAAGAACAAATAAACAGTAGATTGTTGGTAGCAAGGGACATCAAACGAGAAAAAAAGAATAGTCTCTTCCCTTAACTTGCGTCTTCTGTACACGGATGACATTTGGGTCTTGCATCTTCAACTTTCCATCTCCCATGGAAACTGCAGGTGCTAATAGCAGGCACAAAAATACCTGTCTGCTATTAGTTAATTGAGGACATTTTGGAATCCTGTATTTGGGCCTATTCCTCTAGTTTCTCTTGTTTGAAAAATGTCAAGTTTAGTTGGTTTCAATATAAGAAGGGCTCACAAAAGCTGTTTTTTGGGAAGAAAGAGTTGAAAGATTTAATTTAAATATTTAATGACATATTAAATATTTAAATATTTAAATATTCAATGACATATTGTTCATCATAACAGATAGTAAGTATTCTTAGTAATTCAAAGGGAACTTTTAGCATGTAAGGATACAGAATTATGCATATGGGTGGCATTAAAAGGGGAAAAAAAGCAAAGTAAAAATTTGTCATCAAGTAGTATTCATTTTCAGTTTTTTTCCTGCCCTTGAACTTCAAAAGTGACAGGGTGGGTGAACCATGGATGCTAAGGTTTTCTCTTGCATGTTTGATATTGCGTAGTGGTAAATTTTGCCACATATATTCTGCAGAATTGCACCCAATTTCCTAAACAGCTATAGTCCTCTCATTTTTAGTCCTTAGGATTAGTATGCTGCCAAGGACGTATTTGTTGATTTGAAGGAAAAGAGAATTTACAGTGTTTGGTTTCATTCTGACATTTCTTGCTTTGACTCTGCATCTTTGGTAGCTTCATGGCTTGTTCAAGTGATGTTACGATCAGGCCATAAGTTTATGCAACCAACTGCTACTAGTCTGTCAGACATGTATCTGAATTCACTTGGCATATCAGAATTATGTCACACCAAGATGTAAATATAACATGGCATGAACAAATTCATGTCATTGTCCCCATACATGCAATTCTCATGACAACTTTCTACAGTACGTCATGTGTAAAACTCTGACATGGATGTGAATGTAAGTGTGAAAGCAACTAAATAAGGTCATTTCCCTATAAATTATTTCCAGATTAGAATTTTTTACAGCTAATTTATTATTTCCATTTGCTGAAACTCTCATAAGATTCTTGATCCCAACTTCCTTAATTTTAGCTGATTTCTACATATTTTGTACACTCCCAAAGTATAAAATGAAACACTTATCCCAGGAGGCTTTTTCTGCAGCCATTGAAAGAGCAGAATCCTGAAAATAAATGTGTCCTCTTCTAGCTCTGGCAGTAATTCGGAGCCTTAAAGATTGCTGTTATCTTTATTGATACCAGCTAAATGACATTTTGCACCTTTCATAATCAAAATTTCCCTGAGCAAACATTTCTGGTTGAAGCCTTTTCCTCCTTTCTGTTTTTAATTCTTTTAGCTGAAAATAGCCCTTATTTAGATGCCTAATTATACAGAAAGTGCTATTGTAGTTTTTAAAAAGCTTAGAAGAAAAGATGTTTGTGTTTCTACTATGAAAACTAGTGATAATATGATGCAAGAGTTTTACCTGACAATTAGTATAGCTGCGTATGAATTCAGTTCAGTAAATCAAAGTCAGCCCTAGTAGGAAAGAGTAACAGGTCCAAGAAACAGCTAGGAAATCTCCTGGTAATTTCAGACACAGTGGGGATATATTCTTGCGTGTAAACTAAGTCAGAAAGAGTGAAGAAGCAAAGAAGTGGCTGTAGAATATTTACTGCCACATTTAGGTACTAATTATTTGAACTTCTTGAGTTCTTTAATTTGAAAGCTGTTCCATTGAAATAGACTTACTTCTACTAATGCTGCACTCTTCCATCTTTAACCTTGTTAACTGTTTCCATTATATAAATTTAATTGATAAATATAATAGAGTAGGATTACAATAACTCCATACAACAGCATACAACGAGATCATCCTCTCCCTCTTTATCTTAGACAGAACTCAGGAAATTTTAAATCAAGATAACATACAGCCTTTCAAATGCTATTTCAAGATTTTTATATGCTGTAACTATTCCTTCATATTTGTGCCAAAGATCTAGTGAAAGTGGTATATATTTTGCCATTATTACTTGTGTATGTAATGATTAGTCAACAACGGCCTCATCCCCTTTCTAAAAAGAAAGGGCTTGGCAGTAGGCCTCACGAATTGACGACATGTTATCATGACCTTTGCAAGCCTGCTATCTCTGTCATTTTGATCTCTTACAGAGGCAGGATTCTTTGCAATTAAAAGGAAAATACTTTCTGTTCTTTTTACTCATTACAAGTTCTATGCCTGTTTCTCTACCTTATAGTGAGTACCATACCATCTTTGTGGGAAAAATAAATACTAAATTCTTCCTTTATGAAGCAGACAGATCAGAACGGGAAAGACCAAGAGGATCTTTCCCTCTTAGCTCTGTAAAAGAAAAACAAAAAGAAATGGAAGATGGATTAGAAATCTTTAATGTAAGGAAATAGCATAACCTATAGATTCTTTTCAACAGAAAAAAACCCCAAGCCCGTGCCATTAAAAGCATACAATTAATCAAGATCAAGTGTTCCTTTCCTAGTGTGAAATTCAGGTATGCTTAATCTGTTTTTCAGAATCCTCAGTCAGTAGCAGCTCCCCTGGATCAGGTCCCAGTTCCCCAAGCAATGGTCCGACCAGCAGTATAGCAGAAAATGAAAACTCAGTTTTGCCATCTAACATTCAAGCTGAGGTAAGACTTTTTAGTTGGTATAGATAATTTCTCAGGTTTCTAGACTGGAGAGATTTGAAACTTCGATTTGATCATGCTCACAAGCAGAGTAATTGCAGAAGTTGTAATTATCAGGGATACCAAGACACTGCAGGCTGACATCAGATGATGTTGTATACAAGATACATCTTCATAAATGAGATGCATGTTCAGGATACTCTTCAGTAAGAAAATTGCAAACAAAGGCAGCATCAATGCTACTGAAAGAGGGAGAGTGAGCTGTGGAAGGAACTTGGAAGCATCGGTTGCAGAACATTACCTTTTGGGATAACCTGGAGAGGTGCACAGTGTTGAACATTGATGATGAACTTTCACGTGCAAAAGGGTGATTTAGGCATTGGTGACCCTTACACATATGAATTAAGGTGATCCCAGGTTCAGATGGCTTCTGAAGTAGATTCGTTTGATTACAGTATCGGAGTTAGGTGACTAAATCCTTTTTCACATCTGCCTTTTATTTTACTGTACCTCAGTATCCTTACCAGGGCCAGTACTGACATGCCAGGAGTCTTGGATACTTGTTTTTGTGAAGCAAGATTGTACATGGGAGGAATCTGAACTACTCCTTATTCTGTCTCATACATATGTGCCCATCACAACAGGAATGCAGGTGGTAAATCAGTTGTGATAAACCTCATTTAGCATAGATGGCATGCCTAAGTCAATGCTTTCCATGGCAATATTGTAAAGGGACAATAAACTAACACAACTAAGAGAGAATCAAATTCCACAATATTCCATATTCATATACTTACAGTAATTCCTGCTTTGGTGGCAAAGTTTTCTAGTAATTGTTGGTTTATACAGTGTGTGTTAGTAAAATTGCATAAGAAAATGTGATATAACAGAGTTTTAGCTAATGGAGCTATTTCTCCAGGTCAGTGGCAGGACATTCACCTCAAAAAAACCTGGAACGGGCAGTTCAACCTCCAGCAGTGACTTTTCCCCATAATGAATTAATTGTGTGTGTGAACTATGATCCAGGGGGCAGGTGGGTGACCTCTGCACACTGATTAGTAGCCTCTCTCTGGCCCGTAACCAAAAAGAAAAAAAAGTTGCATTGATGGCTAACATGTGGTCTTGCCTCATAGCCCCCTGTATGTGATGGCAAAGAAATTTAAATGAGGCAGAGTAAGATCCATCATTTGAATTAGATAGGATCCTAGTTCAATGGAGTTAAATGGTATATTTTAGTATTGGGAATGTTTTAGATAGAAGTTTGCAATATGTGGGTGTTAGTGCTTTATTAAACAGGAAATCTTGTCCAACTGGATCTTTTATTGACTTGAGGATACTACAAAATGCAAAGGGAATAACATCTCAGACTCATGTACAGTGCCTGTTAGTTTGCATATTACAGTTTCTGGACAGCTTCCCCCACCATCAGAAATGCATACGATCTGGTTAGGCTGGCAATCTCTGTTTGGGGAGCTTTGGAAAGGTTGTAGTAACAACCATCAGCATTATATTCTGTTTATTAATAGAACACCACATTGCATATAATTTGCCATTACTGTGCCAGACATCAGAAGTTATAGTCCCACCATGCAATCACAGATACTCAAATGAGCCTAAAAATTTCCTTTAGAAGTTGAGCTCTACATGCTGGAGTTGGTCACTTAGCTTGCTGGAAGTGAGCTAAGAAGCTGAAACTAGAGTTCTATTTCTGGATCCAGTGGGGGATTTCTTTACCTCTCTGGTTACTTGACTCTTAATACTGTCATGCTGTGGGCTCAAACATTTTTCCATAAATCTCAGCTTCAGTGCATTTTGACTTCAGTGGGATTTTCTTTGGTAGTTTAAAAGAGCCAAACTCCTACATATCTCTTTTCTAGTTTAGCATTAGCTGCCAGCTCTCAAAGACTATATATCTAATCAATTTTTCATCAGATACACAAAGTATCTAATAATAGGATGTGTTCCAAAATCACCCAAAATATCACTTGGTTTGCTGTAATCCCACATGACTCACTTTGCTGTTGTTTCATAATTGTTGTTGTGACATTTGCAGTAAGTGTTGTGTTCATATCTGAGTGGGTGGATAGCTGTGGTTTGCATGGCACCAAATAAAACACTTTTTGCTGGGGGAAAACAGGTTGCTATGACAGAGGGCCATTTACCAGTAAAACATGAGTCAATACCAGAAATGATTACACTCTAGCGCATGGACAAAATTAGAGCATTATCAGTAATGAAACAGATTTTTAAAGTATTTTTGCCATATCCATTTGAATAGTGAGACTTTTAAGTGGTTTACCCTCCAAAGCAGACAGTCTGGTGGGCAGACAATTACATTTTTTTGAATGAACAAAGGTGCGCTGCAAATGCTGCATTTTTGCAGATAATCTTTTACTATCACAGTTCCCTTAATGGTACTTTCACTGCCATTTGTTAAAACACTGGTCTCATTATATGAAACTTGAAAGTTAAGCTTCAGATTTTAATTGCACCTTATAAATAAAATGCTGTTTTTATTAGGCCCAGTTGTCTCCAGTATCATCAAGGTTCACCGCAGTAGCTATTTGTCTCTTGTAGCATGCCATACACTTTGAGGTCACCTGCTGTGCTGGGGCTAAATCTTACATGCATGAGAAATGCTAGCAGGATTGAGCCCCCGCACAGCACGTCCCTGGAGTTCAGAGGGACAACCTGCCTTAGTCATGTGAAATGATTAATTTTAGGCACTCATGGCCTGGTCAAAAGCCATTGAAAGCAATGGAAGGTTTCCAGTTGGTGTAAGTGGGCTTCAGATAATTTTCTTCTTTCCAGTTGTGCTTTGGAGAGCAGCATTTCCTAGAATATCACCTGATTATACAGGAGATAAAAATGACATGCATGGCAGATAAACACATACTTGATTTGTGCAACCCCACAGCACTATGTTTCTAATACTCAGCTCCTTGAGGTGCTCTTTGCAAGTGGCCGGTGGAAAAAATTTGTAGGTTTCTGAGCAGCTGAGGTTTGCTTCAAGTGTATGTGAAGAGTCTCATTAATTACAAAAAAAAAAAAAAAACCCCAAAACACTCCAAAAGCCTTAAGAATTAAGAGTGTAAGTAATTGTAAACATTCAAAGTTATGACAACCTTACTGTAGCTCCATAATTGAGAAGTATGAAAGACATTTCCTCTTTCCCTCCTAATGTATAAATGTGCATATAAAACATGCACACCTGAAACAGGTGTTCCTGCTTCTCAGAAGGTCCCGGTATAGCACAACAGAGGTACAATCACTGATCATGGTTACTCGATCATCATCATGCACTACTATATTCAGTTATTGTACTCTATTTTTATGTGTTGACAGGCTATTTTAAGGGTCAGGAAGCAGGATCCATGTACGCAGTGAGTGAGCATATAGAGGAGCAAGTAGCGCAAGTTGCTCTTTGGGGTGATTTAGGTGCCAGTCCAAACAATCAAGTCTGCATGTAGGATGAGGACCATAGTTTAGCCATTGTGCTGCCAAAGGACACTGCTGGCCACTCCACCTTTTGCCACCATTTCAAGGTATTCCCAACTGTGTAAAAAGAGAAGCTGCTGCTGGGGTCATGGGGTTCTGCCTTAGCGTATGCAGGACCCTGATTTATACAGATGGGCTACTAAGCTTATTTTGAGAGATGAAGTTTAACTTATGCTTAGGCTAATATTACCTGAAAATATTTTTCTTTTAAATAGTTACCAAAATGAAAATGACTGATTATTGGCAATATTAGAAATTGGATGAAATGTTTTTACTAATAAACTCCTGTTTTCAACATTAAACTCCCATGATTCTGCCTGATGCAACAATTGTGCCTGACCTTAATGTGGGAATGTGTTTTCCTGCTATACACCCTGTCACTGTTGTGTTTGTTAATTCAGATCTTAGAAGGTAATAGTGACATACTGAAAACCAAAAAGGAAACATGCATTTTGAAGTGGCTTTGTGTAGATGCTGCAGTTGCTACAAATTTGATTATGTTCTAGGAGACATAAGAGCTGCTGCAGTGTCCTTTTGCAGTTAAGTCTTTGTGGTCTCCCTCAATAATATCTCCATAGCCTTGGCGTGGTTTTATTCATGGTCAAAGGTGGATGTTATCAAGGCAAGATACTGTTAGCCAGGAACTAATGTAATATACAAGTGAAGCTGCTTTGTTTCGTGTGCTATCTGTTGACATTCCCTAGGTACCAAAAGAAAATTACAGAAATAGACTTCTACTGTTATTGTCTCAGTGATAGGTCGTATCTCCAAACAAACTGTATGAGGAAGGTTATGTTTTGGAATAACATCCTGTGTTTTTGTGCTTAACCACTTTTCATTGATGGTCTGAAGTTGCATTGTATTAGCACAGAGTATTTTACAGAGTTAATTGATATTCCAGGTTTGTCCAGGGGAAAATCTACAGCTCCCCACAACATGCTTGACAAGTTATTATATTTACTTTAGTCAAAGCCCGAGTGTGCAGTATCCCTCTTGGAGGTGGTCTATTATTGGAGTCCCATATGCTTTTTGTTTGGGAAGAAAGCAGTCACTGTGTCATACTGTTACACAGGGTATTCTTTTTCAAGGATGTTGTTCCCTTGGGGACCATATCATGCCAGAGTTCCTAAGTCTAATAAGACCTTTGTAGCTCTTATTGTGTTAAAGTTCTGGGAGGGAAGCAAGAGTTAAACAGAAAATGTAATTCAAGCAACTATACTAGACCACATGTTGAAAAACATGACTGTTCAAGCAGAAAGGCAAAGGCTTCAAAAAGATTCCTGTTGTGGTAATGTAACTTTTTATGTTTCTTCCCAATGAATATAGAATGGAAAGACAGAGGGTGATCTCTGTAGAATGTCTGGTTTTACTTGACAGTAATTAAAAATACATCAGCAATTCCATGTCCTTGAAAATTATATCACAAGGCTTCAAAAGAAGTGTTAAAGATTTTAACTTGGAGGGAATTAGGAAGGGTATGAGGGGTATCCCACCATCGGAGAATGATAGGACACTGGTTTTGTATGTATACATAGAGAGAGGAGGAGACAGTACATTTTTTAAATGGCAGATGTAGCAATCTGCCTCACTTTCTACCCCAAATTCCCATGTCAATGGATGTAAGTAAGTATTGTGCCTGAAATTTCCCCATATCGTAGTCTGGGTAAGAAAATACACGGATTAGGTAGAAACATTTCATACCTTACAACAAAATTTATAATGACCACAGTAAAGTAAAGGTGTAATACATGCACATTTGTGACACCTTTCATTTTGCTTGATATGCTCATTAATTCGTTGGCTAAAATCCCACTGAGTTTCTAGTAGCGAAAATGCAGGTGATGAGAAGAACTGCTGTTTAGCTGGTGAGACATTGATGAGAATAGAAGGTCTAGGAATCCTCAAGATTTCATTTGTTGCATGGAAATTTGATTTACTAACCAAGGAATAATCCATGACTGTATCAGTTTTTTTCTTAAGAAAAGAAATTTCAACAGTCTTTTCAAAGGGACAGTACTTCTCCTTATCTGGCACCCCACTGAGATGCAAACCAATGCATGATACATAACTAGCTTTCAATGTAGCAGGATAACAACGATGAAGTAACCAAGATAAAAAAAACTTGGAGATGATACTTCAGTTGTTTTTCCCCTTTATTCCAGCATCTGGTTTCACAGCAACGGCTTTTGATACAGGATGAATCGGTGAACTTGCTGAGTTTGTACACATCCCCTTCTCTGCCCAACATTACCTTGGGACTTCCAGCAGTGCAACCTCAAATCAGTGTAAGTGACCAGTCTCAAGTCTTGTGTCTATTTTTGCTTCCATAAAACCTGCTTTCTGACTGCTCTTATTTTTTTCTATTTTAGCATTTTGGAACGTAAGCAATTCACAGTAGGAACCAAACTTTTCTTTGCATTGTGCAATATCTGAACATTTAAGGGCACAATTTGAAAGCAGTAATCATTCTTAATCACAAATAAGTGCCAGTGACGATCTTATCTAAGTATGTGCCACATGCATTGGATTTACAGCTGCAAATCAGATAACAGATTTCAGACATGGTGAGAAGTATATGAGGAGATCGTTTAGTATAAAAGTTCAAATTATATGATCACCCCTACCTGGTAGAGTACAGCACCTGTAACTTTTTATGATATTCCAGTAGCAACGTAATCTGGGCTGGAGCATAGTAGGGGAAGAATCTAATATTCCTGCACCAAGGTTAGTTATTTGAGTGGTCTGCTATCAATCAGATGAATAAAATCAGTGATATGTGAACAACACTTAATATTTTAAATAATAAGTTATATTCATATGCGCTTTGTTCAGTCTGCAGCAATTTGTGATATGTATGAAAACAGACATGGTATGTATGGAAATCCATGCTGATGGATAAGGATCTTTAGATCTAGACCAAGTTACAGTAAACTGTATGTGAAATCTGAGGCTCAGTAGAATATGTGAAAATTTTGCCTCTGGTCAAAACTTCCATTTTCTGATTTCCAGCAAAATGTTAAAGTACTAGTAGAAGTTATATGGTTGTTCTATGCAACAGAGTATAAATTCAGAAGAAATTTTAGCCATTTAAATTTCTTAGAAAGTAAATTGGTAACTTCTATAAAAATACAAGGGCTGTAAGTACAGCTTTCTATGGTGTAAAAAAAAAATAATAAATCTATGCTATCCACTATGGTTTTTAGCAAGTGCTACTTCAGAGCTGAATGTAGTTTCAAGTTAAAGTTTCATGTTATTTTATGGCTTTTTCAGTACATTTACTGTTCTCAACAATAATATATAGCTGCAGTCCAACATTTTAACATCAGATATAGAACTTTGCAAAGAAAGTTGCGTAAACTTTAAATCAGTTCTCTAGAAGCCTTTCATGAGATATTTATAAGCAAATTATTGTTTTTAAGGGATGGAAAAACTGAACTGACCATGAAAAGTAGTGCTTACTTTTCCAGACGATATCATCAAAAATTTCTTAGCTATTTCACAAAAAATATAACTAGCTTCAAAGTAATTTTATGACATTAAAATGGAAATGAAAATATGTTTAATTTGCTCACTCAAATCCTATGAGCTTTTGATGTGGCCAGCTAGCACCAAATATTACTTTTGGCATTAGAAAAAACAAAGGAGTTGATTTATGCAAGTAATGTTTATTTCTCTTACCAGAATAAGCAGTTGCAAATTGAATGTAAAGTTTTCTTTGGTGTTTGTTTTTCAGGGAAGGGTGATAGCAGAGTGTGAAGTAAGCATACACCCAAAAAATATTAGTGAAAAGCTTGGTTTGCCTTATTAGAATTTGTGGAATTTAGATTGTCAGAGATACTGGTTTTACCATAACATACCATAGGTGGTTATCTGCAAGCCACAACATGCTTATTTCTGTTAGGTTATTATTCTTGCTGTAAAAATTGTTATTCTGCTTTAGCTGCTTTTTTAAGATTTTTTTTTTTTTTTTTTTTTTAAACCAGACAAAGAAATATAAAGTACATTTGCAATGCTGAAGGGCCAAAACTTCCAAAAGCTTTAAATCCAATAACTGTGCAATTTATAAGGGCACTTTAAAATGCCACACACATGCAACAGCTCTTGATGGTTCTGTAGATGAGAGTTTAACTCTACAAATTTACTTTGCAAAGGGTAAAACTTACATTTGTGCTGTCCTTCAGGGAGTCAGGGAGTGCTCCAGGAAAAGTAATAGCTTCCCACTACTACAGGTAATTATTTTGTTTTGCTGATTGGCTTGCTGTCTGATGGAAAGTTATGTGAAAAAACAAGCTTTGCCTCATCCAAACTCAATGGAAACTATTTCCTCTGATCCCCTATTTTCCTGTGCAGGAGGCTGTGGGAAGGTCTTCGGAATTTTAAGGATAGGTCCTGTCTTTTCATTAATAATGTTCTAACTAGTAGTTCATTATGCTTTGGCTTTCACTACTGATTTTTTCCAAGTGTTTCATTACCCAGTTTCTCATAGTGTTGCATTTAACTGGCATGTTCTTCCTCCCTTTTCATCTCACAGTCACAGTGTAAGATAGGGATGTTAACCTTTTCCTCTGTACGTATTCACAAAGTATGACATAAGACCATCTAATCAAGCAGAGATAAACATGACGAGGTCTATGAAAAGCAGTTACCAGTGCTGTTGTTCTTTGACAGGCTTCATCATCATTCAAAGAAAAGCAGAAGGGGGAGACCCAGTCGCTCAGACAAGGACTGGCCTTGGCTGGACAGTATGGGGGGAACATGCCTCCATCCTCAACTCATCCTCACGTTGCTTTGGAGGGAAAGCCAAATAGCAGCCACCAGGCTCTCTTGCAGCATCTGTTACTGAAAGAACAAATGAGACAGCAAAAACTTCTTGTGACTGGTAATGATCAAGGCTTCAACACAATAATAATCTAAGATGTTTTTGATGACATTTGTATTCACATTAAATGTAATAATACAGATACTGTACATCCTAACCATTGGGAAAAGTGGAAAGGTGGGAGAAAAAAGGCCAACATCTTTGCTTTCCCCCATAGTGATTCTGCTCCAGTCTGTTAGCCTGAAAGAATTCAGTGATCACAGAAAAAAGAAAATGATTACTTCATCACATTCTTTTGCAGCTGCTGAACTTCCCAGCATGGTGAGGCACGTGGTACACATCCCACTGCATCAGTGCTGATGCTAAGTTCTGCAATATACACCCTTCTTCTCGCTGAATGCTCTCTCCTATTAGAACTGTGTTGTTTTTCACACTGGAGTGAAATGTCCCTGTTTTGCAGGAGCGGTTCCTCTTCATCCACAGTCTCCTTTAGCAGCAAAGGAGAGAGTCTCGCCTGGCATACGAGCTGCCCACAAACTGCCTCGTCACAGGCCACTGAATCGAACCCAGTCAGCCCCTCTTCCTCAGAGTACTTTGGCCCAGCTAGTTATCCAGCAGCAACATCAACAATTTTTGGAGAAGCAGAAACAGTACCAGCAGCAGATCCACATGAATAAGGTGAGTCCCCAAAGTAAGGAATTTCCAGTGAATGTAAAGGTCGAAGACTAATAAGGGAGTTTAGGTATTGGTGCCATGTGGTCGTGGACAGTAGACAGGTTCTTGCACGATTATCTTGTTTATGAACAATTGGTGTATGCATTTGTGTAGATCTTCATTTTCAACTTCTGAAATATGCTACAAAGGTAATTTTCATTCTTGACATCAGCAAGAATACAATTCAATGAAATAGTGTTCAGAGCATCTTATAGGTTTAAATTACAGGGGGTTTCCTGTTGGATGGTAAATGATGCCTTAAAGATTACTAAATTTCTATCCAACCTTTTTATGTGCACTTTTGAGCTTCAGCAATTATTCCTTTCAACTGCCTTTGAATTGTATTTTAAGCTTGCTCATTGTGGACTATTATGTGCAGTAACTATATAACTCATCTAAACTCAACCAGCTGATTAAATTTATCTTTTTTTATCGTCTTTTATCAAACCAACATTTTCTCTGTAAGTCAATTAGTAATGTGAAAGTTTGTTATCTGTATGGTGCTATAAAATTCCTATATAAGGAGAAAGAGAAGAATGTGCTATTGCTAACATCAGATACAGAGTTAAATTGCGCCCCTCTTTCCCTGCAGGGTAACACCTTATTCTGGGTGGGGAGGGAGAAGGAAAAAAGGGACCATGCATTAATAAACAAAGAGCAGCAGAATCTAAATAGATTTATCAGCAGCTAATGCTTCTACAACAAATGTGATGCTGTTCCCTGCTCTAAAATGAAGATACACAAGTAATTAAATGTTTTCATCTAGAGAATGTTTTTCTGCACTTACTACATAGCTTTCCAAAAGTTATTTGCTGGAGCTCCACTAGTAATTCAGAGATATTAATCATTCATCTTCAGTTGTCTTCTTTTATTTGAGGGTTACTTAATTACTGTATATAAGAGGCAATGGCAAAGAAGAAAAGATTAAAAGCAGTGTTCAGCCCTAGTACCTAAGAAAAAAGAAGTTAAAAAAAAATCAATCCACCTTACTGGGTGAACTTCCCAGGGGGTACTGATTCTTTGGAATCTAGTAAGAATTCCCAACAAAATTAGAAACAAACCTAGAGTTTAAGTACATAGTTTGTACAGTGGTTTGGTTATTAAATCTTGTCTTAATTAGGAAAAATGAAGACCAGAAAACTTCAAAGTTCAGAGCTGATCCTAGCATGTTAACCCCTCTCAGCTTGGGTGTTTTGATTACTCAACTAGGACTCCAGTTGGCTTTTCTTTGAGTATGCATTCCATATGTTTAATCAAGATGGCATATGTATATCTCATAGCCTCAGGTTTTGAAAATATTTCACCTGCCCTCAATTGTCTGAAGAGAAAAGAATTTTTACTAGTAAAGCCCAGTCTTTGTGCTGTTTGTGGGTATTTGCTACAAACCAATCAGTTCATGCATTCCTCACAAAGCAAAAAACCCCACTGACATTTTTTTTGCGAGATAATGTGCTTTTTGACACAAATTCTGCTAAAGCATTTGGGATATTTGCTGGGCCATATAAGTACATTTGCCCTGAATATGAAAATTAAACTTGTATTGCATAAACGTATTCCTAGTCACATAGGACTAGGAAATGCATTGCACCTCACAAGAGCTAGGCTGGATGAGGAAGTAAAAACGCTGCAGTTGGTTTGGGATAATGCTTGTTTCAATAACTTTTTTTTTTCCTGAGTTAAAGTACAATGAAAATATATGTTAAGAATATATGTTAAGAACTCCTTCTCATACTTCAAATATGTATGCTTTCAGTCTCACATGGTTATTTGTGATAAAGAGATAAAACAATTCCTTCTTGTAAAACTTAGTGAACAAATTTTTATTCTCTACAGTGTAGGCTATACACATATGCAGATAGTAGAAATTTAAATTTATCCTTAATAGCTTCTCAGTCTCCTTTATCCCTACTCTCAGAGCAGCTAGCCTTCACCAGGAGCACAGTAAATCATTGAAGCAGCAAACACCTAAGGAGGAATAGGATCATGCTGCAGCCACAGAAGCAGTGGGTTATCAGAGGATGAGGGTGGTTTATCAGACTTTACAATTTGCAGCATCTAGGTTCTTCCACAGCACCTTTCTCAGAAGAACCGTTCTGATGAGCAGCACTGAAAAATGACAGTGCTCTAATTGTGTATCTCTGTCCTCTGCAAGTATACAGAAAGCAGGAGGCTTGTAATAATGGGGGCATGTAATAATGTTTAAAAAAGAAACCTGATTTTTAAAAACTGGAATTTAAGGGTAGCCCATAGACAAAGTGAGTGAGAAAAGATGAAATCATGGAGTAGCTTTTAAGTACTGAATTTAAAGGTATATCCTTTAACTCTTTAACTTAAAGGTTCAGATTGAACACCTGTGCCTACATAAGGTTTTTGAACTCCTATAGCATGGTGGAATATACCTTGTTCGATCTTAAAACTTGCCTCTATTCACAGTTGAAGTTATTTATTCATTATATAATTTGCATGGCTTTACAATCAAACTTAACCCTGCAAAGCAGTTACTTGAACCATAGAACAGTAGATATTCTAGACCATGTAACAAAGCAACCCAGTGTCTTCTCATTTCTCAGGTCAAGTTTGGGCATGTATCAAGTAAATACATACACTTGTATTTTCTGTTAGTCTGTCTCCTACTCTTCTGTTCTTAGGCTGTGCAGATAATGAAATCTGCACAGAGGTGTAATTCCCTCCTTTTCAATCATGAAAAATACAGGTGGGGTTTTTTTAATATGAGATACTCAAACATTCTATTAAAAGTTTTTTGTGTGAAATACCACAGCCATTTTAAGCTGACAAGACTATCAAATGCCAGTTGATCAAGAGCTTAGAATAAGTTAGTATCTTCTTTTTCTTTTCAATTTCTCTTTCTTTTTTTCCTTATGTTTAGGACTTTGAGTAATTAAGACTTTAATATAGTTCAGCTGAACCCAGTGTTTGAATGTTTGCCCTGAACTAAGATGATATGGCATGCGCCAGCACTCCCTGAAAACTGTTCTTGGTCAGATCATTTGGGCGGACATATAGGTGTATCTTTCTGTAACAACAAAAAGAGGGAGAGACCAACTTTCTCTCCACCCCATTGATCTTGCATTTCTCTTGTATTCAAAAGCCATTTCTTTTCTTTAAGAAAATAATACATTTCAGAAGCAAGCCAGTGCTGCTGTGAGGGTGATAACAAGCAAAATCTAACATAGGTCAGAGGTAAAGAATTCCCCTGGATCATTTCCATTCTGAAAAGAAACAAATCATTGCCAAGAGGTGTGCTGCTGTCCTTAATAACAAAGAGAAGATCCCCTATGGATTATTTCTGGTCAGCTGTCAGATGCCAGGCTTTTGATGTGGGAAACGGTATACGTCTCCAGTGAAGTCTGGCATTTATACCTGTGGGATCTAGTACGCTGACCTTCTGAAAACATTCTGCAAATCTTCACATCCCATCCAAAAGTAGGTGGAAGCCCTCATTCCAGCTTTCTGGGGAAAAAATATTAATGAATGTGAAGTAACCTGAACTCCGCTTGTCTTAGGGAAGATCGGCTTTGCCGTTGTCAGCTTTAATATACTTCTGTCCAAATGACAGCTTATTTCCTTATAAGGCCATCACCATTGCAGATCTTCATTCTACTCAATAAAAGGAGTCCGAAGTCTGAACCCCCCAGTTGAAATTATTGCAATCAGGTACCAAAAGACCACTACTACAATAAAAACCTTAAAATCTTGATGTTATTTGTACATCTTTGTATCTAGAAACCTTTGACCCTGCCACTTGCAGAAAAAAGGGTGATTTTGGTGTAAATAATGTAAGTGCAAAGTCCCTAGCATACGTCTGTATTCAAGAAAATCTCAGACATCATAATTTGAAGAGTAAGTGAGCAAAGCCCTCTGTCTTTAAAGGTCATCTTTTGTCACATACGATGAATAAAGGCCTGCCTCCGCTGAAGCTAAACTAGCACTGTCTTCACTCGACCAAGATTTTATTTGCTCAGTGAAGGAACCCTACATATGTTCTTAAAATAATGTATTCATAGCATTTTGACAGTTTGTTTTTTTATGGTAAATTCCTCCTCTGTATTGGAGTAGTAAAGGTTAAAATAATGGGGCAGTTGGTAAGGTGCACTAAAGTATGGGAGTAGTATGGATAATGTTAGAGGTTACATAAGGAGTACCTGAATTACAGTTTTCATTTCAGGATGTAAGTTGGTTTAAAGCACCTTTGTGTAGGGAACCAGTGACTGGGAGGTAAAAAATATCTAGGAAGTAAAACTTTGTTAGGGATTTGGATGGTGATCATAATTGACCAATATCTGTTAATAAAAAATGAAAAATAATACAGATGGTTCTGTTGATTTACTGATGGAAAAAATAAGATTATTTGTTGTCAATAGGAATATTGAAAATATACAGTTAACCCCAGATTAATCATTCGCTTCTCTGAATGATACTTAGTGAAGTACAGACGACTGGATCAGATTGAGCTGGAGTAAATGAATATAGTTTCATTCAACATGTTACAACTAAGGTTTTAATTTTCTGGCTTACATATCTGACTAGCACCTTCTGAAGGTGGGAGATAGCAAATCTCTTCAAATGTTGCTTATAGTAGGCGATTACTTGGACAAAACTATAGCAACAGCTGACTGTGGAACTGAAAAATGCCCAAAGCATTTTCTCATTTGCTGAGAACTTCTGTTTAAGCCATAATGCTGAAGAATAATTTTGAAAGATAGATACATCCCTTAGAAACATTGTACTACATGAGTAACAGAGACAACAGTAAACAGGTGCCAAGTTCTTTCAGTACAGCTAACATACGTAGCTGGTCAAAGTAATCTGAGATAGCCATAGGAGAGAAGGAGAAAAAGTGTTTCGTATGTATGTACATGAGTTCTTAGAAACAACTGCCATGTATTTAAAATGAAGAATTAATTAAAGAAAGAAATGTAGGGGTTGCTGTTGTGGGGTTTTGTGCTCTGTCTCTTTGTAAAGACATTTTATTTAAAATATCGCATTTTACAAGAGCTTATCATTACAAAGGAGAAACAAAGGCAGGAGCTGCAACTGAAGGACCTATAAAATGGTTTGTTGCAATCTCCAGGTTATTTAGTCTTCCACTTTTCTGTACCAGCAATCAGGTTAGATTGTGTTTGATGTCTTTTTTGGTTGGACTCTTGCAGTTATAAAATGGAGCTGATGTCTGTAAATGCTTCCTCTCCTGCTGCCACTATTTACTTTGGCTCATGCATATCCCTTACTGTTTAATTTCCTGAAAATAAAAGGAAAAAAAATATATAGGTTACATTAGCATGAAGCTATTTTTCTAAGTGACTCCTTTAGTTGGAATAGTGATAACAATAAATGTATGTACTGGTTAAAGAGACCAACTCTAATTTATTAGTGAAATAAACCATGGGGTTTTTAAATGTAGCCTTATTAAAACTCAGCTTAATCAATCACTTTTCCAAAATGAAAAATATGCATTAATCTGCACGTACTTACAGATAAATTCAGAAAAAAAAATGGTAAGTAGGTGGGGATTTAAAGTTAAAGATTTAAACATTAAGTGTAAGCAGAAATATCCAGCTGCACAGTGAAAGGGCTTGAGCAGTGTTTCATTTAAGACTCATTTTCTGCTATGTAATCCAGCTTTAGCTAGAGAGATAAGATAGGAATACTGACTCTAAACTGATATCATTGCATGTCTCCAAATACGTAATTTTCCACGGTACTACCAGGAGATATAATATAAAATCAGATGTTTCTGACTTAGAAGAACTGACCAGTCTCTTGGTAATGCTACTGATGTAATTTACTGGAATAAGATGGGGCCAAGCTGCCTTTAAAAAACACTTTAACAAACAGGAAAGCATGGTAGTGATAGAGCAAAAGCATTCCGCTGTGGCTTAGCAGACTGAGCAACAAGAGTGGTTGTCAGGTTTGAGGTCTGTCCCTCCTGCCATGCCATCCACTCATTTTTAGTATTCTCCATCATATGAGAGGACATGACATAAACGTGAAAAAGCATAAAAGAAAGGAGAGGAGTAATGAGCTAAGTATGTGTCTTAACTTTGTTGGTAAGTAATGGTAAAAGGTGGTTTTTTTCTCTTCTTAGTATATTTGACCTTGGAGATACAAATCAATATTTGCTTGAAATCAAGTGGTCAGTTGAATAAATAGTAATTACTCATTTGACCCCACAGATGCTTCCTCATATCTCTGATTTGTATCTCTTTTGATAGAGTGGGGATTTTTTCAGTTTGGGTTTTGAGGACTACATCTGGACTGGTTTGGAATATATTAGCTGCATCTTAAGTAGTAAAACGTAAACTGTACTTGATTGCAACACTCAGGCACCTCAGCAGAGTTTTACAATAGTAGTGGTATAAAACCGGTATTGTCTGGGTAGCTATGTTATATCATTGTACTTTACTTAAACTGGGATACCTGTACCATGCATGGCAAAAGCTGTAGTCTCTCCAGTCACAAACAGATCTGCTTGTGGTATCTTTGTGCCACAGGAGAGGGACTGACACCAGCTCTTTGTCACCACTGCTTTGTTGCCTTTCAGTGCCTTCGTGCCTTAATTGATAGAGAATCTTATGTGAACATTACCTAATTTGCTTATAACAAAATATTACCCATAT
Organism: Strigops habroptila; assembly: GCF_004027225.2. Lineage (NCBI taxonomy): Eukaryota > Metazoa > Chordata > Aves > Psittaciformes > Psittacidae > Strigops > Strigops habroptila. The sequence continues at coordinate 129,000,873 of NC_044277.2, forward strand.
TACTAATTTTCTTAGAACTTAAGAGTTCCTTTATTATTTTGTGTTATGGAAATGAACTGTAATATAGTTACATAAAATTCTGCATTTAAGTTTGAAGAGTATGAAAGGAGCCCAATTTCACTTGATTACCAGCTGTAACAGTGTAACAGATGTGTAATGTTTTCATTCTTCTGCCTTATTTTTAGTTTAGTGTTTCTGTGTAGCACTCTCTACATACATGGTATTTTCTACTGCAGAATAACAAGTGACCTTTTGCTTAAGAACTTTGGTTCTTTTTTGACTTCTACGTTAGTATTTTAGCAATCCATAGCTACATGGGCTTGCTGCGGATTCCGTTTTGTCAGTGCAAATCTAGTACTTCTTTGTGTTTGCCATCAGTGAAAGGAGTCAGTAACTGTTCCCCCATTCTCTTTCCAGATGCTCTCTAAGTCCATTGAGCAGCTCAAGCAGCCTGGCAGTCACCTGGAGGAGGCTGAAGAAGAGCTTCATGGAGATCACTCGATGCAGGAAGAGCAAGCTCCCACCGGCGGTGCCAGCATTAGGGTTGAGAGCAGCAGTGCTGGTGTGGATGACAGAATAGGACAGCAGGTGGGGGCTGTGAAAGTCAAAGAGGAGCCACCGGACAGTGATGAGGATGTTCAGACCCAGCAAATGGAATCTGGGGAGCAAGCTCCTTTTATGCAACAGGTAATAGGCAAAGATTTAGCTCCAGGATTTGTAATTAAGGTTATTATCTGAGCATCAAATGCATTTTCTAGGCTTTGGTAAGCAGTTGTGTTTTGATTCACTGATCTAGCAAATCCTGATTTACTGTTCAAAGAATCTAACAAAGGCAGAAGTTCTGTATGCACACTTGAAAACATAGTGAAGCTCATCCTTATGGCCACTAATTGAGAAAATACCTGTTGCAGTCACTTATTCTATATAAATCTTTGCATAATAGCTGATAGACTTTGTATTAGCCCAGACTTCGTATTATGTTACATCGCTTAGTTCTAGTGAAAGAGAACTCATATCACCTAGCTTGTTGAGATCAGCAATTGCTGGAATTAGTTTCCAGTCCTGATTGATGAAACATTCTCCTTCTCTGATTTTGAATCCTCTGACTTTTGCTTTCAGCTGTCTGTATATACTGTATCATACTGTAGTCTTGAACACTGTTGATAACCTTAGGGTATTTTTTCCCCAGTAGACAGGTACTGACTGCTATATCAGTGGTCCCAGGCTGATGTATAAAGTTTAATTTAGAGAAGAGGTGGATGCAATTTACAGGGTGGATGTAAAGAGGCAAGGCAAGGCACTGTTCAAAATTGCATTGTTTTTTTTGCACTGCTTAGTTAATTTTTCATTCTGTCTTATTTGATGATGCAGTCCACAGAGACATCCTTAAATGCAGCAGATGCAAGTACTGGCGAAAAGCAAAAGGCAGCATTAGGTTGCAATTAGTTGCTAGGATATTGCAGGAAGAGCACAGAACTGTTATCATTATCAACTGATACCCGATCACTTGTTTGTAATTTTAAATAAAGACTAATCATACAATATGGCATAACCTTTACTGCTAGGTCTCGTGGACAAATACTGAAATAACAGCTGTGCATAAAATGCCAACTTGGCAAAAGGACACTTCAGCTTGTCGGTGAGCTGAAAGGCACAGTGCATGTGTGCAGCCAGCGCGCTGGCATCCCTTTCCGTTGCCGTCCGCTCAGGCAGGGCAAGGCTGGATGCAGTGGAAGGCCCTGTTTATTTAAGTCGACTTTGTCAGGTCCCGCTGTTCTCCTCCAGAAAAGTGATTTTGGGGGGGGGGGGGGCAGGAAATGCCTTATGGAAACAGGAAGCCCAAGTGATTCATGTGCTGAGGAATGCGGGGCGGGGGGGACGGGGCAGCGCTCCCTCTGTTTTTAAAGGCACTCTATGAATTGATTTATTGTCAAAGAAAATAACAAAGCGAGTAGGGAAATTGTTAAGGAAGCTTTCCAGTGAAACATTTCCTTCATATTCCCTTTTGATATGTTTACCTTGTTTTATAGGTTTACTTTTGTTAAGCTAGTTAAAGATTCATTGTATTAAGATCCCCTTTAATATGGGTAATCCCAAACTGACCCGGAATCCTTGTCAGGGTTTTTTTTCTATTAAAAATATTTATATTTCTAAAGCTGAGGTATTTTAAGGTGCAGTATCCTGTTTCAAGAGAGATAGCTGTTTTGCCAAATGTAGAAATTGTTCTAAAATATGTTATTAGCATGTGTTGTTTACATTATGCTCTAATACTATTAAATCTCTTATAAAATGTTGCAACTTCTAAAGATACATTATCCTTTTTCCTAGAAGGTCTCCAAACAAATGTCTAAATAGTTGCTGTTAATATGAAAGGCCTCCTTAGATAGAAGAGATTTATTAATTGAGAAAAAACACAGGTGATTTTTATGTGTGCTTCATATTTGAAAAGAAGTCTTTCTTCATCTTGGATAAAAAGAATCACATTCACATTCAAAAAGTAATAGAAGAGTGAAATTAAATGTTTTTCCCCTTCTGTATAATTTTAATTTTCTTTGAAATCTAACTTCAGCCTCATCAAAAAGGGATAGTGCATCTTTTAAAATACATTTTATTTGGGGAGAAACTTGCAAATGAGAAGACTTTTGTACAATATCACTTCAAAGACATATATTCACAAAAGACAAGATATTTTTATAATGTCATTCAGGTGAGAAACCCCAATACATTAGTGGACTTTAATTTCAGAATCTTTCAAATTTGGATGAAATTTAAAATAGAGAAACTACCTGGAACCAGTGAAAAGGAAAACTGGGTTTAAACAACCACATTTCTAATTGATTATTGTCTCTTACATTTTAAATCTACTGTATTTATTATAATTTACACCCTTAGAGGTGATCTCTTGTTTTGTGTTGTAAATATATTCTGTTTGTATGTTCCCTTTTTTTGCCTTCTGATATAAGTCTCTTCCTTTCTCAAATAAAGTTTTTTTTTAAAAGATCACCTTTCAGATATCTGACTTTGTGTAAATTTGATAACTTAGTTGTGCTTTTGCTTTGTATAACCAAATATGTTCACTACACATTGTTGAAAGAATTCAAGCTTTCAGGAGCAAGGTTTTAATTACACTATTCTTAAAATAATTACACAAAGTCTTTTTTTTGGTCTCTTGTTTTATCCTACATCAGCCATCATAAGTTTTAGTGAATGTGGAGTAGTATTGATGCATGCTCATTTTCCCATCATGGCATCTGTCTTGAACGTGTGATCATATATCGTACCATATAGGAAAGGTAAAGGTGAATCCCAGTTTCTTAGCTCCTAATTATCTGAACTGAAATAATTGCCATTATATTTCTAACTTGCCTAGAACCCAAAAGGCGCTGATCTGAAACTAAGCTTAAACTGACCTCTGATATTCTTCAAGACCTTTGCAAAACTAGAGTCCACATGTAAATATGCTGGGGAGGAGGAAATCCTCAAACTTTGCAGACGTTAAAGCAACTGCATGAGGCGGTGAAGTCAGTCCTACTTTAGAATACCACCTTTAAAGTCCAATTTTAGAGTAACACCTAAGCCCTTCCATGAAGATGTTAAATGCTTTATGACATGTCCTGAACTTTGCTTCAGATCTAGAGAATAAGAGTTTGTCCCATTAGCAGCATGTCCCTGTTGCTACTGTACATTAATTGTTCCTACCAAGAGTTCAGAAAATTGTTGCATTCTAGCTCTTCTGACAGTTAATTTAAATTGCAAAGGCTCTTAACAGCTCTGATGCTGGTACAAATGGTACTAAAATAAAGTGGTTTCAGCAACATAAATATGTAAGAATAAATATTTCCGTAAATCAAATTTGATCATTTTCACTAATATAGAAGCAAGGTAATGTTTCATCAGTAACACATCCCCCCAAAATAGGTAAAAAGTCAAGTTTTAGCTCAGGAAAGCTTAAAACTAGCATTAATAGTATATCATTATTACACTGCTTGCCCTCTTGTTTATTATGTATTTAGAATCTTGTGTCTATAAGTAAATCATGCTTTCAACAGGGATTTTATTGAGATGCCTTTGGTTTAAATACTTATGTCAGAATTAGAAGAACAGCCATAAATGTTTTCAATTTACAGCATTCCTGGTTTGGAGGCTACACCTAGATTTTTTTTTTCTAAATTATTTTTTTTACTTGCATCATAGCACCCATGAGGAAGAAAACAATCATAATTATTACAAGTCACAAGCCTTATCTTTTTCCAGGAATGATGTGCATATCTTTTTTTTTTTTTTCCCCGTTTAGCACAATAGATGTTTATTCTGTCCTGTTGTCCAAAAAATAAAGCCAGCGTAGCTGCTAATTTAGAAGTAATTACTACTAAGTGAGAGAAAATGCTTCATGATATTTACATACTGAAGACAGACACACATTACTCGAATGTGGATACTGTAACATTAGCCTTTTTTTCATCTTGTGGCATTAATGAAATAGGGTTAAAAGCTGATTGCCTCAGCAAAGCAGGAGCACTCCAGCCACTACCACCACTCGTATTTTCTATTCAGCAATTCGTTTGTGCATTATCTTCATTCCATCTTTGTTATCATCAGGATCACTAAGATTTACTCCATGTTACTTAAGCCAACTATACCCTGTTTTTATCTTCACTGGCATTCTGAGGTAAAAATCTATAAACATTAGCCCCAAGCACCAACCTAAAAATGTTTACTTATTTTTCCCCTTTATGAACACTTCACAATTTGCAGCCAAAATTAGCTAAGCCAAGTTAATTGCCTAACTGTATTCTGTCCCACTAGCAGCATGTCCTACTTATCCACTTAAGAAATGTTTGTTTGCTTTTCATTTATTTGTTTAGTTTCTGATTTCCTTATGCAGTTCCCATTATCTGGGTGGTAGCGGGGCTTCTGTTACCTCATTGCTCAGTGGAGGAATATAGCTTAGAACTTCATATGCTGAATTGCTGTTCAGGCAAAGAGAAGATGAGCATCCTGGATAAATTATTGTCTCTGCACTAGAGCAATAATCCCAGTGGTTTTTGTGGAATTTTACCACTGTAATTGGTAGACACTATACTTTGCATTTGGTAGGCTTAGTGCTTTGCATTTGTTGTTTATTTTTTTCTCTTCTATTTCAGCCTAATTTGGAATTTGATTTAAAACCCAAAAATACAATTAGCTCATATTGCATAGCCAGTGGAAAAGCTGGGTTTCTTGGCCATGCTCACTCACTCACACACACAAACAGGACTGAGAAGTGGCATCCTTTGGCCACAGTGGGTTTTTTGCTCCTCATTCACTGAGCTCAAGTGTCACATTCCTTTTGCTTACTTTGATTGCAGCTGCATAACCCATCTAGCCCATAAAAGCCAACTTCTACCTGGGGCACACGCAGCTATTGGAGACCCCAAGGGTTATTTCATCAGTAGCTGAGAGTTACAAGCGTACCAGCTCAATAACTTGAAGTCATTCAGGAGCATCTAAGTCTCTGTGGCTACTGCACAGGCGCCTTAGTCACTAGAGTTGTTTTGGCAGACCAGATATTTACTTACTCATAAGTGATTCAGTGCCTTAATTAGCTGACTAAATGAGATGTTTTGAAACTGGCTGTGGAGCCTTTGTTGCATTTATATTACTTTACTTTCCATAGTTGCCTTGAATTAACTAAAATATAAGAAAGGTTGGTTGGAGGACACACTGTTAAAAGAACCCTTCACACTTTGTCTTTCCGAAGTGGTAGCATGTTACAACATTTTTGGCCTTGAGAAGTGCTGTGGAGGTTCAGATAAATGGAAATCTGAGTTTTGAACAATGTCAGGCTTCCAAGTAAACCTTTCCCCACCTGTCCTCTCTCCTAAATGAGGCTGCCACCACAGTCTTACATATACTAGCTCAACTACACTTAGTTGTCTCCTTTAATTGCATAACCAGTAAGAGAGGCTCTAACCTTGTACCCTTTTGCCCTTCCTCAAGTCTGTGAGTGCACAGTTGCAGTACAACCCTGACATAACATGAGCTGGCACTATGATTTCAGGCATCAAACTTGAGCCATAGACTGACTGGATGGAGCGAGGGGTTGGAGGGCTGTGCGGTTGGATTTGTTTTGTGAACTTTTTTCATTCATCTACATGAGGAGAAGTCCCATCTGAATATTTAGCCACCATTCTGTCATCTTTACTCTTAAGAGCCTGTCCACCTTCATCAAATTTCTAACTGTGGTCTTTATGCTACAGGAGGAATAATTCTTTTTTTAATGCCAATTTTATGTGAAAGGGCACAATAATAAGAACAATTACAATTAATTACTTGTTCCCAGTTGGATTTGAAAATTATCCTTTTTTTTTTCCCCCAGAAAGTAAAGAATCAAAATCTACTTTCTTAATGATTGCCAAGGAGATTGTTATTTTTGTTTGTCTCCTATTGTAAACTTTCCATTACAGAAGGCAGTAAGACTTGATTTATCACATAATTAAATCAAGAACTGAATTGTCTGATTGACCACGTGGCATTAACTCATAACAAAATTATATCATTTCACTGGTACTTGCATAGTATGATGTTGATACCACTTTTATTTTTCAATCAAAGATTTTTTTATACTTGTTTTCCTCCTTCAGATACTTACGATATAGCACCTTGATACTTTTGCTACTGCTTTGTTTTGTCAGAGAGAGCAGACTGTAAGGAAAGTGCTGGGGTAATGCTAGGCAAAATTACTTAATCAGGGGTACATAGCTAGCATGAATCGAAAGTCTGTAAGCCCAGATCCCAGTAATTATCACTTCACATTTTGACAGTCAGATGATACTACTTTCATACCATTGGGCAATTTATCATTTCCTGTATCAAACTGCACAGGGCTTTATCATTATTGTTATTGAAGAGGATTATGTGTTCTTGGAAAGCTGCTTCTTTAAATGCTTCATTTTTGGAAGAATTCTGGTTTGATTTCTGAATGTCTCTCTGTCAGACACATGCACATGCTAAAGTTTTCGTTTTCTTCCTTCTCGTACACTATGAGAGTGAATAAATGCACACCTTAGTATACTGCTGGCTAAATAAGCTCCATTTAATGTGCTGGAAGAGCAGCTCAGCCTGAATCCCTTTGAGACATAGGTGCTCTAATGCAGAAAGCAGTGCATAATCTGTCTCCTCTCATGTTCTGGCCTGTGACCTTTGAATTCTCAGGAGGCCAAGGAGGTCTTTCTGTTCATACTGCCTGTATTTCCTCAGCAAAGGGCCTTGCGAAAATTACAGCTATGAAATTGCAGCAACACAGCAATGGCAAGGGCTTAAGAAGGCTTTGCTCAGGTTCTCTGTAAAGCAGCTAGGGAAGCATGGAGTATTGAGTTTTCAACCCTTTACTTAGCCTTTTCCTTTTGCTCCCATCAGGAAAAGCACCATGATAATTTTTAGGTAGCATCTCGCAGATTTTTAAAGCAGATCTCCATTACTGAACAGACTCAGAAGGAGCACAAGGCAGAAGTGCTGTTGGGAAATGTTCCCATCCATGCACAGAGAGATAACTACCGAGACCAGCTACTTCTACGGGTTGCTCTCCTGATCCTCTTCTACTGAAAATACAAGTTGAAGAGTTACTACACATCAGAAAGCATGGCTCCATCACTCAGTTACCTGACTGCACACAAGGGCAGGTGGTTATAAGGTTTCCCTCATTTCTCACCCATTCTGGTCCATTTTGCCTTAGAGCATCAAAGGCTCCCAACCTCAACAGCACATCCCTTGACATTTTTCTTTCTAGAACTTTTTGCTTCTAAATTTGTACAAGTCTTTTGTCATTTAGTTTCCAATTAGTTTCTGCATAGATTTCAGCTTTCCGAAGCTACTGACTCAATACAGAGAGCTTCAAAGCTTCTCTGTTGGTGTTTCTGACAGTAAAGTAAAAATGGCAAGTGCCAACCCCCCAGGCTCAGCCCAGAGACACCTGACTTCCATAGCTCTGATTTGGCTATTAGGGGGGGTTGGAGCAAGACGATCTTAATGTCCTTTCCAACACTAACCATTCTGTGATTCTATGATCTCCACCCCTTCTCAGGCAGGTTCTGAGAAGGCAGCACAGGACCAGCAAGAAAAAAGGAACAGAAACAAAATTCATTCCTGCAGGAAGTGACTGAGAATGAGCATGGGGACTGTTCCTTATCCATGCTGATCAATAATGTGGTAATCAAGCAAGCTGCTCATTTTCCAAAGTCAATTGACTGCTTTCAAGTTAGGTACTATTATATGTCACTATTATAATAGCTCAGACCCCCTTTTAAAAGAAGTAATCCTTTCTTTAACCTCTCTGGCCCTTTGCCTCCAGTTTTTAATCAAGGAAAAGGACTCAAAGTACATTAACTCATTTTCAGCTTGTTCTTTTTGTGCTTTCAAGGTGTGAAATTAGTTGACATGGAGCACACTGAGTCAGAGAAGAGTCAAAGGGTTCAGTCTGGTGGGATGCCATACCAACAGGAGCACAGCATTTGTGAAGCTGCTGTTACAAAGATGAGCTGCAGGTAGTCAACGCAGAGAGACAGTGTCACAGCACAGTTTGCTTCATAGATTTGGTTTTCAGTACCCAATCCTAGAGACCATGACTAAGTGGATCATTTAAGCCTGAAAGGTTACTCCGAACTTAGATAGTCAGTGAAAGAAGTCAGTGTCTGATTTTCTTATACTGTCATGGCCACCTGCACATTTAATGTCATTGCAAAAGGCTGAATATTAACTTATAGACTAGTACTCAAAGTGCCACTTTAGTACATTAGTGAAAAAAAATATTTGGAAACTCCTTACCAGCATTAGTTTTACTGTGTCTACCTGCTCTTCTGCATGATTACTTCAGCAAGTAGTTAAGGAAGTCACAAGACAAACAACTTATTGTTTGATGTATAGCAAGTTATTATTAATGTGCTTCTGGTATTTCCTATTTTTTCTTTCTTTTGATTGATTTAATATGGATACTAAGTATTGGAAAGTAAAAAATAAAAAAGGAAGGGAAAAAAAAAGACTTTTCAGGTGAGGGGTTTAGAAATGGAGGAGTATTTGGCAAGTCAGAACAGAGGGGGACAATCCCACTGAGGTTAGTTGCATTCAACCTGCAGAATCCTTTAAATGCAACAGTAACTTATGTCAAGAAGGACCAATATATACATATTCTGCTCTTTAGTGCCACAAAGTTCATTCCTTGAGCTAAGAGGTCGAGCCTAAAAAACCAAGGAAATTCAAGTTGTGCAGCTGACTACACAGCTGAGATACTCTCTGCAAAAGGAGAAGCTGGAAAGTAAATCTCACAACTCCTACCAAAAAAACAGACTTTTCAGCTATTGCCTTCCCCACTGATCGTGATTCCAGTGCTGTTGCATCAGCAATGAACAACTACTGGTCGCTACTGCTGCATACTTTGCAAAATCAGAACAATTACACCCAAAGCTACAACAGCGTTTCTCCCCTTTGGCAAGTAGCTCCTCACTAGAAGCTTCCTCAGCCCCTTCTCTCTCCCGTGGCCATCCTGCTGGTGTACAAGCCCCTCAGCCAGGTACTCCAGATTTGCCCCATTTTTGACGATCAGAGACGAGATCTTCTTGGGAAGGGCTATGAGCCTTTAGTTACTGCTGCTTCACAGACAGCCTTGGCCACCCCATGGCAGGGTTTGCTTCTGGCAGGTAAGGGACAGTGCCTGGAGACCAAGGCCAGCTGGGGATCAGGACAAGTGGATGGAGGGGTGTCCTCCTCACTCCGGCACTGTTGTAGGAATAATGGTGGGGAGAGGCAGAGGAGGTGAAGCATCATCTGTAAAATGTCTTACAGGTCACCTTGTAGCTAGTCTTGAGAGACCTCCTTGGCTTGGAGGGCAACTCTGTCCCCTCCTGAGGATGACACTACCTCAGACAGAGGCTCCAGATTTCTACATGCTTCAAAGAACTTCCTCTATTGTCTTAGTTCTCAGAAGACAAGATGGTAACAAGGGATTAACTGATTTGCCTTTTAACTGATCATTTTAACCCCTTGTATAGAAAGTTCAAGCTAAATAATTTAAGTTGAAATGCACAGATGCTTTCAGGGAATAGAAGAGTTCAGACAGTTGAAGAAAAGTTTAAAAACAAAAAAAGCTCTGCCACCTACTACGAACATGAGTAGTTGGTTTTCACTTTCCTGTCATTGCTGTCTCCTTTAACAATCTTAGATTCACTGTTTCAAGTTTTCCTGATCAAATAATAGAGAGTAGTTAAAAGAGAAAGCATCCAAAGAAGCAGAAGAAACAAGTCCCAATTCCTAGTTCTCAGTCTTGAATCTCACTTCAATATCCTGAGAAATACTATGACTGCTAAAGATTGATCCAAGACTATCAGTGTTCTCTTGTCTTTCTTACACTGCTTTTCAAAGGTAAACTGATGTTTATTTTTCCAGCAGGAAGCTTGTACTTTGATTTCATCGGATTAATTATTAAACTTAATACCATAGGTCAGTGCTGGACCTGAAATCGGAGGCACTGAAGCTTCTGTTGTTTCGTATCTGAGTGTTCTGGGACAAGGAAATAAAATGAAGACAGAATATCTAAAATGCTTACGAAATTATCTAGTATCTATTTCACTAGAAAATGGTGAGACACATTTTTACTTTCATTGACAGGTTGTCATGTGCTAAGATTGTTTTTCCCAAATTCTTCATGCTCTGCCTGTTAAGAGCATTTTGCAGTCTTCAGAATTTATCATATATAGGAAATGTTTCTGTATGTCTTCTCCTAAAAAAATCTCAAGGACTGGACTATTTAAATCAGTGACTTCACTGATAAATAGCTCCTTCCAAACTGATTTGCAGCCTTTTCCCTATTGTGCAAAAACATAACAAAGCCAAAATACCAGTGATTTAATTTGGCATCATCAACCACTGAAAGATGAGTTGGAAATAGATTAGCAAGTGTTCTAGTTGATCTTCATACTGCAGTGACAAATAAATGCGAGAATGACAGCCAATTCCACTGACTAGCAATTCTTCTGACTGTATTATGGCACATTGTCATGGTTTAAGCCAAGCCAGCAACTAAGTGGATAACACACATGGATAAACATGCTGTATTTCTAACAACTGGCCATGAACACACAGAAATCTGAGTTCATACTGCTGTGGAAAACAGAACTGAGACAAAAATTCCTTTGTAATACATGTTTGGAGGTCCCGACTATTGCAAAAGACTGACAGAAATACGTTAGGATCTCATGTATGTAGGATACCCGAGATGTTTCTCTTAACTTTACTGGGAGGATTTTATTTTTTTTCCTCTGAACCAGAGCATCAGCACTACCCTCCAGTGTACACCTAGTAATGCTTCCTGAATGTTCACATGCTCAGCGCATTTTGAGCTGCACCCTTAATAACAAATAAATATGGAATGAACTTATTTGGCATTTCAGGCCAATGACCAAAGCCAGAGAGTGTGGTAAGTATGCCACTATATTCCCTTTAACTTTATTTTTGTGGGCATCATGCATTTTTAAAATGGTTCTACATTTCCCTGAACCAATGTAATATAAAAGATTTACTGTTACAGTTTGTGTGTGGCCAGGCAATGGCATATGGAAAACATGTTTCCTGCTATTTAATTTAATTACTCTAATCACGTGCCAGCCCCGGGCATGTCATTCTGGACCTCTGAGGCTCTTTGTCTGTCAAAGAGATGGACAATATCTTGGCTTTGTTTAGTTGCTCTGCAGGCTGCAGATAAAACCACTGAAATACTGACTGTTTGTTTAACCAAAACTTTGCATTTTAACCATTTGGCTTTGATTTTTTGTTTTACAAGAAAAGATGACATTTTGGCCCTGGTGAGCTGAAAAGGAAATATTAGGGATATGAAGAAGTACTGTCACTTTCGGGGCTTAGTAGATGAAAAGGAATACTCTAGCCTTCTGGTCAGAAATCAGCTTTGTTAGCAGAAACTTAAGACATGCATCGCTGTTATTTTAGAGTTGCCTGTTAGCAAGGGCAGCTGGAAAAGTCCTGTTAATAACTGCTCCTTTCTACTACGGTTAGCCCTTCATTTAACAGTTTCAGTAGATTTTTTGATTCTTTCATTTTAATAGATAAAACTGTAATGAGTGAAACTAATGAAGATTCCCTTGCAAATAATCAGACCAATAATGTTACACCCAGGTGTAAATTAGCTTTAATGTTACACTCTGTGGTTATTCTTAGATAAGAAATACCTGCAAATTACAGGAATAATTAAACTCTTTTGATAAAAAATTAAGAGCAGATTGAGAGATTACAGCACTCCATGCATATTATAAACCCCAAATCTACAGAGAAATTAATCATACACTCAGCTTTAAGTATGTGCTCAACACCACCACTTCCTTCACTTTTAAGCAAGTGCTCAAGTCCGTGTTTTCCTGCAGCCAGAAGTGACACTAGAGAGTGCTTTAGACTATGAGAGGATATCATTTCTAACAATCACGTTGTCAGAAGAGGAAAGAATAAGAACCAGCTTTTAGTCAAATTAGTTCCATTTTACAAGGAATTACTACACATAGAAAGACTTGTCTATTTGCACATTTTTGGAAACTGGATGAACTTCAGTTACTGTAAGTTTCAACAGTAATTAATCTACCCACTTTACTTTCCCCCGTTTTCTAATTGAATCAGTGAGATACAGGAAATAATTTCTATTCATTGTAAGTTGCACAGTACTGCAAGGCAAGAATTAGAAATTTTGTTCCTATATACTGAATTACAGCTGCCCTCACATTTTGCTTTGAGCTAACCACTAGATGACACTACTTCCCACTTACTTTGCAAGTGTGGGCATATGCTGCCATCTCCCCTATACCCATTCACATATTTACATGCTTCTCGACCAAAGAACTTCAAAAAGAACATTATGCAGGTTTTGCTTTCCCCACTATACATTTTGATGAATTTTGTGTATATACACCTAGGTATTTAGGTGCGCGTACATAGAGGTTTACACAAGCATTACAAGCAGTGTGTGTGTCTTTGCATGGTTTATAGAAAACATGTATTATAAGTCACTGTGTGAGTCTTCAGGGTGTTATAACTTAGCAAGTGCCGACGACAGCTCCACTTAAAAGAAACCAGAGGAACAGCAAGGAAAACTTAATAGGCTGGAGTTTGTAGAGAATGTTCCCCTGTCCCCTGCATCCCGGTGTCTGTTCCCCCCTTCCCCCAAAAAAGGGATACTATATTGGCTTCTGTAGTGTGATTCTGAATCCATGGTGAAAAATATCATGCTGAGGAGTCAGGCAAGAGTAGGCTTCACTATTCAAGTCCAAAAATGACAGACTAAGGAAAAGAAGAAAGACACAGAAGGGCTGTCATGTATATCCATAAGGCGGCTGCTGCTGCTGTGGTTTTTAAATTAGGAAGAATGAACTTTCCAGAAGGATGTGTGGAAAGAATCTCACATTTCTAAAAGCCTGATTTTCAGAAATCCAGAAGCTCCAGATTACTTGAAAAATGGCTCCTCCAAAGTTACATTTATGCTACTAAATTGCATGCACAAAGGCATGAGAACATGGAAGTGGAGTAACAGCACCCTCAGATACACTTTTATTTTTGCCTAAGTCAACAGGCATCTTGCTTTGTTAAGATTTGTCTCAATTTATAACACATTTGCTCTATATGTGCTGTAACTGTAAAACATACATTGTGTGATAAACTTCATTTAAAGAGTGTTTTAAATGGCCATACTAAAGGACGTCTTTAAAGTGTGCCCATCCTCTAGTAGTGTGACAATGTACTACCTAGAGTCAAAGCAAAAGTAAGAATTACTGTTTGGTTTAGTAATCTAAATTTGAAATATTAAAACTCTTCATTTTGTACCTATTTTAATCCTGATCCCCCAGGACTGTGGCAGTAGGGGTTGGGTGCATCCTTATCCTCTGTCACATTAGCCAAGTACTTCTGTCCTCCTGTCAAAAGGCACTTGCAAGTGGAGACGATGAGCCTCCTTGCCTTCAAAGGATGCTCTGCTCTGCATTTCACATTCTATTGCAACTCATTATTTTAGCATTATTTCTTCTGTGTTAATGTAAAGAGCTGATACTGATGTGTAGTAAAGCTTTACAGGCATGCAGTATGAAGTTCATATAGTGTCTACCTCCCACTAGAGTAGAAAGTAAGGTATTTCTGCTCATAAGCTGGTTTTGTTATATCAAGCTTGTCATAAGAGATACCAGCTGAATTGCTGACTTGTAGGACTTCAAAAATTACATTGCCTTAATACTGTCAGTTTTGCTGCATCTATGTGACACTTCAGTTACTGTTTTCTGTAGTTCTGTTGAATGTTTTGGAATTGTATTTACAGATAAAATGTAGCCCTTTCACAACTAAATTCTTCTAGCTTACAACAGTGTAAGCACATAGTCCCTATAAAAGAGTGATGACATACCATAGACACAGCACTATATTTGCAAAATTATGCTTTTAAGTCATTTGTCAACAAAAAAGGGATATGTTTATCTGTTTGAAACCAAGACCTTAACTAGATCTATGTAAGATCTGAGATTTTCTCAGCAGTTTAACGGTGCCCAAGTCCCCAGGAACAACAGTGACTGGAATCAAGGCTACCTAAATTGCAACCATAAGCAATGTAATCAAAATCAAAGAGAGTTTTATCCTGTGCATGTGTTATTTGGACAGGTTAATTTATTGGGGATTATGGATCCGAGGAGAAAATAAATCTAATTTTAATCATAAAATAAGAGAAAGGCTGAGAAATAACATGTTAGCCAGAGGTTTGCTTGTTTATTAAAATGCTGTCTTGTATTTAATCTAGACAAGGGTAATTACTTTTTCAGACTCTCATTTTCTCTGCAAATCTTGTGCTCTTACATTTCATTTCGACAGGACATTTACGTGAATTGCTGCTTTTTCCACTAACATCCTACAGTTTTTCTTAAATTTATCAGTTAACATGCTTGAGCCTCCCTCCAAAGACTGCTTAGGAAGGGAAAAAGCTCCCCACTCTGTGGCTAAGCATGAGCTCCAGGAAGGTTAGCTAGAGTATACAAAAGCAGTCAAGATGAGAAAGCAGCTTATCTTCAGACCTGAATCTGGGACTTGCTGCACTAAAAAAACCCTGGTGATGCATAGGCTACCCATGAGGGGAAAAGTTCCCTGCTCAGTCTGATTGTAAAAGCACAGAGTGTGAGCTTTTGCATTGCTTTTGAAGGAAAGAGACAAAAAAGAAGTTTTAAGTCACTTTTGTTCTCTCCTTCTGACAAAAGGACTTTAATATAAGTTATAGCAACCAAAGAAACACAGTCCTTTGGGGCTAGCCTCCTCCCATTTTCAGGGCTGGGAGCCTTAGGAGGAAGGCAGCTTGGTTATACCTGCTACGCTTGTGGAAAAGAAATTATCACTTAATGATGTTTCACTCTTGCCCTGTAGCAAAGGACTTCTTGTTAGCTGGATCTGAAAGGGCAGCAGGAAAAAATACATCTTTTCCCAAGTAACTTGAAAGGCAGCAAAACTACCTCAAAGTACAAAGCATGCAAGCAATCAAATGGATGCAAACCAAATTCACAAAGTGGAAGGTAACCTATGCAGCTTTGCATAGCTCTGGAAATAAAGTATTTATGAGCAAAAACTTCAAAGTTCTCTCTCCTCTCACTCCCATGTATTACCGAGGCAGCAGGAACAAGCATTCAGGAGCAGTGGAAATGGTGACAAACCGAGGTAACAAACAGCCGAACACAGCCTTTGGTGTGAAGCTTCCTTCACATCTGCTGGGGGGACACACGTGCCTTTTGACAACTGCAGGGAAAGCTCTGTCCATATAATCCAAAACCACTGCATTTGGATTATCATTATAACTACCTTGCTGAAACTTTTGCTTCTGTACTGTACCAGGGTTTGGATTAGAATAATCTACCATATTACAGACTATATCAAACTCTCAATTCCAATACATAGTATGGAGCAATGCAGTTCAAAACATGTTTTAAACTAAGCATATACCAATAGAGCAGAAGAAAGCTTTGGTTTCAATAAGGAGAGAAAAAAAAAGGTACCCTTCCATGCATAGCTTTTCAGGCAGTTTATAGTGAGGAGGTGTTAGGAGGAGTTATTACTTCCCCACACCTTCAATAGCATAAAGAATTCCTTTTAAGATAATCTGAAGACAAAACCATTCAGGGTTAAATGAAGTCCTATGACAATATAGTGAGATTTTGATGTCAATAGATATAAAATTGGTCTGGCCTTTTCAAATCTACCTTTCATTTAAGGCAGCAATGATAAGGTTTTTCCTTATGTAGACTCAGGTGTGTTTTGTGTTTCCTGTAATCCTGATACATTTCTTAGCTCACAAGGAATGCAGGAGACCACACAAGGAAAAAAAATAAACCCACCCAAAAAAACCCAAAACCAATGCCAACAAACAAGCAAAAAAGAAAAAAAAGACAAGAGACAGAAGAAACAGAAAAAACATCAGCAGATAAAAAAAATATAAGGTTTTAAGCTTGCTAGAGGGAAGCCCTTGAATTTTGAAAAATAAAAGATGGAGCTATATGAAATTATCTCTGCGAATTACAGATACAGCACAATCCCTTCCTAGCAGTTGATCATTTTACTAAAATCGTTGTAATAGCTAGTTTTACACTCCTGGAGTAGTGAGTAGTGTCCAAGGCAAAAGATTTATAGTTTGCTCTGGGTATAATGGTATGAGAGGAGCTGGCTGCCAAAAGGGACTGTGATTTGAAGAGGGCGCCTTTGGTTTGGTAGGTGGTGTATTTGTTCTGTGGCTGGAGTTCACTAGAAGAAGTTGTTTGATGCACTAGCCAACGATAACTATCTTGGGAGAGGGAGAAACACAAATCCTCCAAGTTTCAAAGAGAGAGCAAAATGAAATACTTGGTATGTGGAAAAAAAGAAGATGACAAACACCATGGCAACATGAAGTAGATCAATTCATGGGGAACTTTGTGGTTTATCACTTAAAAAAAAAAAAAAAAAAAAAAGGATTTATTGACCCCCAAATCATGGTAGTTTTTAGTATTAAATAGACCTCTTTTGAGGACTAAGCTGCTTGAGAAGAGGAGACAGTAGTTTTGGAATGGAGCCCTCAGCCTTAGAAATAACACTGCTGGTTTGGCTCTGCTTCCAATATTGTTGCCTAGTTTTAAAGCTTTTCAGCAGGACTGGTGACCAGCGTGAATCACTGGGGAATAGATTAACACAGTGTTTTCCCAAGTGTCTAATCTCATTTTAGGATCAGAATACAAACAGCAGCAAAGCATCCTTAAGACTCAAGAAGTCCTTGGAGCAAGCCTGCAATTCAGACCCAGTCAGCATTTGCATTACATTGGGCTCCATGTATCCAGAATTCTTTAAAAGTTCTGACATTTCTGCTCTGACCTAAAGCTTTACCTTTGCACGCTGAGTGCAGCTCTTGGCTTGCCTGTGAGAATGGTGTTATATGTATAACATCTTATCCTCTAAATCCTGCCTGCTGAGTGGATTCTTCCTTTCAAGCTCACTTTTTATTGTTAAAGGGAGAGTTTTTGGAAGAGCTGTGTCTGTATTCCTTCTCTTTTGCTTGATGTTTTTTCTGCTATTTTAACACTTCTGAAATCAGTGAAGTGCTTTGCACTCTTGAGCCAGCTTCAGTCTTTCCAGAAGGCAGTGGCTGAGAGACGCTGATTGAAAGTTTGCTTAAGTGTTTGCCTCCTTCTACAAGAGACCGGGATAGTCAAATGCAGATCAAGGTCTTTTCAAGTTGCTAACCAGAAAATTTGTTTATTGTTGCTGCATTTGGCATTTTGACATCAAGAAATCCATCAATATAATATGTATATATGTCTATGCCCTGTGTATGAGGACTAGGAGATATAAAAAGAATTAGGAAATGAAGCAATAAGCAATTCCAAGTCACTGAAGCCAAAGGGAATCTGTGCAAGAACGGACAATGGTGAAAGATGGGACAGGGAACAATAAAGCACACGTAGAAATGAAGAACAAGCTAGGCATTAGGCATGCTTCAACCCAGTTCAGGTTATTGACCATTATAACATACAAGAACTTCTATGAAGTCATTTTAAGTAAAACCACTGAAGTGCTTAGGGACTGATTTTGAAGGTGCCTACTTGCCTGTAAGTATGTGGGTGATTTCCTCAAAGGTCCACACAAGTAACACAAACGCATTCTGTACTATCTAATGAAAACATTTGTGTTTTTACTTATGTATGCAAAACCACCACCACCAAAGAACTCACATGTGAGAGGAGCCTAGATAACTAATGGTGGAAATGGCAGGGCCATAGACAACCCCCTCAGGAGGCAGGAAATGTGCTACAATCTCAAAATCACTTTATAGACTCAGAGGATTATAATATACTTCTCTGTGTATTAAAGGATGATAGGTTTGCTTAAACTAAAGCAACAACACTGAAATTTGTATGTAAAATTCCTAACTTTGTTTTCCTTAAAAACATATCAAATGAGAAATTATCAACAGTATTTTGAATACATTATGAGTTAAAATGAGCACACATTTTTGCATGTCACCCCACTGCCTTTTCTCATGTTACAGCTAGGTCAGAACTGAAAAAAAAAAAAAAAATACAGGGACTCTAGTAATACAGAATTATATGTTGATTTTTCCATGGGCTATTAATATCTTGTTACTGTGAGACTGTACTGGTTGGTGGTTTCTGGCTTAGTGGTGTTTGGCTTGTAGGTAAAGGAAAAAAGGAAAAAAAAAATAGAGCAAGACCACCTCTGACATGAATACTGACTTCCAACTGCTATTTTATGTAACTTATCTTTTGCTATTTCCACATTTTTACCTTTCATAGAAATTAAATAGCATTATATCTCTTAGCCTGCATTCATTTTTGTGCATGCTCAAAAAACGTGTGGAAATACTTTTATCTTGCTTACAAGTTTCGCTAGTATCAAGATCAAGACTCTTAACTTCTGGATCTTGGGTGGAATTCCAAGGGACATTCCAGTGGGTAATAGAGTAGAAGATGTAAAACTGCCAATAAGGGGGGGAGAAGAATTTTCTCTCACCATCAGTCACAGGAGAGGGTGGGAAAAGCAGTGTAGGAGTGATGCTTAATGTGTTCTCCTAGGGCAATGCCCTTTAGACACTCCTAAATACAGAGTCCTAATCCAACCTGCTTCCCTTCTCCCACTCTTTCAGAAATAATTGTATTCCTAGAATATTTAACAACAAAACAGTGAAGAAGTTCCATTTTTATCTCTAAAACAAACTCGATTTTCCTTTTCCTTGTGAAATGACTCAGATTTAGGAGGTTAAAAATGTAACCATGTAGCTTATAAAGGTTAGTAGTATTTAGTTATTGATATAAAAACCTCGCTGAGGGACTGCATTTCTAGGGTGTTGCTAATGGAATACAGAACCTTTCGCTTTTGGGTCACTGGATCAAATCTGTCTCTTGTGGATAGTGACCAATGTTTGCTACAATTTAGGCTTTCAGTGCCCTATATAAATTAAATATGTAGAAATTGGCGATGGAAAAGACCTGTTACAGCTTGCAGCCTGTCCCCCTACCAGTACAGAATTGCTCTCTCTTACTATGACAGATTTTCCAGTTCCTAGTAGGTCCTGTCCACCCTGCAGAGCAAAGCAGCTGGTATTAATTGATAGCCGAGTTTAACTGGGTCCTGGTGAGCTCCCTGTTCTGGCACTGGAGCTGTATGAGGGGTTTGGCTGACACTTTCCTGCTGCCTGCCTCCATGGGGGGCACTGAACGGGCAGCGGTCCATGGAGTGCCCATATCCCCCACTGCTGCCTGGGATGGGGAAGCAAGCAAGAGTCCCAGCTCCTTCCCACTCTGTGCAAAATACCTTATAATACAGGAGGATTACCAAATCTCATTTTCACTGCCTCGCTTATCCCCCTTTCAAGTCCTACCAATGTCCCTTCCATAACCAAACAGCTGCAGGTCATAGTTCTAAATTGTAGGTCTGATGGATTAGTTCGGGTAGCTAAAGGGAAGGCTAGATATTAGTTCAGACATTGATATGGACTAAAATTTTCCCAAAGTTTGGAGGAGATCTGGAAGTTTGCTTGGGGCTTCTTTTTGATTTAAATGAAAAGGTTTGAACGCTGTTACCTTTTACAACTTCCATTTGCAAGTAATTAACTATGTTGCAGAATGCCCATTAGTAAGTGTTAGGAACTGGGTATCAACAATATTAAGGTTAGTTCTGTAAGTTATTTAATGGCTACTGCTGGTTACAGTGTTATAGATACACATGGGCTTTGTAGGCTTTAAAAAAATACAAGAAAAAACACACCACCAAAACCCCAAACCAGTAACAGTGGCCCATTCCCAAAGTAATATAAACATGTAATAATTAAAACAGTTCTCATTCTCTAGAAAGGAGTCCGAGTGAGGCTACTTTACCTTGCACGCCTTCGAGTGCCTCAAGGTGCAACTTACAACACTGGGACAGTGTAGAGTATAAGTGGGATTTCCTCAGCACTTCTAATGCTGGCCATATGTGCCTGTCCCACAGACTTTATAATCCAATGCTTCCTGATAAAACTGCTAGAAGTACAAATGCAGCCTTCAAAGTATCAGAGTATTTTTAGAAATAAAACTGAACTTTATTGTTGTTGCTCCCTCTGTGCACCAAAACTTGAAGTGCCAACAAGGGTAGTGTGTCGGAGCTGCCCCATGCACCCCGACTCACTGCTGGCGGGTGCTGCTGGAGGAGCAGAGCTTGCCCAGGCCTCCCAAGTACCCCGTAAAACACAAGTTTCTCCATTCGCAGTGCAGCTAATGACTGCTGTGTTACCAGAGTTAACCTATTTCTGATATTCACAGTGCCAGAGTTTCAGCTGTTAAAAAATTCAAGCAATCGTAAAGGAAGATCCTTTGGGCTTCAGAAATATTACAGTCAGGTGGTTTAAAAAAAAAAGAATTTAAAACAAAAGAACACCAAACAGGAACACAAGTAGTACAAAAAAAATTGCAGAGAATCTGCAAAGGGGACACTCCACACTTTTTTTTCCCCCCCAAGGTAAAAGCCCCACAACCCTGTGTTGTGAAATGTCTTTTTAAACACAGATTTAGAGAATGAAATTGAGGGTTATAAACTAGTAGCCAACAAAAGCAAGAAAGACTGGAATGTTGGTAACCAATTGCAAGCACAGGATCCAAGCAAAACATCTTGAATTGCTAGTACTGTAATAAATTACAGTTTTCACTTTTGTATTCTGCAAGTGAAAACAGCACTAAGTCAAGCTTGAGAGAGGGAGAGTAAAGGATGACCTTTTTAATTCACCCACACCCATTACAAGTAGAGGAACTGCAACGTGGAGCAGTGAGAAATGAAAATACAACGCCCACCCTTGCATGAAGGGACAGATCCTGCTCCCATAAAATGGGATTCCTGTGTCGCCGAAGAGTTAATTGTCAGGTAGCAATAGATGAAAGGCAAACCAGACTCTGGGATGGTCTGCCATGGTGGCTGTTATCTCATTTTCTTCCATGGATTAATTTTCCCCTCTTTAACTTTAATTAGATAAAAGTCTAGGGGTGGGAGGTGGCCCTGGAGTGCTCAAAGGGCAAGAAGTGGTCAAGAGCTGGTTTCTCTCAAAGTTTGATTAGCCTATTTGATAAGTGATACTAAGCACCCCAATTGGTTAATGAATGAGGGGTTCCTGTGAGGTAAGCGGCTGGGAAATTTAGCCTCCCCCACAAGGACAGCAAATATGTAAACTTCTGTCCTTCAGTTAGGTGTCTACTGTGGTTAGGAGTAAGGGTGATTTATACCCTATCTGGGTCCTGGAGTGTATCTACATTGATTGACTCCCTTGATCTTGACATCAGTCACTTGGGCTTTCAGAGAAAAGAGGAACGTAAGAGATAATGAAAGCTACATTAAAGAAGACCTTAACATTTATGTAAACGTTATTCTATCTTCAAAGGCAGAACCATCTTTCAACAGAAAGGAGATTTATCTCCTACTTGAAAAATATTAAGAAGTTGCAACATATTTAATATCAAATCTCTAGCTTTGGTGCTGCTCTCAGCCCTTGGGTTTGTCTCTTATTTCTTGAATAAACTGAATTATAGTTTAAAGTTTTACTGCATACTGCCTGTAAATACTGATGCAGACACACTAATGTCTTGTGCATAGAGACACTGGGGGAAGAAGAGGGAAGAGAGAGAGAAAGATGAAGAGTTTGAAGAGTAGAAGTGTGGAGAAAACATTTGGAAAGCTCATACATTACTATGTATTAAACATAGGGCTTTTATACATGTAGATCTATGGCAGTAGAAACCAGAACATTTAAATAAAACTATGCACCTCTGAAATGCCCCCCTAGTGAATATCACCTACATAATAAGATTTCCGCTGCTGGGTGCCAGGCTTTCCTTGGCCCAGAGAACAGGGGGCAGGTTTGGGGCATACTGGAGCCTGGAGGAAGCCTGGCAGGAGCCAGCAGTATCCTCACTTGCTCAGCGGGTGACCCACCAGGCCAGCTGCAGCACAAACATCAATTACAGCAGCATCTTCAGCAGTGCTGAGCAGAAAGGTGATTTGTACAATAAGAAGCAGGGCCACGCTATCACCCGTGGAAGGCTGAAAAAGTGCACAGACTGTCCTGGGTAAACATCATCTCCAGTTCTGCTGCAGAATACCTTCCCTCAGAGAGACATTTACAAAATCATGAAGGCAGCAGGCAAAGTGGATGAAAACCTGTTATTCACCAATTCCTGCGATATTCTATTTGGGACCTTTTGCTGAAGTTACAAGGAGATCAGTTTAAAACAGGCAGGGCTTTATTTTTCTTCTTTGCCCTCTGAGTAGTGAAATTCTGGAATTTGTTGCTGCATAAGATTGTGAACCAGCAGTTCAAAACAGGATTAGACAAACTCATGGACAACATGGTCATAAGCAGATGTTAAAGGAAAGAGACATGGATGTACCTCTAACATCTATAATACAAAAATTCTGGGTGTTGGGATAGTACGAGGGGAATGAATTGCAGAGTAGCCATGCCCGTGTACTCTCACTAAATAGCATCCCCTATTGTCTGAGAATATTGAGCATGATAGAGTGGCCTGATGCAGTAAAACATTTCTTATGTTCTTATCTTCTTAAGTCATATTTGGCTTTGTCTAGTCTTTCATAGTCCAACTTAGATTCTTCTATTAAATTTTTGTACTCTTTCTGTCTAGCTTCAGCTAGAAATGTTTTTCAATACATTTCTGGTTTTTCTTAAGCCATAAATTGTTATTCTCAAGACAACTAGTCAACAACACAAGTCATTTTCCTTTTTATCTATGGGTCTCAAAAGCTTCAAAACTGTCTTCTCAACATGCAAAATGCAGTAGTTGTATTCCTGAGTAAAAGACCAACTGTTATTAACAACAGCCTAAAAGTTCAAGAAAGTGGTAACTTACAAATTATGAGGTAGAGAATTTATAGCCCAGAATCATCTTATTAAATATGTCAAGAATTAGGACAAGTATGTAAGGCTGAGTAATTAAGGGTAAAAAAATCTGTGGCAAGTCTTTGTATTAACTGGTGTATTTTTAGGCAGAGGACTTGCAAATAAAGTCTTAGTTGCTAAGTCCTATATGGCATGTTTGGTAACTAGCAGACATAACATTTGCACTTTAAATGGAATATGATCCTCTGTCTGGGAGAACTGGTCATTAATATGTAACCTGCAGAGCTGGGATATTCCTGTGGTAATGAATAATTTCTTTGCAGTGGAAACGTTAGCAGAAAAAATATATAGCAAGAGAGAAGGGAGAGGAAGTTTTCTTCCTCTTCTCATGCTAAAAATCTTTCCTACTCAGAAATGCAAAATTTCACAATTTGAGTGAAAAACTATCAGCAATAGGGAGTCACTGAACTGTAATATGCTCACCAAGAGAAGCACCAGAGTATGGTCTTCACAATTTTGTATACCTTGACATGTATTGAGATAAAAGGAAATGGAAAGGCTGGCATCTTAGTTAGGTCCAAAACAAAGTGGCATTAATACACCTGGTCAGAGAAAGGCAGCAGGAAGCACAAATTGTTTCTTGAACAGTATCTCTGGACAGATAACTTCTACAAAGAGATAACTGCAACATTATGCTATATCCCTTGACCCATTTTTTTACAGTACTTAAACCAAAGAAATCTGTAACTGCTAACCTCCCACCTAAAAACACCTTATAAAATAAATCCCCAACAATCTAAGAATCAAAGCAAAGCCAAGATGTCATAAAAAAAACTCTCTGCAAGGAGCTGTTGTTGGGGTGTCTCCCCTGTGTTAGGGGGGTTGAGCTGTACTTGACTTTGAGGTTTCAGCTCTCCATTTCCTTGCTCTTTAATAAACAATAATTTCTGTCAAATCAAACACCCCCATACCTGACCTTACATTTATACCTGTGATTTCCTCAGGTCCGCAGTGTTATTCTGAGAGAATAGAAAACCCAGGAGCAGAATTCCCCAATGGATTTATTGTCTGCTTCTTACAGAAATAAACAAGCACGGCTCCTGTGCTGGAGATGCTGAGCTGTGAGACAATATCTGTGCAGATATTATCAGCCTCTAGATCAGATTTTGAACTCTTCACTTAGCGACCAAAAATCCAGACCCATAGAGCTATTCCTAAATTACAATCCCAAAGACCCTTAATTGCTCACTACAGGGCAGGCAAATCCCTGTCACCAGCCATCAGAACATCCACTGGGCAAACAGCCCAGCTAAGCAAACAGTTTGGCTCAATGTACACACAAGCCCACAGCATTAGATGAGAACTACACATGTGCATAGAATCTGCTCTAGACAAAAATGCCGTCTACAGAAAGCTGCATTCATGCTTTGTCAGGGTGTAGCATATACTCAAGGTGATAAATCATCTCTGTTTCTCCACCCACCCTCCCCCAGCTGCACAGTGACTAAATACCTCTATCAACCAAGTCTTTTAAGTCAAATCAACCTTTTAAAAATTCCTCTTTCTTAATGCTCTAACATGCATGGGTTCACAAAATTAAATTACAATATTTTTATCTGTTTGGGATCAGTACTGTTTCCTCCTCCTTGTGTTTACTTTCCTTCAGTAGCTGACATCAAAATGTTTTCTGGAATGCTGGGACTAAATAAGTTATGCTTAACTCAATATCTAATACAAATAGCCCTGGGGAAGCTCCAGCAACACAATCATAAAAGCTACAGTTTCTTTTAATAGCTTGCCACACTTTGCTGATATAGTATTTCTCTAATCACCAATCTTTACGTGCCTTCCTGACCTTGGAGCTCTCTGTCCAAATGACTTTGTGATATCAAAGGCTTGTGTCATTGGAAGAGTGAATGGCTTTCATTTTTCTCCCTGAAACTTCCGGTTCCTGGCATCTGCAAAGAATTATTCCAAGCAGTGTTTTGCTGCCTTGCGGCCACTGCCCTATAGTGGCCTGACTGATGGAAGCGACTTTTCCCAAAAAGGTTACTGTGGTCAGCGCTGGACGGGTGCTGCAGTTGGTGCACAACCAGTCCTGCTTTCTCAGCTGATTTTGTCCAACCATTGGGCTACCACAACCATACACTACAGCAATTAATCACTGTGGGGTTTTTGCAAGGCATCGAATAAACAGGGTATACACTGTTTCATAGTAGAATACAGCAGAAAACTAAACCCCTCCAAAACAACCGCAGATCTCAAAAGCCTTCATATTACAACAAAGGTGAATTCCTAAGTTTAAAAGCTTTCAAAGCAGCAGCCATTGAAAGGGGAGCTAGGGGATCAGTGTTCGCTCAACAGAACCTCATAGTGTGTGAATGTCCAAAAATCACAGTCGTGATGCTCTGACCATTTCCAAGCAATGAGAAAGTCGGTGCCTGGATCTAGTCTCAGTTACTTAGGATTTGCCTCTATTAAAGCTATATTCTTATTCACCCCACTCCCATCTAATTTCTCTTCTCTCACATTTTGTCCTTTTGCTCTAGTTCCTTATGTTTGCCTCATTTATTTATTAATTTTTAATATGCAATTGGACCTATATAGCCAGTTACTATGCTGAAACAAACTAAATGAAACTCACAGCTTTTTCTTTTTTATTCTTTTTGAGGGTGGACTTTGGGTAAGGAAGAGGATTTCAAGATAGTTTTTCGTTATTTTAGGTGTATTGCTGCCTTAGCTCCACAATTGCAGGCAAGCACCCTTAGCGTTAAGCACTGGCACCCTTAGCGTTAAGCACTGAATGTCACGTTGCAAAGAAGGCGGCTTGAAATCTCCCTAGTTAGGATAGATAAAGCCAGAATGAGATAAGGTGATACAAAAGCTGAGAGATGTTAGAAGCCTGGTGTAAGCTGATCAGTAACAGATAAAATTTGAAAATCCTGCTTTTTCTTCTAAGAGACAAGATTAAGACCGTGTTCCTCGGAGACGGATTATGTATTTCAATTACTTAAATTAAACTTTAATTCAAATAATGAAACCAAAACATCTTCAGCGATCCAAATCCTCCCAAAGCAATCTAACTTGACCCAAACCTCTCTTGGGGCTGTCAGCCCCTGGTGCAGCTCTTTCAGCAGCATGACCCTTTCTCAAATGAAAAGGAGAGGCTCTTCCACCCGCTCTACCCCTGGGGAGAAGGCAGCCACCAGGGGCACAAACATTTCACAGCTGGAGGGAGCCAGCCAGGGCCCCCTGCTCAGGGCTTCTCACTCCCTCCTTTCTCATTAAAACACAAAGATTAGGCGAGACAATTTACACCTCTGGTTTAGGCACCAAGTATGAGCACTGGCCACCCCAAGCTTTCTCCATGGGAACGCATTACCTACAACAGCACCCACACCATGTATTCCCCTCTCTTGGCCAGTGTTATGTTGGCACTGACAGATGCCAGTGATGTGAATGCCTAATAACAGCAGAGATGAATTTACCAATTGTTTTTTGTCTCAGACATTCTCCAGGTCTTTTTGGTTAAGTTTCAATGGGCCTAAAATCTCAATGCCTTCAGATGGCAGCTACTCATAATTGGTGCAGTGTTTTTCTTCCTGCCATGCGAAGTTGGAGTGTGTTATTTCCACTGTAACAAGATGAATTTTGCTCTTAGCAACCTTTCCATGAGTAGCAAAACTTTGTTTTCAGAAGAGTTTGGTCTTACTAGCTGTGCGAACTTCATGTAGCAGTTTTTATACTAAAATATTTTGATAATACAGATATTACAGATATTAGCCCAGAAATACAGCCAGCTCTGAAAGGAAGCTCAGTAACTGTTTACTGTCACACACACAAATATGCTACAGATTAGATGAGGTAGCAGATGCCTCCATCTGAAGTTATACTGAACCCAGATTTTTGGAACATTATCTGGGGTTTTGTATCAGGACCAATTCCTGGATGTGCTTAAAATCAGGAGGATTCTCCAGCTAATTAACAGGTTGCAACTTCATGATTCCTTCCCCCAAAAAGAAATAAAATCCCAGAAGTACTTTAGGATGTAATGTACAGTATGTACTGTATTACATCATTGGGGAATATTGCTCTATGACATTAATAATCATCATGGCCTAAATCCAGATTAAAAAGAAAAAATAAAAGAAAAAAAAGCTTAGATTAATGCCTCAAAACACACACAATGAAAAATGAGAAATAACCCTGGCTCTTATTTCCCATTCTATAGCAAAAGGCCTCTAAATTCTCTATAGACTGACTAAAAATAAGCAAAAAAGGCTAGGTAGCAGCAGTCAGATTCTTCTGAATTAATATATCCATGTGTGTAGCGTATTTCAACGTCCAAAGAGCCACTTGGATGTGATAATCTGAGCTTTTATGATCAAAACCAGTGCTATTTCTAAAATTGTCAGTTAAACTCAGAAGCTCGGCCGCAATCTCGCATATTTTTCCCTTTTCTGAACATCACTATTAAGCGTTTAATTGCTTTACTTAGGTTTGTCTACTGAGAGTAGCAAAAAGAAACCCCAATACCCATAGTCAGAGGAAGATTTGGAAAAGGAGAGAGGGAAGGAGCAAAGAAGCTCGTTGCCTGTAATTGGGCCTCTGGACAGTGTTAGCTCTCTGGTTGGGCTCAGGGGTATATCTGCCATGTTTTAGCATACCTGTTCATATGGCAATCAGATTGTGTTTAACCCCCTGTGTTCCCGAGGAGAAAACTTCAAACGCATCCTGTCTCACAGAGTTACAACAGGAACACATTTTGCTGGGCTGGCAGGACCCAATGCTTTGAACCGAAAGCTTTCAGCCCACCTTCGCAGCTCTGCTAAGGGCCTGAGAGACATTTGACAGCGGTGGCATGGATACAGGGTGCCAGCTGTGCTCTCGAACAGGAGTGCTCTCGCACTACCTGGCTTGGAGTGCTGTCAGCATGGCTCTTGGGACTCATGTCAGCCCTGGGGGTTGGCAGGGTCACCATGTGTACACTACATACCATGTTATAGGACCACCTTTCCTCCCAGTTTCTCTGAGTAGGTTTAATCCTTCCAGAGGCTGGAAAGAAAACAGACTGAATATTCCCAACAAGACTGAGGACAACAATGACCCCAAAGTCACAGCAACTGAGAAGTTTCTGGGGCCCCTTCACCAAAATGTCTCTGTGATGAGCCTTCCTCTACTCACCCAGTCTGTCCAAAACCCTTTTGTATCCAGCTTAAAGCTGCAGAGTGGAGATGTTTTAATTTGTCCGTGTAGTGCCTAAAAGTTGAGCTATTCTATAGGGCCCACTGCTCTGACTTCTTTCTCCTACCTTTTTCCAAATCCAGGACAAACCAAAACAACTTCTGACTGTACCTCTACTACTACCTGTTGTAATAAAAAACACTGAAAGCCACAGTGCTGCATTATTTTGTAATTAAAACAGCCAGAAATTGGTACTATTGTTGATGCAATGCAATTATTACTGATGCAATGATTAAAGGAAGGATTCAGAAATCAGAATTTCTAATCCCTGTTCACTTTGGATTTATAATTTCTACACTTCAGTTTCTTCACGCAAAAATACTCTCTATGTAGCAGATGAATTACAGATTATTTTCATGACAATCCTCAATAGAATGACATCATGCAAGGATATACAAAAATTATTACAGAGAAAAAAAGAAGACATTCCTGAAAAAAAAAAGGCAGTAAGTGCAATAGTATATGTAAATGCACATATATCTTTAAAACCAAACAAACCAAATTATCGAGACATTACATTATATATCTATCTGAAGACAAAAATGACACTAAAGAAATTATGCCTCAAAATTATGCTGTGAAAAGATATAAAAGCTAGTAATCCATTGTCAGAGAATAAGCAAACACAGCCTTGTTTTCAGCATGTTAGTAACTACACTTCTGCAGCATAAGAGAAAAAAATTTCCAAGCACTAAAAGATTTCATTTGTCACTGGCCTCAAATCTAGAGCATTTGGGGACAGCTATAATGTTATCTTGAGTGAACACAGGGCCAACATAATTAGGAATAAAGAGGTAAGCAGCAAGGGGAATTGCCTGCATAACTTCACTTTGTAAAATCCTCCCATGGAAGGTGGCAGGTAGGAAATCTGCATAATAACAAACTTGTCACAAGACAAGGCCAACTAAATGCAACAATTAGAATTAACGTTTTGCTTTGACTGGTTCTCAGGATTCCCTCTCTCCCTCCTCCCAGGTCTCACTGTTGTAGTTAAAGTTGTGACTAGTGATCTGGTACAATATTTTCCATTATATTTTTTTTCCAAGTGTTGTGTGGATGCAAGAAGGTTGTCTCTCTTCTTTGCAGTCATTGCTTTAAGAAGCAGCTATTGAAGTGCCAAACTCTCCTCTCATATCACAGTGAAAACCCAGAATAAATTTCTTGGTTCTCTTCTAGTCTATCTACACTTAGATCTGTGTACACAATCCAGTCTGGCCCCAAAACAGAGCCGCAATGTATTATAAATTATAACTTATTACCGGAGGAGGTTACCTTCTCCACTGACTGTCAGGTCCCTTCTTTTGAGAATTACTAGAAGCCCTCCACTTCACAGGTCTTGGGACACTAGATTTGTGCTTTACAGCTGGCTCACCTGCTCCTTCCCAATTGTTTGTGGTCTTCCTGCTCAGCCACCAACTCTGACACAATCTCCAGCATGTGGATACACTCCCAAGGTGCCATCAGGCTACACTCAGGGAGGTGCCTTAAGGGACTGCACTGGCACCGGAGCTGATCTTCAGGGCTGCCTTTCACATTATTGGGACACCACTATCTCAACTGGCCTTTAAAACAAAGAGATAGTGATTCTAACTACTAAGCAGCCATCCTCTGCAAAAAAATAACCAATTTCTAAAGTAGAAAGATATTTTTGTCCTATATTTAGGCAGTTCTGAAAATGGTGGTTGTGTTTTCTCTCTTTTGAGGAAGGACATGGATTATAGTTAGGAGTAACAGAGCCCAGGTGAGGAACACAGACTAAGGTTTGGTGTCTAATTTTGTGTCCTTTGGTCCCTCAAGCATTCAGACTTCTTTTCCAGTAAGTTACTCCTGTATACTTTGGATAGAGATCTCTTCTAGATAGAGGAAAATATCATGTCAGCTAATGCAGTGATAAGATACTTATGTGGTGTGATCAAATCAATGAGCCACCTTCCGGCAGTGCTACACTGGGACAAGTGTTCTTAGTGCTCCCACTTCTGCTGCCCAGCTAGTATTCTTTTTATTTTCTTATTGTTTCCATTTCTTGTAACTGTTGTAATATCTTATTAAATTTGAGCGTTCTGAAGATATGAACACATGGAAGACTCAGCTGTTGTTGGAAAAAGAAAAAAAGCAAGAAAGGACTGGAAGATAGTTGAACATAAAAGCAAAATAGTTTTCAAATTAAAAAAAAAAAAAGAAAATTGAGAGCATCATCATAAAGAAGAGAGAGGGTGACAGTAGAAGAGGTTGGAGCTTATGGTATTCAGTTGTTTGGATTTCGTAATACTGCTCCCTCTCTCTTCTACCTTTTAGTCCAACCCAGTCTTCAAAATCCCTCCCTGTGACAGCAACCTAGCCCCTTTTTTACTTTTTCAGAGGGGATGTTTAAAGCACATTGTGATGAAGCAAGTTCAAATAAATTCATTTATCCTTCCCATGAAATATAACAAGTATAGTGGCCTCTTCTGAACTGTACTTTGCATTTTGAGAGCCAAGGTTTGTTCAAGGAATGAGAAATTGGAGAATTTATTTTGCAGTCTGCTTTATACAATTGGTGCTATGCTAGCACGTACTATTTTTCCTGTTTCTTTTTAACCCTCCACTTGTTCCTAAATCAGCAAACATGCGGTGTGTGTCCCTCTTTTTAATTTGCCCATTCTGGCAGTTCTCATACATGTTAAAACCAGCAAAACCTATGCTGAGCATCATGTAGTAGAAAAGTCCCTGATTTCAAGAAATATTTAAAATTAATCTTTAGGTGGTCAGTTCAATTTTGTTCAAATTACAAATAATCTTATTGCAAATAAAATACTTTTAAAAGTATAAGATGAACTTGTTTGTTCCAGAAATGTATTTATGGCATAAATACACAAAGCCTACTGCAAATATATAGAAAATATAGGGATATATAACAGATCTGAGATAAAATATTTTGTGGTAGTTTCATTTTTTTTCCATCCACAGCATTCTTTCTATATTCAATCCTACATTTTGAATTTACATTTATAACTTGAGTCTCAAATTATATCACCTTTTCACTACATAAAGCTATTTCTCTGTGTGCTAAAATCAATGAAGTGAAGACCTAAGCACCAGAGAGAGAAAGATATTTTAAAAACACCTTTGATACTTGCAAATGTGTGTGTGTACATATGTATTTCTTCAAGAAACTGTAACTCTTACTACCGAGATATTGGATGAAGAAGGTCTGTTCATATTTTAACCACACTGAAGTAGTGTGTGAGATTTGATAATATATTTCTCTGAAGAGAGATCTCAGAGGGACAGAAGTCCTCCAGTAAAGGAGTAGGA
This sequence comes from Strigops habroptila, assembly GCF_004027225.2. Taxonomy (NCBI): domain Eukaryota; kingdom Metazoa; phylum Chordata; class Aves; order Psittaciformes; family Psittacidae; genus Strigops; species Strigops habroptila. The sequence continues at coordinate 129,032,818 of NC_044277.2, forward strand.
CCTGGTAGCCATCAGGTTACAACTCTGCTGTCATGCAGACAGCAGCAGAAATGAATGGTTTGTGCAGAAGAGCTCTGGTGTGGGCAATAGCAGCGCACACACCTGTTGGAATTTGTGCAGTAGATACAGTAATCTATGGAGGTGATCTACATAGAGAGAACAGAGCTGGTGTAACACCTTTGTTATGGCTACTTGCTGACCATATGGTCCCTTGATGCTCCCTATTCTGACCTCATGTACCTGCATACAGGAGAGAAGTCATTCGCAGAGGGCTTCTACATACCTGCATGATTTTGTGCTGAGACACTGATGTGTTAGTGTGAGTGAACTCTGTATTGAAGAGCAGAGTTTTCCAAGGTTTCATCCTTCTATGTCAGACCCAAGTAATTTCCATTAATTCTATAATAAATCCTGAACTCAGCAGAGTTGCCTATAAAACAAGAACAGAACCTGTTGAAGTACCCAGAAAACAGAGTTCTTCACCAGGGATGCTGCCAAATTTAGCCTGGAGACTATTATTTCTCTGTATGAATGTCAAACTAATGATTCTTCACTTAAAAAGAAACCATACGAGCCTGCTAAGAAAAATAGTTCCACTGAACAGCAGAAAACCAGAAGTGATTGAAGTGATCTGCACAAAGTAACACCATACTTATTTGCCAGTACTGTTGAAGAAAGCTGGGTTATATTTCCCAGAACAATGCAATAGGTGGGACAGGTGATTTTTCATTACTTTGTGCCAACTAACACTTCAAGTGAATGACTGTTGGAAAGCTGCTAGGATTAGGTGATAGTAACCATTAAATGCTATTATAAAGCTTATTTATTCATCACATCAAAGTAAAAGAAGCAAATACTTGTTAATACTGAAAGTTAGTGCAAGACATGTGGACAACTGTATTTTCCCATGGGTATTATTTTCGGTACTTCTCTGTATTCTTTTCTTTGGAAAGCAGCAAATGACTTCAGGAAAGTCTTGTGGTGTTTCTAGTAAAAGTAATAAAGTAACAAGAATCTCTAAAGATTTAAAAGAAAAAAAAAAGAAAAAACACACAAGATGTTCAGTTGGTCCCTTTCTTCCTTGCATTGTACCCTCAATTATGTATATGTTTATATTAAATCTCTGGGAGAGTCAGAAAGCTAGGAAAAGATTCAGCCAGGAGTGCAAGCTTTTGAGGAGGTGCTGCATTTTCTTTGGATGCGTGCTGCGCACACTGCAGAGTCAGCACTTTAGCAGAAGTGACAGAAGTCAAGTACCTGCCAATGTCAGGAGTGGAGAAGGCAGGTCTCGCAGGAGAGGGAACCAGGAGTGAAACCAGCAGCTAAGCTGGACTCCTGGAATTTCCCTCCAGTAGAAAATGCTCTGTCTTTAGCACTCTCCTTGCTGTCACTCCCAGACACCATTTCCCATCACATCTTTCTTCTTAAGCATAGAATGGTTAGGGTTGGAAAGGACCTTGAGATCATCTAGTTCCAACCCCCCTGCCATGGACATGCCAGGCTTCAACTTACTGACTGCCTGGCGCATATTTCTTTATCAAGATAGCTGAAAACTCAGTTTTGGAAACTCTTCATCCAAGGGAGGTAATTTTTACCATCTCTTTCTTTGAAACTGTGAGTCAGCAGCCTGCTCACCTCCTCGTGGACAGCAGGGCAAGATGTAGAGTCCCAACCCTGCTGTTATGTCCTACAACCAGAGGAAAGGCGTGTGACCCCAGCCCTGACCTGCACATTTGGTAATGAAACCCAAGGCAGGGAATCCGTCCTCTCCTACATGACTTGACGAAGGAGCACACTCTTGTCACCCTATTAGTAGCCTTTGCTCTTCCTCTATTCCTTTGTCCACCAGACAAAAATGTTGTCATTTTAATAATACATTTTGCTGTCTCAAAGGAGCTCCTGCCCTAGACAGAAAGGGTTGCAGAAGGGGGCAGAGACCTCTGCAGCAGCAGCAGCAGCTTGGCTGCTGTAGGCACAGAGGGGGAAAGCAAAGATAGTTGAGGGTGGTGACCATGCCCTGGGCAGTCACTGCAGTAAGGCCACCCAAAGAACTAAGCTCTACCTTGGCAGTAGCTGGCATAAGCCTTTCCACGCTCCTCCAGAAAGCAAGAGGAGGGCAGAAGGCATGGAGTTGTTTTGCTGTGAGCAGCAGGTTGCTACCCAAGGCAAGTCTTCTCTGTCTAGGACTCCAGGCAGTTCTGGACATGGCTTTCATCTCACTGTTCTGTATCTGTACCCAACCTGCAGTTGATAAGACTTGATTTCTCTTTACCCATTTTCTAGTCAACACTGTGTTCCTTGGATTACAGAAAACCAAATTCTATAAACTTCCTGATAATGTGACCTAATACACCCTGATGCCTCAAGGCTAGCTGCCCAGTTTCTTCCTGTCTATGCTTTTCTTTCTCTAAACTGTTTTCTACCTATTCGATCTATGTGTCTGCACCCATACTTGCTATTTATTTACTTTTTATAAAAATGCTGATTATGAACTTGTGGCTGACTATATTTCAGATGGTGATACTGATTTTTTTGAAAGTGGTGACCATGGAAGTTTGCGGCTTCACGTATGGTTTTGTCAAAAATAGTATTGGTAGGGTTTCTTCATCATGCGTTTTCGCCAAGTGATAGAGCAGTTTAAAAGCTCTCTTAATATGCTAATTTTCAGGGATATCTCAGACTGGTTTTAGGTTGTATAGATTGACAGCGGTAAGCCATTACTGCACTTTCACACTTGTTCATACAAGTATTTTCAGAAGACCTCATGACCTATTTTTATCAGTTCCTGAGGGCAATTAGTTATGGTTTGAGGCCAGTAGGCAGAACAGTAGTTCACAAAATTCCTGGGTCAAAAGTGCTACAACTTCTGTTATCTACAGCTTTTTTATCCCAATTCTCCTTGTGTAGGAATTAATTGTTCTCTGTTTTTTTCCCTGTCATTTCTGGGGATAACCAAGATCAATCCTATTAATATTTTCCATGCGGTCTATGATTTCTGAAGCACTGTTAACTAGCTACCTCTGTACTCTACGAGAAAATTCTGGGTGCTCAAAATTTCTTGGTGCCCGGAATTTCTGACTGAGTCAGATTTTGAATGATGCTGTCTTTCTCTGGGCCAAGGCTGCCATCATGGTGACCTTAAAGCAGGACTGAGCTCTATTTGCTGCAAGAAGAAGCCATTTTCCTGGGTGCAGCCACTGGCTGGTCTGGACATCCTGTGGGTGCATTCAGCTACAACTGCACTGGGAAGTTTGGAAGCCAAGGAGGATGATGGGTGGGGAAGACAAGTGGCAGAACCTGAAATTACTCTGTTCCCATGTTGCTACACGGATCTGGAAGAGGGTAAGGAGCAGGGACTCCAACAGGAGCTGTGGGGTGAGACAAGGCAGCAGTGCAGGTGTCAGAAACACCCTTCAGGAGAAGGAGCTGGAGGAAGTACTTGGAAGGCAGTAGGTCTTCCTGCTGGGCAGGGTTTGTTTTCATCCTCACTTAGGGCGAAACTTCCTCCAGCACATACATATTTTTCCTCCTCAGTAATAATTGGTCCTTTGGGTAATGTTCAGAAAACAATGTGGAAATTATAGGGAAAAATCAACAGTGAACAGGCCGCCAAAAAATGCTTTGAAAGGAAGAGCTTTGCAAGGTTAGCAGTACTGAAGGTCTTCAGGGGAGGATGGGCAATACATGAACGATTTTTAACCGTTAATAGACATTAGCGCACATTTCATACTTCAGCAGAATGCAGCAGAGGCACAACAGAGGGCTATAAACCTGGCCACAAATATATGAGAGACTATAAGCAGTAATCTTGCAGTTAAGAATTGCAAATTTTGAATTTCTTAAGAGAAAAAAAGATTTCTACCTCAATGAAGAGAAGCCAAAGCATAAACCTGGAGGTGGGCATATGCCCACACACAGGATTATGGTACAGACATACAAATCGTATGATTTATTTAGTTGTGATTAAACTAAAACACACCTAACTAAATTAAAAAAAAGACTGTTGTGAGGGAAGAAAAGTTTTTGTAAGTGAACAGCACATATTTTTTCTCTGCACAAAACATAACAGCTTGAAGGGACGTTAATTCATAAACAATTCGCCTATGCTTTATCACGCAACACAGATCACCTAACAACACAACTGAACACATTTATGGAACACCAGTTCTCACACCCAGTAGAAGTAAAGAAGTAGTTCTAATTAAAATTCTCAGAATATATAAAACACTAAGCACCAAAACGTACAAATCACACATCTACATGAGAGGAGTATTCACACCAACCCAAATTAATTCCAGCTCCTCCTAAGCAAACATTACAGTAATAGTAGGACAATAACAAATATTTACCTCCCATGGCTCTAAAAGGGTCATCTTCTCTTTAGATACTGATTCTAAAAATCCTCCTCAAAATAATTACTGAAGGCCTGAGCTGGTTTCTGGGGAAGACGATGAATAACCCTCCACTCACTCCAGCAGAGGCCCTAATTGCCTGCCTCTACTAATAAACTAATCTCAGGCACCTGGAACTAGCAGGCTTCATGCCGGGCAGGCAGGGCTCAGGTTACCTAAGAAATGCTCCAAATATATTCACACAAATCACTAACCCTGCAGATGTGCAAATACTGCTTTTGTCATATTGCTGGAGAGATGGACATGTGTTTGCAGTGCTGTAGCACATAAAACCTGAAGATGAATTCATTGTGTTGTTTTAATCCCTTCCAGAGGCCAGGTGGGCATTTGGGGAGCCAGAGAAGTGTGTTGATTATCCACATTACTCATTGCATTAATCCACTTGTCTGTGTGTCACAGAGTATCTCAAATGCTCACAGCATAAATATGTGGGTGGCTGGAAAAAATATATGTATTTCAGGAATGCCTGTTGTCTGTAAAAAGAAACCTAATCAGGAAGTTAGCCTAAAACTTTGACTAAAACCTAAACAAGTCCAAACTTTGCTGATGCCTAGGGTTTTTAAAATTACAGTTTAAGGACCCGGCAGTCACCAGAGGATGTAAGCAAGCCTCAGTGTAGGCCTTGCAAGACAAACTACTGCACTTTTAACAAAATTTAAAAGGTTTTCACAGGCAAATAGTTTTCCGTGACCTCAGAAATTAAAACAGGTGTCATGCAGCTTTCCATCCAACCATCTACAAATTTCTTCTCCTTCCATGGACTGATTATGCTGATAAACATCTGTCAAATTCAGGGTATGTGTCTGGTTTCATTTGAGGAGGGAAGAATGATATAAGCAAACTACAGCTTAGCAGAAAAATACAGGAGAGCAGGAACAGGCTCTCTTCTTTGTCTTTGACAAATTGCTGAAATATATGGCTGGCTGGCTCCTAAGAGATGTTCACACAAGTTGATTAGCATTCTAAAATATTATCTTGATTTGCTCATGCGCCTGAACAATAGTGTTATTTCTATTGCTCACACAGACACAAACACCTAATCTTTTTATAAGCAAAGGTAGGATCATCTTCCTGAATTACCCATGTTTTATAGTGTTCCAGACCCAGCGTTTTATCTTCTTGAAGACACCATTAAAAAAAAACTCCAAACCAATCCAAAAACACTTAAATTAACTTTTTCAGGTCAGAGACCTGGGTAGATTAGATTTTAGATATTGATTGAACGGCAAACTTACAGCTTCACTGAAGAAGATTGTACTGCACCAGTGATGTTCAGGTTTGAAAGTAAAATAAAGGCAGACAAGGCAGCTCTAAAGGCTCAGAGCTCAGTGTCTACCTGCACCGAGAAAAGTCCAAACAGAAACATTTGTTCATCATATGAATCCCCACTCACTGATAGCTGAATTTCCAAGATTTCCTTAAGAAATATATTTAAATAATACTGTTTAATGAAGACTGCCAGAATACACTAATGCACCTTCACTAGCTTGAAGTAATAGGAACAATACCTTTTGTCTTCTGTGCTCTAGTAATTATTAGAAAAGTGAACTCAGTTAATGAATTGTCATTAGTTAGTGTGAAGACTAACAGATAGCATCAAAAATCCCCTTAATCAAAGAACTACACAGATACCAGCTATTTAATTGATGTAATTAATGCACCTGTGAGGTTGAGGAAAGCAGCAGAAATAATAACAATTCTGTTCATTTCATGTGTGACAGTAAAGGTCTGTGTGAAGAAGGACGCCAGGTAGGAGTTTGGCTTCTTCCAAACTGCTCAGCTATCTCTCATACTTTGAAAGAGATGGAGAGGAGGCAGGAGATGGTGAATACACCAGCATCAGACAGACAGTCCTGCTGTTACCACTTGACCCAAGGATGCCAGGTGTAGTCATGCCACAGACAACAAAGTACCTCCTTTATTGAGCACTAAGCCAGCATTGAGGACTGTGAATGCTTAATCCTCACAAAAGAATTTATCTACTTCTGTTCCCCATAGGGAAAATATTCAACAGAATAGCATCCATGCATTCTTCATTTCTTCTCACCAATCACACACACTCTCAGCAAAGGTTACAAAAGATTTGTATGCTTAGGAGCACAAAAAATATCTCCTCTGAAAATTAATCATAATAAAAATAATTAGTGAAACTAAGTAAAAACAAGGCACTTCGACATTTCAGGAAAGAATTCCTGAATGTTATGTTCATAGAGAAAGGGGATGCATAGACTTCTTCAGATACCTCAAGATATTTCCTGTAATATATAACCCCATCCTGCATCATACATTAAAAAAACAATACAAAAATTTGAGGACTGTATTTAAAGAAAGAGAAATGGTTTAATGACACCAAACCAAGACACTTCTTTTTGCAAAACCTCTTTTTCCTTACTCATATTTTCTTTGTTTATTTAGTCACTTATGCAAGGTCCCAATCAATTTACCTTCCCATAACCTTATGTCTTTTCACTGAAGTGTGACCCTAGATATTAATGTGGGTTTTGAGGCTTCCTTCTAAAGCATTTGTTCTCATTTCAGCTGTTACTCATGAGCATTTGTTTTCATAGAGGCATTTTTTTTAGGTGCAGGGTAGATATTCTCATTTCCCATGAGCTATGGATTCATTTTGCAGTGTGCAAGGGACTAGGGTACTTCAAGGTACTCCCACCTGCTTTCCTGCACAGCCTGAACTTGGCTTCACATCTCTGGGCACCCAGCAATCCCTCCTTGGGTGGATCAGGCCTCTGAGCTGCTGTCCCAAGCAACAGCACACAACACTGCTAATCATTACTGAGTTAAAACCGAAAAAAACCCCCACACGTGCACCATACAAACTTGCATAGTGTATACTGAGCCAAGGTGAGGATAAACAGAGCCGCAGTCCTTACACAGAAGTGTGAATTTCAGCTGAATTTATATTGCAGAGTGGTTTGTAAATCTCGCGTTCATTTTCTGTTGAGGTTCTAGGGCTATATGCACAGAAAACAGCAAGAAAAGGACTTATGAAACAACCCTGCTCTGTGGAGTGAATGCCAAGGTTTCTACTGACTTCAGCAGGGTTTTGGCCTTCATCATGTCAGCAAAATTCACCATCTGTTGACAAACAAAACAGAGGAGGAAATCTTCCTTTCTACTCTCAGTCTTTTCACACCTGTTGACTTTTCCTGAAGTCTGGCACTGCCTACAGCCAGCAGCAGTTATGACAAAAAAAGATGGTCCCCAAGTGGGGTCTCATGTAACAATTCCTGAATTTCTAAACAATTTGTGAAAACCTACGTGCAAATCATTCCTGCTTTCCAGAGCACTCTGGGAACTGAGACCTCTGTAGAAACTTGACTCACAGTTGCTCAGCAAGTTTTGTACTGAATAGTTAGGACACCGCCTTTCATGTTCCGTGCTGTAGGAAGATTTTATTTGTGCAGGGTCATAACATACATATTCTAACATCATATTATGTGTTCAATGTATTAGAAAAACCTTTGTCTTTTATAAGCCTCTGAATGTGAAGCTGTTTGTCGGGGAGAAGTGACAGGTTGCCTGCCATCACCCTCTCTCCAGCAAAGTCAGCAGCCCACACTGTCAGTGCGAAAACATCTGTTGAATGGATTTATTGACTCAGTCTTAGCTGCAAGTTGTTGTGGGGGGGGGAGGGAGTCCACACTGTTTATTACAGCGCTGACCTAATGAACTTAATTTGTTGACATGTTTCCCTCAGTGTCTTACTTGATCCCATCTCACGTTTCTTTCTACTGTGCTGTTTTCTTGGAAACAGGAGTTCCTGGCACATCGGCATGTCCACCAGTTGCAAATCTACCAGGCTCAGATGGCTACAGTTGGCATGGTGGGATTAGATAAACATCGGCCAGCGTCCAGGACCTCATCTTCCCCTGCTGATTCCACATTACCTCACCCAGATATGGACCAGCCCAGCCAGCATGTCTACACAACTGGTAGGATTCCCTAAAGACTGCTTTTAATAGGCAGGGAAAATGCGTTTGTTCATGTAGGATCAACAGACTTAAATGCCTCAAATGCCTCGTGGAGCAATGCATTCAATTTTAGCCTTACTGTTCCTCAGTTTTATGGTGCTGTACTGGCATCAAGTCAACCAGTGCAGCTGATAAATCACACACTTACTTAATATTCACACAGTCACAAATTATTATCATTGACTGGCTATGGCAATAAAGCAACAGGTGCATTTTTGACGCTTTTAGGTAATTTATAGTTTTTTCTTTCATTATTCTGTCCTCTGGGTCTTTTCTCTGTGTTCTTGTTGCCTGTTTTGTAAAGAGACCACCAAAAAGTTGAAGAGAGACCACCAGTAAGTAGGAAAGCAGCAATATAATTCTCAACATCTTCATTTTATAAGTCAGTCTATGCTGCAAGATTGCTTTCCCTGCAGAAATAGCAAAGCTGTAGTCATGACTAGAAGGTGATGTTGGTTACAACTTTGGCATCTTTCAGTAGCTGCGTGGAGTCTACAGTGGAAAGGTTTTACGGGCAGGCCCTGGGAGTCCTCACTCAGGGAGCACCAGATATGGCCTGGTCTGTCTAAAGCAGAATGATTAAAACCGCAAAAATCTTCAGTGAAAGGAAGAAAAATGACCACAGAAGCACCATTTCTTATTATCGGTAATTTAACCTTGCAAGAGGGTCCATCTTTTTAAGAGCCTGAATGCCAGGATAGCTTTACAGCATGGTTAGAAGTGAAGATTCACTTACTCTGTGCACAAGAAAGGGGAAATGAATACTTGGAGATACCATTTATTCAGGTTTCTGCCAGAGGTATTGGTTTCTTCACATCTGTTGGCAGACCTTGCCATGATCTGAAACTCTTCAGGCTGCGACCATGGATCGATCTAGGTGTCCATAATGGGCACTGTATAAGACTGTGAAAGACAGCATTCTCTCGCATATTCCCAATTAGAACAAAAACTTGAAAAGCAAAACATAACATTATTATTAAAAAAACCCCTAACAAAACCTGAAAAAGAGATGTCCTTAAAGCACTGCAAGTAAGTGGGTAAATGGATGCAAGATGACAAAGATGAAAGATGTAAGTTCATCTTCTGTAAATACACTTGTCAATTTAGGAATTTCACTTGTTGGGTAACAAACATTTGGATTGTGCAGAAAGAAACATGCTAATTCACTTTCCATAAGTTTCTGCAAAAGGCCAGCTGTGTATAGACAGGATTATTAAACCAGGCCACTGTTTTTCTAGTTGTGGTTCATAGAGTCCCCAAAACACTGTAAACGCATGCTAAAAGATTCACAGAACACACCAGAAGTGAGCTCACTGTGTGTAGGCTTCAGTGTCCTGTTAAGAAATCTGCAGTTCCACTGGAAAAGCTGAATGGAGTTACAAATGTAAAGTCTGCTGTTTCAATCTGATTGCTAAGGTTTACTGACACCTCCCTTTGTGAGTCCCCAGAAAGGGGACTACGGCCAAGGGTGTCACATATATCTGGGAACTTGTGGTATCAGTGGAACTGATATAGAAATAAAATGTTTAGTTGAGCTGGAAGAATAAGAGGAGGGATGAAATTATGTAGGGCAAACACTGAATGGACATAGTGTGGGAGCGCGACGTACCAACCATAAAGGGCTTGAGATCTGGTGCAAGGAAGTCTCATGAGTTCTGCAACAGAATTGCAGACAGTCCATACACAGAGTTAGGGTGTATTAAGATTGGGCAGACAGTTTAACCGTACCCCCTAAGTAAAGCATTGCTACATGCACAACAGCGGAAAGGGAGATAGAAGGAGAGTAAGAAACAGAGAAAAAATGTGTCTTATTCCAACTGAGATTTTCAATCCTTCACTGAACTCCTTTCTCCAAATCAAAATATCTTTTTCTTGAAGCCTTGTCTCTTCTCCTGTTGAAGCTTTTTTCCCCATCCACCACTCTTTCAAGATAAACATCTCATTAAAGAAATAAAAGATCCTCCAATTTCCACTTTCTCTACAACTTTATGCTTCTGCTTTTCCACTTCTGCTCTGTACTGTCACCTCTTTCCTATCCCCTAGGTACTGGCTGGAGACATGGCACAGTGCTTAGCTGCTTCCCAGCTGTATCTGTGCTAACAGTCAATACCCTGGGCTGCTAGAGCAGTTCTCAGATGCAACAGAGCACACACCTCTCTGCGCTCACAAGGAAGCCTGCTTGAAGAAGTCTGTTTCCCTGACATGTCTTTAGGCTTACAGACTTACATATACAACCTTTTTTGCTGCTGCATCTGAGTAAATTGAAAACAGAGTTATTTTCTATGAGATTAACACCTTTGGAGTGACAATGAATTGACACTTTGCAACAGTTCTAATATAGTTTCTGTGAATACCTAGATTGATATGAGTATTATTAACATACGGTATGGTATGGTATGGTGTGGTACAGAATAGCTTTATTTGTGCATAATATTTCCTGGGTCTGGCTGATGCCCTAGCATTTATTCATTGGTCAGTAGAAAGAAAGAAACCTGGACGTGGTTTTTATCCATTCTTATGTGGCTTTTCCAAAATCCTTTGGGTGCTCTGAAAGCCCTGAGCAAGCTGGTCTGATCACAGTGCTAACATGCTCTAAGCAGAGGCTTGGACTAACAGACCTCCCTGCCAACCTGAGCTATCCTGTGGATCTATGATTTGCTCCCTTAAAAGAGCACAAGATGCAACCAGTCATTGTCCACAGCAGTTGCAACACTACCACTTTTAAAAGCATCTAAGGAAGGAATTGGTGGGTGGAAAGGGAGAAGATCTGGTATAGCATGAAGTGAGGTCGATTTCAGACTTCAGAAATTAATGTAAAAACACCTACCTGCCTTGTATTATTTCTTACTGTTTTGTGGGGTTTTGTTGTTGGTTTGTTGTTTGGTTTGTTTTTTTTTTTCCTATTTAAAGATAACATATTCTTGGAAGAGGAAGAAAAGGTAGAAGGAAAACTGTTGTGGCAGAATATTACATGGGGATCAAAATGACCCTATATTTTTGTTAGTCATGAAAGAAAAAGCGCTTAGCCAAATATCTGAAGAGAATAGAATGGGAATGGTTGTGAGAGAGCTATGCAATATATATGCAGTATATAAATGAGATAATGAATTAAAGGTGGAAAAAATATAAAGTCTATCTGATGTTCATTTAGATGATTTACAGAATATTTGACATTATTCAGTTCAGATTTTTATTCTGAATAATTTATTAGGTATTCTTCCCTTGGATTTTCTTATTGGTACTGTGGTTCTCCAGGGCATTTCACCTTCTTCAAAGCATGTTGTTATCAACAGTTTTTAGGTCTCCTGCTCTCCCCTCTGTTTAAAATATTATTAAAAGAAGCTGAACCAAGTATTTTGGAAAAGGATGGGTGTTAGGGAGTCCCCACCAGGAAGACCTTTTTTTTTTCCCCTGACTTAATGCAAATTCAGTTTCTTTTGTCCTGTGTCCTCTATCATTATATGGTTCAGTGGTGCCACCATTCCAGTCTGTCATCAGACCCATATTCTGACGTCACTAATATTGGTGTAAATCCAGAATAGATCCACCAGTTTCAGTAGAGCTGCTCAGATTTACACGAGGAATCTGAGAGCAGAATCTGGCTGAAGGCATTTGTTCTGGAGAGGCAGAATAACCATCTTTCTTTTATTAATATTTCACAGCAGTCTGCAATTGAAAACAGTTGTTTCTCTCTCTCTCTCTCTCTTTTTGTGGGGGTGGGGAGATTATTGGCTGAATCCCGTTAGGGAAATCCTACAGGCTATTTTTAGCAGTAAGCTCTACTGCTGCATTGTGGTATTGTACCAAGCACATGTGCTGTATGACCAGCAGCCACACATCTGAATTACTTGCACATCCTAAATCAATTTAGATGCTTGCAATAAATGAAAACATATATTTCAGTCTTTTCTTAAGTCAATTAATCCTGCTGGAAATAAATTTTACACTCAGTGGTGTGAATATCTTAGTATTTAAAAATTTGGAACAGATGCTTCTGCCATGCAATACTGACTTGACCCATTTAAATTGATTTTTGATTGGGACAAAATAATTCACATACAATAAAATAACATTTGTAGTTATATTTTGGGAAAAATACTAGTTCACTAAGAAAGGGAGGCATCCTGAATACAGTTTCAGATTTTCACTTTAAAACCAAGGGTTAGATCCAAGTCTGATATAGGTCATCAAAAAGTGTCATTACTATATAACAGATTGATTCTGTATAATAACAGCATAGTAAAATATATTTTTTCTATTAATTGCAGTTTGGTCTATGGAAACCTAAGCCTGTAGGGAACATTGATAGTTAGAATAAAACATTCATTGGAAAGTGGCAGGCAGGAGATAATTTCCTCTTTCAGTTACGTTTTTTAACATTTAACAAGTATTTCCATTCAAATCCATTGAATATAACTGCCTTCTCTACTTAAGAGCTTCTGAAAGTCCTGATGCATGTACATTAAGCATCTAAACACTTTCTCCGTTGGGCAGGGGGATGGGAGGAAAAGTTTTCTTATCTGATGGTATAATGATCACTGGCAAACTGTATAATCTGGGTATGCAGCAGAATGCAAAGTTAAAACATTGGGTGCAAAGAAAAGGAAAGCAAGGTATGTGAGCATGGACTTATTTTTGTGCATACTTACTATTTCAAATAACTTGTAAGACCTGATGATAGAGCAGCAAAGCTTAGAAACATCACAGTGGAAATAACTGTGGAAAAAGGAAATTATTAACAGCTTCGACAGTGCCAGCAAAGATTTTCAGCTGCATTAGTTTATTAGCCTCAGAAGATTTTCACTGAGTCTTTATTTTTTTTCTTTAGAAGAAAACAAACCAAGTAAGTAAATACAAGAATTTATTGCTAATGAACTATTTTGTTTGTTAGATGATCATTTAGCATAAAGTCAGTCATGCTGAACATAGGTATTATGTTTTCATTCTCCTTAAGCTAAACATAACTGTTGTATTATCATTTTGGCTTAAATAGCAAGATCCCAAAGGATCAGTTCTAAAGTGCATGAGCTAAGAAATATGGCAGCATAAATATTTCTAGAACAGCATAATTTCTGGCTGGCTTCTAACTGAATTATCTCAGAACCTTAACTTTGCATTGTCCACAATATATGCAGACTTTTAGTAGAGTTTTTTAACACTTCAATAATGTTCAATATCCGTTCAGGCACTTCGCTAAATAACGGTGGTATTGAGCATGTTGTTGAATCTGGACTTCAATTCTGTATTTTCTTCACTGGCTGACTTTTCAGTAGCAGGCTAACACAATTTTCCCAGAACTGTGTTGGCATCCCCAGTAGTGGTGGCACATAAGAAGTTTTGAATGCCAAGTTTTGCAGTTTGGAGAAATTGTTAATTTAAGTCCCTTTCAACTGTAGGGGGAAGAAAAATTCAAATGTTTCCAAAATTCAAATTGTTCACAGGTTTAAGGAAAATATTTTTTGTTTTAGGCATTTCTGAGGGAAAGGCAAGCAACAAGTAAATAAATAAAATAATTTTCAGTGTTTCAGACTTGATTTGAAAGCTTTGAAAATTGAGGTTAGCTCGAGCCTACTTGTTGAAATTTCTCTTCTGCTTCCCATATACACTACAGAGCAATGTGATATTGATAGCTGTTCCGTGTAAAGTTGTTCTGTCCTTGAATAAATGAGCATAGAAAATTCAAAAAGTACCTTGTATTGCAGTCAAACAATAGGATTTGGTCCTGACTGAGTAGTGGGTGGAACTTTTCCTTTTAATGAAAAATGAGTCTGGCTGCCACTGTTGCAGCTCTCTGAAAGTTTTGTCTGATAGTTTTTGAGATCTGGAATTAGTATAGTATTAGTTAAGCTGCACAAATACAGAGTGGCATTGCCATTCTTTTTTTTTTTTTTTTTTTAAGGTTTTTCTGAATGATTTTCCTTATACTGTTATAAATGTATAACCTTTTTGTGTTAATATATAGGTTAACATCCTTAACTGACCTTATGCACTAGAGAAAGAGAAAACCAGTGATTCAGTAAGAGGACTGAATTTTTTCTAGCCATAAAAGCTTTAACAAGACACCACCGAATTTCCTTTCTCATTTACAGTTAATTGTATTTGTTAGTATAATTTCTTGAGAATGCATTTTTGCCTTATCAATATCACAAGATGTAACTTGTATTTCAAAATTCAGAAGCTCCCAGAGGAAAAAGGAGTTAAAAAAAAAATTTTAATTTTTCTGTAACTGTAAAATAAAATCCAGTTGTGCCGTAGTATGCATGACACAGGACAGTGTAACTTGCGTTTGTTTCACTTACTGTTTCCTATTGTGCTGTCTTTGTGCTAAAGGTGTTGTGTACGACAGTTTGATGCTGAAGCACCAGTGTATGTGTGGCAACTATGCTAATCACCCTGAACATGCTGGAAGGATCCAAAGCATCTGGTCAAGGCTGCAAGAAACTGGGTTGCTAAACAAGTGCGAGGTAATAAAAAATAAAGACCCGATACTTGACTTGTTAAAGTAAATGGCAAGTTTATTAAATCCTGTAGTAAGAGAGTTATTTGTCTTAGGAATTATTTAGACTTAACTGACAATATTAAAATAATGCATTTTAGGAACGCACACTTCTCAATCAGAAAACAAAGAATTTACACATTAAAGTCATTTATTCATATGCATCAGAATATAGATATAGGGAAGTAGACAAGCAGTTGTCAAATAGCAAGTGCAGTCTTTCCAACAGCATAGTTCTTAACTTTTTCAAGCAGCTGAAGATTTTACTTCTGTACTAACGTAGAACACTGGAGTTTTTTAATGTAGTTTGTATCACTCCATAAGCACATTGCATCTTGTATTATTTCAGGCTCTGAAGTCTGTTTTCATGCATTTTAATTTGCCTGGTGTACAACAGGTACCATGTCAAAACCCGAGACATTCAAGTGCAATCTTCTAACAGTATCAGAGTAGATGTTGAACTTTCTCCTGCTTTGGTTTCCCTCACAAAATTGTTTATTAAAACATCATGCTTACATCAGATATAGGTTCCGAGGTTCATATATGACTTGGGTTACTGAAAAACAGCCTTTTCGTGCCATTCACTGCTTCCCATGAGTTGTGCAGCACTGTCAACTTTTGCAGAAGCCTGTGGCAATTGAGAGTGCTTTCTGCATTGCAGCACAAGTTAACAAAGTTCAGCACAAATTTGCTGGTTTTGCAGGATCCCAAAATTTCCAGGGCTTTTATGGTCTATTTTCTTTAATTACTTTTCATTATATACTTAGGTTTTTACAAACCCAAAGGAACTGGTTCAATAGGTTCCTTTGATTAGCTATTAGTGACTGTCCACAAAGATTTTCTGCAGGTAGCCTAGTGTACTTGGCAGTGGGATATTGCAAGCACTATAAACGGATTTGTTGTATACACTCATCTAACTAGATGGCAGCACTCTAACAGGCTAATCCTTTTTTTTTAGCTTGGATAATTTTTTTTTCAACCTTCAAGAAGACTTTTCAGCAAGGCCCTTAAGGCCTCATATCACATGAGTGGTGGGATCACACTGGTGGGATGACATACTTAAGGAGTAAGTTAAACACATAGACAAGTGCTTCACTAAAATAAGGCCTAGTTACCTTCTTGACTTAGAACCCATTTTATAAGGAAAAGACAAAAAAGAGACAAAAAAAGTAAAACAAAATATACTGGAATGTATTGCTTTGTTTAGTAAAAACAGATAGTTCAGAACAGTAACTTGTGTGCATCTGCAAAAGGTATAAATGGGAAAAATTATATAGGTTAGTCTGAGGTGTATGCAGTCCAATAGTTTCCTGGAAGGTCTTGCAAAATCCAGTGACTGGGCAGAAAGGAAATAAGTCACTTCATGTCAAACAGCTTTCAGTTAATGTTGACTACTATTGTGTGCTCCGAAATGGAATGTGAGGCTGGAATGTGAGATGTGTTGTCAAAATGTGAACTTTGATGGTAAAACTTTGAGGAACCTCAGTGTGAAGCTAATGTGTAGATTTGGTGTTTTTATGTAGCTAAAGACAGGACTTTATTTGGTGATGCAATCTGCCCTTTGCTTCACTGGATTCTCCAGCACTTGACATCAAACGTGTCGTTAAATGTGCTCACTTTTCAAAATATGGAAATATGGAATAATATCACTTAATTGGTGCTCTGATTCTTTAGAAAAGCTATTCAGCTGAATATACAACTCCTGCCACTAAAGGAGAGATTATTGCATTATTCAAGAAATAATAGGCTACCACTAAACTTCATTCTGGAATATACCACACTGAGGATGCGGAGTCAAAGCATCACAAAAAACTGCACTGTCTTTTTCACTGACTTCTGAATGCTCCCTCATAGACATCGGTATTTCTTAATACAATTTCTCATATAATTTCCCACAGTTTCTGTCAGAAGGACAGGTTTTGCCATGTGCACTGCCTCATGCACCAAGCCTGAAGGGCAGCTTAGGAATAGCAACCTGCAACAGCCATTTAGGAAATCCTCTGCAGTAACTGTGAACCTTCTTTTCTTCTCTTTTACTAAATAATTGTCCCACAAGAGGGCTGCAGTCCCACTCTTTGTCTGATGAGGAGTTTCAGGATCAAAGTTAATTCAGAGGTAGCTCAAATCTTGTTACCTTTCAATGTACATATCCTTGGCCACAGCCTTGTGCCAGGAGGCCCTCCCTATTTCTTAATCTAACAGCTAAAAGATTAATCTAGGTAGATTAATCTAAACTTAATATATTACCTACATATATTGCTCATATTGCCCCCATATACAGAATTTTTAAAATATAACTTGGTAAAAACACAACAAGGTTTGACTAGGGTACTCAAAGCCGTGTCTTCATTACAAAATAAAATATGCCTGGGACTGTTCGCCACTGTGGCCAACTGGAATGGAAAGGCCCATGTTCATATTACCAGGAATGCTCCTTGACCTGTGCCAGTGACCAGACCATGTCTGGAAGTCGTTTGGGAGAGTGCTAGTTGCTGCTCAGCCAAAATGGTGTTAAGGACCACTTTAGCAATTTAATAGTACGGATGATTGTGTTCCTCTGCCTGGGAATGTTTCCTGGCACTGCTTAACTTACTGCTGCAGATACAGCCAAAAGGACTTGCTTCTCCAGACTGTATTTTGTTTTTCTAGCCATAGATATTTGAGCTTTAGAGTTATTCAAACAACAATTTAGAGGATTTTTGCTAAATTGAGAAACTAGTTATAGCTTGAGGATTATTATTATTTTTTTAATCATACCACTCTTTCAGATAGATAAATTACTTCCCCCATTGTCTTCCCCAAGGCAAAGGGAAACAGATTCAGACCATGAAACACATTCAGACCATGGCCAGCCCTGGAGAGTCAGACTTGAGACCAGTCGCCGGCTGAGCCCAGGGCAAGAGAATGGAGCAATTTCCTCATGTAGTGGACTTTTTTGTAGTCTTGGTATAAATGTATTGGGAAAATGAAATTCAGACATAATATTTTTGAATTAGTTTATAGTTTTGTGTATTTTTACTGAAATACCTATTCTGTGTTCATTAAAAACTGACAGATGTAGAAAAGACAGGTACCAGTGCAGCACCAGAATAGGGTGGCTAAGAGATGCAAAGATTGGAATAAAAACATCCGTTATCTTTTCTTTATTTTTTTTTGCAATTTTGTCTTGGTATAGAGCAATGCATAGCTGTCCTACCTTTGGGACAAAAAAAGGACTGAGTTATGTTTTGGTCGTGGTGTCTGTTTTCTACTTGTTACAAGGAGAGGAAGTATTTACATATCTCCTTTGGGGCCATAATTTAGGCACATATGACTGACATTAGGCTACACTAATCAGCACAGTTTTAGAAAAGAAAAGAAGAATGTAGATGTGGTCCCACTTTGCACTCCCACCTCTAAAGGAAGGTCCAGCAACATTTTTCTTTTCAGCCTGGAATTTGATCTGAATTTTGGTAGTTTTCTGGATTAGGGAGACATCTTACACCTTCTGCTGTCCACATCTCATGGACTGAAGGTAGAGAAGGAACATATTTAAATATTTCAATATCTTTGATTTTGCCAGATCACATCAACTGAAATATATAACAAAAATCCACCCTCTGAACCTCAGTTTGCCACTGAAGAAATAATACAGGAAAAATTAGTCTTTACAAGCAAAAATCTTTGTAGTATTTACCATATTCAGGTTAGGCACTGGACAACCAAAACACGTGAAGAGAGTAAATGCATCCTTATGTGGGTCCATGTGTGTTAGAGATATGCTTGCAATTCCACATAATGGAGAGAGAGCAAGTGATGTGTGTGTATGGACTGGCAAAAAATCCATGTTATCTGTGTGCATTATTAAAAACAAGAGGGAATTTAACAACTATAAGAAATCTCAGAAAATTTGGAAAAACCTTCAAGACCTTGTTTACAAACTAGATGATAACTTTAGGGAATTTCAGAGACAGTTATCTCCATACAAATAGCTGCAATAAAGGCAACGGACACCTTACATTGAAAGATCAGAATGAGAAATATTCCTTAAGCTATGTCAACACTTCCTGTTAGTTTAGCTGCGAGAAACAGGCAGCGTCACCTTTGTTTTTTGGAATCTCTGATTGTGCAAGTGTGTAGTCTGCTGAAAGTCTAACCAAAATCTTCAGGTTAATAGAGGTTATCTGTGTGAAACTTTAATGGTCTATTTTAAACAGAGGATCAGACTAGACAGTCCTCTTTGACCTTAACTTCTGTGAAAGGTGAAAGCATTTTCCTGTTGTGGGGAGAATAACTTTCCAGTTCTAGACTGATTTTTTGAAGCACTCAGCTATTCTGCTCTCCTGAAATGTATAAATGTCTCTGTTGATGAGAGAACTACCTATGTCACAGGAAAAAGCCAGCACAAAAATTCTCATGCACATTAGAAAAGGATGACTCACCTTCCACTAAAGATGCAGCAGATGGAAGGATGTAGTATTCAAAACCTCCTGAATGAAACAAATGCTAAGCTATTTCTTCTTTTTCATTGGCTTTATGCCAATTTTCTGCTTTCTATTACAAGTTAGGGTTTTGATACAACCATGGCCAATGAAAATTAAGAAAGACACTTTAAAATAAAAAGATGTGGATAAAAGCGTATGTGTAAAGTTATACAAATGCTTATCTTATGTTGTCTGATGACTCATGCAGGTGAGAGCCAGAAACTATTGGTTTGCGTAACTAAAGTTACATGATTCCAGATTCTAGCAACAGACTTGTGACGTCCTTTTATGGATCTGTTAAATCCTGACATGATTATCTAAGAATAATTGTTCTTAGCAATTAATACAGTTAATTTTCAATATAAATTATTTTTTCCTCTGTGGAGAGCCTTAGATAGTTGAGATTTTAATGTAATTGAAAATGGCTGGATATGCAGAGATGCTGCAAGGGAGGGATGAAAGGAACAGTAAATGAGGAGATGGGAATGCAAAAAAGAGCATAGACAGGTACTGCTTTCCTTTCCCTTTCCTCCTGCCATTTACTTTTTAAATGCACTTGTCAGTACTCAAGGTTGGAGCTGGAGAAGCCATGGAGAAAGAGCAGCTCTGGCTGTGCCTGCCTTGGCAACTCAGCTCTTGGCTGTGCTCCAAGGGCCTCACTGCTGGGAGCAGCCTGGAGTGAGGTATCGTGTTTGGTGCTACCTTGTTTCTGCAACAAACGTGTTTCTGCCCAACCTGTTTCGCCCCTAGCGAATCTGGCTTTCAATATTGGGTCACTGGCAAAATCACTGGCAAAACGTTTTGGGGAGGCCACTGTCAGACCAGCTACGACAGAGCTCCTCATTGTAAGAATAATGGCTAGCTGCAGGTCCTTTTATGGTTAAAAGGCTATGGCATTTAACAGCACTTTAAAAAGAGCCAGACAATTAACTCTCTTAAACATCTCCTAAAAAGTTTTTGTATAACTTGTAGAAAATATATGACCAAAGAGTATTTTACTCAAGGCTCTTTGATATGACCTTCATAAAATACCTCTTTACTTTTCTTATACATTTGTTTTAGCTGTCCTAAAAGCCAGCCTCCCCTCCCAGTTTTGCTGTGGAAAATTGGGTATACAGATTTTAAAGCAGCTTATTAGAAACATAGACCTTAATGAGAATGGATGAACGAATAAATGTTACCAGTCACCTCACTTGTGAAGCAAAACATTTTATCTGACCCAGAAGAACCATTACAGTGTTTACTGACTCCATGAAGTAACATAATGTGCTGATTTTGATTGTGCAACTGTGTGTTAAAAGGATGTGAGTACACTGCTACAAATTCTCATGTGAGACTGGGAGAGGCTTGAAGAAATTAGAGATGAAAAAGGGTTTATTAAGTCATTTAGTTCTTGGATCATTCCCTAAAATGTTTTTTCCACTGCTGTGTCCAGTCAAGTTTTAAACACTGCAAGAAATAGGGCTTCCACCATTTCCCTGTAGGGAAGCTTCTTCCACAGTCATCTAGATCTAACTCTTCAGATATTTTTCCTGATTAGTCAGAAAAAACTGCCACTGCTTAACTCAATATAAATTTTACATGGTTATTCTGACACCCCCCCCCCCCCGGTAGCTTTTTTCTTTTGCAGTGCACATTCTCTGTAACATTTGTAAGATTGCTTTCTTCTCCTAGCAAAGAGGTTCGTGCTGTCTGATGTGCATGTGTAGGGGATGGATATAATAAGAATTACAACTTAACCTCTAAGAAAACTAGAATTGTGTAGCATTTCTGTAACAGGTTAATCAGTCTGTTAAAAATAGAATCGTCTATTTTGATAACTTCTGTACCTGTTTATCTGTAGACCTTGACAGTCAGACAGATCCACAGTCTCAGTTACGAGACGTTTTGCCCCAAGTGCTAGAGACCTTAAAAACAGGCTGTTTTCTCCCCACATTATCCAATATCAACTGGAAAGATGATCTTGGGACCAGAACTTTGTTGACAGTGCTGTTTATTATGCCCAAACCTGAACAAAATCTGCTTCATGTGTCTGCAAAGGCTGTGCAGCATTAGCACAAGCAGAGAGGTAAATATTTTTATGACAAGCTGTAACTCCAAATACATACAAGGAACAGATCTGCTGAATAAGCAAGCATTAGCTTTATCTTTTCTTCCTTCTTTCATATCTTCCTTCCTAAAGTTGTTAAATTTCAACGGATTTATAGAAGCAAAGACATTCCTGATTTTTTAAACACTGATTTAAGTGGGGAGAGTACAGGCTGGAGAAACAGTTAAAGAGAAACTCCGCTTATAAAAGGAAGCAAGTGAGTCAGCACATGTAACAGCAGAAATGATCCTGGGATACCGAACTTACATTTCAGAAATGAAAAGACATATAAATATTTTATTAAAACATTTAAATTTTAATTCTCTTCTTCTCCCTGGCTCTCCTCACTGTGATCATCTTCTTTCTAGCAGCATAAATCACAAGTACTAGTAATCATGCAAAAACCATTAATCCTTATTCAGAATACAGCTGTAGCTTACAGGTGTGAATAAGTTTTTGCTCTTTAAACTACAGTTTTTCTAGCCAGATTTCTTAGTTAAGAAATATTTCACCTTTTGGTTTGTATCTCTTAATATAATGTAGAAAAGAGGATCAGAATCTTTTCTTTTTCTTGTATGTGAAGCCCTGTATTAAGTTAACTCTGCTAAGACTTAAGTGAAGCATTTGTGATAAACCACACACGCATTTGTTTTTCATATAGCATTACTTTAATAAACAAATCAGTGTCACATTCCTGCATGACGCAATTTCAACCCATTATTAATCATACTAAATGTTATTTCGGACCTTTACTTTTCTTTTTTTTCTCTCCCTTAATATTGTCAGTGGAATATTGTAGGCCTCTGCTGTTTTCTTTCAGCGAATTCGAGGTCGAAAAGCCAGTCTGGAGGAAATACAGCTGGTTCACTCTGAACATCATTCACTGCTGTATGGCACCAGCCCCTTGAACAGACAGAAGCTGGACCCCAGGAAACTCCTAGGTCTGTACAGGCCTCTATTCTACTGAGAACAGCACATTCCAGCACTGTCATTAGTCATAGCTGGTGTCAGTTTAAAATACTTGGCAAGCAGTGTGACAAAAATTCACTTTTTCCAAATGCATTGCTATGTGGAAGGAGAATGTTACAATGGAAGACAGATATAGATTAGCAAAATGCACAGGCTGCAAAGCAGCAATAGTTGTTTCTCCTCATTTGCTTCAAAAATCATTGGAGTGTTAATGCTTTACTGTAATTTGTTCTCCATTGGAGGTCAATGGCAATGAACATGGTTGGTCTTCTATCTCTTTGTGTTCTTTGATTTGAAAATGAGAGTTTAAGATACACTTGCTTGTCAGAATTGCTTGTTTGCTGATCTCATTTGCTTTTTTTCAGTTATTTCAGCCACACTGAGTGCAGATACTACGCCTAAGTCTTGCTAATAAGTGAACTTTTTGCTTTCCCATTATGCAGTATATGGTATATTTCTAAATAAAAGGAGGGAAAAACACATTAAAATATTAAATAGACGCATGGATGTACAGAATAGCAGAAAACTGACAGGATTTTCCCATCAAATATCTTCACACACAGCCTATGCTCAGTGTATGTTTTTTATAATAGAAAAGTAGGGTTCAACTGAGCTCCGCCATGAGTTTATCATGAAGCAGATCTACTTGTCAGATGTGCTACAGAGAATGTGAAAGGAAACATACAAAAAAGTAGTGCATTTTTAGAAATAATCTGTGAGTGAAATCCTTCCGTTTATGTCCAAGCACAGTGGATGAAACACTTTAATTTTCAGCTATTTTTATAACACTTATTCTAAGATGTGGTGGTTTTCCTAATTATAATGAAACCCAACCCAAACAAAATCAATACTAGCCATCAAAAGAAATGTTGCCACAGTTCTAGTAATACATGGCAATTATTTTGTTTTGGAAACTAATGCTAAGAGTTTCTTCTTTAAGGCAGGCTGTTGCTTTGGTGAGCCATAAGACCAGATATGAACAACGTCTTGATCACGATATAATCTAGGCTTGTACATCTTAGCCAAGGCAACATCAAAACTGAAAAATACTTGTAGTAAGATAAATTCTCAGGGACTTGAATTTCCAAGGTAGGAAAGCCCCCTTTAAAAACAAAACAATACAAACCAAACCCCAAAAGTGTTCCCAAGAAAAAGGTCTAAATTCCTGCAAAATGAAAATTTGGAAACATTTTGAGTTCACAGACATTGTCAAAATGTTCTATTTTGATATAGTCACACATTTCATTTAATTTTTGTTGATTTTTATTAATTTCATTTTAATTTTCACATTTTTTAATATAATATACATTGATAATATATGTATTGTGGTATTAATGACAACAAATGTTGCTCCCATTTGGATCTCAGTGGTTGACCACCATATGGGATGCAGTGTGTAGTTGCAGCTATGAGGTGAAAAAAGGAATGGACCCAGGTATCCTCCCTGTGTTTCTGCCGATGCACAGAGAATGCAGAAATCTTTGTTTACCCAGTCTCAGAAAGCCATTTCTTTACCTACAGTTCTTTATTTGACACTCTTTGCCTTTTTTATTTGACACTTAGTCCAAAACATTTAATGTCTAAGTTTATACCACGATCCCACTCCTAGAATATATTCTGAGTGTATCCTTGGTTTATTGCCCTCTTCTGTCTCTGTTTCTAGGATGTTGCTGCATCTCACATGGCCTTTTACCAAGACAACTTCCCACATGCTTTTGCATGTGCCTGATTTTTGGCTGGAAGCACTAATCATTTGGACTTCCAGACTCTTACATAAAGGAACTTAATTGTCTCTTACATTTTCACAAAATGCGGTGAGACCGTTCCACCTTCCGTTGCCCCCAGCTGAGCGAGATTGAACCAAACCAATCCTGACATTAAAATTAGCATCTTGGTATGGTATAGAAATTCAAAATGATGTGTAGCAAAGGAGGAAAATCTAAAGGAAATGTTTGTCATAAAAAATGTCATCAATGACAACATCATCTCATAAAACATTTCTAGTTCAATGAAAGTGCATTTTTTTCTATAGAAATTGTTTCATCAAATTATGGCTTTGCATCCTAAGGAGGACCTTTCCTTACTCCCCTGCCCACCTAAGCAGACGGTGGCACTGTTTCTTCTCCACTTGTGCTCTAGAAAAGCGTTTGCTCCCTCTCCCTGTACAGAAGAGAGAGTACATGAGTACACCTGCTTTGTCTGAAGCAGCTATGAGAAGAAATGAGACTTAAATAAGACTAAGGCTAGAAATGTGCTACTTGTCAACAAATGCTTTCTTCAGTGTCCCTGTTCACGAAAAAAGCTCTGTTCTGGAAGACTGCAAAGCAAAACAACTGAAACTACTGAAATCAGTGAGAATTATGCACACAGTTATCGTTTACATATTTTTAATGGTTTCAGAGTATAAACTGGCTTGAACTCTTGGCTTTATTTTCCCTGCATCAGGGCATACAAATGCATCTGCTGCAAATGATCACTTCAACTTCTACACAATTGCATAGTTAAGCTTTTTACTGCTTGTATTTCAGCGTGGTACTATGTTGCACTACATTGTCTTGACATGAAGGAAACTAATATGCAGGCTATGTGTCACATCACATTGTGGTTTCATGTGACAGAACAAAAGCTTTCAAATCTCTCTGAATAAGCTCAAGGGCAGAGAAGTTATCAAACAGGTCTTACAAATGTCTTTGCTTTTTCCCTCTTCAACCGTAATTAAGAAAGTGTTTCTAAAAATCAAGTTTCCAATGATTAAAAGTCTGTAAAAGTGAGAAATATGCTGTCAACACATCCCTGACAGTGAGGCAGTGTTTAGATTACAACTAAAAGATCCATTCACATAGCATCTGTGCAATTACAATTTCAAGTTAGTGAAAAAATGACCACTTGGTGGAAGTGGCTTCATTCCTAAGTGATGATACTGAAAACAATCAGGTCCCCCAAACTGTGACTTTTCACAACTGAACATATTTTTAAATTTGTTTATTTTTTTGAAAGAGTTTTTGCCCATCAGTTTTGCTGCTCATCAGACTCTCAGTCCAGACTTCTGTAGGAGCCCTGACCTCAGCCAGTGATGGGTTCCTCAGCACCTAATTTGACTAACCAGCCTCTACTGCCTTTGCAGGTTGAAATTTTAGAATACAAATCTTGGATAATTTTTCTAGCTCTATCAGTCAATTGTACTAAGTCTTATCTAAAAAATCTTTTTTCTCAAGTAATTTGTTGGTGACTACAAACTCTGTCCTGAGGCAAAGCCAGAAAAAG
Organism: Strigops habroptila; assembly: GCF_004027225.2. Taxonomy (NCBI): domain Eukaryota; kingdom Metazoa; phylum Chordata; class Aves; order Psittaciformes; family Psittacidae; genus Strigops; species Strigops habroptila. The sequence goes on from NC_044277.2 coordinate 129,058,500, forward strand.
TATTATTACTTAAAATTTGTCTTCTATCTTACTTGAAGTATCCTAATATTTTTTTTATGATTATTATTATGGAGGTATCCTGGGGCGTGGAAGGGTGTAACTGGAAAGTGACTGCTGTTTACCAAGTTCTGCTAGAACATCAACTCCAAATATCATGAGAAATGCTCACTTTGATTAACTTTTGCTTTTTGCTGCTGATTTTTGTTTATGGCAAAGAGCGTTGTGTGCTCTTTTCTTTTTGTGAGGCTAGCTAAGTGGTGGGCTTACTCTCCCCTAATTGAACCTTTCCCCACTGTTCTATTCATGAAATCTCAATGTTTGTCTTGTTCTGCAAAGTCTGTTAACAATCTGATCAAAGGCCTCTAGTCCGTTAAAAATGCATCTTGGATTTTACTCAAAGTGTAAAGCACTTTCTTCGTCTCAGACACTGCAGTCTGGTCTCTTGTACTTCAAAGATGATGCCTTGTAATTGTCTTTATGCATTTCACTGGCACCTGCTAAACATGAGTAACTGCAGCATTCACCCCTTCCATAACAATGGGTAGCTCCTCTAGGTAACTTGAGTGATTCACTATCTAACGTTTCCTCCAGATGGCAAAGTTACAAAGCCAATTCTGTGATACGGCAGGGGAAAAGCTTATGTTCTCTTCCACAGCTGCCTTAGGATCAGATTACATACTAGGATAGGAACTGCATCAAATCCTGAGATCCTTACCTGGTTTTTGTATTGTCCTTATCAAGACAAACAATGAGTTTAGTGGTACAAAAAAGAGAAAACATGAATGCATAAAAAGTGAGTATAAATATAAGATAAACCCTATCACATCATTTAATATATAGAGCAGAGCAAGCTTGAAATTAGATTCTAAAGCCTATTAAGTTTTTGTTCCATTTAGCAGAATGCATTTACTGGGTAACACTGAAACAAGTAGTATTGCTTCTTATGTTTTTGAAATATTAATGAATTCATTGATGATATGTTAATGAAGAGAACAGCATTTTTGCATAGATAGGAAGACTAAGCCTGTGATTTCCAAAGGAGAAACTTTTTTTGAGAGATGAAGTGAAGAAATTAATTATTATTTTCATGTAAGCTTAATGAGGTTCCCTCTGTTCAGTTAAAAAACAGGCACCCCTCAAACATAATTCACCCCATCGATCTAGGCTGGGTAGATACTTTCCCCACTCCACAGACTGCAGAAGAAGCTGAGATGACTAGCTTAGGCAAGCTGCTTATCAGCTACAAATATCAGGATGATTAGTTGCCCTAACTCAGAGTGACTTTCTGTGGAGGTTTGATCATTATACTCTTTTGAAACTATGGCTTACCAATCTTAAGACTTGCCACTGTTGCAAAAGAGTGCCTCAAATGTCCCATGGCTGATTTGCTTTCTAAATACTATTAGTATTTTTTATTCTAGTATCTGGCATTTTCATTGTGTGATACCAAAATCTGAATTACAGTAAAGAGTGATTACTGTTCCAGTATTTGAAGTCTTTTTTGAGAAATGATGCTCATCATTGTTTCTTTTTTTCTTTAATATATAGGACACGTGTCTCAAAAACTCTTTTCCTTGTTGCCTTGTGGGGGACTTGGGGTAAGTAGATGTTCGTTTTTTTCGCAAGAGGGACAGCATACGACATATGCACTCATTCATGACTTCTTTAGAACTATTGCATTATCAGTTCAAAGTCTTTAGAAGCTGATAAAATCTGTAGAGATGAAACCTGAGCCACTATTATGATAAGAACATATTTTGTGATAATGTGCACATTTCTTCGTTGTCCGACTTGGGTTTTCTTACATGAGCTCTATTTTTTGAGGAAAGTAACGTGGGTGCAATTGTTAGAGCAGAATGAGCTTTGGAGAAGCTGTTTTGTGTACTGTTGATAAGTAAATATAGCTTCATGTTTTTCAGAAAGGAAAATAAGTTACTAAAGCTAACATTTAGCATGAGAAGTGCTCACTAACTGCTATCTAATAACTTCGGTGTTGTTAAACTAACAACTTATTTGAGCATTTTTATGTCCTGTTTTGAAACAGATTCATTCTGAAATACAAGCTTGTGAGTATTCGGACATAGCAGATGAAAATCTGCAGACAAAAATCCATTGCAACACTAGATAAAAGAATTAATCTAAATTATTGAAAACAATGGAGAATGGAGAATTTATACTGATATTGGTATCAGGCTCCTATTAAATTCTAGTGAAGATAATACCAGGGAGAAATAATTTTTCATACACAGGGTTTTTTTCACAGAAAAGTATTCTACACTTTTGGTCCAGTTGGGTCCATTATTTACTGATGTCAGCAATATCAAAGCGAAATTATGATATTACTAGATATCGATGGGCTGGCTGGATGATGCATATACATTTTAGTTCCCTTTCACTGTTTCTGTGTGAGCAGGAATAAAGACACAATCTCTGGAGGTCAACTTCTAATGCAACATTCTAAAGTTTTATTTACTTTTTTTCTTCAGAAAGGATAAATTCCATAACATAGAATCATAGAATAGTTAGGGTTGGAAAGGACCTTAAGATCATCCAGTTCCAACCTCCTGCCATGGGCAGCGATGCCTCACACTAGACCATGATGCCCAAGGCTCTGCCCAATATGGCCTTGAACACTGCCAAGGAATGGAGCATTTATCTCTTCTTTGGGCAACCTGTTCCAGTGCCTCACCACCCTCACTGTAAAGAACTTCTTCCTTATACCTTACTTAAACTTCCCCTGTTTAAGTTTGAACCCATTACCCCTTGTCCTACCACTACAGTCCCTCATGAAGAGTCCCTCTCCAGTACCGTCGTAGGCTCTCTTCAGATACTGGAAGGCTGCTATGAGGTCTCCACACAGCTTCTCTTCTCCAGGCTGAACAGCCCCAACTTTCTCAGCCTGTCTTCTAGTCTTGTTTATAGTGTGGGTTGTTTAGAGTTTTTTTATTATGAGATACCTGACAGAAGAAATACTCATTTTGTAAGGTTTTAACACTCAAAAAAGAAAAATTCCATTTTAGCTTTCAGTATTTAGTAACTTTTGAGGATTACTGAGCTATTAGTTAATGAAGAAAGAATCAGGAAGTGGTAATCATTCCAGCTCCTCTACCTTGGACTTAGCTTCCTGATGATTCTGCCTAAAATTTTGAAGTTGGTGACTAGCAGCTGGGGTGGTCATTTCTGTATGAGGATCAGCTAATGTTACACATTGACATGTAGACATGCACGTCCACATGCACCTCTGTGCACCACTGTGTGCACATATGCACACACACACTTATATGCACACGCTTATATGCACACACTTCTGTATAAAATAAAACGTAAATTTTCGCATTGTTGTTGCAATTATTAAGAAGTTTAGAGGAAATTGAATAAGAGATCAATAAAGTTGAGAATGAATGTTAGGCTTCTGAATAAAGAGGAGCCGATGTAAACTTTCTTGACAAATCTTTTGGAGGGCTTTGGAAAATAAATAGGACTGTGGTGTGCTTTGAAAATTATAAGATTTTTCTTTGAAACAAGTAATTGTGGTATTAAAAATTGTGAATAATTAAAAATTGTGATGTGCTTTGAAATCCCTTTACCAATGAATGTATGTTCTAAAACTAGCACAAGTCAGAAATGCTCAGTATAACTTCATTTTTAAAGCATTTAAATTTATCTACACTTTTTTCAGTCTGCTTTATTTTTTTATTTAAAATCATGGAAATTGGATTAAAGAACATGTTGTAGAAATGGATCTTTTATTTATTTCTTTTCTAGTTGGTTTGCCTTTCTACTTATTATTATTGTCAGGCTTGCTGTGGGGCTCTTTTAAAGGAACGGGTTATGACCTTTTTCAAGGTAAATAATCAGATTAGGAGCTCTCTTTCAGTGATATTTAGCTGTCTATTGGCTAAGATGAGCTCTGGGAAACAGAGCTGTTTCAAACTGTGTGGAAAGTAATTTTTAAGTTTACTTTCAAAAAACCATGGTGGAAAGAAAGACTACTTAGTAGTTTTCAACTTCATTGAGGGTTATAAAGCAGTAATCAATGTAAAGCAGTAAGAGTAATTCATGCAAAGATTTTAAGGAGGGATGGAAGAATTATTTTTTTTAGATTTTTGTTCTCATTTATTTTCTTGCTTGCTTACTTGTTTGCTAAAGAATACAGTGAGAAAGAATTCTATTCTTGCAGGAGACTTTATGGCTGCCTCTTGAATGATGGTTTTCAGAGCTCTTTGATCCTATTGTCTTCTAACCATATGGGGACCTTTCTGGCTGTTGTTATGCAGCTTTTCTGCTATTAAATAGATCAGTGGTTTGACTACTCACACAGGTGGGAAACCTAGGTTCATTTCTCTCCACTGCCTGGCTGGATTTGATATCAGAGCCCTCATCTCTTAGTGGAGATAGTTACCACTGAGCAGATCATAGATTGTTTCTGGTTCAGCACCCTCACATTACGCACTGAAGCTGTGCCACTGTTGGAAAGAGCACTGGACCAGTAAGAACATAAGTGGGATAAAACCCATGTATCTAAGGCTATGATCTACAATCATACGTTTATAAATAAAGTCCTAGCTGTAATGCCCTGTTCCACAAACAGATTATATATTTCATGTGAAAGAATCACTGGACAAAATGGCAACTGCTCTTGGAGCAAGTACTGGAACCTAGGACTTCACAGGCATGAAAACATGATCCGCTGATGGGCTATAAAGACTGTTGGCATGAGTTTGGGATGGCTTGCATGCAAGCCTAACTAACCTCCTAATTCTGAATTCTGCTATATTATTGATTTTGTTGTTGTCTCTGTTCTAACAGCACCAATAAACTGCAGTCAAAATCAGGGGTCCTCTTCTGCGGACATTACTTACAGTTACAATAAAAGAAAGGGTTTTTTTCCAAGAATTCTGAGAAGCAAACAAGAGGCAGTATCCATAACTAATGTTTTTAGATACTCTTCCATCATGGCTATAAATCCTTTTTACCAGTACAAAATGCATGTAAAGCTACTATTTCCTGATTTTGTAATCATTTTTCATCCATATGAACTTTATTTCTAGTAGTGATAGGCACTGGTTATATCAGGGTCATAGTCAAATTTGGTTTTGTATATGTTAGGCTTTCAGAAGAAATCAAATGGTAAACTTTATAGTTTTATAAGAAACTATATAAGTAATACTTCACTCTTCTATCTAAGAGTACAAAGCTGTTTTATACTGACAAATTGAACAGATCTCAAAGATGGTCAAAAAAATTTGTCTAAATCTAACTTCCTAAATTTGCCTATAGCAGGTTTTCCTTTCAATGGTGATTAATTTTTTATCAGAGCACTATCCAGGGCCAGCAATATAACATCCCCTGAAGTATGGGACCTCTCTTACAATAATGCTTTCATTCTTTTTTCAAGCTTAACTTTGTTCCAGAATCAACTGTTGTTAAAGAATTCTAATACTGGGGGGATAAAATTCCTTGTGTTGGAGAGAGACTATCAAGTCTATGGCCAGCAGTTTTAATAAGAAGAGATGGTTTCTTGCAGCTGGTCAGAGGTTTGGAATGTGAAAAGTTTTCCAGGAGAGGTGGGTAGATTACAGGTGAAGTGGCCAAATGGGGAGAATAATCACAAATTACTTTTTGGTTCTGTGGATTATTAGACCATTCCACAATTTTTCATTTGTAAACAGCCACTAGAAGTATAACAGCCACTAGAGGTATAACTGTTGATCAGTGCATCCATCTATTGCAATTCCTCCCTTTCTGTTATGTGCTGTGAAAATAAGACAAGCAGAAATCAATTTTTAATGGGAGTGAGTTTCATCTCCTTGCCTCAGTCTGTCACTAAAAATAGTGATTGTTTTCCTGCCTGTTTGACCTGCTGCTGTGTGAAGAAATCTTGAAGTCATTTCTCAGCCATATTTTTTTGTCTAGTTGATAGGCAAAAAAACCCACAAAAGCAAAAGAAGAGCAGGCTTTTATGATAATGTCATCATCGGCTCCCAGCTTCAAACACTTCTGCGGCTTTTGAATTGTCATTTATAACTTGGAACTGAACCGACCCATAATTCCCTTGGTGCATTTAGAGAAATTGATAACAGACTGCTTCTTTTATGGCTCAGAGGAGGCAACTCCAATCACATCACTATTGGCAGTCAATATTATTTTCTGACATGGTTGTAAAAGTATAAAGGAGCTTATGGCATTTGTTTAGATGAGGAATGGGCTCTCAAGCTGTGCTGGGGTTTATGGGTCCAGATTACTGAGAAGCAAAGGGAATATGATGTTTGCAAACAGGATATGATTTTATTTAAGTTTGGGTTTCATACGTTGTTCCCTGGGGATTGTCCTGCAGACAGGAGAGAATTTCACTTTTATCATATGAAATTGGGCAGTTATCCAATTCCCCCTACTCTCCCCCCACCCTCAAAAGACACTGCTTCAAACCTGTTATGTGTAAAGTCAGATCTTTAAACTGCAAGAGGAGGAGCTGGGGGAGAACACCACCCTGTGAAAAATCAGATGTTAGCAGAATAAATGTTTAGTGAGCTGAACAGAGTGGTTCATGGGCTAAATATTGAGCCATCTGAATGGCTAAGAATGGCTGTTACGGAAAGTCCATTGCATTTCCTCTAATTTTGCTGTTATGGCAGTAAAACTGGGATGAGATTTTATCCTGGGATAAACCGGTCTTGTTTCATTAACTGTTGGCTTTGTTTCATTAACTGAAGTGTAACTCAGATCTTTCATATCAGAAAAAATTTGGCCTGTAACTATCAAGAAAATAAATTTAAAGCTATAAAATATCTCTGTTTTTACAAAACTTGCAAAATATTCATATTTTCTGAATGTTGAATTTCTTCCTGGCATTCCTTGCTGTGGTAGCTGGACATTACTACTTTTTGTCCTGACCACACAGGAAGAAAAGCAATAAGAAAGGCAGATTTCACTAGTATGCGACTTTAGTAAGTCATCCAGGCAACAACTCGTTTTCTGCTGCTTCTCACTCTTTCCTTGATCTTCTCAGTCTTAGCCCAGGAAGAATTTTCAGCCTTTACACATTATGACCTTTCATTCCTCTCTTTTGTATAAGATCTAATGGTACCAACTTGGTTCCATTACCATGGTACAATAATGTGAAAATTAAGAAAGTATTGGTGATGGCATTGTCTCCTGCAGCAGATTTTAGGCTCCAGGCTGCTTAGTGGTTTCTCTTTATATCTGCATGCAAATCTGGCTGTAAAGAAGCCAGATTGCCTATGATTTGGACACTCAAATTAAACATCACATCCACACATATGTTAGAATCAGCTTGTGTCTGTCCCCTATATCCCAGGCTGTACCAACATGAGTATAATGCTTTCATAATATCAACCAAAAAAAATGTCTATTTCCTGGTTTAGGGAAAGAAATCTTTCATTCCTAGAAGCACATCTACTCAACATGATGTCTTCCACTGTGAAATCATTAATATACCATGCTGCAAATATTCACCTATTAATTTAACTACTTGTCTGATTCACCTTATTAACCTACTGAAATTTGCCAGTTACAACATTTTGGAGCAGGTTGTGAGTGACTTCTAGGAACTTGTTTATCTCCTAAGCCTCTCTGGCAGCTACATCATCCCTAAAGAAATGCCAAGATTTAATCAAAGCAATCTCACAGGCACATTATAGTTTAATTGATATATTTTGCACAACTATTTAGGACTCACAATTACACAGCATTGACTGTGTGATATTTTCTGCAGAGCTCATCAAAATATGAGATCAAAAAGGCCATGTGGTACCCCTCCAAGGCACAAATTAGAGGCTAGTAGGGGTGGGATCAGAGCAATGGCTAGAGGTTGGTTATCCCCCAGCGTTCCAGGGTCTGCATGCTCAATCACTTAGTGCAGCTCCAGGTTAACCTATTTAGGCTACTAACAGGATGAAGCAACAAGGATGTAATGAACTTCCAGCTGCATTGGTGAACACCCTTTTTAGGTCGTATAACCCATCAGTTCTGTCAATTCATGAGAGACTACTGTTTCAGTGGTCTGTGTTTTGTAGGAATGGGCCAATTGACATTACACTTTAGTCAAATTCTCTTATGAATAGAGAATTGTAGGCTTTCTAGCTGACAAACTCACAGCTTTCTTGAGAACGCAAACTGAAGAAGAAATAAGGAAATGAGATAAAAACTGCATATTTTCTTACTTTTAGTTTAGAACAACAACAGTTCTCTGAAGACTCACTTGTCCAGCTTCACATACTTACTTTTAGGCAAATTACTGAAACAGCCAAAGCAGAACCCTGACCACCCTCACTTGTCTATGTAGTCATTATTGAGCCATGCACAGCACTAGAGCAGGAGTCAGCCCACCCAAGATCAGAAGAACTAACTAGAGGTGCTTGATTTCTTTCATTGACAGTGACTTGAAGGAACTAAGTTCCTACTTTTAGGTACATTCATTTAAAAAAAAAAAAAGTGTAAAAGTGTAATAACATGAATCTGGATGTTCAGAGCAGGACCCAGATATTCTTCCTTTACTGAGGTACAAAGACTTCATTTCTGGATCTGAAAAATGCAGTGGTGTCTCATCTCTGCACAGGGAGGGGACGCCACATTTAGCATGCCAATACCATGGCCACGAAAAGAGAAAATATCTCTCTTAACTCTGAAGGACAGATATTTTATCCCATTCTTGTCCTTTCATGGCACTGAGGTAGCCCTGTACCATCCACCACAGAGCTTGATGTTTATATCAGTGAGAGGTGAAACTGTTCAACTGAGAGAGATAGTTCCTTGGCACTGCTGCAGGCACAACAGAATATTTTAGAATACTCCCAGACTTCATTTACTTGCAGCAGGCAAGCATAGAAAGCTCAGGAGTTGTAATTTGCCAACTCATCAAAACCAGAATTTGGTCTCTCAGATACTTTTTTTTTGCCCTTTTTAACAGAGAACCTCTTTTCCTTGGTACTAGACCAGATTAAAATTGTAAACAAAGGTACAGCTCATGGAACATAGAAGATTATTGTGAAGTTAACGAACTACCTTAAAGTCAAATAATTAAATGTCTTACCTCATTGTGTGCATTTCCTAAAAACTATTGTGTTGCCAAAGGCCAGCATTATGCAAAGAAGCCTTCTTATTTGACAGAATATGAAACATTATATATATATACACACACATGTTAAATGTAAATAGTGGAATAGTAGCATATACAATTTACTAATACTGTTCACTCTCCCCAGACTTAATCACACACACACATACGGATTTGATGGGAAATCGGTAACTAAAGCAAAATTTGCATTTTCATTTTAAAAAGACATCATGTGTTTATTGATAGAATTTAGCCCTCAAAATGGACAGAAAAACTCTCCGAAGAGGAAATGTTAAAGTATGGCTTGTCTGAATAAACACTAGGTTCTGGCATAGATAGGTGTTAGGTGACATCTAACATAATTTACGTCCAAGAAGTAAGCTGAAATATTATGTATTGCTAAAAAACTTTTATGAAATAAGTCTTGAATTCTGCACATAAAAGTTATATTTTCTGTAACTATGCATTACTACCAACTGCACATTTTTCTATTTGTCCATGAACTCCTGGAAACTGCATGATCAAACATAAGAAGGCAGCGAGCAGCATTTTGACACACTAATCCATTAAATACTAAAACAAATGTCAAGTTAAATTAATAGAGTACTCAGTGCTAGGTCTGCAAGTGCAGTAACATTTTTTACAAGCATCTGGTGATATATGCCATATATCTGAGACTTGAATCTGAGCCTAAGTGTTTTATTTATGAGTTTTTTCTAAAAACAAGATCTAATCCACATCTAATCCATGCTATCCTCCCTCCATTCCCTCTACCTATGACCCACACATCACTGTTTCACTAAGGTTTTGAGATCCTTTAGGGTGCATAATGTATGCTTTATAAGACCCAGAGATTCTGAATGCCTGTTGTAAAAGTTTAAGAGAGTAACCAAATCAAACTATGTTTTCTGAAGAAATTGTTCTATTCAGGCTTCAGCTTGACTAAGCCTGACTTTTCTGATTCTCATTTTGAATGCAAAGCTATTTACTTTTTAATACAGACCTCACATATTTACTCGTTTTTCACAAACCTTAAGATGGATTCCATTTGTACACAAGTAGGGGTGCTGTATTTTTTTCAGTGGCTGACTACCATCATCAGTAACTTTGCTAGGTATTCAATTATTAATTTTTATGTAGCATTTTTACTGAGAATTTTCTGAAAAATTGGCCTCGATTTATAATAGCTTTACAAGTTAGATCACTATTGACAGGTAAAACTTGAAAGATGTTAAATATTCTACATACAGTGGGTACATGTATTGTCCACATTCCTTGTTCTTGCCTGTAAACAAGCTTTTGGAGTCAGAATTAATAGCATCTAAAATTCTTTTTAGAAGTCCATTAACATTATTGCTAATAAATTCTCCTACTGGAATTATTCAAACACAACAGAGAAGCCAATGCAAGCCCAAGTGAATCCCATGGTTTTTGTTTAAGCAATGATTTGTGATGATCCTTTGAACTATTCATCCCACTGGAGCCTAAAGATCACATCTCTTCACAATTTTTTTGTAAACCACACTGGTAGGCAAGAAAGTATGAAAAGCTGATATTCTCTGTGGCAGGCATTTTAGATTAAATCAACTGGAAATGCCTTTGACAGAACCGATCTCTGATACAGCTGTAAAATAGCAGTAAAAATAAAGGAAGCTCACTGTACATATTTTTCCTGAAGTAGCCCACTTTTACACACTTCCTGTATGTGGGATTTATGGAAAAGACGTCAGCCATGCAAACTTTTTCTCCTTTGTTCCTTAACGACAGACATGGCTGACAGGCCATTCATTAGAGGTTGTTCCTTGGAGATGATGTGCACACCTTCGCTTCTTTAGTCATGGTGAGATGAAACAGCAGCTGAGAAGCACCTTGAGGACCTTTTGCTTCTCAGTGGAAATCACGGAGGTGATGAATGATCACCAGGACATCTGTAGGAGTAAGAGGTGAGAGCTATGAGCATGGCACCTGGGAAGCTGCACTGCTCATGGTCAGGAGCAAAGCATTACAAACTTCAGTGCTAGCTTTTACTGGCACCAGCTGTCTCCAAGAATGACAGACTCCTTGCTGGAAGTGATAGCAAACTGCCACACACAATTTTTAGAGGTTACAACACTTCAAGAAAATGTTTAATTTCTATTTTCATGCCAGAGAACTGAAAAAAAACCCAAAACAACAGTGAGGGAAACATGTTTGCTCTGGCAAAGTAGAAAAATGTGAGACTCTGAATGCTTTTAAAGCTGAAGCACAGGAATTTGCTCTGTAATACACAAGTTTTATTGAATTGCAGTATCACTGAGGAGGTCTGTACTCTGCTATATTATTTCTCACAGTTTTCTTAATTAGTTCATTTACTGCTTATAGCTACACTGTTATTAGCTGACTAGATTTAATTTACTTCTCAGTTTTATAACTACTTATATCAAAGGACAGATTTTTTATTTTTTTTAAAATAGTATTTTTTCCAGATTTGTGTTGAAGTGTATCCATCTGAAATGCATACTGAATTAGCTTCCATCCAAGAACAGCTGAGTCCAAACTCTGCTCTTTAAGGAAAGGACTAAGAATCATTTTAAGCTACTGCAAAGAACTACTACTTTTTAGCTTGCTGTCCAGGATATTGTACACATAGAACACAATCAATACTATCAAAGGATCATTGAAGGTCAAATTTCCATGAACAGGTAGATGACTGATTGCATTTTTGAATAATTCTCAGAGAATAAGTAGAGTATGTCTGGCAGGGACATGTGGTAACTCCAGGAGGACTGGTTTTGATTTTTATGATGGCAACAGTTGTGCAGAGAATCTGGAGCAGGATAAGTGATACAATGTATTTTTAATTCCTTTAAGAGGTGAAATCAGAATTCCACTGTGGAAGCTGGATTTATGTTAAATTGCAGATTGTGTGTACACGTGTGTGTGTGAGAGACAGAGGGCAGGCTCTAGGATGCTTTGTCAGAATCCATCTCAAAGCAGAAACTTTGGCTCTTTTTTATATTGCATATAGTTATCAGTGGTTGTTTATTTAAGGCAATGTCTGAGTTTACAATAATTATTTAAGAAAGAGAAATAACACACAGATGAAAACACTATGCAGGATGTGAAAAATGGAAGCATGTGTCAGACTGTGAGCAGCATCTCTGGCCAGCAGAACTGTAACCCAGTGAGCATTAGGCAGATCCCAGCAGGTTTCCAGGGGAAAAAGGACTGAAACAGAGGATAAGGAGTGAACAGGTCCCCTAGCAGGGGAAGGGACAGGTAAAACAAAAGGCAGTTACAAATATCTTCTAAAAATCCTTTGGAATTATTTTTCATGCTACTTTTTTCCCTGTCTGAGGTAGGTTCCAGGTAAATGTAAATAGCATGTAACAAGCAACATTTCAGTTTTAGCAAATGTGGTGATTTCAGAAAGGCATTTAAGTAAAAGATCTCTCTCAGATGTATTTCCATATCCTTCCTCTTCACCTTCACATACGCATGCCACTTCCTGAGCATGGAATGAGGAGTTGGTAAGTTTCAAACTTTCCAGTCAGTCTTCCTTAATAAGAAATATTCCAGCCATGAGGGGTTATGGTACAAGCTTTCTATCTGCTGAAACGTCTCTGCTGCAAGGCTTAGCTTGTTTTCGCTATGCTTAAAGTCTTCATTGTGAAAGTCAAGTTATCACATAGGTATTTCTTGCAGGAAGCATTCATATCAAGTTCTTTTCACAGTGCAAAGCAGGGAATTTCTGCACACAGGGCTTAAAATATTAGTTGCATTCAGTTGGGAAAAGTTACCTACATTTCTTTTCACTTAAGACATTCCCTTCCTATTTAATGCCTCCACATCCACTTCAGGGACAGGTAGCTTAATTTCTATCATCTGTAGCTTTACAGAGTATTAGCTTTGCTACGCATGCCAATGATTGAGCTATACTAGATGTGCTTGAAAAAGCCTACAACCTACAGTGCTCATTCAGGAAACTCGGAGTGAAGTAAATCCATATGTGTGTTAGAAAGTCAGTGTTCAGATAGGGCTTGTGTTTTCTGGCTCTTGGCGCTATCATGCACAATCGTTCTTTGAAGAGCTACAGCAGTGATAGGATTTTTGATAACGAAATATGTAGTATGCTCATAGTTTAACAGTGACATTTTGATGCTTTAAAAAAAATATTCTTTTTCATTTGGTTAAACATTCAGAAACTTTTCCTAACCTGCCAATTTTCTTAAAGGATTCTTAAATAAGAATATATATAATTAAGCAGGAAAAAAAATAATCTAAGATTCTGTGTTAAATTTAAGCTACAAATGCTGTATTTTCTGCAAATTTTTTTTAACTTTCTCTGAAAAAAAAACCTAATCAAGATAGAATTTTAACTGAAATCCTTTCTTTGGCTGCTTCAAAGAACTTGCAGAACAAAAACAATCATCTCTTATAAAATTCCATCTGACTTTTTCATAGTCCGTGATTCAGAAAGCATCACATTTGTCACAAATTCATGCATACTCAGCATCTAGATATGCAGTCAGACGTATATGATATATACATGAACTAGAACCAGAAACCACAGAGTCTAATCCTATTCCCTTTACTTGTATAAAATCCAACCATTTCATCTCACAGGAATAAAGAAAAGCATATCTAGCAGGATTTTACATAGCTGCATTTCATATACAGCTTGACAACTGGGCTAGCTGGTAGCTGTAATTTTAATGGGTTTGCCATTTATATCACTGTATTTCAACAGCAATTTACAAAGTAAACATTGAGTAACACTAAAAGAAAATCTCTGTTTAAACACCTGAAACATTTAAGGCAATACATAGAACTAACAGAGATATAAAATGAAGTGAGATGGCATTTTCCAGTCATTACAGCTAAAGCATTGGCTGTGTGATGAAAGTTCTTCTAGGTTGTTCTTCATGCAATGATCCTCAGAAATTCAGTCTTAATTTTACATGAATATGAAATAGAATTTGACATCTAAGTTTGTAATACTGTGCCTTTTCAGGGTAATTAGTCACACATTTATATTAGTTTTTTTGTATTATAATAACTGTGCACTAAGGTATACAGCTTCAGTCGGCTACCCCTGGCTTTGAGAGTTTATGATTCGTTACATGTACCATGCCCAGGAGATCAGCTAAAATATCCTGAATTTCCTGTGTACATTTAGGTGGTCATATTTGAAAACTCCTCAGGAAACACTGTTTTGCTTCCTGATTGCCCATTTTTACTTCCAGTCTGGGTAAAATAAGGTATCATTCATTGAAATGGTCTAAGGGAAATTTTTCAGTGGAAGACATTTGGTCTTATTGTCCCAGCTCAGTCTCCTCACACTCAGTTGAAAGCAGAAAATGATAAATGCCATATCCTGGCCAATACTCAGCATTCAGCGGTTGGAGACACTGCTGTCTCATGTGTCAGAGCAGACAACTGTCTTGAAGGGTGGGTACTCTCAAGCTGTGGTTACAATTTTAACTTAATCGGCCTTCCTGGAAATGAATCATAGTCCCTTTGAGGATGCAGGCTCCTGCTCGTGCCCTGGTGTACCGAGCAGCTGCCATTGAATCATTTTCATCAGCCACTCCTTCATGTTAACCTTAATTTGCTAGCCATAAAAATGGTAAGAAAGTACTCCCTCTTAGCCCTCTTGTTGATACTTCTTTATTTAAAGTTCTGCACAGCATTTTTCAAACTTTATTATGGTTTGATTAAATTGATTTAACCAATGACCTCTACTTATTTATCTCCTTATTTGTTTTAAAAATGAAAATTCATTCACAGTTGCTTTAAAGCAATAGAGAGACAACCTGCAGGTCTGCCTAATGTTAAATATGTCATTATTTTTTTTTACTGCTTGGTTTCTTTTTTATTTCTTATTATAATTTTCTTTGTTACCTATTGATTTGTGTGTGTCTTTGGGAAAGCTGCTTAATTTACTTAAATCTCAAACTACCAATCTGCAAAACAAATATAATACATCACCCAGTATCAAGCTGATGGTGCTTAATTGTGTTTGTACAACATTTTGAGTTTCTCAGATGAAAACACAGTGTGATGTTTTTACTGCTATTCTAAACTTTGCAAGCAAAATCCAGTCTTCTTATTCAGCTCTTTTGTGAATACAAACCATTTTCATTAGTTCTGCTGCATGCACACAAAACTAATCAAAACAACAAAAAATTCAGGTCCAGTACACTGAAAAATAAGATCACTTTAGTAGCTTGAAATATAATATTATTGTAACAGTAATGTCGAAGACATTTGACAGGTGTAGAGAAGATCAAGCTTCTTTCTGTTTCAAATGACTAATCAGAGAAATTCCTCAGAACCTCCAGAGTCGAGTAGCAGTTGCATCCATTTCCAATTACTTGATTTCTTTCTTTCTTTTTTCCTTCTTTTTTTTTTTTCTTTTTTTTTTTTTTTTTTTAAGAAATTAGGAACAGAAGATTCTGGGTCAAACTGAAAACGTATCTCAGTGTGCTTGGAAGTTATCCAAATAGCATCTGCCACAGGATTTTGTCTATCCCTAAACACTTTTCTTTTCATGACAAATTTGTACGGTATGATACAATTAAATGCTCTTCCTATGGAGCATCGAGGAAGTCTGGCTGTCTCTTTGGATGACTTTTTCAGCCTATTTCACACCATCATGTCTGCTTGGCATAATATCATATAAGGGATATACAACATTTCACTTATAGTTTTTGGTATGTTTCTGCAAATAGCCACTAAAAATAGATTTCAAAACTAAAATTTTAGCGTAACAATTGACACTGTAAAGCAGCGCTGCTTAGCGTGTATTTCCTTTACAATATTTTATCATTATAATATTTTACCCTTCTATTTTATATAGTATTCATGTAATGTTTTATATGTCACACTTGCACATTTAGAAGGCACAAAGGATTATTTTCTCTGCTTAATAACCACGCTCATCTGTTATGAAGTGGGACTTAAAGCCTTTCAGCCAAAACTTACCAGTTTGTGAACACTGGATATGCAGCAGGGGTCACACTTGGTTTTATTTAATTTTCCTTTCTGTCTATGCCAATAGTGACTACTGAAATTAACCCAAGCAATTAATTGTTCTGATTTCATTCACTTAAAAACAACTCCTGCCTGGGCAGGGAAGATGAGTGCTTACTGTTTTTGTGTGGGTTTTTAATAAAAAGGGGTAATGACCAGGGCCACTGGTGAGTGTTGGTGGCCTGTGACGGCTGCTGGAGCCGGTGGTGGCTGGGTGCTGGCAGGTCCCTGTCACCCCACCGACGTGAGCACTCGGCACGCAGCGTCTGGCGTCTGGCGAGCAGGCCCGGCCCGGCCGATGTAACACTGTTTGTAATGAGAAATCTAAACAGGGAATGGCAGCGAGGCATGACAGGAATGTGTTTCCATTAGAGAAGCCCGTGCAGAGAAAAAGCATAAGCAAAGCCATGTCCACAAGGCTTTTCAGCTGGCCAGGACGGAAGACTGATGTTATTGTACATGGGCTGTCACGTTGCCAGCCTTCCCTCACGGGTTTGTTTTCTCTCATGCTCTCCCTCTCCCTCTCCCTCTCCCTCTCTCCCTGCCTTCCTCCCGGGGCCGGCTGTTTGCTCAGGTGGACAGTGACACCGTTTGGAACGAGCTGCACTCGGCCGGGGCGGCACGCATGGCGGTGGGCTGTGTCATCGAGCTGGCGGCCCGCGTGGCCTCCCGGGAGCTGAAGGTGAGGTCCGGGCCGCGCTGTGGGTGGGAGAGCCGGGGCGGTGGAGTGAAGGGGGGCTGAAGGGAGGCGTTGTTCAGCTGCTCTGCTCCGGGAGGGTGCCGGAGGAGGGCCGGGAGGACGGCCACGAAGGTGTGGCAGCTCTTCCAGGCCTCACTGGGGACGGACTTGCTGTCCATACGCAGAAGCAGTGGTGGGTGCTCACAGTGCAGGGTTGCCATAGCTAGAGGTGAAGTTACCCATAGCATGCGCACCTCTGCAAGTGGCCATGGCACCGCCTTTTGAAGTGTGTTTTTACAGTATTTTGGATTTAATATGGTTGTTTAGTCACGTGCGGAACCTCAGGATACCACCCAGATAGAGGGGAGGCAAACAGCGGGTGTGAAGGCTAGGAGGAAGAGGAGGAGCTGGAGAGGAGAGCGGTGGCCCAGGGGGTGCTTTTCTGCCAGGCTGACTGCCCCATGCTCCTCTCCCCGGCCCCTTCGCTTTCCTATCTCCATGCTGCGCGATCTGCAAGGCATGATGTACAAAACCCAAATTATCCCCAGTCTAAACAATTTATAAAAGCTCCAGACCTGACGATCTTTGACGTTTTATTTGGTATTTTAACAGCCCTATTTAAAGGTACACCATACGCAGCCGGAGTGCAGGCTCACCCCAATAAACATTGTTGGAGCTAACATGTCTCCCTAATGAAACTGTTTATTCACTTTCCAGACCAAATACTAATGGATTCAGTCCTGTTTCCCAAATAAAGATAGAAACAAATATTTTAGAATTAGCAAGGTACTATGATTTTTAAAATTCCAAATTTGAACTTAAGAATTTTCTTTCTGTATATCTGTCCTATTTCTAAATACATTAGCTATACATTTGAGGAGGGATACCTATGTTTATGTGTATATATACAAAGATATAGAATATATAGGTACATAAATGATAGCGTGCTCGTGTGAAATGCAGTACTATACTTCTGATCCAATTGAATGGAGTTACTAAACTTCCATATTCAGACACCAAAATCATTGCCAGGTACTACACAAAATGTACAAATTTTGAGATCTCAGAGGATAGGGCACATCATATGGGATCATGTTGTGCATCCTTTCTGGTGGGTACTTCATTCCCATTAAGCTTTTTTGGACACAGTAGGATTCAATACATAACTCACTGTGCATTATTCCCACTAAACAGGACTAATGAAAGTGAAGAAGGATTTTTTAGCTAATTTTTACATTTGGCGACTGTAGAACGTGTCAGTCTCTAAGGCAGTATAAAAGCAAGTTTTGATAAGAAGAGAAATATGTCATGTGTGCAGTTAACATGAGCAGGGTCCGCTGCAGAATCTTTACCACTTAGATCTGTACCATTGTGGTGTCTTGACACAATATGAATGCTCTTGGTTGTTTATAGATGTGTGATAGACAGCCGAAAAGAATCAAACATCAGCCACTGGAGAGACCTTGGTTGCTACTGGCATTGAACAGTCTCTGAACAAATATGTTAAACTTAGTACTAGTTTGTAGTTTACTGTAAAAATATTGTTGATCCTAAACAGAATCATTGTCTACAGTGCAAAGAATTGAAGCAGTCTTATGGTCTTATGCAACCTGCAGTTAAGACATAGGAAAGATAATTGTTAAATAGATGTGCCAAGTAGTTGGTTTATACCAAATCATCAAGAAAATAGGAATGGAAAGGATTTGCTGTGAAAGAATACTTACGCCATTCCTGATAGGTGTTTATCTAACTTGTTCCTATACTTCCAGCATGAAGCCCAATGACTTACATGCCACTATGCCAACTGTATGAACTAACAACCTGCATGTGGTATTTATGATTTAAGATTATGAGAATGTTATTAAGGTCCAACTAACAGAAGAAAAGTATGCTAAGAGGAGTTCTGGAAATACATCGATCATGACATTAGCTATTTTGGCAGAGTCCTGCTATGTTTGCTTTGTCACTGTATCCATACAAACCTGGATTTTGCTGGTAAGTGGCTCCTGAGACCCTCATACAGTAATGACATTAGGGGGTTTGCAGTGTATTCTGGGGTTTTTTACATGGTGTTCAGGATGAGATTGTAGGTAGCTGTAAGATTTTAGCCCCACAGATCTTTATGTTTCAGTCTACCTTTATGACTTTACATGTTGCTTTTCCATCTTACTGCCAATTTTCCTCTAGAAACATACGTGTTCCATTGATCAGCTGTTTCTAGCGTAGGGAAAAATGCCAGTTTTGTAGTGTACTTGTGAAGATCTGAGGACATGTAAGTGAAGCTGACCACTTCCATGTGCATTCATTGAGCAAATATGCATGTGAAGCAACCGTTTGGAGCCAGTACTGTGAGCACTGAGTGGGAGGATTAAGCTGTGATGGGAATCTGGAATTATCTGCCGCAGCTTCAGAATCTTTGGATGACAAAAAAAGCTCCTTCCACGAATTGTGTGTAAGCTATAACAGCTCTGCAACATGTAAACAGCAAGATGAGAACAGTAAAGACACATGCTGTAGTTTTTCCCTGGAAGTTAACCACAGCAGATTGCTATCAGATGATGTACTGTCACTTGGTGTCATCTTAAGAAAAAAAAGAAGTAAATCATGAGACAGGACATACTGATGTGTTCTGAAATCCTACAGTTCTCTAAGAAGAGCTGCATGTCCTGAAGTTCGCTGTGGCAGACTTAAAATACGCAGCAGGGACTTCACAAAGGGCAGTGCTCCAGGTTGCAGCAGAAGAGGCAGTGGATTATCTACCCACTGCACTGGGGAATCACTGGGGAATTGCCTTTTTCTGAAACAGCCATGGGGATATTAGGATAAGCTCAGAGTGAAATTATCTAGCACAGACAAAGTCTGAGACAAGAAGCCTCTTGAATGAGACACTGAAGACATTCATTTAACAACTCTTTTTCTGACATGAGAGTTATCAAATTTGTCAGTGTAGTTGGGTATGAGCAGCCCAAATATTTCTTACAGCTTGATGAATCAATATGTATGTTTTTTCAAAGTCTTACATGGTTTTCTTAAAATTAAAATGAATATAATAGTTTATTTCAGTTAATTTATAAAATACATTATTTAAAATACCGAAGATGAATGTCTTCACTGCCTAGCTAGAATGTAGAAACTAACAAACATAAACTGCCCTGTGTTGACTGGCATCTGACATTTAAAGTCCATTTCAGGAAGGACAGAACATTTCAATTTCTATGTTTATTTCACAGTTTCTACTGATTTCACTTGTTATCTCATACAGTGATAGTATAGATACATGCTGCTAAGAAAAGGGTTGAGACTACAAAATAAATTGTGAAAGTCTGCAGAACAATTGAGAGATTCACTACAGAGCTGGGCATGAGTCAAACTCATATGCAAGGCAAAAGGTTCTTAACTTTATTCTGAATTTCCTGAGATTACCAGTCCCATTTCACACAGGTCTCATCTGAGAACAGCAACATTTTGTTCATCTCATTTGGACAGTGTTCAAGAACTGAGCAGGAGTTAAAAGTTCTCTTCACTGTTGTTCAAACCCCTTGTGAGACATCAGATTTCTTTGATCTCCTTGGCTAATGGGGAACGCATCAATGTGACAGTGCTAAGGATGTAAAACAATAGGGTTTACCGAAATTCTACTACTGCTGTAATAGTAAATGACTGTGGTGGTGTTTTGTTTGGGTTTGGGTTTTTTTTTAAATCGGGACAAATTGTCCCTTCTCTGGAGAGTCTTACTATGGATGGTTTTGATTTGATTATATATATTAAAAAAAAAATTAAGGATTTGTTTTTTTTTTTTTTAGTGACATAATGAACACTCACTGAGATCCATTTGTTACACTTTTGAGATAATATTTAATAGATCATAAAGAATCACACCACTGAAGTACATAGTATGATAAACATGATGTCATACTGAATCAAATGCTATGCTTTTTCTTTTTTCATTACTTTTTTTACATGTATGGTGAATGTCACCATGGCAATATTACAATAGGAGACAAGCTTAATTACTGAATGAAGGTCACCCTTTTTTTGAGAGTTTTATAATTTAGAAAACCTGCTGATGCATGATAAGGAATTTATGTTATATGGAATTGGTGCCACAGCTCTCCTACATCTATCTTTGTTCCTTTCTCATTTCCCAGTAGATTTACATAGGTGGCTTTTAATAATCTGCTGTCTGACCACACACCTTTAGAAGAGTGGAGTATGCGGAACTCGGTGGATACAATCCCACCGCAGTCATTTGCTATATTGAACAAATAACTTTAACAAATAAGATAAGTCTTATGATATATTCATTTGAGGAAGAAATGCAGGTAGTGCCCTGCATATGATTTCTTGCATGCATTATAGCATGTGAATTTGGCAGTCTTTGTCTCTAGCCTCTAATGACTGCACCTTCAGAAAGAAGGCCCTAAAAGATCTGCATCAGTAGGGAGAGCATATCTTCCTGAAGTGTCTCCTAAGGACTTATTTACTCTCCTGCATTGCCACAAGAAAATAAAGATGTGCTAGAAATAAGCTGCTAAACGCTCACAGTGTCCCAGTCATTGACTGCTCTGCAGTAAGGAGGCAGATTTCAGGAGTGTGTGGTCTAATGGCTTAGTGGCACTGGGAGGTGCTGTCGTGCCCTGCCTTCATATTTATTTCCCAGCTTGGCCCAGCTATTACATCGACTCTGATGCCCAGCTCACTTCACCTTCCTGGCCTGCCAGCATGCTACTTCATTCACAGGCAGCTAGGCACAGAGACGCTCTCCCCTTGCCTGCACCTGTCTACCCTGTGCAGCAGGCTCTCTGCTCTTGCTGCCGAACTGGATGAGTACAGAGGTTGTCCAAACCCCACATTAGACAAGTCTCAGAGGAAATTAAGGAGGATTCCTGCATCTGAGATCTCTCTGAAGGTTCAGATTTCGTTTGTAACTTACTGCTTGCAGAGAATCTCACCTTCTGGACTTAGCTTGCCAAACTATTGTTTTTCCTGAAAGACTTTAGGCTGCTGGTGTTACCATTTTGTTAACCAAATTATTCATGTTGATGATACCCCCTTTTATTGCGAAGTATTAGGTGTTTATTAAATGTTTATTACTACTTTAAAGAAGTTGAAATTCAGATAGATGATTATGTTAGTATGACAATTTTGCAAGAATTATACTATGTTGAATAATGTCCTTCAAAATATTTGTTCTTTTAATGGTTGTTATATTGTGTGCTGTTTTGTGAACATTAAGTGTGTCTTAATTTCTTTTCTGATAACAAATTGTACATTTCTCTGGCTGTCCCTTAATATCTTGCAATGTTCTGGCAGGAAAAAAACCAAAACCTACCAGTGAAAAATATAATTTAAAAAGAGTGTATCTAATAAGAACCTCTTTTTGCAATGCGAGATAACTTTCTATCATCATGGGCAGCTCAGAGCCAGAGCAGATCATGGAACTATTGAAAATCCAAAGGAACATTTCTGAAACGGTTTTCTTCAGCCTCAGATGACCCCATGCAGTGCTATTATAAGACGGAATTAATTACTTTAACTACAATACCCATAATAAGGATTACTGACTAGTTTACTTTGCATATCCTTTAAATATGTTAACGTTGGCGATGGCAGCATTCTTTACTGTAATAGAAACACATAAGCACCATATATTTTTAATTTTACAAATTTGAAACAGAAGAGACCTACATAAGAAACTACAAAGAGCTGGTAGGATTTGTGTAGTAATTCCTTCTTTCTTAAAGTTTGAATGAATTAAGAAGCATTTTTGAAAAAGAACACTTGAGAAAATGGCACATAAGTTAAAAGTGTGGTCTGAGACTGTCTTGAGCATCACTTCAGCTGAACTGAGTGAAGCACAAATCCTTTCTCTGCCTGATCGTATGTATGTGTGTGCACACACACGTGTAAAGTTGCCCTGTTGGTAGTTAGGGGTCATTTAACAGAATGAAAGCAATTGAAAAGAGTTTCCTCCAAACCAGAATCTAATATGTTCCTGGGATGGTTCTTTCTGATATGTCAGATTGAATCAATACCAAAATAAACCTCCTGCATTTGGTCCTTGCTACTCTGATGTCTTTGTGTAATCCATGGATAACTTAAATTGAACTTGAAATTCTCATTCCAATTGCACTTGGTTATTACTGTTCTCAAGGCCTTTGTCACAAAAGGCTATGGAGGGATCATCACACAGTAAATTGTACCAATCTAGTGAATAAGCAGAATTAGATAAATCAACCCCCTCACTCCCCCAAGCTCTTAGTTTTTTAGTCTTAGAAGTATTCTGTATAAAAATCCCTCAACCATCTTTCATAGCTCTACTGCTATGCTTTCTTAGAACAAAACCTAAGTATCGTTCTAAAGGCATAATAATCAAAAAGAGCTGAAAACAAATGTCTCCCTAGTCTCACAGCATCCTCCCTTCAGAAGCTTCAGGCCAGAGAATTTCCACACCTGCTTGAACAACACAGTTCCTCTGGTTGCCTACAGAAATCTCCTTTCCCAGGAAGTGCTCTGTGCTCGGGTGCCTCCTGGACAGTACTGTTCCTGTAGGCTTTGCCCTACCCTTTTTTCTACCTCCCTATCTCACCATCTGCCCTGTAATACTCTTAAAAAAAACTCTGAGTGATGTGTGGCAGCCGCAAAAGGAGGCATTTTTTCTATGTCCAGGCACAGCATTTTTAGGAATGCATAGCGTGTAAGAAACAGTAACAAATTAATGCTTATTTTACTAGTGTTAAAGATATGACAGGTAAAAGCCATCAATCAAAGTTAGCAATAAAGTCTTTTAGATAGTAGTTTGTATTCTTTGCTTTTATGAAGTTACAAAATTACAATATTTCATATGGAACCATTTCTTACATACTTTATCCCAGCAATTATGGTTATATTTATAGCTGAATGACTGTTATTATTTCATATAGTACTACAACTTTACTTATATGTGTGGTACATAGCTTATCTCCATGACCACTCTGTTCTTAAAACTCTTTGCTTTCTTTCCCAATATAGTTAACACTAGTTGTGGCTAAAGAGGCCATCTTGGTTGTATATAAGTCAGCCTGAAACTTTTCATGCATGTTTTCTGGTGCTATCTTTTTAGACCTTCAGTAAACCAGACAGGGAACTCTCTGTTTCCATCACAGCGTTAGATGTTTAATGTCCATTTCTGTGTGCTTGGCCTCTACTAGCTTCCTCTGCAAGACAAAATTGGTATTCTCTCACGTCCATTACTGTTTTCTTGGCAAATCTACGTGCTGCTAATACTGCTCTGTTAAATCACAGGTTCTTGTTCACTGCATTCATAGACCCCCAGGGCCAGATACTGGCTCCTGCTCTGGCAGTATGAATAGCTAGTTAAATTGTCCTAAACCAGTACCTGAAGATTGTCTTGGCCTTACATCACTCACCCTTAGGCTTATCCTCACTGCTGGATGGCATAACTTGGGATCACATTACAGCATAAGTGATACTGGCAGGAATATGGTTGTCTGCTTCAGGGTACCAGTTGCAAGAGGATTGTTGTAAGCAGCCGAGACATAAAGCAGCCCTGATGTTTGTTGTTGTAGGAATTAACTAAGCCACAGATAGCAAGGTTAAAGATGGCACTAAGGCCACTTCACTGTTACACCCTGTCAGATACACTGTATGGAGCATCTTTTAAATTTAATGAAATAGGTTTGTCTATAACTTTATAAGAATAAAAACTTGTATATATATAAAACATAAGGAACATCAATTCTGACAGGAGGAATGGATACATTTCTATATAATAACTAAAGATGTTTCTACAAAGAAATGAAATATTAGCTTCAATGATTGGCTTCTCTTCTGAAGAGAAGCCTGTGCACACCGAAGCAAAAATAAAACCTTTCCATTAAAAACAAGTGATTGTTCAAGAATGCCGTTTTTAAGCACTGCTGATTTTAAGAGCTAAGAGCTAGATAGGTTAAGGGATTTAAACATGCAGAAAATAAAATCTTTAACACCCGACTTTAGGATGATGTTGCTGCTGCTACTGCGGGAAATAATTAAAGCTCCATACGTTTGAGTAAGAGCTGAGGAAGAGCATGACTCTCGACCTATTGTTAAAAACTCACTTAAAGTTGTGTCTCAATATCTACTTTATGGACCACATAACCTAAATACTCAGGTATGCAAAGAATTCTTACAGATTCATCCCTACGTTCAAGGAGTTGAACCTGATTTTTCTACTGTTTCAGTAAATGCTTTTGGAGTTCCTGATGGGGTTCACTCATATTTCTTTCATGACACTGGCTTTTCTTGGAGTCAGCAGAAACCTCAGCATACCTCGAGTGCGAGACTGGCTGGGTTGCTTTTAGTCCACTTGGAATCTAGGCAGAGCAAACTACACACTGTCCAGCAAAGAGAAGAGTTGCTTGACACCTTGCTACAGTCACCATGTACTGGGCTAAGGAAAAACTGTTTATGTCTAGTTTTACACCCTTGTATAACAGAAGCACCAGTGGAGCTCTACTGGGGATGGTCAGTTCCAAGCCCTGGAGCAAGCATCTATGTTATGGTATTGTCTTGAGAGCTTGTCTTGGAAAGATTCAGAGGGAGATATAGTAGAAGCCCAAGCATGTTGTAGCCCAATACTGTAACCCAGCATACTACAGAAAGGAATCAACTGAACCACAGAAGACAAGAAGGCCCCAGTAGGAGGTACACTTCTGTTCTTTGGAAATCAGGCATCCAACTACCTTTTTAGAGTTATGAAATAAGAGAATACTTGGCTTACTGTGGAAAAAGAGTAATATTTTTTCTTGGTTTTCATTAAAGATCCAACTAAGTGTGTCTATCTGCAATGGATCTTTATAAACTGAGTTTGGGCAGACTTCTCTTTGTTGTTCAAATATGTGCATATTTTAGAATATCTTTATTCAGGCTTTACTCTTTAACCTCAGATTTAACTAAAGGTAATCATATAATGGCACAGACATGAATCCTTTTCCTAATGTTCATGTCTGTCAGACAGTTTAATGCTCTGTCTACATATAAAGGTGTCTGTATCCTAGTATAAATAAGGTTTGTATAAAATGCTTTGAATTTATGTGTGTTGGCTTCATTTTCAACATAGTGCTCTGTGTTAGTCTTTCTATCTTTAAAGCAGATTTTTGCCTTTCTGTCTACTCTTCTGAGCTCACTGTCTGGTATTTAAATATTGCCTAAATAAATGAATTAATGTTCCCTTGTACTAATGTACACTGTATTCATAGAAAGTTTGAAAGTAGGAGAAATGAAGTGTTCTATCAATTGCACAGAAGTTGCTGTTAATACTGTGTGGTAACTAGTTGTCAGTGTTTGGTAAAATCTGATTATATTATATGCTTTATCATCAATATAACATATGCACTATATTTTAAAAAAAGAAAATTTCCTATGTAAATACTGAAATTCTTGTAATGTAAAAGCACATATAAAATGGTCACAACACTGATGAGAATGTCCATGCTTATGGAGAACTGTAGCAGTCAACTTAAGCTCTGATAGCAGAAATTAGCTAGCTTTAAGAAAACAGGCCTTCCAAACAGTCTTGTCAAAGTAAGGGAACAGAAAAAATAAGCCTATACTGTAACTGTCATGCTGTCAAAATCAGCAGTGTTGATTTTTTCTGTCTCTATATTGCCACACAAAATCCTCCCAGAGATAATCATCTTAACTATTTTGATCATTTGGGAATGCTGATAAAATTAAATGATAATGATCTGTGAGCTGAGCAGGGGCAGCTGTAAGCCTTGTATGGACTTTTTCCAAATTCTTACAAATATCAAGAGAACAAAATAAAGGTAGCATGATGCTCTATCTCTAGTAATACCGTCTTCTCTGAGTCTGTTTTCACTTCGTTATCTACACATTACTCAGCAGACACATACTTTGTTTCTTCGTAGACACTACAAAAGAATTCTTCACAGAATTCTTCTTTAAGTCATATTTTGTGTGAAAAGGAAATATTAAAAATCCTCAGAAGGATAAGGAATAGGTGTTTAGCTTAGAGTGTAAAGCTGGTTCAGTTCTGCAGATTAGTGAGGTCCCCAAGGCATTTTTTTTTTTTTTTGATGGTGTGTTTAATCTATAGGCAATTTATAATCCACCTCCAGGAATGCATGCCTAAATATGAAAGTATATATTTATTCTGACTTTAGTATTTTTTGTTTGATTTGTTTTGGGGTTTTTTTTTTTTTGGTTGGTTGGTTTTGTTTGGGATTTTTTTCTTTGCTTGTTTGTTTGTGTGGGTTTAGTTGGTTGTTTTGTTTTTTAATGTGGATATTTAATGCAAAATAAGGCATGTGTCAAATCACCCAGATTCTTTAAATGGTGGCCAGAAGAACCACCCTTACAGATGTACTTCATTTGCGTTATAGTTTAAGTTTGCTGTAGTCTGATAGAAGTTTGGCCACACTCCACAGAAATGCAGTTGGCTGCTTGGATCACATTTAGCAGCAAATTATATGAGATAGTCTGGTAGTATTTCTTTATTAATAAATTAATAGAATTAGTGCCAGTGAAACAACATAGGTAGACCATTGCACAGGTACACACAAACACACATTCATAGGACTGTAAATATACAGATTTCACAGGCTCTATTGTAACTCTATTAACCTCCTTATTTACATTTTTTATTGTCTATCTTGCTCCTTATTTACATGAAAGTGTAGTGATTATCATGTTTGTTTCAGATAAGTAAAAGCTGAAACATTGACATTTAACTAGCTTAAGTATATCAAACTGGACTACTGTAATACTGATTATTTAAATATAGAAATATTCCATCTTTTTCATTTCTGTCCACTCCTCTCTGAAAATAGAATGCTTGGTTGGTCTTGCAGCCGAATGGTGTTTCTATGAGGCTGCTTGAAAATACAGTTTTGACTGATGTACTGAAGCACAGATTATAATTACTTATTTTTATGTATGTGTTGATTGGCAGTAATTTGATGTCAGATAGAAGAAAATATATAGCTGAATGGAAGAGACTAACTGTCTTGAGTAGCTGAACTAAAGAGTAAATTTGCTGAAGTAATGGTGTTACTCCTGAGTCTGACTGTTGTAAAAGGAATTTGGTATGATACACACTCTTATGTGACACAGCTTCTTGAACACATAGTCTGACTTGCTGAACCGAGCTACCTTGCCAATACTTCTACGTTCTCCCTTTACCTTACCCACACTGGAAGGAGGAAAATTTAATTTTTCTTTTACCTTCAGTGACACTAGAGGCAAAAAATACCTTTATCATCACTGATCCTAGTGCAGTATTTCATTAAATTTATATAAAATTCCAGAAAGTGTGTTAGAAATTAACTTTAGTGAATCTATTAAACTTGTGAGCGTGACAGGTTTCCAAGTTTAATTTATGGTTTGCAGAAATATGGGATATTCATTGACACCCTTTTTCTACCATTAGGAATTACATGTGTGTGTGTGAATTTGTCATTTAGTCCATACAGAAGGTAGGGTCAACACTGACCAATCATGTAAAATATATACCTCAAGCTACTTTTATGTTGAAATATCTCAAGCTAGAGCAATGTAAGATTACATGAACTTAGATCAAGAATGAATCAGTGGTATCTGCTTCCTTTTAAATGTGGATTGTAGACAGTAGAATTGATAATAACGGCTGTCTCATCCTGCCTTTTTCCTCCTCTTTAGATCATGTTGCATGTGTATGTATGTATGTGCATGTGTATATTTATACAAGTTTATGTGCCACTGTTCTCAAATATATTATTTCTGGCAGTACTATGAAAGGGTGATTGGACAGAAAAAGTGTTCAAGAGCCTCTAATAGATTTCAATCCAGTCTGCCTGCTGCTCCGTTTTTCACTGAGTCAAGTATTTTTTTAAGCTGATAATTGAAAACCTATCTTGTTCTTACAGAATGGCTTTGCTGTTGTAAGGCCCCCAGGCCATCATGCTGAAGAATCAACAGCCATGTAAGTACCAGGGAATATTGCCCATCTTGGAGCACTAAGGTTACTGGCAATCACCTGCGTGTTGCATGTCTCTGAAGAACTGTAATTGTTAGCAGATGACTGAAAAGGCTTTCTAGGTACTCCCAGAAGCAGATTTATGGCCTCAGAGATCATATAGCATTTTTTAAAATGCTCTGAACATTATTTATAGCTGTTTTCCTGACTGATTTGCTTTCTTATTTCTGTTCTTCTCTATTCCACAGGGGGTTCTGCTTTTTTAATTCGATTGCAATTACTGCCAAATACTTGAGAGACAAGCTAAATATAGGCAAGATATTGATTGTAGATCTGGTATGTATTCTTGGCAAGCATTGCACTTTCAGTGCGTCTAGATAAAAGATAATGAACTTGTATTTATATGTCAGACTTTCCTGCTTTTAATACCTACTAGTAATAAAGGTGTGCATTTCCTCTGATTTTGGGAACTCATTAAAGCCAGGATGGCAGTACTGGAGCCATAAACATCTATGTTTCACTTTAATGGTGTTAACTGCAATTTAATGAGAAGAAGGTACAGATCAGGGCAACTTTTATGGTCCTTAAATGAATTGATACTTCCACAGTTAAAATAACGCTACAGAACCCAAGTTTACTTTTCCCTACAGAATACAAACTTTGAATAGTCAGATGTGCTTTAAAGAATGTTGTTGCTTTGGTAACCAAATTGGCCACTTCCCCCAGCTAGCAATGATTCGACTTGTTGTGTAACTTCGATATTATGGCAATGACAACAGGTCATTCCTTCGAAGAAGTTTTCAAGTCATGTATGCCAGCTTTTGATGGTTCCCTAAAGGAAAGCTACATGATTAAAAATCCACTTCATTGGATTAGTCTTGTATTTTAATAGAAGGCATTCTTATCCAATACTTAATATGTTTAACAAATGGATTATTTAAATGCAGATGACATTTGGCATGTTGTCTATATTATTTTCATGAATAATGAATTGGAGTTCTGCCTTGCACTTAAAGGATCAGCCCAATGCACAGCCCAAGGAAAGTTGAATGCTGATTTATGAGCACCATTTTTGTTTTCCTACAGTTCATGAGGAGGTGTAATAGGGTGTCTGACAAAGCATAGACAGGAAATGAACCCTGGCATCAAAACCTAACCTGTTACATCTGCACTTAATTAATTTTTGCAGGTGATAAAAGATTTAAAGACAAAATATGCTAAAGGGTTTTTGAAGTGCAGGGCTTAATAGTCTAAATCTTGTTCATATCTGCACTCATAATTAAATCTTATTGTGAAGTCATGGCCTTACCATCTAGCACTTTTGTTCAGTTAAACATGCATACTGGCTGTTGAAGAGAAGCAGAGAAAGGGGGAGTGTGGGAGAAGGAATGGCAAGTGAAAAATGAGTGGTAGAAGAAGTATATGGGTAGGTTAAATATTCTTAGAATGTTTTTCAAATATTTCTCAGAATGTTCTACTGTCAATTAGAAACATAATTCTAACTGCAAGAATATTTTTGAAAAATTAACTTCCACTGCATGTTGTAGCTGTTTGCCGACTTGAATCTTAGAGTTCATTGAGTTTTACTGCTGTAAATGCTGGCCAAAAGAGAACTCTATGTTTATTCTTGTTTTTTAATAGGAAAAGCTTATTCAAAATTTGCATTTTGTGAATGATTCTAAGTCTTTTTGATTGTAAGCGTTACATTTGCTTTGTCAGGAAAAGAAATCAATTCCATTTGACCTGCTTAGCCAATAAACACTTGGGAATTCAAATTTAATTTTTCAAGGCAAAGTTAAATGTACAAATCATTACCTGAGCAAATGATTACCTGTGAAGCTGCCTATCCTTACCTAAGAAAGTAGATAGGGAATGCTCAGCCTCTCTTTGACTCTGTCCCATAGGCCGGAATAACTCAACTGGTTAAAAAGGAGAAATATATGGCTGACACAGATTACTTCATTCCTGGAGCAGTTGCAGTCCAATCCCTAGTCTGCTCCATGATCAGCACAATGATGTACAAAAATTCATATGGAAAATTTCTTAGGTATGCAAACTGTAGATAAACTGCAATCCAGACGGAATGAATGAACAAGTTAATAGTGATGTCTTTATGCCCACCAATAGAGAGTTTTGGGCATCTGAAGGAAAGAATGGAATTACAGATGTTAGAATTGAAATTAACCTTTAAGACTATATTTTGATAGTGTCTACCACAGCAGGACCCCATAGAGGTTGGCAGCTATACATGATACTACAATGTAAATATCAAAAAGTAATATTCAGTCCCATACATTAAAACTGTACTCTTGTTACAAATCAAGTGTAGTCTTCATAGCAGTTACATGTGTTCATATATAAATTTTTAACTTTTTAATTTTTAATCATTCCTTCATTTATTTCTACACTAAAATAAAAGACCTCTCTCTCAGCTTTTCTTTCCTGATTCCACCATTTGAATAAATCTCCATTTTTGAAATGACTTATATACCTGGAATACATTTGATTTGCTAAAGGCAGAATATGAACACATTTTCCATATGGTAACACCCTCAGTCTTAAACAACACGTTCCTTTGTCTAACCAGAGAAGCTACTGCTCTTCAAAATGCAGTTATCTTTGGTGGAATTAAAGTTTAGACAAGAAAGCTAGCTGAGATTTGAATAATAAGAAATTTTTAAAAGTGCTCTCTGTTTATTTAATATTTTTTCTTCTCATTTGAAAAATGCTACCATAAAAATATATCTAAAGCCCCAAACATGCATGGAAAAGAAATACTAATTAAAATCAAAATTAAGTCCTGCTATATTTTTATCCATAGTCTCTGCAGATCTATCTGTATGGCCAACAGAGCTTCTCAGATTGTTGTTACAATTCTTGTTCCAAGATCATCCATATGTGCATGTATGTTAGCATGATCTGGGTCTGAAGTAAACCAATTAATCCTGTCACAGATGAAGACTGAATGGGATTCAGGGGTTAGTCTGCATGCCAGATTTTACTTCATTTGCCAGTCAGAGCCCTCTAACACTAAGCTGGCTGCCTTCAAATCTCCAACACCCTTGCAGCAGTCTGTGCTTCCTTGTACCTCTAAAATATGTTACATTTAACCCTGGCATTAAGTCACAATTGAGCTGTAACTTCATCCCCATGATGTTTCAAGTACTTTCAACTGAGAAAAGAAGAGTAACCATTATAATATTACCCCATGGAGGTCCCGGAGGAGGTCCAAGTCAAGCACAATGTTGTACAAGTAAGACTCAATCAATGTAGAGTCCTGAACAATGTGGGTGAAAGTCATGGGCTGGACCAGATGGCACAGAACACAAGCAATGCGCAGTGCTTGCTGTGCCATTGGCAGCACACACATAACTTGAACCTTCCTGGAGTCTAGATATCATGAGGAAAATGTAACCGTTGTTTCTCTGATACTAAATTTGGTTCAGACCTCTTAGAGTTCGTAAAATACGGTCTCAGTGATAATGTTACCATCCAGAGACTTTTTCTGCCCTCCTGAATTCTCTCTTTATATTAGAAATTTCAAAAGGTTGGCTTAAAGGAGGAGAATCAATAATATTCACATTTTTTCAGCTTCTTACAAATGTAGTTGAAAACTTACAAAAGAGACTCAATTTTCCTTCACTGAAAGGCAAATAGATTTTCCATTTTCACTTGTAAAACTTCTTGCATGTCTAACCACATAGTGCAATAGTAGAACTGTGAAAACAAAACTAAAAAAGAGGAAAAGTCCACATCAGCAGCCTTTGTTATACACATATACTGTCAGCATTTCTTTTTCAGTATTTCATTTAATGACAGAATTTCTTTTCACTGGCATTATACAATGTTTGAAATATGGAGACTGGCCAAGGTCACTCCTTGATTGGGGAAGGCACCATCCTATCTGCCAGATGATTTAATAGCTAATGAGATCATATTCCTATGTCTTCAACTGGTGCCGTCATGATTTTGCAAAAATGAAGTATGAAGTCCTTTCTGCATCTGGCATCTCTTTTGATGTGGATCTAACTGCTGAGGGACTGAACTGAACTGAATGTTTCAAGAAAGCCAATTTACTCAGCTGGTCGCAGAGCCTTTGACCTCAATAGTGGAACTTGGCAAATCAATGAATATACTTATGTTTAGTGTTCTGTCAAGAATTGTGAAAAAGCTCTGTAAACCATAGATCCTTCTGCAAAATACTAGTTTGTAGTTTAAACATTAGTCTTTCTTCAGAGGCCAATGAGGCTAGTTAATTAAGCCTGAGGGGTTATGAACTGTTGGCAGTTAATAAGTCATAAAATTCCTCCATAAAACAGGATGTTAGATTCCATCACTGAGGCAAGGAGTACAAAGAGCCGGTGTATAAATATCTAATTGTACAAAAGGACTGGGATTTCTCAATGACTGCTCATCTGGAGTCTCCAGGGCACGCTCGCTATGGTTTCCTGATTTTTAGAAGCCAGTTTAAAAAATGAGTGCATTAAAGAGTAATTTGCCTGAAAGTTCAGGAAGTATGGGGTGGTGAAGGGAGGGGGAAAGGAAAGACAAAAGGAGGGCAAGGGAGAGGGAGAGAAACAGGGGTGGGGGGGTAAAAGAAAGCACAACTGAGCTCTCTACAATGAGTTGGACATTATTACATTTGTCATCTGTTTTCTTTCTCCTTTAGGATGTTCACCATGGCAACGGTACACAGCAGGCTTTTTATGCTGACCCCAGCATCCTGTATGTTTCCCTCCATCGCTATGATGAAGGCAACTTCTTCCCCGGCAGTGGAGCCCCAAATGAGGTTAGGTTTATTTCTTTAGAGCCCCATTTTTATTTGTATCTTTCAGGTAATTGCGTTGCATGATTACCCCTAATTTTCTTGTCCTTCTCTGGTTCTTTAAATTGCACCAGATTACCAAATTGTCCACTGGGAGCAGGGGACCAGTGGAGAACAAGTGCATAACCCAGAGCAGTCCTTGTCAAACAAGGCTGGGCTGATCTGACATGTTGTTTGATGTTTGTTTCTAAAGCACACAAGAACTGTTTCTTCCTCCCACCACCCCCTGTGCTTTCCCTCTCTTTTCCTCCTTTTTTCTCCTCTTCACTCCTTTTGGCATTTTATTCCTATTTTTTAGGTTGGAAGTGGCCCTGGTGAAGGTTATAACATAAATATTGCTTGGACAGGTGGCTTGGATCCTCCTATGGGTGATGTTGAGTATCTCACAGCATTCAGGTTTGTACCTTTTTCTTTTAAAGTTCTGAAAACTGGTTGTAGAACATAAGCACATAAACAAAAGTTAATGAAATCTTGAAAGACAGGAGAATGACTCAGGCTGAAACTAATTTAATCCTGGTATCCAAGTATACAAAAGCTTAGTAAATAATAAAAATGGATAATTTGCTGTGATCATCCACTCAGAATAATAATTAGAAAAGTCTATTTAATCATGCCAGTAAAATGACTTTGAGCTTGTTCACTTCTCTACCTACAGAATTTAAATGTAAGCAATTATATCAGGCAGAAGAAAATCACTGTTCACATTCACATCAATTGCAGTTACATGCAAATAGAGAAGATAGAAAGCAAAATGAAGTATGGTCCAAGTCCAGCATTCCTCATTCACTTAAAATTCTCATTGTGATGCCACAGATCTGACCAATCAGCTTTTTCGATGGATTGCAGTAAAATGTTATTTACTTAGAAGTAAATATCTTCTATGGTGAAAATGAAGTTAATTGTGAAATGTCTCAGTAAAATAGGAAATATTGCATGCTGTATTTCTCTTTACTTTCAATAGCTTATTCTAAATGAAATTTTATTCTTTCATAGGTAATGCATCATTATTTTTAATCTTATTTTCATGGGACCAGAGGAGATAAAACCTGTTTAAAACACACTCTTTTAGACTTTCAGAAGTCCTGCCTTACATGCACCATTTCCTTGCATTATAAGTAGTCCAGTGAAGGGTTTAGTGGGCACTCACCTCTAAAGACTGGGCAAATGCTATGTGTTTCAAAAGTGGAAACTGACATACAAGAAAGACAATGAGACAAGTAACGTGTATTTCCAATCACTTTCTAGACTTCTAGTTTAATGTAGTGCATTTATCTCATATAGCTTTTGACTATATTCTATTGAGAATACATCACAAAAAGTATAAAACTTTTTTTTTCTCTTCCCTTTTCTGAAGCATTCCACTCCATGAAATAATATGCAGAGGATCAAATAACAACACACCTGAATTCAAAGTCTAAGCCCTAGACACAGAAACCGCATTACATATTCACAGTATCACACTGTTGTTGTGGAAAATGTTTTAATTTTATTTACAACATTTGCCTGTATTTAAAAAGCACCTAAATAAATAGTGGCAGGCTCCAAAATTTCTACTCCTCAGTATTTCCTCAAGCTCTTTCCAAGATCTTTCTTGTTCTTTGATGAGATTTTTACAGAAGTTAGGGGACTGGATGGTTCAAATCACTGCTATTAGTGTCTGATATTAATACATCTGGTATGATTATCCCAAAATTCTTGGTTTGGATCCAACTTGTCCCAGTAATGACATAGGTAATATGGCCATCTAATGCTGTGGAGAATGGTGGTCCCAACTTATTGAGCAGAAGATTCATATAACTGACTGCAACCATAATTGGCACCCCTGCTATCCTGACAACAAATACCTGGGCTTAACAATGCCTTATCAAACATGTACTTTGCAGTTCTATTTTAAGGCACACTAGTGAATAGTTTGGAGCAGCTAATATTGCTGCTGTACCTATTACTCTGCTTCAGTTTTAAAGGGAATTTCAATCTCTGTGCCTGAGCAAAGCAGCACTATTCAGGAAAATAAAATTCATGTAAGCTACTACACACTGGCTAATCATTTGCAGACATACCACTAATATAAATGTTTAATTTTTTAATTTTCTTTTAATGCAGCTAAGTTCAAAGTCAAGTTTGAGATCTTCCTTTAAAGAATTGCTGATGGTGCAAAATTTAATGCTTCTCTTTTCAATCCATACATTTAACCTCACAATTAATGTTGTAATTAATGTGAAGGTTATATTTCTTAATATGATGCTGTTGACTGATTACAATAGTTACTGCTGTTTTCCTTTTCTGCAAAACAGTAGGATCAACAGGAAATGTTTCCCTACACCCTAAGACTGTTTTTGCTTGGGCACATTCTTTGTGCCCTATCTAGAAATTATTGATACGGATTTGGTATGACTGATATGAAAATTCTGAATGGGGATCAATGAAGCAAACAGCATGGAACTTTGAAGGGTGAATAGTAAAATCTGTAACTTACATAGGATGAACAAGGTAGTTATTTTCTATGCATCTGGTCTGAATGTTAGCTAAATTTACAACTCCTAGTAAAGACACTTAATCTGTAGAACAGAATCTAGCCCTACTATTATCTGAAATTTCACACATCATGTAGCCTGCGTTCTCAGTTTGGCTAGAATTGTGAGACAGTCAACATGACAGATACAGAGTTCAGTCATTTAGCCATAGGTAGAAAGGTACAGTCTTCAAGAAAATCAATAGAAGAGTCACTAAAATACCCCCGCAAGTCAGCTGTTGTTTTGGAGTGTTGACCTGCAACAGGTCAGTTTTTAAGAAAATAAACAGTGAGTTTTGTAGACAGGAAAATAGGCTTGATTTTTTTTTTTATTCCCTCCCCCCTCCCCCCCGATAAATTGATTTTAGAGGCAGATTTACAGGGAATATCCAATCTAAGGTGTGGGTAAAATGTTGGACATCCTCGATTTTAAGAGAAAAATAAGGAACAAAATGGAGGGATTTTCTCTTCATACCTACTCCCCAGAAGACAGAGAGCTTATGCAGTTTTCAATCCCTAGCAAAGTCAGGAGAGAGCGTTGTTGAAGGTCCTCTGCAAAATAACCAAGGTATAAGTAAGTTTGCAGATAGGTGTAGCCTGTATGGTAAGAAGCTGAGGCTTCCTGTTTTCTGCCTGCCTTGAAAGCCTAATCATTTGAGGTTTTAGGAACTGAGAAATTTGCATTAAAATCATCTAAAGATCCCTAGGGGGTACATATAACCTTCACTTTCTCACCAGCAGAGCCGTAGTTTCTTCCAAGAATTGCACCAAGCACATATTTGAAGTGTCAGCAGCTGTGACACTAGGTAGCTTGTTACTGCTTGATTGACTGTCAAATTTCACATCCTTCTGAATGATGACCACAGAAATAGAGAGCGAGGCTTTTTTCTGCCTCAAGAGTTTTGTCCATAATAATGTATTATATAGGATGATGTAGTTGATACCAGGTATATCGTTCACAGGCCAGAATCGTTCACTGTAGAACAGTGTAAGCATTTACACACAGACACATGTAGGTAGCTGAATATTAATTATTTTCCACTGCATAAATCACTAGATGAATCTATTTTAAGTACTTCTTGTTGGGATGGAATGAGATTCCACCTCACTCTTCCTCCACACTGTCCAAGAAAATATTTCTATTTCTTAAGGGAAAAGCAACTTTCATGTGTAAAGATGCAGAAAATTTGAATATGAGTTAGAGGCATAACACAGAATAGTCACTTCAAAGGCATGCTGAGTGAGTGGCTCCTGTGGGACTCTATTGTGAAACAGGAAAAATTATGGTGCTGGTTTGTGTTTGCCATTTTAATTTCAGTGCTACATGAAGAGTCTTTATTGTATTTTTAAACTAACTCTTTCTAGTACAAAATAAAATTTAAATGGCTGTAACTGGATTGAAGATGAAGACTGCTCTTTCATGTATAAAAGAATATGTTTTTCTTTCTGTTTCTTTCCTATTTCTACTAAGAAAATATATTTGCCTGTGTTAACTACAAGGACGTAGCATAAAATGTAGGAGAGAGAAGTTTCTCTAGAATAGAAGAGTGCAGTAATCAAATCACTGTACCTTTTAATTTTGCCAGAAAAGTTTTGTTTGATGTTTACCATAGTTAAGCAACTTGTCTACAAAAATCCTTGAAATAATGTCCTTTTTCTAAAGTGCAGGCATCTCTTCTTTTCCCCTGTTAACCAAAGCACAGCTCTTTTCCATTGTTTTCAAGGCTTGATGTATCCTTCCCTTTAGAGAGTTTTGTTTCATCATTTACTTCCATCTATTCAGGTTGAATTTGCTTTAATCTCTTTGAAAGCAATAGAAGATGGTGGCTGTTTTCTAAGAGGATGATTCTACATGAGTTTATGAGGATGCAATCCAGTGTCTTCTGCCAACAGTTATAGAAAAAATAAGAGCAATGGTCGACTACTAATGTTCAAATAATTATTTTCATAAGCTCCGCATTTTACCAGATGTGCTCAGTGAAGGAGGCTGCAGACAGAGGCTTAGGTCTGTGTTGTACATGCACACATGTATATGTATGTACTTGAAGTTTACAGAGGACAGGCGAGATGTGTTTGTATAGAGCAGAATATAGAAGACGCAGGAGGCAGTGGGAACAAATGTGAGTGTTCAGGAGAGTGAGGAAGAAGCAAGAGACAGAAGGAAACTGGGGTGTGCCTTCCAACTGCTTTGCACTGCTTTTATTCAACAAAGGAGCTGTAAATTTAGCTTAAACAGCCAGTATGCACTGGCTGCTTTGCTCTACTCCAGAGTAGCATAAAACAGCCACAGCATATCAATGAATCTGGCCATAAAAGCTTACATAAAATGAAACGTATGTGTGTGTGTGTTTCTTGGAATGATTAGAAATAGCTCATGACAATATTATCTTTGAGTTCAATTTTTAGCAGTCGCATGTATGATTTTAATTTAAGGAGGCAAGAAAATTCAAAAGGCATAGGTGATGTTAAGTTACAGTTAAGGATGAACTATATCCATGATTCAATTTAAAATACAGGACAAAATTTATAATTGTCCCCAAAATAATAATTTTAACCAAAAGGAATTCAAAATTAAAATCATACTTGAAACCATATATGTTGAAGTGTAAAAATGAAAGTAAAGGTGTGCAGAAAATTTTCACTCTGTCTTACAGTTCTCAGGGCTTGTTTTGGTAGAAAATAAGTGTGTTTAAATTTCTGCATTCTGATCTCTGATATATTCATTGCAGTCTTGTGGCCTTAAAGGCCATAGATAAATTTATTTGAGAGATTGCACTGATGTATACGAACCCTTTTTTTGTCTTATTTTTATATTTTTTGATCTGATGACATTTAATTTTGATATTTCAAATGAAAAACTTTGTAAAAGTACTTTTATTGGTTTTCAAATATATTCTTCTTTTCATATTCTCCTGTTTCAGCATAGATACTGATATGAATTTTTTTGACTCTTTAAGCTACAGTTTGATACATAAACCCTACAGAGAACACTATATTGCTGTATTTTCCTTATGCTTTTTCATATAAGTATACATAGACAGTGTATTTGTATATATTATTTTAATTTGCCTGTAAATTTCACTTTTATAACTTTTTGTTCACCAAGGAACTGGAGATTAATTTTCTGTGTATCCTATTGCTATTGAGTTTAATGGTCTTAATGTGTGTCTGAAAAACAAAAGTTCTTTGTTTTAGCTCAAATCATTAGGCTTCCACTTTCAGTAAATGTCCATTTGTTCATGTACTATATGTGTAGATGAAATGCATATTCTTGGTTATCTGTATTTATTATTTTAAATACATTTGCATTATCTGTGTGATTTCCTTTCCTATTTGTATTCTCTCATGCTACAATATTTGTGGTCTTTTCAATCTCTCTTCATTTAGAAATATATCCAGTTGCCAAATCATTTTAATTGCTCATCTCTGAAGCTCTGCTGTTTTACAGAAATGCGCTAAATACACCACATGAGGGCGAACCATCGATTTATATTATTTTGAATATTATCATGGCTTTCTTTGACACCACTGTTTTGCAATATTGTATAACGCTCTGACTGAGCAGAAATCTTAGTTTCTGGTAAGAAAAAGAAAGTAAGACACAAAAATCAACATTTTTCCTAGCTCTACCTATTTACAGCAAGTCATAGAACAATGACGTACTCTGATAATGTTTAACGAATTCCACCAAGAATAGCTTTTGAGAAAAAAATGTTCTTTTAAACAATATTTTTAAATACCTGCAACTTAATGCTATTACTTTTTACGGCTGCAATCTCCAGAGGCTGCTGCTGAGGCTGTATTATGCTAGACTGGGTCTAAAAAAATATGGAAAGACTCAGTTTCTGATTCAAATATGAAGAGAAAAAAAGACAAAAGTGTGGGAGAGGAAATAAAAAAGCCAAATTAGCTGCTCAGTCTCACGAGTCAAGAAAAGAACTAGGAGACAGAACTAACATCTTCAGAACTTTAATATATTATGTCATCAGTGAACTCCATTGGCAATAGCCTCAGACAAGCAAAATGCCATGTTTATCTTTACTGATTGAAATAAATTATTTCTCAGTATTTTGCTTTACACTAACTCGTAAAGATTATCCCAGCTATTGTGCTCTCTTTCGTCTATTTGCTGACAGCAATGTATTCAGCATTTCATGCACAAAGAGGAAGGCAGAATCTCTGAGTCATACGTGTGACAGGCAGATAATGATTTACCCAAATGTAGATGGACATTATTGAGAGTGCTAATCATCCACAGTCCTGCTGCATTGTCATAGGCCTAGTACTGCTTTTATGAAGAAAAATATAGCTGAACAGAACATAGTCATGGAAGCTCTAGGAAATCTGTACAATGGTTTCTGTATAGATCTATAGAGTTTGCCTTCAGTCACCCACAGCATTCTTCGGAGTCATAAGTTACAGTTTCAATGAGTTTTTAATATCTGATTTTGTCTATCCTTTAAAAATGAGCATTTCCGTCAGGGATATCTTTCCTTTCCCTTCTGATGTGGGACATGTCTTAGGAGAATTCAAAGAAAGGTACATCAAACAGCTATAAAAAGATGTCTGAAGAGTACATGAGCAGTTCCTTTTGAAGAAGTTTGAAGAAGGTAGAAGTTTGCTTGGAATAATATTTTTTAAATCTGCTTAGGGTATAAGTTTCATATGTAAATATTAAATTAATTGTGGCTTTTGAATATTTTTCTGAGTGTGGTGGGGGAGGTTTTGTAATAATGGTAAATTTTCATGCTTTTTTCTTGTTTCTTGACAAATGTTCTCAGCATTCAGATGATTAGTATCGTGGGGATAGGGACAGAGTCCTTAGGAAATGGAGAAGCAGAGTTAAAAGCATTTGAAATACTGGTATAAGCAGCTTTTCAACATCTTGTTGTACTTCAAAGTTCACCATAAAACTAAAACTGGCAACAGTGTTTATAACCTGCGACCTCTTGTTCTTCCTACTTGTTTATTTTTATTTGGAAAAATCTAACTTTTTCTCACCAAACTACCCTAAATTTTCACTTTTACTGTACCAGGATATTTAAAACTGTATATGACACTCCTCTCTTTCACTGGAACTAAAGAAATGAAATCTTTCATTACAGAAATTAATTAGTGTCAGTTTACTTTTCTACAGATGCACAGTTTCTTTTATTGACATGGCAGAGTAGGGGGTGAAGGAGAAAGGATAATAAAATATGGCATGTGTCACGTTTATGTGGTCCAGGTTAAAAACTATTTGATTAAAACCCCAAGCCATACATGGCCTGTAGTTTCAAAGTACTGAAAGGTACCTGAGCTCTTTTCCAATATAAGCATTTTCCAATTTTTGTGAAGCTAGAAAGATGAAAGAATAAAGGTATATGGATAAAGACTTGCCATATTGTCAAATACTTTGATGGAAAGGTGAGAAATATCACCAGAAACATCCTGGAAGAAATTAGACAGCAGCAAGAGCACAGAAGGTATTTCTATCCTAAAAGTCAGAGTATCTGTAGCATTTCAATGGAGATAAATTTCAGGTCTGAATTAAAAGTCCTACAGCAACACTGAGCGATTGTATAGATGTCCAGCCCCAATTTAAATTTTGTTGCTTTATA
Organism: Strigops habroptila; assembly: GCF_004027225.2. Classification (NCBI taxonomy): domain Eukaryota; kingdom Metazoa; phylum Chordata; class Aves; order Psittaciformes; family Psittacidae; genus Strigops; species Strigops habroptila. Next base: position 129,100,162 of record NC_044277.2, read on the forward strand.
ATAACTTTTGAGAACTACACTGTAGCCTGTAAAAAATATCCACATGTTCTCTGCTGGAACAGCTCCAGACTGTAACAGAACCACTAGATTGCACCCTGGTGCTTTATGTATTGTTTAATTGTTTTCCTTTGGTGGATATTTTTATTAAAAGCCCATTATCCAGAATCAGACAAAAGTGTTGTTTCAAGAACAGCAGAAACAGAGGCCTTTCAGCTACACAGTTCTTATTCATGCTTTCTTTAGCCAGCTTAGCTAATGAGACCTCCACTATTCTTCTTTTAATACTTAAAGAAGAAAAAGAAATGAGAGTTTTTATTTTGCTACTTTCAAATATAAGCAGGATTGCAAAGAAGTACTGAGAGGTTCTGTGTGTGCTCACGCACCTGTGTCTCAGTGTAAGTTTGTGTGGGTACCTCAAGGGCATGCCTCTGCTTATAGATGTTCTCATGCTTTTGCACCAATAACTGCTTGGGGATATTTTTTAATCCTAATGATTAGTGTGCTGCACTTTGCCCATAAAGTAATTGAATTAAAGGAATAAGTATTTTTCATAGAAAATATATTCTAGCAAATAAAGCTCCAGTAATTCTGAATAAAAATAGAAAAATCTGGCAAGAGTCAGATTTTGAAATGCTGAATTATGCTGAATAGCACTCTGCTCAGTGCTGCAAGATCTTATGAGGTTTCTTATTACTGGATATTGTTGGAGCCCCAACTCTGAGTACTTTATTACTTTTTAAAGTCAGCTTTTAGCCTTCTGGAGAGATGTTTGAAACTATGAAAACATAAATGTCTCAAAAATAGATATCTAATAAAAAAGTTCAGGGAGGTCTATGACTCATGATTATGTGGTATTAACAGCACTGCTTGGGCCACCAGTAATCACATTAAATTGATGCAGCTTCTTGCAGAATAAGTTGTTTCCCAGTGTGAGAGAATCCATCAGACTTCAAACTCCTAGATGTTAATTGTTTCTTACAGACAATATAAGAAAAATATTCAGCCCTTGAGTGACTTATCATGTTTGGTATATTTGTACATTTTTTCATGCAAAGTGGAGCCTTTGTCCTGTGATCACAAATACTAGAGGCAGGATTTAGAAGTAAACTAATCATTTGTGTCCTTAGGTAATGCAAGTCTCAGTTCTGCATACCAGCATAATTCATTGCTATGATATAGTGTTGTTACTTATATAAAATAGTAGCTTCTTGCAAAAGTCGTTGCGAAAGGAGGTTGTGAAAGCAGAGGCTCTTCACCAAGTAAATGTTTCAGGCTCTTACCTTAGATACTGTGAGTACATTTAGCCTAATTAAGCAATCAAATATTTAAGATTATATACAAGCAGTTTCATGAGTTATTATATCTTGAAACAAGATAAGCTTTCAAAGTATTTCATTAGCTGATTCATATATTTACCTCCCCCAAGTGTTCTAGCCATATTTATATCAGGTGTTAAAATAAAGTCACCAAAATTATTAACTTATTACAAAATATTATGAAAAATTAAACCAAACAAATCCCAGCACAGTATAAACCAGGTTGAAAATACCTGCATCTGGGGTGCATTTCTCCTAAGTCATGCATAGGAGTGTACATGCTTATCAGATGATACAAGGTGGAGGGCTGAAGGGAAGAAGCAGCTTATTTGTTTTTTTTCTCCCTGACAGTAAGTTAACTAGTCTCTGCTGCTTTTTCCCTCCTGTGCAGGGTGTGCATTACTAAGTAGAGATGACTAAAGACAGCAGTTCCAGTAAGTAGCAACTGTCCGTGGTTTTGACATGTGATTTTCTTCTACACTGGAACAAAACCAAAACTATTTGAAAGTTTCCAAGAAAACAACTAAGTGAGTGTTTCAAACCCTTTCGTGACAATGTTCATTTCTAGCCTTATGGTGAGGACATTACTCTAGGAAGCAAAAAAACATTCAATGAAAAATCCCATCCCTGAATGATTAAAACCAATTTCTTGTCCCCCATTTTTACAAATCAAGGATTCGAACCTGACCTCATCACATCTGAAGTTAATGCCTTTGATGTCAGACTATTTTGGAATGTTGCTCTTTTCCCCCCCTCTCTCTCTTAAAAGAAGTTTCTCTTTGAAAAGTACAGTCATGTGCATCTACAGGGTTATTAGGCTGATGGGAGAATGGGGGCTAATGATCTCCCTATCCAACCCATCCCTCTCATGTCTTCAATAAATATATTTACAGATTAGGAAAGTTTTGTTGTTAAACCTCTGCAAGTGTTCAATTCCTGTGTCTCAGGGACTTCTCGCTCCTCATGCTTCATTAAAATCTGCTTCTCTGCATATATGACGAGCTCTCTATGGAAACTGATTCCTCTTGGATCTAAAAATGACAATTTATTATCTGCCCATTTACCTCATTTTGTTCTACAAAGAAAAAGTCTTTCAAAAGATTACCCATAATTTTCAATATCTTTCTTCTTAGGAACTTCAAGCAAAGCCAGGAAAAGAAATGCAGAGTTTGTAACAGCTTAAACAACCTGTGATTTCCAACTGATCAAGAAGGAGGTGATTTCATTCTCAATCTGTACCATCAGATAGGCCACTGCTAAGCAGTATTAACTGCCCTTGAAAGTGAAAACATGCAGTGGATGAGTGTTCTTGAATTAATTTTGTCTTGCTCTGTGTCAAGTTCAATCACTGGCCCCTAAGTAAAATATCACTGAACAAACTGAGAAATTTTTATGTTGTCTTTTGTGGTCTTACGGAGCAAATTTAAGAACTTCAAAGTATTGCAAATACTTTTCCAATAGTACCAAAGCATAGACATAATTTCCCAATATTTAAAATACTCCTTCTCCCTGTCCCTTTGCCTTTCACATTTCTCTCTTGGAGTCATAATTTGACCACTCACCAAATTCTTCACAGCTGCCCTAGCTCCCCTTTTCTTCCACAGCTCTGTCCCGTGCCTCTGATCACAAAGCTGCTCCTCATCTGCTTTCCTTCTCAAACTCTTTGCTTTGCACCAGGACCTCATTCTCTTTCGTCTTCTGATCTAGCTGATACACAAGCTTTTCTCTTCCCTTATTCATCCATTTAACTTCTCATGCCCTGCACAAGAGGGTCTTGTCACTTGTGATACAAACATGTTTCATTGAAAAGTAAAAGTTCTGTTAAGTTCTCTATCATCCTCCTTCCTTTATCCCTCTCTATGCCAAGACTGTTCAGTATACAGACTGCTGTCTGTCCTCTGGTTCAGTTCTAGATCTTCAAAATAGCATCTCAGCCTTCCTTTCTTCTGAAACCATTCTTAGCACAAACCCTTCCTAGCCCAAAACTCAGAGTCTGTATTTCACCCTAATTTTCCTTAACCTGTGTGTCATCCACTTTTATTGACCCTGATGATCTTTGTCTTGAAAATTCATCCGTCCTTGGCTTCTATACTTGGTAGTCCCTGGCCTCCACCCAAGATTTCAAATAGCTCCTTTAAATTGTTTTTTGGAAAAATCAACATTTTACTCCTTAAGCTTTTTTGAGCGATTGCATGACATTCTGCTTTTGGTCTTGGTCCCTTCCCTACTTCTTTGTGTCTAGAGTATGGTGCATCCACAATGAAAATCCAATTACTGTTTGACAGAGAATTACTTCTCTGTTCTAGGTATGTCTCCTCTGCACCATGAATATCTATAGCAACTTTATGATATACTAATTGGTCAAATTTGCCTTTAGTTCAAACTCAACCTTACCAAACTTTCACCCCAAGCCAGTCCTACTGCTTCCTATTGCCACTCTCTATTGGCAAAACCATCTTCTACCTGTCGGTCAGACAAGTTCTTGTGTTACCTTTGACCTTCTTTGTTGGAAGTCACAACACAGCGATGTCTAAATTTTGCAAATTCTTTCTGTAGCTTGTCTGAAATACAGAATGTGCTACCATTATAACTGGCTAAAGTGATTTCTAAGCTTCTGCCATTTTGTTTATTATTGCAATGTCATTCTCAGAATGCTCTGATGAATTTCATTTTCCAGATCATGATACCAGGTATGAGTTTTCTGCTTCTTTTCTGGTGATAATGTTCATATGTGTAGGGTATTCTCATAAACAGTTACAAACCTACTTCATTAGCCTCCTTGAAATCTTTTATTACATTTCTATTTTGCTATATTGCCTCCCATAAAACTGGACAGTAGTTTAATTCGTATGCTGTTAAAATTGCTTCTAATTTTCTAGCTTGTTCAGCTTCTGCCTGTAGTTGCCCTAGTCTCCATAGAATATATAGACAGGAGACATCTTTTTATTCCTTCTTTGCAGTGTCTTATGCAATGGGGGTTTTGTTCATGACAGTACCTCCAATGCAGTGTACTAATACAAATGTGTCTCTTATTACTAAGGCTAATAGTAAGATGTAAGGAGTTAAAAGGTTAGTTTGGGACATGTAAGTGGTTCCTCTCCCCATCACGTTCCATCAAGGTACACACCCCCTATACTGGTGACAATGCATGTGAGACACGGAATCACACAAGCTGGTGCACTGGCTAGGGCCAAGGCTAGAACCAGGCTAGAATCAGGTCCTCTGATCTGATGCAAAAGGGGGTGTCTTCCCCCTTTTGAAGGACTTGAAAGAGAGATGAAGGGATTAAGTCCTCTAGCCCAGATGAAAGACATTAAATTCTTTGTCTTTTATGCAAGTTTTAATGACTAGAATTTATTTGGGACATGGTGACAAGGACCTATATTCCGGAACTGCTCTTTGTCAACTGAGACATAAGTATGCTACTGGTAGGAGTCCTCCCCCAAATAGGCTTTGGAAGTGTGATCCACCCTCTGTCCATCCATCTCAGGAGCACAGGCACTGCTCAGTATCACTTCCACAGCACCTATGATCTCATTAAGCCCACAAGCATACATATCTTGTTGACATCTGAGGAAACACGATGATTATCAACAAAATGTAGGGCCCGTTATACACTGTAGCACTTCAAACACAATGAGGTTATTAAGGCTTAATTACATAAGAAACAGTATACATGTTTTGCAAGCTTGTAGAATGTCACTTGCAGAAGTTAAGCAAGATATTAGCGTTTCCTAAGTTTCTATTATAGTTTTATTTCCAGCAGTATTCTTTGACAAACTAAATAAATTACTGCATGTATTGGACCTCTGAGGCTTGGGGCAAAGAATGGAAAAATTATTTACAAAAGCTTGAAAATATTTAATCACTAAAGGCAGGGGGCAACTGTGTTTTAATTAGCAGTTCCTCAGGCCATTGGCTGGCTGAAGGCTTTCTCAAACAACCACACAAATGCACTGAATAGCTGTTTGCCAGCCTTAGGGTCAGGCCTGAGATGAAACAGATAAGATAATTGGCTCTAATGAAATCCAGAAGGCCTTGGCTTTCTTGTTTGAGCTTGGATTTGAAAAGTGCGTGTGGAAGTGAGGCTTAATTCAAACCAGTCCTGAACTAGGCCAGTTTTTCAGTGACTTTGATATTGTTTGAAGTTCTGAAAGTGTTCGCCACACCACTAGCCTGCTGGGCTGGGCCTCCCCGGTCACCTTAATTACTGAGCTTTATTGCTGACTTTACTACACAGGAAAGGAGCCATTATATGTTCCATCAACATCAGCTCTCCTCAGATTGGAGGAAAGGGCAGGGTGAAAGGCCACTGTAGGAAGGCAAAAACTTCACTTTGAGGTAGTCGGATCATTTACCCGTGTTAAATTTCACTGCGCTATGTGTGTACATTCCTCACAACACAGAAGCCCAATTTCCATTTTTTTTTTTTTTTTTTTTTTTAGCAAGTGATTACTTTTCAAAACATTTTGTTTGTGTCTGATTAGCAGAAGGGGACATTTATTCTTGGAGGTGGAAAGAAGGCAAATTGTAACAAACGCCTAATTAATCATCACAGGGGAAAGAAATCTAGTTAAAATCTGTAATAAAGAGAAATTGTTCTTAATGCTTCTTTGAAGTGGGAATAAGTGAGGAAACCCCTACGGTGTGTTTTCAGACCTGACACCCTACAGAACTGACTCCTTACAGCCAGCCTGGTATCTTGAGGGTAACTTGTAACGTGGTCTCCAAAAACAGAAAGGCTCCTGTGAAACACTGTAAGGGCAGGCAACAATTGAGGTATTTTAGCAATGTTAGTCGTGAATTATTCTCGCAGGATAATTACTTTCAGAATTTGGTCCTAATCTCTTAGGTGCTCCAGGTGGTGGTGCTGCCGGAAAAAAAAGCAGCTGAACTTGTGTACATGAATGGGTTTTCAGACCTAGACCTCTGTAGCAGGCGAGATGTCTCTCAGGCTTCAGGATCCATGTCTGGGGCCACCAAGGTCCCTGGGAAGACTACTGTCAGGAAACCTATGACAATCCTTCAAATGCTTAGATGTGTGGCTGAATATATTTACATGGTAACTCATTATTAAGTCAATCAGGCTACTAGCCTGAGTAAAGTTACACATGTGCATTTCTGTTTGCAGGATTGGGCCTCCCAAGACTAATAAAAGCATATAATATTGGCTGATTTGAGCCAGATCCCATATTACTAACACTAGCACATAATAAAAGAAATATTGATGAATATTACTTTCTAGTGGGACCAAAACTGTGAAGTTCTGATCAAGATACACAAACAGTTTTTCCATGAGTAAAGAAAAAATTAGAAAGGAATGAAAAATCAGTTCTATTGCTGTCTACTCAGGGAGCATTTTATTTTTATTTCCTTTGTGTGTTTGGTGTTGGGGTTTGGTTTTTTCCTGTCTCATTTATTTCTGTTTTTCTCAAAAGCTTGAAAATGTCTTGTATTTCTTCATAAAAATTAGAACTGTCACAAAGATACATTCTGCAGAATATTCAGCCCTTTCCTTAAGGCAACTCTGTTCCACAAAGAAGGTTCTGTAACTCAAGATAGTTCTACCTTATGTTATTTTATAAATAATGTATATGCTATAATGCAAATTTGATTTGATTCGAAGATTTTTTAAAACAAAGGACTCCTATTTAAGAAGCATAAAAGCTTCATATTTTTCTTCCCTTTCATATGACCTGTCATTTTAACATGTTTTATGTTAGTAGAATAGCATGTTGGTTATAGGCTTTAACAGAAGCAGCAGGTATTAATATTTTTATCAACATTTTTTGAAATTTTAACCTGCTAAACTCATAGCCAGCATCACAGGGAGCTGGTTATTTCTTGATGGGTATTTTATTAGCACTAATGAATCTTTCTCTAAGCTGAGAAAATATCTTTTGAAATCATCATAATTCATTACCATTATCAGAAAACAAACATTTCCTTTCCCTAATACAAAAGGTTATTTTGTGAGAAAATAGCAGTGTAGGTGTCATAGCATGAGAGTGTGAGAGTTCCTATAAGCAATATTTCCAGATGGACAGATGTTTTGCTCTTTATTAAACAGAAGATTTTCTTTGCTTTCACTTTTTATAACTAAATAGCAAGTCACAAACTTCCTTTTTGATGCCATGCTTCCTAAGAGGTGTTTTGCGCTATTAATGTTGTAAATTATCATGCTTGTCTGACTGTACTTTCAGCAACATTCACATTTGGTAAAGGCTAACATGATTCAGAGAAGCATATATGATGATATAATAATATTATAATATATTGGAAAAGATTTATTGACTAGGAGAAGTGAGATTATATAACCTATTAGCGATTTAATTAATACCTTCCACATATACCTAATGATCTCTTTAATAGAAGGACTATGATTATAAAATCTACTGGTGATTTAATTTGACCTTTGCACATCTGTCTACAAACTTTATAGAGTAAAGTTAAGCTTAGGTGGGTAGTGTAAGTCAAGCAGGGGATAGTGACTGAGGAAAAAATTTCCTGGATCCTTAAACCACTCTTTTCCAAGGTTTCCAACAATGTTTTTAAGGTAGTACACCTTACTTACAATTGCTTGTAAATCTGCAGTTTTATAAAAAGAAGTCTACCAAAAATATTCATAAAGTATCCATTATCTGATGTAATGGTGTTGTGTTGTGTATTTTCAAAACGCTATAAAGATCACACAGCAAATCACTTACTGAGCCAAGACCAAATGTTTGGCTTCATTATTTTATCTAATTCTGTGAAATTCCTGCATTTTTAAAATGACAGATCTAAAAAAATGACCATTAGATGCCATCTTTCCATGTATCTGTCTGCGCTTCTGTTAAAATTTTGAGGTAGAAAATCCATCTTTTCTCCTGTTAAATTTGAGGGTAGACTTTGATTCTACTTTTCATTATTATTCCTTTGTATCATTTTAGAATGTGTAAAGAAGACGTAAACTGAGCCACTTGGGTTCAGTAAGTCACTTTGAAATGTAATGACCATTACTTATGTTTTGGCAGCACTGCATTCTGTTGTCCATTAAATGGTTTTTACACTCTTTGATAACAAGCGGGTAACTGGAAAACAAATGCCATAAAGAACATTTAATTTGACACTGGGTGCTTTACCTGTTTGTATAATTATAGACTGCTTTAAGGCATCTTTTAACCTGGCAAAGAATAGAGAAATTGCTAATAAGGACATTACCTACCTAAAGTATATAAATGTGGCTTTTTGGCTGTGACTTTTCATTGCTGTACTCAGTAATGGCAGTGGGAATAATTCACTTCAGAGAATGTTCACAGAGGATGCCATAGGTAGGTAATTCTTTTGACCGAGGAGTTCAACTGGGATTCATTTCTCACGCCATGGCATATGCCATATTCTCATAGGTTACTTTTGTGTGATGTGGAAGATAAAAGGATTGTACTCTTACTTCCATGACTACAATAAAAGGGAATTATGGTGAATATCACATAAAAAAAAAAAGGGAGCTAATATGATTTGAAGAAAATAATAATTAGAAGAAAAATGAGGAGAGCGTGCTTCTTTATTGTTCTTGGTTGTAGTGTGAAGACTTGCACCTGCTTCTTAATAAGGTCAGATTTAGCATTAACAAAAAACAGGGAGTGCTTTTAGTTGCATAGTTTCTCTAATAACTCTGTTTCCTTAATTTAATTCATATGTACAGTATTCCAAAGTAACTCCAGTGATTGATAGTGCTATAATAAAACACAGGAAAACACACACAAATCCAATGTTTCTTTAAAAAATTAAAATACTTCCCATTGTATTTTATTTATTATTGTCCTTAAAACATTTTTAGCAGGAGTGAAATTCTATTCTAAATGTAACATGAAGCATTACTTTGAATTTGCAGTCAATGCTATGTTAGATGTCTTAAAAAGTGGACTAATAATTCACACATTTGAAGTAAAGAAACAAGTAATATTTTATTTAATGGAAACTATTGTGTAACTGAAGTTCCATACTATTTGTGGCATATTAGGTTGCGTAAGGATTGTGGAATTAACAAAGTGCTAAGTCTTGTGTTGCCCACATTTCTTACGAATACTACTATTCTTCATAAAATCTAGATAATCATTGTTGCTATTATTACAGTATTAGCTGCCCAGATGAGACTATGATTTTTGCACTGGGAAAGAAGCAATGTACAAGCTGTTGAGAGGAAACAGAAGGTTCAGCCTGCTGTGTAGAAACAATTTGTATTAGTACCCTAAAGGAAAATGTGAAAAGCAGCCATATGTTTTCAGATCTTAGTTGAAAAATTTGATTATACAGATGTAATTCACTTCCTTATGTCCTTTCTGCTTTGAACATGAAGAGAGGTGACTTTATATTTGGAAAAAAGAAGCTAGAGTTCTTCTGCTCTCTACCCAGGAGACCTGCACTTCCCCAGTACCTTAAGACTTGATGGAGAACAGTGTTAATGGAAGGCTTCCTAGAACAGTTTCTCTGCTGGAGTTTTGGCTTGATTGACTCAATAATATTGAAGAAGTTGTGATTTTTGGCTTCTTATTTCACACTAGGTTATGTTTAAAAACCAGCATATGAACAGACATGAATTCGGGGTCAAATTCAGAAATCCAGCCATGTGCCTGCAATGTAGGCGTTTGCATGTGAGCAAAGTGTCTGCTTTCCCATTGTGGAGCTCTGGGTGATACAGTCAGCTGAATTGAGAGAACTCTGAGATTCACACTTGAGCAGGGATATACACTGGTTGGTTGAATAACTTTCTAGACTTCACTGCCTGTACCAACTAGGACCTCGATTCAGTTCTCAAAAACATACAAATCCAGTGCCACTGGATAAAATGCACTGGAGAAGCTGAGGCGTACTGCTGTGCTTGACAGCTACAGAACAGCATCTCTGGGAGATTGTGCCCTTTCGGAGAGACAGCAGATAGCTAGGACAGGTCCCCCTGCATCCAAAAAGTTGCTGGATATCTTCATGTAGGTAACTGAACTGAATCCTCTGTCTCCATGAAATATGATGAAAGTTTAGACCCTCAGCTAATATATACACTCCTACTATATACGGTTAGGTGTCTGCATCTGGATTTGAATGCCATCCCTGGTTAAATTAATCTATATTCTAGGTAATGATTAATCATGATTTCATTCATACATAGTTAGGGATATTGTTCTAAGCCAATGTCTCAGATTATGGCTAGACTTCTATAACTGCAAATATAACATAGACATGTTCAATACAGTTTTAAACTACCTGTGAAATGTCTGAAGAACTCTCATGAACCACCCATGCTAATTTATTTGGTTCACAGTGTTAAAATGTAAGCACACATGCTGTAAGTATTTTATGTCTGTCTCTCAACTAATCTTTCAGGCTGCAGGAAGCTTTAAAGGGGCTAATATATCATGTTGAGATAACTTACCTTTTCTTAGCAATGTGAAATAGCCTGTACAAAGCAAAGTCCCTCTGGCAAAAGTTTTTCACGATCTATGCTGACTCATTCTAAAGCTACACATCTTTGCCTTTTGCTGCCACATGCATTGTAGTCATATCCCTAGGCAAGGTATCTACTACAGTTTATTGATGAAGTAAGTGGGAAGTTTGCCACTTCAGTTGTACACTTTATCTTATGTCCTTGTACTGCACCTTCTGTCGCCAATATTGTTGGCTGTGCTTAGACGAAAATACATGACAATGAGAACCTAGGATGGGGTTGTATTCTAGTCAGGTTGTACTGCATACTCCTGAAGGGACTACGTCTCAACATTGAGCCTTTCCAGAAATTTAGAGCTGATAATATTTATGAGACTTCAGAGCAGTTGATACATTGGCTAGAGATCTTTTAAATGGCTAAATTTCAACACACTCCCTAAGGGGCTAAGATGGAGATCATTTCAGACCTGTCAGAGGAAGATCATGCCTTAATTATACCTCATTGCACTATAAAAAACGAGACCTCTCCAGTAGATTTAAGAGCCTGTGGTATTGTGATCTGTGTGAAATCTTAGGGGAACTCATCTGGGATTTTACCGCGTATATGAAATAAGCTTGTGTCACTAACAAAGGTAGAAATAGTCACATAAATGTGATGGTTTCTGTAATTGATCTTTTCTAAAAGTATCTCCAGCTTGACAGAGAGCATCTTTTCAGTGTGATTTATTTTGTAATACAGTACACTCCGATGGCTGCCTTCCAAAAATGCTGTCTTGAGTATCTGCTTATAAACAGAGTAGCTCCAAATCACTCAGATTCATTACTCCAGATTTTCATTGAAAGATAAATACTACTTGGGCTGTGGCACAGAAGGCAGGTTTCAGAGTAGAGCCTCTCTGAAAGTGTGAAGGACTGGGTACTTCTTTCAGTAGCAACACTTATTCTGACAGGGGTGAACACTTTAGCACCTCAGCTTTAAAATTTTCTTTGAAAAAGTATGTTACATCATGGAGTAACACTGCTACTTTTATCTGATAAAATCCAAATCAGCCAACTTCTTCTGTCACTTGCCTTTTTGCCATTCAGTGGAGAACAGTGCTGTCACAATCCTTTCTCTAGACTGTTTCAAACCTTTCACAGTTTTCAGAATCTTGGAAAAGAGGTAGGCACTCTGTAATAAAGGCAACATGCAAGCTACCTCATCTGTAAACTCTGTAGAGTTGTAGAAGTCTCAGAAGTTTCCAGAAGTTTCCTCCGCAGCAGGGCACTTAATTTGTAGTGATTTTCCTTCTCCATTGACACTGGGAAGAGCAAGAACCATACTATTTGTCCCTCCTTGGGGGAGTACTTGAAAATATTCCCTTGGACAGCTTGAGGAGAAGGGCAGACTTTGAGGAATGAAAACTTTGATCAATAACAGATCTCTGCTGGCACAAGGGCAGAGGTGGTAAGTCCCAGAAGATAAATAGGGCTTTCCTACTTCAGGGGTGTTTACTTGGAGGAGGTGCCTTTTGCTGCGAATGGAAGCTGTCCCAGGGAAAAGGGACACAGAGTACAGCTGGTCTTCACTGAAGCTGGTAGTTCTTAAGTGTCCAGCCAGTGTTTCCCAAGCCTGAGACACAGAAATGTGTATGTAGGTAATTCTGTGAATTACACACCAATGTACCCTTTAAGAAATGGACCTGATGCTGAGGTGATGACCTTATCAAAGTCCCTTTGGAATTGCATGTCCAGACTTCTGTTACAGGGGACTTCGCAGGAGAGATCGCATGGTAAAGTGCACAAACATGAGAAACTAGTGAAGGCCTCAGGAGTGCGACTATATGCACAGTTCTGGAAGGTCAGTACTTTGCAGTCTTGAACATTTGTGAAGAGTTATTCTTTATTAAGGAAAGAAAAAAATAGTTTCAAGCTGGAAGTTTCTGACTGAATCCAATTTAGGGATTAATGATTGCATCTGGTCATCAATGGCTAGATTACGGCTTTAGAACAGCATTCTGTTACCTTAGACAACATTCCGAAAAGTAGCATGGTTAGATCGGTGAAGACATCCAGGACCGTTTTAACAAGTAAATTTTAAAGAGAAGTTAAAGTATGCAGGTCAAAAAAAGAGGTTAAAGTGGTCAGCATTTCTCAGAATGGAGCTCTCTGGTCTCATGTATTCTCCACCTCTATAAGAAAGATAATTGGGAAGTAAAGAGGAAAACAGAAGGCTGGATTAATAGTAACGAGCAAGCAGATGAGAGAAAACAGAGTAGAAAGAGACTGTAGATGAGACAGAGTAGAGGAAAAGATGAGAGAAAACAGATGGAAGCCAAAAAGCCAATGAAGTGAGAGAGACAAGACTATAATGATTTACACAAGACATGGTGGAACTAGTCTGGATAAAATAAAAAAAAAAAAAGAAACGTATACCCTCAGTCCAACTTCAGAATAAAACAAATCTATAACAGGATTTTTAAAAGGTTAAGGCAAAACTTTGTGAATCTTTTCATCCTAGAATTAGAAACAGAGATTCTAAACAGGATATTCTGATAGTACTGGTGACCTTGCATAGATAAGATTGAAATAAACATCAAAACATTTGTATGTTTATGTGAACCAAACTTCAACCCCCTTGAGGTCTATTCTTTGCTAATATATACTTCTTTTTAAAGCAGTACAGAGCCTAGAGTTGAATGCACGGATAACATGAACAAAATCCATGTTTTTTAAGTATGCCTTAGAACACTATTTTTTCTCACATTAGCCTTGTCTAATAATAATCTTCATTCCCTTAATAATAAATCATTATTTATATTTATATGGAATTGTGAATTTTTTAACTTATGGAAGGAAAATATAGGAACTGTTAAAGAGCACCCAAGTCTGAAGGAACGGTGTATCAGGATTTGGCTTCATTTGCAATTAGAAATAGAGCCAAATTGAAAGATGCCTGTGTACCCCATAGCTGTTGAAAAAACATGTGCCTTTTTCAATTTTAAATGTTTTTTATGTGTACAGTATCTGCATGAATTATAGAAATATGTAGTATTCTAGAACTGCAACACCTTCTTTAAGCCATTCTTGAACTGTATTCACCAATCCTGCTAAAAGTTCTTAGATTGCAAGCTAGAGTGCTTCTCATTTCATGGTTTAGTCACTGCACTTTTTATTTTAGGGGTTTTTTCCCTATGATCAGGCCAGAGTTCTCCTGTGGTGATTCAATGGAATTTAAAGAGAATTGAGTAGAGCCAGAAGGAAGATGAAAATATCAGCCTTGGCAGGATCAGATTATTTTTAAGTACTCTTTGCTCTTTGATACTCCTCAATCATTGCTTTTTTTGAAGAAAGCAGTGCAACGAGGTGATGGGAAAGCTGGCTTGCTTTGTGTTGTGGCAAGCAAGACTTTACTGGTTCTCGTTCCACATCAAGTCTCTTCAAAGGCAACTAATTCTTTCCTGACTGGGTTTCCACTTGGACTGACAGGTTGTCAGGATTCACAGTGTCAAGGCATCAATTTCTGTTTGAGAATGAAATTAAATTTCAAGATTTACAATTAAAAGCCCAGATTTTTACTAGAATTCAAAATTAAATAAATAAAGAATTTATTAACAATTTAAAGGTTATAACATGAAATTGAAAATCATATTTGTGCTACCGCAATGTCTTTTTAAAGCTATAGTGGGTAAACAATATAAAAAAATACAAATAATTTATTTGGCACTAGGTAAGAAAATTTGTTGCAAACTACATGATTAGCAATGTCTGTCAAGTGTGCAGAGCTGGATAAAAAAAAGAAAAATACATGAATTGCCCGATGACTTAAAAGAAAAACATCAAAATTGAGATATTATTTGATTAATGTTATGAATTCACAAGAGTCAGAAAGTGTTGAAATTAGGACTGGAAAATCAAAATCGACTTACATGATTATGTATACAGCCCTTCTGTAGTTATCCTTAACATTATACCAATTTAGGGCTCTGTTTTTTCTTCCAAAGACTGAACTATCTTACAGAAAACCAGTACAAAGATTACAGATTTTCATAAGTAATTTTTTCCTTAGCTGTTCATGCTGAAAGTCTGACAAATTCTTTTTTGCTTAGGTGCCAAGAGTCTTCTAACCTTTCTTGAATGGCCCACAACTTAAAAATCTTTTGGATCACCTCCCATGTATTAGCAATGATAAAAACTTCCTCTTATCCACTGTAATTGCACAACTCGCTATGACAGGTTTGGCAAATTTATGTTGAAAGAATAATTTTAATGAAGAGTAGATGGTAAGAGTGCGCCAAATTTCTCAGCTGGTGTAAAATTCCTTAGTTTTAAATATAGGTTGGCAACTGGGATTGAAGAACTCACAGCAAAAAGATCTTTGCAGAGTTTTTGAGACTGTTGGTAATCCAAAGATTATGAGAAAAAGTACTAGTGCTGCTTTTTAACTAGTCCTTTGCACAGTTTACCAGTTCTGTTGGCAATTTTAAATAAGGAATTTAAAATGACAAAAGGATTTCATAAATAAATGCTAATTTTTGCAGTAAGCACACTGAAGTAGGTTAAAGTCAAACCCTTAGAAGAGAAATTATTATGAACTCTTGAAGGGGTCTGTGAAATACTTGGAGAATGAATGTTTTATCAAATATATTTTGGCTTCAGTAAAAGTTCAAGTTTTTGGACGAAGTGAAGAATTTGAGTTACATGTTACCTAGAGACTGTGTCATCCAGATATCAAACCTGGAAGAACAATTTTTATTTTTTTTTATGAAGATAATTTGAATGTACATTTGACTTACATTATTACAATGTTTTCTGAAACATTGCAGCTATTTTAGTGATGTATCCAATCTAAATTTCTAAGTTATCTTGCCTATCATTCTGAGAGATAACTGCAACAAAAATAAAGCTAGAAGTGGAAATTATGCTTAAGGATGTTTTTGTTGCTAGTTTCAATATTGTAAATTGAGACAGACATTGAAAAAGGAACTATGTGATTTAGTTCATTCTTACATTTTCTTGAAATTATAATCAATCTCAGTTACCAAGGCAACTGACTACATGAGGATGGACCAGCCAATAATGGGAAACAGCTTTCTCTTTTATTACTGTAACATATGGTAGCAAAAGTCTTTTTTGTTTCATGCTGTTGAGGAGACTATCCAATTTATCACTCCAAATAGGATCCCAAAATGATTAAAAGAGGTGTGAGCACTTCAGTTTTGTAACAGAAGTGCAGAAACATCAATTCATGTGGGAAAGGCAAATTCAGAAACTTCAAGATGTAATTTTTAGATGCTCTTCGGTTAAATCCCAGACTTCACCTTGATTTTTCCTCTGACCTTCTTCAGGGGTCCTGGCAACATGAAGAGTTGATGCAAGTGATTGTATTGGCAAACGGATTAGCATTGTATCAGTATGACTCTCTTGGGGTGAGTGGAATTGCCTTTCAGCTGTAAAATGCCTGGCACAAATAAAAGGCTTCTTCCATGCACACCACTGAAAGAGTTATGGTTGATCTAGGACCACAAGACTTTCTACATTTCTTTTGCAGACGTCAAATAAAATCTATTAGGAGAAATGTTGGCTTCATTAAGTCAGTGAAAGCTTAAAAAAATATTAAATCACATCACATAATATCTGCATTTTCGTATTTTGTTTCTTGGGCTGAGATTTCAAGTTCTCTGCTTTTCACCATTCCTTCCTTGTTTGCAAAAAAAAAAAAAGGGAGGCAAAAACAAAAACCTCAAACTGTGAACCATTTATGCAGAAGTCATGTTATTCCTGAATTCTGTGCTGTTGTCTTCAACAATTTTTCAGAGGTCTTTATTTTTCCTTTTTTTCTTCTTCCTGATGTTCTGAAGAAAAACTTTTTGTTTCCCTCATTTTATGTGTGATTGGGAATATACATCCTTTTTTATTATTATTTAAGTTCTCTGAAGCTGATACAGTATCTACTGACCATCTTGGGTTTTGTTTCATATATTGTGTTGATGAAGATTTATTTGCTACTTTCATATTTTACTTATTAAAACTTCCTTTTTGTGACATTGATTCCTTAATGTTTAAGGTTCTTTCTTATATGAAAATGCTTCCCTTTGAATTTCAGGTATAAAACTCTATTTTTTCATACTACCGAAATAAAAACCAAAATTCTTAATGTCCTCAGCACGTCATATTTGGCTTCATATTTCCCTAAACATTAGTTCTCTCCAGTTCCTTTTTTGACTTCACTCTTTCAGTTATAACTCTCTTGCAGGAAAGTTTTTTATATTTTTAAACATTAGCCTATCTGATGTTGTTCAGTACCCTGAACAAGTCTGCTACTTTTCTTTGTGAGTTCAGTACTTCTAGTCACATTCAATTCGGTTAATTTGTAAGTAAGTGCTGACATCCAATTTTTCCTGTCTTTGGAATCTATCATATTTCCTTTATTTTGTTGAGCAAAATGAGTGTAAGGGAAGATAGGGGATAGGATAATATAAAAGAGACAGGATTCCTCCAAACTACCCAGAGCCAACACCAGATCACATTTCTAACCAAACAGTAGCTGAAACTACACCAGAAAAAAGTTGTAGTTTCTAACACTATGTGGTACCTAGGGATTAGTGCTTTAGTGTGAGCGTTCCCCATGCTCCCACAAATATCTTCTCTCTTTCTCTCTGAGAATTTTGCAGGGGGTGTGGGAAGTGCAGAGAATGCAAGCTGCATTTCTGGGTTACCTTACATTATCTGTAAATATTTCCTCTAACCCCCCAGTAATATTATATCAGTATGGGTTCCATTAAGTGGCATTCAATTTAGGTAAAGTGAGACTTGATGTTTGTGTACTGTATAAAACCTTGTTATACGAGGGGTGCTGGATTTTTGGCTATCAGAATGAAGCCCAGCTGGTCTGTTTAAATACACACTGGAGCAATGGGATGGTCTGAAGTGTCCCCAATTCCAATGGCAACGTTCTACCAAGCATGAGACAAATAAACAGACCTGGATTTGCTAATACAGAAGTGCTGGATACTTTTGCTGACTGTAGCTTCAAGATCTTCCTGCTTGAGATCAGAGACACTTCCTGTTGGTTAATTTGGTTTGGGTGTAAGAAAATATCCAGTGTATGTAGTTCCTCAGCAAAAAACAAGAGGAAGTGACATATGTCTGTGTCTTCCCTCTGAAATAATACCTTGTAAGAGCTGAAAAATAAGATTAGCCATATGAGCAATTTTCTGAATAGTGTTACTCCAAAGGAATAGTGACAATATGATACATGATAAAATAATAGTGGCCATCCAGAAACTTTTCTGTTTAGTGATAAGCTAGAAAAGCATACACACAGAGAAAATACCTTTAGAAGTAATGAGCATATGGAAGGAAATACAAGATAAACAAAGAAGTCCTTTGCAAGAATGAATATGGAGACACCGCTTAGAAAAATTTAAGGCAATTTCATGTACTTTGTAGTCACAACCATGTTGATGAATACAGCATGTGAAAAATCATGCTTTTGCAAATGGCCATGACATTGATGAATAATTTGATTTCTAGAAAATGTTTGTTTTCTTTTCATTTAAAAGAAAAGAAAAAATATCCCCTTTTAGGCAAAATAAACTTCAGAATTTAGCAAATTTTGTGGTAAAAGTATTTTTTCCAAGCAATTTCTGTATTTTTTATCCACTCTACCTATTGCTCCCATGAAAAATGCAGCACCTCCAATTCATCTCCCCAGGCATTTTTTAATGAGATTTACCCTTCGTCTTCCCACATTTCACTTTTGAAACAATTAAAAACTATTTTAAACTTCTCTAGTAAGAACTTCAGTGGTGACATAAACAGATTATTAACATTGCAAAATGAGCTGTTGTACAATCAATAGCAGTAAATTTTAGGTAGCCTATTTTCCCGGATTCCTGCTATTTGTCAAACTGTATGCTATATGTCCAAACTGTAAAGCTTTTCTAAAGCTTTTTCATAAAGGAGGAGGGTAAATTTTGGATCTAGAGATAAACTTCATATTCCAGAGTCCTCTTATTTTTTAATTTATTCAGAACACCACCACTTCTGTCTTTTCTCCAATTCCAACATTCCTGTGAAGTGTAAATAAAATAGGTACTATGCTTTCCTTTCTTATATACTGTTCTTTGATTGCTAAGTAATTTTAAAAGTGTTAAGTATTCTAAAGATATACTGAAAGGTAGAATATGTTCAAAATAATATGCTTTTTTATAGACGTATGAAGTTCTTCAGAGAGAAGACCGTGCTATCATTCATTTTGTGAACTCTGTAAATGCAACTGTGGGAAGTTTTTACCTCTGTTTTTAACTATTTATGATATTATATCATAAATACAATACTTTTGCCTACTTAGGAGCAATCTTATTCTACATAATAAGACTTACTGGAAGCAGTGAACTGTTTTAGTAGTATTATTAGTTTACTACGTTAACATTTTAGGCCAAGTCCACTGAATTGCATGATAAAATACCGTTGAAAGAAATTACTTAGCAGAAAGGCAAAATTGTCATTTTGTTGTAGAAAATACTATAGTGGCTTGATAGAAATGTAATCTCTCTTCTCAGCAGCCATGCAAATTTTAAAACAAATTTTAAAAAAATTTAAAAATTTTAAAATACCCTCAAATGCAGTTATTATATTTATGGCAGAAAAGATTCTAAAGGTTTACTTTTCCTTTTTCTTTTTTTTTTTCCTTCCATAAAATAAAGTAATAACAAGAAATTGGGACCAAATTGATTTTTCTGATAGGAACATGTTACACCAAGAAAGCTAAATGTATCTTAAATAATGCTTAAGGGTAAAATTTGGCAGTGTATATGCATGTGTCAGTGCCATTTCCCGTACATGTTAGAATGGCTTTGATTGATAGAAAAATAATTCACTTAAAATGGTGGGATTCCATATTTATTGCCTTTTACTTTCTCAATGTTAGTGATACTATTTTAAGTCATGTTCTATTTTATTTTAAGCACCATCTTTGCAAATTAAGCCTCTATTTCCTCCTTCTCATATATCATCTTCAGTTGTATAGCTCTTGGAAGCCACATCAGTCCTTCAGCTACCAGCTGGAATTTAGTAAATAAGGTTTATTTATGTTGCACAAGGTGACATGGTACCAACCAGCTTTATTTGAGAAATAAATAAAAGGTAAGAAGATAGTAAATTTATATTTCATCATGCCGGTGCTTCCACAAACAAGACTCTAAAAAGAGGAATATTTAATAGAAAATGCAGATTCTTCTTTTACTCAGTCACTTTTCATGTAAAAGTGTAAAAGTATCTACTGTAAGTAGATATCCTGCCATTGCATGTGCTATCTTGGTCTCAATTTCCATAGAAGGCTTTATCTTTGCATTCTGGACAGCTGGAAGTCTTTGATCCTTGAAAGGTAACCTCTTCTTTCAATATATAATCATATGAGAGTACTTAGGCCCGTAGCCTTTGAGCAAGCTTACTTAGACAATCCCTTTACCTAATACCTCTGAACTTTGAATTTTACTCAGTTCTGAATGGGTATGTGAATGTGCGTTTTACGTGTGTATATGCATTCGCCCATGGTTCAAGAAGATGGATAATCTTATTTGGCTATGCTACTATTTTGTAAGTGAATTCTGAAAACCACAAAGTAATATTTTTCTCATTCTTTTCCTGTTTGTTAACTTTTTCTTATTTTGGTTCTTTTTGTGCTAGTTCAGAGACTCTGACGGAGGCATACTGTTGATCAAATGTAGAAGAGTACTCATAATTACAATGAAACGACTTTTTAAAATAGTAATAAAAATTGAAGGATCAGCAGAAATTGTAGTCAATATTTTTTATGCTTTTTGAGTGCTTAAGATGTTGCAATTGCAGCTGTAATAGAATTCCGGAAACTTGAATGAAGGATGCCAAAATAATTATTCATTTAAAAAGGAACCCACAAATAATAACCTTAGGCTCTGAAAATGTCTTCAAAAGCCAAAAAAACCCCAAATAACCAAACAACCAAAACTGCTAGTGCTTGCTAGTGCTTCTAAAGCTCTTCATTCAGTGGCACTCAGATACTCCTACAATTATAACATTTGAAATTACTAACTTGGGTGCATCCATGGAAGTCCTTGACCCTATGTGCAAATCCAAGTGAAATGACCACGACTTACAGTAGTGAGGAGTTTGTATTGATATGGTGCCTTCTGCTCCTTGAAGAATAAAAGAAAAATATGTTTTGTATCTCCAGAAAGCAAATAAGGTAAACATAGAATAAAAGTAAAGACAAGAATATTGACTTTGTTTATAAAAAATAAAGAAAAAAAATTATTAAAAAGATATAAAAAGAAAACCTATAAAGATAAAAGAAAATATCTAAAAATAAAGGCTGTAAAGATAAAGTTTACGTTAAAGATGTAACTTAGAAACTAATACAGATAAAATCTGCAGAATTTAGGCATACCTTGGAGGATAAATCCAGAACAAAGCTTACGGTCAGATTACAGTCAGCAAGGAGGTTTAGAGGAGAGTTCTCAGGTTTGTCCATGGTGAATTTGGGATGACAGCAGAATTGGCATAAAGAAATGACATGAAGGTGAACAAAAATTTTACTGAGAGACACTAGTATAAATTAATACAGAGAAAAAATATTTATCCAATAGTTGTACAAAAATGCTGTGTAGCTTTCTGTGGGATAGACATTACTTGATATTGTGTTACATTAAAACATATGTGCAAACAACACATTAAAATAATTGATACCATAAGTTCCACATACCCATTGGGGCAATTTTTTAAATACTTTCTGATCTACTCATATCAGGGTGCATTCATACTTAAATTTGTGTAATTTTAAGGTAGGACAACATAGTGACTGTTTGGAGCAGTATTTAATTTGCAGGATGTGACACTGAGAAACTGTAGTCAGAGCTACAGTCTTTCAAACAGACTGGGTCTCCATTTGGTAGCAACACTCCCACTTTAATAGCATTAATGCATTTTATGTATTCTTGCAAAATACAGCTCTGGTATAACTGAATAACAGTGCTTTTATAGTATTTTCTACTAGTTAAAGCAGTGGACTTAGAGTCTTCTGCATTTTCTTTCAAGGTTTTTCCAGAGACAGCTAAGCAATTTATTAAAGCCTTTTACCAGCTTTTAGTTTTAGCTGATTCATCTGTGAAGTGGGTACAAGAAATGCTTGCTTTAGAGGACTATGCAATCAGAAACAGCTATACTGATTTATACCAGCTGAAGATATGACCCTTTCCATTTATTAATGTTCTGAAAGTACTTGGAGATCACTGGATGAAAATACTGGAGAATTTTAGGGAAAGAGCAAATAATTTATTTTACTAAGCCATTCCAATCTGCAGTTTTAGATCAGCATGGATTTTTTTCCTCAGTTACATAAATTATTGTCCTGGGCTGGTATTCCTGCTTGTTTCCTTTTTAAATTACCAACACAGCAGAAGAATTGTAGCTATTTGCATCAGTTAAACTTTCTTTGGAGATTTCCAGCTCTGTGTAATGGTACTTGCAGAGTCCTTTCTGAGCTGGGTACTTCTCTGCAATCTCTTCTGGGAGAACAAATATTTGGGAGCATCCTAACCATGTGCTTTAAATGTACAAAAATAGAATGGAAGAATAAAAGGAACAGAGTCCCTTGGTAGACTCTCTTTAATGTCTTGCTTCTGATGTTCAGATTGGTGGGGTGGGAGGATCACATGTCTGATGTTTTTCTCTAGAACTGCACCCAACTGGAAGCCATCCCTTGGCTTCTCCACAGACAGCAGCATACCCAAATGGAACATATTAATTCCTTGGGGAAATCTCCTTAGTGGGACAGAAAGAAATCTTTTCAGCTTCCCAGACACATGCTCTGTTCCCAGTACCATCAGACTTAAAGGAAGATATACACTACCTTGGGCTGGAGGACACAGCTTCATTGTAACTGGAAGGTTTAGCATCGATAAATAACTCCTGTGATCCAGCTGCTCAAGCTTTCAGGCTTTGACATGTTTATTAATGAAAATGTGAGAGAAAAGAAAGAAACAGTCAGACAGGGAAGATGCCCCTGTAACTGATGTCATCATTAGGTGAATAGAGTGTACCAAATATTTATGCTTTTATATGATTCAGGATCACAGAAAATAAAAATCTCTTTAATGTGTTTTATTTTCTTTGGAGAAGGGAGTAAAGGAGAGTGAGACTCATAGTGGAAGAACAAAATTCACTTCTCTTCTGACAAAAATTACTCATTTTTCAGAAAAGGATCCTAGCATTAACTTCTGTTTGTTGATAACCCCTGCAGCCTAACTGGCTTCAAGCAGGAAGCTGATGGCTTGCAGTCCCCAGTCCATACCTGTCTGCTGACCTACGGCCAGAAGCCAGATCATATTTCTTACTCATGCTGTGGGTAAGGTAATAATTGTTCCTACCTAGGTCTGACTGCAGGCTGCCTATGCACATTTGCAAAGGACTGCTGATGAGCAGAGTTTTGACCATTTGCATCGTAACAAATCCTGCCAGCTGCAGCCTGGCTTCTGAGCACAGGGCTGGTCTGAGGAATTTGGGAAGGTTAACATGAACATCTAGTATTGTAGGACCAATGCTACTTGTGTGGTGGTTTGTTTTGGTTTTGTTTTTTGGTTTTGTTTTAAAAATATATATTATCTGTTATGATCTGTTTCAGAGGATTCTGTTCTTAGACAATTGAGAAGGGATGTGCCATGGTTATGGAGCACTTGAAGAGGCAGTCAGTGGATCATTTCTCTTTCTTACACCTTGCTGTGCTGTCCAGAGTGTAGATGAGATGGGAAATAAGCAAGAAGTAGGATCTGATGATTCTGTACTCCCTAGAGACAGTGATAGGTCAGGAGCTGTCCCTGCCTGTCTGACAGTCCCCACTCTCCTGAGGTAGGAGAATCCTGTTTAAGAGGGAGAAGTGAGCTTCACATTGCTTTCGGGTAAAAAAAGAGATGGAATCTAGTGCTTTTTGTAGGCTTTCTTTACAGCTGCCAACCTCAAAGCATTTTCCTAAAGACAGTTTTTCAGGGATAATGAGAGCACATTAATAAATGGAAAGGGTCATATCTTCAGCTGGTATAAATCAGTATAGCTGTTTCTGATTGCATAGTCCTCTAAAGCAAGCATTTCTTGTACCCACTTCACAGATGAATCAGCTAAAACTAAAAGCTGGTAAAAGGCTTTAATAAATTGCTTAGCTGTCTCTGGAAAAACCTTGAAAGAGGGGGCAAATGCCAAAAGATTTTGTTTATGTCCTAGTGAAATTTGGTCTGTATTTTAAAATGTTTCTATATGATTCCTCATAGCACTTCATAAGATAGGAAAGTATCACTTCTGTGAAGGAATTTACATGTGTTTTGTGCCACAAAGGAGTTCCTGCCAAGGCAAGACAAAGGTTAGAGAGGTCTTACCTACACAACGTCCAAAATAAAATGCTATGATGTTTTCCAGACATTAAGCTGCTCTTCTCTGAGCAGAGATCTCATAGTAGTTACTCAAAAAAGGAGCAACCTTAAATGCCTGTTAGAATCATAGAATCATAGAATCGTAAGGGTTGGAAAGGACCTTAAGATCATCTAGTTCCAACCCCCCTGCCATGGGCAGGGACACCTTGCCCTAAACCATGTGGCTCAAGGCTCTGTCCAACCTGGCCTTGAACACCGCCAGGGATGGAGCATCCACAACCTCCCTGGGCAACCCATTCCAGTGCTTCACCACCCTCACTGTAAAGAACTTCTTCCTTATATCTAATCTAAACTTCCTCTGTTTAAGTTTGAACCCATTACCCCTTGTCCTACCACTACAGTCCCTAAGGAAGAGTCCCTCCCCAGCATCCTTATAGGCCCCCTTCAGATACTGGAAGGCTGCTATGAGGTCACCACGCAGCCTTCTCTCCTCCAGGCTGAACAGCCCCAACTCTCTCAGCCTGTCTTCATATGGGAGGTGCTCCAGCCCCCTTATCATCCTCGTGGCCCTCCTCTGGACTCGCTCCAACAGCTCCATGTCCTTTTTATGTTGAGGACACCAGAACTGTACGCAGTACTCCAAGTGGGGTCTCACAAGAGCAGAGTAGAGGGGCAGGATCACCTCCTTCGACCTGCTGGTCACGCTTCTTTTGATGCAGCCCAGGATACGGTTGGCTTTCTGGGCTGCAAGTGCACACTGCCGGCTCATGTTAAGCTTTTCGTCAACCAACACCCCCAAGTCCTTTTCTGCAGGGCTGCTCTGAATCTCTTCTCTGCCCAGCCTGTAGCAGTGCCTGGGGTTGCCCCGACCCAGGTGTAGGACCTTGCACTTGGCTTGGTTAAACTTCATAAGGTTGGCATCGGCCCACCTCACAAGCGTGCCAAGGTCCCTCTGGATGGCATCCCTTCCCTCCAGCGTATCAACCGAACCACACAGCTTGGTGTCGTCGGCAAACTTGCTGAGGGCGCACTCAATTCCACTGTCCATGTCACTGACAAAGATGTTGAACAGGACCGGTCCCAACACCGATCCCTGAGGGACACCACTCGTTACAGGTTTCCAACTGGACATCGAGCCATTTACCACAACTCTTTGCGTGCGGCCATCGAGCCAGTTTTTTATCCACGGAGTGGTCCATCTATCAAATTGATGTCTCTCCAATTTAGAGACAAGGATGTCATGTGGGACAGTGTCGAATGCTTTGCACAAGTCCAGGTAGATGACATCAACTGCTCTGCCGCTGTCCATCAGTTCCGTGGCTCCATCATAGAAGGCCACCAAATTGGTCAGGCAGGATTTCCCCTTAGTGAAGCCATGTTGGCTGTCACCAACCACCTCGTGTTTTTCATGTGCCTTAGCATGTTTTCCAGGAGAAACTGTTCCAAGATTTTGCCAGGCACAGAGGTGAGACTGACTGGTCTGTAGTTCCCCGGGTCTTCCACCTTCCCCTTCTTGAAAATGGGGGTTATATTACCCTTCTTCCAGTCATTGGGAACTTCACCTGACTGCCAGGATTTTTCGAATATGATGGACAGTGGCTTAGCAACTTCATTCGCCAGCTCCTTCAGGACCCGTGGATGGATTTCGTCAGGTCCCATGGACTTGTGCACGTTCAGGTTCTTAAGATGGTCTCGAACCTGATCCTCTCCTACAGTGGGCCTAAGGTCTTCGTTCTCACAGTCCCTGCATTTGCTTTCCAAGACTTGGGTTGTGTGGTCAGAGCATTTGCTGGTGAAGACTGAGGCAAAGAAGTCATTAAGAACCTCAGCCTTCTCCAAATCCATGGTAGCCAGTTCTCCTGATAGCTTCTGGAGAGGGCCTACATTGTCCCTAGCCTGTCTTTTATTTGCTACGTATCTATAGAATCCTTTCCTGTTATCTTTTACATCCCTTGCCAAACTTGTTGGTTAATGTAGAGGAAGATTGGATTAGAGATTTAAGAACTAGATGACTATATGGTCTTCTCTGCAACAGAGAGCTATGTGGCTGTCATCTTTTTGAAAGACCAAGTAGTAGTCTTGGCTGCTGTAACCAGGACCGCAGACACCCTGAGATGTTTTAAAGGAGTCAAGCTTGCTATCCTGGTAAACAGATTACATTTTCCACAATGTCTGAAAAATTGTTAGAGTTTCTGTTCAGTATTACATCATGAAGAGTGTAAGATGGATGAGCTCTGGCAGTCCAAGTCCCTCAATATTATGAAGGCTGAAAGAGAAATGAACAACGAGACAGGTCTTATAGGCACATAGGTTACTTCTGATATTCAGCATGCAGAGTAGCAACAGTAAAGTTCTATCATAATTTGTGAGACGGTAGTCTAGCAAAAGTAGGGTGCTATTCTTCTGGTGAAATATAACAGACACTGTACAGTTCTAAAAGAAAAAAATCTTTCTTTCAGAAAATCCCTCTTTAGTTTTTTTTGAGTCATGTAAATAATACTGAGAGCAGTAGCAGAACAGCAAGCTCTAAATGCCACATCCAGTTATTATCCTTGTAGCGTTATTCCTTTAGCTGGGATTCCTAAATATAATTTCAGTAAAGATTTATGAATATGCTACTATTTCCTGTTCAGTACTATTAAAGATGATGTTAATAGCTATTCCTAGTGCTTTGTGTTGAAAGACTTTGCTTTCAGTATTTAATAATTTTGCTAACATTATCCAGTGTAGCTGGTGAATGTCAGACATATTTATTTGACAAAAATTTTGAAGAAACTGACTACACTAGTTTTGCTGCTTCTTAAGAATGAGATTAAGGGTCAAATGCATTGTTTTGCCCAAGTTATAAAAAAATTTGCTGACATCTTTATGCTTTGGAGCAAGGTCTTGAAATGTGGTAGAAGTGTGGTAGATTTTCCCAATGCTGCAAATTATAAGAGTCTTAGAAATCTCATTCTGTGTTAGCCTGGTTAGGTTTGTTAGTGCTCAGCAACTTGAATTTCCACAGCTTCTCTCTGCACTGAACACACTCCATCCTTTTACTCCTGAGCATTGTCTGTGCTGTACTCTATGGTGCTGCCACTTTATTTGACATGAAGAAATAAAAAACAGAGCCTGACTTGAATTTGAGGAAATGTGAATGGAGAGGAGGAGGGCAAAAGCCCAAGTAGCTGCAGATAGGGAGGGTTCTCCATAGGATCCCTCCTTCTTTCAGTGTATAAGATATATGGTGCTATGAGGGCAGATCAAGATTGCATATCAGCCACAGTCCTCATCACTAATCAGGATCCTTGCCACATGCATTGCAGACGTGGGGAAGTTTGGGAAATATGTGTTGCTTCAGAAAATGAACGTACAATTAGAGTATCAGAAGGTATGTACATAAGAAAGATAAGATCTGGTTGCATAGAAGAGCTTTATTCCTGATATTGCTCCCTAACTTTGTGGAGATTAACCTGCAAAAATGTTCAGTCGCTATAGTGTCTAATGTAATTATTCATATATGTACTTTGTGTGTTATATGGTTATACATTATAGAACTATCGGAAAAAGGCCTAGAAGAGAAGTAATCTGACCTGCTGCCTCAAGGCCATGTCACATCCAACCTGTAGCAATCTTGATGGATATTTGTTTTACCTTTTACAAAAAATCTCGAAGAGAGTTTCCAATTTTATTAAACATTTTATTTGAAAGATTATCTATGCTTACTATTAAAAAGCTTTTTCCAGTGCCTGAACTACAGCTTTCCTGGTGCAACTACTTCATGTCCTATCCACAGTGGAAATGCAGAACAGGTTATTTCTTTCCTCTTGCAACCACTTACATATTCACAGACTTTTATCATGTTTACTCTCATGTTATGTGAAGCAAATTATTATAATTCTATTATTTTATCCACTTAGGTCCCATCTTTTAAACTTTTCTTCGTTCATTTTGTTCTCTCAAGTTAGTCTAGTCCTTATTTAAAGTGTAATGCTCAATACTGGAATCCATACGTTGGAAGAGGCCTACTAATGACATGTGAAAAAAAAAAGACTATTCCACAAATTATATCACTTTGTCTGCAGACATTCTTGGTGCAATTTCAGTGAAATCACTAGAAAAAATGAAGTTACTTATGTCTTTTTTTAGTAATGTAGAAAAGATATTCGTTGAAATGCTGTATGCACTGACAAAGACTTTCTACTTAGTCTGAATTCTCCTTTTCTCTAACAAGTCAAAGTAATAGTAGGAACACTTTCCTGCTGTTAAAATTACCTTTGGGGAATTTTATAAAATAAAGTTTATAAAATACAGATGAAAAACTAAAGAAAAACCTAAGGAATTATTAAAATATTATTAATATGCTTGTCTCCTCCCCATGATTTTTCCTGGCCTAAGTTGATTAAATAATAAATTAATAAATATTGACTAATACAAATAGTATTACACACATGCAAAATTGATCTTCAAATTTTGACCAGTGTAGACCAATTGGAATTTCCTTGAGTTAATTTGGAATAGAATATTCGTTTGCCTATTTGCCTTTTAACAATAGTGTTACCTCCCTCAATCAGCCCAGACATTACAGGCTCAGTGTTTGTCACACTAGTGTAAAAACCATCTTGACACCTTCCTTTGGAAGAGTCAGACTGAAAGAAAGCATCTGCAAGTGCAGAATGTTGGGTTTTATCTTCTCTTTCACCACATCTTTAATGCCTTGAGTTTGGAAAAGAGTGAAAACAAAGCAACAGAACATCCCCATGGAAGATTGTCAAGGAAGGGGTTAAAAAAGTGGAATCTTTGTGACTGTGAAGGGCTGAATTATCTTTCTGACACCAGCAGGGGTTGCTGTCACTAGTTTGTGGTTGTCACATTCCTGTTATGCTTGACCTTGGAAAGGCTTGACTACATAGTCTGGACTTGATTAAGGGAATTTCATGTTTTTCCTTTGCTAGAGTCACCCCCCACCTCGACACATTTAAAAATGTTAAGAAGAAAAAAAAAAGTTTGGAAAGCAAACATTTTCCCAAAAGAAATTTATAGTTCAAATTTACACCAAGTTCGCACTAACTGGAGCAGTCCGGGTTTCCACTCAGGCTTTGAGTGCTCTCTGTAAACCATTAGTCACTTCCCTGGAAGAGGCAGCTTTTTTTATAGGCAGCAGGATAAAACAGGCACAGATGTGTGTGTAACATTAGAGGCTTTCACATGTACCTGCATTTTTTCCCCCTCAATTGTAGAAAAGAAAAAACAGTGACTATAGAAAGAAATTAATTGAGGCCTTGAACGTTGTTTGGTTTTGGACAGCTACCATGAAGATTGGTTTAATTAAAAGGAAATATCTTGAGTTGTGGATTTTTGAGATTGTGGCAATTTATATCACGAAGGTAGAAGTTCTTCTAATTTTTAACAGGTTGAATTTTTTTCACTCTACAGGACTGTGATTATGCCAGCTGCCAATGAGTTTGATCCAGAGATTGTCCTGGTGTCAGCAGGATTCGATGCTGTGGAAGGCCACGACCCTCCACTGGGCGGGTACAAAGTCACAGCTAAATGTAGGTATCATCATAAGGCGTATGTTTCTGCATTGGTATTTTTTCTAGTTAGGAACCTTATTTTAAGTCCATCTAACATCCATATTTCTATTTTGTGAGATGACACCCATATCACTGAGGTCAGGGACTGTCCAGTAAGCTAATATGCAGAGGTGCCAGTGGAGCTGTGGGTCTCGCTCAGCACACAGGGTGGAAATGAACATGTTAGCATTTCTGGCTCACTCCTTTCTGTTCTTCTTGGCATTTTCATCTTGGCTTTTTAAAGTATTTCTTTTCTGGCATTCAAATAACATTTTAGAGGTTTCATGCTTTTCAATAGGCCCCATTTTCCAAATGCTGGAGTAAGTTATTTCACTTTAAATATATATTGGAGATTTTAGACTTTGGAGACCTAAATCCAATCTCATATTGCTCTTTTGTTATTGTAATCTTTTCAGCTTGATGGCATTAATCCTGAATTACATCAGTGTTCATGAAGGCCAAGGTTTTCTAAAAGACTACTCTGTCGGGTCTCAATGTTCGGATGTCCATTCCAGTCTTCCAAAATGTGTGCTCATGGCAAAGATTTAATATGTTTTGAAAGACAGGTCTGTCTCAGGTGTCTCGTATGTAGCACTCCAAAGTCACTAGCTCTTACAAAATATTGTGCCCCAACTGATTCTGAGCCTCGGATGTTAAGCAAGGCTGGGTAATGTAATAATGCTCTGTACAGTAATGATGTGCACTATAACATCTCCCTATGTAAATTACTTTCCATGAGACAACATGCAGCTTTTCAGGTTAATGCAGTGGTTGCACTAGAAAGAAGCATAGCAGCCTGTGTGCATGTTTGAGTATCACTTAGCTGTGTATTATGACTTTTAATAAAACATTGTGCATGAAAAGGCCCTTTGTAAGCAGTTTACTAACAATTTTTTTCCATAAGTATGGTTCCTGGTCAGAGTTACCATTCCATGAGCTTATGTGGTAGGGAGATGAACTTCCAACTGGTACAAAATAGATATTTTGTTGAGAAGCATTGTATAATTATCTATATTTAGCAGCTGAGAACGCATGCTACATGTTCCTTAAGACTGTGTGATGCTCCAATAAGATGCTTTGGCATACATGATGTTCTGGAATATCAGCTTCAACAACATAACTAGAAATCACAAGAACATTCCTATTTTTGTCTCAGGTTAGACTGAATTTCACCCTGACAGGAAAGAAAAGCTGTTTGGTATTGGAACCAGTGCTAATTTTCATTCATGAACCAATTAACTTTTCATAACTTTTTTAGAAACTGAAATCTTAGTACATTTTTTAATACAGAAGGCTGCACATCTACAAGTTACAGATGTGTCTGTAAGCAGAAAACAGTGATTTACAGTAGGTGGCTCTTGTTTAAATTAAGAGAAAAGTCAAGATAGACCCAGATAATGATTGTGCACCTGAGGGATGAATAAAGCCTCTTGTAGAGAGCCAAAGGAATTTATTATTTCCCCAAAACAAAATTCTCCACATTCCACTATACTATTTTAGAACATAGCATGCTATATGTAGTATGTAGAAAAATGAACAGTCTATTAAAAAAACAATGTCCAAAGAGAAACTTTCATATTAAAGACTAAAAATACATATTCATGCAAATTTTTAATATAATTGGTTTGTAATAATTAGAAATTATGCCCCAAACAAGTAAATGCAAAGTAAACTATAATCTGTAAACATTCTTTCTTCATAAATCTGTAGCACTTTATGTACACTTAATACGTTGAATTTTCTTATTCCTGTGACCCAATACAAACTTCACAAATATAACTAAGGAGAGATTGACATCAAAGGAAATAGATAACATAGTAACCATGCTGTTAAAGAAAGTTAAGGTGAAACTAGATTGTTGATAAGGAATCTTCTCTTCAGAGTACAGTCAAAAAGAAAAAACTAAAATGTATTAACCAATCAGCATTCCCAAGTCACAAAGTAAAAACCATAGGATGAAGGTAACAGATTGGACTAATTACACCCTTGGAGTAACCATATAGCAGGCAAATTACATACAGAAAAAATTCCTCCACTAGATCTACAGAGTTTGAGAGTTTTAAATCATAACCTACTTTAACCCAATATTTTAATTTTTTGCTATATTGACATATAATCTAATTTACTGAAGAGCTGCCATTTCTGACTAGTAAACAAACACATCAGCAACAAGATAGTTGTATATATTTTTACAGCTCATTTTTAAATGCATGGGTCTAATGTTCATGTCAAGATCTCTCACAGTGAGGTCACTCTCAGCTCCTCTAGAAGGCTGTAGGATGGAAGATGGCCAACTAAGATCAGTGAGGATAGCAGAGCTGGGAGATACCTCAGTTGTCTAATTTATCTCCAGTCCCATTAAGTAATAAAATCACTAATGTTCTTTTTCCATTGAAAAAAGAGAGATGGTGTTTAAAAATTATTGGAATGGAAGTTTGAATCTTTCTTTTCTTATTGCACTTTTCAAATTACTTTCCCTAAATATGTCTTTTTCTCCAATTGCCTCTGCAATTCATCCTTCTGTTGATTTTCTGAGGAGAAAAGCTTTCACTAAACTAATGAATATTTAACTAACTTCTACCTGGCCCCAAAACAGATTTTGTTCAGTGCAATGTAGACTTGAGAGTGAGCATTAACTAAAACATTTATTTCAACCCCAACCTTGAGGATTTCACAGGCACATTTTTCTTTGTGTTGGTTATTTGTGCTAATCCTCCCTCTCAATGAAATGCTACCATTTCGAAAGGTGCTTGTATATACCTAGGTGCGCATACACATCTTGAAACATACACTCAGCCCATGCGCATAAACTTTGTGATGGATTTTATGTTCTGTTAAGAAGAAGGTTGGGCTTCAAAGACTTGAGATGACTGGTCGCATATGGCAGAACTTTCTGCTGCCAGGAAGCTCTCAGGCCTTTGCTATCAGAATATCTTACTAAAATATTAGGAATATCTTAGTAAAGATCTGATCTTAGAAAAGCTTTATCAAAAACACTGCTTATAAGACTACCTAGCATAATTAGAAACAATAGGTATACTTTTGACTGCACAAGCACTTTGTGCTGAAGAAGGTCTGCCCAAAAGAGAGGTTATGTCTGAAAAGGAGTTTGTTTTCCAAATATACCTTTTTTTTCTGATAAAGATGTTATCTCCACTCACAAACTCTGGCTTGCCTGTGTCCTTGTGCTATGATAACTGCACCAAGTTTAACATCGAAAAGCAAAGAAAGCAAGCTAGGCATATGACGTGTCTTGCATCAGTTACAGGTGCCAACTCCTGCTCAGGAGCTTCTCTAACTTCTAGTAGGTTCTGGCTCAGATTGTCGGGGATATTCAAGCTACTTATATAAAATCTTACTTTCTATGGCCCCTCTCTTAGGACTCAAGCTTAACTTGATTAGCTGAAATAGCAGAATATATTTTGTGTTGTCAAGTCTATCTCTGTCCCTGTTGTTTGGTTAAACTGTTTTCCCAAGCTGTGTGGTGAAGGTGGATGCAGCTCTCTCATGCAAAACTCTTATGCAGAGTAACTATTGATGACATTGGGATTGGGTTTTTTTTGATTAGAGACTATAAAGGTGCTTCAATTTTATTGTAAACTATAATCAGACAAGAGGAAAACATGCCTCAGTTCCTAACTGGCCTAATATTTCCATTTGATTACTAGAAATGTTTGGGGTTTTTTTTCAACAAAGTAAGATAGAATATCAGCACTGTATATTACGTATTATAAAAACAAGCTGTATCAAATCCACTTAATGTACTGGAGTAGTAAAAATTGTATTGACAATAAAATATAAGAAAAATTAATGGGGGAAGAAATAAAGGGGATAAAAGAGTTTTATATTTAGAATAGTAAGAAGATGCAGGTCTGCTCTTCCATC
Organism: Strigops habroptila; assembly: GCF_004027225.2. Lineage (NCBI taxonomy): Eukaryota > Metazoa > Chordata > Aves > Psittaciformes > Psittacidae > Strigops > Strigops habroptila. The sequence goes on from NC_044277.2 coordinate 129,133,726, forward strand.
TTAGATAGAGCTGATTTATTCTGTGCTTTACATTATATTTAATTTTTATGTCTCTTAAAATGTATTGTATTGCCACACCATTTAAATTCTGAACAGTGAACAGGTTTGGAAAAAAGCTGCCAGATCTGATCATAAATTTGCAAGTTGTTAGGTCTTGTAAGAGTTCTGGTTTTAAATTTAGCTCTGATGACTGAAGTTCTCCCTGTAACATGATCTTGAGATGAAGTACTTTCTCTTTGTTTTATAGAGCAGCCCTTAGAATAATGCCTGCATTAGAGTCACTGAGATCACTTTACTGTTCAAGTAAATATTGTACATAATTGCTCATTAAATGGTGACCATTACATAAAAAGAATAAAGTAAATAGAGAAGTGTCAAGCAAGAATGAAGATTTTTTTTTTTTTCAGGGTACTTATCTTCCTGAAGCACTGCTTAACTCTTTGTAAGGGCCATGATGATTTACTAGAGTTTTCCTGTTGTTTTACTCTCTTGTTCCAAAGATGCTATTTGACACCAGAGTGCAAAATAAGATCAGCAATTACCAGTAGGAAAAGATACCACTGCAGGCATTTAAGGAGTAAAATATATTTCGTCAGTTTGTATACCTGTCTACTGTTATGCCAAAGTTGTGATGCAAGGTTAATACAGTGTCTAGAATATAACTGACTCTAAATAAGCAGATTTGCAACTTTTAAAGTTGCATTATGCTGTGATAAACTTCCTTCAAGTGGGACCAATGAAAAAGTGCTAAAGTAAAAGCTATGAACAGTTTCCTTCCTTGGCAGGCAAGTCTTATAGGACTTCTCTGTAATAGTGAACAATCTGTCTGATTAATGATAGCCTAGGAAAAAATTAATGCTACAAATATATCAGCCTAAGTGGTAAAAATTCATGTGTAAAAAGAGCTGCTGGCTTACCTGTATCCTACAGATCTTCCATTGAGGAATACCTTCTCATGGCTGAAACTAGTACTTCTCAGAAAACAAATAAGAGCAACCAGGTTGAACTTGAGTACCTGTCTTGTTGGTTTCTGCTTTGTCCTTCGCATATCAGTTCCAGCTTAATAATTTTTGATAACAAGATCTCTGAATGTAGCATACAATGCTATAAAAAGATAAAAAGCCTATCATTGAGGGACAAACAAATTCAGAGGTAATGTGCACACTTTTAATAATGAGATGATTAATCACTGAAACAAATGATCTAGCATGATATATTTGACATCACTGAAAGGCTTTAAATGAGACTTATAAATAGATGGCCTACAACAACCTTGCAAATAGGTATGCCATAGCACACTCAGATATCAGAGGCTTCATGCAAAAATAATTCAACGAAATTTGTTTTCAATGACCAGCATTTTCTTGAGTCTTCACAATTGCCCTACTGTATTTTGGAATTCTTTTCAGTTTCCCACTACATGTCATGTGTAGTATATGTGTTAGAAACAGACCAAAGGAAAATGTTAGAACTTCCTATCACTGAATTCAAATGCAGAACCAATCTGGGCCTAAGCCTGGTATATCAGATATATTTCAGAGAAAAGGTTTCCTGTGTGCCAGCCTTACTATTTCTAAAATATACTATGTGACTATTCTGACTATTTCAAGTACTGAAATGCTATATACGGTTCTTGGATTTTTACTTTTTTTTTTTTCCTGGAAGCACTTTAATTTCTAAAGGAGTCCCCAAATAATTTTGTAACTATGTAGTAGAGAGTACCTTGGTCTGACTGTGAGCTGTTTTGGGTAGAGTGATTGTAATGTCTTTGGGGTGGGACTATACTTTCCTGTGATTGTCTGAAAGACTTCCCTGACACTTGATTCCAAAAGAGAGTCCTGACTGGGACTACTGGGGCTAATGTAAGAGGTAATTGTTAAAGGAAAGCAGGCAAAAAGAGTCCATGCAAATTGATACCTGGCTAAACAGAGTGGTAGTTTTGATTTGTTAGCTCTTTAAACACAGTTTAAAGTCTCTAAGAATAGTATTGTAGGCTTTTATGATGCCATGTCTAATTTCTTCGCTTCACAAGCAAGAAAGGAGGCAAGGGCAGTAAAGAAAGGGAGAGATTGAGTAGGATACCTTTTGGTAGCAGAAAGCTGTTAATTCAGTTGCCACAGCTGCCACCTTGTCTGGATTCTTCTGAGTTCAAAGGTATCATTTTGATTACCATAATTTGGTTATCTTTGCAGTACTGGAGGTGATAAGATGGTTGTCCAGAAGGGTAGATCTTGAGCTTTTGACTCAGAGCTGAAAGCAGTAGAGGTGGAGTGTAGAGACAGGGGAGTCTACTGATTCATATCAGAAATTTTCCTTTTGTTCCTTTTTGTCTCTCAGAAATTACAGGATACCCAGTGACTGGCAGCAAGAGAAGAACATAAGACTTTGCTTTCAGTTGTTCCTTTTGGAAAGCAAAGATTGACTTTTCTCTAGGGTGATTTCTTGAATACTAATTGAATAGTTGCTTGGTACAAAAGACATCAAAACAGATGACAAGTTCACTGGTGACCTACCCTCAGACATGAGTATTTTCATAGTATTTACTGGGAGAAGGAAAGCATTTTGGTTTCTTTTTCCTCCTAGCTCACAGCAGTGGTTGTCATAGCATGTCCTATGGCTTGGGCATGCCCATTGGATTGCCCAGCTTCCCCAGTCAGATTATGCTGCATTTGGTCTTGCATTTGTGCTCCTTAAATTTTCTTTTGCACTGCCGCTATCAGTGAATCATTTGCCAGTGACTCCAGAATCCAGTGCATTACTGACATTTACACTACATTCACATTTATGAATGTGAAATGTAGAAAATTCCAGAAATCCTGTTATTGACTATTCGGTCCTATGGAAATTGTGCAGAGATTGGCGTTCTCCATATAAAATTAGTGTCCTCTCTAGGACATAGCATAGCAAAAGGCAAAGATGAAGATATAAAAGGATTTTAGATTTCCAGTGTTGGTTTGAGAATTCTTGCTGTCGAGTAAGCATAGGCTTGGACTATGGATTTGAACCAAGAGAAACAGATTAGTGAACAATTCACCTTATTTACTGAGGCCAGGGAAATCTTCATCAGATTTTGGGGCACTCATGTCTAACTGAGTATGTGTTTAAAACACACCTGAAGGATTCAAAAATCTTAGCATGGTGTAGGACTGATATGTGACACACTGATTTTGTTTTTGCCCAGTGTTTTCAGTGATTGACTGGTTAACTGGTGTGCCTTCCAAAAAGGGTCTACCTAAGCAGGAAGATTAGAAATATTAATAAATAAGTACTGATTTGACCTGCTCTTTCACTTTCACTTTCACTTAGCCTTTCTTTCTGTAAATCAGCCAGGAGAGATTTCCATTTTCCACTCCTTCTCCTGCCTCACAAACAGAAGATCTGTCTGCTGGCTAGTTAACTAACTCGTACAAGTGAAAAACCACCTGTATACTATGTTTGAGATATACAGTGCCGATCCATCTGCAGAATGCATCAGATGCCAGTTCGTAGATTTAGGGCAGCTCCTGGGAACAGGCTAAGGGATAGATTACAATGGAAAAAGGATTTACAGAAGCATTAAGAAGTATTTTCCCTTTTCAGTCATCTTCCCTTATCTCTTCACCTACCTCTTGTTATTCTTTGTCTTTCATGCTATAGTAGTGACGTTGTCTAACAATGATAACTGATGTGAGGGCTGGAAAAAAAGGTAGAACTACTGGCATCTTCTCTCAGTTTTGAAATTTAAACTTATGAAATCTTTTCCCTTATTAAAACCAAAAGACTGTCACTTAGTACAGAAAAGAAAAGGAAAAAGATTTTTTTTTTTTTTTTGCTTAGGCAGTATTAAACTCATCAGATTAGAATTTAAATACAGCAAATTAAATATAAATTTTTGAAGCCATTTTGAAACTGATGGAGCTTGACACAGTGTTCAGCAACTTACATGTGCCTTTCACAGGATTGGGCCCTGAGAGAAAATTGTTGAAAGACATCTCCAAATGTGGATTTCTCCATAACAAAGTGTCTGATCTTTTATAGCATCGTTGCACTGGGAATTAGGCTTGTCTTTGGGAATTTATAAAGCTTTTAGTAGAAGAGCATGATTTATGTCTTAGAATTTAACTATTCTCTGTAATAAATAGAAATGTGCCACAAGTATTTACTTGGTTGCGCCATGGGAAAATTTTGAACATATTGTTCACAGCTTCAGAATGCTATAAAAGAAGACATGTAATTTGCAGACTGGACTATCCTTTGTGATTTCTAACCAATAGATTTGATTAATATCTTTCAAAAGAGACACCAGCCAAAATGTTTACATCTCATTAGGCAAAGAAGAAGGGTGCACACACAGTTTTGATTATGAGCTCGGATGGTTCATTTCTCTGGGCTTCACATCCCTACTGCTTAAAGCAGACTGTAACTTTAAGATGTTATCTCTTGCCTGCGCAAATAAACAGCCAGTTATGCTTTTTATGGTAGGTAGTTCTCAAACCAACAGGGGATTAGAACATATTATCTGGAGTTTGTGGTTCCCTGCTGAACTATCACGGGCTCCATGGATTCCTGTCCTGAATATTTCACAGAGCAAACACCTCTTATCTGGGGTGATATTCTCACACTGGCCTCTTGGCCATGGACTTCAAAAGCTGATCCCAGGGAGGGCTAGAGAGGCAATAACCCTTAATATAACAGTCTCTCCTGATAGGGACAGAGAAGGTAAAGGTAAGGCATCTCAGAAGTTTGCTCTTGTGTGTTTAGCCCCATGGGGTGATAAGGGGCCATCTGGTTTTTTTGGTCCGCAAACTCATCTTTTTCACACTATCCCAGTATCAAGTACGCTTTAGGTCTGACTGGTATCAGCACCAGCAATTCTTCACTGATCTGAAGACATTTTCTTGGTATTTTTAGTTTTGATCCCAGGCAATTATCTTACCTGCTGTTGTGTAGTTTGTTTTTTTGCCCAAGTAAACATAGAAAATAAAATCTTAACAATTAAGTTCAAGATACTATTGGCTCAAAGAAAAGAAATTATTAAAATAGGACTTCTAACAGGTATGTTACTTATTTGTGGTTAAAGGGAAACGAGTGCTTAACAATGTGATTTAACTTAAAACATCGATTCATGGCAGTAGCTTCAAAAAGTCACATATTATGCAGCACCATACAGGATGCTTGCACCTTAATTGATTGTTCAAATAGAATATCAGTATTACCAGTTCTAGAATTTAAAAACTGCTTCTTAGACCTCAAAAATATTGTAAAAGTTATTAAAATATACCCAGATTCCCAGATTTCTTTTTGTTGTGGAGGTCCCAGAACACAATTCTTTCCTATTTTAAACTTTTCCCTGTGGCCATTTGTTTATCAGCGGAGCAGTGGGATTCTATTGCAATCTCCTGATTATAATAGCTTTAATGCAAACACTAGTACCATGCAACCTGCAATAAAATGGTGCAAGTTGCCAACACTGGCACATTTGAAAAGAAGAAAAAACACCCTACTCTTTTCCAGCATTTTAATCACCTTTGTTTGTTGTTTTAGGGGGTGGTAGTGGTGGAGTTTTTTAAAGTAAATTGTTCTTGCTTATACCAACTAATTGCCATAAAATTGCTTGAAATGCAAGAATGTACTTCCTAATCCCACAAGCTTTTACTCACTTTGAGCAGTCCTGTTGAGACCACACCACCAACCTGATTTATATTTACTAATATAAGTAATGTTTACAGGGACAGACCTTGCATTGTGAGTCTTAATGTAGTACAAAATCATATGCTAAAAACTCTTCAAAAGCATATTCACATGAGAAAGCTGTTATTTAAATACTTCCTGAAGTTTTATAGAAGTAACTTGGAAAGAAAAGGGAGTAGATTTGCTGTAAAATAAATCCATTTGAAATGTTTTTAGTGGTAATTTATTTACTTTGGATTCCTTCATTACTTGCCATCATTGATTGTGATTCATATACATTAAAATGGAGCAAGGGTCAGATCTTGGAAGATCTTTCTCTTTGGAAGGAAAAACTGAAAATAAGTGGATATCCAGGACAACAAAATACTGTTAGTTAATAAAAATTCAGTTACTTCCTGGTTTCTGTTTATGGTAAATGTTAGCATGAATTAAATATTTGTTTCCTTTTATCCATATTCTTACCCATTTCCCATAAATTCCTTTTTATAAAAATGACTGGTTCTCTAACTACATGGTGATCTGAAACTTTTCAGTATACGGCATTGTATCCATGTAGGTGCAGTTTGCTGTTAAGGGCTGGTTTCTAAATCTGCTTTTTGCTTACTTAATATAAAATGACAATTTAAAAATTAACATATTTTTCACAAATATGTTTTATTTTGAAAATTTTCATATTATTGTCTTTTTAAAATTAAAGAGAAAAGTCATTATTTTTTTCTGTTAAAAATGTGTAATTTCTACAAAAGCAATGGAAAAGATGAACAAGAATATCTTTATTTTTTTATGTAGAAATAAGGTATTGACTAGTAACAAATAAAATCCAATGGTTATTACTTGTAGCTATTTTATTTCTATTAAAGAAACTAGTATCTGTAGTCTGAGATATAACTATTGCAAAAAAATCCTTAATTTTCAGCTGAAAGTTATAGTTCCTTTCAAGTACAGGACTCATCTTTTATGATTCCTATATTGGAGGAACAGCTTTGCAGCAAACTAAAAAATATGACTGCTCTACGTACTAAAAAATTTACCAGGAATTTCAAAAAATTGTATGCAATTAGCTTTAAGATAGTTGCATATTTATGTTCAATGTTTTAAAGCATCTTACCACACAAGTAAAAGTGAAACTTATTATTGTTGAAACTTCAGAAGCCAACATAAACAGGTTAAGAGTAATTTTTCATTCACGCAAACATTTTAGTAATGTTTCTTCTTAAACCTTTATCAAGCCCTGGGAAAACCAGTAAGGAAAATCTATTGATCAAGTGATAAGATGGTATTTCAAAACATGCAATTTAATTAACAAATATGCTACATCAAAGGAGTTATCAAAAAATTTGTGATGTTTATATGACCTTGTGGACAAAACTTTATTTTCCTGCTGGTGTCAACTGCATCGACTTTAGCTTTGTAGAATATACATGAAGACAGTGCATACATTCTGAACCATGTAATTTTTTTCTTTTAACCCTTTTTGGGTGTGTACATTCCCACACACAGTGCACACCTCTCAGAATTTCCCAGATGCCTTTCGAGGAAAAACAGCAAGGTCACAAAAGTTGAACAGAATTGCTAAGCAAAAATCTTTAAGGGGTATGGAAAAAAGTAGTAGATCTGAAATGTTTGCATTCACCAGGGGATTCAGTCCTTCCACTTCATTGAGAATCACTAGGGTTTTTTTTCCAAATCACATTACAAATTTGAAAATTATCTGAACTGGCACTGCTTTTTATAATGTTTTATGTTACTGATAGGGAATAAAGAAGATTACTTTAAAAAGTACTTAAGGGGGTCTTAAGTACTTAAGTACTTAAGGGGGTCTGTGCAGTTCGAGTAGCTTGAGTGAAACAAAACACCAAGCAAAACACCAAACAGGATGTCCTTGTCCCCTTTGAACTTGAGGCATCACATGGACATGAAGCTACTGGATTCTCTGATTAGTTATGTGCTGCTGGACTCCCAGAGGCACTAAATGAATATAAGTTTTATGTAGTGCTTTTGAAAAGAATGGGAAATTAAATCAGCCTGATTTAGTACTTGATCACAGGTGTAATAAAGTTGGCAAATGGAGAGAAAATGAAGAGAAGAGAGAAGAGAGAGGAGAGGAGAGGAGAGGAGAGGAGAGGAGAGGAGAGGAGAGGAGAGGAGAGGAGAGGAGAGGAGAGGAGAGGAGAGGAGAGGAGAGGAGAGGAGAGGAGAGGAGAGGAAAGGAGAGGAGAGAATGGGAGAAAAAGGAAGAAGAAAGAATGGGAAAAGAGAAAAAAAAGGAAAGGAAAGAGAAAAGGAAAGAGAAAAGAAAAAAAAGAAAAGAAAAAAGAAAAGAAAAGAAAAGAAAAGAAAAGAAAAGAAAAGAAAAGAAAAGAAAAGAAAAGAAAAGAAAAAGAATGTGAAATGAGAATCAGAGTCATAGAATCATAGAATCATAGAATCATAGAATAGTTAGGGTTGGAAAAGACCTTAAGATCATCTAGTTCCAACTGCCCTGCCATAGGCAGGGGCGCCTCACACTACACCATATTACTCAAGACTCCATCCAACCTGGCCTTGAACACCACCAGGCATGGAGCATTCACAACTTCTTTGGGCAACCTGTTCCAGTGCCTCACTGCCCTCACAGTAAAGAACTTCTTCCTTATATCTAACCTGAACTTCCCCTGTTTTAGTTTGAACCCATTACCCCTTGTCCTATCACTACAGTCCCTAATGAAGAGTTCCTCTCTGGCATCCTTCTAGGCCCCCTTCAGATACTGGAAGGCTGCTATGAGGTCTCCACGCAGCCTTCTCTTCTCCAGGCTGAACAGCCCCAACTCTCTCAGCCTGTCTTCATACAGGAGGTGCTCCAGCCCCCTTATCATCCTCGTGGCCCTCCTCTGGACTTGCTTCAACAGCTCCATGTCCTTCTTATGTTGAGAACACCAGAACTGTACACAGTACTCCAAGTGGGGTCTCACGAGAGCAGAGTAGAGGGGCAGGATCACCTCCTTCGACCTGCTGGTCATACTCCTTTTGATGCAGCCTAGAATATGCTTGGCTTTCAGGGCTGTGAGTGCACGCTGAAGCTGGCTCACATTCAGTTTCTCATCAACCAACAACCCCAAGTCCTTCTCCTTAGGCTGCTCTGAACCACTTCTCCGTCCAACCTGTAGCTGTGCGTGGGATTGCCCTGACCCAGGTGCAGGACCTTGCACTTGTCTTGGTTGAACTTCATGAGGTTGGCATCAGCCCACCTCTCAAGCATGTCAAGGTCCCTCTGGATGGCATCCCTTCCCTCCAGCATATCGACTGTACCACATAAGAAGAATGTCTTCCATTCAGACCAAATAAGAATTTTCGTATTGCAATCTGCATTTCATGGTTAGAAAAGAAAGGAAAATGAGGAAAGATGTTGCTAATATACATTCTTTGCACAAAATTTTCAAAAAAGACTTATAGATCATTGGTCTATTATGTGTCATTACATTCAAAAAAAATTTTGCATTGACTTTAATGGAACTGGCCATCTTATAATTTAACAAGGGTACTTGTAGTGTAACCACTTCACTCATCCAGCCAACCTCTAGCATAGCGTACACTGACCAACTTGTCACACCTAAACCCAGTATTTCTAAGAGAGAAAATGGAAAATATCTTCTATTCCAAGGTAGGACATCATAGACTTCAAGCAGAAACTGAGAGGATATATTTAACTGACTAAATAGTCAGCACTGCTCTAGATATATTTACTCTGAAAAACAATAGCAGTCTTTTGGCTTTGGCTGGCTATTGACAATTAGAGCATCATAAACCAGATGTCAAACATTATGTCTTGAATAACCTGCTTTTTTCTTAAAAATCTGCCCATCTGTGTTGTCATCTGGACTCCCTAATTTAGTGCATTGGACAACACTGTCCTTGCTCAATACCTGTTTTTATTTTTTATTTTATTAAAAGTCTAGTGAAGGACAGTGCACCTGGGAAATATATTGGTTTGCTTGGGATGTTTCCTTAGCTTTTAAGACAACTAATGCACAGTTAGTATACTCTGCTTCAGAGGAGCATCAAAAATAAACATACAATCAAAAAAGTTGAGAGAAAAGGTGTCTCACTACTACAGGAATATTCCCTAGTCTATTTTATTATCATTATATCCCTATGTTACTGAACTGTGCCTTCTGTGTTAGTTTCAGATCAATGACTCGTGCCACATACTGGCTTTAGGAGATTGATCTGTGCAGACTTCATTACTGGAGAATGTCCCGAGACATTAAATTTTCATTTGCTTCAATGTATCTCTCTAAAGTAAGCAATCGTTCCTTTCTTTCAAATGTATCCTTTTTGAAGTGATATAGGTATGTGGCACTGCTTAGATATATGCCAACTGCTATTCCAAAAGAATGGGCTTGAGAGTTGCAAATTAATTCATGGCAGAAGAGGACATTTTTCTGTATTTCAGCCAGGGAAATCCCAGGTATGAGGATGGTGAGGCTGGACATCCAGGCTGGAACCATTCTTTTGACTGGGTAGCTTAACTTTGAAACCAGCAGGACAAATAACCAAATTCTTTTTTTTCCTGGGATATCTAAAAGCTACCCTGGTAAATGTATACCACTTACTAAGTTTTTGTCATGTTATTAGCAGAGAAGTGCCAGTATATTCAAGGGAAAAGAGCAGTGAAATAAAAATGCATTAGGGAAGATTGAGCTAAATACTGAGTGGAGCTTAAAAGCACAGATGATGTGTGTCTTAGCCAAAGAAAGCGAGACCCAAAGTGAGTTGATGGGATAACAAATATTTTGAATCAGAAGAAGTGTAGTCTGAGGAATTATTACTGGGAGTAATGGAACAAATTTGGCATACAGATCTTCAGTCTGCATATAATTATTTTCCAAGTTTATGAATCTGGAAATATTCTACAAGATATTCATAGATGAATAGGCTTTAAAGCTAAAAGGATTATTGTTATGACATGGTAATATAACCTCTTCGGTGTTACAAGTAGAACAACCATAAGTTCTACATAATTTCTATGATTTCTGTATAAAAAAAAAACCCTGTTAGCTTGAGATTTGAAAGTTTATTACAAAAATATTAGCATTATTATATAGAAAATATTTTAATTATTTCACAGTAACTATATAATTGATATGCTAATATTGTGTGATTATGTTAGTATATAACTTGCTTATATAAAAAAATTATTTGAAAGCAAAGCTCTGTAACCTACAAATCTCTAGCAAGAGAAATTTTTCAGATATTAATAAAGACATAGTTTATTTAGTCTAAATATATTCATCTCTAATTTCATACTTACCTGAGAAACTTCTCACTGAGCATACTGTGTTCACAATGCCAAAGCATGACCTTGGTAGATGAAAATAAATTTTACCTGCCTGAATGTAAACAGTTTTTCAGAGCCCTAAACGAGCTTCCCCTCTCCAAGTTTGGCTTTCTGAACATTACACATCTTAATAAGTCCAGATTTTAAGACAATCAATATAGAAAGGTGTTTAATTACAAAGAGACTTTCATCCTTTCTGAAAATTGGTGCAACAGATCTCCCCAGAGTAGTAACTAGCCTGAAGGAGTAACAGAGGCAAGACAGCTAGCCTCCTTGGTTAAAGGTAGGGGAGACAAATCCTAATAAATGTTAAAATCAAAGCAGTGTTTGCTTCAAGATGTAGAAAGGTCATAGGTTAAATATTAAATCAAATTAAATCATAAGCAAGTTTTCTGTTAACATCCCAAGTTGCTAAAGTTGATAGTTAAATTCCCTAAAAAGAAAATAATCTTCATAACCTTCTATGTTCAGTCAAAATTTTACCCAAGTTCTTCATACAGATTTTAAGAGAGGTATTGTGGTATGTTCAGAGGTGTCATAAGCTTACCATTACGCTTCACTGGAAAAAACTATTTTGACATAAATCCAGGTGTTGATGTTGGTGATAGGAGATTCTATTGGTTCTGCTATTTTGTACTACCCCATGAATGAGCTGGAATACAAAAAAACTTTCTTCTCCATTATTGTTAAGAGTAAGCAGTATTTCAGAAGGGGTGCAGAGATGAAGCATATGGGTATGGTGAGATGGTGAAGGTAAGGGAAGAGATACAGCGAGTAAAGAGGTCCCCAGTAAACCCAATACGCAGCTGTTAACCTTCCTGCAGTGCCTCAAAGTCCAGCTCCCTTGTCAGCCCCTGCTTCTCCAACTCCCTCAGCTATCATAAATGCCCTGCACATATCCTTCAACACATATGCACTGGTACTGTACACATATATATTTGGGCTGACAATTAAGAATTATGAGGTTTTTTTAATGTTCTGCTTCAAACATCTGGACGCTTTCAGGATTTGGTCTGTCTAGAAATTACTTTCAATATGTTTTGAAGGTAGACTGAAATTAAAACTGATCTTATAGCAGCACATGGTATTGGTACCTTTAGATAACATACTATGGACTATAGTTTTCCAGGGAATGGAAGATCCTAAGGAGAATTAAGACTATAAAGCCAGTTGTGGTGTTTGTTGTTGTTTCAACAATTTAGTCCCTGAGCTGAAAGGAAGAGAGAATAACAGGAACAAGCTGGCCACAGAACAAATAAATATGGCATTGGCTCATATTCATTACAACACATTGGACAAAAATGAACAACGGCAACTATCAGCTTTCATGTACTTCCTTGGAAAATGCCAGTGTTGTGTAACTTGACCAAAAGGACCACGTATACCACTGCACATACACAACCCAGAAGGGAAGTCCAGCCAGCACTAGCAATAAAAAGCCTTTTCATACGGAAATGTGGTTTACGTGGAATATTTATTTCTTTCATCCAAAAAGTATCAGTTTAGCATATCACTGTGTATTTTCTACTCTTTCAGTTTTCAGAAGAATTCCAAGAAACTCATTTTGCTACTGAATAGGAATGATATTAGAAAGCACTATTCAGAGACTTGGGGGGATAGGAAGGAGAAAATAAAGGTCAACACAGAAGAAAAAGCTTAGATGAATAAAGGTATGTCAGAGAAAAGCTTCCCATGAAAGATTATGGAGAAAAAAACTTTTTTTAAAACAAACATAAGAAACAATATATAAATCAAGAGCACAAAAGCCTTGTTTTATGATTTTTTTGGTTTATTTTCTTTAAATTTCTTGTATCCCCTTTTTTTTTTTTTCCCCATTGTTAAAAAATAGCCAAAACTTCAAAGGCAAGCTGCATGTGTTCTAAATCAGGACTTCAGTGCTGATGTATGACAGCACAAAAATTAAAACTAAATAAATGTGCTGTCTAAACTCCCATATTTCTAAAAAAAATTGCTTTAAAGGCTTTAAAAAATTAGAATTATTGCTTGATCTTACCTTACCAACCATAATGTTTTCACCAGAGTAGATGACAAAATATTACATTAAAAAGCAAGAAAAAAGAGTGTTGTCTGAATATATCTGAACACCTGTACTTGGCTGTCTTGCAGTTTTGTCAGACAGGCAAGGGGGAAAATGAAACTTTGCAGTGATTTGTCTGATAGTGGATATGGACTGCATAAATTCTCAACTTATCCACTGTTTTCTGTAAGGCTTCTTGACAGTCAGGGTAAATCGATGAAAGCAAGGCAATATGCCTATGAAGGCAAGAATAACATTCCTGGTTTATCACATAAAAATGGTTGAAGAATAGAAAGATTCTCATGAAAAATTGTTTGTGCAGGTTTTCTATTTTCTTTTCAAAATATGAACTTTGTAACAGGTCAAGTTATTGTTCCATTTTATTTTACTGTCTTTGGACATGATCTTGCTGTTTTCTTTCCTTAAGTGAAATGGCACGTCTGCCTTTAATGGTGTCTGGCCACAGCACACCAGTTAAATCTGCTTGCAAAAAAAATTTTGGGGCTGGGGCCTCTTGTGGCATCCCTTTTGCTCTGGCCTTTACTTTTACAATGGCCATTTACTGTTCTTCTACTAAGTCATCTTGATTTGTATTGACTCATTTGTTCTATCAGGCTGCAAAAGGAGCAAGTGGCCCAGGCAAATATTAATTCAAATCTGATCTTCTTTGTAAACTTCTCTTTGACTTTTAAAACTCAGTCATCCCATCCTTGCCTGTGTTTCTTTTTCATTTCCTATTAAGAAATAGTGACAGGCTCTAATTATGTTCTCATCTAAGTCTGAGGAGTGGTATTTCTTTGCAAAAATTCCTGGATATTTGTGTGATCAAGAGAACTGATTATTTACTAGTTATCACTTTCTCTTAATTAATCCCTATTCTGTTGTATACAAAGTTTTGATTACACATTAAGAGAGTAGATACTGTACGATATAATTTTATGAGCACTAATAAGAAATGGATAATTAAGATTAGGAAGTCAAAGTAAGCAGTGTGCCCGGAGCCACTAAGCTAAACATAACATTTGGCAAATGCTAACAGGTATCTTCACAAACAACTTTACGAATGTAACATTTGGCAAATACTAACTTATATTTACAAACAGTATTGAACATGAAGCAGGGCTACGTGATCTGAATTATTTATTTGTAACTAATACTTCAATCAGTTCTAATAGTGTACAAAAGATTGGCCAAGCTTTCATGTAATACAAGGACAGGGATAACCTCCTAGTGAGTTTGAGATATTCTGGGCTTCTCCAACTTTAACCACCCAGCCTTGGGGCCTGAATTAAAAGCCCAGACCCTTTAGATGGCCAGGAAAGCCTCCAGAGGCTGACTCAGGAGTACCAGAGACCTCCAGAAAGTGACTAACAAAAAAGCCTGTCAGCCTAAGAGAGATTTGAAGAAACTCTCAAGGGTAATTTGAGATTTTTTGATATTTACTAAGTGCTAAAGTTGCCTCTCCCACATATGGACTTCAGAGTTTGCCAAGATTCATCTTGGAGCCAGTTACTTTGAGATTTTTAATACACACTACTGATATAGATAACACATTTTCATTTTTCGTAAGTTTTCTAATAAAGTCTTTACAATGTTTAACCAAGGAAAGGGTTTGTCATTGTTTCCATAGATGTCACCTAGAACACATGTATGGAAGTGATATGTGGGCTTTACATATTGAACTTTTTAAATGTGGCCTGAAATTTTGTTTATAGAAAAAAGAAATATATAGTCTTTAAAATGCTAGATAGTTAGAGTAGGAGCAAATAGTAGTTACATTTATGTTGCCTATGTTTTCTCTTCTGCTTTTTTCTATGAGAATTCCTCAGAATTTTTTATTTGTTGCAGTCCTTTGAAGGCTGACAAGGGAATACTCTCAGGTTGGCAAAGTGTCATTACCTTTTTCTGTTATATTCTCTGCTGTCCAATGAACTGCTAAAACTTGTTTCTTTTCCTCTCATTTCATTCGTAATTAAGATATTAGCAGCATATGAAAATAAATAAATGAAAAATTTGAATCTGGATTCGCTGAAAGTAGCATCAACAGAGACTCTTGCCAGAACAAGTTTTCCAGTTTGGCGCAGACTTTCATCCATCTGTAGGATGAATGAGTTGCTCACTTTAGTCTCAGTTGAAATTGTTTACACACTCTTTTCCTTGAAACAGTAAATCTAGAAATTGCATATAAAAACTGTGCACAACGGAACATTATTTGGGTTGCAAGGTCAATTGCTCTGAAGTTAGGGCAAGTGAGATTTATGATTGCTTGCACAATGGATCCCTTTTGCATATGCTTTAAGATAGAGTTGTTAATTAAATGAGCATCTACTATTCTGGACCTTTGTTTTTCTCAGTATAGAGACAACCAGGTTCAGATTGTAAGTATAAGCCAGCAATAAATGCTAGTTTCAAAGTTCCTGCAAAAACCTGAAAAATAGAGGAAACACTTGTTCGTCTACCTTCTGTATATAATTTTTTCCTGTTATCTTCTTTTCTATAATGAAAAGCAAACTTAAACAGCATGAGCTCTGTTCTTAAAAGTTTTTGGTAGAAAAATGGCACGGTGGAGCCCTAGATTTCTTGTTTCTTGAATCTTAATTTCAGATGAAACAAAAATGGTTTTTATTTTTCTAATTGTCCAATTTGAAACATCAACCAGCAGGTCTCTTATGTATTTCAATTGGCCATGAAAAACCACAACCAGAAATTCAGGCAGCGCTCTGATCCAAACATTAAATTGCATGCATTATATAGTAGTCCCATAGAACAGACAATAGTCACGTTGAAACAAATTTCTCTTGAGCATTTCCAGACACAGCGAGGATGTGGGAAGACCCGGTACAGCATGTATAAGAAGTAAAAGTATCCTAGTCTGAAGGGGTCACAAGTACTATTCCTGCCTGTTCTTGGACATTTGAGACAGGATAGGATGAAGAAGAAACCTATTTCGTTACAACTCCCTCTGCCTGCTCACTCACACCTGTAACAGCCCTGCCAGTTGCACATATTGGATTTCACACTTCTTGAAAAGGCATCATCCACATCTTACTCTGATTTATATAGATTTTAACACTAACGATATGTATTTTACTAACAACTACCACCACCAAAAATCATCTTCAGTTTGAAAGTCACTTTTTTCTTTATCTACCTGCAAGCACTAGTCCTCAGACATGTTTTCTACTCAGATCTGAGAACTCAAGTCCTTGCAGGTATTATAATAAATATATGTATATGGAAAGCTAGTTTGAGTTTATTTGTGAAGACCCATTAGAATAAGGCATGGTCTGGTAGGATATGTAAGTAGCTAAAGGGTTAGAAGGAGCAACTGCTGTTAGCTCCTTGAGTTCAGATGAGTTTAGGAAGCTTTTGTGCATCCACTGTAAAATCTTTGTTCCAGTTGATAAAATGTGGATTTCCAAATGCGTGTTTGAATTTTAATGTGGATTTCATTCACAATTTCAAAACAGATTTTACTGTGGTTAAAAAAAGAGAAATGTTTGCACTTAGTTAGCTAAATTTTGCTTACAGTTCCAGAGGTATAAATACATTACACCCATGGGATTACTTCAGATTTTGTCTCTATGGCAGTATGGTAGTATGAATAAATGGCAAGTAATGTGATTGCTGTCAGGGAAACCAGCTTATTGTCAAGTACCTGCTTATTTAAATGCCTTATTTGCTTTGAGTGTTACCACTAACATTTTTGCTTATACATACAAATCTGTCACCTGAAGCACACTGTATTTTCAATTCAATGCCAGCTGTCTATGTTTAGACCTTGTTTGAGTTAGTAACCAGTCACTGAGAAATCCAGAGTTCACAGTAGACAAAATCTGAACCATTTTCATGTCAGTGTAGCTGTGGGACTGCCTCATCTTTCTCTATATATAAAGGATGCAAAAGCATATCCCTGACAAAGAATTCAGAAATGCTCTGCATCCCTTTGCAGTAATATGATCGTAAGGCTTCTCTGTTGTATTTATTTTCTGACCATTCCTGGTGGTTTTAAGAAAATCTAACTCCTTGACAATGCTTAGTTTCATATTCATTTTCGTTCTTTCTCATCCATTCAGTCATCCAGTAATTTTGCTTACATGCCTTCATTGTCTATAGTCACAAATGTGTGTGTTTGTCATCTTATTTAATAACAGTCTCTTTTATTAACCCAATGTACTTTTATCCTTTTCCCAATTCTCTCATGTCTCATTTTTTGTTTTCTTTCATCTTTCTCTCATGTGTAATTAATATTAATTCATTACCTCTAACATAGTAGCTTGCTGTAAAATTTAGGTAAAAGCAGTGGGAAGATGCTAGAATTTTGGTGAATGACCATTTATGAAATGAAATCAGTGCTTTGGACAAAACTAAGAATGACTAAACAGTGCATCCTTCCTGCTGGAGTGACCATTGCATTCTCTGATGAGTGGAGCTGTTCTGATTTTGACATATTTCCTCATTCTGCTCTATTTATCTGTAATAAGACCATCAAACACCTCTGTTGTCAAGTGTTTCTAAGAGGCTTTGCTGTGAAGTTCAGATAATTTCTGCCCAAGATTTCAGCTGCTGCAGCTCTTCAGCTTTGTCAGAAGGAAGAATAAATGCAATCCTGATGTTACAGTTTGGTATATGTTGTTTGCTAAGTTTCTGGAACCGCTAGGGAGCTTTGAGCTCTGGCTGCAGGTTATTTTACTTCTAGCTGTTAAAACTCTAGAGGGAGAAACAGTAGCTATTCTGGTAGTAGATTTTCAGTGTCTCCATTTCAAAAAGCCAATGTACTGTTTTCCCTTGAAGAGAAAAATTACTGATGTTGCTCAAGAAACAGCATCTTAACACAATGAATGATTTTTGCCCTGTTACGAACTTCCCACTTTAAGAAGAATGACTAAGATGACTGTGGTAATGCAGCTGCAACAACATCTGGAGTCCTCAAATTACCTTGACACTAGTTAGCCGGATTTAGGTCTGAGTGTAGCACAGAAATGTCATTGTTTGTCTTGATATTTATATTGTTCAATGAAGATTACCAATTATTTTAGGTCTGCCAGCACCTTTTAATACTGCTGTCATACTATAGTAACAGCAGAGATAGTGCTCATTTTCTTGCTTATGGATCCTGTAGAATTGGGTCACTCCCGAGCGACTCTGCTCCTCATCCAGAAAATCCAGAAGGTAGTACTCCATGACTGCTCAGCCACCTGAAGGCATTTTTCAACCAGGCCTTGTGATCATTGGTTCAAGTTTCTCTAAGAAAAGGTAGAAAACTGCTAGTTGAAGAATTCCATTAGAGTTTCTTGAGCACTAGTTCTCAAGCAGTAATTAGTGTGTCACCACTTGGCTGCAGAAGCTCACAGAAGGGCTCTTTCTGAGAACCGTATGTCAGAGGACTGGAAAGACAGGGGTGGAATATTTGATATTCTAAGAAAACATTTTATTCTCTATGTGTTTCTGGGTGGAAGAATTTCTGGGGAAACAGAGGCAACTCCTTTTCCAATTATCTCCTTCTAGATCACAAGTTGCATTGTACATGAAGCCCTCTCATTCACCCAGCAGCCAAACCTGGCCCTAATGTCTACAAAATTAATAAATAATATATGGAACACTTTTAGTCTTATTCTTCAAAAATTTTACATATCTGTGATGAGGGTGAGTCATATATTTAATTCTGAGGAACAGTCTTCTACGTATTTCCACTTCCTGTGCAAAACAAGAGGTGGAAATAGAACAAAGTGATGTCAGTCCTGCCTTCACCTGAGGCCCATGCAATTCCTTGCCACCTTTTCTTGTTCTCCCAGCAGGTTAAAACCGGGAGAACAAGATGCAAACTCTGCTGTGAATAACATGAGTAACTAGGTTCTGACATAACTCTTCTCTTTGGGAAGAAGGCTGGATAGAGCCACCTATGTCATTCAAATGGCAGCTACAGTTTCTTTTACACTGTGGGGTTTTATCCACCATTTCAAGGCATCTGTGTGTCCTTTTAATAGCATGAAAAGGGACAAAGGAGTTGTTGTATGGATTGAAATCACATCCTTAATTCCTACAAGTTTTTGTAATAGAACAGCATAATAGAAAGTTGCTCAATGTATTTTACTTGGAAATTGCAATTAATCAGAAGACTGTAAGGAGTAAGACCCCAAACCTAGTTTCAATACCATTTCCTTTAGTGAGTTTTACACATTACCTTTTCAATAAGTGGTGACAGGCAGTGCATTTCTGGGCAATTATAGCATATGTCAGGTGGGGTTAATGGGCACAAGGCCAGAGAAAAAGTGAGTAACTACTTGAGATGTACAGTAATCCCTTAGAAATGCACTGCCTATTCCCTCCTGATGTTATAAAATTACGCTTGTTAAACAATGTGATCCAAATCCTGAGGGGCACTAGACCTCTGATATTAATACTGAGTTCACCAGGAGACTTAATGCCAAATTGGTCAGGAAATAGAGTATTTACCTCAAGTCTATCCACCTACAAGGACCCATCCCTGATATGCTTATTGTATCTATGTTCCTAGTCTTGGAATGAGGAATGATCCACATCTGGAGGCCAGGTCTTTAGATAATGATATATGCTGATTAACACTGGCTAAGGAACTAGCCCTTAATTTAGTGTGGTATGTTGATGTGGCAGGGTCAATAAATGACTGCAAATAAAGTGAGAGCCTTAATTCATAGACCCTGAGAAACTGTATATGTTGGAAAGATCACTTAGTCCATGCTGCTTTTCTTGGCAGAATTTTGTAGACCATCTTCAGAAAATGGCAGTCAGTTCTCAGCTTCTGAGTGATGAGCTTTAAATCAGATCCTTTGTGTTAGTCTCTTGGGTCAATTCAAAATTAACTGACTTGGCTTTTCATCAGTTAAAAGAAGAAATAAGCCTAGATCTTCCCATCAGATTGTTTTCAGCCATAACTCAGTGCCCACATTTTAGTTATACTCATTTACAACAGCAGAAATTTGCCCCCCATTTAAAAAATGTGTCAAGTTGATTTTATAGGCAGTAGCATTATAATAAACTTCTCTAAACTTAATCAAGCTTACTGGTTTATTTGGATAGTCAATAGTAGTATCTGATTTTCATTCCAGCATGGATTAGAAACAAATTCCTCATACTTTGAATTATTTTTTTTGATCAGATGTCTTGTTTTCTAGCCAACCCCTTACTGAGTCTAGACTCAGATTTGGAGATATAATCATCTGTAATTTGTAACATCAGATGCATATATTGTGTATCCGTTTAAATCAGGCAACTTGATCAGATTTGAAAGAAGTTATTGTGATAACAGTACTGTCACTTGCACTATCAGCTTGGCAGATTTCACAATATGTGGGACAGATTTTCAGTAGATATTTAACAGCCTGATTAGACTATCCTCATAGAATTCATTCGGAGGAATTTTTAAGCATGGGGGTGGTGGGGAGAAAGAAAGAGAGAAAAGAAAGGCTGCAAAACCCCATAGAGAATGCCCTCACCACCCAGATGAAGCTTTTTTCAGAGAGATCTGAACCTGAGATTCTGAAATGTCACCTTGCTGTTTGCAGTTCTATATTTCCTTTCTTGGCTTCCACTTTCTGAAGCAGAACAGCTACATGTTCCTGGGGGGAAAAAAAAAAATAAGAATAAAAAATTAAGAACTCTGTGGGAAGGATAATCTTGCTTCCTGGCCAGTTTTACTTAGTAGAGGATTTACTAAATAGGAAGCAAAACAAAAGAGGGGGAGGATGACAGGACAGGGGAGAAATTATTACTTAGGACAGGTGTGAAGTAGAGATGGAGAGAATGTGAGGAAACTGAGAAGAAGCGAAGACATGGAGCAAATAGCTAATAAGAACAGTACAGCCAGTTTTGGGAATATCCAAAGGTTCCTATTTTGTCTCTGGCAGCTGAAAACTGTGGTTTAATATTTTCCTTCTGAATCCACATGACAGCACTATAACAGCTCTGAAAACATCATCAGTATTTTGTACATTACTGTGACCTTTCCTGGAGGATACAGAATCCCTGCTTCTTGATAATACAGAGCACAAAAGAAATCCCTTCCTATCTTTTCAGTATGAATTAGATGGGAGAAGAGTTTGGGAGACACATCTTCCTCCATGTGTTTTCTTTGAGGAAGATTTTGTCAGGTGGTCACTGCTGTTGTCGTGTGCTGGAGGTGTACAAGTTCCTCCTTCCCACAGTACTAAGCACATGCAATGGACTATATGACCCACTTGGATACATACATATCTAGAGCTGAAGATGCCCAGATGATCCTACTGAGCATTTTCAAGGTGACCTTTTCCTGTAGTGAGACAGGTTTGCATTATTTGGCTTTCAAAGAGGTAGCCTATGTATCCTTGAATATGTACTTAATAGAGATTTAATAAGTTATATTCAGTGTAGCAGCTAAAGAGCAGCTAATTATGAAAAACACATTACTGTAGAACTAACAGGCATGCAATAAAAACATCTATTACATAAATTGTTAATCCATAAAAAATGTGTTCCTGAGACCATTGGTATTTATTTAACATACAATTACTGTCTAATTTAATCTAAATTAAATGCCTGCTTGAGACATGTAATTTGAAGTGTTATTGAGCTTCCTTCTCTGGCATTAAAAGCAAGAAATCAGCAGCTAATGCCTGAAGGCCAGATCTCCACCATTTAAATTCAGGTACCTAAATGCTAACATTCATAATTTCAGCCATTTGGAAAATGTTTTTCATAAGAATGTATTTGGCATTAAAATCTCCTTTCCCCCTCACTCAAGGCCACATCCTGCCAACTGACTTAATCCAGATGAAGTTTTGATTGAATAAAAGGTTTTGAATTAAAACTTGCAAAGAAAATGTGCTCTCTTATCACAGAACACAAGCTTTGCAAAATGTTCTAGCTCCTGCCAGTGCTGGAAGGGTAAATTATCATTTGACTCCTGTATGGACATATTTATGTAGGACACGTAGCCTGGTGACTCAGGAAGTTATGTAAAAACTGACCCAGTTAATTTTAGATGCTATTGTTGGAAGAATATCAATGAAAATTAATCAAATAGTCACGAAGGAACCACAGGGAAGGAGTGTAGAACACTAGTGGGTAGACTTTTGGCAGCAATCATTGCAACAGTTTTAATAAGAGGAAAACACATTATCAAGTAAATTAGACAGTAATGACATGATTAAATGGTAAATAATAGTTAAATACATGCTTGGAGGTCCAGGACAGAGACTGTGGAGTTTTTGTTGTTTTGTGCGTATTCCTCTCCAGGCTGCTCTGAGTAGCCAGAGGAGCTCACCAGAACTCTGCCTGTAATTTAGGGTCAGATTGTAGCTTTTAAGACACTGAAGCTGAAAGAATTTTTGAGGCCCTGGTGCTAAGGCTGAGAAAGCTGAGGCTTTCTCTATAACTCCAAAGCTTTGCCAACCTTTCAATTGTTGACATGTCCTTGTTCCTTCACCAGCTGCCTCCCCTGAGCAAGGGCCAGTGCCACGGCTCTGCTCCGCCTGCTGTTGCCTAAAAAGTGACTGTGCAGGAGACATCTGCTCTCCTTATGCACAGTGGGGGAGATGGAAGGACTCTGTCTTCTGCTGAGGCAGGTTTTGTCCCCACTAGCTGGGTGTTTGCACATTTGCTGGTGAGCAAATTGAGTTGCATATATGACTGTTTAGGCAAACAGGGAGTGCTGCAGTGCTGCCTGGGAGCATGCCCCATCCATATGGTTCCTTTCCCCGTCTGCTGAGGAAAGGATGTGAAAAGAGTAACATTCACAAGTTGTCTTCATTCTCAAATGTTTCTTTCTCAAAATGGGAGGCTGTACACACAAACTCTGACTTGTTAACTTTACTTCATCTAGTGATAATACACAACACAGTTGTGTGTTGTGTGAGTCCATTGGAGGGGAACTGACCTGCTTAAGAGGTGTTTTTCCTGCTGTCTGCTTGCCACTTTCCTATTCAATTTGTCACAGTAAGGATACCGCAAAAACAAAAATAGAAAACTGAAATAACTCTGGATTCCCTTTTTACAGGGTTTAATATTATTTCTTGGTTGTCAGTAAATCCAGGTAGTGTATAGTTGCTCCAGTGGCTTTGGTCTAGTGAGGCAGAAGCTTCACCTATGTTATCCCTTGCTGCTTGGCAGAACTATAAGGAGTACATGGGGAGCTTGTCTGTCACAAAAAAAAAAAGGCAAACAGACATCTTGCTGGGACACTAAAAGCTGAAATAGTTATTATAATTATTATAATTCAAGTGATCAGCAAACTGTATCCTTCAATAACAGCCTGGCAGCTTGCTTATTAATTAATACAGTATCAATTTTCTCTCTTTTTGCTTCCCACAATAGAATATTTTCTTACATAAGGCTGCATATTGTGTCTCAACACTAATGAGGGGAAAGGGTATAATTAAAAAGCACGTTATGGTTTTGATTTAAAAGTTTATATTTTTACTTCAAAGGTCAGCAGATAACAGCTCATATACTGCATATTTCTCCAATGCATAACATGGTTTATAATGGTTTCAGTTTTAATCTAGTCTGTTTTGCTTAGATTTACAATTGTGCACCCACAGGTTTTTGTCAGGCAAATGTAAACCACTTTGTGAGTAGGATTTTCAGAACTACTTAGTAGTGTTTTAATGTTGCATCTTGCATAAATCAAAGGTTTATTATTGTTTTTGATAGGATCATAGCAAATGAATATTAAGAGCTTTTGCAAATTCTACCCTTGATGTCTAAATATTGGATCTATGAAGGGAACAGGTACTTTTAACATTTAAATTACAGAAAATATAAAAATAATAGGTGGCACAAAACCATGCTCATAATTTCCTGGCACACTGCATGAGCCCAATTTTAAAAAATGCTACTTCTCTGAAGCATAAATTCACTGAGCACTTTTATAAGATTTGAGAAATACCTCTGTTTCTCACTTACTGACTGAAATATTTGGATTTTTAAATACTGATTTTTTTTAATTATTATTATTAATATGTGACATTTTTACTTATGTTTATGGGCACAAATAATTGTGAATATTGCCAGGGCCATTTCAAACCCAGATTAATAGATGCCTGTCATTGAGTCAGGCATTCAGACTCTAAATGGCCTGAAGGCACCTGCAGCCTCTAAGAAGCAATGCCCATTTAAGGCTGGACTGAAAATCAAGCACTGATCTTCCAACTGAACATTTACTGTTTCTATAAAATGCCACTAATCTATAACTGTTATGCACCATTGCAAAAGCATGCAGTTTTAGATTACAGCAAATCCAAACAGAAAACATCTTTTAAGCCAGCATCATGGTTGGCACCTTTTTCAGCAGGAACAGTAGAAGGGCCAAGAACTGCTGCTGATTTCTAGAAATCCATGTGAGTTGAAAGATTCAAGATTAAAAATGCTTTTCTGACTCCTTTCTCACCTTAAAGTTGGCCAATGGGGTGTCAAATATGTGCTTGATCTCCTTATATCAGGGAAGATGACTGATTCTTTTCATGGTGCCTGTTACTATTTTCTTCTTGTTTTTCTTAATTATTTGGCATGCACTAGAGCCCATCTTAAAACCATTACTTGACTGGGATTCCTTTCTTTCCATTTTGTTACTTCTGCACTCCAGGGGATTTCCTTGAGGAAGCTAATATCTTTCCTAGGTTGCAGCAGTGACACAGGATCCAAGTTTCTTTGTTAAGAATTTCCATAACTCATTCGGTCACCGGCAATGTTGGTACTGTTGGCTCCCTTTCTAGGAAGTTACCTTTACTTTCTCATGGTAATCACACTGAAGTAAAGCCCCCATCTTGTTGATTTGGTTTGGCAACATTTTATCTTGTTACCATGATGTGTTTGGAAAGATTCTTTCTGTATGGCTCATTGCATCCTGACTCAGCCAGGGATGATTATTATAACTTTGATACTAGGAAAATTGTCAGGAAATTAGACAAACTAACATTTGTAACAATGTCTACAAGTTATATTATGCATAGTTGCCTAAAAGAAGAAAGAGGCATTGAGAGAGTTTATATTAATTGCCACTCATACCTCAGAAAATTGAGATGTGGCAGTAGCAATATTTGAGGTCTTGCAGTGGAATGTGCAGGGGAAACATGGTAGAGGGAAACATGGTAGAGCTTTCCCTTCGTCACAAAAGTTTGAGGTCTTGCAGTGGAATGTGCAGGGGAAACATGGTAGAGGGAAACATGGTAGAGCTTTCCCTTCGTGACAAAAGTCAACAAAGGAGAATGTTGACTTAAAAGTGCTGTTAGAATCCTCACAGACCCAAAGGGTGAGTTGTAAATGTGGGGAGTCTGTGCCTGTTCATTCTTCTTCATTTCCTTTAAATGCCCTGTGTACGACTCGCTTTATGCTGTTGGCGCTCTCTTATTATGAATCCGAAGATCACATGTGTAACATGCAGGCAGAAATAAATCCTGTAGGTAAAAGAAAGTAGAAATTGGCTGAAGATCAAAGGTTATCCTCATTCCACTCCTTCTTTCACTTTTATTATCTTGTCTAAATTTGGTCTTTTGTGGACAGGATTGGGTGAAGATTTTTTTCATGAGGAAAGGTTGAACTTAAATAAGAGTTTAAGGTTTTATTTGTTTTTCAACCCTGCATGTAATTTGAACCACAATGTTGTTTCTTTGCTAGAATAAAAGCTGCAGTTCTTATAGGGTACAGAAGATTGTGGAGTGGCTTAAGGAAACAATATTTCACCTCACGTATTCTGTGATCATCCATAGATTAAGTGGCAGGTAGAGGGTTTTGGGTTTTTTGTTGTTTGGTTGGTTGGGGTTTTTTTATCTGGTTGCTAAACCAAATCTAGTATAATTAAAGTCCCTATTCTAAAAAGAGTTGGGCATATGCTTAACAAAGGCCTAAGATGTAAACAGAACTAATTGTGAGATTGCTTGTTTGCCAAGTCAAGCCTTAATTCTGTGTATTGGAAAATTTCTCTAGAAAATAAGCTTATAATTTTTGTATTGATTTTTGCATTGAATTTCTGATGACCTTCTTCACTGGAACATAGTAAAAAGATATTGGTTTTCCCCTCTTTGTAGAGCCCCGGGTTTTAACAAATACCTTCTAAATGCTTTATTTAAGGCTATAAAAAACACTGCAATGAGTATTGATGACTGTCAGTAGAGCAACTAGCAAAGACCAAGTGGAAAAGATGTGGTGGGAATTTAACTTCCATAGTTTCAAAGCTTTACCTATCATTACTCACTGAAAGGAGATTAATCGAAAACAATAGCTGTCCTTAGGAAACTACCACAAAGCTTCTCTCCAAAATCTTCACTCCAAATTAACATTTTTTTGTGCAATTTTTCATGTCATTAAAAATGAAATAAATTAACTTTACATGAATCATGTATGAAAACTTTGTGGTAGGGCTTATGTAGTTATAGATCACCACAAAAAATGAAGTGCCATTGATTTTGGCTGCTGTGCAGAGTTGCTTAGAACATTGTTGGTCAGAAGTGAGTGGCACTGGTAGAGATCTCTACAAAGGTCTGGACAGTTTCAACTTATACGAAAACCTTGAATCAAAATAAGTGTTAGTGCTGATTCCAAAACACTTCAAAATGGAGCTAAGAGGTAACATATGTTTCTACTATTTTTCAGTCCATGGTTGCATACTATACACAAACCCCAAATACAAAGGAAGAAGCAATTTCTGAATAAAATGTTGTCATCTCATTTAAAAAATGCAATTACTTTCAATTATAGTATCATAGTTTAACTACAAATATTTTTTGTCATATCGATGCCATAAGTGACCAAGGTTATGTCAGATCTCTCTAAATAACATGGGTATATGTTACATTGATATGCAAATAGAAAGAGAATCCAGTATGATAATGGTTAACGATGGTAAGAAGAGAGATAACCTCATGTTTCAACTAATCTCAGGCTATTAGGGATCAGCATAAGGGACATTATCTCACATCTGCCTCATACAGAATTCCATATACCTAACTCCAAAGCATTTGGTACGGGCCATAGTCAGAAACAGAATACTGAATTAAATATATCCCATGCTCCCTGTACAATATCTGTGAGCTTTTACATTCTCATGCAGCAGATGTGAATTATGCCAGTAATATCTGTTCTGCTTTAATTATTTGCACTACTGTATTTGAATACTAGGTTTTGGTCACCTAACCAAGCAATTGCTGAAGCTAGCGGATGGCCGTGTTGTGCTGGCACTGGAGGGAGGACATGACCTTACTGCCATCTGTGATGCATCTGAAGCCTGTATAAACGCCCTTTTAGGAAATGAGGTAAAACATAAATCATAGGAGGTGGAGAGAATGACCTAAGTTTGCTGAAACTCCTATCTTTGATTTTCTTTTAATAACAATGGCATCAGTCCTTTTATCATTTGCTACAAAATCCATGCAATTTGAACATGTCTTAGAAATGAGCAGACTCAGATGAGTTGGTTTGGATAAATACCTCTAAATGAGATGACTTTACAAATCCTTTAGTGTTTGCCTAAATTATTCCCAGTTCTGAGTAATATTTAATACCTCAAAATTGCTTTTTGTGATGTACTGAATACCAGACTTGACATCATTGGTAGTCATTGGTGTGCATATCATCTATCAGGATCAGAACTTCCCACCAACTATCACGGGAAAAAAAAGTTTTTTGCAAGGTATCTGATAGTTTTAGGAACTAGGTATTGCAAAGGCACATTCTTTGCAGTATTTTGACACTGATTGGCGTAAGAAAGAACCTATTTCACAGGCTTTTGAAATTAAACAACAACATTAATAAAAGCGTGTCCAAGACTTCAAAAAAATATTTTAAGTTATAAATGAAGATTCAGGTTGATCTGTATCTAATTTAAATGGAGTTTCCAAAATTTATTAAAACACTATATGTTATTTAAAAACTTTTGAGACTGGACTATCAGACTAAGTAAATATGAATAAATTATATTTATGGACAAAAACACAAGATAAGCATTCATATTAGTGAAAATTGTTCTGTTGTCTGCTAGAAAATATCTTTTCTCCCATAAATGTGATCAGAAAGAAAATAAGCTTGCTGAAGGTGCAGCCAATATAATTTATGAAAGACAAAAGCCTTTACCATAAACTGTTAATTTTGCAAGATCTTGTTATAAAGTGGAGTGTGTTACTTTCTTTTCTCCCAGGAAGTGATAATAGCTATATAATCTCTCCAATCAAATGCATTAGTGCCAAATTGTAAGCTAGTCTGCCAGTTCCCTTTCACTTCGAGACTTTATACCTATATAAAGTGAATAATGTGAAGTAATGTGTCTTCTGATGGATGTTGGATA
The DNA here is from genome assembly GCF_004027225.2 of Strigops habroptila. Lineage (NCBI taxonomy): Eukaryota > Metazoa > Chordata > Aves > Psittaciformes > Psittacidae > Strigops > Strigops habroptila. Next base: position 129,162,043 of record NC_044277.2, read on the forward strand.
GAAGGATTTTCTAAATGTTCTTTTAAACCCCTGCTTTTCACTTTTATGACCTATAATAAGCATAAAAAATATTTTTATGCTTATTATTTTTTACATTATACAGGTAATGAATAAAGTGATAGCTTTTTCAAAAATATTCTCAAAAATGTAAAGAAGTAGCCACATTAAAAAAAAGAAAAAAAAAAACCTGTAATTGGGTTTTATCTGCTATCACCTTCGATAGGCCTGTAAGGAGAGTTTTCCAGTGTGGTGATATGCACTACTGAAAAAGATGCTCAGCTCAATGTTGGTCCTTTTATTTAGGTTCTGAAATCTGGATTACAAAACCTTAATTTGAGGCATCTGACAATCTTAGTGAATGCAGTGTTGCTTTCATGATCAGCTACTACTGCAGGACACTTTCATTGATATTCTTTGCCATCATCTTCTCTGTGGTAGTATCTTATGGCACCAGTGGCTTTTCATAGCCCTTCTAAACCCACTCTCTGAATTTGCACCCTTGTGGGACTAATGCAACTAGTATCATGCTAATGATGTGATGTGTCTTCCTTTGCATAGGTTTGTGGGTCCCTCTATCCAGTTATGACCATTTGGTGGTGCTACCCATTTATGAAAACTGCCTTGTTTTCTTTTAACACTACATCACACCCAACTACTGTTTCTTCTGTCACTGACTAGCCATTATCCAAGAAAGAATACTGATTGTAAGCAAAACAGTGTACTGGAAAAGAGACTTTCTTCCATTTTATTTTAGAGTAATTAGAGACCAGGAAATCAGATAAATTGTGAGTCTACCTATTTGCAAAATATAGCAAAGCAAATTTTAGAAGAGACAGAAATTCAGTAACTGAGAATAAAGACAAATATAATCATGCAGCCATTTTTATTTCACTTGTAAAAGAACATGGTCATTAATAACTTGAAACATCTCATGCAGTAAGTATTATTCTCATGTGCTTCTACTCACAGCATTGTCTTTAGGGACATTCATTAAACAGTCTGGTGCAGCAGAAATTCAAAGAGAAAATATGCTGTGGCTGCTAAGAAGAGAAAAATACTCCAGAGAGGATGTCGTTACCACCGCTATCATGAGAAACTGATGTTTGCTTAAAAGAATAAGTAAAGGTGTTGCCGAGGAGCAGACACTAATGAGGAAGTCTGATACCTAGTTAGCAGTTAGAAATCAGCACGTCTGTTGACATCTATAGATTTATGGCAATGTACACCACATGGCCCATAGCATATACATTGTTTGATTTCAGCATAATATTCATGAACTTGCACAGCACGCTCCCAGCATGTTCCTGCCAAGGACGAAAAAAAAGAATAATGTTTTTCTTCAAACAACCAATTATTGTAATTTAAGGATGCATTCTTCCTGGAATGCAATTCTTTACAGGTGATTAATAGGATAATTATAACTTATTATCTGCCCCCTTCACTTTTACAAATAGTGGTATATAGTGCAACCCTGGTTTAAAAACATTGGCAAGATGATCTTCAGTTTCTAAACACCACACACGTAATTGAGCTCAAATTAGAAAGGTTGGGAAAGGCCTTTGTAAGGTACTCTGCAGTTTGTCAGATGTATTTATTCATGTGCTGAGGATTAGAATTCATAAACATTTTAGAGGGTTTTTTAAAACTTTTTCTTTTCTTTTGTTGTTTTTGGCCAGGACTTGTCAATACAGAAATTCACTGCTTCATATGTTCTATTACCAGCAGAATAACATTTTTTAAAAAGAGTAATAGTAAAACTTGCCACAACTTCCAACTTTCACGGACAGCTGGTCTGATATATAGAGGTAACATCAAACTTTCAAGTGCAAAATGATTTCTTTTCTTAATTTGTCTCTGAACACCAAGAAGGAAAACAGGTTGACATTCAAAATTGACATATTTTGCTCTTATTTATATGTGGCCTGTAGTACAGTGATCTGTTTAGCAACATAACTTCTTGCTCTTAACAAATGCAAGTGGAGCCACTAGGAAAATAATACATTATCAAGTTAATCTTTTTTAAATAATTTGAGCGTGACACAGGAAATTCCTGCATAGAGTTGTTGATTTTGAAGACTAACCAAAAACACTATCAAAAGGTCTCTTTTTCTTGGAAGAGATCAGAATTTAAATGAGCTATCAGCCCCATCTATGTGGGGTCAATACTTCTGAGAGCTGTCTGATTATAATAGTTGGTTTTCTCTAATTGGAGGCACTTACATTCTAAATTGTTTCTTTCTAAGACACAGTTCCCTAAAGAGAGGTGTCTAGTGCCTGGATATCTTAAGGTAGCCAGGACATCAACACAGAGCTCCTAATATAACACAGAACTTACAGGAGATCCATGCCTTTTCTGAGCAGCACTGGAAATCAGGCAAGACACCTTATAGTATCTGAAATTGCTCAACCTGGTTTGTTTGCATGAAAACCTCTTTAAATGATGAGAAATCTAAAAAGGAAATTCTAGAAGCAAAGGTAGGATAAATTTTATAAAGACAAAATTAATTTTACATATAAAATTACTTTTTAAAAAAGTGTTTCAAGATCTTAGGTTTTCTTGTCCGTGCTTCTGTGTACAAGCAGAAAATTTCCATGTTGCACTGAGAAGAATCCATTTGACCATTTGCAAAGCTAATTGGGAGCACTGTAGGTTATCTCCTTGGAAGGAAATCTTCCTAAGAGGTGAGAAGAGATTAAGCAGCTGGATTCCCTTGAAATCCAGAAGAAAAACATGAAAATCCTTCTGGAAGGTAAAAAAGCAGGATGAGCATCAGTTGCTTTAAAATATCTCTAAATTTTCTCAACATGATTTGAGAACTTGTCCATTAAAAAAGCACCTGTCAAAACAAAGGAAATGGTAGATTCAGATAATTAGGAAAGAGACACTGTTTATAAGCCTAAGCATTTCTGAGATTACAATATACTCGTATGCTTAAAACTCAATTCTTCTAAATTTTTTCACAGATTGGTCATGTAGTTTTGAATACTTCTTTTTCATATATAGATGTACATATTACTTCAATTAAGAAAACCATTAAATGTTGAGGCTTATATGTTATTCCAAGAAGTGTGTGAAAATTGGGTTTAATATCAAGATGTTTCCCCAAAATCTTTGTCATGGAGAATAGAAATTCCATGCTACTTTGCCCATCCTGGCTTTGGTGCTGTAAAGACCACTGCTATGTCTTTTAGTGCCAGGTGGTGGTGAGTAAGGCTGCTCTATACATGCAAGGATAAGTTCTGGTTACTTTCCTCCACATTACTTTTGAAGAGGCACTACCTGGATTTAGAAAACCCCCAGGGATAAGCTTTCTTCGAGTTCAGTATCCTAAATCCTGCAGCTTATTTCCAACATAACTGTGTTCAGCTGGGGGTTCTTCTGCAGCCAGAGACAGTAAGGAAAGATTCCTTCCAGCATGAAACTTTTTGACTCAAAATGTGAAGATACAGTTCTTCCTTCATCCCATCCCTTTCTAGCAGCCAGGTGGGATATTTCCATGGGACATTGAAGTCAGTTTAACATCATGGTCCCTCTAATCTGCATATAGGTTTGGACATTGTCTCTTAGCTCTGTGGTACAGCAGTTTGCTGTGGCCTGTAACAAGTGATAATTACTCACAGATGGGGTCATGCTCTTCTTTGCATGGAGGAAACAGAGAAGTGTAGTCCACAGTGTGCTCTGCCCAGCGGGACCCTGCAACAAAGGCACGGAGAGGATGCATGTCTGCTCCCATTGACTGTGGCAGCCAAGGCTGAATTTGGCCCTAAGTGCAAAAACATTTTTAAGTGACTAAATTTAACATCTTCTAGTAAATATTCTTCTGGCTTGAATTTCAGTCTGAAGCAGAATTTGACAAAACATTGTGATTGGTTGGCTCCCAAGCATGCTTGAAAACTTATACTGGACAATTTTCCTGCAGAGTGTGAAGCATGTGCTTCTTTCTTGCAAACTGTTGAGTTGGCATTTAGGAGGGGATGGTAATTTAAGTGGAAAGCTCATACTCTGCAGCTTTCATGCTGATGATGAAAAGTTGGCATTTTCTCCTTTATGGAATTCAGTGAGAATCTGGGGCTGCTTGCCAGCTAGGCAGTGAGCTCTGCCAAGAGGGCCTGGACTGCGTTAAAAGGGGTTATTTACCAGAACAGGTAAGCATTTCTCTCTCCAAAATTGAAATATTCATGGAAGTGAATATGGCCTGAGATCAATTTTAAATTGCATGGTAAATTTGGTCACAATCTCACATCCTCGTTGTTAATCTGAGTCTAATACTAGAAAATAATTAACACTGAGTCTAAGCCACCTGTCAACTGCTGCTTGCACAGACCTAGAGTCCAGAAATTGGCCCAGAAATAATTAGATAGGGTAGGAAACTGGAGCAATGTATGTGCCAGAGGTCAGCATGGTGACATCAAAGTCCCCAAGGTGGGCAGCACTAGCCAGGAAGCAGTTTGGTCAAGGAAACAGAAAATATTTCAATTCCAAAGTTACATAATTCCTAGGTGTCCCTTGGCTTTCAGGGACTGGTAGGTGCTACTTGAACTTACTTTGGTTCTAATTGGTCTTTGAACCTATTCCTTACTGAAAACTGACTTGTTTATGTGCCACGTTGTAACAGCGGATCACAAAAATACCTTCCTGAAGTGCTTATATGTAAACAGAAAGCACATAAACTTTCAGAAGACTGTTAATATAATAACAGGGAGGACCTGTGAGATCTTTGAACTTAGTCTTCTGTAATCATAGGTCACCCTAAGAGCAATGAATTCCAGTCTTTGTGCTGATATGCTTCTTGCACAGTCTATCCAGGAAAGAGAGGTTCTAATGCTTCCCCCTGCAACCTAGGCATCCCTGAGGAGCCTGCCTGCCTGCTCCCCTTCCTCTGCTTCTGTCAGGACTTTCCATTGCTCCTTATGTTTTGCTTGCAGTTGCCTCACTCATCAGTTATCTCTAACTGCACTCCACAACAGTTATCTCTAACTGCACTCCACAATAATCTTCACTGAAGCTAATCTTGGTGCTTTAAAACATGACAGTGCTAAGGACAATGCAGATATTGATAGAATTTCCAGCTCAGTACAGAATGTTGTAGTTTCAGATTCTCTTCACATTCCCAAGGATCAATTCATATCACTTTCTGGGCACATGAAATTTCCATCATTAATTCCTTCTTCAAACATTTGTTGATATGCCTCTGGCAGACTTAGGCAGCCCAAGTGATTTTTGCCCATTTACATTGTTTTTCCTACTTTGAAAATGATTAGTGGACACAGTTTCTACTTTCATCTGCTGCTTTGGGCACAGAAGCCCAATTCAGCCATGTAAAAACTTTGAAAATGTGACCTTTTGTGTCTGGTCCAAACAGTCTTTCCAGTGGTTTGGTTATTTCTGCAGACTTGAGTTGTTCTTCTCTGAAAGATTTGTTTCCTGACAGTGTATTTCCAGTGCTCTTTTCAGCTTCCTTTCTGTTAGCCTCCAGATTTAATAGACTTCATGATCTGAATGCCAATAAGTGTAGGAGGGAAGATGATGGTGCCATATATGCCAGGTGTAATTTCTTTTGTTCACTGTTGGGTCTAACTGCTGATACTTTCCAGGGACACTCCTCTGTCTATACAGTCGTATCCAACCAGTGGATAGCTGCCAGCAGAAATCATTCTTTCAAATGCAGACAGTCTCATTTCAAAGTGTATAGAAATAGCAGCCATAAGCCACTGGCTTTATTTCTATGGTGTTTTTGTAATGGTACTGCATTTTGGGCTGAGCAGGGTATATGATGTAATGAACTTACTTGTGGAGCCTGATAAGGTTTCCCTGATATGGAAGAGGATCCAAGGTCTGTGTGGCTATTGCTAAGAGTGAGAAGGCAGAATAGCTCTGGAGCAGAAGCCGAGCTTGGGATACAAAATGAAAATTTTGTGGAAAAAAGAGTTACGGAAATGATCAAACATGGCTGTTATGCTCACATCACCTATAGATCTGTTAGTAGAGCTAACGAAGTAATGATTGGGATAATTGTTGTATGGTTTATGATTTTTCTTCTTGTCTTTAATGATTTCTCAGCTTATCCTCATTTCTAAAACCACATCTGCCATTTCTAAATATTCATCTGATATGTCTAGATGTTCAAATGCAGCCTACTTGTTAAAGGATTTATTTCTACACTGATAAATAAAGAGGTTTCATAGATATATTAGGAAAAATTAAGACTTTTTTGGCTCCTGAAAAAATGCAGCTCTGAAGGCAATAAAATATTCACCTTTTAATAGGATATTGCCTCTAGCTATCTCTACATCAGTTGCTCCCAGCTTAATAATTAGTACAAGAGGTCTGCAGAAAGAATCTCAAGGTACTCAAAGGGCAAAGTAAGACACAGTTCTCACATCTTGCAGTCTGGCAATTGCATACTTCGTACTATTATTCCTATTGTTATGGCCCAGAGCTATTTTGTCCTACTTCAGGGGAGAGAATTGGTCTTCAAAGCCTTAGGAATTAGGAAATTGTCAAAACAGAACCTTATGCTACAGTTTGCTTCCTCTTCTGTGTTCCTGCACCAGTACAACCAAACAAAACCAGATTTTGTCCTCATCCTGGCCAAAGGATAGGTTACTTTAAACAGAAAATAACAAGTGATAAAAGCAAGTTCTATTTATCTATGTAATCCAAGGTATGGATTGTTAAGCCTATTTTATGGATTATTCTTCTATGATCTGTCAAGCTTGATCTGTTTGTGGGCATTTTCATAAATACAGTTTTCCCTCAGGTACCTGCAAGAGTTACTATAGAATAACCTATGAAGATTGTGAAGAAAATGTAGTTTAAGAATTGCAAACATATCTGTAAACATTATTTTTATTGTAATTGCTCTTTCTGTTCTAATCTATGATACATATTAGATAGCAACAATCTTCCTTTGCAGTTTGACCTCCTCGGTAGACCTAGTCAGGTCCGACCAGCACTTCTCTGCACTCTTGCTCACTGCACAGAATGGAGTGATTTATGCTATTTGAAAACAAAACATAGTGCTATTGTTTCTAGCCACAAGAAAATCTTCCAGCTGCAGTCCCATATGGGATTCTAAGGAAATAATGACATGAACAGCCCTATTCATTTTAGTTACCAAGATTCCAAAAGACTGGTGATATTTGCTATGTCTTTATCGCTGGCAGGCGTTCACTGCTGATTGCAACGTAGGATCCCAGAAGTTCTGATATTCATAGCTGAGCTTGCTTAAAATAGAACCACTAAGGGAGTATCTACACTGCAGTTGCTTCCCACTTTGGGTATTCAGATCAAAGCTGATTTTATCTAGTTGGTGGGTATTAATGCAATGGTAGTAATCTGGAGGACAATACGTGATGGCTACTGAACTATTAACTTCACAGAGGAAGCTCTTTGGGTGGGCTTCACTTGACCTAGTTTAAAGTAGACCCAGGCATGCTTAAGAAAGGAGTTCTGTCTGCAGTACAGATGTCTCTTGTCAACAGTGGTTGAACTTAGCTTCAGAGAGGAGAGATTGGTATTGATACTGCTCTTCCTTGTCCACCTTGACACAGTTGCTACTCCTGTCTCAGCCTGTGCAGCCTCTGCAGGGAAGAGGAAAAACTGGCTGGACTCTAAGCATAGTTCAAGGAGAATATAGATATTACAGTATAAGAAGAGGCATTTAGCCCAAACAATCTTTTACCCTTTTTCTGGGAGAAAATGTATGGAAGGTAGACAAAAAAGCACATGTGACTGAATTTGAAAACATAGTTTTCTTGGTATATCTATCCATTGCACGGCAAAAATAACTGTGCAGTAAGTAAACGCTTCCTTCTGCCAATATACTATGATGCAGCCCTACTCAAAGAATATAGAGTTCAATCTGACTAATTAAAATGCAGCTGACTCTATACATAACTTTCTTAGAGAACTCTTACTGCTGATCTGCATAACCATTTTTTATCTACTACTTTATTTGAAATTCATGCATAGCTAGTAAAAGCAGCTGTGTTTTATGGTTTCCCCTTATAAATCTTAAAATGTGTAAGATGGTTAGATGTAATAACACCAGAAAAATAAAGATTATAGAGTCCACGCTTTGGTTTCAGTGTGGCTTCAGCAAGGGTTTGTTTGGAGTGCCCAGCTGCATATACACATTCAGTGGAATTTGGTTTGTGAGGAACCTACAAAAATTACACAAATAACTAGCATTTTTTTAATGAATAATACACAGACATGCACCTGCTTCAGAGACTCCATAGATTAGTCTTGCAGCCAATAGGAAAGCCCCTTGGAATTCAATTACATGGCTGAAAAACAGAAAACAAAATCATGGCTATACATTTAGAACTGATACCAGCAAAATATTAACCAGTTCTTGGGCTGAGCTTTTCCTGAGGATTAGGTTGTTTCAGTTTGTTTTACTTCCCTGTGGATTATTGAAAATTTATATTATTCTATTCTATTCTTGCAGCTGGAGCCTCTCCCAGAAGATATTGTGCACCAAATCCCCAATATGAATGCAATAGCTTCTTTAAAAAAGACCACTGAAATTCAAAGTATGTTTCTCAGTTTGGGTTGGAGGGTTGGTGGGTTTTGGGTGTTTTTGATTATTAATTAATATCATAGACATTAAACTAATGTTTCAGAGAAAACAGCAGGCAATTTTTTTATGTATAAATGAACATGCTATGTCTAGTATATATATATATACGTATATATGCTTTTATTTTTGTTTCTTTGACATCTCTTTGTTTCTGCTATATATTTAGCCCTGATAAACTAACCATTTAAAATTATTTAGAGCTTTCCGATTCCTGAATATTCCCAAATCTTTCCAGTCCAGAGCAGCTTGGATGAACTAGGTGTTTGTCAGCAAGGGGCAGGAAGAGGTAAATTAGAGCTCTAAAAAATAGTTTCTTCAGATTCTGTGCAGCTTCCTCCAAGTTATTCACTTTGAGATGTATTCGAGCTTGAGATAAAGTTAAAAAGCTCAAAATGGGCACTGATCCACGGAACAATCTAACAAATACATGACTTTATTCTGCTTTTGGTGCAGAGGGTACTTGATCATTTCACTTGTGGGCTCTGACCCCAACTCTTTCCTACCCAGATACTTTAGGGCATTTGCTCTGGTCTCAGTGAAAAATTTTCTCTTTGCCATCAGCTTCCTTAATCTAACTGAGCAGACTTCCCTTAAATTCTCTAATCTTCTGCTCTCTGACATTTTACTGAGGCACTGGGAACTTCCTGACTTCTGCTGTTTGCTGACTCCTTAACAATAACAAATGGATAACAAATGTTTTCTTCATGTTAGATGAATCACAAATAATTGGGATTCAGCTATATGAAAGAAATGCAGTTTTTAAAAGGGGCACCATGCATTTTCCACTGATCATGCAGTGTTCAATCTGATTTTAGTTGTAAAGTGACAAAGAAAATTTACTGTAGGTATATAATTAATCCTTCACATCCAGTAGTCACCTAGATATGCAAGTGCTCTAAGTAAATCAGCTTTACATGATAAATTTCAGTAAGTCATTTTTGCTGAGTGGTATGTCCTAGGGTAGCTCACAAATTAGTGTCTTGCTTAAAATTCCCTGTTAATAATCTGTTAATGATCTGGAAGGAATCAGTAAATTAACGAAATTCATGTACTATGCAAGACATTTGCAAGTGGTAATAAGGACAGAAAGCTGCACACAGACCACAGACATTATGAAAGGATATGCAATTCTGTTTAAAATAAAGTATGTATTTAATGAAAAATGGATCTGAAACAAACAAAAAAAAGGGTGAATTGAGAAAAAAAATAATACTAGCTCTAGAAAGGCATAGTGTCTTACTAGAAATACACACAAATGAGGGCAGTTCAGAAAGAAGGAATCGATTTACTAACTAATATATAGTGTATGTCTAAAAACATAGTCCAGAGCTCTGAAGAGGGGCTTAATTTTGCCACACTTTGGTTTGAGCTGAACTGGTACAGTACTGGCAGTCCAGTGGGCTGAAACCTAGGTCAGTCTGCTCAGGCTTCGGAGTTCTTTACACACAATACTCTGTCTTTTCTTGCAGTTATTACTTTAAAAGGTATGCATACCTCATTTTGTCTGGAGAGACCAAGTATTAGAAAGGAATATACTTGAATGACAGAAGGGAGCACTGAGGAAGTTCAGTACAGCTTTATGGAGAACACCTACTTAGATGGAATTAAGAGAAGCAAGTACATATTGAATATTATAGGGAGTTATGCAGGCTGAAAAGCATTAAGCAGTGAAGTAACACATCAAGAGATACTGAGAAAAGCCTGATTTGTTTGGGTGATTGCTTGCATGTGTATTGGGTCTGTATGTCTGTGACCCAACTTTCATAACAAATATTAGCAATATTTTAGACAAAACCCAAAGTCCCTCCCCCGTTGCAAAAAACTAATGATACAATACTTAGTTAGACAATGAGAGGAAACAACTATTTTGTCTAGCTAGAATGGAATTTGTATAAATGTTTTGTATGTGACAGTGATCCAAAGCTCCTTTGGAAATGTAATACGTTTAGAAGTAGCAGTTCCCACACCCATGTAATACACTATTTCTAAACAATCCTGTTCATTGGCTTAAATACCACCCCCAAATGTGGGCTTTTTTTCAAGCAAGCCATAGTATGGCTTGTCCAAATCTATCTGTGAAAGACAGTTACAAATGCCTGTAAGAGTGACAGAGACATTCCCTTTTATTATTTCCTGATGATAAACAGTGGTCCCACAAATCTTTGAGGGAGTCTCAAGCACATTTTCATGCTGAACGCTAAAGCATACCTAGAAGACTGATTTGGTTTCATTGTTTATTCTTGCAAGCAGTGATTGCTCAAGTTTTGTATGAATGAAACCAGCAGTATGCTTCATTCTTTCCCCTGAGCTCCACCAAGTTCTTCTCAATGAATGTAACAGGACTGGTAGAATTTCACATTCCAGTATAGAACAGTAGAAATGGCATTTTCAGAGATGCGAGCAGTTTGAGGCGTATGCTTTTTGAGCTCATTTAATTGCCAATCCATAACATACCTACAGTTTCTAACAAAGCTCCTTTGCAGCCTCATACTGTGATTGTGTATCTGTTCCACAAAACTTTGCCTGCAAGTCTTTTGGCTGAACATTCGTGCAAGCCCTGTATGTTTGCATACAACAACATGTAAATGTTGTCCTGTATAAAAAGAAACTTGCAAAGCTGTTCTGATTACCACAGGTGTTTGTAAAGTACAGGTTTAGAATCATAGAATAGACTGTAGATCATGGAATCTGATTTCCTGATTTTAAATTAAAACCGACTAATGTTTTTTCACAAGCATCAGAAAGCGCTCTTTGCATGAGGTACCTGCTGCTACCTGGTGCAATTACTAATTGGGACAGCTTTAAAATTTCCTCCCACAAATCACAAACACCCTACCAAGTACTCCACCTCTCCAAGACCCTCCCACTGCAGTGTAGATGCTGCCACCTGCTTCTTGGCCTGACTCTGCTCTCCTTTTTTATCATTGAAGTCCCTCTCATAATACAATTCTCAATGCAGGGAAATAAGGAAAATCACCAATCATTTGGGTGTGATGGGTAGTTAAATGGACACAGAAAGTCCACTAATATGCTTGAATTGGCGCTGAGTTTTAGTGTTACAAGAAAGTTAGGATTCAGGGGACGCTGGTATGTGAGCCTGTGTGTGAATGAACAAATGTGATGTAGCAGTGCTCACTGATGCTGTTTTATTGTTGCTGCAGGAGGGCAACACAGTGGTAGCTGGGTACTAATATTTTATTTTATGAATAAGAGCCCTTGAAATCTCCAGCAGTGAACATGGGTTCATTTCTTTTATAGGCAAGAGGAGGTATTATTCCCATGCCAACAGATTTGATTTTCTTGCACATCTGTTTCTGCAGCAAAAAACCCCACCCACTTTGTGAACATTTAGCTCATAAATTATAGGGTTTGAATTGGGTGTGTATTGCAAAGACTGACTTTCGCACATATGATCTGTGAGAACATTGTGGAATGCTCATATAACCTTTTTGTTTGTTTTTAGTCTATTTTTTAATGAATAGAGAATATGGTCTCTGAGCACGCTAATAATAGAACCGTTTTGTCTTGTTTTTATAAAATTTGCCAGGCTGCAATCATTGAGCCTACTGTTATGTACATAACTTTTTAGCTGTGTCTTTCATGCTTTTGGAGCAAAGCCAACCTCCTAACACTTAATCTCGACTTTGTAGGATACTTAATACACTTTACATTTTATCCCCAGAAGGTCCCCGTTATTTAAAGATTCTGCTAACTACTCAAATGTGCACACTATTACAGTTCAAAGAAACACGCTGGCCATGCTCACTGCTTGTTCTTGCAGATTGACTTGAGCTTTCATCTTGCAATGATGTTTTTGAATAAAGACATTTTCAGGCTTTATTGACAGCTGCTTTCTTACTGGAGGGAAAAGTTCATCTTTTGAAAGCCTGAAACTGTGTCGAGAGCTGTGTTACCAAAGAGGGAGTTTTCAGCAGCCTTTGTGCAGCACAGGCAGCACCACCACTGGCCTGGCCTCCCAGCTGTCAAAGCCTCCAGCTACCCTCTGGATAAGCACCTCAACTCAGCCTGCTGTCCAGCTGCCAAAATCCTCCTTTTAGCCCTCAGAAAAGTCCCCTACTTGATCCCCTCTCTTTCACAGCTGTTGAAACCCTCTGTCTAATTCCCAGATAAGTACCCTGATCCAACCTCTGCAGCTGCTGGAAGCTTCTTGGTAAACACTGAATAAGCTCTGGTCCAGAGCTCCCAGCCTTCCCGATTCTCCAAATTTCCAGGTGTCATCCACCTGGCAATTAGTGAGTGCTCAGTGGATTGCTGGACTGTAAGAAATACATATCTAAATTCCTACTTGTTCACCTGGTTCCACTAATCAACCTGTTTCTTAATTGCACTGCAGTAGAAGACCTTTTTTATATGTGGACCATGAGTTACCTGCCATTATTGTTTGAGTTGCTTGAGAAGCTTCTTACTGTCTTTTCTGTTGCAGGCAGAAAGCTGAGAATACTCAGGCTTTTAATCCACTGCTGTGTTTTTATACCTCAAACCAGAAAGCTCTATTCCTTATGATATCTGGCAGCTTTCCAGCAACAGCCAGTTCATATATGAAAGTTTTAAATAAATTATTGTTCTAGTATACGCCCTGAGGTTGGAGGAGAAAGAACATCCAGGACTAACAAACCTGATTGTTCTGGCAACATCACTCCAGTCCGAGCTGGCATTTCTGACTTTTTCCTTTTCAAGACACTGCTCTGTGAGCACTTTGTACAATAATGTTCATTTTTCTAGCCCTATTTGCTGTATATGCATCAACTGTCTGCCATATCAGAGCTTCTAGGTACTAACCCTGCCCTGAACTCCCTTCACTTTGTGCAGATAAAGCCAATAACCTGTCTAACAGTACGCGATCATTAGTCTGTGTGTTACTCCTCCAGTTTATTACCTGGAAAGGAAAAAGCGGAAGGGTGTGACACAGCCCTTGGAATGAAAGCACTTTCCAAGTTGGCATTCTTAGGTTCAGAAATATACCTCCTCACTGCAGTCTGAAATTTCAACTGTGCTGCTTACACCACAGTGATTTTAAATTATAATCACTCAGTCTTGAACTAAGTGATTACTATGCTTGTACTACCATGCTAGCTAAAATTCCAGTAAATTATTGTGCGTGTTTTCCTTAGGCAAGTACTGGAAGTCAGTGGAGCCATACTCTGTGCCAGTGGATTGTGCTCTGGCTGAGTCTCAGAAACGAGAGAGAGAGGAGACAGAAACAGTATCTGCTATGGCCTCTCTTTCAGTGGATGTTGAGCAGTGTATCCCTCAGGAAAGCAGCAGGTAAGCGTATGCAATTATTGTAGAGAACAAGCTTTTGCTCCAGCCAAGTGAGATGAAGAAGACAGCCAGACTAAGGGTTGTTTCAAAATTATCTGCTAATTGAGGTACATGGAATTTTTCATCCCTGGATTTGAGTTCTCTCATTTGACCACTGGAAGCAGAGATATTCTATGCTAGCAGATATTTTTTGGCATGTATAATTCTTTAGTAAGGTTCATAATTAATGCAAGAACCTTGTTTTCTCCCTGTGTCTAATGCTCTCTAGTACACAAAAAGTGTAATATCCATATGAGGAAAATAGACACGATCAAGTGTACTCAACCATATTCTTCTCATTGGAAGCTATTCAAACTTGTTCTAATTTTCTAGGAAGGCATTTAACACACAGTCAGATAAATTTAATAAGGATGGACTTAAATCATTATTAAATGATATTAGACATGCATTAAAGGTTATTTCCCTGGAAGCAATGGAAAAGTGCCAGTATAAAATTTAAAGCAACCCTGACCAGGATTAGGGCCAGCGTTTTCCGTGTACCAAAATGAAGGTAGACCAGCAAAGAGTGAGAATGCTGGATTTTTTCCAGCTTGTCAGCTGCTTTTTACGTTAATGAAGATTGCTTTCAGTTTCACAAATTGAGAAAATGATACACTAATTGTTGTTGTGGTTTTGCCAATTAGAGATTAAAAAAAAAAAGAAGGTAGCCACCCAATACTGTGTCATCTAAAAAACAGTGTTTCTTGAAAGAGTTGTTAGGAAACTGAAAGGCCACTGCAGAAATTCTTGGAGTTTCCTATTTACTTGTTTTAAGGACAAAGTTTCCTGGCCTTCACCAGTAGAGGAAGACCGAAAATGCAGTGGAACCATTCAGTTTCCATCACCCAGAGAAAACAGGGGAGGGAGGAGGAAAGGAAAAAAAAACCTTATAAGGAGACTCATCAGCTCCCTGCAGACTGTGGAACGGGGCTGTGCAACAACATGAGAGAAAGAAGGGTGCTGTGGATAGGCAGAGCAGTGGTGGGAGTGGAGCCAGAAAGATCCATGGCTCCTACATTGTGACAGCTACTTGTTTGATTTGGTTCTTGCTTCCTTCATTGGCTCTTTAATCAGAACTGAACTGATAGGCATGCAGGGAACTAGAATGGTGCTAAAAACTACAGATGCTTTTGGGACTGAACATGTCTCACAACAGTGGGAGCACTTATCTGTCAATGAGTTAACAAACACAGCTCAAAGGGATACACAGGGAGCGCAGCTAGCTAGTGAAGTATTTACATAATTACCTTTCCAATTGTAATTAGATTTTAATATGCTATGGCTATTGTTGTGCTAGTATTATCACAAACAAATCCATAAAAGCTTAGGGAAGAATCCATGACAAATGGGAGACATATTTTAGGTTTGTGAGAGTGCTAATCAGTGCTCAGCTAAAGAATAATGTAAGTTTTGTTATATAAATTTGTGACAGTTATGAGACAGAAAGGTACCTGCTCTTGTGTGCATAGCATTGAAATATAAAGAATTTTAGTTCAAGTGTTGGAACTAATGCAGTCAAACAAAATAAAGCTTTAAATTTTTCTGTGTAAGGGTGTGGTTAATTTTGTGTATTTTTACATTGCTCAGAATAACCAAGAATTGTGTTTGTTATGTGCCTCTACTCACTTAAAACTACAGCCATTGAGAGCAACTGCTCATCCTACATGATTTGAACAAAATAACCTTTTGACTAACACTGCACTTAATTATTGTATTTATTACCTACCTATTGATAATCTTTGACAGTTTTCACCCATTCTGAAAATGAAATTTAAGGGCAGAGCTGAGAGAAATAAAAAAAAACCACAACCCAAAACCGGATGTACTGAAATGTGCACCACTGGAATTCATGTGGCTGCCAGATTCAATACACTTCATCAGTTCTGGACTCTTATAGGGACGAATCTGTCGTCATTAATTGTTCTGTGGAAAAATGGCTTCCTTTGAAATATCTTCTGTGGTGCTGCTGAGATTTTTCAGCAGCTCAAAAAAACCCCCTACACACGCAGGCGTTCCTAAGTCTGTTTCCACATTCGTAACCCACAGAGAAGTCACCCAAAGTCAGATTGCCATCACAGAGCAACAGGACAATATAAGTGCAGTCCCACTGGGCCAAAATTGATGGTTAAGTTTTCTGAGGCTTCAGGACATCATTCTCTTTGTTATCTTCCTGCTGAATGAAGAATGTAAGGAGAAATATGAAATAAAAAATGGCCACCTCGAAGGTGTGATTTGGAGGGTCCTTTGAGCTGCTGGGAGACCTAAGACAACCTGGCTGTACTTTGAGCACGAATGAATGTCCAGCATGGGATCACAAATCCAGGGACTGATTCGACATTGCATACTCTGGTTTCATGCCAGTATAATTTCATTCATTTCACAAAAACAGGCTGTCCATTTCATAGGCACATACCAATGCAAACTGCAGCAATGTAGTGTTGTTTCCAACTTTGCTTTTTCACATTTGTTATGTTTGTTGTAATTCAGGACCAAGTATGCAGTGCTCCTTCTCCAGCCTGTTTCTGTGGCAAACCACAGGACTTCGGGAATGTAAGAACTCATCTGGGCTCTCAAGCCATCTTAATATGGCCACTGTAGATGTACCCTCCTCTCCCCATTGTAGATGTGGGCCACCATCTGAAGACCTGTTGCAAGCTTTTGCATTAAATGTTTGTTTGATAAAGTTGGTTGTGACAGGAAGAGTAGGATCAGAGCAGAAAGCACCATGGCTGACTGGGCAGGCAGAAGGGTTCCTTCATTACACCAGGAGCCGATTTACTTTCTCTAAATTCCCACCATGGTCAGCCAGGCTGATAGTTCTGGCCTGAATCTCTAACCCTGTTCCACTGAATTGATGGTAGAGATCCCGTTGGCTTCAGCTTGGGATGGTCAATCCTCCAGATGAAGAAAGCAGCAGCAAGAGTCTCTGGGGGAAACTCTTGCTAGTGATATTGGAGGATATATTGGTGTTTGGAATGAGATGACTCACTTTAAACTCAGATTTTGGGTAAAGCAGCTCTTTTCCTGGCCAACTCATATCTGACTCATTTACCACTGATGAATAAAGGATAAAATGCTCCTGGCTAAGACCCATGTTAAGTATTTCCCTTTCTTTCTTCTCTCTTTTCTTCAAGTGACAGTGCCGATTATTTTTTATCTGATTTTCTCTGACAGGCTAAATGAAGAAAACTGTGAAAAGCTGCTACACTTTTGTTGTTTTATTTTACCAAAGCACAGCTCTGCATTTTAAGGTCCAATTGAAACTTGATTATAGACTTAGAAAACAGATATAGAAAAAAAGTTTGTGGATAGGAAAGAAAACATGCATGATGCTAACACAGATTTAAGTACAGATGCAATTAAAGGAACAGGCATGCCCTATAAAACATTTCTAACTACCATAACTTTTGTGTGTTGATAACTCCTTATTCCCTGTGTAAGATACGGATTTAGCTGATTAGAATTTTGCTTTGGCCAGACATCTGTTTCAGAGATCATGCTATGAAAATATTCAGTACAGTGCTGTCCCTAATATATGGGAGCTTCTGTATGTTTCTTCTTAAAATGGAAAAATAGAAGGGTGTGGAGGGGTATCTCTTGCACTTACTGTTTTTACAGCAAACAGCAAATTTTGAGAATGACATTTATCAGAATTTGACTTTATGACCCTGGTTCAGCCGGGCACAGATTTTACTCAAATGGAAATGAAAACAAAGTGTAATTTTTAGATATTAGTGTTACAGAGCTATCAGTTGCAGTTTCAATCACCTTGCATTATATTACAGACATTATATTACTCTATACCAGAGCAACTGGTTGAACCTTGGGGAACAGTTAGGATCTGAAGTCACAGCCAGGCTCAGTTGCTAAAGAACAAGGTCAGGCTTCCCCAGGTCAGGCTGCAGCCTTAGCTTGCCCAGCTTCCTCTCATCCCCCAGGTGGGGGGGTGAATAAGGAAGAGAACCAGGAGCAGAGGAGTTTGAGTTGGCCTCACCCTGATGGGTTGGTAGATCTCAACAGCTGTATTTGACCCATCCCATGTAAAAGCTTCCAGGATACCTACCCAGGCATAAACTTCTCAAAGGTTTTTTTTAAACCAACTTACATCTTTGGTACTCAGGTAATGAATCCCACAGCCTCATCAAGCATTGCTCTAAACTTATTAACCGACAAATTCACTGGGGAATCTCTAGTTCTTGCACTATGAGAAATAAAAGCAGGTCTTTTCTTACTCATAGTCTCTGCCCCATTTCTGGTTTTAAAGGCTTCAGCTGTCTCAAGGCTCTGTATTCCTCCTGATATGAAAATAATTTCTTACCCCTGATGATTCTTGCCCCTTTCTGTGCCTTTTGTAGTTTTCTTTGAGAAAGAAACTGCTTGCAGAACTCCATCTATTGGGCACACTGTCTCTAATATTGATGCTTTTTTCCTTGTTTCTGTTGATCTCTGCTCTTCTACTGTTAACTTCAAGCTCTCAGTCATAGCCATCACTGCATTAAAAATAATTAAAGCTGTCTTCCCTCCCATTTTGCACATTGTGTGTTAGTTTGTGTTTATTTACCTTCTTCTCCAGTCAGAAATGGTGTTCAGGCCTTTAGAACTGACCAGTATCAGTAATTTGTCATCATCAACAAACATTATCACCTAGAAATACTGATAGTCTGCTAAGTTCTTTTGATATGCTCTGAAGAATCCCTCCATAGTGAAAAATCACAAATATTATGTTTCCTACTTTTGATGTATTATCTACCTATGAGAGGACCTTCTCTCATAACATATGTTCCTCAAAGCATTTGGATAAAATTGTTGGAAGACATTCTTTGTTCAGGGACATCACTTGATCCCTCTTTCTTCATTTCCTTCAGAAACTTCTAAGAAATTCATAAGGCTTGCTTTCTTTCTAAGTATTAAGACCTTTTACCTAAATTACTGTTACCTAAATGCCTAGTAATCACTGATTAAAACTGCTTTTGATTTCCCGATACCAGCTTACTGTATCTCCTGCAGTTTCCAGAAGGGGAATTGCATTTCTTACCTTCTCTACCTCTTGTGTGGATGCAAAGTTAAGCAGTAGAATATGCTCAGTAATTATTTCTTTAGCAATATCATGATTGCATTCCCCTAGAACACAGTGGACAAATATCATCTGCTTTTAGCTATTTGGCAATGTTTAATATATCATTTTGTTCTAGTGCTGATTCAGTTTAAGATAGGTCATCTGCAAATAGTAAAGTCTCCCTGACACTTCTCTAGTGAACACAGATATAAATAGTTCATTTTGCTTTTAAGTCTACCTTACTTGATGCTCCTTGTATGCTTTGATCATTGCTTCTGAAGTGCTTTGAAAGATCTTTTTATTATTAGTTTTTATGCCTTTAACATGTTGCTCTTCAGACTCTCCTTTGGCCTGCCTCATCAAGGGTTTACATTTATCTTTCCAGAGTTTATAGTTTATTTAAATTGGCCTATTTGGACATTACTTCCTCTTTACAGAGTACATGTGTAGTTACCTTATTCTGCTTTTAGACTATGATCAGTTTTACTTTTAGTTCCTTTTTCTTTGATCCATACAATGTCTATTTTTACTAGGATGTACACTTACTCAGGATCTCTTATATGATGCCTTTAGACAGACACTCTGAATCATCTCCATGGTACAGAAATGTACCTCTGTTTCCCTCTCTCTCTGCTACCAGAGGATCACTTTTCAATTACACTGATCTTCCCTAAAACAGCTGAGTTAAGTTAGGAACAGATTATGGCGTAAAACAGCCATACCATGCCAGAAAATCTATCTTTTGTTCAGCAGTTTCTGTGACTTGGAAACATACCTTGCATTTTTATTTTTATGTGCGTGATGATGTAGCTATGAGGAATTTCTGTAACTCTAAAAAGTAAGGTAAGAGAAACATTTACTTTTTTGGATTATGTACAGGGTTTATCTTCATTCTTAAATATTAACAGTTTTTAAAGTGTAGATATGAACTATTTTAAATAATATTCTCATAATTAATATGGTTGCCATTTACTCTCAACTGCCACAGGACAATAATTAAAATGCCGCACATTTTTCCAGATTTTATCCATATGGTAAGATTTTTGCCTCATCCATTTCATTTGTTTTAAGGTTTAAACAGTATAATTTTGTTTAACATTAACTTCAGAGACTACTCCAGTCTGCCATAGTGTGAATTGTGCATCTAGAGAACTATAGGTGAGCACTCTTTCCAGCACACCAAATTATGCAGAGCAAAGAGAGCTCCGCTCCTAGGAACTTGCAGTTCA
This sequence comes from Strigops habroptila, assembly GCF_004027225.2. Lineage (NCBI taxonomy): Eukaryota > Metazoa > Chordata > Aves > Psittaciformes > Psittacidae > Strigops > Strigops habroptila. The sequence continues at coordinate 129,182,238 of NC_044277.2, forward strand.
AATGAGCCACCATGAAGCCTTAATGAAGAATCACAGCTGCGGTTCTACAGTCATTACAGTCCCAATCGGTGTCTTTCTAAATCTGCTGACTGAACAGAACTGATCTGGATCAGACCTGAGCTCACAGCTGCACCTTTGAGGAACCAGTTAGAGCGTACAATACAGCATGGGGTTTTTTGCCTGTTTTATGTTTTTATGCCAACTTCTTGTCAGCTACAGGAAGAGTGGCTGAACTGATGTAACTAACAGTGACATAGCTAAAGTAACATAAATTTGGCCTGTCAGACTCTGTCCCCTTGATTTTTACTGGGTTTTTTTGAGAACTGATTTCATCAGAATGGCTATATATTGATTCACTGCTCAGGGTTAGGGGGACTACAGTATTTTTCTCTCTGTACTAAGAGCCCCAAAACTACCGGCTTTCACACGAAACTCTGACATAAGCCGTTATCCCATAGCTGTACATTTTTAATGATAAGCCTTTGGACAGATTCAGTGACTTCTCTGACATGAATAAAATGAAGTTAAAGTGTACACCTAAGTCTTCAAGAGGAGACTGGAGAAGGCTCTTAGAGTTGTCACACTGAGAGACAACAGCTGGATTCACCAGGGCACCCTAACCTCCTCTCCTTCTCCAAAAAACACCTTACATCTGCCACTTGCATTAAAAAAAAAAAAAAAATCTAATGGTGCTTAGGCTCTGGCTGATGCAGAATATTGGCATATTGTTGGAATATACTGGAATATATTAGAATATGGCACTCAGGGTCAGTCCTGGCCCTCAGAAGTACCCTCATCAATGAAAAATTGCCCAGGACTAAAACCCTGAATAAGATCATCTCTCGGTTGTACTAGGGTCATGAGAATGTCAGTCCCAGAAGCCAAATACATGTGAACAGACTGATCCACATGCTGCTTCCCTAGATCCTTATAAATAACCCTGACCCCCACTTTCACTCTAGAGGTTTTCCAGAGCTCCACTCCTCCCTGATCTGCCAATCTCTAACTGAAATCTACTGACAGCTATGTCTTCTCATTTGCTTACTCGCAGCCCAACCTAAAAACTGAACTGTTACCTGCTTCCAAACTATCCTCTTTCCAGACAGCCCCATGAGGTCCTGGCTGTTTAACAAGGGATTATTGCACATTCGCATTATGCCAGAGGACATGCAGGTCTTCCAAAAGTGGCTGGAGAAAGTGGAAATGTGTGATCAGCACAATAGCAACATACACCATCAGTGTGAATTCCCCACGTGGTGCATGATCCTCTCTCAAACCTGAGGAGCTCAGCAGCAGGCTGGGCTCTATCCCACCCTGGCTGCCACTGTGCGGTCTCTGCTGCAAGCCAGAACAATGCAAGAGGGGTAAAAAGAAATGCAGAAGGGCTTCACCTTGCCTCTCAAGAAAGAGGAAGCTGCAGTGGCTACTGTACATAGGGAACATCCTCCACCATGTGGTGGAGGAACAAAACATTTGAGATTTGTAGATTAATAATCTTTTAGGGTCAATAATCCTTTGGAAATGATTAGTCTGAAAAACATCTTATTTTTCACATATCATTCAAGTGACATATTTTTCAACATACTATCTGTGATCATTCCAAATAATAAAGGAATAACCTGTATAAAATAATTTAAAGGCACACTGCTGTATTTTTCATTGGGAAAGATTTTAATAAATTCCAGATTCATTTAAACTTCTCTGGCTTCCTTGCTGAATAAATTACCAAAGCCCATACAAGCCCCATTAATTATTTTTCTTTTTTTCCCATGAGATTTCACAAGTTTGTGCTTTCTGAGGGATGTTTTACTGAAGCCAGTATTATACTGGCTTACAAGATTTATCTGGTAAATGTCTCATTTATTAATTTGCATTTATTTTTTACTCTGCCCTCATTTCAAAGTTGCTTGAAGGGACTATTTTTAAGGAGGTCTTAAGCTCATTTGTCATATGGTATTCTTCCAGACCAAGGTGAAAAATGGTTTATGTCAAAATTCTCGTGCCCTTCGATAGTAACATCTCATTGTGATCTCAGGAGCTTCCCATTTTAGAATTGCCAGGATAATCCTCGTGTGCAATAGCTTGTCAGATACAAGGAATTATGACACTTTATGCCAGCTCAGCGTATGTCCCCGTTATTTTCCAGTTGGTTATTTTATAGAGGTCATCTTACCTAACCTGATTATTTCCCAGAGGCTTTCAAATAAAAGATAGCTCTATGATCTTATTTAATATTGTTAATAGATACCTTCTCTATGACAGTGACCTTGCTGATCGAGCTCAGAATTTGGTCCCAGAAATTGCAGGAAGACAGGCAATGCATTTCTGAAATCTCAGAATCAAAAATCAGAAGACTGAAAAAGAACCCCAGAAGAAACATTGCTAACTACTAGGCTACTAGTAAACTATTTTGTTTTAACTTTTAGTCCACTAGAAAAAAAAAAATGCCTGTATTTTTAGTTGCAAAAGCTTGTAAAATAGAAGTATCACAGCTATTTTTTTCATTAAATTATTTGACTCTGTTGACACAAAGCATGTACATTTCTGGACAAAAAGTTATAAAATATTCTGACATATTTTAATATAAACAGGAACATTTTCAGTGATTGCTTGGATCTAAAATGTTTTTCCACTTGACATTTGTTTATACTTCCTAGGAAAGAAACTCTATTTATGGATAACTGAATAACACAAATAAACATCAGAGAGAGCTGAAAAATCAGCTTTGATTATGCATGAAAATCTACAATGTCATTGTGTACTCTTGTGCCGTATTCTGATTGCCTGTTTATTTTTACAGAGCTGCTGGCGAGCCCATGGAAGAAGAGCCAGCCTTGTGAAGTGCCAAGTCCTCCCTGATATTTCCTGTGGGTGACATCATTGTGTATCCCCCCAAAGCACCCTCAGACATGTCTTGTCTGCTGCTTGGGTGGCACAGATCAGATGGAACATAAACACTGGGCACAAAACTCTGAATAGCAGCTTCACTTGTTCTTTGGATGGACTTGAAAGGGCCCTAAATATTCCTTAAATGTAACCGCTACAATTCTAGAGTTACAGTAAAATGGGCTTGGGAGAAAGAGCCTAGAGCATGCTTTTTATATGCTGTTTGACCCACTCACCAACATAAATTGTGAAATAGAGTATTACAAAATTCTACATGATAGATTATAGATACGAGAATTAAAACAGTCAGCAAAATGCTCAGTAAACTCCATGAATCACTTTCCGACAATTTTTACTGGGTAATTTTTTTCATACTGTGTTAAATTGTTAATAGAATTTGTTTTCTTCACTCTGTGTAATGAAAAAAAAAAAGACGCCTTTATTTTATGTGCCATTTTTTAACCCCCTGTCATGAGTTCTTAGCTGAAAGGTGTGTAAATTACAATGAGGGATTTTAGCTAAAGGGAAAGCACTTCTTATTGTACTATAAATCCTCCAAAGTACTGTGCTTGTTGGTGCTTTACTTTCTTTTCTCTTCTCCCGGGCATCCCTCCCCATTTCATGTAATCTTTTCTATCGTAAAAAGACATTCTAAAAGGAGCGATCTTCTGCCTTTAAAAAAAGAGTGCTGTTCCCTCCATAGTTGACAGTAGCTCTCACCATATGTGCAGCAGAGATCAAGTGTGGATGGCTTTTCAAATGTGTTTTTACTTTGTTCTGAAATGTTTCTGCATCTTGACTCTAAGCACGGTGATCTTCAGTAACTGCGTGCAGTTCATTTGAAGCTCAGGTGTTTCTGTGGAGGTTGTGTTGGGGGTGTTTTTTACAGGTCGTCATGTGAATACGAACTGAATCTTTAATGTTGTCCTGCACCAAGAGAACTGATGTTGCTTGAGAAGCTTCAAAGGGTTTAGGCTTTATTTTAGCTCCCCAAAGTGCAGCAAGACCTCCCTGCAATGTGACTTTAGCTGTTTAATTCCATGTTTGAGAACGTAACATATAGTTGTGCCTTTAGCTGATAATGAACGCTTAAACTGTTACACGTGTTGCCTTACTGTCAGAGAAAGAGATAGGGTATGTATGTAAGACCACTTCAAATGAACAAAACTCTGCTACAGCAACTTTTATTTTGTTTACAACTTTCTCACCTAATGAACCCTGGGAGATACCTTGAAGTATTCAGCTTGCAGTATTTGATAGCTCGCTCAGCTTTTAAAAGCAAGTGATGTTCATTTTTATATATTTTCCAAACTCAAAGGATATATTAAAGCCATAAGTGAAAACTGTCATGCTTTTTATTCTGAAATCTGAAAGGAACCTTAATTAAAGCAAGATTTTGGGGAAGGCCATGATATGAAAGATATGGAACAATATGGTTTCAGTTATAGGCAGACTCAAACCTGTAAATCAAAGATGAAAGATTTCACTCAAATAGAATTATATAATTCTCTTTTGTTATGCAGTCAGACTATATCTTTCATGCATTTGGGTTTGTTTACGATTAGCATTTTAATTTTAAAGACTTTTATTACTTATACAAAAGCTCTCTGCTACAAGTTAGAAATCTGAGGCATGCTTTGAAAAGGGAAATCTAAAAAAAGAATGTCATTTCCTATAATGTGAAGTAAACTTTTATTCTGAAAGGCTTACTCTAAAATAGATGTATGCCTCTCAGAAAGTGAAATAAAATTCTACCCCCCATTTACAAGCCAAAATCATGCTCATTTAAGTAATGCAAAGAGTCCCAGCAGGCTAAATTAACTCCTGGTGTAAGCCACCTTGCCTGATTTTGGGCTGTTCTGAAAGGGTTGTTCACATGACTGAAGCAATCAGGAGTTCATTCTGCATTTTCAGCAGACTTGTGATGGCAATCTTACTTGCCATTTACTGCAATTTTCTTGTGGTCATCAAAGAAATTTCCCTTCAAGGAAACCAAGGACCATAGCTGATGAGTTGGGTGATTTGTAGAGCTTTTCACATCTTGAAATAGTGGCTGCAAAATTTTAATTGGATACATAGTAAGAGCATTTTGAAATTAACCCCACAAATGCAAAATCTGCTCGTGTCCTGCATGAAACTGAATATGAATTGCAGCCTGAAATGTGAGTTACAAACTTTGCCAATTAAAGTCTATATTCTGGAGTGGAAACCAGCTAAAGCTGTCCTTTGTAGCTGGAAATGCCTTTAAAATGCCAGAATAATTTGAATTAAACCACATTATAAACTCACACTTATGCATTTGTACAAGCATACTCCCAGACAGACATCCAGGCATGCTATTGGTTAAAGTTAGGATCATTTGGATAAGCAAATGTGCAAATAAACTGCACACAGATTGTGTCCAGAACTCTGTTCTCACTGAAGTCAATAGCAAAATCCTCTTTGATTTCAATGGGAGATGGATCAGGACCTGCCTTTTTTTTTTTTTTTTCTCTTTCCTTTAAGTCCAGAACACCATTACTTTTTGATTATGTCATTACAAGGCACTGTATAGCCCTCTGGGAAATGATTGAGGCTTATGGTGAATATCAACACTTCCTTCAAAGCAGACCTGGGCTTTCTGAGAGGGCAGTTTCACTTGCTGCTGTTTTCTTCTCACAGTATTTTTATTACCATCAATAGCTCCCCATGGATTACAGTTAAAATATCTCCCAGCAATTTTAGACATACTTCCAGGGAAATATTCACATAGATGCTCTTAAAAGTGCCCAGTTTAAGCTGGATTCAACAACAAATTCCAAGAATTTCAGAAAGATGCACGAATTGCATGTTTCTCCATTTCTAATGTCCAAATTCAGAGGCTTAGGAGCTGTTTCTGAGGAGACATCACAGTCTCACATCCCCCATGGACCTCAGCTTAGGCTAGGGAGATTGACGATTCTGAAAACTCAGTCCCAGATATTTCAAGCTGGCTGCCAAAATATCTACATCTGAGCTTAGATTACTTCGAAAAATAAGCTGAAATGCATAAAAGAGATGGGGTAAATGGTGGTTTCTGTGTGTGATTCCACAAAGAAGTTGAAACCGAGGAGGTGGCAGAGAGTCCTTGGACCCAGGGTGGTTCTTTGTCTGGTGCTGGGGACACAGGGGCTGTCAGCACGCAGAAGGACATCATAAGGCACTGCCATTCCAGCTGCCATTGCCATTAGCAATGAATCTTTGCCTTATGGGGAAAGCATGCATGAATTTGCATTCTGCCTCTGGATCGAGGTGTCCCTAAGCCACCAACCTCCAGAATGAGAGATGCCTCAGCAGCAAGTACCACTCTGAGTTCATATTCTTCCCTAGCTTTAGGGACTAAATGTTAAGCTCAATTGGGTTTTTCTTGTATTCTTGTATTTTTCTTGTATTCTTGTATTTTTCTTGTATTCTTAGGTCATTAAATTATTAGTAGAAACTGACAACTAAAAAGAGATATGACTTGGGATATCAAGAAAAGAATGATTTTTATCCAGCTTAAAGCTTTTACCTGGGCTGGAGTAGGAGCAATGTGGAACAGTAAATCACAGAACTGCTAAAACCTAAGAGTGTCTTGCACTTCATTTTGGGACTCTGTGTGCAGGAATTCTGTTATGTGCTCTTTTGGCTTCAATATAATCTACAGCAATGAAGTGCTTGATTATATGATCCTTTTTCAGGCAAAATTCCTCATGAGTAATCAAAGTTAATGGGAATTTTGCCAGTGTAAAGATGACAGAATTAGTCCTTTTTTTAATTATGTACCTTCCTAATTTTGCTGTCAGTGAAGATGAACTAATTTCAGGCAATGAAAATAAAATCATTAAGCTATCTTAAGTAAACATCACTACAGAAAAAGAAAATATAAACAGCTGTTATGTAAACAAAGATGGCTATTTCTTTTCTTTGTAAAAAAGTCAACAACTTGCTGCCAGCTGAACAAAAGTGGCAAAATGAATCCCTCTCTAAAGTATGTGGTATTTGAGTTGGTGTCTTATCTAAGTGCAGCCTCAGTGAAAAGCTGAGAGTCATAACCAGAGATGAAATATTAGAAAGGTTTTGCTGCAGCCAACACCAGAGGTCCTGTAGAGAACACGAATGTAGAGACTGACTAATTTGTGTAGACAGACAGCAGGACACTTTCGGGGCAATGTGTCTGGGACAAAGAATTAGAGGGAACTTTTCCAAAAGCAAGGATGGCTGTGAGGCAACTAACTTCTACTAGCTTACAGGGGCAAGGAGGTGCTCAGCAAGCATTTATTCTCTGGGAAATGCCCCTCCATCCCAGAAGCATGCAGACATGGACCTCACTGTACAATTTTTCATCCTAAGCAGCAGCAGCCAGGTGTGCTGCCCTGACGTGTATGCTCTGCATTTGCCCAAGAAGCTATCAGCCCCCAGCAGACACTTTACAACATGACTGATAGGGGAAATTTTTATAATATCCTTTTTTTCCCCAATAGTGGCCTTTCCAGAAGCATAGCAGCACATGGTCATTTTATTTTAAAAGGTCACAATAGAGCTTTGTGAACCATTGTACTTTTTTTTTTTTTTCTATTTTACAGACTCCATATGGAATTAAACCAGAATATGTATGGGGTGCGGGGGACCTGCTGGGAAAGAATTTCTTTCAAATCAGGTTTCTGCTACCTGCTTTTCATCCCAGATTTGGAGGAGTTCAGGTTCTTAATTATCATTCAACCTTTTACTTTGTCATGTAAACAACTCGCTTTGTTTTCTTACCTATAATTGAATTCACTCTTGTAGCACATGGAAAACCACAAAAAAAAAGTCTGTCATTTCTGGCAGATGTCCCTGCCCTTGGTGTGGGAATGAGAAGAGCTTATCTTTGTCACTTCTAGCAGCAATTAAATGCTTCATTTTTGTGACAGATTCAAGCTGGAGTAGTATTGTATGCGTACTATTTAGCTGGCTGTCTGCTGATGGTTAAAAAAGAAATTGTGAAACTCGCATTCCTCTCTAACCTCAAAAGGGACCCATTTTGATTTTAACAATGTAATATTTTCACTTGATCCAAAAGGTTTTTGTCCCATGACATCTTGTTACTAACTCAGTTTTAGTCTCTAGCAAATAACACATCACAGAGAGAGAAGACCAAAAAGGACATTCCAGCAATTGTTAATTATATCTCTTATGCACAGTCCTTCATCCTGCTGTAGTGCCATGCTCTGTGGTTCAACATGTTAGAATAGTTTACAGCAAAATATAAATTGTTCTGCACCATCAAAGATACGACTATTCAGATGTTAATTAGTACACTGTGAGTTGGGCTGTAATTTATAAGGAAGACATGCTCCTGCGTGGATGGTCTAAAGGCAAGTGATGCATGAAACCAGTGGCACTGGTGCTGTGCAGCGAGAGTGATTCTGTGCTAAGATCTCCACACATTAACCCATTCCTGATGGTATGTCTGCTGGTACATGCTTGCAGTAGGAGAGCTGTAGAATGCTCTGATTCAAAGACCACTGAAATCCCTTCCCTAACAGGCTTTGGGTAAGATCCAGGAGGTAGCTAGAGAAGAAACCTTAACTTTGCACTCAGTCACATAGAAACTGTAAAGAAAGCACAGATATAGATCTGAACTTGGCCACACATCCCTGTTTCTGATATGAAGTGCCAGTTCTGCTTCTAGAAAAGTCTGTCTGAGAGAGCACTGGCAGTAGTGGATATATTCTATTGGCTTCAGGAGGGTGTATACATCATGTGTTACGGGAACAGGTTCATACTCATGTCTCTTGCTGCTTAGTTTACTGCTATTTTAAATTTCTTGATTGGCTTAAAATGTCAAGTTATGATGCAAAAGGAAAGCATAAAGCAATACCTAGTGAAGTCATAACTAAAGCTTTCAAAGCAAACTTACTGCCATGGGTTTTTACAACACTGACTTTTTGGTCTAGAGATGAATAGCTGAAATGTCTGTTTTTTTCTTGAGAAATTCATGTTGCTATCTGTTTCTATGATAAGAAACAGTCCTTTTGCTCAGCATATTAGAAGTTTATCTGTAATTTGTCTTTCCAGGCAGATCAGATTTGAAGGCGTAAAGCGTCAGTGGGACTGACCCAAAGGGCAACACTTTTAAAGGTCAATAGTAATATTTCCATAAGAGTAAAAGGAACCATTGTTATTATTCCTGATACATTTTTGTATCTGAAAGCATCCAATGAGTAATGTTAAGTAATATTGTGCTCCAGAACTTTGTTGATTATAGATATACGAGCATTGGATTGGAGTGAAATAGTCTTAAACTGAGTTGTTAAAATCCCTTTTGTTTTGTGTTTTGTATAATTCTTTAGCTATAGTCTTGTCCTAGTGTTAATAAAAGCTATTTGAAGTAAGCTTGTTTGATACTCTGAGCTTTTTCTTGCATGTGTTTTTTTCTTTTTAATTGGTGTTAAAAAGAAGCGGAGCTTTGAACATGCCACCCTGGTTGGATCATAGGAATCTGACTGTTAAAGTATAAAGGGCGGAGCATGGTGAAGCTGGAGTGCATAAAAAAAGGAACTACAAATGTTAATGTAAAAGTAATGTTACATAGCAGGCTAAAACGCACACAAAGCAGAGCATTGCAGAGCTCCGGCTTTAACACCAAGCTCATATTCTATAGTTCCTTTGGCTCATTGTCCTGCGGCATTGCAGAACACGTAATTCCCCTCCCAGTGAAACAATATAAATAGTACATGTGCTGTTTTGAAAGCTGTAAGGCCCCTGCTTTGTGGGAGGTGGGGAATATCCAGCACACTGCAGCAATACTCTGGACCACAGAACCATGCCAGCCCTGCTGCTGTAAAACTGGGAGTTGCTACACTGATACAACAGACCTGTTTCGAGAAAGGCACCCCACAAAAGCAGTGATGTGAGGAAGGAGTGTGTTTGCTGTGAGCATACTTTGATCACTTGCACCTTGTCAAAATTAGCTCAAAGATTGAAATTGTTCCTGTGAGCGGAGCTTTGTGCACCTAAACTTGCAAACTTAGTGGGCAGAAGGGGAGTACAGGCACTTGATCTGCACATGCAAATCCCTACCTCCCGGCATGTATCCAAAGCTGCTCCAAAGGTGGATTAGAACCAAAATGAAGCAAAACAGCATCCTATAATTTTAGCTTTATTTAATTTTTCAGCTTAACACATCTTTTTCCTTTCTGGGGAAAAGGACCCCAGCCCCAGAAAGGCAGAGCTCCATTCCAATCAGTAAAATATTGTTTGAAAATTTGAATGTGTAACGTGTAATTTCCTTGGCATATTTCAAAAAAGTTCCATGCCCAGAGGAGCTTAATCTATCCAGTCTATCTATCTGCTTCTCTGCTTTGCTTGTTTCCTGTGATTCCATTGTGATAAATTGCAGAGCCCTGTGATAAATTGCATTCATCATGTCTTTGTGGCTGCCTCACCTGCATTTTGTACATTAAACCCTCTCTCCTGGGACTACTTCTAACATTCCAACCTTGTGAGAGGTTCCAGCTAGACACCATTGCTGCTTTAAAATCAACCTGCCACAGAAACGACCCTGCCTTTGAGAAGTGGAGTGGGTTTTTGGAAACCTTCAGGCTAACAATGCTTCTAGGAATCTCTTGTAGGTGGGTGGGAGTGAATTCTTCCAGATTCCTTCTCTCATGCTTTTTCACTGCTTCCCCTGGAGATCCTTCTCCCCAGGAAAAATCTTTCCTTCCACTGGCAGCTTTGAAAGGAGTAGAATAGTAAGATAAAAGCTGAATGAATATGTGTTGAGCCACTGCTCTTCTTCCTTATTTCTGCTTTTCCCTGCCAAATGAGAAGAAGACAATGTTAAAATTATGGTTTCAGCATACTACTGAGATAAGGGTTTGGTTTGGTTTGGGGTTTTTTTACAGAAGAATTTTATTTTTCCATTTGCTATCACTGACCTGGATACACTACTTCACTCATACAGGCCTCCTGGAGACTTAGAAAATAGAGTTTCAGGATTCTTGTTAAATCCTTTTCTGGGATTGCCTATAAAAGAGAGCAGGTTCAGTGAAAACCCAGAATGAAGTTCTGTACTTGACTAGAAGCTAAGGGCATGGGTACAGGATTTTATGCAAACTTTATCTTACTTGCTACTCTTAGCTCATATGCTGCTTCAGGCTGAACTTCTCTGTCCACATATGACTGAAGAATACCCAGCCTGTTATAACTGCCACATTAATGTCTTCACAGATTATTAATAACTAAATAGAGCATTGCTGGTAAGATCCCAAATTACCTTTTCTGTGGTATATTTTACATACAAGCAACATCATTTTGCAACATTCAGATCATTATAGCATCTGAATGCATTCTTCTTTAACTGACTAATCTAACTAAATATTAGACTGTGCTATTAAAAGTTATCAGAACAAAATATCTATCAACCAATTATGGTGAAAGCATGCATGACAAATATTTATGTTCCCCAAATCAGTACAGGCTCACTTTCCATGTTCACAGTACCTGATCTCAGCTGTGACAGAGGCCCAGCCTAACTACATGCAATTCTACCAGACTCCACACAGTAACAAAGAGTATGAACATAACTGGGGTCATCTGTAATAATATCTTCTTAACTTCTCTCTTTTTCCATTTTCTAAATTCTGCTCTCCAACTTTGGCTGTTTTGGAAAACGCAATCATTAAAGGTCTAAAATTTTTCTTAGTATTTTAGATAACCTAGTCTTGAGAATCTTATTGGAACATCTATAATCTAGTATAGACTCTACAATTAATCTAGTCTTGTTATGATTGATTTGGTCTGTGAGCAGGTATAAATTGGATGATTGCTTAATCTAGCTACCAAATGCATCAGGAAAAATAACAACTGATTCTTAGGAAACAAAACCAAAATTAATTCTGCACTTGGTTTCCCTCAGTATCAGTCACCTCTCCTCAAACCTTCAAAAACATCTTATTTAAATATGTATGATATTTAAATAAGCCAAAATGCAAATGTGTACTGTCTGTCACTACATCTGATGTGTAGCAGTTCTGTCTCTGCCACTTCAGCCAGAAGGAACCAGTTCCCACTCCTTCTGAGCTATTGCCTGCAGTGGGCATTTGGGTTCATACTGCAAGTTGAGTACGTAGTTTAAGAACAGCAGCAACATCTGTAAACAGCAGAAAGAACAGAAAGACTTTAAAAATGAATGTGTGGACTCCAGTTTTCCTTTAAAATGTCCAGCGAAGTATTTAATGAGAAGCATCATCACAGTGTAGTATGCCTTGCAATTAAATCTTTAGAATTTTTAGTAACATTGGTTGCTGGAAAATCTCTCTGTCTTCATTGACCTACAATAGCTCATGTTGCATTCTTCAGAGTTTGTATCTGCACTGGGAGTATAAATCTTGAGCGGTATCAGATAGCTGCTCCTGAATCCTCTTTGTAATGTCAAAATTTGCATCTATCATGATTGCTGTCCTTTCCCCCTCTGTAGGGGTAAGTAACTCTCTCTTTGATTACTGGTTGATGGCACAATATGGAAAGAGTGGTCCTCGTCGCAAGTCATGATTCCTCAGACTCTTACGTAGAACTGGCTGCTGCTTGATATTGTTGAACATGTCTCCCAAAGGAAGGAAAGTGGTGTATTGATGGAGCTGATAAGGTTTACTGAAAATTGATTATGGCTAGCAAGTATATGGCTGCACAGAACTATTTTTTTTTTATGTTAGGAGAAAAATATGAATATGCCAGGAAAAAAAATTATTGGTATTAATGCTGAAGTGCCAATGAATGGTGCACACTGTATCTTTCTCTTCCATTCACTAGGAAGTAGACTTTGAACAGCAAAATGGCTCAAACTGAGTTACTAAGTGGATTGAAAAAATAATTTTATTTCAGTGGCACTCAATATGAAAATCCAAGATCCTCGTAAACATCCAGGGCTTCATCCTCACAATAGCCAAAAAGCAGGCCAGTTGTTGCCTCTTTTCACAGATAGGATTAAAAGACTTGTTTGAGGATCCACAATGAGCTTTTAGCTGACAGATGAATTTCCTTAGCTACAGTCTTAATGCCAGCACCCAGACAGTCCATGTGACTATATTTCTTCCAGATGCCATCACCCTATAAAGTAAGTGTGTGTGTATTTGTGCTTTTAGATGCTGAATCTGCCTCTTCTAATTTTAGCTCATTGTTTTGAGCTCGCTTGTTCTCTGGCATGTGTATTACTTACTGGAACATTGCTAAAGAACAAAAACTTTTATTTATTTTTTCTAAGAAGACAGTATGAGCATATAGAGGAGATGTGGGAGTTTTATGAATCATATCCTGTAGTTTCCTTGTGTGTTTTTTTTTTTCTTACTCGCTCCCTGTTTTTCACAAAACAGAGAACTGTTTGGGTTGTGTAAAAATCCATGCACAGGAACTAAACATTTCTTTTACCCTGCTAGATGCGTTGACTGCTCTGATTTGAACATAAATTGCAAAGAACACAAAATATCAGTAAAAACTGCACTTGTGTAAGGGGTAACAACTGAACCATTTCAGATGAGGCTTTGGGGGATTTGGAAGAAAGTTATCTCAAGACTATCACCGCTTATAAGCATAAAGTTGTGGTTCTTATTACTAAGCAAAGAAACATCAGCCCAGTCCTTATGCCCGATATTAACTTTAGGGGATCAGTGAATGGACAGGTCAGAACAGGCATAGGCTGCACGCACTGAGTACTCACAAATGAATGTAAAGCAAATCTCTAACTCACATTGCAAGTTGAGTCAGGAATTTTGGAAAAAAAAATGCTTCTTGCTGAACAGGTGATTTCCCAAATCTACTTCTATTTTCTGCCTACTTAGATTTCCTTTGAGCAGTGTTAATGACTTTTCTAGAAATATTTTCTTAGACCCTCATATATACAATTGTCTCAGCATCTTCTTAAATGCATGAAGGAAGCATGGTTGTATATGTCACGGGATAACCCTTGTTAAATGATAACTTTGGAATGCAACTTATTGTAAGTCTAAGCTATTATGCTCAAAATACATGCTCTTGACTATAGGCAATGAAGAAGCTGGAGACAAGTATGTGCATATTTCAAGCATAAGGAGTGACACCTGTGTGGGTATTGTGCACCACATAACCACAGGATCTGTAGTGATGGGACCTTCACAATATAGAGCACTAGGGCATGATTCAGAAGTCCCAGGACATCCTTCATCCCCTTGCAGAATCAGAATAAGCTGCTGGAAAGACCCCTTGTGAGAGCCCACAGAAGGTTTAAGCCCAACCTCACATGCTGTGAATCTCAGAGGTGAGTGGGAAAGGATGAGAAAACTCCATAGCTGCACCTAAAATGAATCATTAACTGTGATATGGACACTAACTGGTATCTGAGCAGCTCAGAAGAAAACTTAAAACGAGATACAGCAAAAAGTGTCTGCTGAGCTCCAATCTCATGTACCCATCTTTGGTTCAAAAAGAGTGAAGAAGCAAGGCGTGATATAGCAGGAATTGTCCCAACTATGTAACAGCTATCACTTCCTCATATTACGCACATGTCTTTATGAAAGGGATTTTAAAAACAGTGTGAACTATGTCTAGAAATTTAAAGGAAAATATGTTCCAGGGAGACACTACACTGTTTGCTCTGTAATACAATAGTTGAATTCTCAAGTGGCACAACCTTTGCTAAAGGGGGTGTGCTAGGTCACACAAACATATGGGGAGCAGACACATCGATCACATTGTATCTCTCATTTGTTCTCCATACAGTAATAACCACATAAATTCGCATAGTGGTATGCTAATGCCCAGCTTCCTGGCAGCAGCCTGTGAGAGTCATTGTACCTGGAGCCAGGCAACCCTGATGTGGCTGTGACCCTGGCAGGAGTGCTGGCTGCAGCACATCTGTTTGCTTTGCAGGGTTTTAGACCAAATTTATTGTGTACATGAGGGATACTAGACTGACTGCCCAAGAAGGATAAGATTTGAGACACGTGGCATATGTTTTCTGATGCTATGATGTATTTCCTGAGGCTCCTGCTTTTGGTTTTTTCCAGGACTGTAGCATTTGTATCTAGTATCTATATCCCTGGCTTATAGCAGGAACAAAACAGCATAAAGGCTAGTATGTGCCTACATAATCACACAAATCCAAGATACTTTTTTACAATAGATATTATGGTATTATACCATCATAGAATGGTTAGGGTGGGAAAGGACCTTAAGATCATCTAGTTCCAACGCTCCTGTCATCAGCAGGGACATCTCACACTAGACTAGGTTGCCCAAGACTCAATGTCCAACCTGGCCTTAAACACTGTCAGGCATGGAACATTCACAGCTTCCTTGGGCAACCTGTTCCAGTGCCTCACCACCCTCACAGCAAAGAACTTCTTCCTTATATCTAACCTAAACTCCCCTGTCTAAGTTTGAAGCCTTTGCCCCTTGTCCTGTCACTACGATCCCTGATAAGGAGTCCCTCTCCAGCATCCTTGCAGGCCCCCTTCAGATATCACCTTCTTTAAAATCCTAAACTTACTATACTATAGGCATTTACAACATTTACTTTAAGATCATGCTTTTAGATGATGTTTTAGCAGGTCACCAGCGTTAGGCTTTCAAAGGACTGGCTTCTTCCTTCCAGTGGGCAGTGTCCACCAGCTCTCCCAGAGCTGCTGCTGGGCTGCTTCCTAGTGCTGTGAGCACCAGCACTGCCTGAGCCCTGCTGGCTGACAGCTTCTGGGCTCCTCTCCTGCTCAAGCTCCATTATGATCCTCAGGGTAGTTATTTTCAGAGGATGTCACCTTGCTCAACCACCACCAAGAGGGGCTTTTGTGACAAGGCACCTTCCCTCCCCTCTGCACCCACAGATTGAGCATCCCACTGTTTTCCTGGGAAGACATGCCACTGGCAATTTTAAACATGGTCATCCCCAGTCTGCCTGATTTGGTAGATGTGTTCATTCTTCTCCTGCCAATCACTCCCACTCCTGCAGAGAGCCCTAATCTCTGGGACATTGACCAGAGCTGGGCAGACTTCAGGAGACAGGAGAAGCCAGATTTCAAATGCTGCTTTCATTCTTCTTCAGAATAAATCGCTTTAGCTTTCCTTTTTCAGTCACGTGAGATCAAAACCTTTAGAAGGGGGACAGAGAGAAATATTCAGGGTTTTTTTGTTGTTTTTGTTTTTTCACTTGGTTTTGGAAACATGGCCATGTGGTTATTCCCAGGATGAAGCATATTCCTCAGTACCCTGTCAGCTGCTGATTACATCCAATAGTGCTGTCAGCTTCACAACTGCTCTTAATAGCCATATCCTGCTTGCTGTGGGACTGCACCCCAACCTCCCAGAGCAGTGACTAACCACCAAGCTACACAGTCATGCCTGTTCTTTCTCTCAGTCTCCCAAAGGATATTTAACTAGCATGCACTTAACTAACATGTAAGTTGAAGCTGCCTTCAGTGCCACAGTTTCAGTTCCCTTGTGGCTGCTTTAAGATGCCATCCCCCTCCAGGCAAGGACCAAAGCTGTGTCTTTCTCAAAGCCTTACTAAAGATCTAAACATAGGACGAAAGGCAGAAGCACATCGCTCCAGCTGGTTTCATGCATGGCCTAATCCTGAACGTGTTCTTGGACAAAATCTGGCAGAAAGGGCTCTGTGAATGACATGGATTTGGGTTGGTTGCCTGGGGCTTTGCGTCTAAAACACAGTGTCACTGCAGACTGGAACGGCAAAAGCCAAGGCAGTTTTGAGGAAATGGACTGCAATTTTCCTCCTAAATTTCAACAGCAAGGTCCATCTCTAAAATGAACCAAGCACAAATATTTATGTAAACTAGATTATGGCCCAATTGGAAGTCAGATCTAAGTTCAGAGCTGCATTTAGACTGTAATGTATTTCTGACCTTGCTATACGCAAGGGGAATGAACCGCCCCCAAGGACCTAACTATTATCACCATTCCAGTGCTCTCTTTCTTTTCTTTTCTAATATTTCTTCGAATATTTTCACAAATCTGGGAGTGGAGCAGCCAGAGAAGAGCAAGAGAGAGATTTGTGAAGATGTGCATAACCACCTTCTGGGCAGGCTTCAACTCACAAAGGACGAGCAAGAGCAAACTGGACAGATGAGCCCTGGCTTCTGAAAGGCAACCACAGCTAGTATCTTCTATGAACAGGACACCTAGGAAGGCAAGGGACAAATATATCCTGTGCTGTGGATTAAAATAGCCACAGGTGGGATTCCTAATAGCGTTTTGGTTAACTCTTAAAAGACTAAAGAAATTCTTCCGTTTTCCTGGGCCAAATAATAAAATGTGAGGAAAAGTCCTCACTGCTTGTTGAAGAGGGGTATTTTGTCTGCAGAATTGTTCTCTTTCTTACCCCTGCTACAGCATCTGCTTCTCCCTTATCTCACACATTTTCTGTGTATGTTGTAGCCCACTTGAGTAAAGATATTAAAGTTCCATTAGCTGCATATGCTCTGAGAGGGCAAGTACGCAAAGAGAAGTTCATAAAGCCAACAGAAGACATAATTTAACACTCATGTTCTTCTTAACAATTAATCAAGGTTAAGAATTAGAATAAAGTACACTGATTGAAACTTGTCTTTCTAGTTATAGCTTTCATTCCCATTTGATTACATGTATTTTTCTACCATAACCTTTGCCTCATTTGAATTATTGTTTCCCACAATCAAATATGTTAGTGTAATGGTAAAGATTTCCAGAAGGACTTTTTTCCCTCTGCTACTTTGGGAAAGGCTCTGCATGTAAACTGCTATGTGACTGCATGAAAAGTACACACACTAAATATGATACGTTTATTTTATCATTTGTAACTAAAGAGATGTAATTATTTAAGTGGGTGTAATTTAATGTTATGGCATCCCTCAAATTGCAGTACTGAAATTACTTTAATCTATACTTTGGCTGGGGAAATGTATGAGAGGTTTAAAAGCTCACCGAACAAAAAAAAAAAAAAAAGCCCAGAAACCCAGAAAAAAGCTGTTTCTATGGATTGCATGAAAGTCCTCATGACATCTTTTCAGGAAGCAGTCCCACATTTTTAAGAGCTCTACTATCTATTGAACTTTCTATGGACTCTTTATCATGTCATCACTGATCATGGTTTCACACTAGGCTGAGTATGTGTCAAACTGGAAATGGGCACCCCAGGCAAGCTGTATTACATACTGTGCCTTCTACTGACTGTGCAAAGAGAAAGGGACTAGGCTGTCCATCTTTTCAGGCACACCAAGTGCTGAACTTTTGCTACTTTGAATCTTAACAAAAGTCTTTTAATTAGAAGTTGTGAATCTTTTCTCACTGTTCATGTGCATCTTTCAAAGCCAACAGCAACAACAAAGCCGCAACAGAGTTGCGTGAAAATAACAACAAGCTGCTGTGTTCAGGTTCTTAAATATTGTACATTTTGCAACAAAAACCTCTGTAGATTCATGCCTGTACTTTCTAGCAACTAGTACTCTCTGTGAAAATCAGTCCAAGCTCCTCCAAGAGTAGCTTCATTAAGAATCTGTGCTTTATAAACTGGGTGTGTCATCCTGTTTTCTTAATGACTTCAGCACATTTTGAACTAAGTAGACTAGCTGTCTAATACTTTTGCTAGAATGGAAATACCAAAGTCAGCTCTTATTATTACCAGAATCTCTTCTATGAGATGCCATCACAAACAGAAGTTGGTCATATCTGGATTTAAATAAATTTAGCTTCTTAGCAATTCTGTAATGACTGTGGGCTACCTCCTGTTCCCACTGAAATCAGTGGGAATGTTGCCATTGACTTCAATGAGCTTGGTATTTGCTTTCCTTTCATCAAAGATTGTTCTAAATGTAAAGCCCAGCAGCATCAGTTAGGTATATGCCTCCATCCCAGTCTAGCGTGAAGTTAAAAGGACTTCTTGCAATAAACTTGAAACATTTGACTTCCTTTTAGAGCCACCACTTGCTACCACCCGTTGAGACTAGGAGAGCTGCCCTGTTTTTTTGGATTTATGAGTATGTTTCTTTTTCCACTGTGGATGACTGTGTTAGCAGCTCCAAAGTTATTCCTCCAAAAACCCAGAACCTCTGTGGGAACAGAGGTGGAGTGGTTTGTTCCTAGTCTGTCATCCTACCTCTATAAGAATCATGAGGGAAAAGTTGCATTTCTCTCAAGATGCCTGGCACCAATAACAGTTAATGCAAACTGGGGCTTAAAGCAATAAACAGACCCTTTAAATATAAGTTGAAGAGCTCATCTGTGCATATTTTACCTACGAAAACAACCTGCTCATAGACAAATCTTCTCTCAAGTGAAACAGTCCCGGAACAGAACTGATTTTTTCTTACTTTTATTCTGTCTTGATATGCACCAGAAATGAAGAAACAATCAAATATTTACTTCATTTGCTTAGACAGTGAAATAGTGGTTAAAAGAACCTGAGTCCAAAATCTCTGTTTCCACCAGGGCAGCTTTGTCCATTGCTACCATTTATTCCACTGCAGAAGGTACTAATTATTCCATCTCCCAACTCATAGCTCGTTCCAAGTTTGGATACAGAGATAAAGAACTCTGCACATTCAATTAACGCCAAGGAGGAAAAAGACTTACCTCAAAGCTGGTTAAAAATAATGTGAGCAACAATAAGGAACAGGAAAAAAGCAGCTATGCAAACTGATCTTCAAAATGGTGTGTGACAGCACACAAACAAGGTAAGCCAATCAAGCAGAGCAAAATGAAAGCATCTGAAAAAGGAGCTTATTTAAGCTGCTGCCTTCTGCAGTATTGGTAGAGCACAGCATCTCATCCTGTCTGCATATGTGCAGTTGTTGAGTGCTTTTATTATGATCAAAAGAAATCCCTTGGCTCTTGAATGAGGTCTGGGAGGTTCCTACCCAAACAGCATTCCATGGGGTAGCTTGCCTTAAAATAGGTTTTAAAGGAGCAAATTTTTACTTATAATTAATGTTAATGAGTATTAGTCAGAATTATTGTTCATGTATGCAATATGACAGAAGCCCAACTAAAACCTACTGAAATAGAAATAATTCTCTAGTTATTATAATCAGCTGTGAATAAGATGTTCAGAATACTCAGATTTTAAATGTCCAGACTCTGAGGATGCCTAACTCTCCCACAGGGATTTATTATTGAAACAAAAACACATTACTGAAGACAGCTTTCACTGACATATTAATACACTTGACTTATTTCCTAAGGTGTTTCCTTTGTTGTTTGTATGTGTGTCTGTAATAAGTGAGTGTTTTTAATGTGTGTAGGAGAGGAGTGATAGTGAGTAGTGGCTTTTAGCATTTGAAACACGAGTCTCCATGGGAATGTAACAAACCTGGCTGAACAATAGTGCTGCTTGCATTTCAAGATACATATGTCTCTTGGTCCATTTCTGTCATTCTATCACATTGCTCTCCTGAGACCTCACTTGGAGTACTGTGTGCAGTTCTGGTGTCCTCAACATAAGAAGGACATGGAGCTGTTGAAGCAAGTCTAGAGGAGGGCCACAAGGGTGATAAGAGGGCTGGAGCACCTCCCGTATGAAGACAGGCTGAGAAAGTTGGGGCTGTTCAGCCTGGAGAAGAGAAGCTGCGTGGAGACCTCGTATCAGCCTTCCAGTATCTGAAGGGGGCCTACAAGGATGCCGGAGAGGTACTCTTCCTTAGGGACTGTAGCAACAGGACAAGGGGTAATGGGTTCAAACTTAAACAGGGGAAGTTCAGGTTGGATACAAGGAAGAAGTTCTTTACTGTGAGGGTGGTGGGCACTGGAACATGTTGCCCAAGGAAGTGGTAAATGCTCCATCCCTGGCAGTGTTCAAGGCCAGGTTGGATGGAGCCTTGGGAGACATGGTCTAGTGGAAGGTGTCCCTGCCCATGGCAGAGGTGTTAGAACTAGGTGATCTTAAGGTCTTTTCCAACCCCAACCATTCTATGATTCTACGGTTATACATTCGGTTGCACTATTAGCATCATTATTGGCCTACTTGTCTGCCTGCTTTCTTCATCTGATCTAATTAAAGTGTGTCCTCCATGAAAAAATATTCCCATCTAAGCTAGATATGTGATTTTGCTTATTTATATCTCTGTGCATCATTTTGCCCCAAAAGGTATTTAGGATGGCTTCAGCATTTTGTAGCAATAAATGTGAAACACAGACTTCAGACACTTTACATTTGGTCAGATATTATTTCTCAACTGAAATAGCTTTGAAATTGTTTTGAAAATGTAAAATAAAGATGGGAATGCAAAGCATACTCTGAGGTCAGGGGAGAGTTCAGGGATAATAGAATGTTAACTCATAGAGATGTTCTGGAAAATGTTCTGTGTTTTAAAAGAAGACAGATTATTGTCTTTGTCCTTTCTGATTATTGAACAAATTTACACTGTTTTACAGGCATGGGGTGATTCCTTATTGGGTTTGAAGCACAGTTTTACCCACAAGTTATTTACCACTTGTGAGTCACCTGTGGCAAGCACACCTATGAGTTACGGAGCAGC
Organism: Strigops habroptila; assembly: GCF_004027225.2. Taxonomy (NCBI): domain Eukaryota; kingdom Metazoa; phylum Chordata; class Aves; order Psittaciformes; family Psittacidae; genus Strigops; species Strigops habroptila. The sequence goes on from NC_044277.2 coordinate 129,203,597, forward strand.
ATGCTCTATCCCTTTGAGCATTGTTTAAAATATTATTCATGATACTCAGAGCAGAGCAGAGTGCAGCCCTAATGGCGTTTTAGCTAAAGGCTAGATTGTGATCAATTCATTCCTGCTGGGGAGTATTTTCTTAAATGAAAAATGTTGTTTAAGGGAGCAGGAGTGTGAGTAACTTACTTGTCTGAGTAATTTATTACAATATCTTTTTGTTTTGATTTGGCTTTTCTCCTACATATGATCCACGTGCAAGAAATAACAGCTCTAGCTTTCACATAAAAAAGCTGAACCTGCAGGGGTAATGAGTTGTGTGGAGGGGTTTTCAATCACTTCCGAATTAACCTGGAAATTACTGAGCTGCAGAGATCTTCCTAGAATGCTACTCCTACAAACCCGTTTCCTCCTCAGAGTACAGGACTGTCGAATGCATGATTGACAAAAATTAACTTCAGTTGTTAAAGTAAGCAGCTAAGCCACCAAGTATCCACAGAAGATGAGCTTGTTGAGTCAGAAGATGCTACTTTAATGAAGTAATTTTAAAAAGCAGAATTGTATTTTAAGATGAATTAGATTAGATGGATATCTGCCAAACTACCATGTATTTAGGTTAGCTACCCATCCAAATGCCAAATTATATGAGCACAGAGTACTATAATGTACCATATATGTCTATCTCTAGCTCTGTACATACCACAGCTATGAATATATGTACCATCATGGAATTGAAACAATAGGGGAGCTGATTTTTAGCTGTATATAGTATTTTAGCTCAACTGAATGTAAAGTCTGATGATGATTTTTCTCCAGGAATAATCCCAGCCTCCCTGAAGCTAGACTTCAGTAGTTTCATACATCAGCCCTGGGAGGGTCCAGCCACACTCTCGGGGTGTGCACCTAGATATAGCAAGCTTTGGCTGAGAGGTGACCATAAGGTGTCTAGACCATGAAGAGGTCTCTTTGCACAGGTGGTCCTGGCTATTTAGCATGTCACCAAGCACATATAAGACTGTTCAGTGGCAGGCAGGTGTGAAAAATGGCAGTCTTATAGTCCCTATGGCCTTTTCAGCAGATAGGCATCAGCACAGAGGCCATGACTTCACACTTCAGCATTTCATTTTTTAATCCAGTCTCTAATCCATTTATTTTATGAAGTGAAACATTCCAAAATTACAAAGGGATTTATGTTTCTTAACATGTGTGAGCTGGCTGGAGAGATCTGTGAATTCTTCATACCTTCTCCTATACCTAACTTTTGGTCCATCTTCACAGCACAGTTGAATAACCTGCACTTCACATACCTCTTTAAAACTTTCCATTTCAGGCTGCTTTCTGATACAAGTGATACCCAATGAGAATGGATTTTCGTAGAAGAAAAATGCAATAGAAATGTCAAAACTTGAGGGTAACTACAGGGGGAAAACACTCTTAAATGTGTGCCAAACACTAACTCACGGAAGCTGATCAAGTTCTCCTAAATGACTGTTGACCCTGGCAATAGGACGGTGATTTTTCACACTGCTAGGATTAATGAAAAGTCCATAAAGTAGCACTAATAATTAAGTAAATACAGATGCAATGGTGCTAACCAGGTTAGGTAGTGGTAGTCATTGTGACCATGCTTATTGTGTTACATTGGTTTAGCCAAGAAAAACCTTATCTGATAAAAACAATAGTTCCCAAAATGCACTCCTTTTAGAAGAATTAATTCTCAACATGAGTTTCCAAAACAAATGTAATACAATATTTTAAATTTACTTATGCAAATCCATCAGGAGATGCTAGCCAAGCAATAACTCAAATCAAGATAACCTTAGTTAGTATGCTACCCCTCAGCTATGAAGCTGCTGTTAGTTCCACTTCTGGTATGGCTTCATCTACATATGTTAGTACAATGTGGCTTAGCTCTCTCTCTGAGTTTTCTTTTTTTCAGTGGAGCTGGAAAGAATGAAAGAATGTTTTTCACCAAATGGAGTGCATTCCATGAGTGATGGTTTTCTGTTATGAAGTTATGAATTTGAAAAGGATCACTACCTCCCATTGAACAGGCCCCAGAATTTATGTACTTTCTTTGGCCAACATTTGAATCTGGTTTTGAAGCCAGATATGAGAAACAAAGCATGTTGGAAGATTTTATTTCTTTTCTTGGTTTCTTAGCCTACACACATACTGCAAAAAGGAAAACACATGCAATTTGTTCATTTGACAGCTTCCACCCCTTTAGATGCCTTTCCTGACCTCTCTTCGCTATCTGTTACTCCCTTCATGCACCTTCTGAACAGTTTGGGATATGTGCCACACAGTGAAAGGAAGAAATCAGTTTTACATTATACAGAGAAATGGTCCAGGCTCTTTTTCATCTGAATCATGTGAAAACCTGAGAGCTGAAATAATTTCTTTCCCCATCAGCCTCCAGCCTCCCTCAGCTCCACTTAAAATACTAAAATATTGTTATTGTGAGGTTAAACATTGACACAGGCATCTAAAATTTTTGCACTACCTTTGGTACAGGCGAGAAAAAAAAAGTTGATTATTTGATTTCTTTTCCAATCAAAGTTTAGTTCCACATGGAAGTTAAAGAGCTTTAGAGAAACTCTATCCTATATCTCATCAGAAAGGCCTTTACTTACTGCAGAAGCTGGAATCATCTTTCTTCCTGATACTTTCACCTCACTGTGACAGAAGTTACCTTATTTTAGTTGTTCCGATGTTCTCTGTACTTTCAGAAGAATAGCTGGAAGTCTTTCAACTCCTTCAAAAGAAAGAAAGGATAAACTGAAAGCAACCTTTCATCTTTAAAAATATTAACGTTAAATTAAAAAAAAATTAAATTTCAAAGCCAGCCACAATGTCTTTAGTCCATTTCATGAGTTGTATTTGTTATATCAGACACTTAGAAACAGAAAGAACAGCTGATGAAGTTTGTACCTTTCATACTACATCTATCACACTTACACAAATCTGGTTTATGTATTTCTTTTGTGTTTTCATGTATGAAAAGCACTTTTTCTTTTTTTTCCTAGGACACTGTAGCTAACAAGGGGTCAGTATTGGCATGAATAGTTGTAGCAGTAGTGAAGGTATCTGTGAGATGGTCTCAGCAAAGCCAGCAGAAGAGCTTCAAAACTGGCGTTTAAAGTTTTTCCAAATTAGAAATACCCCAGGGGAAAAGAGTATTATCTGCTCTTCCTCAAGGATACCTCACCTATTGAAGTTGCTCCATAGGTTAGTGAGCAGGGGTACAACTGCAGCTTTGGGACCTAAAAAGGTGATAGTGTTGAAAGTCAAACTGCAGCAGGAAATAAAATATACTAGGTTATTAGAGCTTGAGCTGGGATGGTTCTGGTTCACATCAGAGAAACCCCCCTGGGAAGGAGCTATGCCCAGCAAACCTTCAGGCTGGTCCAAGAAAACTTCATTTCTACAAAAAGTTCAATGCCTTCAAATTCTTTCCCATGCAAGCAGAGGATCAAAGCCTTTGTGCTCTGCTGCACAACACAGTTGCCAGGCTCATGACAGAGGCCAAACGAAAGCAATTTTGGGTGGGATCTCATGGAAGGTCACACCCCTTGGCTAGTTAGAAAAGCATTGGCTTTTTCAGCAGGACTGTGGAAAGAAATCCTGTGAGAAGTTTGCAGCCCTCTTAAACAAATATATGCCTAGCTCACATTTAGACAGTAGATCCTGGAGGCTGCTTTGTCATGCTGATCCCTATGACTGAGCACAGCTTGTCTGTTTGTGCCATCTTTTTGTGCTTCAGACTACACTCCCTCACATCAGTTATGTGATGCAGAGATGGAGGGGAATCAGCAGTAGCAATGATGCTCCTATCCAACTTCTCCATCATCTTGGCTTTCCCTATGTTCCCAGCTCAGTGCTTGGACTCCTCACATGCTGGGGTGAGAGATGCTCAGTTGTTCAGAAGCACACTTGTCCTTTATTATTGGATACCCTCACAGGGTGAGACTGTGATTTTTCCTTAGCTGCTCTGCCTTAAAGCCACTAAGCTTCTTTTGGTAAACAGCTGGAGTGTGACTTGAAAGTCAATAGAAGTTGCAACCTTTTACTCTGGGTATGTATTTACAGTAGTGAGAGGAGATTGAAGCATTGGCAGCAGCTTTGAGCAGACCAAGGATATGGGCACTTGAGAAGGGTCAGAGATAGAGTGATGAAAACTTTAAAGAAAGAAACAAAATTTTAATTGGGATTTCCACTTTCTAAGAAGAAACAGAAATTTTTTTCTCACAGTATCTTCATTTGATAGGGAAAGATTAAGATTTACTAACTAATAAAAGACAGTGATCAATAAAATAATATGATAAAAAGAATGTAAAATGTTATTATTCTTCTGTTGGATACAACTTTTCCGGCCAGGGTTATGGGAATATAAGATGTCAAGTAAAATGATTCATCTTCAACACCTGCTTCATTTGAGGGATTCCTCTGCTTAAAGAGAGTCTCGAGAATGTTTCAAGCATCTCTAATATCGAGGGAGAAAGGAAGGTTATTGCAACCTCCAAAGTTAGCCAGATGCACGAGCAGGTTGCTGCGGCAATCTCCAATAAAACTGGACCCCAGAGTCAGAGATGTACTTTTGTTAGCTGGCGAAGAGCTGGGGAAAATGTAAATCTGACTTGCTGTATAAGCTTGCATTTCCCTCTCTTTCTGTTTATTACATTCATAATGTTTTCTGTCACCACTTTAGCTGAAAATAATATTGAAAAGGCTTTTCTCAGTTTCATCTGCAGTAGATTTATGTATAATATCACAGCTGACCACCAGTGATACCCTAGATTTGGAAGATAAATATTTCAAGTGAACACTTCAGTATATGCTTGGTGTTTTCCTCTGCAAGAAATTTTCCATACCACAAAGAAAACAATGCAGAAAACTGACTGGGGATATTACAGCTCCAGAGTTAGGAAATTATTTCTATTTTTCTTAGAGTTTCAGCATCCATCTCTGATCACTGTCAAACCTAGTGTGAACTCAAAGAGTTGTGAGATGGGGTCTGCAGACATTTAAAGAAAGGAGTTAGTAACAGGAAGCTCTTACAGAAAATCACCTGTTGATCTCTTCTCAGGCTAAGGTGAGTGAGAGAAAAGAGTCACATTGACTACCCTGAAAACAGTTGAGGTCATCCATTGTTGGTGTCGTTTAGTGCCTTGATCCTACAGCTTCCTTGGGGAAAGAAATAGAAAATGGTATTCCAGAAAAAGTGGGTCTTGTTATGGAGTGAGTTGGGAGGCTTTCTTTGTGCCTGTATAAATTGAGTACGCAGCAAGCCATTATCTGCTTGCATCCATAGGTCCTGTACATCACAGAGGGATAGCTAATACACAGTGCTTACAATTGCTACTCATTCAGGGTCTGTTTGAATGTTTGAGCACTGGGAGAAATCTGAACAAAAGAGGGCATCAGTTACTATAGTAAAATAATTCAAACCCAGCAAAAACTCAGAGGATGAAAGGAAAATAAATGGTGCACTTGCTCTTCAGGAAGTTTAAAGTTGGAAAGAGGAGGACTTGCAGCACAGACAAAGCAGGATAAATAGGACATGCAGAGGACTTGTGGCAACCTAGGGCACAGCAGGGAGCATTAAGGCTGAAGGGCCTGAGACAACACTCAGAGGATGCCAGGATTCAATAGTTAACAGAGAGGGGATTTATGAGGGCTGGTAGCTGTCAGCCCTACATTCTTCCCTTCCTAAGGGCACTGCCTTGCTCAGGGGAGGTTTTAATCTCTTTCACTCTCAGCTCCATCTGGTTATGCAAAGTGTGAAAGGTCCATGCTCCACTTCTTGCTGAGGCACACATCCATGCTCCTATCCTCTTTATGTGGGGAAGGGAAGGGAAGGGGAGAGGAGGGGAGAAAAAGGAGGAAAAGGAAGGGAAGAGGAAGGGAAGGGAAGGGAAGGGAAGGGAAGGGAAGGGAAGGGAAGGGAAGGGAAGGGAAGGGAAGGGAAGGGAAGGGAAGGAAAGGAAAGGAAAGGAAAGGAAAGGAAAGGAAAGGAAAGGAAAGGAAAGGAAAGGAAAGGAAAGGAAAGGAAAGGAAAGGAAAGGAAAGGAAAGGAAAGGAAAGGAAAGGAAAGGAAAGGTCCTTGTTCCAGTGGCTATTTAAGATCCTATATGTACTCCATCTCCTAGGACTTCAGGGGCCCTGCTCAGCAAAGTGCTGTTTGTTTCTGCCATCTCACGTAGTCTCTTAGAACCCAAATGGTTTTAGTCATTCTTTCGGTGTCTCTGTATGCCTCTGAAGCTAGGACTGAGACTGCAGAAAGGGACTGCACAGAGAAACTGCTCATGGTCCTTAAACACTCATCAGAGCTAGGTTATAACATATTCCTTCTATGCAAGAAACTGAGGAAAAGCATCCTCAGTAAGTGGCAGACACGCTAAAGTATTGGTGCTAGTGCCAAGGAATTCAAACACCCACTAGGATGAATAGTCTCTTTCATGTCTGTGTAAGCTGTCTTTTTTATTGAAAGGGTGATTCTTCTGTATGTTTAAATGAAGTAATTTAGGCAGGTTTCTTTGATATCCAAGATGCTTACAGAGATTCAGAATAGGGTTAATGATCAAAATGTGGCAGCACTTAATCCACAGTAATGCAAGTACAAGTCTTCAGGAAAACATTCCCAAAACCAAGTGAAACCAAACCAAGCAAAAGCAAGAAAAGTCGAGAAATCTCATTCATTTCTTGAAGTTTCTTTTGTATAGAACCAGGCAACTAAATTCTGGCTCTGCAGAAAATCCAAGGCTTTACCATAGCTAGTGGTATTCTTTGGGGAAACACCACTGAGCCTGGGATTCTTCAAAAACTAAGTTCTAAGAAAGACAAAGGTCTAATATTTGACATCTGGGATGTTGAGCCCTTTCCCAGGCAGGCTAAAGAAATAGATGTAGTAGATTTTTCTAGTATTTCCAGGAGCTCATTCTACCACTTTAAAAAGCAGCCAGGCTTCTACCCTGGCCCTAGCACTCCCAGAATTTTTTCCACTTCTATAGGTAGTGAATATATGTCAATGCTGGTTTCACAGATTGGCCACCAATACAAAGGATGCCTGTCACTTACCTAAAGAGCATTTGCATGCAATAGGTTTGCATTTTTTGCAAAGTCAGGTCAAAGCTGAACCATCTTGTCTCCAGATTGGGAATGTCTCAATCACTGTATTGAGCTGTGTTTGGCTTCTTTTTCTGACACAGATTTTCTACTATCTTTAGACAGATATCTGATGATCAAATCTTTAAAGCAAGGTCACTGCACATGACGGACTCTGAATGTGCTAGACATGTACTCAGTTCAGGTGTTTTCTAGATCTTCATAGGTATCTCTTTTGATGCCTTCTGATTAGCCTAATAGCTCTTCTGATTCATTTTCCTCATAAGGAAGTTGTGTATACAATAGATAGATAGATAGATAGATAGATAGACGATTGATTGACTTGGACAGGTTTGATCCATTAATTTTTTTAAGCCCAGTCTTTTTTTGCCTCTTCCAAGCACAGTGAGAAAGTAAAGAAGCAAAGGAGAATAACATGAAGACTGAGTGAAGTGAACAAAGATGCAACCAGAGCTGCCTATCTGATTGCAGTCTGAACACTGTCCGTTTCCATTCCTTGCCTGCCCAAAAATGCCCATACCAAAGATAATAAAGTAAAGCCAAGAAGAACCCCAAGCTGAGCTAGATATTTAAACTACTGGAAAAGTGGAAAATCTTTTCATACCATGCTTCTCATTCCTAAATGGAATAGGGATGTACAGTCATCCTAAAAAATTATTATATATGAGCTCTGCAAAATCAGAGTCAGGTATCCCCATAGCTAGGGCTAATTATGCATTGCTAGGAGAGGGTCCTGGAACCACTTTTAAGAAGTTGACCACTTTACACCCAGACTCAGTGTGGCCAATCTCATTTAGGGATTGGAAACAAGCCAGGCTAGCAGAGGAGGTTCACTCCACCTCAATTTCTCCTTCTCTCAACAAAAGAGGGAAGTGGCAAACAAAGTCTGTGGTGTTTTCAGGCAATGATTACTTGTCCCTCTAGGCATATTCTGCTGTAAAGAGTTTTAAACAAAACAGGTACACCAAAAGCAAAGAACTGGTGAGGAGAGCAACGCCGAATGTTTGTCTTTTAGGTAACTCACTAAATCACAGCAACTGGTTGTGCCAGCAGGTTTCAGGAGATGATGCATTTCAGCCCAGCCTTCTTGTATGAGCATTTTTCTTTAAAAACTTTATTTCCCAGTCGAAGAAAGAGTACTTTATGAAAGATATCCCTCATTTCTCTTCATTTTCAGGTAGGATGCAGGATGGTAGAAGCTGCCTTCTTATTCCCTGAAGGGTAGAGCTCAAAGCACATGTTCCCAAACTGGCACAAACAATATCCAAGAATAAAGAAAAGATGGGAGAATAGAGCCCAGCAATAATATTTCCTTGCACTAGAATATCCATCATTGCTTCATGCTATCCAAACTCTACCAGCTGTGGGTGTTGATGGGAGTTCTAGTAGTGATTCTCATTAGTTCATGATTTCATCCATAGCCTGCACAACTGGAGATGTCAAATAAAAAGCAGGGAAAATAGAACCATGTGGTAACAAAGGATTTACTTTGAGCATTAGACACAACTGTTATTTCCAAATGCACTTTAACAAAAATAGTATTAGGTGGCTAATTTACAGCAACCCAACTTGAAAAAGGCAAACTGGAGTTTGGGTTTGGAGGAAAGGAAAGAATTACCTTCCAGGAGAGTTGAGAGAAAACATTTGAAGAAAGGGCTTCATGGAGGAATTTACAAAGCTATTTGCAAATGAGTGGCACCAACAGTGGTCAGAGTTATAACTGCAGGCTGTTTCTGTGTCTGTGTGAATGTTTCTCTCTCTGAGAAACATTTATTTTCTAATGTGTACCTTTTTTTTAACCAAGAGGTATTTTCAGACAGCATTAGTTCTCACCTTCTTGTCATTTGCAGTTCCACTTGTAATTTAAATAAGGACAGAGATGGTGCTCTGCCAGTGCCATGCATCCCTTCAGAGGTTCCACCTCCACATCTGTTGCCCTGCTTAAATCTATCACCTAAATTATTGGCTGAAGTTCAACAGAGCCTATACATTTTCCCAATTAACCCATCAGTTAGCAATTCCCAATTGGTGACCTTAATGTGCCTTGTGGATAAAAAGCTCCAAATCTTTTTCTGATCTGCAAAAAATGGGGAAAGCAAGGGGGAATGTGTGTACCCACATGAAACAATGTTAATAATCCTTCAGCTGTGAGTAACCATGCATTTGCAAAGCACTATGAACATGAGCTTTTTACAATTATATACAGTCATTACAAATAACTAGAGCAAGTTTCTTTATGTTAATGCATCAGCCAATTACTTGACAACCACAATTAATCCTCCTTTCTCTCTCACCTAGTTAACATTGAATGAGGTCGGTGTGTATTTGAATTCTCATGTGATTCTTGATTGCGTTGTAGAATATGATCAAAAGGCTCTGTTTGAATGTGAATGATTGTGTTGCTCACTGTACTTGATGGCAATTTACTTAAATATGATACTCTGCAGGAGAGCTTGTTCAAAGTAAAGTCACAATAAGCAGTTTATCGTTTCCTTGCGTATATTTAGGATTATTGCCTCTTGAAAGCCTTAAAAAAAAAAGTAAAATCAGAAGATAATACCAAAAGGAAGAGTTCAAGCACTGTTATGATCATACTCTGCATTATCAGTGTGAGGCAAAATGTGTAAGCCTCAAATTAATAATGTGAATACCTTTACCCCAATAATGAACAGCCTCTTAGTCTGAGACAGCACAGAGGTAATGTCATTGATAGCAAATTCTTCCAGCCTGGCTACATTCCATGCACCAATCTCATCTGACCTCAGCAGCTAAATCCTCTCAGTCCTGGTGACTTCCATGAAGACTTGCAGTCTGCAGGCACAAGCCTAGGAATTATTGTCAAACTTCTGGCAAATTTACACTGTTACGATGAAAAATCTTCATGCAACTTGATAGTCACAGATAAGCTGCTGAAGCATAATGACAAATACACTATAGAAGAAAAATTCTGTAAAATATTGGAATTTTGATTAGTAATTATCGGGACTCTACTAATTCTCCCATGCTTCTTACTTCATTAATAAAATCATCCTTCACTGTAAATTAGGCCCCAAGTAGAATATTAGAGTTATAATATTCCACTGGTCTAGACTGTGTTCACAGCATAACTTTTTCTCCTGACCTTCACAGCCTCCCATGCCAGCAAATTCCTGAAGGCAACTTAGGTTGTAGTGACAGAAAAAGTCCTTTGTAAAGCTGAGAATTTCTCAAGTGAGAAGTAACTTGAGCTTTTTCCCTCCTTTTTAGCAATAATCATCTGTTTATTAGAATGTTAAGGATGTGCCCAAAGGTACTACCTGGTCAGGTGCCTCCTGTTCACCAATAATGGTGATCAGCTGGTAAGAAAACACAAGGGCAATACCATAAGCACCCAGACAACCAAGATTTGTCTCACTGCCCTGCATTAACATCCATGGTTTAACCATGTTCCACTCTAACAGTTCCCTAGACCTTAATCTTACAGTTTACAGCTCTATGTTTTGATTATCGCTATTAATTCTGCATATGCCAGCGTGGATAGGTGTTCTGGGTGTTTTCAGCGTCCTTTTCTTTCAACCTTTTGTGATTGATACAAGAGATTCTGTTGCATTTGTTGATGGGACAGTGTTTCAGGCAGGTAAAGGCTTGTAGAGCACACAAAGTACAGAAGCATAAGAGGAAACCCAACTGAGTGATTGCTGAGATCTTCTTGCAAGCAACAAAGCAAACCTTACGAGTAGCTCATCATTTGCCCAGCAGAACATGTCTAAAGTTAGGAGAATTCCCTGACCAAAAGCTGTTTGGGGCAGCCTAAAGGATGAAATTTAACCAACAAACTATGGAGGTAAATTCAGCAATGGCTGTGGAGTGGCTCCATGTGGCCATTCATCCTACTAAATTAACCTGAGTATAAAAAGAGATCGCCCTTAGCAAATTCACCCTTAGCACATTTGTATTTCACTTAGGCTGTTGCATCTAGGTGCTACAGTTAATGTTTAACAGTCTACCCAGCAACATTCACTCCCTCGCTGGAGACACCAGCTGTACCTATGCCCTATGAGGTAAATTAAGGCTGGAGTATCAGATCAGAGTTTCAGCTTTAACTCTCAATTTCCTGGTTTTTTGTGGGATTTAGGCAGACCCTTAATGTTACTTTAATGTAGGGGGTTTCTTGTGGTTTAATATTTCTAAGGGCAGTAAATTATTTCCAGCATATGTAAAAAAGACAAATTTCTCCTGTGGTTAGTGACCACAAAGCAAAACAAGAAACAGAAATACTCAGGAATAGGGTTCTTGAGAAAAAGTTATAGAGATTTAAACCTTCCTTTTGATGTTACATACAGAAAAAGAAAATTCAGTATGAGGATGATGATTAATACCTTTACAAAGCGTAGTAGCAAATAAACACAACCTGTGTCCATCATCTCTGCATATCAGTATAAAAAGCTTTTTGTCTGCTGTATGAGAAAACACTTCAAAACAATGTTCCAACTCTCTTATATACATCCCATAAAAATGAACTGCTGAGTAATAAATGTATCCCAGCTTGTGAAAAGAGGTCTCAAACTGGCAAGCAATAAGGAAAATGCTGCATTGAAAAAATGGTTTGTTTATCACAGAATCATAGAACGGTTTGGGTTAGAAGGGACCTTGAAGCTCATCCAGTTCCACCCTCTCTGCCGTGGGCAGGGACACCTTCTACTAGACCAGGTGGCTCAAAGCCCCATCCATCCTGGCCTTGAACACTGCCAGGGGTGGGGCAGCCACAGCTTCTCTGGGCAGCCTGTGACAGTGCCTCACCACCCTCACAGGAAAGAATTTCTTCCTGATATCTAATCTAAATCTCCCCTCTGTCAGTTTAAAGCCATTCCCCCTTGTCCTATCACTACCTGCCCTTGTGAAAAGCCCCTCTCCAGATTTCTTGTAGTCCCCCTTTAAAGTACTGGAAGGCTCCTATAAGATGTCCTTGGAGCCTTCCCTTATCCAGGCTGAACAAGCCCAGCTTTCTCAGCCTGTCTTCACTGGAGAGATGGTCCATCCCTCTGATCATCTTTGTGTCCCTCCTCTGGACTCACTCCAACATGTCCACATCCTTCTTACAATGGGGGCCGCAGTGCTGAACACAGTACTCCAGGTGGGCTCCCATGAGATCAGAGTAGAGGAGTAGAATCACCTCCCTCAACCTGCAGGTCACGCTTCTTTTGATGCAGCCCAGCATATGGTTGGCTTTCTGGCTTACAAGCACACACTGCTGGCTCATGTTGAGCTTCTCATCAACCAACCCCCAAGTCTTTTTCCTCAGGGCTGCTTCACCTTCACCTTTCTCATGTGAACTGGGATCCCAGTTTCCCCAGTGAACTGGGAGGTGAAAGAGAAATGAGCTGATGCCTGAAATTGCAGTAGAATTGTTACTACAGTTGAGTGCAGAGAAGTTGTGAAGAGCTGAGTGACATTGTCAGATAACTTCCATAAACATTAGGAAGTCACAATCTGTGTGGCTGGACAATAGCTAGCTTCATTATCCCAGACCAGTAACTGTTGTGACTGCAAGGCTTGAAAGCACCAGCTACAGCCCTTGCGGGATAGATGACCATGCAGGCATTAGGACTGCTGGACCTGTGGAGTCTCTCCTACAGCAGCAGTGTGCCTGCAGTTGCCTACTGTGTGCCCCACACAAACCTAGTGGGTCATTTCTCTGCAGGTCCCCAAGGCTTGGCTAGCTGACTTGGGGCAGGTGGCCTTGGCAAACCTCCTGCCCATGTCTCTAAGCCAGGCTTGTGCAATGAAAAGAAACTGTCATAGTTCCTCACAGCCCCAGGGAACAGCTTATTTTGCTGACAATAGAAAAGTCTCCTTACTTATGAACATTTGGGTAAAAAGAGTAAGTGTTGAGAAAATGAGATTTTTTTCAGGAGGCAAGATCTTTTGTTAGTACTGACAGTCAGATATATTGAGGATTGTTCATACCAGCTTTGTTCACAGCACCATTTAAAAACTCTGGTTGCATTAGTCACAGAGCAGATTTCCAGAAGCAATTGTTAGCTTCTAGCTTGGGAAAGAGAGGCTTTCTGCTGCCATGAGTTACCTTGTCTAATGCCCAGAGGGACCACATGCACCAGCATTAAACTGCAGGACTGAAAATTAATTTGCTTGGTTTTCTCATAAAATTTTCAAGATAGCTCCTGGGATTATACAGGAGAGAATGCTACTAGTTCAATGACATCTTCAGGAGCAACTGTAGGCTCCTCACTCCAGAAAAGTTACCATAAATTAAAGGAGAGGTAAGAATGGAGGAAGAGACTGTTTGCACTGTTCTCCCCTGTATTCTTGCTGGAGCTGGATGAAATAAATATGTGCTGTATAGAAGTTAAGAAAACTGCACACTGCCTTGAGATTGTGATCTTTTTTTTCACAAGACAGCTATTCTTGGCCTTACAGTGGCGATGGGAAGAAGAGGTTTAAACGAGAAAAAAAAAGTGGACGGAGTCTCAAATAAACACCACCCCAGATCTTTCAACTACAGCTTTTGGGAGGGATGTTATTCTGTTAATACAGCTGTGAGCTCTATAATCTGCATTGGAAAAGGCAAACTCACTGTATTTGATGAGGCTTCAAAATGTCCAGTCTAGAAAGTTACATAAATGTTACTTCATTGAATTATTGACAATTTTCCAAGACAAATTACTAAATTAATTAAAAATTAACAGTTAATTTAAAATTAATTTCAGGGCCTGGAGAAGAGAAGGCTGCGTGGAGACCTCATAGCAGCCTTCCAGTATCTGAAGGGGGCCTATAAGGATGCTGGGGAGGGACTCTTCCTTAGGGACTGTAGTGGTAGGACAAGGGGTAATGGCTTCAAACTTAAACAGGGGAAGTTTAGATTAGATATAAAGAAGAAGTTCTTTACAGTGAGGGTGGTGAAGCACTGGAATGGGTTGCCCAAGGAAGTTGTGAATGCTCCATCCCTGGCAGTGTTCAAGGCCAGGTTGGACAGAGCCTTGGGCAACATGGTTTGGTGCGGGGTGTCCCTGCCCATGGCTGGGGGGTTGGAAGTGGATGAATTTAAGGTCTTTTCCAACCCTAACTACTCTATGAGTCTATGATTCTATGATAATTAGCTCAAATATTGCTAACCAGCTTCTTTTTCTGGAAAGAAGTTAATAAGTTCACAGTGTCCCTTGCTGCACCATGGTTTGCAAAAATTATTCACTTCATGCTATGCCTGGAAGACGTTACTACTGGCAGCATGTGGTACAAAATTCACTTAACGAATAACATTCTACTCTGTGAATCCTTTTTCCACAGTAACATTGGAATTTCATTCTTCCTTGCAAAAGCCTACCATTGCTTGCAGATGTTAATACCTTTTTATAAAACAAAAATTACTACGGGCAGCTCTGGGACCCCAGTTCACAGTGAGTAACTCCTTACTTCATTAATGCTTCTGTTGGCTTTGGTGTGACTATTTATAGAGCTAAATGCTACTCGATGTGACTAGTAGGGTCAGTGCCTGACCTAGTAAGTGTAGCATGCAGCTTGACTCTTCCCACAAAAAATGTAGGCATAATAGTACATACTTTCTTGGGAGCATTAGGTTATATTTAATTTACAAGTGATACAGATAGAGGTAACCTTGACAGAGCCTGCTTGGTTCAGACTGAACTAGCTTTCATTTTCTTCTGAAAGGAAAGAATTAAATATTGCAGATTTTAAGGAGGTAACATGTTCACTGTTGCCAATGTAATATTAATATAGAGGTATCTGGTTTACCCAAATTCTATAATGATAGGGAATTAAAAGCAAATATTCAGAATGGCAGTCACACTGTTCTCCATGGTCTGCTATGAACATCCATAAAGATGACCTGGTTTAACTCATCTTCATATATTATACCAGTGGAAATGTAACCAATATTGTAGGTGTATATGTATTCTATAGAGGTGTAATTCTGCGGATTAAATAAAATGGTATATATAATAATCTATATGGTGTATATATAATACTATACATTGAAATAAAGAATTAAATGTACTGTAATTAAGTAACATCTTCCATTTGATATACTCAGAATATTTAGAGGTCAATGAAGTAAGCCTCCCACTTTTTTACAAAGTGGGCAGGTATTATTAATCTTTAAGAACTTAGTTGTATTCTGCAGGAAGTATAGAACACAACTTTGAAAATTTGACCAATTTTCCTGGCTGATGTTAACTGTTTTCTCTGCCATTATAGGGCATAAAACATACACAGTCTTATGGTATAGTGATGTTCCTGCTATTCATCTGGGATGTCTGCATTACTCAGTGATAGTGAAGCTGTGCATGAATAAGGTAAAAGGTCACAAATTAATAGCAATAAATCATTTAAACAACATTCTACAACCAAGCAAATTTGGGGTGCAGGAAAGGAAGGTATTAGCAGTGCATGGGGGAAAAAATGTTTTTTTAAACCTAAGCCTATATAAAACAAAAATGTTCTGGTTGCCCTACCTCCAACTGCACAAGTAGCCATGGAATAGAAAGATAATAACCAGCTAGTAACCAATCAGTAGCCAATGTCCTTTCCAGATAGACATCACTGGTCAAACACCTGCTATTAAGGACCTGTGAATACTAGAAGCTGGTGGTGTATTTAGGAAAAAAATGGAAAATTATACTTTTTACACTTCTCTGATCTAAATTTCTCTCTGCTCCAGAAATTTTTTTAATTTTTTTCAAAGTTTTCTTCATGTGCAGTTGCATATTGAGATAGAAGGAAAAGGAAAGGCAGAAGAAGAGATTTATTTCACCTATAAAGGCAGAAAAAAGTCATCCTAGAGAGAACAAATTGGTGACCAAAGAGTTGGTGAGAACAACAAATGAAATTAACAAAGGCTGAGTGCTTGAACATGAGAATGCCTTTGGGTTAGATAGACAAGTAGGGTATAATTTAAATGTATATTAGTTTAGGTACCCTATATAGTTACAGGTACATTATATAGTAATTCTTCCTAGTTAAAATAATGCAAGTGATGGTATAGATGTGTGGGTTTATTTCAGTAGATTCTAGTATATATCACCTGAAACAGTGGTTCTCATATTTAAAACTGCCACTGCCTCTATCTGGATTGATGTCAAGTCTTGCTAAAGGAGTCGCATGTGACAATAACAGAAAGGCTTTCTCAGGCTGTTCCATGTCAGCCCCCTACCTCTATCAGATTGCATTTCTCTATTCTAACACCTAATTTGGATATGCTAAAATAATTCAGTAGTAGCCTGCTCCATTGCCCCAAGAAATTAAGGATTCACACAGAGTTGATCCTATTAGATCAGGCCCTACAAGGAACATTCCTCTTCTTGATATTGCTAATGATTGATATATTGAAGATATTTTTAACTTTAGAATTGGGGATTTCCCTTCAGTTTCTTCAGAAAAATGTTTGGGATTTTTTTGCTCTTTTCCCATAACACATACACAAGGGGAGATAACTCATTTCAGACAGCAAGAATCTTATCAATAGAAATATTCTTTTTTCCTGTTGACCACACAAAGAAATGATAAACACATGTTTTTCCCTGCATACAGAATTTCAGCACCTCTGTATTATTATTAAGTGGGGTGCAGATAATCCCTTGCTTGATTACTGACCTGCTATATGCTAGTTTTAGAAACTCTGTAAGGGTTAATTGTAGATTCAGGGGCTTACATTGCCTTTTGGTGAGGACACTGTCTTGACCAGCAGATATGAAAGTATATTGTTGAGTTACTTCCCAATACCAATACACAGTATCACATTTTCGGTCTTGTAAGTGCTCCCATATGCTTCAGAAATAATTAAATTTTTATTGACTTTTTGGCCTAGTTCCTAAAGATGAATATCCTTCAGATGCTAAACATTGGATAGGTTTGAAGTGTGGGGAAGTTTCTTTTCATTCCATGGAAAATATGCATGCAGCAAGACAAAGGCAATCTTAAGTCTTTCGATATGGTTGGCCAACAGAAGATAGGAAAGAGGAGCAAGGTTGCCTTTCATTAAAAGAGCTGATTGTCAAACTGCCAGTCTTACATATATTAACTTTTCTGCTGGGGTTCAAAGCAACAGGATGAGTTCTGCACAAAACAATAAAAAGTGGGTTCTACCCATTTATCATCCAGAGGAAGCAGATACACTTGTAAATTGAAATAATGTGGATACAAGCAGAGGGGTCTATTTTCCCCTTCCCATTAGCCTTACACACAGCCAACAAGTCCTCTCTGGGAATTTTCAGATAAATGTTGACAACCATGCACCAGACACAGCTAATTCTGTATTCAGGAGTATTGCTTAAAAGCTAGTTTTTCTTTCTTTTTCTTTCTTACTTGCTTACTTTCTTTTTTTCTCTCTCTTTCTTTCCTTTTCTTTCTCTTTTACTCTCTCTTATTTTCTCTTTGTTGTCTTCTTTTTCTCTCTTCCTGTTCTGTTGGTTTTATTCCATAGGGCAGAAATTGATCACAGCAATGAAGAATCTTAGAAAATCAGACTGACTGGATCATATTGACACTCCATAGTGGAAGTTAGCTGCTGTTGCAATGTTAATTCTAATGTGGTGATAGTCCTTTCCCCACCTAGTACTAGCCAAACTCAATGTTAATTGTTTTTCTTGATGTATTCAATATGGGAGGAGGGACTATTTCAATTTCAGATGGAAAACTCTGTCTCTTAGTGAGATCAAACATCTGAGTCCACCTGCCAAGAAATGCAAGTAAAGAGTCACCACATAGTGAATTTTGATCTATTTTTGTTTTGATTTCCTGCTGTTTATGAGAACCAGGAATGCAGATCAGGCTCCACCATCCATTGAGAGGCATGTGTTAGCAAGGCTTCCGCTACTTCTTGGAGAACACCCATCCCCTTGCAGTTTTTGGCCGAATCTTTTGTTCTCTGTGGGCCATTGGTAATTTATCTGTGACTCATCTCTGGCAAGGGAATCCCAAGCCTGTTGGAGTAGCCTGGGAGAGTTCATGCTGATAGATGTGCTCTGAAGATGAATGCCCCCTGTTTTCCTGTCTCAAATTCTCACTCCATCGTTCCCCTCTGTCCAGAGAAATCTCTGAAAAGCCTTGTATTAAAAGGATCTCCAGAGACTCCTGGTGATTCAGCTGGCCAAACGACAAACAGGGCAGAGAGAAGTTGACAAGCTGACTGAAGTGCAACTTAAGTCAATCTGAAGAAAGGATTTGGAGGGAGAAGGGATGTCCTGCACTCCTCTGGATGGATAGGACAGGTTTATGTTGTATGTCGATGACTAGCCTGCATGTTGGAAAGAGGTAGAAACCATCGTAGAAATCATTTGAACCACTGGCAAATCTCATAAAAAGGTTCCTTACTGGGCTTACATGCCACCTTATTACCCCAGAGCAGCTGTTTTAAAGAGCAGGCACAAACTCTCCCTGGCTCTTGCAAGCACGTTTTCTGCAAAGTGAAAGGTTTGGCATCTGGAAGTGTCAGAAAGGAGTCTTTTGCCATAAATCACACCAAAAAGCACTCAAATTTGACAAGCACCTAGAGACCACTTACAGGTTCACCCCTAAATTCCAATATCAAAGAGCAGCCCCTCAAGCTGTAAACTTCTATAATACACCAAGTCTGACATGAGAAGATGCATTAGTGGGGAGTTGAATTGCGAGACTGTCCCTGCACTCCCAGACAGGGGCTGGGACACACAGACCTGCATGAACTCCCTAGTTCCAACGCTCCAATGATGAAGGGTCTTTGCCTTCACTCAGCTGCAAAACCCTTTTCCTTTCCCCCCTTTCCCCTTCACCTCTCCCTTTTACTGTCCAGGTCCCAGCAGTAGAGCCAGCTGAGGGCAGTCAGAAGCTCCTGGGCATGAGTCCCCTACTCTGTGTTCAGGGCTGTCCTGGGGCTCAGCCCAGCACAGAGAATCAGACATCTCATGCTTCGTTCTTATGGATAAAAGAAATATTTTTGGTCACTATTTCCTCAGCATCCAGCATTTTTTCTCTGATCAGAAAAGAAAATACTGTAACACCTCTGCTGTTGGGATAGTCACCAGTGGTCGTGAAGTCCCTCTATATACTTTTTTTCCTGCTGAAATGCCTCCATAAGTAAAACAAGCCTCCATAAAACAGTAGGAAAAATCCACTCCCAGCGAGACTCCTCGGAGGCATTGGGAGTGGATGAGTGGTCCGAAAGGTGGGGATAGGCAGCTGCCCCCGCTTGCTCACACAAACAGCTGTCTCTGAGCAGTTCACTTCTCCTGGTGATTTATGAAGCCCTTTGATCAGAAATGAGTTTTAATTGCCTGAACTGCAGAATCTGACACGTGCTACATCAAGTCAAAAGCTGAGCCTCTTCTCCACTCCCTGCTCTTCTCTTCTCTTCCTTGGATTCAAGCCGGGTAGGATTTTAGGAATCCACCCAATCCCCAACCCCATCTTTCAATCTAACTGGCTGTCAGCTCAACAGTTGACAGAGGAAGGAAAAAAGAAAGAAAAAAAAACCCAGAACCCTTCTCTCCCTGAAGCACCATCGGGTTCTCCAGCCTATCCACCCCAAAGTCTCAAGGAGAGGCCCCGGGAAGGGAAAAGGTGAGGGAACCCTCCTGGTTGGGATGGACCCCAGCGGAGCCTTCCCGGGGGAGCCCCCCGGCCCCTCCTGCCGGCGAGCGCCCCGTCCGCCGGAGCCGGGTCCGCGGCGGGGAGCGGGCTGCCCGCGCCGGGCCTGGCTGGCACTGGGGCTAGCGGGTATCGCGTTACTGCTAAGCAGGAAGAAGAAAGGCGAGTGTCAGGCACTGTCAGGTATTAACAGAGCTACTTCTACCCATTAAACCCATGCCTTTGAGCAAAGGGGTATCTTTCATGTTCTCCCCCACCAATGCACTGACAGAACTCCTAAAACTCAGGAATTTTCCAAATCAAAGACATAATAGTTGGCCTTCTGTCTGTTCCCCCCCCCCCTCTACCACACACACTATACCCCAAACTGCTTTAACTGTCATTATCCACAGCACAGATGTCTGCTTAAATTCTTGATTCAAGCCGGAGGACATTTAATAGCTGACTGGATTAAATATTGCAGACTCCAGCCCAGAATCTCTTTGAAAATACAGGTCGAGGACTATGCCTAAATTCGCTGGATGAAAACTGATCTATGATATATGTTTTAAGTTCAGATCTGAGGACCGAGGGGAAGGGGGAAGGGAGCCTGTTCTGGATCTGGTTTATATTGGTGTAAAAACCTTGAAGTTGAAAGGTGTTCCAGGATGCTTGGAGAGGGAGAAAGAGAAAGAAAGGGAAAGGGAGGAAAGAGAGAGAGAAAGAGAGAAAGAGATGTGGGGAGAGGGAAGGAGAGGGAAAGGAGAGGAGGAAAGAAAGGAGGGAAGGAGGAAAGAAAGGAAGGAAGAACGAAAGAAAGGAGGAAAGGAAGAAAGATAGGAGGAAAGAAGGGAAAAAGGAAAGAAAGAGAGAAAAAGAGAGAGAGAAAGCGAGAAAGAGAAGGAGGGAGAAGGGGAGAAAGGGAGAAAGGGAGATAAAAGAGAGAAAGAGATAGAGAGAGAGAAAAAAGGGAGAAAATGAAAGAAATACCCCAATTAATCAGCTAATCTTTCTACGTGGGAAATGGATATATTTTCCATCGCAAGTAATTAAATATGAAGCACAGCAAAGCACTTTGAAAGTGCTGAGGTTCGATGGAGGAATTAGCCGCCTGTTTGAAATTAACACTAATTTGGCTCCTACATCAACAACCCCTGCGCAGACAGCATCTCACTCAGTCACTAAGCATGTTTGATAGCTCCAGGGTTCAGAAGGGAGTGCGTGTTTGTGCCTCTGTGTCCAGAACATGTACACCTTCACACTCGAAGAAAAGCCTGACTCCTTTACCGCTTCTGAGACAAATGTAAAAACCATTCTCCCGCTGTTTTCTAGACTGTGTTAAAAAATGCAAGACTAATAGGCTTTTGCGGAAAACTGTGCTATCAGCTGAATACCCCGAGTCCGTCATTTATAGCATTGATAGATAAGAAAGGAAAAAAGGATGCCACAGTTAGCATTTTAAAACACACTTCTATTTTAAAACACTTCCATTTGCATTCACTTTGAACGTTTTTACAGGATCATGTGATTGGAACTCAAAGGCAATAAATCTAGATTAAGAATCCCTAAGGACTTTTAGACTGATGCTATAGATTATGGGTAGCACCTCAGTCTATTTATCTGCATTATATACGTCTGCATTGTCATTCTCAAAGCTCATGTGCTTCATGTCAGTCTTTTTAGCTTTGAAAACATTTGCATAAAAAGAAAACCAAAGACTGAGTTAATTTCTGCCTGGCTAAGTTCAGTGAGAACTCTTCTGTTATTTAATACAGGTACCTATTACGAAAGCCTCCACCACAGTTCAAAATCAATATATCAAACCCACTTGCCTAAACAGATTCGCAGAAGCAAGCAAGGCATATTCACAGCTCATCGAAATGGGTTGTGAATGAAGCTCCCAGGACACAGGCAGGTGTCTGTAGAGGTCGGGAGCCCCCAGCCTGCCCCGGCCCCACCGTGGTTCCTTCCCCGGGCACCGGCCGCCTCGCACTGAGCCAGGCTGCGCCTCCAGGCTGGTGGGCTAGCAGGGGGGCTACCTGCCCCCGCCTCAAACAGCCTTACCGGCGGGCCGCGGCACCGGTAACCACCGGCACTGAGAACGTTACACCAGCCAGAGGTTTTGAAGTTCAAACAGCAGAAGAAGACCTTCTGGAAAATAGCAATAATCGTACAAAACGCGTAAAACCCACACCGGAACGCGTGGCGTGCAGCTAGCGGAGTTTGACTGCGCCTTCTGAAAACGCCAAGCTGAAGACAGCTTTTCATTTCCTGGAGAGTCGCGGCGCTGCTGCTCTCCCCGCCGCCGGGTAGGGCTGGGCAGGAAGGGCAGGGAAGGGCTGGGGTCCCCCCGCCCGCGGCCCCGCTTCCCGGCGGCCGGCGCGGGGCCGGGAGCGCCGGGCAAAGCAGGGCAGAGCAGCCCGCTTCGTCTCGCCCGGAGTGCTCGGGGCTGCCAGTCCAGGCTCCCCCTCGCTCCTCTCAGGAGTCTTACCCACCTTCAAACAGAAGGCAATCGATTAGTCTCAGTTTCTCCTCCCAGCAGAGATCCTATACTTTCCTTGGGATCAAACGGACCCGAGACTAAAGGAGGGGATCGGCAGAAAGAAGGAAGGAAAGAGAGAGAGAAGGAGAGGGAGAGCGAAAGGGGTGAAAAGGGAGAAAAGGGAGGAAAGAAGGAAAGAAGGAAAAAAGGAAAGAAGGAAAGAAGGAAAGAGGGAAAGAAGGAAAGAGGGAAAGAATGAAAGAAAAAAGAGAGAGAGAAAAAGAGAAAAGGAGAAAAGGAGAAAAAGAGAAAAAGAAAGCAAGAGCAAAAGACGGGAGAGAGAGGGGAAAAGAAAGAGAGAGGTAAAAGTAAAGAAATTGAAAGAAAAGAAAGAAGAAATGAATGAAGAAAGAGAAGGAAGGAAGTAAAGGAAAGAAGGAAGAAAAGGAAGGAAGGGAGAAAGTGACTTTGCCTCCGCACACTGGAAGAGGATGGCAAGTTTGGACCCAACAGTTGCGTTTTCTTTTTCACAAACAAACAAATAAATAAAAGGTAATACTTCAATAGAACCTAGATAGTGTTTATCTATGTACAAATACACACATATAGAAACTGGGGGGAACGATTTACTCTTGATTTTCTGTGAGCCTTTCTCTTCCCAGTGTTTACAAGGCGGGGCTCCATTTGCAAGTTGTACATCTGTTCGCTTCACGTGACATTTTCACAAAAGCTCTAACATCTGGTCAAAATAAACCTCCTTCAGGTACCTGCTTAACTTTTCACATGTCAAAATCCCTTCCCCTCTGAAGCTTCTCTTTCCCCCACGGCTGCAACCGTGTGGATTGCTCCTTTCTTGACTGCTTGTTTAATGACTCTGCCGCGTCCCGAACAGAACAAAGCGATCCTAAACATGAGGGAGCGACCCCGACCCTTCCTGAGAGCATCTTTCTTTCCCCCTCTTCCACATTTCCCTCATTAAGAGAGTAGAGCAGGTCCCCGGCCCGCAGCAATATTGCACGGTGGGATTTCGGCATCGCAGGGACCAGGGTTTGCTGCACCCTCCAAGCAAACCTGCGGTTCTGCTCGGGCTGAGATATTACACCAATTCTCGTAAAGCTCCCAAAGCCGATTTATGAGCACTTAATTGTCCCAAACCGATTCCGTTATTATTTATGCTAATGGTAATCGCTGCTGTTATCACTGTAGCGGTCTTGATTTCACGGTGGTTCGTCGGGATTGTTCTGGAGTGAAACGCGTCCTCTTTTGCCCCTGACCATGCGGTGAACTAGGCAATTTTCGTAAGGTTCCTGAAAATTTACGCCATCTCTTTATAAAAAGAGTGGGGAAGTGTCGGCTATACAAACGAGAAGACTACCTAAATAGGTGGGATGCAAGTGCTCCTGAGAGGGCGGGGAAGATGAGGAATTACTGTGAGAACCGGCAGATTTCCCCCTATCTGAGTATTTGGGGTAGTTTTGCGTTTTATTTCGGATTTTTAGGCGGGTGTTACCATCATCATTATGTTTCCGGAGCTTTATTGTTCCTGCTCTGTAAGACTGCTCTAAGACTCCCGTAATCTCGATCACTTGGTCCTTATAAATGGCCGGCTGTTTGCTTTTAAAAAATAAAAGGGGGACTTTTGTACAAGTGATTTTAACCTGCTCCACCTTCAAGTGACCTGCCAAATGCTCCGTCTTACTTTATAGACATCTGGGAATTCCATACATGCCTTAAACTCCAATTACACACCTTCTTCAAAGGACACTTGCTTTGATTTGCCAAGAACATTAAGTAGACTGAGGTCGAAAGAAGCTGGTGCAGAAGTTAATGTAAAATACATACTGTGCCATGTTTACTGCGGGCAGGTTACGTGTGCGGCAAATAAAGCAAACCCTGGTAGGATGTGGAGGATGTGTGAGCCTCTTTTTTTCGCCTTAGCCTCCCGGATCCCTCTGCGGGGTGGACTGGACTTTCTATCACCACCACCACCCTCTTCCCAAAGATGCTAATTTATGGCTGAGCGCTCCCGCTGAGCGGGAGCAGGGCAGGGGGAGGCAGCGCCATGTGAACCGGGACGGCCGGGATCAGAGCCGGGCCGGGGGGCACCGGCGCCGGGAGCGGAGCCCCTTCCCGGGAATGGCTCCCGGGGATGCCCAGCCCCGCGGTGGCTCGCCCCGGGCGGCAGGTGCCCGCGCAGCTGGCACCGCAGGTGAGCTCGTCTCCCCGCTCCGCTTTGCCGTGACTTTTGTGTCCCCCTCCCCGTTCTCCCCCCGCCACCACGCGTTTGTTTGTTTTGCTTAAAATTACAGATGCAGGGAAAACCGCCTGACATCATGGGAGCGGGACTAGCGCGCACTTTGAAGGGCTCCTGGGCAGGACTTCAAGTGAAATCATACGCCTGGGAGGAATCCGATACCGGCCTGGAGAAAGCAGCGGGGCGGCCCCTGCCAAACCCAGGAATGCGGTGCGAGGGCCCGCGGCCGGCACCCCCCGCCCGCCGCCCCGCGGGAAGTTGCAGCGCCGAGCACCGGCCGCGGCCGCGCCGGCTCCGCGGGGCTCGGCCAGGGCCGTGGCGGTGAGACAGGGCAGCTGCTTGGACCCGGACATCTTCTCCGCTGGGATTTACTTGTCTGCGAATAAACGGGGCATAGCGGTGCCTCCGAGAAAGAAGCAAAATCGATCAGGACTTCAAAAGGCAGAGTTCATTTTCTGGTTGCAAGAGTGGTTAAAATTCCCAGAAGACAAATTAATACACATGTATTTTTTGTTGTTCCTTCTGCAAGCCTGAATCTGATTTAATCGCTGTTGGCTCTAGCCCTAGGAGCACCAGGCCTCTGCAGTCCCCAGTTCCAACTCAGGAAAGAGCACGCTTGTGTTTTTAAATCAGGACTCTCTCTCCTTTTTATTAATTAATTTATTTATTAATGAAGAGAAGGTGGTGTTTGGCAGCGGGAGCCTTCCCGCTGAGGGCCTGGGTGCCCGGGAAGGCTGCGGCGCCAGCACGGGCCCGGGGTAAGGGGGTGAGACCTGGCGGTGGCGTGAGCCCCACGGACACGAATTAAGGGGGTTTTCTCACCCGAGTGCTTCAGCTTGCTGGAAAGGGCTAGCACAGGCTGGGCCAGAGGCCTCTCGCTGGTTGCGGCAGAGTCAAGTAAGTTTAAGTCCAGCTAGGAGCAATGCTCCAGGTTTCTAAAGGCTAGCACAGCTTGGACCATGACTTTTCAAATGCACTTGATTCCTCACTCACATTTCACAGGTATCCCCGTCCACGAAATGGGCCTTCCCCTCAGCACTCAGTAGCTCATCTCGTTTTTTTCCGAACCTATTTTCTTCCTAAAAGTGAGGCTTTTACCCTGCTTTCCCCGGTGTGATTTCTCCCTCAAAAGGAGCAACCGAAACCACTCCCAACCCCTCAAATCCCCCCCTGCCCCTCGCTTTTCCTGCAGCCGAAGTACCGCTGACAGACGTTACCTCTTCCTCAGCAGCCGGGTCGGATCGGAGCGAGGTTTTTCGGGAGGTGCGAGTGGCCGAGCGGGGATCCGCATGTGTCGGGGAGCAGGGAGGAGTCCGGGGGGCGGCCCTCGGGGAGCGGGCCGCTGTTCTCCCTCCTCTGCATCACGGAGAGCTGCGACCACCGGAGCCCCCATCCAATTTCCAAGTCCTCGCTAATCCGGCAGTGCAAACAAGAGCTGCGGGCTCTCTACTGTAAACATTGCACACTAGCCTAAAATATGCACGATATTAAATTCATAATACTGTTATGTCAGCAATAGACGGTAATACGTGGATATGGAAACAAAAACATTCAGGCAATAAAGTCAACTCAACCTGGGCTATGCAAACAGGCTCTGTTTTGAGAAAACACCCCATCCTATTTACCCTAGACACTGGCTGAACTCCGGCGGCAGGGTCCCTGTCGCGGCGAACGCATCCGCGCACTCTCCGCACCCGCGGAGGAGCAGGAGGTGCCACTCCTCGGGCATGGACCAGCTGCGAAGCGCGGGGAGATGAGCAAGTGACAGCAGAGGGAGAATCAGCTGTCCGGTTATAAGGGTTAGGTTTGGATCGGTGTGGGTTTTTTTCTTTTAGTTTGAACAACTTCCCTTTTCACCTTCCTCCTTCCGAGCCCTCAGATCGGGAGATTTCCTCTCTCTTACAACTGGGGTCTCGCCGCATACTGGGACCCCGCGGAGGGCATGGGGAAAAGAAACAGAGTCAACATGCGACCTACATCTAGAAAAGGAGAAGAGGGCGGGTTAGCATATCCCTCCGTGCTTTGCACAAGGAAAATGTGATCGCTGGTCTATATATTATATAAAACCCTAGAGAGCAGAGCAGTCAAACATCACTTCCACCGGAAAACCCCACTCGCTAGACACTTCCCTATTTCAACCTCACTTTCACTCACTTCGCCTGTGGATGGACGAATCCCTGTTTAAAAGCGATGCCTCTTCCTCGGGGATATCAGCAAAAATATGTGCGCCAGGGGCTGGGGAATGGGCCCGGCTCCTGCCTTACGTCTGGGAGGCAAAGCATAGCAGCTACGCCGTAGCTCTGCGGCACAAACTCCGCTCCCCGAGGAACTCTGCGGCGCTCGGCTCTAAGATTAAAGGGGGAGAGAGAGAGAAAGAGAGAATATCTTACACACACCACCCCCCAAGTGCAGTGAGCTTCAGCGAGAATAATAAAGCTGTCTCAATAAATAACGTGCCTGTGTCTGTCAGTAGCTGGTTTATTTGCGTTTTTCGCCTGGTTTGTTTATACTAGTCCCCCCTCTCTCTTGGGTGTCTTTACAGCTCAACAAGCAGGTATTTATCTCCAGTTCCAATCCTGGGTTCTCAGAGAGACCAAACTTTAAGGTTATTAAAATTTCAATCATATTTATTTATTGCAGAAAAATAATATACAATGATATTTACAAAACAATCATAAAAATAGGAATGCATTTAGACACCGGATCTATTTGCATTTTAACATGGGTCATCAATAAATAAATAAAATGTTTATTTTTTTTCTCAGAAGAAAAATAATAATAATAAAAAAGTTAGGAACCGGGTATATAACAGCTCGAGCCCAGCTTATTCCCCCCACAAAAAAAAAAAAAAAAAGGGGGAAAAAAAAAAAAAAAGGTTTTCATCTCTACAGGGATATTTTTGGTTGGTTGATTGGTTTCATTCAAGAATGAAGAAAGTCCACAATAACGTATTTTCTTTCATCAGTGGCTCACAGGCACGACCTCTAGGGAATGCATGCAAAAACAAAAAAAAAAACCAAAAAAACCAAAAAAAACAAATAAAAAAAAGTTAAATTCCAACATTCTTCGTCAAAATTAAAAAAAAAAATAAAAAATGAACGATTCAGACTTCTATCAGAATGCAGAGATGTGTGGATTGTACCGACGCCCAAAGTGTAGTCACTGTCCAAAGCCCTTGTCTCTTTCTCTTTCTCTTTCCTTAAGTGCTCCCCGCGCCCTGCTTTGAATTTGGATATTGTTCTTCTAATTTCCAAGAAATCCTTGGTACTTCTTTTTTTTTTTCTTTTTTTTTTTTTTAAGACAAGACCATAAGAATCGTATCCAACTTCAGAGTCTCTAGATTGTCCATTTTCTCCTTCTGTGGGAACAATGTCATCTGCAAAAACCCAGAGAGGGCGGAAAACTCGTTACTGAAATGAAAGACACACACACATCTCCCTACACCTCTCTGTCTCTGGAAATACACATCTCGGGCATGATCGGAGGAGGGAGAAGCCTCTGCCGCCGCCGAGCAGGCGGTGTGGTGGCCGAGTGACACCCCAGTCCGGTAGCCCGCGGTGCCAGAGCCGGGGAAGGAGTAGGAAACGCTCATCGGGAAGCACAACAGCGGACACGGATTCACTTCAAAATACTAGCAGGAGCACGGCAGAAGGAACCATCCCAGCAGCCCCGCTGGCTCCTCAACCTTTGGTGCAGAAGTGATCCCAGGCCGGCCCCATCTGGCCGGGGCGCACCCGCGCCGCCGCCGCCTCCCGCCCGCAGCCCACCCCCGCCGGCCGACACGCGTGGGCCCCGCGGGGCCGGTGCGCTCCTCGGGCCGCTCAGG
This sequence comes from Strigops habroptila, assembly GCF_004027225.2. Taxonomy (NCBI): domain Eukaryota; kingdom Metazoa; phylum Chordata; class Aves; order Psittaciformes; family Psittacidae; genus Strigops; species Strigops habroptila. The sequence continues at coordinate 129,231,830 of NC_044277.2, forward strand.
GGGAGGGACGCGCCGCGGTGGGGGAAGGCTCCTCCAGCAGCCCAGCTCTCCGGCCGGCCCTGGAAGCCGGGCCCCGCCGGACGGGGAGGGCCCCTCTCGCCCCAAGGCCACGCGTGCCCGGCCCACGGCGCAGCCGGCGGTCCCTCGCCTCCTTCTCCATCCCTTCCTCCCCCCAACCTTCTCCCCGCCGGTCTCGGGGTCCCTTCCTTACCTAGGTCTCCTTCCGGGGGGATGCGGGTGGGGGACGCCGCCTGCTAGTGGGATGCGGACATGGACCAGGCGCCCTCCATTCTCCACACCGAGAAGGCGTAGCTGAGCCGCTCGTGGGCCACATAGCTGCAGCTTGCCATCTTGGAGTCCAGCTCGTCGCTCTGTAAGACCTGGTAGAGGAAGTCGATGTACCTGGCCGCCAGCTTGAGGGTCTGGATCTTGCTCAGCTTGTCCGAGGGCAGCGTGGGGATGATCTTCCGCAGGGCGGCGAAGGCTTCGTTCAGCGACTGCGTGCGCTGCCGCTCCCGCACGTTGGCCATGACACGCTGGGTCTGCAGCTCCTCGTAAGACTGGGGGCTGCCGCCGCCGCTGCTGCTGCCGCCGCCGCCGCCTCCACCCGCCCCGCACTTCTTGCCCCGCTTGCCTTGGGCCGGGCTGCAGGGCTCGTCCGCGGCCCCGACGGCGCCGCCGGCGCTGCGACGGCTGGAGCGCCGCTTGCGCCCCCCTCTCTTGTTGTTGGGCAGCTGCTGCCGGTCCGGCTCCTCTTCGCTGTTGCTCAAGCTGTCGTCGGCGGGGGAGACTGGCGAGTTTGACTCGTCCTGCTGCATCATCTCTGGGGGGAGACGCGAGAAGCGGGCCGGGAGGGGGGGGAGGGCAGGGAGAAGAGGGGGGCACCTAACCCGCCAGCTCCCCCTTGATCGGCTGCTTCGCTGGCCTGCGAGGAGAAGGAGGAGGAGGAGGGAGGGAGGGAGGGAGGACCTCACTTTGGGGGGAGGGGGGATGGCATCAGGATCCAAGAGGAAAAAAAAAAAGCCAACCAAAAAAAATTCCCTCCCGATCCCTCCTTGGAGCCCCTTCGAGGTGTCTGGGATTGGGAGAAAGTTGAAGACTTGGAGGTTCTTATAGCTCCTGCTGGCGGAAAGTTTGGGGGCAGCAGTGTCATTGGCCTGACGTGGAGAGGAGGGACTTTTGCTGAGTTTTATAGGAAAGTTTCCGCTTCCCCCCCTCCACGCCTTCCCCCAATTATTTTTTTTCAAGCCATTCACGAGTGATCTGGCCTCCCCCCCCCCCCCGCATACATCCTAACCCCAACTCCTTTCTCGGCTTCCCTCTCCGCGATTTCTCCCTCAGGCTCCTTCGGTTCCCGCTCGGCTGGGGGTGGTGCTGGGGGGCCGGGGCAAGAAGTGATGGGGCGCTCTTGCACCCCCCCGGGGATGCGGCGGGGCCGGCGGGGCCGCTCAGTGCCCGCGCCCCGGGGGGCGGCTGCCCCGGGGCACCCGGAGCTGCCCTTATCGCTTGGGCTCTCCCCGCCGCAGCGGGCACGGCTTGCAGCGAGGAGGAGGAAAAGGAGATTGCCCGCGGGCAGCATCCAGGCACATCCTAATTTTGTCTCGCTCTCCCACATGCCGCGCTCCAGTCACCGTGCGCCCCCCGGGTCTGGATTTGCGAGGGAGTCGCACATTTCTGGGCTGGGGAGGGGGGGACGGCACAGCCTCGTCCTGTCAGGCTGGAGGACTGCGCTCGGAGAAAGCCATTTCCGAGGTGGAAGCAGAGGGGAAACTAAGCTCTGGCTTCGCACATACGCACCAGTCCTTGAGCTCGCCTTAATAGAAACATGGGAGGATCCGCGCACCCAGGCTGGCATAGCCGAGACGGGAGGGCGTACAGACCCTCTCTGCCCACACTCCGTGCCTACCGACCGCTCACTGCAGTTCGCCCTGCCTGCAGGCGCCCGAGTCCAGCACTTCCTGGGAACAGAGCTTATTTATTTGAAATGTTTTTTTATGTTTGCAGCCCAAGCTATTCTTCCCTGTCCTCCGCCTTTGTGCCTCCTTCCCCGCTCGCTGGCAGTACAGAGCAGGTGGTGTGTCTTTCTAACAACAGCTCAGATTCAAACGGGAACGCCTGGGAAGGAAAGCTAGGAATTGCCATCCATTAGTAAATGGGGCGATGCACTTTTGCTGCAACCTACAAGGGCACCGCACGCCACCGCTCCCGGCCGCTTCGACGGGGCACCTCGGGGCGCGGGGCGGAGCGGGCTGCCCAGGGCAGCGCCGCGGCTCCCCGGCTGCGCTTGAGGTGGGAGGGAGATCGGAAGAGCAGAGGAGCGGTGACTCCCAGAGACGAAAAAGACGAGGCTTCTGGAAAAGCGCTGGCGCCTGCTTAGGGAAAAGAGCCCTCTCTTCCCTCTGCCTGGGTGCTCTGCTTCTCCGGGCAGAGGCCTCCCACCGCGGGCACTGCGAGGGGCCAGGACCCCGGCACAGCCGCCGCCAAGGGGCATCGGACCCGGCCCTGTGCGGCCGATAGCCCCGCTCCCCACCGCAGCGCCCGTCGGGCGGGCGGAGCTGCCCTGCCGCTCCCCCGCTGCCCCCCGGTGAGTTCTCCTCCGTGGTCTTCTATGCCATGATGTGAGCAAATAGCAGTCTGCCCTAAACCTTCTTTTTGGGGAAACAGCTGGAAACAGGACCAGGAGAGGAAACAGGGACTGACTTAGAGGCAAGACAAGGCACACCGGCACGCAGACCCACAGAGAGTGAGTACAGCTTCCCTGCTTTCATCTTGTTCCTGCTGCATGTGCTGCAACCCATAGGCCTCTCCACTCCCCTTTGACACCACGGCTTGTCCAGGGAGCTTCAGGTGTTCCCTTGTGTTGGCAGCAGCGCTGTCCTAAGGTAAGAAGATCTGTCTTCCCTTCCACCTCTCTCTCACCAATAATTTTGGCTGTGCCCAGGGCCTCAGTGCTCCTCTGGGGTGTTGAGCAGTGCCGTTATGAAGCAAAGGTTGGAAAGAGTAGCTGTTAGCATCTGTAGGCAGCTCTGGGGGCTTGCTTTGCCTTGCCTTGCCTTACCTGCCTTTCCCTCTTTCATTGCTCTCCCATTTACCATAAAACCAAAGTGCAAACCCAAACCTATGTAACTATCACCTTGCTGGGAACAGATGCTGGGGTTTTGCCATGGGACAGGAGGAGGATGTGCAAGTGAGGCAAGGACAGGTGGAGATGGAGTGTTACATGGTTTGGAAAACCAGAAAGCACAGAGATATGTAGGGAGGGAGTGACTTGAGGACAGAGGATAGGAGTTGACCATGGTAGATTGTTTTGTTTAGAGTCAGTTACCCTTCATGGAAACTGCAGCAAAGGCAAAAAGCAGTAGTTACAGAACACACGTGGTGCTAACCTGGGACCTGCACACTGGTGTATGAGCCATGGTACACAGAAAACCTATCATTTTAATTTTGCTTTATTGTCGACTCACAGATCATGTGCTCAAGTCCCACCACAGGAGTACAGGGGCCAGGTGAGCTGCGGTGGCAGTAGTCTGGTCCCAGGGACCTGTTGTTGGGCTGACAGTGGGAGCCTGCCTGGTCCCCCCAGGCCCATTGGTGGGCAGCAATCCTGCCTGATGCTGGAGTATGTGAAGCTGTCTGGAGGAGGGTGGATGTGTCAGGAGGTCATGCCTGGGGGTCTGTGTGAGAGAGAAAGACATACTGGTGTGTTTACGTGTGAGGTGTGTTTGTGTGTGCATGCACAGGTATAGCCGACCTTTTGCAGTGTGCAAACAAGTGTGTTGGGAGGGAAGGGGAGCAGGGTCTGTGCAGTGTTGAAAGCAAATCAGTTCAGCTCTGGTTTATTTTGAAATGCACGGTGCTGTGGGGATGGAGGTGAAGGCTTTTTATTCCATAATAAAGCAGTAATCATCATGAAGTTCATACAGTGTTAAACCATCTGTTTTGAACCTCCAAAAGCCACCAAGACAGATCTGCAGACCACTCTGGAGCATGGGATCAAGTATAGTATGTCCTCTTCTCTGCTATGCATAGGCATGGCTTGAGCGAGGATTCCCCTGGCTCCTTGGGCAGGCTCTCAACCCTGCTTCACACTTTGGAGGTGGCAAGCACAGTCTCAAGCAGCTCCAGGGCCTTTCCAGGGATATTTCCAGGTCCATCCCTGCAGGCTTGCCTAGGCCTCAGCTCAGGAAAAGGTGTGCTGTGGGATCAGCCCTTACACGGGGCACTGTCACAACACGAAGAACGCCAGCATTTTGTCATCTGTACAGTAATGTATAACATAGGTAAAGTAACCATCTAGATTACAGGTGTGGGTGTGAACATGGAACTGAATAAATTACAAGCTCCTAGGAAGATGAAATGAGGAATAAGTTTAGCAGAATGACAGAACAAGCCAGGTTGTGATCATTGTCATCATGGCTGATAACAGTGAAACAGCTGGAAGGGATCCCCCCAAGGATATGCTGGTCCTTGTACAGCCACCCATTTGCTGCTGAGACACTCTCTGGCTGAGACAAGGAGGGTCTGCCTCAGCCAGGCAGAAACATCACAGCTTCTGAGGGGAGCAGGCCAACAGTTTGATTCCATCTTTGATTTTTGTTTAAGAATGAATGAAAGGTCTGATTTTGCCTACCTGTTTATAAATCAGTGAGTAAGTTTAAGAACTAATGTGCACAAGTTCTGGTGGTTACAACTACAATGTTGCTCACTGACATATTATGTGCATACACGAGAATTACAATTTTGTTGCAACAGGCTGTTCAGTATTCCCCATACATTATAATTTAGCTCTCAAAGGATGTTCTCTGTGATAAAACACCAAACTCTCTCACTGGGATTTCCTGGGATATTCAGCAGTGTAATTATCATATAGGTGCACACTTAGAGGCAGGCTGTGTAAGTATTTGTGATGTAGAAGCCTTCAGTCCGGTGTTTCCTCAGAAGCTGTACCTTCAAGACCTGCTTCAAAGGCCACTGAAATCAATTGAAATTTTCCCACTAATTTCCATGGCCAGGTATTTTAATTCCTACAGATGCTAGGTGAAAGCCTGATCGAGACCCAATCCCTTCAAAAGGGGCACAAGAGCACAGGGCAACTTTCCACACTGACATTTCAGCCACAATTTCCTTCGTGTTCAAAGCACACCAGGGAAGGAGCTGTGAACTCTTACTGTGCCTGCGTACAAACTTGTGCAGAGCAACAGCAAAGCAGGCAGAAAGCACATACAAAGGGTCTGGGGGCAGGACCCCTTTTTCGGCTTCTTTCTCCTCTTTCTTCCTATTCACGGCAGCAGCTCGTACAACCGAGGAGGCGGCAGAGGCGCCGAGCACCTCGGTTAGTGAAGGCTGCCTACCCGGGCCTGGCGGGGCCCGGGGCCGCGCCGTGGCGGGAGCGGGTCTGCCGGGCTGTGCGGCCGGCGGCCACCGGAGGGCACGATTCCCCGCCGGTCCCCGCTCCGGCCGGACGCGGGTACGTCTCCCAGGTGAGTCTCTCCCCGCTCAGCCAGAGCTGGCGGGCACTCGCCCTTCTCCGGCGGAGCCCACGTGCCTCCAAGCTGGGTAACCAGAGTTCCACGGGCGTGAGGTGCTGCCCGCCTGCTCCCAGCTCTCTTTGCGCAGATTCCTGACAAGCCGCCGTGTGTCGGCGATCCACGAATGGTTTTATCTCGCTCGGGCAGACTCGCACAGGCACGGCCCCTCCGTGGGGCTGGGGGGGCACGGGGGACCGCCACACTGATCCTACGAGGCACACGGACGCTTCCCATTGGTGTGCTTCTAGCCCACTCCGCTTTGACACTCGCTTCGCTTGGAAGCTCTGGAAAACAGAAGGATAACACGGGAACCTTTCAAGGAATCAGTTTCATTGTCAAAATGATTTTAACAGCGATTTTCATTTTATTTTTTAAGCTCGTTGTGATGCGGACCTTCATCCAAAGATCTTAATGGCCTGCTGGCACAGGAGGATGTGACAGTGGCTTTTTTGTTTAAACTCCCAGAAGCGAAGCCCCGTTGCTTTCAGCATTTCCAACCTCCCCAAGGGGCTCCCGGCCCCCCGGTCCCGCCGGCCCCCGCCGCTGCCTGCCCAGGCTTGGGGCTGCGCCGGCGGCGGGGAGTGCTGCGCTGCCCCACTCGGGGCTTTGCCTTGTCCCACATCCTTCCTTCTTCCCAAGCTTCGCCTCAGCGCAAGGCCCGGGAAAACCAACGTCCTGTTATCAAACTAGCGATCCGACATAGCAGAGAGGTGTCCCAAGAAATTAAGATCTGAAATTATTTGCAACACGTGTTTTAATATAACATCTTTTATTTATATAGGTTTTATTCAGCTCCATAAATAATTCATGGCTGTGGATGAGGTTTTTTAAGCAGAACACGAGTGGATCATACTCTTTTTAAGCAGAGCGTAAGTACCACTCAGGCTTCCATGCTTTGGAAGCCTGAGTGGTATTCTCTCCTTTACTCAGGTATTCTCTCTACCCCAGAGAAGACCAGTCCTTCCCATCAGAAGAGATGAACATATCTAATGCTGTGGCAGAGCTTTGCACCTCATTGTGGCTCAGGGTCTTGTTTATGTGGTTTCATGTCTAAGTCTGAAAAGACTACTTAGTAAAACAAGCTTATCTTCACTCCAGGGGATAATAGTTATTTATATTAATAATGGAGCATGTTTGCTGTTTTAGCTCCTTTGATTTTTTTCCCCCCACTTTTCCATCTCTTCCATCTTTCTTGAACTATGTAAATATATCTTTTTTGTATTCTTCCTCCTTCCACACATTACTGAAATCCATATATTCAATCTTTCAGTACACTTGGCCCATGGAAACTCCATAAAACTTCAGGTCTTTTTAGCCACAAATTCTGCTTTTTCTTCCAAGGTGGATGACGGCACACCTCAGGCACACATGATGGATAAAGCATTCCACAAAACCTTCTTCTTAAGGGTAGACTCAAACTCTCCCTGCAGCTCATGCAATTCAAGTCAGAGTCCTAGGGCCAGAAATTCAGCATGAAAGTGGGCTTTTCTCCCGTTAGCCATGTCTGCATCCTGGGGAAGAACTCCCTGAGCTTCCTACTCAGTGTGGTGTCCTTTAGACTTACTTAGGATCTCACAGGTGAAGATGAGAAAAAAAGGTTATGTAAAACAATATCATGACTCACAAGAACCCCACAGGAGTTCATTAGACAGGGTAGTAGGTTCTCTTTACCTCTGAGGCAGGCAGCAAAACCTGATGTGAGGGAAAGGGCCTGGAAGGTTGTCCTACCATGCACATATGCTCTCCTAGGCAAATGGAAATTTTTATTTTGTTTTGATTGGTAGCCTGATTGAATGCCAGGTCTGCAAGTTGGAAATCATACACCTCTTCCTCTTCCCACTCCGAGACCACAAGGAACTGACTGTAGCCATGCAGAGGAGGCAAGATTGGAGGGGAAAGGTTCACAGAAATGAGCACCCATCTCATTCTTTCCACAGTTACCTTGCTTCTAAGGACACCTGCTTAGAGTTGGAAGATCTTCCAAGGGAGCAGAAGTTTCCAGAGTTTTGAGGGAGAGGGTTCCCTTCCCTGCCAGGTTGCATTTCCTTTCAGAAAAGGCAGTCAGAGTGGAATCAAAGTTTATATATTTCTTTGTAAGTGGAGAATTTATAATTATTTTGTGCTATGGGCTATCAGCTATGATACCTAAAGATCTACTGTGCATCATTACCCCTTGTTTTACAGCCCCAATCTCATTTGCCTGCCTCTAGAATGCAGGATGATGAGTAGCTCACTAGAGACTGCTCTGTCCCTAGGTCTATACCCTGATTTTAATTTCTGACAAAAGGCATATAGTAGGTCACACGATGAAGCTGATCTAGAGCACTGACCTCTGATACAAAAATCCAAAGGCAATTTTCCAGAGGAGGTGGTAGTTTATTAATACGTTAAATTCACACACATTCACTATTCATGTATGTATGCATGTATGTAAGCATCTGTCTGTGTACTCTGATGTCCAAAGAAGCATCTGTATTTGTATCTATGCTGACTTGTAAAATACCATACTGCTTCTGCTTCTGCCTTGGAAAGTATCTATATCAAGCATATTTGCTTGCCAAAATCTACTATCTGACCTTGCAGCGCTAAAAATAGTTCATGTCAGAAGCAGAGAAATATTAGTTTCCCATTTTAGAACACTTGTGCTTGCATTCATTAAGGACTTGGTCCAAAACCCTTTGATGTCAAGGGGAGTGTTTCAGTGGGCTTTGGATCAAGCCCTAAAATGGGTCAATTAAACTTTAAATAAAATAAAAATGAAAACCGGTGCAGCCTAAGAGTATTGTTGAATAAAAAGAAATATTCAAGAGAGGCTGCCTTTGGAGTACAGGGTCGTTCATTTTTCCCTAAAGTTTAGCTGAATTTGTTTAATTTTCCATGATTAAAAAATAATCCTTTGCATGAAGGTTGTAATTTGTTTTCAGTCTTCAAAACATCCATATTTTGCTGCACAGTAGAAATGTTGTTCTTGACCTAGTAAGTGCAAAGATGATTTGAGCTCAGTGGTACATGTATGGGCTGGACCCTACACAGTAATATATGGCCCACATTCTCAAATTCAGAGCAGAGACTTCATTCCAAAATACTCAGCTGACTCCAGAATATGTTCGGGTTTATGTCTCAATTCATATTTGAGCAGTTTACAAATTTTTCTAGTGTCTGATCTAATGTTATTCTTTGCTGTTATACACTCTGCAAAAGGGCTAATACAGCTCTTGGTGACAGCAGATGTAATTAATTTTACAGGCAGAGGATGTGCAGTGGAATATAGCAAGGGCTTTATTACAAAACAGTGAAGTTTATGCCTGCCTTTGGTAATTCTTTTCTCTAAAACAATGCACAGTATTTTAGAGCATACCTTTCAATAAAAATAAAAAGAAGGCAATATAAAAAAACCGCTACAGCTTCACAGAGTTTACTGCACTGCTTCCTTCTAGTCATTGTATCAGAGATATGGGTAATTTGAATGACGTACGTCTACAGGAATTTTTGCTGAATGGGGATCATTTGACAGTAAAATGGTCGTCATTCCTTTCAAAGAGATAGAACTTTGATCAATTATATTGCAATGGCTTGCAGCCATATCCTATCTACAGTGACATTTATGATCTATTTTCGTTATCCCCAAATGGCCTTCAACCTAACTATTATCTGCAAACATGTTAAACTTCTGGTCAGTCAAAATCCTCTAGTGTCTTGGAAAGACTCATGATGTTGTCTTCTGGCCCAATTCCATTATGGGTAACTACAACTTTATCTACATTCAATGTATGTAATTGAGTGGCTGTGGTATGGCACACTGTCATTTGGCTTAATTTCAATCAACTAAGATAATTTTCTGTGTTTTCTTTCCTATAACATTGTGTCATGTTGCTGTACAAAGTGAAACAGCTGCCACATTCTCCTTCACAAAGATGCATCCCAGAATGGGCTGTCTCTTCTGCGAGAGCAACGTAGCCTCCAATTTGGCAGGTAAAATTGTGCAACACCAAATCCTTCCGTCTGTGGTTTCATGCTGTCAGTTCATTGCAGGAACTAATAGTCTGGTCTAGATGTCAAACTATCTGATTTGTTAGTGTAGCTGGCAGGTTAACTGTCTAAGTCTTACCATTTCCGCACAGAATTCGCTGTGGCTAGTAAATTTCATCCAAAAAAAGAAGAAAAATAACCATGTTTAAAGATTAGACACGCTGTTGGCAAATTATGTTCTTAATGCTAAATCAGATGTATAATAGGAGGCACTTCATAATTGCTCACATCAAGGATAAGGGGCCAACACAAAGGCATATAGACAGCAGGGAAAAAAGGTGATACTGTCACTCATCTATCACTACAAGAAACAGCCCTTCATAGTCTTACAAACCTAAGACCAGAAGGTAGCTATACTGCTGTAAAGAGATAGAAGATCCTCTTTCATTCCTTGTGGTTATGGGATACATTGTATTTCTTCATACATACCCCTCCCAAACTGTTCATCGTGGCAAAAAAAAAAAGAAGAAAAAAAAAAGGATTTCCACTTCTCATGTCACAGACATTTGCAAAATATTACATGAAAAAAAGTTGCCATTAAACTTTGCTCAAGAGCATTTCAAAATGGTATCTGAAATCTACGCTGGAATAGGTGTTACTGCAAGGTCACCAAAATGGAAAGGAATGGATTAGCGGCTCCCCAATAACAGCTGTGGCACCACAAATAGCAGATAGCATCACCCCACTTGCAATACAGATGCAGGAGAGCAGTGCCACACAGGTAGTAGTAGCATTATCTATGGAGTGGAAAGAAATGACAGCAAATGTGGCTTGTGTCTTCTCTAGGTTTTCACTGACCCTCCATGGTGCCGTCAGCATTTCCACCATGCCGCTGCAAGGCATACATTACCAATCTCCATGTAGACCTCCCGTCATTTGAAAATGTGCCATTGGATGTTTTCAGCAAAAGAAAAGTCTTTGGGCATGAAGCCTTCTTTTTTTGCCTCTGGGGTCACACTGCTTCTTTGGGGTGATATTGGGCGTTTCTGTGATATGGAAGTGATTCAGAAACCCTCCTAATAAAAAATGGTAATGACCCATAGCTTCACGAGAACTGTGTTTTGGGAGGGGAAGCAGAGTTGAAGGAGGTGTTATTAGAACTTTTCACTTTCTGTGCCATTCTCAGCTACCTAGTATGTCTTTTCAGCTTGGAGGCCAAAAGCACTGACCTTAAACTCCAAAATCCTCTGCAAAGACTTGGCTTATGCACTGGATCCTTCAAACGATTTGGCCAACGGGACACAAAAGATTCATGCTTTTACTACTCTCAAAGAGAACAAGAGGAACCTCTGTTTTTTTCAGGAAATATGCTTGTATATTTTAAATATGACAAGTACCATATGTTCACATCACAGCTTTTGTAGAACTCATTTCTCTCAAAGGGCAAAACCCCATGTTACAAACATCACAGAACTTCCTCAGTATAATGTGGTTCAATCTATAGGTATGGCAGTTGTGATCGGAGAGGGGATACTGTAATCATTCAGTTCCTGGATGTGTGGAACATACCACTGTGTGAATTGACTTATGCTGTTGTCAGCCCAAGTATGATTGACAGAATAAAGTGATGGACATGTGCATGTCTCCAAATTTAATACCTTGAGGTTGGTAAAGGTGTTTTCATCAATAGGACTTAAATTTCATTTTACCAATGCTTGGTTTAGTAGTTCAAGTACAGTTATCAGTGTTTCAGTGAAAGCTCCATTTGCTCATGATCAAAATTTGGGTCCTGTACGTCAAGCAGGTCGCACCTGATAAGGACCTAAACTATCAGTTTAATCATATTTGGCAACATTCAAGATATCTGCAAATAAAATTTAAACTGGCTCAGATGTAATATGAAATGAATTCCACACGTCTTCAAGTAAGGCAGACAAAGATCTGAGATAGCCCTTCATTTCACAGTCTCTCAATCATCTTTTTCCTTTTTCTTGTTCTTTTTTTTTTTTTTCTTCTTTCATGACTATTATTTATCCTCCTACAACTTCTCTTGCATCTGGTAGTTTGCAGAGTTATGAGACTCAAGGATGCTGCAGAGTTACTGCAGTGTTTGGGCATATCATTAAAATGTGATTAAAAAGAGATTAAAACATCTTTCTTCATATTCACTCAATGCTCTTGACTTTTTGTTTTATATGTAATAATATTAACAACAAAAATATGAACTACTTAAAAGTGTAAGCACTCCCAAATGTCCCAGATGATATTGCTGAATACTAACTCTCTGATTCAGCTCAAAGTTATTTAAGAATAATTTTTAAATTATTCCTGTACTCTGGAAATTTCCTGCCAAGTCAATAGCTTAGTTATGTACATTATTCTAAAAGACTTCATAGGAGTTTAGATAGCCAACATCAGGTCCAAGAGCACCTTGAAACATCTGAAACACTTCAACATTTGGATAATTACATACTTTTGGGGCCAACCCACATTTCTCTTTGGAAAATGTTTCCCCTGCATGGCTGCAGACAACAGATGGATCATATGATCTCTGCATTTGGAAAGATGGCATAATTCTGGCAGACTGTCAGTTAAGTGAAGGGGGCTGATTTCAGATCCTCATTAAGAAAATATACAACCACACAGAGTGGACTGAATGGCAGAATGTGATCACTGGCGCCAGCTTTAATAGAAAATGTAGCACGCTGTTGCAACATGAAATCTGATGTGCTGTGGCTGGATCTAGCTCTACCGGGTTTTGCATTCATTTTTCAAACGTGTTTTCAAGGAGATATTCTTTGTACTGCAAGAGCCCTCTGTTTGCCAGCAGAGAGAGCAGAGCAGTGAAGGGATAAAAGGTGTTTTCAGTGAGCCACCAGCTCTAAGGTTGGAGAAGGGTGTTAAGGCTTTGTTGAGTCTTCCCTTATAATTGCAAAAGTTTCTGAATATTGTCTGTGTATTGAAACTTTTCTTTGTATTTCTAATCTCTCGCTGTATTTATCAGAATGGGTGCTTTTTGCAACTGGCATTTAACCTAGCAGCACCCAGTGGAAACAGCATGGCCCCTTCCTGCTGCAGGGATCTGGGAGCAAGGCCCAGTGCCTCTTTTGCACTCAGTTTTCCACAGAGAAGCAGCTCTGCCAAGCACCTAAGAACTTGAGTAGGAATTCAAAGGCACTGTGAAAAACATTATGGTTTTCCAGCAGTACTGGATCTGAGCACTAAGGGCTCTGTAATCACTACTCGCAGTTGAAGAGAAAAGGGCCAGTGGAGCTGCACGCCTTCGTTTCACCATCAAAGACCAAAATAATGACTATGACTTCAGGTTATAACTTTTTAAGGCCCTTTGTTTCAGCAAAAATCTCCAAGGAATTGAGATCCTCATATGATATCTAATCTTGGTCACAGAAAAAAAGAATGATTCTAGATCACTGGTTGTTTTGAAAGTCTTTGTTAAGCTACCTTTTATCCGGATTAAAGACATCATCTATCCCAGAGGAACCTGAAATGTTCAAGCAGTGATGATATTTGCTGTGGTATATTTATTCTCGTACCCTTTGTGCTATAGTGACCAGTCTTCTGTCTGATAACTGTAAGTTTCAAAGGTCAGAATTTAACAGAGTTAAAGACTGTATAGTAAGTAAAGAGTATTAGAAAAAAAATTATATATATATAAACATCTGAATTGACTTTTCCTTCTTCTTTCAGTTCATTTATTTATGGTGAAGACCTTTCATGCACAGATTTCCTCTTTGCTATGTAGAAAACCATAAAATGCTCTATCTTCCCTAGCACCCCTGTAAGGCTTGGAGCAAGACAAGATGGAACTGGAGGTAACATGGAAAATGATTATCTTTCTTCTGCTTTCAGAGCTAAAAAGAGACAGTTAAACCAACAGAAACCTCTTTATGTCTCTTTTAGAAATTATGGCAGAGTTATGACATATGGCATAAGCAGGCCTAGCATCTCAGGCTAGCGAGTGACAATAGCGAAACCTGTCTTCTGCACTACAGTAACTCTGCATGGGAACCATTCAAAGTCTCTCAGTGCAGGAGGAGATGGCCTGAGCCATAGCTACAGCACTAAAGCCTTTGGAGCAGTAGAAGCCACACTGAGATAACATAACACACACAACAGTTTCGATACACTACAGTCCTTAGGGGCATATAGTAATGTGAAAATTGACAATACAAAAGTAAAGATTACAGGATTGCTCCCAACTTCGATTTCTTTGAAGGAATAGGTGTGTAAGGACCCCAAAACTGGACTGTGGCTGGTAATCAGCAGAGTGGTGTCTGTGACAAGTTTCAGCAGTTTAAAATCTAGTGCCAACCAGACCGAAGGATACCCCTGAAACTAGGATAGAGAAGGAAAAAGTAAAATCTGGATGAAACACAGGTAAATTTTAAAATCTTACCTAAGCTGCAGTTCTTAGAAAGCTAACTTTTTAAGGCAATTGCAGTTGAATATTTTTATTTGGTCAATTCTTTTATTCTCGGTATACTGCTGTGATGAATGTTCATTTCGGTATCTGAAGCAAGCATGCTTTTTGGAGTGAAGTTCAAGAGGAAATAATCTGAACTGATTGTATTTAACAACTTTCTAGAAGAGAGAAAAACTTTTATTGTACTACAAAAAGACTATAACCAGCATACCTATCCGTCCTTATAACTGGTCTGTTGTATATGTAGTAGGAAAAGCTTGGCTGTCATTGTTGCAGGCTGGTAGTATTCAAGCCTAGTAAAACCAACAAATTCTTATGAAAAGGGGACTCAGCATGTAGAGCAGCCACAGTTTAAGTCTCAGTATTTTGGCTATTTTTAATTAAAAAAAAAAAAAGAAAGACCAAAAAAAGAGTTCCAAGTTCACTGAAAGGACCAAAGGGCTACGTATAAAATCTCTTTGAGAAGCACCACAGGTCTGAAAAATAATTCAAAACCTCCTTCCGTCACTTTTGCATAGTACCTCAAGACTTCAAAACCTAATTTATTTTGAATTTTGGAAAAGAAGAAGAAGAAAAAAAAAGTAGTGTTGTTGGTCTAAGACTTCACTTTTCAAGTTTCATCCTGGAGGGAATTTTTATAGCTGAGTTATAAACCCTCCACACTAGGGTGTTTATAATGGAAACACTGACAAATGTGATAATAAACACCAATCATGGGGCCATAGTAGCTGGTCAGAATGTGGATGCAGGAGTTTGCAGCACTATCATAATATTTTGTTCTGTTTCCAGCACTAATTTGCTTAAACCTGCTTTCAGGTTGAGCAGCTGTAAAACAAGATCAGCCTGACTATAGATTGCAAATTCATTTGATTATTTATACTTCTCTTTGAAAGCTTGGAAATGTCTCTCAAATATGATTTCATTTAGAATTATTTTTTGGTTTACATGTCTGAATACTAATCGTAATGTGATAGCTTCAAGGGAACTCAATTTTCTACCAAAAGGCAGCCTTCAGTGGGCGAAGAGAATATAAACAAACCCTCCTCAGACCAGGATCTAAAAACGGGCTATGATCAAACAGCTCTAAGGCTTTAAAAAACCCCTTATTATCTTTTCCCAGAAGTAATTGACACAGTCAGTTTTTGTTCTTAATGCGGTGATAATGGCATGGTGCTTTGGGGAGACCGAGGACCTCGACTGGCCCCAGCCTTGATGGCAGCAGGGTTTCTAAGCCTTTTGCTATAGCGGGTGAAGTCTTAGCCTTACTGAAGTTAACAGCACTTTGGCATTCACACTTCATTATGGCCAGTGTTTCACTGGCTTCCCTAACCTGACATGCTGTTTTACTGCGCTGTGACTCCACTGAATAGGATGCAGCTATCTTGGGTTGAGCGGAGGGTGAGGGAACAAGGGACCCCACAGCCTTGTAATGTCAAGAAGATGGGATGATAGCACTCCAGCAAGAAGCTTGTCTGCGGTGTTTCCACAATTAAATTGTATTCTTAGCAGACTGAGTTTCCAGGACTTCGACATGGCCACATGGGCCAAGTGGTGGGTCAGTATGGTAGGTATCCCACTGTTTCACTGATCTCTTCAAGTGCATAATGGCATGCTTTAGTTTTAACACAGGTGTCTGAGAAAAAAAATGCATCTAGACTACTGTTCTAGTAAATCTTAGCATGACTGAGGAAAAGCGTGAAACATAAAAAATTAAAGCCCCCTTCATCAGATTCTCAGCTCCTATAAATCAATGTGTGGCCAACAGGCTCCCTCAAAGTCTTTGGTGCAACACAAAATGCATCTTGGTATTTCATCTGTTCTGTTTGCATATTGTGTTCATCAACCTATACCACAACAGCATTTTTAATTTCTAATGTTATCTTTAGAATCAGTGGCTCATATAAGAATGTTACTACTGTTCTGTAATGCTGCTGCAAATTTCCAGTGATCCATTAAAAATCAGGGTTCATAATTAGGTATCCAGATTTTGATTGGTATTTAAAGATAAAATGTAATATTTTCTTTCTGTTTTTCTCTATTCTTTAACACAAGTATGGAAAAACCTTGGATCTTAAACAAATTCCAATGTTTTGTTATTAAACTGAGAAGAGAAAACCAATAATTTTTGAATTATCTGTAACAGACATGTTTATATTATGAATCTCTTAACTTAAGACTCTGCGCTATATAGTTCTAATTTTATCCAGTCACATGAGTAAGAAAAAATATGAAAAGATATATAATCATGCTGTGGAAAGTACAGTTGTATAGAGACCATGGAGAAATAGTGCTAAGAAGTGAATATTGAATTGCATATTTCATTTTCCTTAAAGAATTTGTCTTCATCATTTTGCTTGAGACAGTGGTAACAGTAAAATGCATCTGGGTCATGTGAGCAGTTGTTGATTTTGGAACATTGTTCATTCTTAGTTCCTTTTCTCATTTTATTTTTAGGGAAGAAAAAAAAAAAAAAAGAAAAGAAAAGAAAAGAAAACCAGCAAAAACCAATACAAAACCATCTGAAGAGGTGAAACACCCCAGTTTCTAGAGAGCATCCAGCTGTGTTAACTATTCAACTGCCTCTTGGAAAAAACACTTTCCAACAACTGGAAAGCAGATGCAATTATGTGGTGTCAGGAAGGTCAACAAAAATAAGTGGAAAAAGAAACCAAGGAAACAAGTGAAAAGAGAAAGAATACTAGAGTACTGATACAGGATATTAGATCACCCATGATAATATCAAAGTGAATGGAATGAGAAAAAGAAGAGTCACCACAGGAGCTGACAAAACATGAGAGAAGAAATCAAAGAAGTATTAGAGTGGGATTTAGACCTTCACCACTCTAGCCTGAATCCAGGGTAAATCTTGATATTCACTAATATCACAACAATTTTACATAATGGAGACAAAAGCTGTCCTGCGAAGTCACCCAGAACCACTGCCCTGGATGGGACGTTTCTCCTAAGCGCAACTCAGGAGTTAAACTAGACTGGGCCCTGAACAGGCTGGTTGCTGCGAAAACGGGGAGTAATCCAGCTCCCTCCTGGGCAGCGGCGGCGGAAGATTCCAGCAGCAGGGAGAGCCGGGGGATGGAGCAGGAGGACACAGACACAGCAGGAAGAGCCTCAGAGGCTTCTAACGGAGCTCCCCCGGCTCCCTACCCCTTTCCCAGGCCGGGGTGGGGGCACGGCCGCTCTGCTGCAGCTCTCCCTAGCTCTCGCCTCTGCCAACAGCAGCTGCGGGGCGTTAGTAGATAACGCTAAAAAACCGATCCCGCGGTGGACTGTGTGCCCATGCCCAGGGCCGGGCTCTCTCCTTCCCTCCCGCTCCGGCTTTTCAGGATGTATTTATTTTCTTTCGTACAGCAATGAAACAAGGGTGTGAGGGGTCCAGTGGGAGAAAAAAGGTCTCTGCCTGACCTCCCCAAAATCAAAGCGCGTAAGTTTTCTCTCTGAGGAGGGAGCCGACGGTTTCCCAGGCAGGCGCTGCCGGTGCCGGGGAAGCTGCGGGGCGGCCCCGGGCAGCCGCCGTCCCTCACCCCCGTCGGGCCGCCCCGCACTGCGCGGGGCCTCGTCCGCCAACTCCTGCTCGGTGCGAGCGGCGGCGCTGGCCGCCCACCCGGGAGGACAGAGCTGGTCCCGGGAAGGAAATCGTGACAACAAACGGTTGTGTCCAGATGTTCCGCTTTACTGGCCCTGTGACAAGCGGCATGGACTTGGCAGGCGGGATTTGAAAGAAAAGGGGGATGTTTATTTTCCAAAGAAGCAGAAAGCGCTAGGTTAAAATGCAGACGCCGAGCTTTTCCTAGTCCCTGGCAGGCAGCTGGGCAGGCAACTGAATCCGCTGAGAACCCATCCCGCAAACTGGCACGGCTCTGCTGCCCTGCCAAGCCTTTCTCGAAAGCAGCAGATTGCAAAAGTTTTAAAGCAAACAGGCAAAGCAACACAGACCAAAGGGTCTCAGACCTTCATTTCCCCCCATTCCCTTTACAAAAAGTATATATATATATTAGCAAATCTACACACACTGAGCCTCTCCCCAGTTTCCCCCGCCCCAAGGCACGCTTCCCTAGGCTCTCCTCATTGTGCATCCCGCACCCCCACGGTCCTGGCTGCGGTGTGAGGGGCCCAGGCAGAGCCGGGCTCTGACCCCCGAGGAGGGAGGCTCCCGGGGCCGCCAGCTCGGTGCCGCGGCTGGTGCCCGGCCCCCGGCCCCGTCCCGCCGGGCCCCGGCGCTCCCTAGCTCGACTCCTGTTTGCTGCAGCCGTCCAGGAGCTCAGTCATGAAGGAGATGTACACTATGGCCAGGCGCAGTGTCTCTATCCGGGAGAGCCTCTTCTCGTAAGCGAAGGTGGGCACCTTCTTCCTCAGCTGATCAAACGCCTCGTTGAGGTTGAACATCCTCTTCCTCTCCCGTATGTTGGCCGCCTGGCGCTGGGCGTAGGTGATGACTCGCTTTCTCCTGGGTCTGTCTAGGAGGGAAGTGCTGTGCATCCTTTCCTCTTCCTCCTCGTCTTCTTCGTCTTCGGGATCTCCATCTCCGAAGGCAGCCAGGGGCAGCCCCCGGGCCATCTCCTCCCGGAGCGACAGGGCTCTGTCCCCGAAAGGAGGCCCGGAGGTGACCTCGCAGAGCCCCAGCCCCGGCCCGGCCAGGGGGGGAACCTGGGGAGGCCCCAGGGAGAGGTCAGCCACGAAATCCAGCACGGATGCGCCCAGCAGCCCCTCCGGGAAGGGGTCTCGAGGGGCTCTGCCGTGCAGCTCATCCAGCAGCCCCGGGCGCTGGTGGGCTGTGAAGAAGCTCGCTGACATCTCACTTCAGAGAAGGCTTAATTTGGTCCCCCATCCTCAGCCCCAGCAGCGTTAATATTTATAACCCTCCGGGTAACAGGATTAGCAGGACTAGAAAGAGCGGCTGTAAAATTTCTCGCTGTGACGCTGATGAGAGGAGACAGGCAGCCCCCTCGGGGACGCGTGGATGCTCCCGAGAGAGGAGTCCCTAGCGAGTCAATCTTGTCACAGTGATCAAGGACAGTTCCTTCTTGGCAAACCCCTCCGCTCTTACCTGCTGAGCACTTTTGTCTCTTCTTACACACCCGCAACCAACCGATTTTCAGCCTCTTTAAAGCCCGCAGCCGCAGAGCCGGGTCTCCACTGGACTTGTTTTCCTGGTTTCTTTTGGGATCTCTGAACCCCGAGAGCCAGGCTGGCAATTGATGTCAGGCAAGTGCATGTACGCTTTTAATGATGTCCTGAAGAGGAGACCTGCACACAGAGGGTCACCGGGGAATGTTTACACTGTATCCCGGCGCAATGGGAACTGAATGACAGGACCTCCATTAGCCTAAGTAAGCATTGTAGGGGACGCGATATTGCATTCCCAGTAGTAACTGTTGGAATCGTCTCTCCGTTCCCCCTAAATCCCCTTCAACCAGAGTTCAAACATCTTTCCAGTCGAAGGCTGCTTCGTCAAGCTCATTTTGGCTCAGGCATCAGGCAATTTCAAAGCATTTGCTTTGAAACTCCTTCCTCCTGCCCGTGAGACGAGGATAAGCTGGTCTTATTCAGGGCAACGGTTGCTCTTACACCTTTGGCAGAGCCGTCCCGGCCACAGGCGGTGCACAGGGGAATCAACCTGGCTGCACGCACTGACAGCGCTGGATACATAGCGCAAAATACCGTGAAACGTGTATAAACACACCCGTACACCCGACACCGCCAAATACCTTCCTTTGATCAAGGTTTCCTTGGGGATGGACGCTGGGGATCGTTTTGCTTTTGTCCTGGGAGGCTGGAAGAGGTTAGGGGCTGTATCTTTACCCTCCCACACCACGGACTGTCTCTAAATGAACAACCTGGCCCTGGCCATCCCTGGCAGAGTTAGACACACCCGGGTTGGATCGGATCGATTTTCTCTGGCACCCGGTTTGTGTGCGCGGATCGTTTAGGAGCGCTGGCCATTGCTCTTGAGCTGCCTTCCTAAAGCCGTATCGTCGCCTTTGTCACACGTTGTTGTCACTCTCTCTTTGGAGTTAATTAGTGCCTAATTTCTAAGCGGATTTCAAAGCCCATCAGATCAAAGGAGGCGGGTGGGGGCGGCCGAAGGATCCCGCTTCGCGAAAATCCTTCCTGTTTGCCTACACAGGACCGCAAACATTTCCCACCGCGGGTTGGGATCTGCCGTCCTTTAAAACACAGTGAACGAGCCGCGCATTCCGTTTTTCTGGGAAAGATGCCGCGGGAAAGACACTTCCAGATCCAGCCCCCCCTCTCCTTCCCGCCGCTCCGCGGGCTGCCGGGGGCGGACAGGGCACTGGCGCGGCGCGGAAGGTGCTCGCGAGCGGAGCTACATTGGACAGCTCCGGAGCGGAGCGTAGTGGATCCCTCGGTCCCTGGACCCGCTTCCCCTCCCCTGCCCTCCTCCGGGCCGAGGGCCGGCCTCTCCCAGTCCTGCCGCACCACCGCCGGCGCACCGCCGCGGTGGAGGACCCGTATCTGCTTTAATGATTTAACGGCCCTCCTAAGGCTTAATACAGAGCAAATAGCCGGGAGGCTGCTTTTATCCTTGTCAGCGCTAAGAGGCTCCTTAGAGAGCAGGGAGTCGCTTATCTGGGACAAATATCGTTCATTAAAACACCTGGTCAATGAACTAATAAAAGTTATAGAGGCGCTGTAAATCATCTGTTAGAGAAGCGTTGACTGTTAAGAGAAGTGTTGAGCAGAGAGCATCTCAAAGTAACAATGAGTTGAAGAGCTCCGAATGTTAAGTATTATGTGAAAACTCCTGGTAGATGAAAGATCAGAGAAATATTTATGATCGATCCGCAAAGGAATGTGGATTATTTATGTTCCTTCTAGGCGAGGTGGCAAGTACTTCGTTTAAAGACATGGAGGTATGAATTAAGGACAAATGCCAGCAAAGATGTGTCACCACAGAGAGCAAAATTGTCGGGGAAATGCAAATAATTCAGATAATGAGAGAAATGAATGGAGAAATGTGAATTCGTCAGCTCTGCACCAGTCTCCACACGAATTCACCTCCGCGTGGGAAACCAGTATTTAGAA
The DNA here is from genome assembly GCF_004027225.2 of Strigops habroptila. Lineage (NCBI taxonomy): Eukaryota > Metazoa > Chordata > Aves > Psittaciformes > Psittacidae > Strigops > Strigops habroptila. The sequence goes on from NC_044277.2 coordinate 129,252,833, forward strand.
GAGGACAGACCAGCCCTTCACCACAGTCTCTTCAGAAAGGTGCTCTTCGTCACATCTTTAGTTTCAGATTTTTGCAGAACACCAATTACAAAGACAACCGGAACCAGAAACATTTTATATTGCAAGAACGTAAAGGGAGAAGGCTATTGAGTTAGTATTGCATCACAAAAATGATATAATATAGAAGATTAATGCAGGCTGAGCCTGTCACTGAGTTCTTAAAGGAAGCACTAAAGCCAGGACTAAGCCAGGACTGGGAGGTCCTAGCAGAAAATAAAGACTTGTAGCCAAGGTGAATCCTCCTGTCAAACTGATTTTTTTTTTAAATTGCTGTTTTGTTTCTCTTTTTTTTTTTTTAATTTTAATATTATTTTGCTAAAATATGTATTTTTCTCTTGTATTAACTATTTTAAATTAAGTATAATAAGTTCAATGAACTGTGATTTGGTGATTTGAGGTACGGCTTTGAACATTTTTTCATATTTGGTGATATTTGTCACTTTGGGGAAAGCATGGACCTGAGAAAATGTGTAATGAATATCCTGTGCTGCAGGGGACAGGTTTTCAGTGCATAAATGCAACAGTGTAGAGGAAGCAGGACAAACTCTCATGAGAGGCTGCTTTATACTCTGAAATCTTCTTAGACCAGATTAGGTGCTCAAATGTGTGTTCTAGATTTGCTTTATGAAGAATACAGTTTGCTCTATGATTGTTTATCTTCGTTCAACCACCTCTTATCCTACATTTTCATTTAACTTACTTCTTATAAAAAAATTTGCTCACAAGATACTTACAGATGCTGAGCACTGATGGCTACATCTTCAAGCCACTCTGCATCTAGTTCCATAATTTTTTTTTTCTGCAGAAATATCTATCATATGATTCCTGATGTAGGATTTGAGTTTAAAATCCAAACAACAACAGTTTTTCTGATCTTTTATCCCTACCAGAAAAGCATATATACCCTCTTCTGCCCATCCCTGATTATGTCTCAGTTGTTAACAATTTTGAAAATCAATGTCTTTTAACAAGTTTCCCTATATAACAAATCCAGTATCCTTTGCACTAGCAGGAATGAGAGCAATGTGCATTTTAATTCAGCATACTTCTATGAAAACAGTTCTACTCCTTTTATAACCCCATGTGCTGAATTATCACACATGAGAAGACAGCCAATCCAATGACTTAGCATTACGGATTGAGATCTTATGGATTTTAACATAGCCTAGTACTTTACTGCAAAATTCACTGGAAGTCAGTGGTGATCCTGGGATGCTGAAATAAGGGGGTACTGCCTTTCAAATATGACTCAGTAAGCAAGGAGTTGAAAGTTACTGTCTGCTCTAGAAACCTTAAAATATTAAATAAAAAGATATGTAACTGAAAAAAATATCTACACACTTTTCTCGTAAAACAGGAAAAATCCTCTCTCCTTTAGCTGGCTCATTAATAGTCAGAGTTGTTATCATTCTCAGACTCTGGCCTGAATAACAGAAACAGATGTAGTGTGTAGCATACTATGCTGTATTTCTCCATTTACTGACAGCAGCTGTCTGATCTTCTTGTTAAACCTTAAAATCACAGTAATGTCCATGGATCAGAACCATATTACCTCAAAATACAGGGCAGTTCCTGTCCTGCTTAGCTCAGTTTGTGTTCCTGACAGATCAGACCAGATCAGTGCTATATATATGTGTGGAGATGAGGCTAGTTTGTAAGGGAATGGACAGAGTTTGAATAATATCATATCCTGATGCTTGCTCACTCAGCGGTGGAGAGGAAGGCGCTATGGACACCACAGATGAATTGTTAATACATAAAGGAAGTATTTAAGCAAAACTAGCTGAAGACGGGTTATTTTGATACTAGAAAAATGTAGTAGTATTCAGAGGAGACAGAGGAAAAGGTGATTGAATGGTAAAGGATGATCTGGATGGGTAAAGGAGACCTTGATATCTCAATGCACTATGAGATTAAACATGCAGGGAACATTGGACTGTGATAGAGTTTATCACAGAATCATAGAATGGCTTGGGTCAGTAAGGACCTTAGAGATGGTCTAGTTTCAACGTCCCTGCCGTAGACAGGGACACCTTTCACTAGGCGAGGTTGCTCAAAGCCCCATCCAGCCTGGCACTTTATGCTCAAGGGGTTTATGCCTGAGTCAGTTGTGAAGCTGAAGAAGACCAAATAAAAAGTATCAGATGAATCAGTCAGTACTGTTTTGAGTGGCTTGCAACAAAACCAGAAAAGAAAAGACTGCTGAAGTCAAAGTGAAAGCTAATGTAGAGCAGAGGAAGCAGTGCCCTGATGATTGAAACAGCTGGGAAAGCCTTTGGTATGTTGGAGATAGGTGAAGTGTATGGATATGAGGACAGGGTTACCTCACTTTGACTTCTTCAGGTCTCATGTGCGGAAAGAATTGATTGACTCCATCACTCAAGAAAAAAAAATTTGATACTAGAAATAGGCTCAAATTATGTAACTGCTGGCTCTTATCCAAGTATCAAATTATCGTGGAGACACTGAGTCCTGCAGAGATGTGAGCACCTTTAGTGGCCTCCACAGTCCACTTGAAGTCTGCCTCCCCTGACAGACTAAGGAGTTTGTGTATACTGGCTTCTAACTCAGATAACTTCAGCCCTGTGGGATGAACCTTGGCTCTAGAATTAACAGTTTACGAATAAACACTAAAAAAAAAGAAAGTCCCTAAAGATGTATACATATAAGGTAATGGGGGTGCAGTGACAAGAGTTTGAGTATATAAGAATTCTGAGAATTCTCTGCAATCTTTTTTTTTGCTTCTTTCCAAATACTTGACCTTTATAAGCATCATGAGAATTAACTTTATTCTTTATGTTGATGATGCATGTGAGTACATTCTGCTCACAAAACAGCGTACCAGCCCACTGTAGGGACCAGTACTGTTCTTAAAACCAGAATATATCCAGTGAAGCCAAAGCGTCGCAGTCTGGTCCCAGAAGTAATTTCAGCCCTTGATCCTATGTGTGTCTGACTATATGAATACATGCCTGTGTCATGGCCTTTTTTTAATAGGACTCAAATTTGAATACAGATGCCTTCTTACAAAGATCAGGTTTCACAATTTGGCTCTCCCTGACAAAAATGTGACATTCAGTAACATCATTGTTCTCTGACACAGGAAATCATTAACAAAACTCAATATTTTGGGCAAACCCTAATAAAATCAGGTATCTTCTGCCATTGAAGCTCAATTCATTTGTATTTGAAGCTGTATTACATGCCATTGGAAGAGTTTAAAGAAGTAACTGCTGATATTTCCCCGTATGTGACCAAAAGATGAAGAAAAACTTTGAAATTGTAACCTTGGGTAAATCATAGACAAATGAAAAGAACAGCTGTGGTTAGGGTGTGATGTGATTCACCATGCTTGCAAAGTTTTATGAATTATACTTTCCCCCTTAATCATAACCTTAGGGGTGGGAGGGATTGAGAACAGGACATGTATTAAGGTTGGAATGTCAACCTTAACTTTGAATTTCCTGGCTTTATATCATGTGCATGAAAAAATGTAATGTTATTTAAACATAGGTACTTTCATCTTGATTTTGTTATATAAATACTGTTTGTGGGAAATGGAATGCAATAAAAATACATATTGTTTATCAAGGAGTCTAGATACTTTTCTAAATCATGATCACAGTTAATAAATTTTGTTATGTAATTGTGTACTGTGGAGCCATTAATTAATGCTTTTTCTCTTCCACTTCTCACAATTCATAAAATGCAGGGAAATGTCAGGCTGGAAACTATAGGTTATTTTAAAATTTTGGTAATATATATACAGAAAAAATGTATTCATGATGCTGGACCAAGATTCATTACCAGAATCCTATATTTAGGCTCCATTTTTCATTTGGTGGGATCACCTTGGGTCAAATGTGTCACTTTGTCTTTTGACCTTCTCAGCTTTGGATCTTTTGATACTGACGTTACACATGCCAGGTAGGATCTTCTGTATTTTATTTTGTTTTCATTTTTTTTAGAATCAGGACATTTGCTGTTTCATTTTGTAGATTCTGGAATTACCAGATGATTTTTCAGAGTTCACAGGTGCATCTCCTGCAACTAGCAAGGAGGCTTATACTAAAACTTATCTTGGAAGAATGGGTCTCCTTTGCCAAGCTTCTCAACCATCGACTACCTTGTTAGTTTCTGGCTTTGAAACTCTTCTAAGGATATGGAATTTGTTTCCTTGCTAGTCCTGAATACTATGGTACTATGTGATACTGTAATTGGAGACTATTGTCATAAATATGTACAAAGCAACAAACTGTTAAGAGGGAAGATGGCATACTGTGTCAGACGATTTCACAGATATTTGCTGGTAGCAAAAGCGTACTGAGAAGATGTTTTGTTCCTCTCTACTAAGGGAATGTGACTTACTGGCACTTCTTAATTATAACAAATTAGATCAAGCCTGATTTATCCCCTCTGGTGTGCACTTATCAATGTTCAGTCTCTTTTTGTGATCCTGTAATGTCCCATGCCTTCTCAAACTGTCCTTTCTCCTGTGCCTGCTTCTTAGGCTTAGAATTATAGGATTATCTAGGTTTGAAAGGACCTTTGAAATCATTGAGTCCAGCCACTGACCTTACAATTGCCAAGCCCACCACTAAATCTAAGCATCAAATCTACACGTCTTTTAAATACACCCAAGAATGGTGGCTCCATCACTTCCCTGGGCAGCCTGTTCCAATGTCTGACAACTGTTTCCATGAAGAAATTTTTCATAATATACAATCTGGACCTTCCCTGGCATAACTTGAGGCCATTTCCTCTTGTCTGATTGCTTGTTACTTTGGAAAAGAAACTGACCTCCACTTCGCTACAACCTCCTTTCACATAGTTGTAGAGAGCAGTAAGGTCTCCCTTCAGCCTCAGTTTCTCCAGACTAAATACCCTCTGTTCCCTCAGCCGTTCCTCACAAGACTTGCGCTCTTGACCCTTCACCAGCTTCGTTGCCCTTCTTTAGACATGCTTCATTCTTGTAGCGAGGGGCCCAGAACTGATCACAGTACTCCAGGTGTGGCTGCACCAGTGCCAAGCACAGGGGGATCACTTCCTCAGTTCTGCTGGCTATACCATATTTGATACAGGCCAGGATGCCATTGGCCTTCTTGGCCACCCGGGCACACTGCTGGTTCATATTCATCTGGCTGTTGACAACCCCTCCCAGGGCCTTATCTGCCAGGCAGCTTTCCAGCCACTCTGCCCAAGCCTGTAGTGTTGCCTGGAGTTGTTGTGACCCAAGGGCAGGACCTGGCATTTTGCCTTGTAGAACCTCATACAGTTGACCTCAGCCATTGATCCAGCCTGTCCAGATCCCCCTGCAGAGTCTTCTCCAGCAGATCAACACTCTCACCCAACTTGGCATTGTCTACAGGCTTGCTGAGGGTGCATTTGATCCCCTTGTCCAAATCACTGATATAGATTTTAGACAGAACTGATGCCAGTACTGAACCCTGGGGAACACCACTTGTGACTGGCCACCGATTGGATTTAACTCCACTCACTACAACTCTTTAGGTTTGGCCATTGCCCCACTATTTTACCCAGCAAAGAGTATGCCAGTCTAAGCCACAAGCAGCCAGTTTCACCAGGAGAATGCTGTGGGAAATGGTGTCAAAGGCTTTACTAAAGTTTGGGTAGACAAGGTGATCAGGTTAGTTGAGCAGGACATGCCTTTCATAAACCCATGCTCACTGGGACTCACCACCTGGTTGTCCTATATATATATGACTGCACTCAAGATCATCTGCTGCATTAACTTTACCTGGCAGTGAGCTCAAGAATGGGTAGGATCCTTAAGACATTTGTCGACTTTAATCCTAATGTATAAGCAATCTAGAATATTTCAAGTCTGCTGCAGAGAGACAGGTCTTCAATAAGGTATCTAAAAGTACACTAAGAAACATTTAATTTTCAGAATTTTGAACGATGGGGAAAAACAGTGAATTTCCCTGTAGGTTTGTTTTACACAAGATCATTTTTACTGGATTAGAGAGTAAAAAGATATCATTAATGTGAGTGTAACTGATTTTAACTATTCATGATATTAGTAATAATCATATTAAAATTAACATTAAAGGTACTTAAACTGGTGTTAGTTATGTAGATCTTTTTTACAGGCTCAACAGCTAGAAGGTAAAGAAGCCCAAACACATTTTCTTAAATCGTATGTTTTTAAACCCATTTATTGGATTCATATGTGTATGCGTGCAGGGAAGCAGAATAGCCTGAAAATTTTTATAATACATTTCATGCTAAACTCAGAGCAGAAACATTGACAGTTTAATATATCTCTAATCATCTGTGCCATACAAAATAGTCATCTGTCCTATTTTTCCTCTTCATATTTTTGGTGAGTATGAGATCAAATGTTTTGAATGCTCCTGTATCTGAATTTTCTTTAGAAAATATTTCAAAGGTGGTGGAAGGTGTTGCTTGCTGCCAGCTGAGATGACAGAATCTATCTTTTTGATGGAAAAATTTGGGAAAGGTAAGCATTTGGTTATTTCAAAATCTTGTGTAAGCTTGTCTTTTCCAGCTATACAGTTCACTACGTACTGGAGAAATTACATACAGGTTTTTAGCTATTATTTGTATTCTCTTTGTTTATTCATCTTAGAATTCAAGAAAATATCTCATTTTCAGGTACTTGGTCATGTTCATTTGACAAAGAAACTTACATGCAATAGTGTTATAGCCACTAACTTGTACAACATGTCTAATATGACAATGCAGTTTTACTTGTTTTGGGTAAAAATAAAATACATATTAATCTTTTGGGGTTGTTAGAAATAAACAGTGAATCAAGATGATGGATTTTTTTTTTGAATAGTCACACTAAAGCAGTCTCTTCTCATTTTAGGTGGCTCATTACAACACTTATTATCCTTCCTCCTATTTTCCATGTATTTTAGCTTGTGAACAAAACAGAAATCTTAGTATACTGCAGAGTTTGGTGCTTGTCGGTAGTTACGTAGGAACAGTCATGGCTGAGTAGAGGGTTTTTAGAACTAAATAAGGACTAGTGGAGTATGTTAATACCTGGAAAGTGCTGGCCTGGGCCTGACTATCGAGGAAGAAAAGCAGACGTTACTTTTGTGGAGGTGAAGTATTTCTCCCATTCCCTCTCCAACATGAAGACGAATTTGAGACTTACCTCTGTTATGCTTTCTAATTTATCACATACATGTTGCTTCCCATCACGTATTAGACTAAAAGATATTCCAAGTAGGGACAGAATCTTCCTTTATATTCTGCTGTGACTATCAGTAAGGGAAGCCCAGGCATTACTGGGCTTTCTAGGCATTACCAGAAGATGAGGCAAAGATTATCTTTCATGCATTTCATGACAAAAAAAAGTATTTTAAAAGAAGGAAGAGTTAAACTGAGTGTATAGTTCTGGTGTCCTCAACATAAAAAGGACATGGACCTGTTGGAGCAAGTCCAGAGGAGGGCCACAAGGATGATAAGGGGGCTGGAGCACCTCCCGTATGAAGACAGGTTGAGAAAGTTGGGGCTGTTCAGCCTGGAGAAGAGAAGGCTGCGTGGAGACCTCATAGCAGCCTTCCAGTGTCTGAAAGGGGGCCTACAGGGATGCTGGGGAGGGACTCTTCCTTAGGGACTGTAGTGATAGGACAAGGGGTAATGGGTTCAGACTTAAACAGGGGAAGTTCAGGTTAGATATAAGGAAGAAGTTCTTTACTATGAGGGTGGTGAGGCACTGGAATAGGTTGCCCAAGGAAGCTGTGAATGCTCCATCTCTGGAGGTGTTCAAGGCCGGGTTGGACGGGGTCTTGGGTGACATGGTTTAGTGCAAGGTGTCCCTGCCCATGGCAGGGGGGTTGGAACTAGATGATCTTCAGGTCCTTTCCAACCCAAACCATTCTATGATTCAATGATTCTGTAGCCTAGCTGGGGAAGAGGAAGCAGGAGTTATGAGTACACACTGCCTTGATGGTACCAAAAAGGCTGGAGATTTAAAAGGGAGCTAGTTCTGGGAAGTTTATCACACACAAATGAAGCTAGAGCTCCTGGGATTGAAAACAGTTTTAGTTTTTCAAATTCCAAATTCTGTCCAGTGAAGGGAAAATATAACATGGGAAGGTTGAACCTAAAAGTTGTAGAAACTATTGTAGTGCTCCTCAAGGACACAGTGGTTTCAGGGCACAATAGTAAATAAAACCATACATAAGCAGTAAATTTTAAAAGCAAATAGTAAATAAAAAAGGCACCCAAGTGTTCAAGGATAGAGAGTGAGGAATGAGAACTTATACTCAACCTATTCTGTAAACTTGCTGATCTCAGCAGTTTTGTCATGTAGTCTCCACCAGGTCATCTTTGCTCCAGATTTGCTCAAGTTCAGAGAATGCCTGAATAATGCAGTTTCATCCCCCTTTAGGGATTTTCCCCAGGCTAGTGACAAGGAACAGTGTCAATTCATTTGCACACAGGACATGGTGAATCACAGACAACTTCATCGTTGCATTCAAAATAGCCCCAGACCACAAGTGCAATTACGTAAGCACTTAAAGCAGGACCTGCAATTACTTACTGTTACTCATGAAAATACAGGGTCCTGGCTACGGCATGTTTTGCTAACACTAGAGTGAGTGGTAGAAAATAATATTATCCTGTTACTCTGTCTTTCATATTGGCTTCCATTCAAACATCATGTAGAATGGTCTAAACTGAAAGTATAGGCATGTACATAACACTCCTGCAAAATGTGTAAGTATGTCAGCTTGTAAAGGGGCAAACTGAAGAGAAGTAGATTCAGTTGTTTGCATTGATTACCAAAATGCATTAGTTGCAAAGCTAAGAACAAACCACTATCTCTGGTCTGCTAGCTTAATTCTTTAATTGCTAGGTAATCCTGGCTCACAAACTCAGGGAAAGTCAAATCACTCAGTTTTGCTTTCAAAGCTAAACCTCTCTGGGATTATCTCATTTGTGAGACCAGATCCAGAGAAAATAAATTAGGAATGGAACAATTCCTTTTAACTTTAGCTCCAGAAAGATTGAATAATTGGGCAAATCTATTTTATTTCCTACTTTTCAGAGATAAAAAAGGACACCTATGAATTTAATTTTACATAGCTCAGGTAGAAAATTAATATTGTGAATTAAAACTTGATATACAGTAGTACACAGTAGTCATTCAGGAGTGTCCTAGGATGTTAAAGATTAGCCATGGTGGTTTTGGTTTAGTCTTTATGGCTATGAGAGATTTTTTCCAGGTTTTTTTGACTCATTCCTCTAAGCCTGTGTTGAAAGGGCGTTTCTTAATGCATTCTGAAGCAATCACATCATTTGTATTTTTTTTCATTTACTATTTAGTGCTAGAGTTGGTTTCCTCAGAATATTTTAAAACATCTGTTTAATTGCATTGTGTATTTTTGAAAATATTAATATTATTTATTATTCAAAGACAAACACAACAATGTTTTAAAGAAGTTAGGAGAACAGGGAGTTCTAGTTAATAGCCTTTTAACATTCAAGCCCATTATGTTATTAGTTATTAAACTAAAATTTATCATAAGATAAATCCAACTGTAGATCTAGATAGTTGCATAAAATTAATGAGAGATGTGTTTAGCCCAGTGCTCTTTTCAGTGATAATGGATTCAGGAAAATGTCCCACTGGCCAAGTTTGATGCATATTAGACAAAGAGTTCTGCTCAGAGGGATGAAAAGGAAGAAAAAACTTGTAATACTATTCTGCCGCTAAAACCACAGGTGTTAAGTTTTCAGTCAATGATAGAACTTCTTGCTATATGGCCGGTCTTAAGCTTTACAGTAAAATCTATGAAAAATAAAGGATCTTAACAGGGCAACAAGTCAAAGGTTTAAAAATAAACATGATTCTTTTTGTTTGGTTGTGGGCTTTTTTTTTTTTTTGTTTGGTTTGGTTGGTTTTTTTGTTTGTTTGTGGGCTTTTTTTTTTTTTGTTTTGTTTCGGCTGTGTTTTTCTCCCCCAGCAGAGAGAAGTTCTCTAACACTGACTCTGAAAAGAAGACAAAAAGGTCCAGTGGGTCCCTTCCAGAGCTTGGACTTTTCAGATTTTATCTGCCATTGTTTCCCATTTTACTTTTCATGTTTCTTAAGCAAATGGCTTACAGAAAAGCACTGTGAATCCACAGGAACTCTTTTTGTCCACCAACCTATGGATATCCTTCTTCATTTCAGCTTCATAAGTCAGAAAGTGATGACTGAAACATCAAAGGCTGGTAAAATCCTTATGTGCCCACTTGCCCAGTCTAAGACCTCTCACTAGCTCTCCTTTTGGCTAAACAGGAACCTTCCTGAAGAATTGAAACGCAAAGGGAACATTCAAGAAGTGGAAAGAAAACAGCTGAAAAAGCACATTTATAGTACTTTTATATTTAGGGACAAGAATGTGAAGATCAATATCTAGTCAGAGCTAAAAGTAGACGGGGACATAAAGGTGGTAGGAGAAGACTCTGCAGACACCTTAGTAACAAAACAGAGTTCATGAACAGTGTGAGTTTGATGAGGTAGACAACCTAGTAAAAGATTATACAGAAAAGGTTGAAGTAGAATTAATTTTTTTTTTGTCTCAGTTTTCACAGGCAAAGCCTGATCTCACACCTCGGTACGGACCAATGCAGTTTGGTTAAGAGAGGGAAACCAAATAATGCAGTAGACACAGGTTAAAGTACTACTGAAAGAAGTTTAAAAATATTGGAGCTGGATGGGATTCATCCAAGGCCACTGAGAGAGCTGTCTGCAGTGATTGGAAGGTTGCTGTCTGTGAAAAAAACTGTGGTTATCAGGGAAGATCCCTTACAATCAAAAATGGCTAACACTGCCCATCTTTAAGAAAATCGATAGGAGGATTTTGGGAATTATAGTCCATATTAATCTCTGTAAAGATCGTAAAACATGTTCCCTTGGAATCCTGCTTCAAACACATGAAAGAAGCCAGGAGTAACTAGCTCAGACTTTGCAACGACAGACCAGTTTGATTGCATGCTATCATGTCAATGTTGAGTGGGCAGGAGTAAATCCGTGCTACCTGGTCTTCAGGATGGCTTTTGCCACTGCCCGCAAAAGGATTGCCCGTGGAACTGAGGAATTATGAATGGAAGAACAGTTTCTTAGATGCATTGAAAATCGGCTTTACCACCATGGTAAAGGGGTAGTAAAATCAATGATTTGGGTTCCAGTTGTAATGAGCGAAGTATCCTATGGTTTGGTACTGGGACTTGTATTGTTCAGTATTTCCATCAACAACTTAGATCATTACACAGCATATGTCTTTAGGTAAATCTGTGGATAACACTAATTAGGAGGAATGATTGACATGAAGAGTGGGAAAATTTTAATTCAAAGGGTTCTTGAGAACTGGACCAACATTAACATCATGAGAATCCTGAGCCTGGGGCAGAACAACCTCATGTTTGAATACAGGTTGGGAAGTGAATAAAGTCCCCTGAAAAGGACAGGGTTGTGATGGACTACAGGTAGAATATAAACCAGTAGTACAAACTGTAAATAAGGTAAGCCATGTGTTGGACTATGTCAGGGAGAGTGTGGAAGCAGACGAAATAAAGTTCTGCTTGGCACTGATGAAGCTATATAAGGAAAACAAAACCTAATTAGGAGCCCACTAATACCTGAGGGATGCTGAGAAACAAGAGGTTGCGGTGATGTGCTTTGAAGATGATCGTGAAGAGAGATTGAAGTAGCTGGACTTCTTAAGTCTGACAAAGGGGAGGCTAAGGAGTGACCTATTAGCAGCCTAGCAATCTGCAACTACTAGAAGGGGAGACACAAATCTGACAAAAACATCTTGATTGTGGCAGATGTGTGGTACAACACTGAAACAGACTGCGCAGAGAGGGTGGGGAATCTTCATCCTTGAAAATTTTCTAGACAGGACAGCACTAAGATATGTCTGACCTGATCTAGTGCTAGAAAAGTAAACTTTGTGTGGGAGAGACCTCTAAATGTCCCCTGTAAACAGCATTTTTATGATCCCGCTATTACTGGAATCCAGAGTTCTGAACTCTTAAGGCCTTTTTCATCTGAAAGAGCATACTTTCCTCCCAACAGGAGGAGATGGAATGTCCCCTTGTCCTCAGTTTCCACAGAGAGTTTATTTAGGATAGATGGCCAACAAAAGCTCTTGATTGTATTTGTGGTCATGGCATCTGGGAAAATGTACATGAAATACAGCAGAATATTTCAAAACTATAGGTCTGAGCTTTTTGGTCAATGATTAGGTCCTAAAAAGGCAAAACACTTATTTGAGTTCATAGATATCTAAACAGAAGTAGTTCTATTCACTTCAAGTGCAACGAGAACTTGAAGCTATCAAGTGCTTAAGTGATTCGCTGGCTTGTGACTTTGGTTCTTCTTTAAAATGAAGTAATGAATGCAAAAGGCTGTGTAGAATGCTCACTACTCACAAGCAAGCAACCAAAAAAAAGTAATCAATCAGTCAAACTATTAACTATCTAAAAAACTAACCTGGAAAACTATCTAACAAACCAGAACACAATTTCCGTGTTCAGATTCTCACCTTGGACTTTGTTCCTATTCAGTCGTTTGTAGGCAACAGAGAATAAACATCTGGAATGCTATGCTGAATGAAAACATCAGCATAGAATTGTCTTAATGATAAGATGATATGTTACCTAGAGTGGAAACTCCCTTGCACTGCACAGGCGAAGATATTGAGTGTCATATATTTTCCTCTTTGCTTCTATTGTGCAGAATTCCAGACTGAACTTCAGTTTTTACAACATACAGAGTACTCCACAAGCATGCAATTTGGATTTCACAGGACTGTAAATAATTTTCAGTGTTTGCATTGGTTGTTGGTTTTATTCTTTTAGATGCATGAACTCTTGAATTTTTATCAGGTTTTCACAAAACTTTGATACAGGATTATGCATCTTAAAAAATTGCATGCCTTTACTGTAAGTCTGAAATGAATTTATATCCCTGAGGCTTTTCTCTGGGATATCTTTTGACATCAAAAAGGTAAAATTATAAATAGATTCTATTTCTTTCAGATGTCAATTTAATTTTTTTCTTCTAAACATTGTAATTTAATTTTAAAGTTCACTTTGAAAAGAAACAATAAATGAATGTGTTTTCAGAGATAATGTTTTTTCTTTGCTCAAAATAAAAGCAGACGTCTGGTTTCTAAATGATTTTCTTTTAATTGTCTACCTAATCACTAGGTTTGTAGAATTTCAAAATGACATTCATTTACCAATCAGAAAAATGTGTTGCTGAGAGACAAATCAAAAAGGGACAGAAATCTCTCTTTTTGCACATGTATATGCACACAAATTTTTCTCTTTTATGCTTCATGTGTCATTTACATCCACTTACAAACAATGCTATGCATTCAAAGAGTTGTAAATACAACAAACGTTATTGTATGATACTTCTTATTTTATTTAACAGCAAAACAAGTTTATTACATCAATGGGCTATGTTCAAGTGGATACTACTAATGTTAATAGATGTGAATATATAGATAATATTCATCTGAACATTACTGTTTCTGCTCCTTCTTATAATTCACAGCCTATTGACATAAAAAAAAGTTCTATCTATCTTTCCACCCAGATGGTTGACGTTACATATGATTGCATGAAAGCTTTGATATGAAATGCCTATGGCTTACTGGATTACCCTCTCCCCACATGTTTCAAATTAATAATAAAAAAGAAAGAAAAAAAGAACCAGTGCAATCTTGCTACAAAAGAACAAGAGTTTATTGTATAACAGGATTGCAGATGTGGTAAGGTGCTCATAATAAGGCTACACTATTTTTGTTTCATTGTGCATCTGGAATGCCAAAGGATCTTTAAGGCACTAGGAGCTCATACTAGACAGTCTTGGCTTTTTGATTAACTAAATATTCAGAGAAATGATTCATTTTTGTAAATTCTATGCCATTCATCATCATATTGTCATTTATGTAATCACAAAATGATTTACAAAGTCAAGATTTTTTCTAATTTCTGAAACAATTTTAAGACATCAAAGACTTTCAGATGCAAACATCAAAGAGCAGACCAAATCAGAGATTTCTGGTTAAGACAGTTTAGTTCACTTAATATCCTCTGGTTTTCTAAGGATTAAATTACAGCATATAAAATTCTTGGAATCTGACTAAGGAAGCTGTACTGTATATTTATTATTTATTACAGTATAGCTTTTTTTTTTTGTGGGCAAAGGACTTTTTGGTAGAAAAGATGCCATCTTTCCAATTTATCAAACCAGCAGCAAATTCTTGTGAAATATTAGAGGTGCAGTGATCTAATCCTACTGGGAATGGAGAGATGTGTTAACTGAGGAAACATTTGCACATAAGCTCAAGATGAAATGCAGTTCTTCACTTGTAATCAGCCTGTTACAGATGAATACTTATATGATTTAATAAGAATATTCTGGGGAAAAGTAAGACAATGACTTCTTCACAGAAAGAACAATTTCAGTTGCTATGGTTTACGCCAAACAATAGGCCAGGTTTCTCGTACTGGCTAAGGATGTAATTAAGAAACACTTTCCATTATTTCCATGATTTACAGCAGGGTGACACTGCAGAAGCTGGTCATACGGATGGGCATTGCATACCACTGGCACACATGTCGAGTCCTAGAGTTTCTAAACTCTGGAGAGTTTAAAAAGCACAAACAATGTAAATTGATCTAGTCAAGAAATGAGTCAGTAGAGACAACATGAGGTTTTTCTGTGCACAAGCTAGAGTATAAGCAAATATAGTTTCGTCCACTATTCACCTAAGAAAGGCAGGATATTGGGGATTGCCTTCAAGTAAGCAAGGTAGATAGATAGAAATGTGTGTTTGGCTCACCTAGTATCAAGAAGGATCCTGCCAGGGAAACAGCTATGTGAAGTACAAGCTCTCTACAGAGCCTGTTCCCATAGACTAAATAATTACACTTCTAAATGCTTATTCTTGAAAGGCACACTAACACCCTTTCAAAAGCAGCCTACTGAATAGAGGAACTGAGTTTCTGGGAATTGGATCTCATACTGCTGTAAAACAAGGTTTTGCCCAGATGGATTTCTATTCTAATGTTCACAACATGCTAGGTTAGCTTTGAGATAGTTCAGAAACACAAGCAACAAAATGTACAGTTTTTAAGTAAAAAAATCATAGTTCTTTTATATTTACATTCCTTCTTTCTCTGTTAGGCAGATAATGAGATTACATGTAGAACAGTCACATCAGACCTTGAATACAGCATTATTGTTCAAGTTAAACCTCCAGGCAAAAAAAAAAGAAAAATAAAAATCTATAAACAGGAGCAAACACTTGACTATTTACCAAGATTTTTATCTTCCAGATATTCAGTGCAAAATTCTAAATTGCACGGCTATGCATAACCACTGGAGCTCAATTATATGATTCTCTTTGCTGATATCAATGGAACTTTATTTTATATAAATACTTTGCAAAAAAATTCTGCTGGTCTTGTGCAAGGATGTGAGAGGACAGGCGGGAACATGTACCATGTTGATATCGCCCTGCTTACCAACAGGAAGGATACCTCACACATCAGTTCTAATTTATATCCAGAATTTTATAGTCACATAATCCCTTGATAAAGCTTGATGCCTAAACACTCAGAGAAGAAAGAAAACTGATATGCAAGAGACAACTATATCCTCCTCTGTACAGTTAATCCAGCTGAGACAAATATAGTTAGTATTTTTAGACTGGGAATTACTCTGGCTGTGGTCCTTTAATATATTTGCAAGGTGCCCATCATGATGCACTAAGCAGAGTAGATAATATAGAGTCAGGTATAGAAGAAATTTTATCAATGGGTTGCTTTTGGTGTAGTTTAGCTTCAGCCTGGGTTAGAAGAGCCCTTTGAGAAGGGAGGGGAGGAAGGGGACAAAGGCTCCTCTCAGTCTCCATCAGGATTGGATTAAACCCAGGAGAGAGAACAAGGCTCTAAAAACTTTCAGGGCTGAACACAAGGAGCAGCCAAAGAGGAAGCCTAGGAACAAAAGCTTAATTTTAGCAGGCTTTTGAAGATGAATTTTAACTTAAGTAGGGGCTTGGATTTTCCTTTCATTGCTACCACATAACTGTTAGAAAGAAGCTAGAGACTTTGATATCTAATTTAGTTAAGAAAATTGTAGAGGTAGGGTTACAATCTCCTAGAATTTGAATAAATTCTTGTCCCAGTGTTAATACAGGGAGATTTACTGAGGGATTTATTCTGTTCCAGTACTCATCTCTGTTTGCATGTATTTGGATGAGTTGTGTGTCTGCTGAAAGGATTGTGGTTTTGTGAGGATTCTTTGAAAAGGGGGTTATAATTGCGGTGGACTGGAATTTTGTAAAAAGTTTGGTTGGATTCAGGAGGGACATACAGACTTTTAAATAAACAACATTTTGATCACATTGCACTTTGTCATTCCTCAGAATATTATCCAAGGAGAACAGGAAGCGTTAGCAGGCTTTATGTTTCCTGAGACAAGGACCACTTTTTATGTGTTTTGTTCAGTGCCTCTGTACAGTCAGGCTCAAGTTCTGCCTTCAGGCATTGTTAAAATATAAATGTTACATTAAAATCCTGTCATATTTGCCCCACTCTAGTGAATAAGAGAAGTATTATTTTAGGATTAACAGCCAAATGTTTCCACCACCCAGTGGCATCCCCAGAAGAGCTATAGCACTCAAGCACCTGCAGCTCTCTTTTTCACACTCACATTCACAATCACACTCACGCACACTCACATTCACACTCTCACACACATACTCTACTTTTACCTTGCAGACATCCCTCCTTTCTTTCTTTAGGGAATATACAGGAACAGCTGACACCTGTTCCCATATATTCCCTATATATCCTAAATCTCAGCAGCCTACCTTGTTCAGGCATATTCGACATCTCTACCCTTTCCCTTAGCTTGGGTTCTGTTCATCAGCGTATTTGCACACTAGTCCTTGCCCTCAGGCTGCTTTTCCTTACAATATAAGTGATTTCATTCACTCCTCACGGGCATATGGACAATGATTTCTGTATGCTTTTGTCCAAGTAACCATTTATGAACACTCACTCACGTATTCTGCAAGATTTCTTTTTATTTTAGATTCTAATTTATTGTCAAAACCAGATGTAGTGACATTCCTTATCAGTTGGATCAGCAGGCAATGGCAAGCAGCTGGCTTTGCCTAATAATATTGATGTAACTAATAAAATGTTGTATTTGGAGAGTGCAGAGTTTTAAAACTTCAGTTTGACATTACTTGCCTTAAAAGTGGGTAGAGTTAAGTATGTTCATATTTACACTATTTATAATTTTAAATCTTAGCAGTTCCAGTTCTCTTTCAGCAATTCAAAGAGTCCAGAAACAGCAGATGTTCTCATCTGTGTTGTGTCCCTTCTTATTAATTGCACAGGTAGTGAGTCTTCTGAGAATGGGATATCACAGTATTGCTGTTTCATTGAGTAAGCAGAACAGCAATGACTTCCTTAGTGCTAAAGATGAATCCAGTCAGGCATTTTTATTTAAAGAGGTTTGGATTCAATAACAATTTGGAGTTGAGCAGAACTTGGCCATGTGATTTAGTTCTGGATTCTTTTTTTTTCAGCCTCAAATTAAATATTTTCATTTGTCTGATCGGATAGTAAGCATTGAAAAATTTTGGTTTGGAGTTAACTGAAATCCCCCATACCAATTTTTTTGTGGGTCCCTAGTCAACAAGCTAAAGAAGAAAAACAGTTATTCATAAAAGGTTACACACAAAACTGTGTCGTCTCAAATAGGCGGCTTATGATGGTTCACTAATAACAATGGTATACATAAGCCATGGATGGTGAGCTTAGGAGATTTATTCCAAAAGACTATGAGAAAAATTCTGGCATGCAAATTGCTGGTATGGTTGTTGCATGTATGGACCTTTCATGATATCTCTGTGGAGGAGGAGATATAGAAAAATTTCTAGAAGTGGCTCCTGTGCTGACATAGAATCATAGAATCATAGAATCGTAAGGGTCGGAATGGACATTAAGATCATCTCGTTCCAACCCCCCTGCAATGGGCAGGGACACTTTGCCCTAAACCACGTGGTCCAAGGCTCTGTCCAACCTGGCCTTGGACACCGCCAGGGATGGAACATTCACAACTTCCTTGGGCAACCCATTCCAGTGCTTCACCACCCTCACTGTAAAGAACTTCTTCCTTATATCTAATCTAAACTTCCCCTGTTTAAGTTTGAACCCATTACCCCTTGTCCTATCACTACAGTCCCTAAGGAAGAGTCCCTCCCCAGCATCCTTGTAGACCCCCTTCAGATACTGGAAGGCTGCTATGAGGTCTCCACGCAGCCTTCTCTTCTCCAGGCTGAACAGCCCCAACTCTCTCGGCCTATCTTCATATGGGAGGTGCTCCAGCCCTCTTATCATCCTCGTGGCCCTCCTCTGGACTCGCTCCAACAGCTCCATGGCCTTCTTATGTTGAGGACACCAGAACTGTACACAGTACTCCAAGTGAGGTCTCACAAGAGCAGAGTAGAGGGGCAGGATCACCTCCTTCGACCTGCTGGTCACGCTTCTTTTGATGCAGCCCAGGATACGGTTGGCTTTCTGGGCTGCAAGCACACACTGCCGGCTCGTGTTAAGCTTTTCGTCAACCAACACCCCCAAGTCCTTTTCTGCAGGGCTGCTCTGAATCTCTTCTCCGCCCAACCTGTAGCAGGACCTTACACTTGGCTTGGTTAAACTTCATAAGGTTGGCATCGGCCCACCTCAAAAGCATGCCAAGGTCCCTCTGGATGGCATCCCTTCCCTCCAGCGTATCAACTGAACCACACAGCTTGGTGTCGTCAGCAAACTTGCTGAGGGCGCACTCAATCCCACTGTCCATGTCGCCGACAAAGATGTTGAACAGGACCGGTCCCAACACCGATCCCTGAGGGACACCACTCGTTACAGGTTTCCAACTGGACATCAAGCCATTTACCACAACTCTTTGCGTGCGGCCATTGAGACAGTTTTTTATCCACTGAGTGGTCCATCTATTAAATTGATGTCTCTCCAACTTAGAGACAAGGATGTCATGCGGGACAGTGTCGAACGCTTTGCACAAGTCCAGGTAGATGACGTCAACTGCTCTGCCCCTGTCCATCAGTTCCGTGGCTCCATCACAGAAGGCCACCAAATTGGTCAGGCAGGATTTCCCCTTAGTGAAGCCATGTTGGCTGTCACCAACCACCTCGTTGTTTTTCATGTGCCTTAGCATGTTTTCCAGGAGAAACTGTTCCAAGATTTTGCCAGGCACAGAGGTGAGACTGACTGGTCTGTAGTTCCCTGGGTCTTCCACCTTCCCCTTCTTGAAAATGGGGGTTATATTACCCTTCTTCCAGTCATCGGGAACTTCACCTGACTGCCAGGATTTTTCGAATATGATGGACAGTGGTTTAGCAACTTCATTCGCCAGCTCCTTCAGGACCCGTGGATGGATTTCATCAGGTCCCATGGACTTGTGCACGTTCAGGTTCTTAAGATGGTCTCGAACCTGATCCTCTCCTACAGTGGGCCTAAGGTCTTCATTCTCACAGTCCCTGCATTTGCTTTCCAAGACTTTCGTGGTGTGGTCAGAGCATTTGCTGGTGAAGACTGAGGCAAAGAAGTCATTAAGAACCTCAGCCTTCTCCAAATCCATGGTAGCCAGTTCTCCTGATAGCTTCCGGAGAGGGCCCACATTGTCCCTAGTCTGTCTTATTTGCTACGTATCTATAGAATCCTTTCCTGTTATCTTTTACATCCCTTGCCAAACTTAATTCTAGCTGGGCCTTAGCTTTCCTAACCTGGTCCCTAGCTTCTCGGGCAATGCTCCTATATTCTTCCCAGGCCGCCTGTCCTTGCTTCCACCTTCTATAAGCTTCTTTTTTCCCTCTAAGTTTCCTCAGCAGCTCCTTGTCCATCCATGGAGGTCTCCTGGCCCTCCTGCTGCACTTTCTTCTAGTCGGGATGCAACACTCTTGAGCACGTAGCAGGTGATCCTTGAATATCGACCAGCAGTCTTGGGCCCCCCTGCCCTCTAGGACTGTATCCCATGAAACCTTACTAAGGCGGTTCCTGAAGAGGCCAAAGTCTGCTTTCTTGAAGTCCAGGGCAGTGAGCTTGCTGCATGCTCTTCTCACTGTCCTGAGGATCTCAAACTGAACCATCTTGTGATCACTAGAGCCCAGGCTGCCCTGGAGCATCACATTTCCAACCAGTCCCTCCCTGTTGGTGAGCACAAGGTCCAGCATGGCACCTCTCCTCGTCGGCTCCTCTATTGCTTGGAAGAGGAAGTTGTCTTCCACACAATCGAGGAACCTCCTGGATTGCTTGTGCCGGGCAGTACCGTCCCTCCAACAGATGTCAGGATGGTTGAAGTAAGTTGATCTCCCATGTTTCTACTCTAAGCCTAACCCCAAGAGGAGAGACATAGACTGAGCAGAGGTGTGCAACAAGACATTCCTATAACAGTATGGCAGGTCTGAAACCCTGAGGGCTGAAGGAGTAAGACTTCTATGTCAGAGTTTCTCTACGCATATTCCTTTTTTCTATGCAGCTATTTAGTTCAATTTAAAAAAGTGGACTTTGGCCATTTATTGGGAAGACCATGTGGGCAGTGGAACTGTGTAGGATTTGTTTAATTGGGGCGTAACTTATCTGTGAGGTGATCCTTTATGAAATAAAGTGATTTCCACCGTGTTGGTTAGCTGATCCTGTTGAATAAATGGCTTATGCAGATGTTCAAACAGCATTGTTACATATATGAACAGAATCAATGGGCTGGTGAGTTAGTGATAGGTAGTGAGGTCCTGCATGCTATGTGTGTTCTCTGTTCCTAGTGACTTCAGTGAGCATTAACTGTTGCTTGAGATATGAAGAACAACTTATGGACCTAAATCTAAATGCACTGGAAAAACTCTCCAGTTGGTAAAAATCTGCATATGCTAACTTCCAGCTGTTGAATGGTTGGTCTGATATATTGAGTCCTCATGGCTCAGAACTATGTGTAACTCTCGGAATAATAAAATCAGTGCTTCCCAAGGGCATAAACATGCTCCACATGTTTTGTTAAATTAGTCACTTAATGATTGAATTATATTTTAAAGGAGTCCATCCTAGTTCATCTTTGCTGATATGAACTCTTTAAAAGAAGGTCCTTTTGAAGATGCTTATGCTACTCTAGTACATGCCAGATGCTCACCATGGCTCTCCCTCTAATTTAGCTCATTCCAGATAGGTTAACAAACAAAAGTGATGGATATGCATGATGATAATGCTAAGTTTCATATTTCAGTAGTCAGGCTGTTCACTCTTCTTGTCTTGAAAGTCCTGGGAATTTAAACCTGACCCCCAAAAGATGTATGCTCTTAACTTATGGACTTCCTTTTAGATCATGTATCATGTAAGTACAAAATTCATTATATCATTGCTTGTAAAGTCTGTGCCAAATTGCAAAACTTTTAACTTACAGAAAGGATTAGCCAATCCTTTCTGCTTCTATTATTTTCTTGTCTCAATGGCTCTGCAGGGATTGCTGCAGTCTCATTATTTGTGAGACATGATACAGTATGGGACATGATAAAAAAAAGCTAAGGAGGCTCTTGGTAATTGCCCTAGGCAATGCTATCTACGTCTCAGACAGTTCATATGGTAATTGTGTTTATGTGAGCTCACCCTGGAGGTATAAATCTCATCTCTTGTAATGGAGGGGGTTTTGAGGTGTTTTGGACTAGCTTTTTCTGCTGCTTCAGTTATGACATTATACCTATATAAATAAAATCATTTGCTATCAAGTGATGCCTGCAAATGGATGGAGAAAGACCACAACTAAGATATAACCTTCTAGCTTGCTGTAATGTAAAATACGTTTAAAATTCAAAGTCAAGTTGGTAATCTTTAATAGTGTACCACATAAAATAAATTTATTGTTGTACCTCAGCAGTACCAGGATTTCACAAGATGAGCATGATATTTCTTGTCAAGTGACACCTAGTGTTTTTTTTCAGACTGACAAATATAAATATGGAAATAGAAATATGTTCTTGACATAGAAACTGTATTGGTTTAGAAGCCTATCCATCTTTCTTAATATAAAATATCTGGGGAAATTAACATGGGACTTAAACCATTTGGAAACCTGACTAGGTTTTGTATAAGTGCTTCCCTTTTTTCTGTAAATAGTGGAAAAGATATTTCTCAGCACATCAGCTGCACTCTAATTACAGGCTATGATACTAAGAAATAAGATAATGATGGAGATTGTCAGCCATAACACTTTTTGGTGAGCCACTGCTGTCATTTTTTCCCCAAAATATGACTGACATCCTTCCTTTAACCCTCCCACCCTTATTCTTTATGTATGTTGGCACAGTGTCCCTGCAACTATGTGGAGCACCATATTTTCGTTGCTAAGCACTAGGAGAGAGTGAGCCATGGGAATCTTTAGTTATAATTTGTACTGAATTCTTTGAGGCTTTCCTTCAGCATGAACAAGCAGTGGAAATTTTAACTCATCCATTGGCATTATTGATGAAGCAGTGCTTGGCTTTTAGCATGTTTGAAGGCCAGTGGCTGCTGAGTGATGGCTAAATAGCAGAATCACTAGACTGTCATTTATAAAGGTTTAAACATGGTGAATCATATTCACCATTATTAAGACCAGGCACACTTCCAGTGTCTTCAGGGAATGGCACTTTATCACAAATTAATTTGGTCTTGAATCTTCAAAGTGCCCTTGTAAATTAAAACTATTCTAATGAGAGCTGATTGAAAAATTAGCGTGGAGCTTACATTTCTGAATAGTGTGATTTGACCAGAAATCCATGGGAATGCTGGAGGTGCCAAGTTCTTGTAGACACCATGCTAATTGTAGATGGGAATCCTGCCATCCCACACAAAATTCTGATGTCTTAAATTTTGCTTTAATCTGAAAATGAAGACATCTACTTTATTATCTGTTCTTCCTTATGTGTATTCTTCCTGCCTCACAATCTTTTCTTCCTCTCAGGTTAGCAATTACTCAGCATCTTGTTCTTTTTACTAAAATTAAAACCACTGAAATAATTAATAAAAACATTAACAAATTTGAACTGGAATTCAAGCACTTATGATCCAATTTTGCCATTTCTGTTAGGCCTGTCTCCAGGCCCTCGCAGGTGCCTATTCACCATCTATGTTCAGTTCTTACATGAAAGCTTTTCTTTGTAACACTGCAGCACAGACACAGTTTCTTTCCTTCCATTTTTTTTTTTTCAGCCCATTATTTACCAGAAGAAAAAAAAAATGCATTGGTAATAAATGTAATTTCAGGTAGACCACCTACCAGAACAGATATTTGGGGTAATAGTGGACTGATTGATAATGGAACATCTTTACATACATTGTATTACATCTTTAACAAGCTGCATAAGTTAACAGCAGGTGCTACTCTCTGAATAGGTGATTGAAATATTTTGAGCAGTACACTTTCAGAAAGGAAAGAATAAATTTTCCACAGAGACACCTTTTTTTACCCCACAGTCATTCATGCAAACATTTTTGTAAAAATTAGAGGTGTAGGAACCATCTCCCAAATATTCAGCCATTGCTTGATTATAACACATAATCCATTCACCAATAATCATTCTTACTAATGGTTATCATTATTACTTTCATATTGAAACTGTTACTTTCATTGAATTCTTTAGAAGATTCTAGGTGTGAACTTACTGGTTAGGAGTGTGAAGGAAAGGACAGGAAAGTATTAAGGATGAAGTTGTTGCATTGTGTGTTTCACAGCTGAAGTGTTTTCTTCTTCCTCACAAATATGAGAAGTCCCCAAAACTGGGCTGTTCTAAAAGTTAGATACTAATGTCAATAGGTTAGATGGAAAGACACACCAAAAAACACCAAATATTTGCCTGAATAAGCACAGTTTCATGTTAATAAAGTTATAAAATCTTTTCTTTAAAACATGAACAGAAGTGGTTTGAAACTTTTTTTTCCCAAGATAAATTACAGGTTGTTGGTAAAATCCACAAGCTTTTCATTCTGCTTTGCTTCAGTACAGTTTTATTTACTTTTCTGGAGATAACAAGCTTGTTATTGGTTTCCAAATAATCCCCTCACAATTTTGAGACTTGAAACATCATAATGAATTTTGGGTTTTCTTTTCTTTGTCTCTGTATACCAGACTCTTCACAACTTATCTGTGTCTGATATTCAAGGTTTTTTTTTTTAGAACCACAAATGAGCAGAGCGAAATTCTCACTTTCTCATCTATTTCCAGGCACAGAGTCTTTAAGAAAACTAGTACACATTTTGAGACTCAAGAGACTATCTCAGTGCTTAGTCAATTTAACCAGGAAATCCAGGTTATGCCTGCTTAGTGGAGACAGACTTAAAGAATTTTTATGCTGAACACATTGGCAGCAAGTATTAGTAGTGAATGTGCCCCTTGGTGATTAGCACAGTAGAGGACACAAAATAAATAGACGTCCACTAACATATGTACTAGATCATCTCCTTTTGACTGAAATGCACAGTGCTGAAGTGCAGAATATGGAAATCAGATACTGTCTGCTCTACGGAAAGCAGCTATTCTTTCAACATCTCTGTGGCAGCTGCATGCTGTCTGCTGTGTGTGCCTGTAAGCTGTCATGTACTTGCATTTCACAGGCAGCAAAAGCGTATGTGGAGATCCCATTCGCTTTGATAGGTGAAGGATATATACAATATTTTGCTCATTAAAAAATGGGATTCCCATCCCTTCCAGAACTGATGTCTGTAAACTGGTACTTTTACACTGTTTCAAGATTGGCCTTCTGTAATACAAATTTTTGGCCTGCAACCAACTAGCTCAGTAGTGTCTTTCACCACACTAATGCTGTCCATCTTTTGGCTGTTCTCCTTTTGTGTATTTATGTTAGGTCTTACCCCCATAACATCTTTTAGGAAAGTGAGCTTAAACCCATATTTCATTCAAATGGATTGTTTAATTTGAATTAAACACCAGTGTAGACATAGTGTAGCTTATGGCATTTCTTAATCAGAGGAACTTTCCTGGTTGACACTATTTTGTTCTATCTTTATAAATGGTTTGTAAAGGCCTGCCATACCTGTATCATTCTCCAACTCTTCTATGTACCTATTAATTCAAAATGCTCTATAACTTATTTTTGTTTGTTTGTTGTTCCCCCCCCCCCCCCCCTTTGTCTTTCTACCTTTTATTACTTTTTCTAGTAGTTTTGGCACTCTTTGACAATATGTCTTCCAGGAAGGGGTATATTTCCCCCCTTCCTGGCAATTCACATGAAGAACACTTGTTCTGGACTTTCCCCAGGATCCTCTGTGTGATTGAATGTCCAAGCAAAGGGCTACCAATTGACATGCACTTAACCAGCTTTCTGATACCCAGTGTACCCTGCTCATTGCATCAGCTGGAATTTTCCTGCCTTCTCTGTAATAGCTTTCTCTTGGGCATTCTGCTTATTTAAGTTTTTTGTTTTTCTCTGTATCAGGTTCTATCTGGTTAACAGGACCATATTCTTCACTGATATAAAATAATTGGTTACACTTGAATTCTTTTGTATCAAGAAAGATTTTAATGCCTTTTCACTTCTTTTGAGGAAGGATGCTTTGCTGTGTTAAATGAGCCTTACTGCTTTCTGTGTTGCATTCAGCATTTTTTCAGCTTTCTATTCTTGAGGCATAAGGCTAAAATCTTCAGCCTGTAGGTCATGATTGTCAAAAAACTTCAAGCTTATCCTTTAGCTTAATAGGCAGAGATAATAAAGCAGGCACAGGATAAAAATGTAACTCAGTAACTGACAAAAATACGTAGGATCTCTGTAATGTTTTTTCATTCATTGGTTTCATGGATTTTAGATACTCCCACAAACTTCGGTAAGGCCAAAAGACCTATGTGCTTTCTGCTTTTTTGTAAAACGTGAGACTTTATAAAGTCTCATGCTTGACTATTGGTAGCCAGCTTTTGATTGTACTCATGTTAAAGGAGTTTTTCTTGTCCTGAATCAAATCATTTCAGGTTATAACCCCTGTGTTCCCAGAGATGGTGAGTACACTAGGTTATGGATATATTACCTACACTGCTAACAGTATAAATGTAGATGATTTGTAGAAACCTCTAGAAAAAAATCCATGAGGGGAACTGACATTGGTGTGCCCTGATCCTGCTTACTGGCTGTCACTTAGTGGTGTTGCTTGGTCTCAAGAGACAAGGTGCCACGTAAGGAGCAAGAAGAATCTCCTGTTTGGTGGTTGCAGACAGAACAGTAGCGGTCTGACATTAAGGGTTAGCCTAGATTTGGTGCTTACTTATTGTGTCAGCTTTTGCAAGCAGCTTATCTGAAATGGTACCAAAGGAGTGTGGGCAGAGGTGAAGCTACAGGGTCTGAGCTTCACCTGTAGACCCGTAAGCCAGTCCTAGGGAAAAGACCAAACAGTCCTGTGTTTTCTGCAGACTATTATAATTCACCTCAATGGTTTTATAATTATGTAGTTATTCACTTTTTTATGTTTGACTTTTTTTTTTTTTTTTAAAGTAGCTAGACAAAGGCATGAAACTTGCACATTTGAAGAATGGCTTATTTAGTGTCGGGTTAGATAAATTCAGTACTGTACTCATTGAAATCACCTACAGTTTGGGCATCCTGTCCAGCAGGACTTGCATTTATTCCTTTATCCTGATTATTCATGTACTTATATATGTGAATATATATATATGAATAATTCTTTAAGGGGAGAAAATTTAAAAAGGAACTGCAAGTTAAATAGGAAACTCATAGTTCTATTAGAGACGAACCTGGAGAAAGTTACAACTTTACTACTTCATCTTACATGCTTAACTTCTCTCTTTTCATTTTTCCTCTAATTATTTTATTTTATTTTATTTTATTTTATTTTATTTTATTTTATTGAAAAGAAAACACAGAAGAGGAAGTTGAGCCCCAAATGCTATAATAGGAAATATTCAGAATGGAATCTAAGCCAGAAGAGGTCAAGAAATCCAGAGATAAGATTTCTTCAATCTTAGGCTCCTTCCTTGATCTCTTCTCAACAGTACTCTTGCATCTTTCTTCCTGTACCACCCTTATCTTGAGTCCCTTGTGAAAATTAATTAAGATAGGACTTTCTGATAGAGAAATTTGTGGATGTCAATTTACCTGTGCAATCTGATAACTTACTGAAATCAGTGTAGGAAATGCATCTGTGCTCCTGGCCTAATTAACTCATATCTGTAAGACAAATATTGGCCATTGCCCAGTGTTAAATGGTCATGTAATCAAAGCCTCTATCATAATTCTGAGACACAAGGGACAAAGATAAGAGTCCAATGAGAGAAACAGGGTTAGTCTTTTTGCATCACAGACCTAGTCCACCAACACATTTTCATAAGCTAGGCATGTCAGTAAAAAGAAGGGTTTGCACAAGGAACGGGTTGTCCATCTCTCACTTGGTCAGCAAAACCAGAAACACATCAGAACCTGTTATGGGAGTGAGGAAGTAATCTAGAAGAATAACGAAGATTACTTAGTGCTGGGATTTTCAAATGACAAGACAGGAGGCAAGAAACAGGCAGTGCTTTTATTTTGTGTCCGGTGATGAGAAGAATCCACAGTGCAGTGCAAGTCCAAGCAGCATTGTGGCTTTACTCAACTTCATATTATTCCAGTGTTTGGCTCTTCCATTTCCCCTGAATTACTTGGATAAATTTTTAAATTTTCTATCTGCCTTGTGTTTTATCTAAAGTAATTAAACAAAAGCACAAAAACACCACAAAGAGGTGTGATAGGGATGAATGGTTGTATTGAATTCTGAAGATCACGATTAGCTGATGAATATGTGGCAAAGCTTCAGTCAGCTGATACTTATTTATAGACATGTCTACCAAGTATGAATTAGGTTCTGCTTGAATTGAAATCAGAACGGTTTTGGTTTGGTTTTGCTTTCAGCTCCAGTGGAAATAAGATCATATGCTTTGTGTCCATAATAAGAATGTTCCAGTCCAGGACTGAGTGAAAATAAGATACATTATTTCATATAGTGTGATTTCTTTAGTCTTTTCTCTGGGCTAAAATATGGTACATTATGAAAAAAAATGCTTTAAAAGTTTTGGCAAGTAAGCTATGGAATGACTTGAGTTACAGTGTAGCTGGCAGTACTGTAGGCATCATAAGTAATTAAGTTCGATATGAGATGTTGATTACAGAGTGAAAACAGTGATCTGATCCAGCTGACTTAGAAGTTGATACCAGCACTTGCTTTACCTCTTTATTTGTTGGCATGTGTATGTAAATATTCAGTGCTTTGAACAGTAGGAACAGTAAATTCTCTCCCACTCTGTTGATTCTACATTTTTTAATATTGTCTTTATGCAATCAGACATTTCTTACCATTAAATTATTAATTTAAAAATACACCACACCCCACTCCATATTCTGATTTGTTTTGCAAACCTAAAGCTAGTCTGTTATGTTTGAGGTCCAGGTTTTGTACTGTAAGTATATCAGTCTTGCTTCTTTCCTCCTCTCCTACCTGCCTCAGCCACTAGAATAAAGATATAACATGTTAAGTAGATTGATGTGCTAAAGCAACTCCTCTGTATTTCTTTCTGTCAATGAGATGTTGAGATCTAGTTAACTGTGCTGTGAAACTGCTGTCCCATGTTACCTTTCCTGATGGATATAAATGAAGAAGACAAATAGTATGGTCCCACTGACATTTGAGGCTCAGGGATCCACATTTGTTGAAAAGAGCTGTTCTAATATTAATAGAATCATAGTTTGAGTTGGAAGAGACCTTTACAAGTCATTAGTCCACCCCTCCCTGCAATTAACAGGGACATCTTCAACTAGATCAGGTTGCTCAGAACCTCAATCAACCTGACCTTAAATGTTTCCAGGATGCATTTCTGCACTACTCCACAGTTATTGTCACTGTAACAAAGAAGAATTTACATTGTTGAAGTTGCATTTGATTGACAAGCAAAAGGCAAAACCAAAGACAGGCTCTGCCCAGAAAGAATAAAAGAAACCAACAAAAAAACCCCAAAAAGAAAGGACTAACAGGCATGAGGTAGTAGATTAAATTTAGAATCCCTTGCTGCCTGCAGCTGTCTGTCTTGCTCCTTTGACAGATGTTGTTGCTTTTGAGACAAGAATGTGAATATGCTCTTGGACCCCTGCAATTTCCAATCCAGCCTGATTTCAATTTTAATTTAGCTGTGTGTACTGGTTTTGAAATTTATAATGTCTCAAAAGCAAAATTACAAGAAGAGCAGATGTTTTTTGTTCATTGACAGTAATATCCATCCAACAGGTAAGGAGAACAGCAGGAGAGCTTTAGCTGCATGACTTTATTTTGTTGCATTGCACACTAAGGGGGTTGACCCTGCTATGATTAAATTAAGTTATACAGCTCTAAATGCAGATCTCATTTGCAATGCTTCTTCAATCTGACACTGACCCTTTCGAGCTTTGGGGGCTGCAGGTTGTATGCTCAGGAAAGAAGTATAAGTCCAGTTCTAACTAGGGTGAAATAATGTCACAGAGAATATTATTTTCTCTTAGCGCAACCCTCATAACAATAATGTATTATAACAATTACAGATCATCTAATATTGTAATATATGTCATTGGACCATATTAACCTCTGAGACTAGGTAAATAACGGGCAGTGTTTTATGTTCCTAGGAAACTCATTTTGCATGGTACAATGCTCTGATATCAACACTCGCTATGTGTCCAAGTCCTGTCTTCATAAGTGAGTAACAACTTTGTCAGGCTTAAGTTATAACAATGTTGCCAAAAGACAAATAGCAGTTAGTAGCACTTCTTCATTCAAAGCTGGTTCCAAGTGCAGTCTGCAGTGGACCAACAGTCAAACAGCTAAAAACTCCCCCACCGTTACACAGAGAAGGGAGTAGGGCCAATAGTGCATAAGGATAGAAGCTTACAATGGCAAGAACCGGCAGGAGGAAAAGACTTTCCCCAAAGCCTGAGGAGCCATTGCAGAACTGCTTCACTGCTCTGCAGACTGAAGGGGAAAGACCTATCACATCAGGAGAGACACTGGAACTGAGTAAGACAGCCCAATCCACTTCCTATATGACAACCAGCACAACTGAGAGAAGGTAATGAGTGATGGCAGCAGGTGACTCTCTTCTGAAAGGTACAGAGGCACCCATTTTCCAATCTGACATACTCTTTAGAAAGGTGTGATGCTTACCAGGGGCTCATATCAGGGGTGTCACCGAGAGACTACTAAGCCTCATACAATCCACTTATGATTATCTGCTGCTGTTGTTTCATGTGGGTACCAGTGATACAGCCAGAAGGAGTGATATAGTCTGAGGAGTATCAAGAAGGATTACAGAGCCCTGGGAGTGGTGGTAAGTGACTCTGGACAGCAGGCATTTTTTTCATTAATCCCCCTGGTCAAAGGGAAGGGGTTTGAAAGGCCCAGTTGAATCTAGTGAATCAACAAATGGTAATGGGACTGCTGCCACAGACAGGGGTCTACTTAGACCATGGGACTTGCTTTGAGAAACCTGGTTTACTAGAGGCTGATGGAGTCCATCTGTCAGAGAGGGAGAAAAGCATCTTCAGTCATAGGCTTGAGAAGCTGGTGAAAAGGCCTTTAAACTGAAGTTGCCAGGGAAGCAAGTTTTGAGTTGCACCCTCAGCAAGTTTTCCAGTGATACCAAGCTGTGTGATGTGGTTGACACACTGGAGGGAAGGGATGCCATCCAGAGGGACTTTGACAGGCTTGAGAGGTGGGCCAGTGCAAACCTCATGAAGTTTAACAAGGCCACCAGAAGCAATAAAAAGATGTCATTGTACACTACTGAAAGATACCAGTTTTTATAGTTTTTTCCAGTCATATGGCACAGTAATGGAAAGGATCACAGAAGCCATTTCAAAGCCAAGTCCTATCAACTCTGGGACTACCCTTTTTCTACCTCATTTCTTGGCATGGCTCAAAAGATATAATTCTTGGCTCAGAGAAATGCAGCTTTCATGCTGCTTAAGAATTCTTTAAATAAAAAAGGGCCAAGTTTTTTTAAAAGAACTCATGATTTTCAGTGCCTTAGTGTCAGGGGGCTCAACTTGAGTAGTTGAAATTCAAATCTTCTGTAGGTTTTATGTTGAAATTTCAAATCAAGAAAACCTTGCAATTAACCTGTTTTTTTTTGAAAAGCCAAATGGCTCTTCTCCAGACTAACTATGAAAAATTAGTTTTAGTTGTTGATCTGGTAAAACCAGATGAACATATGTTCTGAGGACACAGAAGATATAGCAGGTACTGCAGCTGACTTATTGCTTGCTGGAATATCAAAGTACCTAAAAGTCCCATACATTCCACTTAGATATGTAGCTTTAAGTTATTAATTAGTCATTTATAAAGGCATTTATCTGTCTCTTGGTGGTAGTTGCTACTTCAGTTTCCCTTATTTTCCTAACAGAAAAGGAAACACAGTGCTGCATTCCAGGCGTTTCTATGGTGAGGCAAGAAACTGCAGCTGTAGACCTGAAGCAAAAGGGTGAGGTAATTTTAGGCCCTAGAGACTTGGTAAATATTAACTGTAAAAAAGAAAGTTAAAGTAAAGTACCAAAAATATACTCCATTATATTGATAAGTCAGTTTTACAATAGCCAAAAAAATGTTATCTTGAGATTAGCTGTGTCTTGTAAATATTTTTATGGGGTTTCATGTATTTATATGACAGCAGTCATTTCAGCCTTCTGCCCCCATCCCTGCATCCCCTCAGGATTTAAATACTTGGATTCAAGTTCAAATTGGCTTAGTCCTGACCTCTCTACATTGAAGATTCTGTCCAGAGCCAAAGAGTTAAGGCTAGGGCTAAAACAGCAAAGGTGCAGCCTGCACAAGGGAGAGCCAGACTAATGCAACCTTGGGAGACCCGGCCTCACCCCAAGAGACCTGGACATGCTGGGAAGGAGAGCACCTGGTGTCCCTTTAGTGTAGGCAACCTCCCTCTGTCAGTTCACCCCATCTCTGAATGAGATTGGTTAAAAGAAGAGAGGGGAGGCAGCCTTGACCCTTTTCTGCATCCAGCTTTACACTGCTGAGGGACAGGTGGACTCAGTCCCTGTGGATATGGCACTATGTGTTATCTCCCATAACAGTGTTAAGGTACAGCCCACCCTCCATATCAAAACATCTCCTAAACATTCATGGAATTAGTTATTTACCATCAGCCTGACATGATTTTAGCTGGGTAGCTAATGCCTAACCCAGGGTAAGATGCAATTGAAAGCTTTTTGCACTACGTGGTATAGCCTGCTGCTTGTAACTGTAGACCATTTCCATAGTGGAATCAAGAAGCCAGAGCTAAGCATTACACTCCTCATGCGTTGCTTTGGAAAAGACAGTTGTCTCTGTGTGATAACAGGAGAAATGCTGTTGGTTTTTACACAAAGCAATCTTTACATAAAATACACAAATGCTGAGAGACAGCACCAGAGCCTAGTGCTAGAAAAGAAGCTTAAAAATTAACCTACTCAGTCACATTCATTCTAGATTGTCCTGTGAATCCTGAATTGACTTCTGTAAGGAGGCTGGTGGTGAAGCGTGAAATACACTTTTGGATCTCTTAGGGCTTAAGACCACATAAACTGGAATATGAACAGACAGTCTCAAAAGTAAATTCTTCAAAGCAACAACCCTCACTGAAGCAGGATGGTTTCTTCTAATATTTCTCTTTCCACCAGTCTTGGAAGATTTTTGGTGACCAGATATAATGATACTCTCACTTGTGTTTTCACTCTACTACTCAACGCATTGTATTAGATTGATTTTAAGGATCAATGAATGTGCAGCCTTGGAGCAGTGTGGAGACAGACTGCCCTTATTTGAAATGACATTATCTTTTGAAGAGAATTCCTTTAAATTTTCATCACTCTTCAGAACAAATTGAACAGTAGCAAAATTCTCCACAATAAGACATGTATTTTCTGACCAAAATCTACCATTTGACTTTGGAACCTTAATGCTATTTAGCAAATTAATTATGTAAGTATATGTGCAATATTCAAACATTTCTGAAGAGTCTGTGAGGGATGATGCTGAGAATCAAAAGTCCAAAGAACTAAAAGTTCAGAAGTTTATCTATAAAAAAAAAAAAAACCTGAAGGAAATGCAATGTTGAAGGGCAATATTCAGGGTGGAAAAACAGTGTCAGAAAAAAGTCTTGGCCTAAAACATATAATGAAAAAAACTATTGAAGAGGAAGGAAATTATCTGTAGAAAGCAGACATTAATAATTTCTTCACCTTGGACTGTCCAAGGTGAAGAAAAGAATAAAAGTAATCAATATAAAAGATGGTATATCAGATGACTGTCTCAGGATATCTATTTTTCATGAACTGACTGATTAGCTAAAAATTGACTTCCATTAGTCTGCAAACTAAATTTAAATACAAAGGGATTTTTTTTTTTTTTTTTTACATTTCTTTCAGAATTATGTAAAGGAATCTGACTAAAATGTTTGTAAGAAACAAAATTTATTATATGGGCACTAGGCATACCTGCTTTTATCCTACTGCTGAAGTGTGAAAGAAAATGAGAATTCATTTTAATTTCATCTCTTAGGAATCTACAAAAGAATCTACAAGCAAGTTTTGTAAAATTTTTAAGGTAAGAAATTGACTCCCAGTACAGTATAAATGTCTTGCAAGAATAGGTATATTAAATCAAAATCAGTCAAAGATAGAATTCATATAGAAATACAGGATTTTACAATAGGAAATAGGGACTTCATGCAAAACACTATTAAGGATATATTTTGGAATGTTCTTGCTTGTCTCTTTAGGTAAATATATTGCTCTAATCAAACACAGCTGAAGGGACATTAGGTGGGTAATGTAAATCACTTGAAAACCAGGAAATGGGCAAACTCAGCTCTGAATTATGTTGTCTCATGTATACTAAGGTTCAGTTTCATGTCCTCTAATTTCAGCTGTCCAGAAGTTAACTGTCTGGTTGAAGATAGTCATCTAATCCTCCTCAGTCATTAGCAGAGAAAGATAGCTATTTCCAGAAGAAGATTTTCCTCTCTGATATTAAATGCCTATTTTATGCCCATGGATTTTCTTGTCTGTCTTCACTTACTGTTGCGGGAGACCAAAGAACATGACCAACCTATGCCAAATAAAGCCAACATCAAGACTTCTTTCACTGATTTCAGTGGGAGCTGAATCAGACCCAGTAATAGTTTGTAGCCTGGAGTCTTACAGGAAACTTCAATTCTGTCCTCCCCAACACAATCATAATGAAAAGCAAACTTTCATTTTAGGATGAATTCTTAGTTATCCTTTCTTGGCACATCTACTTGTCTAGGACTTTCAGTTTTAGTTGTCATGGCATTTCTTCCTCCCTCAGTGCCATAGTGACACAGATGTCAAGTTGATAAAATGCATGGATCCTCCATTTCCTGTGCTCAGCTTTGAGAGAAGAATGATGAAAACTCTTCTACCCCTCTGTCTTTGAAGTCCGGAAAGCAAAATGATGGCAAATAAATACAGCAAAGAAATACTACCAATGAATGTATCAATAAAAGTTCCACTGGTAGGTGTGGAGACAGGGAATTAACATGCCATTTGCTGTTTAATTTTGCATTTAGATGTTTGATACGACTTGTAGCTAGAAAACTGAATCCTGGCAGAAAATGAAAATATATCATCAATTCAGGAAGACTATCTAAGATGTCAAAGAAACTTTTTGGTATCGATTGCTTAAAATGTTCTTGACAAACAGTTCACCAACAGAAGGCTCAGTCCAACACTTTTAGCATGAGATAATCCTTGTTACTGACTTCACTGGTGTTATTTCATCCATTGTCTTCAAATCAACAAGATACTTCAAATTCATAAACTCAAGTTCTTTGCTACGTTAGAGCCTTTTAAAAAAAATTTAGAAAATGATAGTCTGTGAAATAATGACCTCAGTGGCTGAAAAATAATTACTTTTCCCCCAAAGTTGGCTTACAAAGATCTCATCATGAATAGAGAGAAGTTTGACACCCCTATCTCGAGTTCATTCCATGATTTTTGATGGTCACAGTATTACTTCTCTTAGCACAGGTTAATTGTTTGCTCTATTTGTAAAAGCATCCAACAGGTCTATTCATATTTCAGATACTCCTCTCTTGACAGAAAAGCCTCTTTCACTGTTTTAGGATAAGCAGTCAGATGGGATTGAGTTCTTATAACAAAAAGCTTTACAAGTAAGAAGTCTTATGACATGAAT
This sequence comes from Strigops habroptila, assembly GCF_004027225.2. NCBI lineage: Eukaryota > Metazoa > Chordata > Aves > Psittaciformes > Psittacidae > Strigops > Strigops habroptila. The sequence continues at coordinate 129,288,187 of NC_044277.2, forward strand.
AAAAGAAGATGAATTTTAGATTTCTACCAGCTACTGCAACGGACCCTGAAAGAAGACCTTTCAGGCTTCTACACTCTGCTAATTCAAATACACCACATCTCTGTATTGGTACCAGTTGAACTATTGCATTTTGCAGTCACTCAGCCTCTTCACTGTCCTTGCCACCAGCAAATATAAAAGAAAGACCTTCATTCTTTCCTCAGGAAGTAAGCAAAACAGAAACATACTCATAAGGAGATGATAGGATCACTTTCACTACCAGAACACTATAAATAAGGAACTTTAAATATGTCCTGCACCTTGGCTATATTTCTGCAGGACTTTAACAAACGGCTGTCCTGAAACTCTCATGTGTAGCAAAAATTTCAACACATAGAGGTACCTCAGTGAAAGACTAACAATGGTTTGGCAGAAAGTAGAGCATTATGGGGTACATGGGTGAATGAGAGATAAAATCTAAAGAAAACCTATCTGCTAAAACAGTACAGTCATTGGTATATGAAAATGTGCACACTGGATATCATATTTAAGCTGGACAAAAGCTTATCATAAATCTACTAACAAAGGCCAGACTGCAGATTTGCAAACATGAACTCAAAAGCAACCCTGAACCTACAGAAAACAGCATTACCATTCAAATCTGTCAAAGTTCTATGAATAATGAAGCACACATATACCTAGGGATCTTCTGGGACTTTATGAAACAGTAAATCAGCTTGCTGCCAAATTTGCTTTCCAGCAATGCCAGAGTTGCATTAAAACTGTGTGGTTTGCTGCTCAGGGTAGTTATTAGCCTTTGCAGTTGTGAGTTATATTAGAAATGAGATGAATGCCCAGCAATCAGACTATGCAGGATTTTTAATTGTCAGTATACATACTACTCACAAAACAAAAAGATAAAACTAAACAAGCATGTACTGGAAAACATGATTAAGAGTCTCTTTACTTCCTTATAAGCATTGATTATTGCAAATTCCACTGTCACTTTTCCATTCAAATGATTTGAATGCAATAAAAACCTTAATTAAAAAAAAAGAACAAGCTACTTCCAGGGCTCAGAATCTCTAGTGGAATGATGCAGCTTACGAATTTAGAAAATTGATACAGAAATGGTAAAATGGATTGTGAGGAGCAATCAGAAATCTATGGACATTTTAAACGATGTTGCAGAGGAAACACTGTAAGGAACAACAGAGAACAGTATGGAGCTTGCCATGATTGTAGCCCCATAACCTGATGCTCCTGAGCCAATTTTGTCAACATGGAAGTACAATGAATTAGGGAGAAAAAGGACTCACGGGTTCAGTGTGAGAAATGCAAGTCTATGTAGTCCAAACTGCTGTGGCTGAAGCCAGTAAGAGTGTACATACGAAAATGACTAGCACTGGGGTGTACCCTTTATATCCCTTATCTTCTATCATAGTCCCTGCTTTGAAACATTTATACTCTCCAATGCAATAGCTCTTTTATGTTGTTAAATAATCCCAAGGAGCTGCTTGCAAATAAAAAAAAAAATGAAGCAAAACCAACAATATTTTTAATAAAATAGAACTGTTATTACAGAATTTGTCAACTTTTCCACAGATCTTCAGTAACCCTTGTTAATAAGCTTTTTACATAGCATATTTCCCCTGTGATTACCTCTTTCCCCCATTTTCTGTGTATGTAATGAGCGAATGTGTGTGCATGTGCACACAAATGTGGCACACTGAATGCAGTTACATTTTCCATTTAGATTCTTCTTGCCCTTTTGGTAGCGAAGCTGGGAAATATTATATTACACAGCAAATTTTACTCCTAATAAAAGTAACTCCTTCTGTGACTGCCTTCTGTGCACATTTTGGACCACCATGTGTTTTAATGAATTTCCCCTTTTTCTTGTAATGGAATACTGTGAGGCAGCAGGTAATGGTACCAAGCCTGAGCAAGACCCTGTTCCTCTCCAGGACTGCACAGGACTGCGTTATGTTATGTTATGGTTCTGATAATGTCCTAGTCAGAAGAATACCACATGTTACAGAAACGCTTCAGAAATTTCTGCTCTGCCATCTGCTTCAGCCAGCTGTGTTAACTGAACCTCAGTTATACCACTTTACAACTGCCTCACTGTTTCTCTTTTATATTCCTTCCCACCTCTCCTTTAAAACATTCACACACTTTCTCCTGATTAATAGGTGGCATTCATACTATGTATTTTCTCACTGTCTTCATTGTAACTTTCAAGAGGAGGTGTGTCCTAGTCTACATCTTTCCCTTAATGATCCAGCAAACTTCCAAACTTGAACATTCAATTCTTCTCACCTTGGGTGACCTTCAAGTGGTACAGTGAATAAAAAATGATACGTATGGGAAGACATAATGGGCAGGAGCAGAGTAGCTAGGCAGGTTCCAGTTCTGAGGAGAGTTTCATTTATGTGCTTTGGGATCCAGGACCTGTCCTCATTTTCACACTTCACACCATTACATCTCACGCTACTGACAACTTAGCAAAGGAGCGTTTGAAAAATGCTTCAGTAGCTTGATCCAGTTTGAGGATTTTGGATCCTACGAAAGCAAGATGAAAGCCCTGAAGATAAGTGTTAGAAAGTCTGCCACATGTCTTCAAACGACTTCATTACAGTTATATGGAAATAAGAAGGAAAAAAAAAATTATAAGTTGCAAACTGTAATTTTAAATTAGATTATTTTAAAATTGAATGCTCTTAAAACACCTTTTCTTTCTTTTTTTTTTTAATTTTTTTAAATTTTTTATTAAAAGGGCCCATGTATTCCTAGATGGCATGAACTGAATGACCCATTTCAATCTACCAGTTATAGGCTTGCTTTTCAGTTCATGATAGATGTATGCTATTGAGTTGTTTTTTAAATAATGGATTTTGCAAGGGAGTATGTAATATGTTAATACGTAAATTTCTACTTGTGTGGAGGTGAAGATCCGTTCTAGGACCTTGACATATCCCAGTTCACTGCTTCTGGTGGAGTGACTAGTTGAAAGATGTAAACTCCTGGTGGCCAGTATTCAGCATTGCCTGATTTGAACAAAACCATGTTGAAAACTATATGGTATTTAAAACTGTGGCATTTCCTCAACAATAACATTACTTGCATCAGTTTAATAGTAGTAAGAGGCTCCTCAGGAAGAAGGCCAAAAAGTAAATATATTTTACTAACAGAAACCTCAGCAAATCAAATGGATAACCCTCTCTTTCATAAAGGCTGCCTTCAAGGCCATCTTTAATTAAAGGAGAGTAGTTTCGTAACAATTAAAGCTGGACTTTGCCTTGGAAAAGGACAGAAGGTCAAGTGATGGCTTGGCAAGTTGATATAACCACATCACTAGCTGTGAGCTACCATAAGATCTAAGCAGAGCTGGTAGCTTTAGTTCCTGCTGGAAAAAAATGACCCATTATAAAAAACGCCATCATAATTCATGAACAGTTCCTGGTTCCACCCAGGAGGTGCTTAAATTTGGAATTTCACACTCCCTCGACTGTTGTCCAAAACATTGATGACTGCTAAGGCATCTTAATTAAAAAATAATATGAATACACTGAGAATTTTATGCCAGGAAATAAGTTTGGAGGCCCACTGTACGATAAGGAAATGACTTGAAGTGTTACAATCTAGAAGTTCATGAATGGAAGCTGTAATATTACAACAGGAACAACTAAAAATAAAACAGATACATTTGTGATTACAATAAAAGAGCAAATACTTTCTAATGGATACCACACTGACTTTAAAATGACTAGCATGCACTCATGTGTATTATCTTCAAGCATTGGTTTTCTAGACTGTCTTAAATACTTAATGCCCTGGCATTGCAGTTTTCAATATTAAAAGCGAACTTTGAAAACCAAAATATTGTCGAACTCACACATATTCAGATATAAGAAAGGAAGTAAAAAGACATGTACATATTTATATAAAGTATGTATAATTCCCAGGCACAGCTTTCTTGTACTTAGGTGTGCATACATATAATGAAAAGAGCAAAAGATTACCAATGAGAAAACAGTATAACAAGTACTCATCCTAATACATGGAAGATAAATATTATTAACCTAAGGATAGAGTTTGGAATAGCTGTATGAGTCTGGAATGGCTTCATGGGTAATTAAGTCAGGACTGAATCACCCTTACCAAGTACCAACAAGATCTTTAAACCACAACACATTGCCTAATGCAATCTACATTTTGCACTGGAGAAAAAATATTTTGCAAATATGTAAGCATCTTTAAAAATGTACTTGGGACTATTCTTCCACTGAAATGTGTCTTAATTACTGTAAGTCATTATAAAGATTTCATATGATGTTATACGAATTTATAAAGATCTTCATAAGATTTTAAAATGCACTTTTTTAGTTCCAGAACTGAACTTACATACTGCATTTTATGGGGAATGAGAATTTTCTCCTCAAACCAATTTAAAGGTCTTATTTCTATTCCTACAAGGCAACAAAACATTGCACTTTGAAAAGGTATCTTTCTATATATATTGAACTTAATTATGCATGGTTTATTTCTAGAGCAAGTAATGAATTGAATACCTTGAATAACTAAGTGACAGCATTAGCCTATCGATGTCTTTCACAGATTTGTCTATATTCATAGGACAACTGAGGCTGGAAATCTGTCCACTGGAAGTCAGCCACTAACATTGCTCCTAAGGTAAAACAAACTCAGTTTTTAAATGTATTTCTAGTAACTCTGGTAAATGACTATGAATCACCCGTATTTTTGAGATAAGGTAGATGCTGAATGTGTTTAGAAAACATGTCACTTGTGAAATGCCTGAGATCAGCTGATATAAAGAAATCCTGGAGCAGGTTGCAGTAATGTTAGAAATATTGTCAAAACAAGTCTGCAACCATAATTATATGTTTGCTGTATAATGACTGACTGCTCATCTTAAGGAATGTCATTGCAAGTGGGAACATTATGCAGATGGCCAGGTTCAACAGCCATGATCGTGTAAGCATGAACCCTTCTTGTTTTATTTATGAGCTGAAAATTCAACCTAAGGTTTTCCGTTGTTAAGTGGCTACCACAAATGTTACAACATGTTTGCCAACATAGTCTTGAAGATAGACCTCTGATGTGCTATTGTTGCCAGAGGGATGCCACAAAATCTGCAGGTCTTCTTAAATAAGAATTCCAGTGCTTCTGGCTTACATTCATAAACAACAATGTCTCAAGCTAAGCTCAGGCTCTGATTGCAGCCTGCTATTACAAAACTGTGTGTTAGAAGTAATATTCTTGGATATTCCCGCAATCATCTGTCAGTCAAAAGCCTGTTATGGAAGAAGTGATGATGTAAACACAAAAAATATTCACTTAGGAAAAGCCAGCTTCTGGCTAACTTAGGAATGAAAGGCCACATTTGGTTTCCTTTGGTTTCTGAAGAGCTTCTGAATTCGGGCTTCCTTTTCTTGCACTTGTTTTAGATAAATGTTCCCATTGTTGCTTCCTCTGCTGACAACTGAGATGTATTTGTTAGGAGGAAAAGTAAGAGGTGTTCCAGTTTTCTCTCTTAAGCTTTGGTGAATTAAAGTTGGTATCACCTCTGCCTGGAGAGGTAAGATTGAGAACTCTAAGTGAAAGTCAAAGTTAACTCTTCAATTTTCTTGTGTATAAATTTCGAGATCTCTAAGCATATCTGGTATGCTTTAAAGCAACAGAAGTAACAAAGTTTCTGCATAGTGTAAAGCTAGTCTTACATGCTATGCTTAATGAAGCAGCCTTCCAGAAATAATAAAGCAAATAATGAGTGGAAAAAGCACATTAAATTTCCATGGAAGAAAAGATGCTGTAGGCTTAAAAGATACTAGCATGATTGCTTCTTTATTATAAACAATGGCCATCTATAAAGTTATATGAGGAATTCTCTCTCTCTCCATTGTGGTCTGAACACATAAACTCATTCTTTGGACAACACTGTCTTTAACTGACGAAACAGTGCTGATTTTTTCCTTTATCCAAAAATATTAATCAGGACATCAATAAATCTTCTCCATTGGCAGGAGTGTCCTTTATATCAGGAACTCTGAAACCAGAATCTAACAGCTTCATTAGAGCTCACTTAAAATTAAGCCAAAGGAGCCATAAACATGCACTAACTGTGGTCAATAAGAAGGCACTCATGTAAAACTGAGTCCCTTGACAGATGAATTCCGGTTGTGTGGAGGATGCCTGTTTCTAAGGGTGATTTCTGAGATACCCAATTTCTTGTGTTTCTTTTTCTTGTATTCCAGAGCAATCTTTGCTAAGTGCTTTTTACCTGGTTCTCTGCCTAAAAAAATCCTTTGGCTATCAATACTATAAATAAATGTGAGACAGAATTAATACATCAAAATAATTTGATTTTAGGGCAAAACCATTTGGGGAACTGGGATCACATAGGCAGCTGGCATTCCTTTTCACTTTATAAGGCAATGTGTTTTGTTTAATGACACTGCTTAATTAGTTCCTCAAGAATCATGGGACACAAGGGTGACATTTGTGGTATTTAGTGTTGTGGAATGGAACAAAAAAGATTTTCAAATTTTCATTAGATCCTGTCTGTAGTTGTCTCTAAACATCCTTTTCTGGGACAATAGCTGGAGAACTGCTACCAAGTCAAGAGCACAAACTGCAAGATTGTATTATATAGCTAAAAATGAGCCTCCAAGCTGAGCATTGAAACTCTGGTTCTTGTGAATATTTGATTCTCACAACATTTGTTCATAAAATCTTATTTCTCAGCAAAAAAAACCCCGAACCAAAACACCCTACAGTTTGGAAATTTCCCGGCTTTTTATGAAACTGAAATAGGCTTATTTGCTTCTCACTATATACTTGATATGTTTTTACTAATAACATGTATTTTGCACCAATAGTTAAGAAAAAATAATTTAGTGGCTTAGTGGGAATAAAATGGTAATAAAGGAAAAGAAAATGGAGAAATTGCTTGCTGGTGGAACACCCTACTATTATTGATTGCGAACCATGCGATCTGGCAGCCTTTTGATTTACCAGCACCGTCCACTCCCTTGTAAATTCTAGCTGGCTTTCCCATACATTATTATGTGGATTCCTTGCAACCACTTCCCTTTCTGATTTTCCAGAGACAGCGTATAAAGTTTCCCCAAATGCCAATAAAACGTGAAATCCTATTCCACTTTTTAGGTCTGCTTTGTGTAGTCATCTTCTAAAATAAGAAACAGCAAAAGTTTTAAACATTGCTCTCTTCTATTTTTACCTTCATTCAATAGTTACTATTCTTCATAAACATCACAGGTTTTGTTTCAACATCTGTATGTTAGGGAGTTTTTAAACTGTTGGCTCTAATACTGAGAAAAACTGTAAATATTTCCTTGCTTGTTCTAAAAAATTAAAGACTTACATGAATGAGTATGTTCCACTTCCTCATCTTGATTTTGCTTACAGTCATACTTACATCATATAACACAGATGTCTATAGGTGAATGAAGTTTGAGTAAAACACATTAAGTAAACCACACTTAGCATGTCATTTTATAGGTAAAAATAACCCTAAAGCAATGTACAAATATTTGCCTTAGAAGTTTTAGGTTTTTCTGCTTGCGATGTCTTCCGCTTTTCAAATGCATAGTAATAACGCAGACACTGTTGTTGACTGAAGCAATGAAAACATGGGCTATTTTTTGATCTGTTTTGCTGACAAGAGGTGTGGGAGAGAAGAGAAAGGCTGAATGTGGGTGGGCAGTACGCAGCAGACTTCATCATCTATAATTTATTCTTTGGGAGGAAAGGTTTTTGCAGGACACTGGCATGTAAGAGCCTGAACATACTTACATGGCATTACATCATTCCTGTTAAATTATTTCATTTTCTTGGAAGGCTACTCAGGTTAGCACTCGGACTTACAGAGCAGGAAGAATAAAAACATTCATGAATCTTTAGAAGCTGCAGCAGGAGGAAAAGGTCATGTCTCATGAGGGCTGGCAGAGGGAAACCAGTGAGATGGCAACAGAGATAATTTTAGCTCTTAGCTTAACAGGTGTTCAGGTAAGAAATGAAAAACACCTCATCATCTTTTATGGGCCAGTGGTTCCCATACCTGCCTACAGTGAAGTTCCTTCTGCCTCCCTGGGAGGTGACCTAGATTAGGTACTTGAATTTGGGATTGCATCAAACAGTTCTCTGTTCTAAAAGGGGCATGCCTATGTCCTCAGAGGTGGTACAACCACGCTACCATGGTCTCTTAAGAGGGAGGGATATGTATCTTTATACAGTGAAAGAAATGCATACATACATGTATTTTGCAAAACATGAAATCATTTCATAAAGATACCCTTATCTGAAAAATGTCATAGGCTATATTTCAACAACATTTGAAGATTTACACAGCACAGAAGTATTCTGCTAATGCTCCCAATACTTCCTGAACTTCTAAACTCTGTCAAGTAGTAACTCTTGCAATTGTTACCATCCTTGTGGTAAACAATGCAAATTCCCACTTCCTTCCATTACTTTTGTTGCCTATTACTCTTGTCTCAGGCACTTAGCCATTGTGCATTGCTTTTCTTTCACTAAAACTGCAATAACAACCAATTGGAAGCTTTTGGGGCCTGAAGTTGTCAGCTGGTAAGTCTGTTTGTCTGGTTACATGACAAAGCAGAGAGTTTCAGTTGTTTTGCTGTTTGTTTCTCAATTCTTGATCAGAACTGGATTCTTGCCTTCAAATTTTGTCCCTTCAAATTTTGGTAACCAGTCTAAATTAATCATCTAAGCTTCTCTGGTAGCTTGGAGAGAGTACTAAGCATCTCCTGAGAACAATTTGTCCCATTTTAAGAAAGGCGTTTGAAGACAGGTGGGATAAATGCCTGTTCATATGTGTCTACTTATTCTCATTGATTATATAGGGTGGAGCTGAGAGACCATCTGATTTGACAGCTAACTTTTAGGTGACTAAAATGTGGTGTGATCAGTTCCAAGCTGGTTCAACAATAAAGGCATGACAGGAGGTAAAAAATAAAACATTGGCACATGCCATGGGGAAGAGTTTTTGGGAATGTGCCAGTGGGACAGAATTTAACATAACCCAGCATACAGGAAGCAAAAGTCAAACTGAAGGGAGTTAGCTGGTTTGCAGCCAGCTCTGCTCCTGCATTACACAGGGGAGATCATAAATATTTGTGATCATCCCCCAAGTCTTTGGAAACTCTAGAAAATTAGGATTAAGATAGTCAGAGAAGTTAGCCTGATGATTTCAGAGGAGTTTGGACAGCTTGGAAAGTTATTTTTCAGTTAGTGCAGCCACTTCAAATTTGGCTGGCCTGCAAAGCATCTATGTTCATTGCTTTCTGGATGGGAGGACCAGGAAAGAGGGACTGGCATTTTCAGTGTGGGGAAATCTGGAAGACTGACTTTCTTTATTGGCTGGCTGGCTGGTAGCTTCACGCTTTGCTCTGGGCCTGGAAATAGAGAAGTCAGTGAGAAGTTCAGTGTGGCCCTTGGGGACATTACAAAACCTCTGCTCATTGGGAGTTGCAGTTAGAAAGTGCCCAGTGAGTCATGGCTGCACTGTGTTAATGGGCAGAATCTGACTCCGGGCAATTGCCTTCTACTTTTTTACTCTTTTATGTTTTGTTTAGTTTCTTCTGAACTTTTCCATCACTGTGTATGCAGAGCTGGATCAGTGTTTGTCTTTCTGTGAAAAGATTTTATTTGATTCTGCAGTATGGGCCTTGGAATTTAAACAGTGTCAAAATCAGAAAATAAAGCTTAGAGAAATCTGTTTTGCCATGGGAGGTGCAGCAAGCATTGCTCTTCACACTTCAATTCAGCATTTCTTGTCCCAGCCTTACAAAAATGATGAAGCTTTTTCAAACAGTGGTCCACAAAGTAACAGAATCAGAAATGAGCAATTTCTGACATAAGTGATATTATGTTTGTTGCATATATTTGAATGAAACTAAAACCTCAGTGTAGCTGCTTACAGATTTAATTTTGGCTATGGCTTGCTATGCTAAAAATTAATCTCATTTAGGACTGGATAAAAAACCTTTTCTTTTTATTACAGTCACAGATGGCTTTATTTTAATATACAAAACCTCTTAATTCCCTAGAGGAATATTTGCAGTTAGAAATGAGATAAGCTTTATTGAAACTATAAATGCCAAGTGAATATCAGTGGCTGAGCAATCTTCTCTTACCAGGAAAGACCCTTACACACATACATGAAAGGAGTCATAGGATACTTGGACAACATGATAATCAAATATACAATAAACTTTTTACTGGGGTTGGTCATAAGCAAATAATCCCTCTACAGACTGAACAACAGCTGATTTGAGTCAAAATTTGCCATGAAGAAAGTTTAATGATTGTGTTAGCACTTCAATTAGGATTTCCTAAACAACTGGCAATAAAAAGAAATTACATTTAACTTCTTCAGTATTTATCTTTATCTCATTTGGTTAACTCTTAGTCAAATTATTTAAACATGCTTTCTTTTACATACTCTCCTAAGCATCCACAGTGGTTTTCTGTCAGAAACAGGGTACTGGGCTGGAAACGTCTTGGGTATAAGCTAATACAGAAGTCCTATGCCCTAATAGTAAGAGAATTAAATACATCTGAGGTTTTCAACCAGACTGACATAGTGCATCAGCCCATCTTACGCCAATGAAGAATTGTTCTATGGAATTTATTTTAAATTCCCAAATAGATGGTTCCTTGAGCTGACTATTCTTTGAAAAAAATCTCATTGTCAGGAATTTGTTCCTGATACTTAGCATAACTTCCTTAGTCCTATTTAATAGCACTTATTGTGCCTATGTGCATTGCAAATGGGATATTTTTGTTCCTCATTCTTTACATCTTCAGTTATTTTTAAACTCTTCTTATAAGTGCTGTTCTCTTAAACTACACGTATTTAGTTATTAATATTTTTGTATGTGTTTATGTCATCACATATTGAACATTTTCATCACTATTCTCTGATCAGTTCATTTTTTTGCACTAAAACCTAGTGAATTTTCGGGAATGATGTAAAAGTTCTGTTGAATGAGTGGTGCTTGTTTTTTTTTTCTGTTTTACTAGCTACAGAGAAATGATGTAAAAAATGCAGACATTTTACTTTCAAAGGCAAGGAACCAAACTTTCAGGCAGAGACGAGATGAAGGCAAATGAAGATAAACAAAGCAATAGTCTGAATCCTGTTTCTTTCTCTTCCCTTCATTGCTTCAGAATTGCAATTTATCCAGAGTTCCTATCTTTTCTCCTAATAAAAGCATGACATGTACAATCTAAATTTTTCCCTAAACACAGGTAAATACACAGAGGAACCAGGGCAGTAAAAGAGCTTAATTTAATATATTTTCTCTTAGACATTTTCAACGGTGATTTGAAGTAAGTTTTCCCTGAGTAACCCTATTCAAAATTCTTTCCTCTACTGGACATGAAGAGAGTTAATGAGTGAGTTTGGAAAAAAGCTCATGATGACCAACCAAAAAGAACCCAGGGAAAGTTCAATCTAACAAAGCATCTACTGCAAATTGACGTTGATAATCTAAATATTAGTAAACTGTTAAAAAAGAACAAAGAATCTTGTGGAGCAAGCTTTAAATTAGGGCCACACAACTTTGTATAGCAAGCTTACTGTTAATTGAAAGCTAGACAGCGTTGTTGTTAGTTTAATGACAAGGCTAAAAAGACTGAGCCTATGGCAAAGAGACCCAAATCCAAAGAAAGACAAGATTTGCTTGATTATAGTGATTACATCATGGTCATTAGGATTTAAACCAACTAACCCAAACACAGACATCATATCTTCATTTGATAGCTGCAGTCTAGTAAATAGTGGGAAAGGATGTTATATATGGGTTAGCCCAGCTGAAAGGAAAACAGACATTCTTTTTGAACCTGTCTGGCATTGAAAACGAAAACTTCAAAATCAGGCCGTAAAGTGGACTTATAAAGCCGGAGGCCTTTGATTTTTTAAGGATCTGCATAGTGTTTTAACCAGTTTTTGTTTTGCAGGAAAACAACCTCAGCACCTGGGTATGAGACATCCTTGTATGCAGTCTGTCACTGTATAAGACGTTGAGTTTATCTGTGGGAACACATGAAGATTAGCAGTGTCCTCCTTTGTGCTTCACTGCTAGAATTTCATGAGTCACTGTCAGCTGCTTGCTAAAAATAATTCCTTAGCACTGCTTGGACTTGTAGTCATCATGGTGACGTGATGAGGTGTCTAGAGACAGCATAAACACTGCATATTTAAAATGCGTTTCATGTAAATTAATCTTTAACGTTACAATTTCCCAGTCTGTGTGTGTGTGGGGGGCATTCCACTGTCTAACATGAGACATCTCTGTTATCCCCCCAAATGAATTGTGTTCTTGGTCTCCCCATACATACAAAGAAGAGGTAAAGTGCTCTGAGTCATGCTTGGACTTTCCAACAAAAAGGGAACCTTGACACTGAAAGCTCCCCTCCCTTTTTGATGGTTTGAAGTTAAAAGTTATCATATTTATAGAAATCAACATTTGAAATACTTCTTGCATTTCTAATAAATCTGTCTATAATAAATTGCAAGGATCAAGGTCATTCCCATCCATACTTAAAATATTTTAGTTCAGAGACAGTGCATATAAATCAAAATAGCTGTGTCGATTTTCTGGGCATTAAGACAAAGAAGTACAGACTAAAGGATGGGAAGGTCTTCAGGGCATTGCCTTTGCCTACTTTGAGAGTACAGACATTTATTATAGCACCATTATCATTAACACTTTGAGAAACTCACACTTGGAATTGCACACATTCAGGTTGTTACAAAATGGCTATGTTGCGAATAATTATGTTGTTATGAAATGTCTCAGACCAGAGACAAACAACAGCCAAATTTAACATATATATATTTAACATGTATTAGGAGACTGTTTCTCAGAGGCTGCTGAAGAAGCTTCAAAGACAGGCTCATCTAACAGTCCTAACCCAAAATCCCTGTGTCAGTTAGCATAGGCTCTACTCTTTTTACCAGCATGTTATTTCAACTTTGCCTGGCTTCCAAGCTAGAGATGGCTGTTTAACATAGTAAAAGTGTGGAAAAGATAGTTCTGAGGTGGACATCAGAACTAGAGGAAAAATGGCCATTTCACTAGTTCTACTTGGTCATCTGTCTTAGATCTAAAGAATTTGCTACTAGAGAAGCTTACTTTCTCTTTCTTTTCTTTCTTTCTTTCTTTCTTTCTTTCTTTCTTTCTTTCTTTCTTTCTTTCTTTCTTTCTTTCTTTCTTTCTTTCTTTCTTTCTTTCTTTCTTTCTTTCTTTCTTTCTTTCTTTCAGTCTTTCTTTCTTTCTTTCTTTCTTTCTTTCTTTCTTTCTTTCTTTCTTTCTTTCTTTCTTTCTTTCTTTTCTTCCTTTCTTTCCCTTCCTTCCTTCCTTCCTTCCTTCCTTCCTTCCTTCCTTCCTTCCTTCCTTCCTTCCTTCCTTCCTTCCTTCCTTCCTTCCTTCCTTCCTTCCTTCCTTCCTTCCTTCCTTCCTTCCTTCCTTCCTTCCTTCCTTCCTTCCTTCCTTCCTTCCTTCCTTCCTTCCTTCCTTCCTTCCTTCCTTCCTTCCTTCCTCCCTTCCTCCCTTCCTCCCTTCCTCCCTCCCTCCCTTCCTCCCTTCCTCTCTTCCTCTCTTCCTCTCTCTCTCTCTCTCTCTCTTTTTCTCTCTTTCTTGAAACCTGGCTATAATCTAAAACATCCTAGATGTGGCTGTCCCTCTCCACTGGTTGTAGATGGAGCTTAGGCAATTACCTTAGAGAAGTCATCTTGCTACTGGGGGACAAGATTACTTGAATCACATCCAAAGTCCTTGATATGAATCTGAAGATCTATGTAACTGTGTAACTGAATCTATGTAACAGTGTAAAAAACATATGGCTTTTGCACAGCTAACATAATAGCTTATCTAAGGCTATCTCAAGCATATTTATGAATCTGCATATTCAGCAAGTTCAGTTCACAGAGGGTGAGGCACAATTAAGACAGAGACTGAAGTATCGGTTTATACAGGGAAAGTAGCAGTGCAGGTATGAGTCACAATACAGTGGCAAAACTCAGTAGCAGGAGCAATTCCATCCCTTCCCACACATGCTAAACCTAGTCTGTCATGCAAAAAGAAAAGAGAAAAAACAAAGAACCCCAGAATAAAATATGCTACTCCAGCAAAAATGGCAAACCACTTACATCTATAGAAAAACTCCATCAATGAAGATTTTTATCCTACTTGTTATCTTGTTTTGTGTATATCAGTTGTAACCCTATTGATCACTCAGCGTTACCTCATATGCAATAAAAATTTCAAATCACAAATCAGTTAGCTAATATGGGGGCACAGGAATCAAACCAACCCATGAGGCAACCATGGACAAGGTTGTCTTGCATGGTTTTGAGGGAGAATAAGTGAATGGAGAGTAGTACAAATTATAAACAGTGTAATATCTCTATAACCTATATTCAGTGTTGTATTTTCTAACATGTAATGTGTAAGAATGAGCAGAGATATCTGCTTTATTTAGCAGTACTGTCACTGCTTGGTTTCATTTTATACTCATGCATCCAGCTAATATAACATAAAAATTTGTTCAAACAAGCTCATTTCCATATCATGTCATTTTTGGTGGCCATATATGCTCACTGGTCTGCTTGATCAGTTGTTCTCTGTTTTCCTTGATGATGCATTAAACAGCTTTCCCCAGTTTTTGGCATTTCAGATTTCTGTTCTGTCTTTTTAAACCAGGAAGTTATATTTCCTATTACTACAGTCTTGTAACAACTTTGTACTTTTCATCTTTCCTAATGTTAAAACAAATGTTCTTCAGAGCTGGGCTCTTCTCCAGGGAATCCTAAATTACAAAAATTTCAAGTCTGGGTATTTTAGAAGGTGCCAATGAAAGCTAGTGACATTGAGGGGCAATCTTTATAGTAACAGCAGGTTAAAAAAAATAATGTACAGAATGCCCATTCTAGTTCATTAACTGAAATCTGCATTGTTAAATGTGTAAATAGAAAAAGAAAAAGCAATAATGTGAAAGTGTTAATTGCTTCACAATGCCTTGCTGCAAAGAGTAGTATAGTAAACATTTCAGCAGCTTACTGCATGCATTAACAGCCCAGAATCTTCTAGGTGTTTGAAAACTGTACCTAGATAGTCTTCATGTATATGCTTATTTACTCAAGATATGTTCCTTTTTATCTGGTGCTATTATATACAGCTTCAATCCAGTAATAGGAAAGGCAGGCAATGGGGAGCATAGTTGTCTTTGGGGCTATCATCAGCTCTGCCAGCTGTTTTTCTTCTGTGAGATGCTTTTTCTATGCATTTCTAGTTACATGGCAGAACCTCCTGGCAATGGAAATTATACTTAGAAACATATTTTAATGCTTAGAAATAATGCAAGATTACTGGGGTTCAATGCTAAAGAAAGCTTCAACACAAGAATTTTTTGCAATGTGTTCAGCTCTGGGGTCCCCAACACAAGAAGGATGTGTATGTGTTGGATGTGTTGGACCAAGTCCAGAGGAGGGCCAAGAAGATACCAGGGGGCTGGATCACCTCTCCTATAGAGACAGGCTAAGAGAGTTGAGATTTTTCAGCCTAGAGAAGAGAAGGCTCTGGGGAGACCTTAGAGCAGCTTCCTTAGAGCTGCCTGAAGAGGGACCTACAAGAAAACTAGAAAGGGACTTTTGCAAGGGCATGTAGTGATAGGACAATGTGTAATGGCTTTAAACTGAAAGAGGAGAGGTTTAGATTAGATATTAAGAAATTCTTTACTGTGAGGGTGGTGACACACTGGTAAAGGTTGCCCAAAGAAGCTGTGGCTGCCCCATCCCTGGCAGTGTTCAAGGCCAGGTTGGATGAGGCTTTGAGCAACGTGGTCCAGTGCAAGGTGTCCCTGCCCATGGCAGTGGGTTGGAACTAAATGAGCTTTAACCAACCCAAACCATTCTATGATTCTACAATTTTATGAAGTGTGACACTGACAGACTGATTAGAGCAGAGGTATAAGCTGTAGATTTGCAGGACAAAATACCAACTACAAAATCTTTTACAGCAACACCTCAAAGTGTGGGGCTTTTTCCCCCCTCATTCACCACAGCCTTAAAATACCAGTACCAGTCTTTTGTGAAAGTCAACATTCTTGTGTCACACAGTGTTCATTTTGCTGCGTGCAGGTTTGCACCTTCTCACTTCCCTGCTCAAGTTTCAGACCTGAAAGGTCTCAAGCTTTCCAGTCGCAGCATGGAATGGGTCATGCTTCCTGCTCCGCATCAGAAGAATTGCCCTCTTTACTGAGAGAAAAAGAACAAAGAATGAAAAATAAAGTGTTTCCATCATACACTCAGAAATCTGGGGTAGTTGGAGGGCATTGTCAAGAATACCAGCTTGAAATGGAGTATCTGGTGATAAGCAGGATCATGAATCCATGAAAAATGCCAAACTGAATTTGAGTAATTTATTTATGCATGTATTTGCAAATCTGTTTTTATGTTATTTAATGAGATGTAGCAAATAAGCATTTCTTTATTTGTTAATGGAAACATATTCTATAACATAAGCTATTCATGAAACAGATGGCAATGAAACATGGTGCATTACTATTTTGCCATTTGCTTAAGAGGTTTGTGATGTACTATAATTCCACCTTTCATCAAAAGTCTCATGACTACATTTATCCTCAACATGGGGACAGTTGATGACTTTTCTCTAATATTGAATATAACTCCTGAGAAGGCAACCATCCTCTCTGCTGTACAACTTCAAATCAGTGGCAGTGTGTTCAGGAACCAAGGGAAACAGAGAGATGGGAAAGAGGAGTGATTATGCACAGTCCGCAGAAGCCACATCAGAGCAGTTTCCAATGATTATTGCAACCCCAGTTTTTAATATTCTTCACTGCTGCTCCTGTATATACATGGCAGAAATCTGAGCCTGTCCCCTTCCAAGAGGATCTTTCCTCTTCCTATTAAACACTTTGTATACAAGGCAAAGAAGAATACAGGGGCTATAGCCATTCTCCCACAGAATATGAACATAATAATTATGTCCTTACAGTTATGTGTCTGGTTTTCTATATTGGTGATGGGAGGATTTGCTTTTGAATTTTGCAGAGAAGGGGCGTCAGAGCAATTGCCAATAATTGCATCAGTGAAAGCATAGCTGAGATCATACCTTACTGACTCTCTCATCTGATTCCAACTTCCATACACCCTTAAAAATCCATAATAAATCTGACTAATACTTTAAATGAGTGCTGATATGTACATCTTGGGTGATACTTGAATGGTAGTACATGTCCTTGCCAAACCTGCTGTTTTAGGTGAGCAGCAACCCAAGAGAAAGGGTTTGGAGTAGGCAGTACTTACAAACAATCTTCCTTGTCTGTGAAACTGCCCTTTGTTTGGCTGATCTGGCAGGCATTTTTATTAAAAAATGCTTTACCTTTTATCCCTTAAATATCAATTGGAATCGTGAGTACAGGGAAAAACAATTTTGCTTCTAATATCGATACACTGTTTCCCTAGCTACACTTTCCAAAAGAAAAGGGTTACAGCTGCAGCTGAAGGCTGACATTTTTCTTTTAAACTTGAACTATCAGATAGTCACAAAGACCCCAGTCTATTTGTTAGAGTTATGTGGCTATACTCTGGCATGGATAACTCAGAATAAATGACTCGAAGCAACCCTGCCAGGAAAAAAGGTTGAAACCAAAACGATAACTTCATTGTCAGTGTGCCTTAAAAGAGAAAGTTTGCAGCAGCAGCTTGCATGAGTGACAGTTCAGGAAATTTGTACCGGTAAAGACTGAAGTCTTTAATTTTTGCATTCTTTAATGTGTCCTTGAGCGTAGAAATAAGAAACATCATGTAAGCAAAGGAAAATATTTCAAGGAATAGAACTTGGGGGGAGGGAAGTTATTTAAAATTTAACTGTTATATGGCTTTTATAGTACCTACAGCTGAGAATAACGCTTTCAGCAAACCTATATTTCATTGCACCTTTATCAATTGATACATAACACCTTAATTATAGAGGCTACTTTTAAAAAATGGTACTGTTTTATGGAAGGTGCTAAGTAAACAGCATTGTGCTAGATTCTAAGTTTGCATTTCCAGTCTTGCTGACTGATTCTATTTGAGACTTACAGTGTCATTTGGATAAATGTTAAAAAAAAAAAAAAAATTAAAAATCCCCCAAACCAAAAGCTTTTGAAAAGAGGACCTTTTCCACCTTTTGAAAAATATCTCATGGCCGTTCTGAGCAGTGGTGATCTGGAAAGAAAACAGATTAGAATGTTTGATAACAGAGGAAGGAAATATTATTATCACAGCTTGAAATCTGTTAACAGGGCCTTCCAAATGGGGCCTAACATTAAAGTCAAATAGAAACTCAATTACAGGAAGATTTTCAACTTGTCAAAAATAATTGCATTAATGTCAGCAATGCTGAAGGTCTAAAACAAGGAAACTATTGTACAGTGTCTCTAGAAAGAAAGATTAAAGGAATGCACAGCATAGTTACAGCAAAAGGTCCAAAAATGCTCACATTTATTTTGGTTTTAGTTCTGAGGCCAAAGACCACAGTACTGCATAAAACTGAAACATCAATCTATAACTTTATGACAGATGTTACATCACACAAAGACCATGGAATACTCAATTAGAGGGACCATTTATCTGCTTTGCTCTGAACCAAAACTTGCAGTAAATACCATGTAGAGGGCAAAGATTCAAGCAGTTTGGAGGAGCTGGAGCTTTGAACTGGTCTGTGCTCGAATGTTTAGCTCTTATTACAGGGAGGGGAGGAGGAGGGTGCTCTTCATTTTCAACTAAAACTCTAGCAGTGTAAACTTTATTTAAGAGTATCTATTGAACTGTTGTAGAAAACATATATATCTTACTGATTTAAATGGGAAATTTTACAATTTTTTACAAGAAAGACTCATTTACTTTGTCGCCTGATTTCCCGGCCAAGGCTCAGACGGTATTTATAGTACTGCTGTCTTCATAAGCAGTTCTGGTGTTTGTTCTGAGCAGGAGCTTCAAAGGCACGTCAGGGTAAACCAGAAAAACAAAGTATCATCACCAGAATTTTTCTTTTCTTTAGCTCTGTGTCGTATTGTAAAAATTCATATATAAAGCCCTGCACTGCACAAAATAATTTCTCTCCTTCATTTTGTCTTTTCTTCTTCCTTCAGGTGTAATTCCAATTATTTGTTATGTCTTAGACCTCTGACTGGTCAGTGCCTAAATTCTGTTGAAATTAATGGGAATTAGACCTATATAAGTAAACACCTCATGAGCTTTCTGGAAGTTCTTTGTCAGGTTAGCCATTTTTAAATCCTACGTCCAGGCCTACCTGCAACTTTAAGCCTCCTAATATCTTTTCTTAAAAGCTGTTTTCACAGGGAATTAGATGTTCTGAAACAAATCACTTTAAGAAAGTGTTATTTCCTCACTTAATCATCTGTTGAAATCTCTCTCCTCTTTTTTTTTTTTTTGGGGTGTGCAAATCAGGAGCTGATTATGCCATGTGACTGGAATGGCTTCTCATGAAAGCTTGGCCTATGGAAGTGAAAAAAATGCTAATTTTCCTTTAATCTTCACAAGCTGTTGAAGTTGCACAGCATTAATAATCGATAGCTCATACCAACATTTTAATAACCAAAGTGACATCCACACTGTAAGGGCCAGTATTCTGCTCTGGCCAGGGTCAGTAACACTTCTACAGGGCCAAACCAAATACTTTCCAAATCAGGACATTTCCTAAAACTATTTCATGAACCAGTGATGAGAAAGTGATGTTTGACCTCTGGTGCAGATTGTTTAAACAGAGTTCCAAGAGGTCCTCTCCTAGCACCTATTCACCTTCGGAAATCTGTTCTCATTTTCTTACACCAGATCTGCTTCCAAACGCTGTATTTTGTTACAAGAGCACAAGATTCTTTAATAAACAAAATAAATGTACATACCAGCAACACTCTAAGCTTTTGCTAGCTATTTATTTTATTAACATCACAAAAAGGTTTGCAGATCACCTTTTCAAAGCTGCATGCAATCTGGATTTCTACACCAGGGATATAGAAACTAGGCAGAGAGACTGTTGAGCTAAGATTCAAGAAATTGTAGCTTAGCTTGTACTGCAATTCCCATGGACTCTCCTATTTCAAGACAGGGTGTTAAGGTAATTCTGCATCAGAAGCAACACATGACCTTGATAAAGCAATCAGCTTTGCATTTAAAGTGCATGGATTGCACCGCTCATCCAGAGAGGACACCAGAGCAGAGTGTGTCATAACTCCCTCCCCCTCATGTGCCTGGATTTTTTTTCTTTAGAAACTAAGGTATGGCAGAAAGGGGAATGGATTGTGCCTCAATTTTCTCTAGTATGAAAACACAGTGCAGCGAGGAGGCACACCAAGATGCAGGAGGTAGAGCAATCACAACTCCAGAAAATCAGTAACTTAGCGCCTCTGGGACAAATAAACTGATTATCCTACCCACTTCCCACTCAAGCACTATTTCAATGACGCGCATACACTGAGTACTGGGCTCCAAAGCCCTGGGTAGGATTTATTTCCAATTCTGTCTAGCCAATAGAGAGTAAGGGGTGTCCTTCAGGAGAGATCCATTCCACAGCATTTGGTGATAAGCTTAGGGGAGATAAATCCCATTCTCTCCTTCCCACCCTGACAACTTATGCTGTTTCAAATGCTTGCAGTTTAAGAGAAGAGTGCAGAGGTTTGTAGCCACAGATTTATCCCACCCCACAGAAGATAGTTACTTGAGGCGATTTCAGCAGGGAAATTCTTTGACCCAAGAAGTCCTTTCAGTTAGAAATTAAGCAAATTAAGACTTTAATCACTCTCTGAGTGTACTTGTTTCTCATCAGTAACTGCAAAGGCTAAGTAGAGCAACCCAGGAAAGTGTCTAACATTAGGTGGGAGGAGCTCATCCCATATTTTCTGCTGCTAGAAAGTCTCACAGAGACATCTCATACTCTGGTCTCAGTGGGAGAAAAAAAATCACTTGTCTGTAATGTTTGTACACATCAACTGAAAATCTGCATAAGCAAATGAGCATGTATGAAAGTGCAGGATTTTGCCTCTTGGTGGTTAATGACATACTTGAAGATTTGGCCTCACACATGTCAGATGGGACTGTTCTGGCCCAAAGAAGCTTACCTTAGAGATCGGCAGTATATACTTTTGTTACATGAATGTTTACTCTTTCGTCAACCTGTCAGAAATCTCAGATGTGCAAGGGAAGCACAAGCAAGCATGGAGTTCACAAAGAGGCTTAGGCTGAATGTGAAACCTCAAACTTCTTTTAGGGAAGACTCTGGCCGCTTGTTGTTTCAGTCTTGTTACAGTTACATAGCTCTTCTACTCACTGGGGCTTGCGTTGCTGACTATTCATTATTGTTATTTGGACTGATTGTATGCAATATAATCAATGAGGTTTTAATCTGTATCGGTACATGACTACAGGATATTAACACGATTGTAAGATACAGTTTTGTCCTATTTTGAAAAGTTCGAGTGAGTGACATAGAAAACTGAGTGGAAGACAGCCTTCTATCTTCCCTTAGTGTAAGAGAGACATTCCAGTGTATTACCAGATTGCAATTCAGCAAGGACTCATTCACAATGTTGATAATGGATTAAATTTTTTTAGCAGAAAAGCATAAAGAATCTCCTCCTACTGACTTAAATTTATGGCTGTGGCTTACATAGTAGCTTAGCAGTTCACATATGGCTTATGTCAATGGCAGAAACCATGTTATTTTCTAAATCACATTGATTTGTTATGTGGTACTGAAAGATCTTAAACAGAATCATTTGCTATAAATTACAGAATCTAGTCTTCTACATTCTTATCTGTGTTTCAGATCCATCAAAATGAGCCCAAGAGTCAAGTCTTCTATGTACACAATGCTACTAGTCAAAGAATAAGAACTAAGACCATTCAATTTCCTCCTTTTTTGGAGCCAAGCCAGGCTGACATTTTCCTTTCTGTTAGTTTTGGCAAAGAGGAAAGAGAGGGAAAACTTTACTGCACTGTTACTGATTTTTTTTTATTTTGTTTTTATTAAAAATGTTGAAACATGGGCCCTCTGTCAAAATTATTTTATTATTGAAAGCTGGGTGGGGTGAATGAACTGGCAACAGTTCAGAAAGCCATTAATGGTACTGATAATGGAGAATCCTATTCAGCCTCAACAGCATTGCAATTCTTAATTGCAATAAATTATAGTGAAATCAGGTGACTGATGTGCACAGTTAATGAATCGGTAAAGATTCAAAGGTTAATCTGCTGGGAGGTAACAAGCTTTGCCCATCTGATATTATAACCAAAATATGATATTTGTTAGTTACATGATGATATTTTTTGGGCATACAACAGAAAAAATGAGTTTTTATTGGCTGCAGCTTTGTTAGGTCTCCAAGACCAAAACACAGAAAAAGCAACAACTCTAATGGTGATTCTTGAACCACAGACAAAACTTAAATATATTAGAGGTGAAATGTGACTCCCTGAATAAAATATATTGTCAAACATCAAAGGAATTGCCCGAGAAGCAGAGTGTTCCCTGAAGCGGAGTTGCATTCATGCCCAGGAGCGCCCCCACCTCAGCCCTTTTCCAGCCAGTGCACTCCATCTCCCACGAGGCCTGAGAGACAAAACAGCTATGCAGAATTTGGGAGGGGTGCGGGAAAGTGTGCAGTGAAGCCTTTTAAGAACTTCCTTAACAATAAAATAGCTTTCTAGAAACAAATCAACAAGGTCCAAGCAGACTCAAAATTAAAGTGAAAACAGGAATGGAAAGGAAGCAAAAGATAATTCAACAATCAGGAGGGGTGGGTGAGGTTAAGAAAGCTGATGATTAATGCCCTTGCTTCAGCCTCCAGAGATTTACATTCAGATCTCGTCCTGCCACACCTATTTTGTGGTTTTGGACATGTCATTTACACTCTCTGGGCCCAGAGCCTCTGTCTTCTTCCCCACCCCTTTATATGAGGACAGCTGTATCTACCATTCAACGAGGATAAAAATGTCAAAGCCTGTGAAAGGTGCAGATCTTGCAAGTATTCATGGTAGATAGAAACCATGTCATGAAAATGCACTCCTTGTGTCTTTGACAACTCAGGCATTGAAAGGCAACACTGCGTACTAGACGTTCACAGCAGAGGGACATAGTGTAAGTAAGGCTGCCCAGGAGTGAAATATGACGATTCCTCCAGAATATTCATTCCTCTGTACAGTTGCCTGTGGGCCAGCAAAGCTTGGAAATCAACTGTTGCCAGGAACTTGTGAAGCCCAAAACCTGCACTTGGTCTCTCATCTCTTCACAGATTTTGACACAGGGTGACAGCCCATGAAGCAAAATCTTGCTACATATCCAAGCCAACCCAGCTTCAGGACTCCTGCCCTTTCCTCCTGGCTTTCTGTGCATGAACCAAAGGTTCATATGTTGTATTAAAAATACATTAGTATTTTATTCCCTGCTTTGATAGACCTCTCTAGCACTGGGAAGCTCATAAAATAATATAACCATAAATTTAATGTAGTCTAATTTATTTAACAATGAAACAGGGATGATTAATAACATTCCTTTTTTGTAGCACTTCTACAAATAAATCTTAAAGCACTTTCTAAGCAGGGTGCTGTAGACATCATTACAACATTCAGTTGAAAGACAAGGAACTGATGCACATAGCAGAAAAGTGAATTGCCTATGGTCATTCAGCAGATCAGAGGCAAGGCTGTTTTCTGTTTCTCCAAGGTCTCCTGAAGGCCAGAAGACCTCCTCTTAAGACTTATGCTGTTCTTTGCTATTGATTTGTCAGCAGGTTACAACAGAGCCAAGCTACACACATCCTGGTTCAAGCTAGCAGAATAAAGCAGTATCTCTGTGTGCCAGGTTGAAGTCTTCTACTTCAGGACAAATCAACACTTACGTTCTCTTGCAGGATTTGCCAGCAAAACAGAACTCAGCATTTCAGCCTAACTCAGATGCATGTTACCTGAGAGCTAGGCTCCAGTCTGGATATTAATATGGGCCAGGGACCATTCAGAATACATAGATTAACAACCTCCAGGCACTTTGTGCTGAAAACCAAGCAGTTACCAAAGGACGAGTGTGAGGCAATTGATGCATTTGGAATATACCCCCAGTTTATTTTGAGTTCTGAATTTCCTGCATCTGGAAACATCCTTCCCTTACTGACCATCTTAATGGCAAAGAGGTGGTAGCTACAGTGCTGATAGAAGGTTGAAAAGTGGAAGGAAGGAATTTACTACTCTGTCAGAAACTTGTCTGTGGGATCCTCTGTGGTCCTTCTTTTCTTTGCTAGGCTTCAAAGTGATTTGTTATTATGCAATTATTCTTTAAAATGTGATATTATTTAGTAATAGACTACCTATAGGTAAATTTGCAAGCAAAATGTATCCATAGCAGGAAAATTCATAGCAGTTAATGCAATTAACCACCTGTTTCAGACTGTAAAAGTCAATGAGAGACCTGCAGGGGCTGAACCAGGATCTATCTAGATCTAACCCAGTTTCAGACTGTGGGTCACAGTAACACTTTCACTAAAAGGCAAGGTGCAATCTCAGTGAAGCCAGTTGGTTCAGGACCAGATACTAATCTAAAAATTTAAACTTGCTTTAGATTATATAGTAACAGCATCTAAAGTAACTGAAATTTGCTTGCATTCCCAGTGACATGGTGATTAAGGTGGAGTCAGAGTCTAAAAATGTACATTAATGGGTTAATTAGCTAAATTTGCTGCCTTTTTTTTTTTTTTTAACTCCAACTAGTAAAAATGCAGCATTTCCATAGTAATCTTAGGGTAGGTTGTCCATTACCATCTTTGATGATATTATACTGTGTTGATGGCTGTTCAATACTGAACTAATGATTTTCAAATTAAAGCCTCAGAAGAATATATTTGAGAGCAGGAAACCCAGTCATTGGCATAAGATGATGTGAAGACAACAATAATCTCAACTTAAAGCATTTTCCTTATTTACAGATAGCTGCTTTCACTGATATTTCAGGACAGGTTTTTTTAATTAATAATGATAAAAATTTGATTACATTTTCAGATCTTTTCAGAATGATATAAAAAGACATTAATGATACTAACAGTATTAAATATATCATATGTTATCTTCCAAGTTCAAGACAAACAAACACATAGAAAAAGTTAGAACAATACTAAGTGATGGCTTGCTATAGGACTGTTAGCAAGGATATAAAATTTGGTTGAAAAGAGATAAGACAGTGAAGCATCATTTTCACTGAAAGACAAGCAGAAGATGGGCAACTGAATTTTAAAGATATTTTATTTCTTTTTTCTTCTTCTTTAATATACATTGAATACATAGGGCCAGGAGGTAGTCAGCAGGAGTTCAACACAAGGGCTTGAAATAGCAAAAATATATCTTTATACTTAGGCTATATTTTTAGTGTTGAAGTAGGATTTATACTCTGGGAAGGAGAATTTGAAACTTTATCATGGTAATTCAGGACATTTTGGGGAAAGGCATGGTAGTTATTGATTTAAATTTTATTACAGATTCTGTGCTTTTATTGAGATTAAATTGGTATAAAATTAAGGAATATAATAAAGAAATGTCATTGCCATGATTTTAGAAGAAAATATTAATTTATTGGAAATAAAATGTCTCTATATTTATATGAATGCATATGTGTATCAAGCAGGTCAGTTATGAAAGGTAAGGAAGGGTCACTGCAGAAGGCTATGCCGAGGGTTATAGCAATATTAGAATTGTAAAATAGTAAGTGTCATGATGACCCGGGCAAGCTCCAAAGCATATTAGGATAGCATGAGAAGGACTTAGCATACTTCAGAGTAAGAGGTCAGAATCCAGAACTGGAATTCAGCACAAAAATCTTTGAATAAAAAGAAATGTTCCTGAAATATCCCCTAAATATATTTTTATTATAATTTCTTAGTGATCAAGTTTAGGATACTACCATCTGTTGACTGACTCCATGAAATAACCTCTTATGGACTGTCCCTGAGATATCTTTGACTAATTTAATGTCTGTGGTCTAACCAGGGAATATCATCTTCAACAGCAGGGACACATGATGGATGATGCATGGTCAGAGTCCATATCCTGAACATGGTCACACATGAATCAACTATGTGCATCTACTGCAATGTGGCTGCGAAATGTAATAAACTGATCTCAAACAGGTTTTGGCTTGTGTGATCTTTGAGGGGGTGTGAGGAAAAGTAAGTCACTGTACCTTGAAGGAAAACACAAAGTTAGCAGGGTGATGAAAGGAGCAAAGGTGCACTGTGGCTCAGGAACTGTCAAGATTGTGATAGAATGGCAAAAAGATGATCATGGGATATCTTTGTCAAGAAAAGTATTCAAATAAATTCTTGGTGTATTTCTTTTATGATGCATCCAAAAGCTGCACAAAAAATTCAAAAAGATCCTATTCTGAAAACGTTATTACGCAGAATTTTGCTATTGAATGGTTTACATTGTGAATAAACATGTCACTGATACATCATACTTATACACTACTCAAGCCTTTTACCACTAGTGAAATATTCTCTGAACACCTTTTTACTAGTTCAATCCATTTGATTCTGGTTGATGTAATTGGTGCTTCTGGGTATTGAACATGAGGGGCTAGATTTTCAGAAAATCACCACTTTCTAATGTGTCTCCCTCCTCCCCCCAAAAAAGTTAAAAAATAAATTAAATTTTCTGATTTCTTTTTAACAGTTTCACAGCTTTGTTTTTAAACAAATTCTCCTGCATGTTTCTATGGTATGATCACAGAATTGGGCTGTGATATCCCAGTTTAGTGCAGTCATTCCCTGTGACACTTTGTGGTGCCATATGCAGAAAATTCAAATATCAGGAGCAGAAAGAAATCAGGTAGTAAAAGCAACATATCTTTTAAATAAAAGCTATAGAAGCTATTGTGTAGTTTTAGATATTATGTAGAAGCCTGTCACTGAGCTGCTTTCTGCTAGAAGACTTCTGTTCTTGTAGGTATTTCTCAATTGGCAGGGATGTTTCCTAATGAAAATATCATACTCTCTAGCCCCTTTAATACTTATCTACCATCAGAATACAAAACAAGGCTGCTGCTTTGGCACATGAAACAGGTGGAACATTTCTTCTTTGTCCAACATGAAAGATTGTTGCATCTCTGAACTTTAAGGCATGTGTCCTTTGGAGTAATGCCCCTTCCGCTGGTTCTCCTCAAATACTGGCAGCTGGTCAACTTCTTTCCTTAGCTTTTCCAAGGACAATATTCTGTGCTTCAGTGTTTCCTTTGTGTATCTGTGTCTGACATGGTTTTCCTTGCATACAGAGAGAAGTATACAGTATTTTGGTTTGAATAGTGTAAGTAAAACAAGTTGCCTGCAGACCTTACACAAACGAATTCTCCAATGTGCAATAGTGTGAGGTCCACAAATGAGTTTAAATATAAAACTTTCTCTGAAACAGGCTGATAAAAATATGGGCCTTTTCTTATTTCTGTAGCTGGACTTTTGGTTCTGGAGGAAGAAGAGGGGAAGGCGGCTGAGATGCTCCCATTCTGTTTAGATGTTTATATGAAAACCTTGTGTGCATCACTAACCACAATGCTAAGTCACTTCAAATGTGATGCCACCCTGTTTGTCCTACTTGTCTGTCCATGTCTCCCTTCCCCACCTAGTTACTGAGCATCAGTTCCTCCCTGGACAAGGCAATGTATATGCACTTTGAAACTGGATGGACTTTTTCCATTCTTACTGCTGTGCCTCATGAACAGGTTGCTTACACCTTGTAGTAGAATCTTTCTGGAAACAAAGATAACACATCTTTAGGTCTTTAAAGGTGAATGTCCACAGTGACATATTTGTAGCACGAGCAATCCACTGTTAGTAGAGCTAAGGCATGCAAAAAGTTATGTGGTTTGGGGTCCTCTGATATTTTGTCACTCTGAAGCACTCAAGTTTTCATCCTGCTTGGATCACATATTAGGTTATATTTAAAATAAGGGGTCCAGGATAGTTTCAAAGACTATCTCGTGTTTGCAGAACCTTTTTTTTTTTTTTTTGTTATTATAAACCTAGTGTTAAAATACACTTCAGCCTTTCATTTTCTTTGTTTTAATATGTAACACTGATCTACATTGGAACAGAAGAAAAAAGACAATGTTTACAGTGCACTCAGGAACATCCTTTCATTTTCACCTGCAGAAGAAGTGGTGACAGTGAGTAGCTCTGTATGTAATTGTAGATTTGTTTTTCATTACATTGAAAATGTTTATAGTGTTGGCTCCAAGATTAGAGAAAGTCTGCACAGGAAATCAAAGCGTTAAACACACACGTCTCGATTTGACATCAAATGTAGACTGAAAGTTTTCTGATCTCAGTTTACCAGAAATTCAGATGATGATATCAAAACAGGACAAGAAAAGGGAAATAAAGAAAAAAGTTTAGTATTATCAAATTGCAGCTCTGGACCAGGATTTGCCTGTACAGCACAATAAAATTCTTACTCTCTATGGGACTTCAGAGAAATCAGTCTTCTTACTTGGCCTTTGAAGTCACCAAGACACCATTGCCTGTGATAAAAGAGTTTATTTATAACTTGGTCAGCTTATGTCTTTTCCCACTGAACCAGCAGGCTTTCCAAGGGTTGGGGATATAATTTCAAGGACTGTTAAACCTCTGTCAAAGTTTTTCTGGCCCCCTAAGGAGCCTGACTATCCAGCGTTCTGTTTGCTATGACAGGGCTTCATGTGAAAGCATTCAGAAAACTGTCAGCTTCAACTGATGCAGTTTTTGTAACAGAAAGTGGCATTTAATCTGAAAAATAACATTAGCAAATCAGCATATAATTGGGCTTTTATTTCCTGCCTTTTTCCCCCTTTCTTTTTGCTATCCTAAGAGATAAGACTCAGCACAATCCTGTTAAGTTCCTGATCTCTATGGGAAGATGCTATTCATATATAACCCAGCAAACTGCAAGAGGCAGGAATCAGGGATTTTAATATGATGAAAAGTATTAGAGCAAACACTTTAAAGAGATTATAGCATAGAATGTAGCACTGGTTTAGGATAATATTGTAATCCTTCTGTCAGTTGTTGTCAACAGTAAACATGAAGACTGGCCTAAAATATCAAAAGTGCTAGTTCTCAGTGTGCCCGGTTTGTCACGTCATGTTGAGCATATCTACTATCAAAAATTTAATTGAAGCTCTGCCTAGAGTGTTGCTCAGAGTTAACTCTAGGTCACTTACTGTGGCCCCACAAGTCTCTACACTTTGGGAACCCTTGATCCAGAGGTCCTCCCAAAATGAGCCAATACCAAGTGGGTCAATGAAAATCTGCCATCTGGAGCTCCAGGCAGTGTTTTGGTCTTTCTGTATTTAAAATCAGTCCAATAAATGAGATTGCCAAAATCATATGACTGACTAAAAAAAACACAGAAGAATTTGAAAAATGCTAGCAATTGCAGGCTATTCTTGAGACTTGACTTCCCTTTTGAAAACCCGGGGATCCCTACTCCAAAACTTTCCTTCCTAATCTCGTGAGCAGAAGTTTTTTTCTTCTTCTTCTTTTTTTTTTTTTTTTTTTTTAATTCAGGCCAAACCTCTCACATAATCTGACTCAGGATACTGGAGTAGTGTAAGCACCCATTTTACGAGACTGAAGAAAAAGTTATGGAAGTTTTCCACACTTCTCTGAAAATAATTGTGCGTATGTTTATCTTCAGATAGTAAATAGCACAGAGATAGGCACAGCTAATTAAGAATACTGTCATCTTAGTAGCAGAGCAATTCTTTAAAAGAACCATCTGGGGACAGAGCAAAGGTCTATCCCAACCAGCTACCTGCTTCTGACAGCAGCCAAGGGCAGAAACATGGGGAAGGGTGTAAAAGCAGGACAGCTGTGTGGTGTTTCTTCCCTGCCATACTCCTCAAGCCATAGCTTTTGGAACTTTCTAGGCCTGAGATATTTGATTCAATGGATATTTCATAAAAGTAAGAGTAAAAATAAAACAGGGACAAGGAAAGAGGAAGGCTGACAATGAGATAATAGGGACTGTTGCATTTATTAGACTAAGGAATGCTGATGAAATAAGACAAGTGCTTTCTTTAGCCAAAGCATCATAAGCTTGGCAGAATTTGTGCACAGAATTTTATTGCAGCCACAAAAATATTTTATCAATAAGTGTGTTCAAATACATTTGCCCAGACAATCACAGCCTTAACACATTTGCATTAATGACTTCTGTTAACATTAAACAAGGTCTTTGTGAATGTCATAATGCAGGAAACTTTCCGTCTTTGTCTTCTATTGATATTTTATACCTATTCTGCAGGCAGCATCATGCTTCTGCAGGAGGAGATGGTGTTGTACAGCTGTTCTCACATGCCCGTTTCTTCCTCCCTTAAAATGGAGAAGATCCTAAGCTGCAGGACAAGAAAAATGTCCTTCAATGTGTGTAAGACATTCTGTGTTTGCATATATTGTGTGTGTAAAGTGCCTTGTGTTCCTTAAGCAAAGGGTATTATAAAAAGGCAAAGTATTATTATTATTGTTAAGTAAAATCTTCTACATGTTGTGCCAAATTATTAAACAGGTGTAAAGAAATTTGCACTGTGTCAAGGCAACTCAACCAAAAATGGATTAAGACTTTCTTGCTTTCATGTCAAAGATCTTGAAAAATATTATTATGGAAAATAAATACTTTGTCCCTGTAGCTGTATCTGTTTCCATTGTGAATCTATTAAAATAAGGAGTTTCTCTTGCAGATTAGTGGCACCCAGAGCTGATTTAGGCAATAACAACTTTGGAAGTCAATTTATATTTGAATCAGGAAATGACTCATTATTTTCTGAAGTCTTACTTCAAAGCTCACTCTTTTACAGTTAGGTAAAAATGATATCACATCTTCAGAATGTTAAATTAAACAACTGCACTGAGGCCAGGATTTATTTCTGATGGTGTTTTAAGCTGGTTTTTCATACTGTATATACATCTCCCAGGATGATTTTTGTCATATTTGCACAATTAGTGAACAGTGTGATATACACATTCCTTAGTTCTGTGACACCTTTTGTAATAGTGCATGTCACACTGTTTTATGTTGCCATACGTATAACTTGCCTGCAGTGTGTTAGAATCAGTGGTCTTATGGTTTATCAATCTCCTGACACTATATCCTACTATTATGTTAGCTGGAATGGGACCTTCAAGTGAACGTGATAATAAAAAAAAGATGTTAGCCAATAAGAAGCATTTCTAAATGGCCAAATGACAGTGGAAAAGGAAATATTTTAACAAAGCAAAATTAACAGAGTCCAGAACCAATGCAAATAAAATCCCTGAGGAAGACTATCTGAAGAAATGTACCATACTTTTGGCATAACATACATTACTGCATGCATACTACATTTTCCACAAAGCTCTTGTATATTTTCTGTATGAAAATCTAAAGCATAGAGTCTTACATTTAGCAGTTGAAAAAATACAGGAGATTTAAAACAACAACAGTTCTGCTGTATGCCTACAGATTTTTTTTGGCAATTGGATCTGAAGGAAATGATCCATCTTGAAAAAGGAGAAAAAAAAGGCTGATGAATATGGTAATATAGTATGATTGAGGTCTTTAAGAAGTAGAAGGCTTTTGTGTACTATAGAAACACATATTTTTAACTATTATTGCTATAATTACTAATATATTTTCAATGATCAGCTTCAGTCTTGGTGCTGATTGAGTTAAGGAAGAGCTGGGTTCTGTGACCAACCCCTGCTTGCTCATGCCATGGTCCCCATACATGAGGGAAACTGAAGTGCTCTACAAGCTGGTGCTGCAGTCTACTCTGTCAGCAAGGCTGCTCTTAGCAGGAAAGATATGCTAAGACCGTAAATGCACAACGCAGTTACCTCAGACAAAAAGGGTTGTTGCAGATGTTTTACCCACCTCAACCGTATTATTTTTTTTTGGTTTTGCACTGTGAAGTGCAATAGCAATTTTACATATGCACTGTTGACTATTTTTAAGCCTTTGACAATGCAGCCAACATAATTTGCAGGAATTCAAATGTAGGCACAGGTGACTGACATTCGTGAGCCTGTGATGCTGCGATGGATGCATCCACAAGAGCAAATGGGAATTTTCCTCCTATTGTTTCTTCCCTCAAGATGATCAGAGATGAAGAATCACAAATGTACCAATTTCAAAGACTTTAAGAGGTGTTTCAACAGCCTACAGACAGTCTGTTACTACACTTGGCATATTTTGAAACTGTAATTATGGAAAGCTTCCAGAATATGCATGGAAAAGCAGAGATCCCTTTGCTTACTTTAGGCTTCAGGCAGAATAGTGGAATGGCAGAACAAATGAAGCTTCATTCAGAAATGTAATTTGTTTAAAAGCAATCAAACAGAGATGGCCACAAGCTGGAAGAATGAAACAGCTCAATATTTTAGGCAGCAAAACACTTTATAAAATGTAGCAAAATCTAAACAAGTGAAGTGTTTGTGTAACCAAAATTGAACTGTTAGTAATATTTGTCTTAAAACATTTATCAGCACCATGATGAAGCATGGAAGGTGGGTTGGAAGCACGTCTAATTTAAAAAACTTTTTTTTTGTTTTAAGAAATTTGTATGACCTTGAATTTAATGTAACAGAAAAAAGTTTAATAAAAGGATGTATATGTGTGTGTATATATATATAAATGCACTGTATAAAATTAAAGTGTCAGTGGTGGAAAGCAGAAATACACGAAGCCAAAGTTGATAAAAGTTAAACTGACATTTTTATAACACTGTAATATGTTCTGATCTTGTAAGACTACATACCTTGGTCTTCATAACTTCCGAGATTCTTTATTGAGGAGGGGAAAATGTATTTTTTCTTGTTTTAATTGTCAGCAAAATGCTACAGAGCATCTGTCCATTGTAGTTTAGGCTGTGTAAAAGTGATTATTAAAATCACCTGTAAACTCTGTCCATCTCAGCTAACTCTCTGAAATAAATAGGCAAAGGGTTACCAAGATTCAGGGAGATCGAGGGTGAAAGTTGATATCACAGTGCTCTTTATTTCTTGAATAATAATAAAATAATATAAGCTAAAAATAATAGAAGATATGAATAATATAAGCTATGTACCTTCCTTTTAATGTCTTAATCATCTAACACCAATGTGAGAGAGATTAAGTTTTCCTAGGTGACAATATCACTAAGCAATTATAAATAGCAATTATTCTTGAAAAGATGAATCCACCACGATTCATTACAAACCCCTCAGATAATGGACAGATTACATCAGCCAAGATGAGGTCCTTGCCTTCAATTCAGCCCATTTCAACCTGTTAAAATAAAGCCTGGTTTAGATTGGTCCCACCATCACAGGAAATAAGACAGGAAGATGCTTTTCAAGAAGCGCTCCTATAAACCTTTTTGGAGGCTGTATGATCTTTCTACACAAAGCATTGCAGTGCCTGAGATGTGTTATTGTGATGGAGACAGGCTAGCAGGCCAAGGTTAGGTTGGAGTCTTCAGCATTGTAAGCAGGCCAGTAAGGAAAGCACAAAGGTAGCTGTCAGAGCCACTATGCAAAGTGTTATACTTAAATATTAGTTTGATCAACGACTATTATTAAGCAGCCAAATGTAGTTTATTGAGAGAAATTCAATCCATTATAATTAAAATGAAAAGCCACATTTGCATGCATCTCAAAAAGTTTGGAAGATATATATCTAGAAGTGTTGAAGAAAAGTATCCACATAGCTGACCTAAGTGCAGGCCTAGAAAGCCAGATGTCATAAGGGAATGCCAGTAACCAGCTTAGTTATTCCTTCCCACAGTAAATCCCTGTTCAACTGCCACTGCTACAATTACTTTTTATTTATGGTGTTATGGGATCAGATTCTTTCACAAGAATCCCAACAATTGCCAGCATCCACAGGTGTCATATTTTAGATAACGATGTTCCAGTGTTACTTGTCTCAGATATGGAAAATGAAGAACTTGTTCCAGTTTTTCAAATGTGGGTTTTTTTTTTTTTTTTCCACATCACAATTATTCCTGAGTTCTGGTACAGACTTAGATTTATTATTTTACCTAATATAATTCAGAAACCATGCTCATCTGCTATTCCAGTAGACCTATGGCTACAGACTGCTGTCAGGATGAGAAATAGACTCCAGACAGTTGCTGTACAATAAGGGAATGGAGTACATGACCATCAAAGGTACCTTTAAAATGTGTTTTCTACAATTGTCTTAATTCGATTTTACCCCAGCAGAATATGTAAAGGAGACACTGTCTAAACACTGACATGGGAATTTGAAGTGTATTTCATTAACCTATTTATAAGCAACAAGACACTCAAGATGTCTTCATAAGATTTAGATCCCTTGGATGCATGGAGGAATTCCAACAAAAAAACCCATGAATTGTTCTCAGAAAATCCCCCGGGCTGAAAATAGTTGTGGTCTGGAAGCATTTCTCTTCCCTCTTTGTCTATGGTTCTTGGTGGATACCCAGACCAGTGGACACAACACCACAACACTGCTCCAGGGCAGCAGCATAGCTCCGCATGTAGCCACAGTGTGAGTGAGTATCTCCAGAAGTGGTGTATGGCATGACTAACTCCACCAAATCAAAACCAATTAGTTAAAAGCCTTGTTATTCCTCTTTAATACAGAACATGGCTATTTCATCCTACCTTTTGAACGCTTTTTCCCTACTATTTTAAAGTCTAGTAAACTGATGGTGACTTAGATTTCTCTTTCTGACCTATAGCACAGTACAGATAATGAATGTTTTGGGGTTTTTGTAACAAAATTATTACGTATCTTAGAGAATGTTGGGGGTGCAAGGGGTGTGGAGGGTAGGGGATTAGGCAGGCAGATGTCCAGGAATACACAAAATAAAAGTAAAATGAAAGTTTGTCCTGGACTAAATATCTCCTTCATGTTTTGCTGAAAATGCAAGAACAACTAATTCTGCTCCCGTTCAAGAACTTGTACTTTGCAGAAGCAAAACGCATGAAAACTTGCACCTTTACTTGAAAATCTTTGGGCTAGGTATAGATAAATGACAGTGAATGGAATTCCCCATAGCATTTTGTTTCCTATGATCTAAGTACATATCTAGCTGTTTAAACAGGTATGTTAGAGGGAACAAGTGAAAAATGAATGAATGCAACTGAACTGTTGAGTCTTAAGTGATGAAAGATTAACTGGGCACCATGGCAAGAGTGCTGCAACATGACCATTCTGAATGCTGTAGAATAAATCAAAACACTGCATTTGAAAAAAAATTTTGCTGCAGTTTAGAAAGAACATACAGTTATCCCATCCTTTCTTGAATGAGCATTGGAAACAAAGGCTTGCACTGCTCTGTGTCAGCTCAGTGGAGTTTTGGCTCAGAGATTTGGGATCTTTAGATACTGAAATAGTTTTGCATAAATGCCCTAAAATCCATCTCATCCCACCAAGAAGGACCCTCCCTCCACCAAAAAAGTCCCCATAACTTCAACCTCCATCCCAAAACCAGATTAAAATTAGGACAAAGAAATGCTACATCTAGGAACTCGTGCACATATCTGCAGCTGGAGCCATCCTTACTCTCAGGTGAACTCCAATGGTGAGAGCAAGCCACTGCAGCTCTAGCCAAGGCAGCCCATTGCAAGACTCAGGCTGGTGTTCGCAGTCTGCGCTGCATAACCGCACCAGTGCTGAGCTCCAGCAGGACCCCACTGCCCCAAGAGCCGTTTTGCAAGTCTCCTACTTGATGTGAAATGCTTGCTCCTGCTTAGATGCCCTTGAAGTCTTCACACTTTATTTTAGGTAATTGATCAGTGTGTATTTCTTAATAATGAATGACTGTACTAAAAAATAAAACACAGGGGAATTGCCTCTTGGCAGTCATGCTACCAGCAGTTCCAGGAAAGATTGCTCTATCCACTGCTGCATCAGAAAGCATTATTCCGAATGAGGAGTCCAAATGTTACATTTATACATTATCTTCCTGATTTCTTCCCCTATGCTTAGTTCAACTTTTCAAATATTTTATCTCTTATCCAGATATTCAAAACCTTCTGCTTCTTGGGGAAGACCATGAAATCACCATGTCTGCAGCCTAAAGAACTAAAGAGACTAGTTGCTGTTTCAGTCAGTTTTTAAGTCTTTAACTCATGACATAGAAATATAAGCTATTACCCCTAAACCGTTTTGAGCAAAGCACTTCATAAACAGGCTGGCTGACATAAAGATTGTACCATTTAAACAGCAGAGTAAATGAATAAGAAATATTAATTTATGCCATAATCTTTGCCTGTGCACGTGGAGTACTTTTAAAAACTGCCAATAAATTGTAACAGATAGCTTAACACTTTGCAACACAGTGGAAAAGCCAATTAAAAATATCTTGGAGAAGCAATTGGAAACACTGTGAGCCAGCTGGTCAAAGGGTGCTTTCAGAAATAATTCTGAGCTTACTAATTTTGCTATTAACAGTTAATCAGAAATATGGCCATCAGCTGGAGTACCCTTATTTTACTTTGGACTAACACTAGTGTCATAACCAAGGATACTCACATTAATGCCATCCCTTTGACATGAGTGTCAGCCCAGGACTTCTGTCATTTAAGCGGGAGCTAATCATGAGATGTTTTCGTAAACGTATTCTATTCCTTTTCTTCATAACATTTCTTTTAAATTATGGATTACAAACTAGCCGGAGCCTGGGACAGGGGATCTTCCTTGTCAGTACACACATGTGGAACAGTGAGGTCCCAACTGATGACTGGAATTATTCAGTGCTAAAATGGTAAAGTGATAATTCATAACATCTGTGTTGTCTTTCAGGAAGTATTTGCTATATTCCAAAATATAAACTTAGTATATGTAGAGTTCTCAAGCGACATATTTTGGCTATCTTGTGTTGTTGATGGGTGAGTGGTAACTTTAAATGCCATTTTTGTGTTCTGCTAAGTCAATGCACCATCTTGAAAGACATTTTCCTTGAAGCCAGACCTTAAGGAAGGCTTCCTATTCTCTGTCATAATTTGTCACAGTCCAGAAAACTAACTTTCTTGAAGTTGCTTTTTCAGAGCTGCAGGTGGCAAAATGCGTAAGTATCAAGCAGGTAGCAGCACTGGTAGCAGAGTTTAGTGCTCAGTCTACACAAGTGTCATCTTTCTGACCAGTCAGATCTATGAGAAGGCGGTCAGTGGCAACTCCTTCACGGGGAACTGGGAGACCTCACCTCTTCCTCATCTGTTCACAATATTAAATCAATGGACCTTCTTTGACTTCACATGCCCTAGTGAGGGGGAATGAAGCCTCTCTCCTTTCATCTGTTGTTTTTCTCTGCTTTTTTTCATAGAGGTATGGATGTGATAAACTGGTAAAGAGACATCTGCAATAGACATCTTTCACCTCAGGAGGCAGTAGTGTGCTCTCAAAATTGGTTTTGGTTAATCTCTGAGCAGAAGCACTAAATAAGCGTTATCAACTTCCCTTCCATTTCTCTCCTACTCAGTGCCAGAATCTGACATGCATTTTGACATGCATTACACAGTTTATAAGCTTTAGCATCTAAACTGAAATAGTCTGAATTTTTTTTTTAATATCTTGGAAAATATTTATAAAATAATATGGACAAACAATGTGGGGACATACAGGAGGTAACTCACGCCTCTGACTTGGAAAAAGGCAGTCTTAGGTAAGGCTTGTATAAATACACTAGTACTGTATATTGTGTTCACTTGTACTGTCACCACATTTTCTGAACAAGTTACCAGTTGAAAGCATCATTTTACATTCTCATCTTTTATTAGCACTCAGACTCATCTAAAAAAAATGCTTGGGGACCTCATATAGCTTAGTCATGGTGAAATATCAAAGTGCACAGGAGATTAACAGTGTAGACAAGCACACGGATCTCAGAGAGAACTTCAAACAATTTGAGTGATTTGGTCCAGCTAAAGTTCCCCAAGTAAAACGCCACTTCTTATACGAAACTTGATCCTTGAAAAATATTAAAATGTTTTTAATACAATCACCTCACTATCTGTTGTTTTATAGCACTTCTAGAGGTCTAACTCATCCTTTTTATAAACAAAATGACTTCCTGTCTTCAGTCAATTGATTAAGAATGAAGCAGGCCAGCTGATAGATCTGATTGTAGCAAAATAGCAAAGGAAGAGCATTAAGGAACAGAAGAAAATCCCCACTCAGGGATGTGCTACATAACAGGGATGATTTTTTTTTTCTTAATGTCTAAGAAATACTTTCAGAATTTAGAAGGAAAAATCTCTATTTTAAATTCCTTATCAGTAGGATTTATTATGCTACAGATTGCTTCAGTCTGAAAGAAACAAATTAAAAAAGAAATAACTGTCTCTTCATGACAACTGAATAAATACTGCAAAAAAAAAAAAGTTTTCATGTGTACGTTTGAGACAAAACAGCAATCCTTTTCTTTGATAGGATCTACAATCTGTTTCAGTTAGGTTTGCTATGAATGTTCATTCAAGTATTTTTCCTTCCACAAGGAAACTCCCAAATGAGAAGAACTGATAAAAGCACAAGATTGTTAACGGCTACAATACAAAAAAAAATTCCACCTAAGCTCTCAGAGTCCGTATATGGAACCAACATGTGCATTTTTTTCTGGAGGAAGGCTCTGATTCTTCAACCTATAGCAGTTTCCACTACACATGAGCTACACACCACCAATTGCAAGCTAATAAGCAAAAGCACTGCATCTCTATTGATGATACTTTAAAACAGAGCTACAGTTATATATTGAATAAAATCCAGAGAAGTCAATGTGACTTTTGCATTAGCTTTTGATGGACCAGAATTTTACCCCTTGTTTTCTCTGACTGAGAAAACAGATTTATCTTCTGGAAGCTCGTTGGCCTGGATATGAAGTACAAGTTCAGATCCACCAGCTGTAAATTATTTTGTATCATAAATAGACTTTTTGAACCTCTAGTGAAACAGAGGAAGGTAAATGGGGAAAGAATATAATCCACTTTCATTTGGCCTTTGTTTTTTCAGATTAGCAATAAGTACTGATTTCCATCAGTAAGTAACATGTCTTTGTCTGGCAGCATTTGGTAACACTTTTCAGAGATGTATGAAAGTCATGGTAGTATAAGCATCATTATAGGCCTGAAACTGAAATTTCAGCTGACAATTTTATACCAGCCCTATATTCTAATGTTATGAGGTTACACCTCCTCACATGTTTTCATTTTGTTAGTCCAGCAGAAAGCTAAGACTTCAGTAAAACATTACACATAGCGTAAAAAGGTTATACTGGAAATTTGCAATATGTCATTAATTTCTTGCCTCCCATGCCCTGGCACATTTTGAAAGGAATTAGAAGTACAATATTTACTAGTTTTGTTGGAGTATTTCAGCTGTAATTGCCTGGATGCCACTGCCAAAATTCTCACAGGTCAGAGCCCAGAGTCAGAAAGGTATTTCAATAAAACCAAATTCCTAGTATGATCAGGGTCCGAGGGCAGTTGGCACCTCATGATTTTCTCTCCATGCTACTCACATTTCCATTGTTTGTTCTCCTGGAAAGGACACTTTCTGTGAGACCAAAAAGAAAAACAGTGAAAAAACCTATACATATTGAAGTATTGTTATCATTACACTTTACTGTGCTTTATGACCATCTCATGACCATTCTACAGGAAAACAAAGACACAAAAGGCCATGCAATGGATACTGACGTCTCCGGCTTCCTTGCTCCTGCCTGTTTGGGCTGACCCCACAGCTTATGGCCACTGTGACAATGGGGAGCTCCTGCTGGCCCTGGGCAAACAGCAGTGCTGGTCAGGGCCATCCGCAGGGTGCGTGGCTGGCTGGTGGTGGAGACAAATTAGTGCAGCAAAGAAACCTTGCCATTGTAGTAAGAAAGAGTGGCCCTATTTGTGTACCCTTATTTTCTTTTGGATCATAGTCACTCATGTTGCAGCATGTCAACAGCTTGCTGTTCACAAAGTGACAGGCTCACAGCAGGGCTTGGGCTGGCTGGCACCTCTGGAGATGGCCTCTTCCAGCCCCCTGCTCAGAGCAAGGCCAGCTACAGCAGCTTGCTTGAGGCTACATCTCGTTGTGTTTTGAATATTTCGAAGCATGAAACTCCACAGCCTCTCTGAGCAGCCTGTTGTTAATTTGTACGCTGTACCTGCAAATCCCAAGAGTCCCTTTGCTTTGCAGAAACTCCAAAAAGCACCTTTCAGTAGCTTCTGCAGAGACAATGCTGCCTTTCACCTCCTGCGTAACTGTAGATGGTTCTAGAGGACACAGATCTCTGCAGGGCTAACCCAGGGCACAGGCTCTAGCCGTCAGCCAGAGACAGGGTGCAGTGGCAAAATGATCACAGCCTTGCTGCCTACTTTGTCTAAGCAAGAGCTCAGGCAGCTTGTCCAAGTGCTGCTGGCAGGATCAGCACCCTTCCTCTCCCAACTCTTGCCTCTGTCTTTTCCCAGTGACACAGCAGAAAATGGTCTACCTCAAGGGAAGCAAACTGGCTTTTGAGACGCTTTGGGCCTTGGGTCTGTTGCTTTAAAACCCAGAGAGGGAAAACCAATGTCTGAATGAACACAATGCCCTTCCAATGAATAATCTGTTTTTATGAATCACTGCATTATTAGCCTAACTAGTCTAACCTCAAGGAGAAATATCATGTCAAGCCCAGTCATTTTATCCACATTTAACCACACAAATCATACTACTAGAGATAGAAAAGAGAAAGGGCAAAACAAAGCAACCCTCAAACACCTACGTTGTTGACTTGCCAGTGATTTTTTGTCTTCTAAGAGGTGATCCTACAAGCTTCCTACACATGTGATCCTTCCTGGCAACATCATCTTAGAAGGTGCGGATTCTTACTCATCTAGTAATGCAATTCGGTCACAAGCTAAAGCAAGTACAAATTCAACAATTTAGCTCTGATTTCCCCTGATATAAAGCATAAAAATATACAGCATAAAAGGCAGCCAATTCCAATTATTGAGTTATCAGACCACTGAGGAGGTCTAGTGGTGTTGAAAAGCATGAGATGAAAGCTCATGCTCATAGCAACAGAAATAATGCTGGGAATTTTTTCTAAAAAATCTTTACTAGATTTTTTTATTTCAATTCAACAAATGAACCAATATATGATGCTTGACCCCCTCCTAACTCCTAGCCTTTTCTTTCTCTCCTACTTTTCAAACTTCTTTTAGAGAAGGCTGGGTGAAAATACCTTTACGCCTCCAAACTCTGTGAGAATAGCTGGTCCCCTAACACTTCCAGAGCAGCTTTACTTCAAATGCATCCACAGCACCAAACAGGCCTGATGAGGATTAACACCTCCCTGTAATTGGTGGATTTTCATCATTTGCAGGAGTGACGTTACTCCCATTGCTCTCATTGATTTTGTTTCATAAATCCCAAGGGTGATATTATCCCCCTGTAGTTTAACTGCTTTTTAGGTGGTGGGAAGGATGGCGAAGGGGAAGAAAATGGGGGCAGGTTGCACAGTTCACGCTACATTTAATACTCCAATCCATGTGTTTTATTTCAACTTTCTCTGGTTTAGGCTGCCTAATTTTCATCAGCAGCTTTGTTTGTTTCACGTCGCATTACTTCTTTTAGCTTCCTTCAGATTGCGAGGTGTTACCCTGCTTTCTGCTGGCTAAATTTGCTACGTGTTTAGAGGTGCTTAGATTCAGTCATAAAGGAGGTCACGCAGAGTTCAGAAATGTTTAGAAAGTGGAAAAAAAGGTCTGAGAAAGATCCCCTATTTTTCTTTTCTTCATGAAGGGTGCTGACGGTTTCGTGATTTGCATCATAAGTGTTACTGGGGACTAGCTCTGGTATAGCTTGTTCACATGCATGCAGGACAGTGCAAGGTTGCAATGCTGCGTCCTCGTATGAGATCGTATCTGCAAATGAGCAGTGGGAGATCTCCTGGGGGAGCCTGGGGGGAGAAGAGAAGAGGGAGACTGCAGTCCAGTTCAAAATAATTAATCTAATCTTTCTGTTACTAATCTGATCAATTCATATCATCCTTCCACTCAAAACAAACTGCTGGATGTCGCATTTTCTTTTTTATAGACTTCCTGTAGCCATTAGCCATACGTCAGCTTATGTGATATATCACGTATCCTTTAAAACTCTACATTCATTTGAATGAGTTCCTGAGTTATGAGTTCCTCCATCCACCCAGTGATCCCTCCCCTTCCCTCTTCCCACCCCAGGTAATCAGCAATTCAGCAGGATACTCAAAGCATCTACTTACAA
Organism: Strigops habroptila; assembly: GCF_004027225.2. Lineage (NCBI taxonomy): Eukaryota > Metazoa > Chordata > Aves > Psittaciformes > Psittacidae > Strigops > Strigops habroptila. Next base: position 129,330,536 of record NC_044277.2, read on the forward strand.
AATTATCTAATCAGGAGGATGTTAGAGGTTTGATGTATATACAGAAGAGCACCAAAAACAATTGGCTGGGTAAAACATTTACACATAACTTCTGGCTTTCTCTCAGGCAGAGCTTTTGCAAGGGATTTATAGGTCAGATCAGCTCAGCAGTTTCAGCCTATTGCCCACCATACCTTAACAAAGCTTGCATGTGTTTGTACAGCTGTGCTCGTAGCTGTGGGAGTCCCAGGGATCCCACAAGCCTTCAGTTCCTCTACCTCCCCTTCATCATTTACCAGCACACAAATGTGCACAGAATGAAACTGTAGAAAACTGTCTGACTAGCAGGTTAAAGGCCCAGGATTCAAACCGTGTTTATTTTCTTTGCTTGATTTCCTGCTGCTACAGTGAGTAAATGGTATTTTTCTCCTTGCCTTTTTACCTGTTTGTCTATCACTGTTTGGCCAAGAATGAAAGAAATCGTCCCTTTCAGGCTCTTTTAGAGGATTTCAAGGGACCTACAGTGTTTATGTGCTGCTCTGGGTCTTCAGTGTTTTGTTCTGATTTGAGGGGGTGTGTGTTCATGTAAAATGGAGGTAGGCACACAGAAGTAAAACCATCTGCATCTCCTGAAACTTCACCCTGAGGAAGGGACTTATTTTAATTAATATTAAGCCAATTCATGATAAGTCCAGTAAATGCTTGATGCTGAGCAGTTTAGAGGCAGTTAATATACCTTTTTGAACTGGCGCCATGAATTACAAACTCTGCCATCTGGGGAGGTATTACATTTGAAATTAAATAAAAAAAAAAAAAGTCAAGATGTTTCTGAAAATTAGCTAGCAAATTCCAGCGAATCTTACATTCATTAGGATTTCTTTTCTTTTTTCTTTTTTTTTTTCTAATAGAAGAAAAAAAAAAGAAAAACAAACAAAAAAAAACAAGGAGAGGAAAAAAGGGTTCTTAAATTATATCTATTGACCTAATAAAGTCCAGGAACTCAGAATTTCAATAAAATATTAGCTTAGCTAGTGATTTCAAAAGAAACTCTATTTGTATTTCAAGTATTATTGTCATTCCTAAAGTCTGATGCCAGTTTGATAAAAGCTCTAATTCAGAAAAGTATAAACTCTACTAACAAAAGAAATTAAAAACTGTCACATTTTCAAAGGATCCTATTACTCAGTTCTTGCAGACATTTCTAATTAGAGAACTGTATTCATTAACACTTGATATGTTAGCAATCTGCCAAGACTTTTCCTTTACTCTCTCAGGCATTTGGGCCTCTGTTCTGCAATGAGCTAAAAGACTCACGTCCACATCCAGACTGACTCTGAGGGTAGAAATTCAGAGGGAGTGGGAGCAAGAAAGGGCCCAACACAGACAGCTTACAGGGACAAAGTGGCATCGGAGATGTTTATTGTTCTGACCTCCACTCCCTTTTTTCATTTTACAATTATGTAGACCTACAAAGCCAAAAGGATGACCTCAGGTGTTGTCTCCATTGATGCCTATTTATGAAAGTGAGCTCACCAATTGTTTTAAAAAGGATTCAGTAATTGAGGATTAAAGATTGTGTCTCTGTTTGAAAAAAATCACATCAAAGTTTCTGACTAGAAAAACAAAAGAACAAGGTCAGGCTGCAGGTTCTGTTGCAGCACCCAGAACGGGAAAATCTGGCACATTTGAAAACATGAAATAAAAGATCCCCAGTTGCTTTATCTTTTCTGGGGTGCTTAGATCCTGTTCTTGTTTAGTTTGTTTTTCTCGGATTAACCCATGCTTTACACATCAGGTAAGATTTTTGCCAGCTGAAATGAAGTGAAAAGAGCAAGAAGAGAAAGACAGAGCATATGGATATGCAAACAACGGTCACTTAGAAAATGACCATGTTAAAGCTTTGCATGGCCAGTCTCAGGGAAGATGCCCCAGGGAAGTATTATACAGCAACACTGCACTAAGAAATGTAATTAAGGGTAAGAAACCTCCAAACACAGTAATCTTCCAGACAATTACCCATACTACTGCTATGTCAAAGCTTTCAAAAATTTTGAGATTGACTCCAAAGCATGGAAGATTTTTTTTGGTGGGGAGAGGAGTTGTCTTTTGGCTTTTGATACCTTTTCAAGTTCATATTTTCATGATTTCTGTCCAATTTTGACAGTTGAAATGCATATATATTTCTGAATATACATAAATGAAATTATTTTGTTGTCACACAGTGTCCCTACTTAAGGATGTGGTGGGACTTGAAGGGAGAGCCTCATGCCATACTGAATCAAAGGTCTTACTTAGCAGGTCACTACACTTTTTTTCTTTCCACTGACATATGCACAAGAAACCTTCAAGAGATTTCTGTTTTTCACAGTCCTGCTTCTTAACTCGGTAGAGAGCTACCTCTGCATCATGGAAATAACTGCAGAAGCATTGCAGAGATAAGACAATAGGACTTAAAGCTCAGGATAAAGTGAGGGGAGGAATAATATTCAAATAACAGTACAGATTGTAAAATTCTGTACATTTTCACTAAGGAAGTAAGATAAACTCTATTCACTGCTGAGAGTATAAATAGCTGAAGAAGCAGCTAATCTTCTTTTCCAGTTAATGAAGAAAGCTAGATTATAAGCAGACAGTACAGGAAGGGGGTGAGGAACTGGAAAACTCAAGCACTTCCCCTGAGATACATTTGGAAAAGATCTGTGGGAGAGCTGAAGGAGTTTTTGTTTGACTTTCCATTTGTTTGGTTTGTTATACTGCAAAACAGAAAAAAGACGTGGGTATAATACAAATCTCTCCAGTGTTACAGAGGATCCACCTCGCATATTAATCAAAACATGTGAAGATAGACGTTTAACTGCAAGAATTTGTACAGTATGGCAAAAAGAAGAGATTATTGCAAAAATCTGGAATGGAACTACTCAGTGAACAGGGATAAACCACAAATGCATCTGGGAGTAGGAGAACATGTTTGAAGCTTCCTCTTGCCAGGCATGAAAAATCCATGATGTGCTGTGCATCGAAGTAAGAAGAGGTATCCTCAAGGCTATTAAACTAAAAGCTATACATATTTCTGAAGAACTCTAGGAGCTTAGTCCATAACTTACTCAGGCCAGGGGACTTTCTTTAGCTTTTACTGATTTTTCAGGAACTAATGAATTTTATACCTGCCTCACCTAAATAACAAAGATAAAAGCATTATAAACAAAGGAATTACAACTAAGTTGCCTGCCACTTCCTTACCTCTTTTGTCCTCACTGAACCTAAAAATAAAGCAAAATCCAAGTATGTGATATTATTTTCACCACCTTGTGCCAAATGCTTGTTCATACTGCTTATGTTAAGAGCCACATCTTATCAAGAAGCTTTGGTCTGTTTGCAACACATAATAAATGCACCTACACACACCAGATTAATAGCTTTAAGAGGGCAATGGAAAGTCTTAATTACAATCTGAATGTTTTCCTCACTCCTAAAGTGCTATACATACAATCCTGACTGCATAGGTCCACTCATATTGTAGGCTTCTAGTATGTTCAGAGATATACAACTTCCAAAGAGAAAATTTGATGCTACCAAATGATAATCCTTTTGTCATGCTGTTATCCTGGAGATAAAATTTCTGAACAATGGATAATACTTTCAGGTAGATTTTGCCTTTGGGCGATCCAAGTACAGGAATTTATCATTTGGTAGATCTGTACAATGAAACCAGAGGGTATTAGCCCACATTTTTGTAAGGGAGGCAAATTACAAAAAGCACATCATAGTTCTTATTAATCCTAGCAGAGAAACCAAGGACCTACCAGCTTTAAGGTTTATACCTGACATTTGTGATGTCCGGAGGTTTGTAAAGCACTCTGGAGAAATTTTATAATTAGTAAGTGACACCATTCTCTGCTGGCAGGATTTACATAAAATGTCCACAATCTTTCTCTTCTGTTTTCAAGAAGGATAATGCTTCACTTAGGGCTCATTCACCCTGTGTTCTTCTGTGGTTCTCACTGACACTATATCATTTAAACCCATTCCTGCTAATCCATTGCCATTTAAACTTTGACCTGGAAATGCTGCAGAGAATATAGCATACTGGGGAGGATGACTGGATGGTTGGCAGGAAGAATTTAGGAATATTGGAAAAGCTAGCCAAGAACAAGTAAGAGAATCACAGAAAGAAGAAACTGGTATTGACAAACACAGAGGTAAATTCTTACAGGAGACTGTGTAATGTAATAGAGGTTCCCTTTTGTGAGACTAGAGTTCTCTCCCTGTGGGTACCAAAACCATATTTTCCAGAAATAGCTATTGGTCTTCAAATGAACAGATAACAGAAAGAAAGAGAGGAGGAGGAGAAGAGGGAAAGAATTCAGTGGAAAACTGGAGAGAGGAAAAGGAATTAAATGCATCATCAAGAGCTGATTGTGATTTTAATGGCTGAAGGGCCCACCAAACCTTACTTTGCTTTGCACAGCTACCACTGCTGGAGTAGATAGCTTCATAGCTCCCAGCAAGGAGGTGTGTTGAAGAGGAAGCTTGTTTACTGCATGTGGGAGATAAACCGGATATAGTTCCCCATGTTTGGGTATTAATGAATTACAGTCTTTCTTCTCTGCTCTGCTCCTCTGAATATACTTGTAAAACCCTACGAACTTAAAAATAGTAAAGGTGAGTATCAGTCTGGGTGAAATAATAAAATTGTAAATAAGGCATAGATGCTTATGCACACAATGTAATGTTCAGAATTCCTTGATGCAAGATTGGTTTGTGGGGGTTTTGAACATTTTCTGTAGCACAGAAAGCTTCATCTCACACTGGGCAATGTTGTGCAGTAACTTTCCTTTCTGCTGCTGAAGAATTAGTTATAAGAGGCAATTTTGGTCCCTGCCAGACTCCTGTAAACTTCCATCAGGTTTGGGTTTCACACTCAGCTTTTATTTAAAAATCTGCAAAGTTAGAATTTATAAATATGTAATAAACGATGACATAAAATAATGCGAAAGTTCTATAGAATTGAACTGGGTAAAGCATAGTTGTTTTCTATGAAAGCTTACCTAAGCTGTTTTCACTTGTGAACATGAAAGAGAATACAAGGCACTAAATTATAATTAAACCTTCTCTATTGTATATATTTATATTTGAGGGTTGTATATCTATGTATATGTATTTATATAAGGTAATAAGGTTCTTAAAAAGCAGCATGAGTTAGTTTTCATTTTCATTAGGATTGCAATGTACGGTATGATTTGAGGAGATTTGTCATTCAGATGGTTTTGTAGGTGCACAGTTGGCTCCCTTTCTCTTTATCCTCCTCATCCTCCAAAGCAGCATCACTGTAGCCTAAGTAGTCTGTTTCCAGTCTAGCCTTCTTTAATCATGAGGAAAAGCCTAAAAGTCAGTAGAAGTTCCAATGTAATGACATTTTTTTTAAACAGAGAAACGCTCAGCAAGTATTTATTGTGATTGGCCCAATTACAGAAGCAGCAGAGACGTGCCAATATGCCCATTATGGTTTCCTTACTCACTGGAACATCTCATTGGAGAAACTGAACTTTCAGCTCTAATAACGGTGGCAAACCTGATGGCCTTTTTACAGCATATAATAACCCAAAGCCCCTGTTTTCTTATTTGGGTCTAGTCCAGATTAGTTCTAAGGACTGAAATGACTTCTGGGTTGGTTTTTATTTTAAGGGTGGGGAAGAGCTGAAACAGTTATGAATTATATGATGCAATGAACCTCTTCCCACCAGAATTTTTGCTATTAAAATTCACACCAAAAAGTGTCAGAGATTTTGTTTGGGGAGTCATGCAATAGGATGTTAGTAGTTATGATTTATGTGTCTCTTCTATACAGAGAGATTAAATCCTGAAACAGTTATTAAAAACTAATTGTTGAGGTACTGTGATGATTGGCTTTGGTCTGAGTTGTAGCAAAAATGAGCGCTGACTCAGTACATTCTCAGGCAAATTTCACAAGTAGTAAGGGTGTACTGGAAGGGAAAAATGATATTGCTTTGCTTACCAGAAGGAATTAGGAGGAGCATAGCAATTAAAAGCCTGAACTGAGAACTCATAGTGTTGTTGGATCTCCACATAAAGATTCTTCCTTTCTCTTACAAGATTGCTTTTTAAGGTAATAAATCTATTTATCTCATATTTCATGCAGACTACTGCAGAACAAAGGGCAGGGCTCACCAAAACTGAGGAATGGTCCAATGTACTGAGAAAGCTTGCATGATAAACAGAATATAATTTACCATTCTCCAGGTCTAGCAAGATAGCTGTCTTCCTGAAAGTCAACTATAGCCAAGAATTTTTAAACTAGGAGCTCAAAGTTAGGGTCAAGCATCTGGACAGACAATGTGAATGCCTGTCAATCAACACCAGGTGACACCTTTAAATTGGAGATTTAGTGGGTTTAGCTGTAATTTCTTCTTTGAATTTCTTCTTTTTGTCATTTCTCAACTAAGGAAACAAGTTTGCAATGATCGTGGCCACAGTGAACATTTCTAATTTCATTTTCTTACAGAAGTTTCTAGAAGATTTCACCTACTCTCCTGGATGTATTTGTATACCATAGAGATAGAAATTCAGACTGTATATTTTAAGATCTGAAACTATATCCATTGTCTAATTCTCAGATCCAAAGGTAATGTCATACTTTTTTCTACAGACTGCACGAGAAATGCAAAGCTATCTGGCTTCTTTATAGTCCAGAAGCAGGAATAAACTGCAAGACTGAATCCTTTTATGGTTTTAAACTAAGCTCCTTTAATCTTCTTATAGCTAATTAATTTTCTATTATGCCTAGTCAATTTGTAACAAAAGTCTCTTTATTGTCCTCACTTGTTAGTACATTTAAGTAATGCAATAAAGAACAGTAGCTTAGAAATGACAGCCTGCTCCACTTTTCCTGTTTTCCAGGAGATTTCATGTAAAATCAAGCAGTATATCCTTGCTATGCCTTCTGGACATACGGTTCTTTCTCATTATCCCAGGAAAACCTTTGCAATTATGTAAAATACAGGGCTGATGTTTTGGGCACTGGAAACTTCCAGGGAACTCTCATGTGCCTTTTTTTTTTTTAAATAACTGCTGCTGTGACAGACATTTCTATTCTCATATATATCATTTTCTAACTAAGGTTCCCAGTGATTTATTTTACTGTACTGTATGATTTAAACACAAGAATCCCATTGGCATATTTTCTGTATCATTCTTCATATTTTTTTATTTTTTTATTTTTTTATTTTATAAGTGCATATATGAAGTTAAGGCAATTATTGTTTGCATTTCTAAGTTGCCACTAATTGGTTTTCACCTGAAATCACACAACTTAATTGATCTGGGATATAGTAAGTTCGGTGCATATTATGTGACTTTCAACCGCTACATAATTCTCATAGGAAATAACTGTGAGGATATAAGCAGTCACCACATTCTTTTCTCACCAGGAATATACATGTATTAATTTCTATGCACAATAAGCAGCAGGAAAAGATTAACTCCAAAGGGAGAATCCTATATCACTCAAGTACGTAATTGCATATTCACTGTATGTCAACAATTACATACCCAGCTGAGCTATATAATCACTGCAATTGTAGGTGCAAATTATGTAATTGTACATGCTGGTAATTGCCATAGCTATTTGCCTGTGAAGTCACTTCATTTGCATGTGTGACAGTGGCCCCTGCATTTTCAAATTAGGAAATCCATTTGGGGCAAAACACTTAAGGAAATAGAGCTCCAAAGGGTAAGTTTTTTTCCATACAAATGTCTCAAACACTGAAACAAGTTGGAAAAGGTATATGGAAAAGAAACAAAACTACTTCTCCCAAGAATGTTATTGGAAGATTTTCATCTGGTGTTACAATATTTTTAAACAGCAATCACCAAATGGCACTGCTGCAGGAATCAGTATGAAAGAGGCCTTGTGCGAAAGTTGTTAAAATTATATGGATATTAAAGAGAAGTCATGTGAATGTCAGTTCCATTTTGCAACTATTAATCTAATTCTTCAATCTAACAAACACTTCAGCCACTGTGTTTCTTCACTTGCATCACCTGGCTTTGGACTTCTCCAAGGGTAAGCTCTACAGAAAGACTGGACAATGGGCCTGTTTAATTGACCGATTTTGTACTTTCACCATCTCTGGCACAAGTTCTTTTTTCCTCTTACACTCCCACAAAGTAATCTTAAACTCTTATGTTAAGAGGGAAGGTCATTTGCTTCTTTTATAATTAGCAACCTACTACCTATTGCTGGAATTTCAGAGAGAACAAGTCCTCCATAAAACACCCAGTTTCATGGTCTGGATGGGCATGTGTCCAAAATTCTGCATGATGCTAACCTAGTCTTAGAAGAAGATTATTAAGAGCATGTCTACACCATCCAGTGCATCATGAGAGAAAGCTTCTTGAGGTAGTGCTACACAAGTGGGCAAATCTATAGATACACTGCAGTATAGACCCAAACAAATAACACAGCACTGCTGCTCCCAAGTTAATAGAGGGATTAATCCTGCTGAGATGTTTTTCTAACATCACTCCTCATCACGATGGATTTCCCAAGTCAGAATACAGCACTTGTGTTGCGAGGCTCTTTCTGTGTCCAAGGGCTTCACAGACATCTCAGACCTTATTAGCAGACTTCAAGCATTCACAGTGAATGAGGGATGTATATTAATGCTACATTTGATAGTTACTAGTATCTAGCACAATAAATCTGAAGGCTCAGTTTGCAAAGACTAGTGATTGATTACAGTACCTTACTATAATTAACGTACAGGTAGATTAATTGGGGCACTTAGTGGATTTCTTCATGATCCCAAGATAAGAGACATGCTGCACTTAAATGTAGCCATTTTGCCTAATGATCTTCCTTGTACTTACCAAGTGAGCTTTTGATCACTTGTACTTTGATCCTTATCTTCTGTAATCCTGTCTATTTAATAAGCACTTTAACGATAAGCACTACTTAAATAGTTTAGTGAATTAGTTTTTCTTGTGCCTATGCAGCATTAGTCTTGCATGTTTCAATATGTATCACTGAAAAACCACTGCCAGCCATATCCAGCTGTCAGCTTGCAAGGTGGATCTTCTTTCTACATAAAACTTGGGCAGGAAGACAGTACAATCCTATCTGCATTATCTTACTTTTTGTTTAAAGGCTGTGGTGGGAAGGATGACAGCTATGTCTGCATCCACCAGCTATGCGAATGGCCCTTGTTTGTCCATCACTTTCCAAAATAAGCTATTTTCTGTCCTCAGGCCCTACCTCATATATCTTCTTTTTGGGAATCCAAAGACCACAGAAAATGATAAAAGAATTTGGCACTTGTATCCTAAAAGCGCTTCCAGCCGTCTCCATTTGTCAGCTTCCAAGTCAATCTCATGTACAAAATCAGACCTATAGGTCATGTCACCCACTCCAAGAGCTGAAACCAATGGTAAGGGCTCAGAGTAGGAAATGTATGGAAATTCTTTCACAAAAGGACAAATCCTGCCAGAGGCAGACTACAAAAGCCCATCTGCTCTGGTGAGCAGATATGTGGGCATGATCCCCTCTTTGTTATTTATGTGGGGCTTAGCTTTTTAATGTGGTGTAAGAACAATACCCCTGTTCAACACCAGCTGTATAATTTCAGATAGCACTCAATAGCCAATTGAGCAAGACCGATTCCAATCTGTCAGCATAGTGTGGTCTGCCCTGTCACAGGAAGTGTTGTTTTTGGAACAATGTTGAGCAGCCATTGCCATTTTACTGTCTACTGACAGAAATTAATAGTGAAGGCCTTGTAGAGCAATTTATCAACAGCCATTTTAATTCACACTTTTTTCAGCCCTCCTATCTCCAGACCAGCAAAGGGCTGCCTGCCTATTTATGTCAAAATGTCAGTGGAAGGTAGAAATTGAGCAGGATCGGCTCTTGGGAGTAGCAGATCTCAGTGACGCAGGATTTGGTTAAACTCCACCAGGACTGGTTTTGAAAAGGGGCTGAAATGCCCCAGCTCAGGCCTCTGACCGGTCACAGGAGAGATGTAAACACAGATGCAGCAAGGCCACCAAGAGCCCGGCCCTGCAAATGCAGCGCCCCAGATATAGCAGAATTAGTGCTGTGCGAGACGAAGCACAGGGAGAAATGTTGCTCTTAAAGAAGCAACATTTTTCTTCGTTTCAACCATGTAACATAAAGCAAAAAATACAGACGTGTTAACTGACATGAGAAGGAAGTTTATTTTTAATTTTTTTTTTTTTTTTTTTTTAATTAAAAACCCCTCCACATACCCACTGAAAGAGAAAATATGAACTATGGAGGCTTGAAAACCTTTTGTCAATTCAGCTGCTTCTTCTGAAAATACCAGACTGAGATTAGTGCTCCTTCATATTAGCAGACTGTGCTTGCTGCACAAATTGTGTGCCCATCCGCCTTAAATGACAGTGTAATTCTGCTACACTACAACAGTACTCCCAGATGTACCTTATTAGTAGTGACAGGGTGTATACAAAGGGCACTAGGGTGGCAGAACAATTTCAGTATTCATAAAGAACTAAATTAACATCAGAATGAAATTCAAGGATACTGTACCATACAAAAGATGAAAAAGAAAGAAGTTCATAGTGCAAGGGTATTCCTGCGGAACAAAAAATATTTTCTTTTTAGGGACATAAACAAAATTAGGACTATTTGGTAATGAGAAAATTATTTGAATTTATCTCTCTGTGTATATACAAAGAAATATAAATTACAATTAAATCTTAATTAAGAAAATACCACTCTCAGTTACATAGTGATTCTAAAAGGATTACCTTTTAAAGCATGAATGACATTTATGTGAAAATACCTTCGTATGCAATAGCTTTGAAAAAGATTAATCTCTATACAGGTTTGTCCATACCATTTTTCTCACCATCTAGCATCACTGGGGAAAAACAGACTTTACAGTCTGGCAGAAACTTTGAAAGCACATTTTCCAGTAGCAGGCTTTATTTTCAGCAATTTGTCTTTTGCTGCTTCCTTTCTTTGAATGCTACTTTTGATGCTGGTTTGTGTGAAGGATAACTGCAAACTGGCTGGAAGAACCTCAAAGGGGGTGTGGGAGAGGGAAAAATAAAAAAGGCTGCCCTGCTTGACAAACTAAAATAGGCTTTCCCATTCTTTCATGCAAAAAGCTGATTTTTCCAGTAAAAAAAAAAATAAAATGGGGTTCTTAAATTTCTGGCAGCACCCAACATAACCTGCATCATTTGATACTCGAACCATGGCATCAAAGCCCCAAAAATTCAATGAAGACTTTTTTTTCATCAAAGGAATACATTGTATACTCCATTGTCAAAGTAGAGAGGAGGGGGTTTATTTCCATTAAAAAGTGTGATTTTTGTCGCAAATCAGAAAGACTGTGTTGGAAATCAGAAAAATTTACACCAAAAGTCTGGCACACAAGGAGCCTTCATGACATACTTCAAGGTTAGGAGCTGTAAAAATTAATGCAGAAAGCATACCCCCATTAATAAACAGTTTTGCATAATCTGATCAGCCCAGGAATGACCGGAATATACTTTTTTCTTAATATAGGTTTTTTTTTTTTTTTTTTTTTTTTTTTTTTTTTGTGGTCTATAATTCCTTGAGCCTACTGGCTTGGTTTGGTACATACTCTATTCAGACATGAGATGAAGTGTAAAGGTAGGCACACGAGAGATAACTGGGTAGGAACCATCAGAGGGGGTGAAGGGTGAAGAAACATTGTTCTCACTGAAGGACAAATAGCACTCTGAAATAGCTTTAGACACTAACTCATCTTAGAAGAAATCAATTGCACTGTGAAAAGTAATGAGATCCTACCTTCATTTCACCAGTCCAAATACCTGTCCTGGTAGGAGGTGAATGTGAATGTTGGATCACTGTTCTGCAAGGGACACAGGAGAATCCTTTTTCCAGGACACCCTTAGCACACCTAGTGTGTTCCAGTTGTGGGTATGTATAGCCATAGAACCTGTTGGGTATTTTGAGACAATATGTCATCTATCCATGGCATTTATACAGCAGAGTCTGGGTCATACTGCTCACATAGAGGAAATTTTTTTACTCCTTTTCTCAAGCTGTAAGTGCTTTTATAAAGTCTAGTAGTGGCACCTACTAAATTCAGAGAAGAAACATCAGTAAAACCTGGATATATAGGTACCTACCCGGTTAGCAGTGTGAAACTGAAAATGCAACTGTGAGTTGACTGTGGCTGTGCTGACCACGTTAAGGATCTGAAGATGGTCAGAGTGCATGCAACCAGCAGGTGCATGACACTTTCAGCAACCCTGTGAGATCTCAGTTAGATCTGAGTGCTCAGGCCATCCTGTAAACAGTGAGATTATCCCTTTGTACTTTGTAATTACACTTTTATTAACTTTGTTTCACCTCTGTATACTTTGTAGAAGTGTTTTTCTTCAAGAATTTTTCTTTTTCTTCTTTTGATAGGACAGTATAAACATAGAGTTACTTCACATAAAAAAAGAGTTCATGTAAGCATGGACAATATAATTGAAAAAATGGAGCAAATAAGGGTGCTGATACATTATTCATCCTCAGAGTAACAATAAAATGGGATAGCAAAATAAAGCAATGAAAAATTTAGGTAAGCAAAATGTGTTCGTGAAGAAAATTAGAGTTCTCCTCCTGACCCGAGTGTGTAATGAGGATGCTGAGTCAGCATTGCTAGTAAAGGAAGGCCAGTTCAGAGGTAATCATAAAATGGGCAAGGTTTCAGGCACAGAGACAAACAAGAAAACAGGTAAAAAAGATGGTTATTTACATTTTGCAGGACTGATTTTTTGTCCCACAAAGATTTCTTATTCCATGAAGAATCATCATAATTTCAGAGTGTATTAATGGGTTTTGACGATTTAATTTTTCTATGAAGTGTTGAACAAGTGTTCTGTGATTGTGAGACCTGAAGAGATCATTGTGAAAGAGCTTGTACTCACACCTGTTTTACTTTTAGGAAAGTGCACTCAATGGACATGGAAATCAGAGGGTCAAATGTATCTTGGTCAGAGCTGTAACCACGACAGATCATAGCTGTTTAGCCATAAGGCGGTGAGAGATAATGTTTCAAAGGTAAGACTGTGTGCACACTGCTTTTGTCTTGCCAATAGACTAATCTGATTACCAGACCATTCTTTCATGTTTTGGGTGTAACATCTTAGAAATGAGACTTTTGGTCTCTTCTTCATTGAATTTCTACCAGTAGGAAGAGATGAACTGGTTGGTTTGTGTCCTTTCCACTGAGATATATAAGCACAAGTAAAGCTGGTTTGTAGGTTATTTCAGCTGATATGGCCTCTCTGTGCTTTCTGTACAGAAAATAGGTGTTTATTACTTGGAAACCCAGCAGAGAGCTCTCCTTTAATCATTTAACTGTGGGATCTGACATGTTATAAAATGCACCTGTTAGAGACTGCTGGAATTCAATTAGCTCTCATGTGACTTTTGCAGCTGAACTAATGGGCTGAAAGGTTATACTGGGTAAATACAAGACCCAAAATTGATTCACAGAGAAGTCTGGAGAAATGTCATGATTTCACTTTGTAAATTTTGGCCATGCCACAATAATCACATTGTTATTTTGCTTTAAATAGTTCATGACTAGAGTGATACTGCTTATGTGTTTGGAATTTTCAAAACAGAAGTATTTTAGTTAATATTTCTTGTCTTAAATGTCAGACACTTCTGAGTAAGAAACAAAAATTGCTGTACTACAATATAGTTTTATAGATGGTAACCATTTCTTTCCACTCATTGTTTATGTTATTTGTCGTGTTTGACTAGTATAGCTAGACGTAGACCAAATTCGTTAGGAAGCTTACTATGACGTTATAAGAAAACCACAGTTTTAATTAAGATGCCTAATATTCATCTGTAATCACATTATAACAATTTAATTATAAGGCGTAATTTTCTTTTATGACATATCTGCTATAGAAAAGATTTTTTTGGTGTGTGTGTCCACCAAGGATTTTACAGTTTTCTTTCACTTCATGTTTTCATTTGACATTGTATCATGTCTAGTATCTACTGCATGATTTATTTCCTAATCTTACATTGAACAAACAGAACTTTTACTGGTTTACTAATATGAATGATCATAAAAGCTACTTCTTGGATAAGTTTCATGTAATATTTTGGAATCTTTAACATTCTGTAAATTTTAGATTTTACATCTTGTAAATGTGAAATTACAAATACTTGAGCTTGTAAAATGTGCTTACGTAGATCTACACAGTAAAGATATAAAACTAGAACGTGAAGAAAATATTACAAGAAAGTGTTAGAAATCTGTATTAATATCTACACAATTTTTGTTATCTTGTCAGATATTTTCCAGTTCTCCATCTGTTAAGATTAAAGTTTACAAACTTTGGGCTCTTGCCCCAACCCTTCTGCCTCCACAGCTCCTTTAACTGCACATTTTTCATGAGCTATTAATTTCCTAAACCAGAAACCTGAGATACGTTTTGCTTTTTATAAAGCCTATGAACAGCCCTTGGGCTAGGATGGCCATTAGAGTCCATCTTGTTTCAGGTTGAATTATAAGTGTATTTTGTTATAAATAAATAAATATAGAGATGCATAGATATGTACTTTAGGTGTATTAATTTGATGGTAACTTTGATTTTCTCCTTTTGGGAGGACCAGTGGAGCACTGTGGAAGCTGGAGTACTGTTGAGCTGTGTTTGAAGCCCTTTCACCAGCTTCTGCTCACTGTCAGCCTCTGTAAGCAGGGAGAGGAGAGAGTTGGATCATTATTACCCTGCCTCCTGACGAAGTTATATTTTCAATAAGCTCGTTCAAACAAACCAGCAACCCATTTCAGCTGAATCTTTCAAAATAAATTCAACTTGAGGCAAAGTCCTGGCACAGAGAATTTCAGCCTAATGGGATGAAGTCTGGCAAAGTTGTAAGTGGCTTCTGAGAGAAACGTTAGGTGTGATTCTAAAGGGGACAGAAAAAAACTTAAGTCTAGAGGAATACAAGAAAAGCATCAAGTAGGCTGTCTTGTTACTATAAAGATCCGACACTGACTGAGTTGATAAGTCTTCTTGTCCTCCCTCTTTCTCTGATTTTTTGTCAGGTTTTCCTTCTCTATTCAAGTGAAAGACGCAACAAATTTTGACAGGTAAGTGACTGTAAACTGTGGTTTAGTAGAATGAATGCAGCCTTTATGAAATTTTCTAGTTCTTGAGCAAGAGAAACCTAACATTGCTGCTGTGTACTTAAGCTGCCTCTGGTCAGTTCTTGGGAATCTGCCGCTCCCCACTGGTTGCTGCTGTGGTTAGGAGCCTAAGTGAAAGTAAAGTTATCAGGTGGCTGGGTGTAACATTAATTAATATACCTTGAATATGTTCTAGCCCACATCCTCAGAAGAACTGATCCTACATTTCTATTTGCAGGTTTCATAGCACAATGTGCATTATATAAGTTTATGAACTTAAAAAAAACCCCACAAAAAACCCCATCAGTTTTAAAATTAATTGATGATCTTTTCCTAATAGTTAATTAATTTTATTATTTAATCCATGCTGCAGTCTGGGATTTTCTGTCTGGAGCACCACCTGTTTACCATGCAGATGTTTTGTCTGTCTCAAGGGTAGTACTGCATCATCTCAGGCCATGGAGTCTCCCCTTAAACAACTCAGAGTACAAACAATAAGACTGTCTCACCCCATAATGACTAATTAAAGAGTTCTTACTGAATTTGAATCAAACGTCTTCTTAGGCTCTATGTTAATTTTTTCTTAAGTAGAACTTAAAAAGAAAACTTAAAAAGAACTTAAAAAGAAAACACAGAATTAAAAAAGATCAGACAAGTAGCCATGGAGGCACTTTAATCAATTTTACTATGATGGAAAAAATTGTACTGCAAGAATTCATAACAGAAAAAATTCAGGATATTCATGTTCAGAATAAGATGAACATAATTTTATCACTAAGAGCCAGACATGCTACCTTGAAGATATGAAACATAATGAATTCTCTTTTTCATAATAGAAGTTATTGGAGAATCACTGATGAGTTTCAAAATTAAGATAGACATATTTCAGTACCTAGAAAGTAGATTGTTTAAAACTCAAAAATGCAAGTTTTGTATTTCTGTTATGAAAATGCTGTCAGATCAGTTTCAACATTCAAATTAATTTTTCCTCCATGGTTAGTGAAGATCTGAGAGATTTCCTTCTCCTCAGTTATTCTTTTTCTTTCTTGATGACTGTATTTAATTTGCATTAAAATACTATGAAGAGAAAAAAGCAAAGGCAGCCTCTTCCAGTTTACTCCAGTTTTAGCCAAAAGCACCAAGAAGTTGCCACCCAAAGCACCAGCCCCAAGGCAAGGCTTGTCCGAAGCTAAGACACACTGTAGCCCTATGCCTGGCTGGAAACTGATGAAGGTGATACACGCATGTCTGCAAGGTACAGAAAGGCAGATGCAGGCAAGAGAAGCAGACGTGAGTATTTCATTGCAACGAGGTCAAAAGAAATAACTTCTTTGGGGCACTGCATTTGTTTTCAGCTCAGAGGTAGATTTCTGGGCAAGAAAGCTGGTTGCTCGTATTAGCTTTTGTGGAGTGCAGAGAAATAGAGCATTGCCCATTTTCCATGGCAGAAAAGAAAGGCACCAAATAAATATTTGGCTCACCTCATCCATTTGTTCTCTGGACAAACACAGGCCAGCAAGACCTCAAACAGTCTCTGGTCAACCGGGCCAAAAAGGCAGCAGCTCCTCCCCAGGTTGCAGAAGGGCTGGAAAGCTGGGGTGATGGCACTGTGCCTTGTACCGTGTTCTGCAAAATAGCATGTGCCCAATATGAGCCAAACTGATGGGTTGGCAGCAGCAGAGGGTTCCTCATCTCTCGGAAATGCAGCTCCCCAGCCGGGTGCTGCTGCAGCATACACTGATCCTTCCTACACACACCTGGGTGTAGGGGTCTTCTCCCTTCCAACCCTTCCTGTGTGTTCATGGGGCTTTAATACTTTTGGGCTCACAGATTTACCAAGCCACTTTCAGTCAGCAGCGTAGGAAGGCAGTCACCTCACTGTTAGCCAGCAAGGGGAGAGCTCTCAGAGCAGCCAAGGTATTCCAGGATACGCTCTTGGGCTGGATCTTCAGAGGCTCTAGGGCAGGCTCTCATCTGGTGTAAATTGTCAGCCTTGCCACAGTCCAGTCAGCAGAGATCTGTCAAATTTGCACTACCTGAGAAGCTGTTTCTCCAGTGAAAACCCCGCGTGGCTGGGCCTGCTTTGTATTAGGAGGTGACTGGCTCAACCTCCGGAGAGACCTCTGAGCAAGGCTCTCTCGTTTTAGTTTCAGGAAAGTTTCTTTGAGGTTCACATTAATGCTGGCACCAAGAGAAACTGTTTCTGACTTCAGGGCAGGAACACATGTTCACCTTTTAACTCCTCGTCAGGGTTTTTAAGACAGCAGAAAAGTGGCAGGATCTTTTAATATCCAGCAGAGAGGATGGCTTAGCAGCTGCCAAGTAGGAGCAGTTGACATTGGTTGGGAACAGGAGCAAGCATTGCCTTTGCTCACTCTTCCTACCTCCTTCAGCAGACTGAACATAATAAATATAGTGGTAAGAAACAAATGGTCTCCCCCGCTGCTTTACTAGAAATTGGAGTGTCAAGTCTTCCTCTGCCGGATAAAAAATAGAGTGGGCAGGATGTGACAGGATTTCTAAAATAAGCTTTGCAGAAGGTAGAGTGCCTCACAACCAGGATATGAGCAAGAGGGTGGATGTGATCTGAGAGGGGCACGACAGTGTGATGGAAAGCCCTAAAGAGGAGTGGGAAGAGAAAAATCATGAGTGCTTGGTATGGAGCAGAGCATACGCAGTACCA
This sequence comes from Strigops habroptila, assembly GCF_004027225.2. Taxonomy (NCBI): domain Eukaryota; kingdom Metazoa; phylum Chordata; class Aves; order Psittaciformes; family Psittacidae; genus Strigops; species Strigops habroptila. Next base: position 129,348,398 of record NC_044277.2, read on the forward strand.
CTTTGAGGGGTGTTTGTGGTTTATGAGGTCTGTTGAGGCAGCTGTTGGATGTGCGAGACTGTATTATCACGGTAATGGATTATGTTTTAATTCCCTGTAACTTGCCCAATCTTGAGTAACACAAAGAAGCAAATTAGGCTCCTGTGCCAGCCAGAAAGTTGTGTTGAGGTCTTAACGCATACTTAGAAGGGTGTCATGACTCCTCACCACACACCATCGGGGACACAAGTCCGGCAAGCAGCTCTGTGTCTCCCCTATCCCAGGTCTTTCTGCAAGAGGAAGGACACCTTCCAAGGAGGAGAAACATTCTCTCCTCTGTCCCTAGCAAATCTCCTTACTAACAGAAAAATCTCTGGGATTCCCTGGTTTCATCCTTTACTTTAGAAGCAGACAGGGAAACAGGCTGGAGGAGCCTCACAAGCTATGTCAGATCCTCAGCTGGTGCAAGTGGTCAAATTCCCACTGATTTAAGCTGTAGTAATTTACCCAGCAGAGGTAGAAATAGAGTGGTAATACCTGTCCCCATGAGAAGAATCTCACTCTTTTCTTCCATACCTACACCGCAAGGATTGCCATCAATTTCGGCAGAAATTATATAGGAGAACTACTCTGCCCTCAGTTCTTGTACGTAGCAACCAGAGGAGTGATGGCAGAGGTGATGCCAGTCACCACAGAGCATGCTTAAAGAGAAGAAGGCAGTGAAAGAGTTCACTGTGCCAGTGTTTGGACTGAGTTTGTGATGAGCAAGCTCAGGGTGGATAGCCTGTTCCTAACACTGCCATCCTGCTCCGAACTTTGTCAGCTATAAATGCATTAAAAGACAATCTCAGAGAAAAAAGAGACACTGCTTAATCAAGAATGCTTAATCAATGATGAAGTATACACCCCTACCAAGTGCTTTCAGCAAACTCCAAGCTACCAAATAATAGTACAGTTTTGATTAAGTGGACTTTATCACCAAAGGAACCAAAATCAATAGGCAGAGAGTTCCTATGGTTAAAGTATAATTACAATATCAAAGAGATTTAGGAAAATATTGTTATTTCCCATAGAGGAAACAGGCGGTTGAGGACTTGATGCCAGCACTAGGATGAATTCAAACACCTATATCCAATTTAGAGAAGCAGTGTCAAACAGCAATCCTAATTCAATTGTGGCTGTAGGAAAAAAAAAACAGGGCTTTCCCTCTGGGTGTGGTCCTAGAAACCACGGTGTAGTCCCTGGAGCTGCCAGACATACCCCACACATGAGTCAGCAAACAGTTACACAAGCGGCTTCTGCGCTCTGTGTTATTCAGCCAAGGAGAAGGGATACTTAGGCCAGGTAGCAAAGGGCACTTGTTTAGCTGGGTGAAGAAGTTACATCCTCTCTTCAGCATAGCGAAGTACCTTTGCTCTGTGGTGCAAATATTCTCCCAAAATGCTATACTGCTGTCCAACAGACATTTTTAGTTATCAGAAAGAAACACTCTACATGTATTTTCAAGGCTTCCTATACAGCATCAGTAAAAAGAGAAGGTGTCATATGATGTGATAGCGTACAGCTAAAATCTTTCCTTTTAACAGCCTTATTAGTTCTAGGTGGGGTGAGCGACTAGTAAGATGATCCTCTGGACACATATTTTGGAAACTTTTTGGTCAGCTAACATGCAGCCAGCAGATTTAGGGCCAGTGATTAAATTACTGAGGGCTTTTGTTTTGAAGTGTGTGCTCCTCAATACATCTTTCAGGGCTAGCCATGTGCCAAGGGGTTTGTAACCAAACTGTGATTCTCTTTCTTGCTTTCAGAGGTCTCATTACAGGCTGCTGGCACCAGCAGCCAGCTCCCAGCTTATTTCAGATGACCGCATCACTCAGCAGAGGCTGAATAGAGCAGACAAGTCAGTCAATGAGTGGGTCAGAAGGAGTCAAAATGTACATTTCTTCCTGGAAGGCAGAGAAGTTTAGCTGTTACAAAACGGTGGTGTGCAACTGTTATTTTGAGCCAGGAGAATTATTGGAGTTTGAGCAATTCTTTGCATAGATACTTTTTCACAGGAGCCGAAGTCAGGCTCTGGAAAGCAGCAGGACATTATAAGGAAGTTTTATACGTTCTTCTGAGATGCAGGCTGCAGAAAGAACCATTGCTTCAGACTCCTGGTCAGGGTAATTTGTGTAGTTCTCTTGGCTTCCTTACTGTTTAGCCAGTAGATTTTAGGGCTAGTGATTTAATTGTGGAGGACTTTTGTTTTGAACCCATATCGTGATTTATTCCTATAATTTGGTTGCCAACCTGCTAGGGCTATGCTAAGAAAACCATTGTGGGTTTAGATTTTTTTTCATTTACTTGTTTTTTTTGTTATAAATGGCTTCAATATTTATCCTTCTGCTGAACATGTTAAGACATACTTACTGAGTATGATGTTCAGCTCCTCAAGTCAAAGGACAAGCTGAGGTCAATGGAATTTGCACCAGCTGAGGATCTGGTCCCTGACTTAAAACCAGACAAAAGGAAATACTGTCCAAAGCTGATTTCTCTATTACAGTGTTTCAGCCCATGTGAAATGCTTTGAGGACATGATATTGGGATTTTTTTTTTATTTTTTTTTTTTTTCCAAGAGGATCAAATGCAAGAAATAAATAGGCATGCAAATTCTGCTTCCCAGGTTTCGGAGCTCTGCTGTGTTCTGCTTCAGAGTCTTTCCTTTTGCTTTGGTAAAACATCAGAGTGTAGAGGGTGACCCTGTGCACTTGTTTCAGATGAGTGTAAACAGAAGATGATATTACTTGTCTGAATGAAGTGGACTATCCCATGGAGGAGAATAATAGCTGTCTCTGAGAGCTGTTTTTCTCAAAAAGACTAGTGAGAACTTAAAAGTCGAAACACCCAAGAAGAGGGTGAAAGTTGATTACTTTAAAGATTAAACTGTTACCCTGGTGAAGTCAGCAAATACTGTTTCTAAGCAATGATTTCAGTGTCTCCTGAGCACTGTGAATCTGAACTGTGCTATTGGGAGTGTATTTCTTAAAGACATAAATATAATTTTATTAGTTTTTTAAAGTGTTATTTGGTGGTTTAACTTAGATAAAATACATTTTGAAGTGGTGTATAAAAAGCAGCTTATGCAGAGAATTTCATCTGCATGTGTGTTTTAAAAATATGTAAAAAGCTAGATGTATGTCATTAAAAAAATTATACAGCTCCTAAATTTGCATCAAATTGCAAAAAGAATTGTGTTCTGTTAAAAATGTACTTGGTGTAGATTTTTACCCATATATCCTTCTTTGGAATTCCTCAGAAGAGGCAGAGGAAAGCACTATTGCTCTGTGATCATCTAGTTAGGCAGGGAGCGATTTTTCACAAAGTCTTGATTATTATTTCATCAAGAAAGTAGGTAGATATTAAAGGTTACCCAGATGGTTTATATATTACTATAATAATTTTGTTCATAGAAATTCTCACAAAGAAAATAATTAATCACAAACACACTGTGATCCCCCTAAAGCAGTGACTGTTTTAAGTTGAAATCCCATAATGGCTATGACCTCTAACCCTGATGTAACTGTTTCTATCCTAGCTACTAAAGTGGCTGCTCATGAAAGGCCATCAAATACAGAAGTAAATGCAAAGGTTAACAAAGTTAGTGGACCAAACAAACTTGATACTGAGAATGAACTTTCACATGTAACAAGAAAATAAACACCACTCTCCCAGACTGATCTACACAGGAGGTTTGAGATGCCAAAATATTAAACGTTATTAAGCGCATAATCTCTATTTTACAGATAAGTGTTTACTCTAGGGGTTACCATCTTTTCATATTGATAAAAAGTCTTCACTCAAATTCAAAAAGAAAAAAAAAGTTCATGCACTAGCGTGTTTTCAATGAGACGTTTTTTGCTCTAGACTCCAAGAGAGCATTGGTTTGAGGAAGAGAAGGGATTGCACAGAGAGGTGTAAATCTTAAGGACTTTTTGTGTGTGGCCCAGTTATTAACATGTCATTTCATTTATAAACTTCTCTCCAAGGTGTAATCTTTGCATGATAGTATGCTTCAGGAGTCTGATTTTTTAAGGGATGGTTATTCAAATTTTTAGCATTCCATTCCCCACCCCCATAGGTAGTGAAAATGTAATTTACCTCTCCAATGCATTGTTTATTGTGGGAGGTTTTTGCTTCAGAAATAGACTACTATGTGATGCTTTGCTGGTTGAGTTCAGCCAGACAGGACTTTGTAGTTCACAAGCACCAAGCAAGCTTGCAAAGGAATAGAGTATGGGCAGGTTTGTGTGCAGGATGTACCATAGTAGCTAGAAAGGGCATCCTTCATATATGCAAATAATGATTTCAATGGTCTCTGAGGAAAAGTGTGGGATTCAGTAGTCTGAAATTTATAGCCCTCCCCCATGCTGGTAGAGGAGACACTCACCAGCACCAGGGTATAAGTGGCTACTGCCCCAACCTGTAGCTGCCCACAGCATCCTTTGGTGGGATCCAGCTGTCCCTGCTGACCTCAGCACAGATGCATCTCCTGCCTTTTTACTCAGAAGTGCTCCTTAGCATTAGGAGGAAAGTTTCCTTTTTACCATCACAATCCTGTGAACATGCATAGGACTGCCAGGAAGCTAGTCCCAGATGGGAGAACAAAAAAGGCAAGCTCTTTTTACGAGTTTTGAAAAGAAAACCAAAATCTTTCCCATTAATTTAATCAACTTGGTATCCTAAGCCCCAGTCAGAAAAGGACATTTTTGGGGTCGCAGTGAAATAAATAATTCAATGATGAAAAGAGAAAGAAATGTTGATTATATATGAAACCTGACAGTTGGGGAAACAATTTCCCTGGCCTACAAAGTCGTTTTTCAGGTAGATCAAAAAGACTTATTTAGTTCTACACAATTTCCAGTTTTAACAACATTAAATACCTTTTCTCCAGTTAGATATCAGTCTTTGAAGATTTCGAAATTGTTATTCCTGTGGGGAGGAGGATATTGAATAATTCCTACCAGTTATGAAACTCAATATTCTCCAGATGGTTATTGAGACAAGCTTTTATACACCATTGTAAAATGGGTTTAAAATATCCTGTGCTGTGATTGACTAAACAAGTCACATGGCTACTGCATACAAGTTTGAACTTCTTTTTCAAGTAAATGACCTTATTAAAACCATAAACAAAAAGGTACTTAAAGGCTGGCTTTAAAGAAGCAGCTATAAATCCTAAAATTATTGTAGTACTGTTCTGTTATTTGTGCTAAAAAACCAAAAAACTAGGAAGGCTATTCTGGGTATGAAATTATTCCTTTAGTAATCAGTTGGTTTTAAAAGATTTAGTTCCATGCATTTGCACAGTCCTCTTTTTCTTTAAATGACTTAAAAAAATTACACGCATTCACAACCTAAGCAATGTCAGGTCACGTCAGAACTTAAGCCAGCAAACATGACGGAGCAAAACCCTACAGTAAGCAGGAGTATTCCTCAAGCAACACTCTGAAGCATTGTTCCCCATAAAACCCTCTCGCCCATTTGCACTGCAGTGGTAAAACAGCTCTAGCTCAAGACACCACAACCCACGTAATATGAACAAATAATAACAGGAGAGGTGATCTTGCCATCTAACTGGGCAAGGGAGCAGGAGTCTGGCTGTTATGGGTGGCAGGACTGGCTTGGAGTGAGGTGAGAAGTGGGGTTTCTCACCTGTCTGGCTGCTAACACTCTCCCCCTGCTTCTGCTGCCCTCACTCAGCCAGATGCAATCCCCCTGGCCCGTCACCACTTCTCCTCCCATTGCGCAGACAGAGACTGCAGAACAAGCCAGAGCAAACAGACCAGAAACAAGGGAATTCCTTGGGAGAAGAAAAATTATACTTAAAACCTTGGCTCCCTGACCGGTGCTTGCACTGCAGAGTTTGCTGCACCTCAGGGGAATAACAACAGGCACCTTTCATTCTTTATCTCCTGTACCATAAAAACACATCTACCAATACGCATTTTTTCTGTACACATTAGGATGCTGCTTCTGTAAGTTTCCTAACAGAAATGGCTGCATTTCAAATTGACTAAAGTATCCCCTTAGGGTTTATGTGTTGTTTAGGAGTCCCAGGTAGCAAAATTAATTGTACCTATTCAAATAATGATTCAATTTAGGGATTCTTGGTTGTTGTTTGTGGATCTCCAGTTTTTAGGGTGAGAGCTACAAAGGTAAATTATAAGGGGAAAGGGTGAGTAAGTGCAGAGTGGTTTTAACATTGAGAATAACTCTGCGGCATACTCCTAAAGTGACCAAACCCCTGGCATTTCCCTTGATGGGAAGCAGTGCTTCTTCCTGTCACTTTTGTACTGTGTATGGCTTATGACAATGAAAATATTAGAGATTAACATAACAAAAGAACTTCAATAAAAAACAGTGATGAGAAACATATTCAGGGATTTTTATTTCTTTAAGAAATCTGTTTACATTAAAGGGAAACAGGAAGACCCATAAAGTGGTGGAATCTGGTACCACACTTAAAATCAGGCTGCTGAGTTTGTAAGTGATTTTATTTTTTCCTCTTCAGCAAATATTCCTGTTGTAGCATAACTCGACTCACTTATCAACACTTTTTTTTTAAGCGTATTTAGTGTGCCTGGGTTTCAGAGTTTCATTTTAATATTGCTAACAGTCTTAGTAAAAATCCCAGGATTAGCAGTGTATTTGAACACCTGCAAAGTTCATTTAATGACTGGAATAGCAAATGTTGCAAAATTCAAAATATATTTAACATATTTGTAGTTTGGATGTTAACCACAGCTGCTTAATGCTGTTCAAGAGGCTTGGAATGCACATATTTTATACATCCCAAGGAGTAGCTGTGATTGATGTCCTTTCATGTCAAACGTTTGATTTGCTGAAAGACGGAACCAAAAACACAGCAGAAGGGGGTAAGTCTGGGAAGAGCTGCCAGGCCAGCAAATTTGTTTATTAAAAGAAAGGAAAAATATTCAAGTTTGGCATGCTTCTGAGTCTTATTTGAATTCAATAAGAAATTGGGATGGACAGAACAAAAAAAGGAAGACAAAGAGAAAAAAATAGTAAAACCAGACTAAGATGAGAGAAAAAGGTTTATTGTTTTATTAATTACTTTCATACTGATGATGTTGTCCTATCATTCAGCCATATGGAAATCTAACAGATGCCTCATACACAGCTATGAATGTTTGATGTACAGGTATTTTATTATCCTTCCACAGCCAGATTTTTCAATGGATCATTCACAAATGTTTCAGAGAAATACACTCTTCTATGATCATTGGCACTGATGATAACTTTTTCCATACCAGACTCAATGATTAAGCCAGATACGCTACATTCACTTTTCTTTTTCATTCTGAGGAACTGGTTCTCCTCAGATTTATACTAGCTGTGACTACCACAGTCAAAAGTTTTACTTGAGTTACTCTTGATTTATTTGGGGGGAAGAAATAAAGCCTATTAAACATTTATTTTCAATATTGGCAGATTTTAATTTTTTTTGTCTGGTTTTCAGCCGGTTCCAGTTTAACCAAAATCATCGCTATGCACAAACTTAACATTTCATTTTCCAGGAACTTTTAGTCTTATCTCTTAACAGACACTGGAGTAATAGGTAGCAATGGAAAGCCTGTAAAGCAAGCGCACACCGTACCCTCTTTTCTTAGTTTTACAGGAGCTACTTTCTAAATTCTTTGTTAATTAAAAAATGCCATAGACATTCAGCTGAATTTGCTGGCAACCTGGGTATATATCTTGCATTCCTGAATTTCAAGCGTCCATCTAGAGTAAAAAAAATTGCGGAGCATTACAAAAAAATCTACAAAAGCTATTCACACACACCTACCTGTCCTGGGCAAACTGTTGATCAAGCATAAACTGAAGATACAGTAGCATTCACAAATCTTCATCTAGACTTCCTTTGCGTCCAGTGTGAATGATCGACTCATCACTTAGAAGAAGCATGCATGAAAAAAGACAAATGTGGACAGCAGAGAGATTGAAATACTTTCTAGTGTGATCTTCAGCACCTAACATAACTGTGCTGTGGGGGACACTTTAAAAGGAACTGTAATTTTGGTGTCTCTTTAGCCTAAATAACACTTGGGATAAAAATCTTCATCTCTTTCTATGATGAATCAAAATACTGTGTCCCATTTTAATGAACATGGGTCTGATCTCAGCATCTTCATTCATTAGTAAGTACTTATTTTTTTAACTACAGCTGCTGAATATTTTGAGGAAGTCAGTTAACTAGAAAACCTCTAGGCATTTCAAAATTCAGCACACTAAGAGCTTAGTAACACAGGTGGCTTACCCCCACACTCCATGCACTGTTTTCCCTGCAGAGTACAATGTCCAGATCAATGTTACTATTCTGATACTCAAAGCCCAGTACGAGTTTGGCTACAGTTAGATGACGAATCAACACTTCCCTTGAGAACAGGATTTACCACCAACAGCTATGTTTTTCTGGAAAAACTAAATTGTGCACATTCCAGAGAGGTGTTTGAATGCAAATGCTAGAGGGAAAAAAGGACAATTCAGAACAAAATCCAAAAATTAATTGTGTGATGTAGTTCTGCTTAGTAGAATCTGGATCACATGAAGTGTTGAATAATTTGGCTTGAAGCATTGAAAAATATAGCCAAAACTATTTAAAAGTAAGTCTACAGCTTTACTTCAAACATGCCACTCAAGTATGTGTTTAATTACTTTTTCCAGGATCATTTTTTACCAGCATCTTGCATAATCAAACTTTATATTACTATTTTATATACCTAAATATACAGATGCTGAATACACCCCTCTAACTCATAGAACAGTCAAAACTTTTGGGGAGGACCAAAGCGGGACATGCATTATAATTTTTTAAGTTTTTCATTTCTATTTTAATATACTGTAGAGGTGGTTGGATAGTGATATATTTTATTTACTTTTTTCTTTATGAAGTTTGTAGACATTTTAGGCTCCATAATAAGGTAATTTAATAACATTATCAATACTTTTCTAATTTTTCATAAGAATGTATTGAAAATTAATACTTGTCATATGCTGATGCAAGGTATATATGTACAAGTGTGAGAATTTCACAAGTATATTAGTATATTGGTAGATATATTAGTATATTAGTATATTAGTAAAATATATTAGTAAAATATATTCTTAGTAAAAAAAATATAACAATGAAGCACAAGTAGTACATTAATAATTATTGAAAAAAACCTATTTAAATTCCTGTCTAAACCAAAATATTTTCACTGTTCCTGCTTCCTCTGTCTCGGCTATAGCATGCTGCCTAAGTAGAGCTTTTGTGGCCTTTACTCATATCAATGACACTTATGGAATCTGTCTTTTTGGCCCTAAATATGATACACGTGTCTAAAAGACCAAGGGAATCATTTATAGCTGCAAGTTACTCTTTGCAATTCAGCTCAAAATCAGGTATATGACTATTAAATTATGTTAACTGTAATCAGGTTATTCTCTCACTTTTGAGGGCTTGAGTGCATTAGTGAACATTTTTGCATGTAATTGTCTTATTTCATTTTGAAGCTCAGCCTTTGAAGCTCTTTTGGACTGAAACACTCCACCGGCCCTCTTCCAGATACAAACATGCAAGTTCCACAATCTGGAACTAATTGTCCAGACACCATCTGTAGGTCTTGTTCCTTGGTAGAAGCTGCTGTAATCCTGTGGCTTTCAGAGCAGAAATGGCATTTTACCATACCCTTAAGCTCTCAAAATATTCAAAAAATGTTTCAAAATATTTCCCAAGTATATCTGCCAGCTGGGGGCAGTGGGAACGTCGCCATGCCTATGAACACTTACATGCCTATATGCAATACAGCCTATTTCAGGTAAATACTGTCCAAAATGAGAAGCTGGGCAGGGAGCTGGACAGACATATTGAGATAGGAGCAGGTGAAATCTTCTGTGTCCAGTTGCATAGCTGTTCCAGGGAGTTGCTTCTTTGAACCTATTTTTAGCACATCGTTTTCTCAAGCAAAATACGGAGGTTCTGTGTGTAGCTGATCCTCCTGCAAGAACATAGCCCTAATTACATCCTGCCTTCTGGTATGTGAGGAACCCCCACAAAATGGTGGTCTTCTCTAAATCCTGGACTTCCCTTTCATTCAACAGCTCATTCATTTTTCTGCAAGAAAACCCTTTATGGGAATGGGTTTGGCCATTAACAAATACCTTACATTACAGACTTCCAACTTCAACTGTTTCAGCTACTAAAGCGTTATGATGAGAAAGCAGCTAAGGACAATCAGTGGAAAACTTATGCAGAAAAATGAGGACCTCAGGATTTCTTGCGTTATGTTTTGTGTTCAGGAATTTATTGCTTTGGAGAGAAAAGTATTTGAGCCAGGAAAGGATGGTCTTCTCAGTGCTCAGTTACATATAACAATTTGAAGTTTTTCTAAGGATTACCTTGGTCCATTGTTAAACTCACAGCCTGCTTATTATTTCTGAGTGGAACATTTAAACCTCAAGCCAGTGCCCACCAAAACCAGCTAAAGGCTTTGCATTTTCTCTCATGGTTTTTTGACTAGTCACTTAAAAGTCTTTCCTTCTGTACTATTCTACTCAAATTTTAAATTTTTGAATGCTTAAAGCTTGCTCAACCCAAAGTCTGCTTTATCCAGAATAAAGCTATACAGTGCCTCTCAGTGAGAAGTAATCCCAGTTCAAAACAAAATCTATAGCTATTCAGTGGCTGGTCAGTCTAGGGTGGAAAATGTTGCGCAAGTGCTGTTCTAATACAGATTTCTCATATATGAAAATGTCCAAATGGTTTTCATCCAGACTTTCCGACAGTCAGAGTGGAACACTGCAGTCCAAAAAGTGAAATTCTAGCAAATTTTGTCCATGGGAAAATTGGGGTTTATAGTGGAAATCATTCTGTAAGTAACAATAGCAGCAGCTGTTACTTATGTTGTTCCCCTAATAATAAAATCCTTTAGGAGTAATTAACCATGTTCAAACATGAAAATGTTTCAGCCAAGAAAAAAATCTTGTTTTACTGAGATTCCTTTTACCCCCAACTGGTTTTATATAATTAAATCTATCCACAAGGAAATGTCTTAGAAGTGTTTTTTGATTGTTTATTTAAACTTTTTACTTTTTCATGTGTTCCCTCTACATGTTATCAGGCCAAATGCTGTTCTCAGTCACGAAGGTTTGAATCTGTATAAACATCAGCCACAAGAAAGTCAGCTCCGGAGGTGAGAGAAGTCTTTCCAAGAGGACTAGGTGATAGCTGTTTGAACATTTAAAAACATCCTTCAAGAAGAGTTGTCTTGTTATTTCTTAGTCATTTATGAACAGATTTACTACCATTATTACATTGATAGTAGTCACTGATCCTTCAATGATATAGCAGTGTTTTCATGATGATAAAATTTCTCCTCTTTACCCAAAGCCCTTTTATGTTTTTGTGGCAGCCATCTACCTTATCCTACTTTCTCATATCAATTAACCTCAGAAGCCACAGCCCCACCTGTGTGTTCATCTGCACTGAAGCTATATCTAAAACTCTGCATAGAAAAACATTGAATTTAAATTCCCCAAGGATTTTTTAAATGATTCTTCATATGACATTCAAATGAAATGCTGAAAATTTAACTAACTAAATTTTCCTAATAGAAACTCTGAAAAAAATTGTAACTGGTACCAGACTGGCATACTTTAATCCACTTCTATATTGCTCAGTAGCTCTCTAACTCTTCTGTAGTGTCAGTTTCTCTGTCCAGTTAGTATCATAATTCTATAATCGTGAAGTGAATATTAAAATTTTTATCAGAAATATGATTAATTACTCTGGAAAATTCACTCTTGGTCTTGTGAATGAGATTATTAATATTTACTCTTTATTATATGACTTTAAATTTTAGCAAGTACAAAATACCACTTAAACCTAATAAGACATTATGTAAACTTAAAGTGAAAAGACAAAACCACCACCATCGAAGTACTGCTTATCTAGGGAGATCCATTTGTAGGATCCTGCTCTTCATTATTTTTTTATAGTTAAATAGGTGAGTGCTTCCTTTCAACAGCCTTCCAATATTTCAAAAGAAGAGCCCATGTAGTCACAGATGAGGAGGATAATTCACTCTGAAAGGAGATGGGCAGCAACCCACAGGCAGCAGCTCTTCTGCCTCATGATTGGAAGCATTCCCAAAGGGACTTCCAGATTCCAGTGATTTTATATTCCCAGAGCACTTTTCCAGGAAAATCAGTCAGCTATAGAACAAGCGCAAGATACTAATTCAGGTTTCCCTGTGCAAGTGAGCTTCATCTGCTGTGTCAAGAATGTCTGGAGATTTAGAAAGTGCAAATCTTGGACTCATATTATGTGCACTTTTTACACAGCCTCCCAAAGCATGCCCCTTTTCCAAGACCTGTTCCACCCCAGGTGAGGCTTTCTACATCCACGGTCTGCAGAAATCAGACAGGTTCTGTCTGAAGGCCTTGACAAATGTACCATACTTAGAGATGCAATGAAAAGGATGTACTTAGCTGTGAAAATTTCCATAGCAAAAAAGCATTTATTGAAGAAGTGCAAGGGTCTCCTGTGTCACTGGAATTTTATTTCTTCTTTCTTTCCCTTTTGTACCCACTGATTCTCTTAGGAGCAAAATCAGTGGGGAGCCTATCAAAGCACAGAATATCAAATATATACGTGGCAACTTACTCCATGTATCTCACCACTGCCCAAGATGCTGCTGACAAGCCCTTGCACCAAGTTAAAGTTAGAAGTATTATACACTATCATTCAAAATTGTTTAGACTTTTTCTTTTGATTCATGCCATTGCTGTACTTTGTACATCCTCCTGACCACTCTTAGCAGCTGTAACAACACTTGTGGTATTACCAGTAATTTGCAACTTATCAAACATGATTGAACCTTGTTCTTTTGTGTAAACGAAACAGAACTCTCTGGTTAGCTTTCTTTATACTTTGGAAATAGTGCAAAGGAAACCAAGTCTATATTTGCATGCCAGACAATGAAACATAACACACAGTGTATACATGCCTTTGACACTGTAATTACTAGCTGTTGTTTAGATTCCATGTATGGTCACTGGCTTTGGCTGTGTTGGAATCAGCTGTATCAACATTTAATCAAAGTCTTATAGATTTTGGTTGTATATTTATCTAATGTCAAAATGGAAATGCTGAGACTAAAAAATAAGTTCTTAGGTAAGAAAATGCATGCCCACTGCACTGCAAAAATAATGAACCTTTGTGGCATAATGAACAAAGTCCATTGGAGGTTTTGTCTGTAATGAAGCACAACAGAACAGGCAATTTTAGATTTGATTTACTTCTTCAGGATTTCAACAACTTTTGATGAATGCTTCTGGAAATTATACTTGAAACTGTGCTAACGTTGTCTTGTTTATCAGACAGTTAGGCTTAGCTTGCCTAAATCTTCTTAGAAATGAATCCTGCTAGAGGCTATTGAGCCTCTGCAGTGCCTTGGTCTGAACCATCTGGTCTGTGAAAAAATGTGCTAGTAAAGCAAACTCGGTGTCCAGTACCTCACATTGCCGTGCAGTCTCAATAAAGGGCACAGAGCATGAATGTAAGCTCATAAAACTATTGCCTGTTCTGCGGAGTACCCACAGACAAATAGCTGAGCTCTGGGAGCCGAGCATACAGCAGTGATCCCCCAGAGAGTATTCCCTGTGTGGTCCATGTGGCTTTGTACCATGCTCAGTAAGGTGAAAGAACATACTATGCACTTAAGAGAAATTGTTAGAGTGAAAATAATAACACAGAGTGTGCATTTTGAGTAAGTCCTTGCTCTATTAGTCTTACAGTCCAGCTCCTTTTGAAAAAAGTTTGAATGAAAAGAAGCACTCAATGCTTTACCAAACACCATCCAGCTAAATTCATGGTCCCACTGAAATGCTCCTCCTGCTATGAAACAATCTTCTTAAAGGTGTCAGTGTCCTTTCCGATTTTTATATTGGAATAGTTGTTCAGGTTTTTTATTGGTTATTTCTGCAGGACTGGGGAACCGGTGTAATTTGTGCACGTCAAGAACAAGATGGAAACAAGGATTTATATCTTAATCAAATAATTCATTTATATGCAAATGAACAGTGATAAAGTCTTTATTTCTGAATGTTTCAATATATCCAAGCCCACAATAGAAAAATATGAAACCTTGTAGTTGTTAGCCATCAAACAAGCCCTTTAGTATTCCAAAGGAAAGGAGAGCACAGGAGTCATGAGAGAGCAAAGATGAAAAAGCAAGCTGAAAATGTTTAATGAAAATGTGGAGGTGCTAGTAGATATGAAATAATGAGTAAATACAAACTGTTCCAGACCTTCAGGCCATATAAGTGAGTAAACTTTTTACTGCTCACAGCAGAAGCGGTAAACTCTTAACCTACCTTTCCCCTGGAATATACTATTAGAAAATCAGTTTGCTGCTTTGAAAGAAAAAAGGGACTTGGAAGGGGAAAGGGACGGAAGGACAGAAGGAAGGACGGAAGGACAGAAGGAAGGATGGAAGGATGGACGTAAGGAAGGATGGACGTAAGGAAGGATGGACGGGTGGAAGGAAGGAAGGAAGGAAGGAAGGAAGGAAGGAAGGAAGGAAGGAAGGAAGGAAGGAAGGAAGGAAGGAAGGAAGGAAGGAAGGGAGGGAGAGAGGAAAGAAGGAAGGAATTCTGAAAAGTAGCACTAGGAAAGTCTGTGTTTGCATCAAAATGAGCATAGAGTTTCTTTTGGCCCTGCTAATTAGAATCAGAAGAATACAAGGAAATAATTGGAGTTTTTTTATGAGTAAGACAAACTTCCTTATAAGTTTGCCACTTGTAAAGAACTAAGAATTAGAAGACTGAAAAGCATAACGGCTAGAAAATGAATAGCTGAAAAGCAAGCGAACACCACATTTAACCGTAATATGTCATGATTTTTAAAGCTATCTCAATATTTGGGGGCAGGGAGGGGACTATGCTTGCTTCCAAATATGAGCGGTTGGCAACACTGTGAATGCATCCCAGGAGTGCTGGGTATTATTCATACATTAGATAACTATGATACTCCTAAACCTTCAAGTAATTACAATACACAGGCCTCTGCATTTTGAAGCAAACTCTTTCTTCTGTAGTCTTGCCTCTTAGTCAGGATGTTCTCCACAACTGGAACAGTTTGCGCCGGGTTAGTCCCTTGGGAAAGTTCTAATTTACAAAACCCTGTTTAGAAAAATCAGATCTATTTAAAGGCATTACATTATAAACATAAACTCCCTAATGAGCTGTAGTGAAATGGCTCTAGGCTATAACTTGGGAAGTTCAAATGATTTAGCCGTTTTCTGCCATGTATTATTTTCATTTAATCTGCATCACAAGGACTGTAAAGAGTCCAGCTGTTCAAAGTGAGTCTTAAAGATTCCTGCCAAATGCAAAGGCTTGTCCAATTGTTTCCTTCTTTACCGTGTTTGGTTAAAGACTAATTAATTGATAGATCAAATGTTTCCTAAATTAAAAGGAAAAAAAAAACCCCGAAAATCAACATTTCTAATAGTAATGCAGATGCTAAGAAAGATTGCACTTAAAAAATAGGCAATTAGAGGTCACAGAATCACTAGGAAAGAAGGAATGAAGGAAAGAGGCATGGAAGGAAAGAAGGAAGGAAAAAGAAATCCACCAAACATTCACGCACTTCTGCTCTGGTGTAGTAGAACAATCTATGCTTCCATTTTCAGATCTTCACCTCTTTGGGACCAAGTATGTACCCTGAGTGTGTGATTAGCCTCTTATTTACTTTATCATCTGCTAGCTGCATTACAGTTTCTCCTCACCTATACCTGCAGAAGAGGCAGTACAGCTGCTTTGTACCGCAATTAAATTCTGCTGTGCTGAGCTCTTTCTAGGAGACATTTGAGAAATCCCATCTACCTTTGTTCAGAAGCAGGGCTAACGATGGAGGACACACAGGTACTTCTAGAAGAAATGAGGTGTTAGATGGAGAACAGACTGATGACTAATAGGCATTTCCTATCATTCTTTCAGAGACCATGCTCCTGTTAAACGCAGGCCTTGGTTTGCCTCAGGTTAGTTTTACGTAATGGAAATATCCATTTTTGTGAGATTTATCACCTAATTCTGTTATAAAAAGGTAGAATATAACATCAGAACTCTGTACCACTGATTACCTGCTCTTTTCAACGCTTACTGCCAGCATCCAGAAAATGCAAATGTGTACCAGCTACAGGATTCAGAATTTTGGTCTGGTCAAAATCACTTGACATGTTTAAACATTAAAAAGTAATATTTTGAAATGTGTAAATGTTAAAACCACAACTTCCACATAGTAATGGAGAATAAATATAACAAACCTGGTCTGTTTAATAAATGAAATGGTATAATGTTAACTGGAAAAGGTGGATTACATTCATTTAACCGCTCCTATTTTAAGTAATTATTACAAAAACATTGTATACTGGTAAGCTTTAGAATGCTCGTATCAAAAGCAAGTATAAGGACACAATTTTGACTTTTTATTTTTAATAGAAAGATTTGGTTTATGCAAATATTCCCTCTAATAATGATGGGGCATTGCATTATAACTGGTAACACAGCTGCAGAGGGTAAACTGTGGGAGAAGATGGGTCAATTAAAGAAGTGATTGAATTGTGGTTCCTCTTTTCAGCTCAATTGAAAATCTTGTAACACGGTCCCATGGTGAAGGCTGTACTGGTATATAAACTGCATAAGGATGGTTTCATGTCGCTACAGTGCTGTAAAAGAATGAGCCACAAATGGGGATCCAGTCCAATATACAACAACACGTATTCTTTACAAAAGAAATTAACTCAAATTTTCCTAATCTTCACCTATTTTCTTTGCTTGTTTGCCTACAATTTCATCATACAACAAGCATGTAAAAGCTATTCAATTTTGGTGACACAAAACCCAGTCCTGAACAGACTACAAATATAAATGTTTTCCTGCTAGTGTGATTAACTTCTTGCTTTCAAGAGGACCATATTCACACTTACCAAGGCAAAACTGGACTGTATACTTCATTCCGGTGTTGCACCAAAATACAGAGGTTCAATTTTAATGATCTCACTTGGGTACAGAAACAGAACTCGGTGTCTGTCAATTATCAGACCCAGCTTTTCCTGCATAATATTAGCCCATGCAGTGTTCCTCTGCTACCAGTACTTAAGCCAGCTCTGGTGTGATGTAGTATAGACCTTACATTATAAAAACTTCTGTGACCTGCTTCCAGCTAGATGTAAATCAATATAGTTCCACTGAGGTAAATTAATAATTGAAACCCTTAGCTCATGAGTCGAGCTTCAGTGCTTTGACTAAGCAATCAGTCTTTATTTATATTTATTTGGTTAGAATCAGGCAGTGCTAATGAGATTATAGCCTGGGGATTAGGAAATGCCTTTTCAGAAAGGTATGCTGAGTTGAAGAGAGACGACTGACATGCTAACCATACACAACATCAGTGGAACACGATGACTAATTTCATCAGATTAATGAGCTGCGGACCACTTGACATGTGCTCCAGATAACCTTGTACACAGCAGTGGCCATAAAGAAAACAGTACATCTAAAACCAGAAAGTAAGGAGTTGGTCTGTAATTTCTGGTGTTGTGCAGTTACGGACGTGTTCATACTTTACTCAAACGCACACACACAAACAAATGTTAATCACAGTTTTTTGTTATCTCTTCATGTAAATATACTGTCTGTTGTTTCTTTTTCCTGCAACTGGACAAATTTAACTTCATCCTCCTGGGAAAAAGAGGTCTGCTAGGCTGCTTTTCATTTCCCATCTGGTCTGCTTTTTGGAATACAACTGCCTGGACTTTGGAAGAGTGTTGCTTGCTCTGCTGTCATCACTAGACACAAGATGCAGTTATAGAATCCATCCTCTGGGTGTTTATCAGTTATACAGATTAGAGTGACTAATAGTTACGAGATAAGAAAATGCAAGATTTCATGTCCCTCTTCTCTAGTACAAATGGTTTGGGAACTACTGAGAATGGAGATTTAGATACTTCATTCAGATAAATACTTGAAGTAGAAAAATTAGGAGCAAAGAATCTGTGAGTTATATCAGCTTATAGTAGTTGACGAGTTTGCTTCTGAGTTCCTGATGTCTCCCAGTCTCAGGTATAAATGAGTACATACTTCTAGTACTTCATGGAAAGAATAGCAAACTCAATATCCCTTAACATGACAAAGGTGTGGAAAGAACTTCTAAGAAACAACATACCTGAGTAATGAAGATCAATGCAAAGTTTCCCATGGGAAAAAAGTGCAGTTCAAACAAGATCACGCTATATGATGTAACCAAGTGAAAGATAAAGATAAAATAAGATAAAATAGTTTCTTCCTCCCCCTAACATTGGGTCTGACTGAGATGAAACATATTTCAGTTATTGCAATGGTCTTTATGATTGTCACCCTCTAGGAAGCACGGTGGAAGAACAACTACACTACAGCTCCATTTGGCCATGACTTCAGAAGAAGTGCTGGGACTTGTAGAGTTATTTGAGTATGCTTTAATCACTAAGGTGACACAGTTAAGTAATCTACTTGCTCTGTCCTGTTGTCCCTCTCAGTTTAGACCATCATTACATTTTCACTCACTCACTCACCAGCACAGCCCAAAGCTTTGTGAAAGAGTTGATGGAATTGCCCTTACCTACAACGTAGCTATAACGCACTTAGTAAACTTAATAAGTGTGAGGGACTGGGTAATGTGTTAACCTTACTAGTCTCTTCAGTGCTAAGAAGCATTTATAGCATTTTTTAGAACTAATAAACACTGACATTTACCCTGTCAAAACACTTCTTATGTTTTGAGCCACCTAAATCTCATGGCCAGAGTTTCATAGTGTTAATAGTCTCTGAAATACAAGCACCAAACTAACAGCTGCTGAGTTAAGATGGGAATGATTTGCTAGCAAGACAAAGTAGAGATTATAAACTGTAGGAGGAAACACATTCACTGTTAAACAATGCATTTTGGTTTTGAAGGGCTGTTTATGAAGGACTTCTAATATGGGACCACCAAGCTCATCTATGTCCTTTCAGTAGATGATGAGCATCAGGATTGTTTGACAAGGAGAACTATGCTGAAAGAATTTTAAAAGAGAATGTCCACCCACTGTGCCTACTATGTGTGGCAGGATGATCCCAAAGACCTGAAGCTAAACCATCTGCAATTCTTGTGCTGTAAATGTGCCCCTGCTGCTGGCTCAGGGACCACTTTCTGTTCACCCTTAAAGCAGCTCTGCAGACCAGGTGAGCACACCTGCAATGTGGAGGGCTTCAAACCTTCAAGCTTCCATCCATTCCAGCTACTCTTGAGGTGTCAATACTTGGGCAAGTGCAACTTCAGGCTTCCTCTTGCCTAGAGTCCCTCAGGACTGCAGTCTCTCTCTTCACACACCGAGCAGAGGCAGCCAGCTCTTTGGTCCCTGCCCCAGCAAGAAGCCAGAGGTTTATGGCAAGCACTGTCTGATACAAGGAAGATGTATATTTCTCCCTCCAGGCTCCTTCACACTAACATTGCCAGGACCAGCTGAACTCCAAGAACTGGCACTGTCTTTACCCAGGTTCTGAGAGTTTTTACATTCTACCTGGGCTGTATAACCAGGCCATAGTTCAAATTTATGAAGAAGCACTTAGTTTTGCATGTGTTCTGGAAGTCTGGTGTTCTCCATGTTCATCTAAAATTAGCCAAAATACTGAAGCTGGCGATTTTGCATCCTACCTAACCCATATGAGACACAGATACCCTTGCAGGCTTTGTCCCTGGAAGGTATGTATATGCTGTAGGAAAGGGATGTGGAGGAGGTAGCCAACTGGCCAGATGGAGGCTGAATCAAGGTACCAGGGTGGGCTTACTCCAGGGAAGGAGATTTAGTGCTGCCTGCCAGAACACTTACAGCAGAGAACTGACTCCAAAGAAGACTGCCTCTATTCTTCAATAAGATCTACTTAAAGGAGTTTTGAAAATAAATTAGAAACATGATCCTGCAGTATGCAGAGCTGGTGCAAACCTTCAGTGTCAGCTGATTTTGTTGAATTCATGGTGAAAGAAAAAAGAAAAAAGGACTTGATAGTTAACATCTACTAAAAAATAAATCTTTGACAAGTAATATGAGCCAGCGTAACTTTACTCAGCAGGAAAACAGGAAAAGTCATTATATGCCAAAACAAATCTTTCAAAATCTGATAATGTTTAGGAAATAAACAGCTCAATCAACAGAGTTGAAAAAGTTCAGGCAATTTCCTTTACTGAGATGATGTTGGGCAATGTTGAGCAGAGCCACACAAGGTGCTGTGGTTGTGAAAAGACATCCGCTAGGACATCCCCATGCTCTGATCACTCTTAGAGAAGCACATTTCATGGAGACCATGAATGGGTATATGCAGCGCATGTCTCCTCCACGCACAGTTAGCTGTTTGGAATCTGCATCATTGAACCAAAGGCTTTGACTTCACCTCTGCATTTTTGCATAAGGTGAGATATTTATCCTGTTGTAAAGTCCATGCTGTAATCTATTACTTTTAATGAGTTAAGTCAATTGTAAATTATATGATAGAAATGATGATTGCAGTTAATTGAAGACAGTATCCTTTACTACTGTATGAATCAGCAGTGGAGGAGTCAGAGGGGATTCTGGTTCTGATTAAGCTCTGATTTTGGCCAAAGACTTTCAGTAATTTTTTGCCCCTTTTTTTTTTTTTTTTAATTTGAATTCTAGCCAGCACCTGTTAGATAAGAGACTAAAACCGCTTTCTGAAACTTTTTAATCAGTGATAAACTAGCAAAAAGTCATGAAGTCCTGAAATCATTCTCCAATCAGAATATCTGTTACTAGCAAAGCAGAACCATGTTCTTGCCTCGGGCTCAGACAGAAAAGGAAACATTCTGGTCATGTCTTTTTCCTGGACATGGCTGTGATCAAAGAAGGAAGGTATTAGTCAGTTTTCCTGAGTCCTTCTGAAAGAATAAAGAAGTCTGGTTTTCAAAATATGACATCAAGTTCTTACCTTATATATCAGCCAGGGCAGATCAGAATTTAGAACTGCAAATTTGCAGGGAAGGCAATGGCATGAAGCAGGGCAGACAGCAGGGTAAAAGACCACCATTCTCTTCTCCTGTGCCACTTAACATTTTGGTTTTTTTCACATCCTCATTTCTCCTGGAGTGTTTGTAAAGAGCATTCAAACCACTGAATTTAATAATCTTAATATTTCTAGGTTTTATTTAGTGAATCCTGGCCTCATGGTTACAGGAATTGAAAGGTTACTGGAATTGGAAATGCAAATTTTCAGTCCTTTTTGTCCTGTTAATTAAAGGTGTAGGGTTGGATAGCGGGAAAACAACCTCTCTGTTATGTTATGAGCAAGTGATTCCTAAAACAAAACATACCTTTTGTGCATAGGAAAACTGAAAGACACCTTTGCAGTTGCATTTTCTAGATAGAATTATGTTTATGACTTAAAAATACTTATATATGCTCTGAGGCTGTTAGATGACAAAGAATAATACAATCCCCATTACCCTATACTGCATATGTGAAGGAGAAATTTCAAGCCAGAACAATATAAGATTGTATACTGCAAGCCATTAAACAGGGCCTTTTGGCATGCAATTTCAGATGAACTAATTGCATCCAACAGCCAGAGAGGAAAGAAAATAGATACCAAAGGATTCATGACAATAAAGCAGGATGCAGAGGCATTTGTTATTCCACAGGGTCTAGTGAAAGCTTACAGTATATCTCCACACAATTGTTCTCAGGACCTTTTGTTATTTTGTTTTATAAATCCTGGGTGCTGTTCAGGCATAGAGGCTTTGGAGAGGGGAGCCTGCAAGCAGATAGATAATCACAAGACAAATTCAGCTTTAACTTCACGTATGTCGTGCTTCATGGTATTTACAAAAGCAGCAATCTGTTTTCATGACAGCATGTTTTTGTAAATCCAAAGAGATAAACTTTCTCAGCTATTTATAAATCAAATGCTTACATTATGATCTCCTGCCAGTAACTCTGGTTGCTGTTGAACTTTGCTGTGTTCAGTTTAACAAATCTGTTACTGTAGTGCCAAAGGTGAGAAAAATATACTGGAATCCTGTAGAGAAGATGCAAAAGCTCTTTGTGGCTGGGACAGTGATGTCCTGCCACTATTAGGGTAAAGGGAAGTCAAACACCTTAGTCTGAACACAGCTAGGAGCCAACACTCACAGATTCTGTCTCAGATCTGCCACTAACTTGCTGTGTGGTCTCAGAAGAGAGTTTTGCCTTGATAAAAGGTAATTAATATTATCCCTCTACTTTTTAGGAGTTTCGTGATCCTCTATTGGATAATATATGTAATTAAGAGACTGTAATTAGTATTTTTCCAGTTTCCTTAATTTATTTTTGACATTCATTTTGCAATTATTAGAATTATAAACAAAAAGCAAGATGGATTTCATAGTCTACAGGAAACATACCAAATCAAAAGAGAAAAAAAACTTCTTTGTTCTTTAGAGCATCCTTGGCGCTCCTCCAGGAGCTCAGCAATTTGCTGTACTGATGTCAAAGTAGAAAATGTATAAATGAATAATTTATAGTGAATTATATCTATTTTGAATAACACTTTATTTTAATTCCCACAACTTGTCTGTGTGAGCAGATCACAGGTATCCCAATGGGGATGCTGGGAACTTTGTGCTGAGCACTTTAAACAATTCTTGGGCTGTTTATAATTTCTGGGCAGTATATTTCAAACCCTTTAAACAGAAACATCAAGCTTTTTTGACGTGTATTCATAAGAATATAAAACCAATCATATCTGATCAGGCTACAGGTTCATTTAGTTCAGTGGCCAGTCTTTCACAGTAGCCAAAAGTGAACAATTAGTAACTCATGTAAGAGGAGAGAAAGCATATTCACCAGGATCTTCTCACAGCTTCCAATTTTTTGTGGCTTAGGTACATATCTTTATGTATGATAGCTACTCTAAGAATCATAAAAAAAAGTTAGCACTTTTATCCATACCATCCAGACATTATCACATATAAAGTGCATAATAAAGTATAAGAGGAAGATATATGCAGTGTTAAGCCATAAGTGCAGTGTATAGCCAGAAGTTAGTCAGTACAGATTGTTACAATAACCATCTTCCCTGTTAACTATATAAATCTTAACCTCCCTGCCCCCCCCCACACACACACACAAACACACACACAATACACACACAAATTCTAACTTTTCTAATCTCTCTCCCTCATGTTAATAGAAAAAGATGTTGAAGTCTGAGAGCTTAAGAGAAGTAAATGTAGAAAAAGTCTAGAGAAATATACGCTATTGTAATCACAATGGAAATATGGTAGCCACAACAAAGAAAGAAATTCTGTATCTTCAATAACTTAAAGAGTGAGAATGCAAACACATGAACTACATACTGTTCATAAGTCAGTACCTCAGACTACACACTAAGATTTCTTTAAAAGCAGGAAGGTTGTAGATGTATCAGCAAATTGACATAGGTAACAAGGAACTATATGGCCATTTTTTTAAGTATTCCCTGTTTCAGTAACTTACAACTGGTCTTTGAAAATTGACAGAGCTGAGCCTGGGGCTGGGACCTGCCTTTTGCTAGTGCTCACCTTGCCACAAGATGCAAGGCTGGGCTGAGTGCTGAGCACTGGAAATATCCAGTGTTCTTGTTCTATGCTCAAACAGCATAGCAGACCCAGCAGTCTTCTCAGTCTTCCATTCACAACCCACACATATCATCTTTTCACTTCAGATGCAGAGAAAAAGGGTCCTTCCTTCCCCCCAAAACACCCTTGCAGCTAGTAAAAGACACGTTGAACTGCTGCTCTTTGTACTTAATCTGCTGTTTCATTTCCAACTTTCAACTGTCTGAAAGGCAGATCTTGCAAACATCTGTACTAATCGTAAAAGCCGTGACCGGTTTCCTGAACATCATTCATCTTCTGTAGGTCAAAAGGAATGGTTGTAATGCAAAAGGAACAGTTGTGCCTTAGAAGACCATTTCCTATCACATATATAAAGGTGAGGAGAAAGATGGAGTAAGGGTCAAGAATTAAGTTATTGATATTTCTCTCTGAGTGCCCACCTCACTGATGCCTGTATTGATAAAAGTAGAGTAGCTTTAAATGCAACTAGAGGAGTGTATAGACAAACTCCCTCCTTTAACTCTGGTGTATGACAGAGTACATGCTTTATCTTCAGGCATGTATTGTCCTGTTCTTCACAGCCCAGTACAAAAGCAGGGACTAGACTTTATTCGACAAAAATTTTGCTAAGACATGCAAGGGAAGGGGAGTTTGCTAACAAAATTCTACTTGTGTTTGGGTCTCCTTTTACCTATGTGCTGCCCAAGAACCCATACAGCAGTACAGAGCATTTTCTCTAGTGTTACAACACTGATGTGATGAAATGCAGGAGGCCTGATGTCACATCACAGTTCTGCCCTCAGCCCGATGGGTCTCTCCAAACCAGCCATTTCATTTCTCATTGCCTTAGTTTTCCCATTTCTAACGTGAGGAGAGTAATTTATATTGCTTGCAAAGTTCCTTATACACACTCATAAGAGAATAAGATACTCTAAAGGCCATACAGTCATATCTGGCTTTAACAAAATAAATACTGCAAGAAAGAATGAAATTATGTGGTTTCAGGCAATAACAAGACTAATTGATCAACTGCTTAAATGCATTACAGAAACGCAAGCAAACAAAAAAAAATCCATGCTCAAACAGAAAATTCTGTGCAATTTAAGTAATATTTTCTCTAAATTCCAAAGTTTTCTACTGTTGTTTTCCACTGGCATTGACATAATGAATGTTATCAAAATATTCTGATTGGCACACTTAATAAATACTGAACTATGAAGCATGAACCATGTTTTAGGGACAATCCATATGTTAGTATTTCCAATTATGAGACCAGAGCATGCCAGAAATAAATGGAAAATTATTGTAATCAGATCCTTAAAACTGTGTTAGACTTTTTAATGAACAGTTTAATGTGATATGAAATTACCTGAAGTTTGAAAAGTGTTGAGAGGCAAATGGAAAGCATAGGATTACTTTAGTTCAATTAAACACTGATGAAACACTAAAGTCTTTTCCCTTTTACTGAAATACCATTACTATGAACATGTAATTATAAAGCCTTAAACAATTTTTCTGAATCATAATACTGATATCTTTATTGAAAATAACATTTAATTGCTTATAAATATTTTGAGAAGTCGTAAGCAGTTAGTCAAAATTGACCTATATGCAATATAATTTCTCTACAATTGTCAAACTCATGCTACAAACGTGTCTTAGACTCTTCCAAAATATTGTAGATGTTCTTTGATCTACAAGTTTAAACTTTATCCAGAATGCCCAGGAAACCAGACTTTACTGCTATGCTAGTACCTTATGTGACAGTATGGGGTGCTGATCTGAGAGGGACAGATCCAGAGTCTTTTGTTACTACCAACTACGCAGGGAACATACAGATTGGGAGAACTTTATGAGGATACACACACATATATGTAATCGTCTCCAAACATATTGTATTTTTGAGAGTTCTGAATATGCATACTTCAAATGTATATGCCTGCCTTTCCCGACAATCCTCTACAAGTCTGATTTAAAGATGCCTACAAACCTTGAACTTCATTTAGCCTTCCAGTATAAAATGGGTAGGCATGTGTGTGTATTGTCATGAGACTGTCAAAGATTTAATTTCATTTGACAAAGTTTTATTTTCCAAAAGAGAAGAAAGTGTATTACATATCATCAGCCAGTCTGGGTACTGTCTAAGGAAAAATTAAATACTTCAAAACAGAAACATCAAAAGATTTTAAACCAAAACCAGTTTCTCCTAATCTTGCATCCAGGGTATGTACTGACTTTGCAGAATCACTACAATTAATTCTAAATGATGTATGAAATGAGTAATCCCTGCCTAGAGACTACAACTAGTACATGCAATCACTGGCTGGCTGTGAAATGTGCTGTAATATTATGCTTAGACATGTCCAGAAAAAAACCCCATACTTTTCCTAGCATTTCTAGCCATTTTTATTCTCTCATTTTTCCACTTCTACTACTACTCCACCCCTATGACTGTCCCCACACTGCAGGGCTAGTCAATCCTCTGATTTCTCACTTGCTTCAAAAAGCAGCTGTGAAGGTCAGATAAAACTCACAGGTGTTTCCAATGGGCTGGTTATGCAAAGTTCTGAAAACACAGACAGGATAGTATTCTTGTATTCAAAGGCCCTAGAGGTATTTTAACATAAGTGTCCAGATTGTACTAGTTTTTGCCTCAGTGCCTGATTACTGAAGAATTATGTTCCCCAGGCAACACCAGTAAAGCAATGAGTCTGCAAAGAATTCTATGTGCTCTACTAACATCATACAAATCAACTCCTGTTAGCCTCAGTGGGACTATTCACACACATAAGCTTTTGAAGAATTAGAACTTGAAGTGTGTGCTTCAAGATAGAGGAAGAGATGTGGCGCCACGTGAATGACTGTAAAATTCTTCTCATACTAAAAATCCTAATAATTGTCTGATTCAATGGGTATGGATGGTACAAAATGAATTCTAGATTACCCATCAATTTTGAGAAAAAAAGTGGAGCAAGTTTCTCCCACTCATATCAGAAAATAGGTATTACTGTGGTTTTATTCTCTAAACATAGAATCAAACATCAGTATTCACTCATAAAAAGACCTTACATTAATTATGCTACTCAAAGCCAAGCTTATGTGACAGTATTGTGCAGTAAAATATTGAACTATACTTTTCACATGCCAAATTAGCAAAATTTGGACTCATTCACTTTATGGACTTGCTGTGTTTGAAATCAGAGATTCCAAAGAAAGATTTGCCCAGTTCTTCCAGGCATCCATATACGTATCAGAGAAAACCTGGAGCAGACCCTGTAAGATGGTCAGCACTTCTTTAGAATGCTAAATAAGCTTTGATAAGATCTAGCTTTGGCAAAATATGTTTAGTAGAAATTAATTTTAATTCTTTTTTTTTTTTCCAAAATGTTCTGTGTTTGAAGAGAGTCTTTGTCATAAATGTTGGCTGGTTGTCAGCCAGGAGATAGGGAAGCACACACAGCCACCAAAGACACACTATATATCTCAAAAGCTATGCACAGTTGCTGTGAGCAGTGTACCCAGGAAAAAAAAAAAGCTTTCCATTTCCTGAATAAGGTGAAGGGAGGAGGGAAGCCCAAAAGCTGTGCCTTAAATGGGGTAAAGCAGGTACTTGAGTCTCTGTCCCCCACATCCTAATCTGGTGGCCTACCCTCTCAGCTACAGTTTAAGCATATACAAGTTTGTTCTTTTAAAAAAGTTCAAAAAATCTTCTGTTTATCGAAGTGGCAAGACAAAACAAATCAAAAGAAAATGGAATAATCAAGGCACCATAATTGCTATAGAAATTAATTGTTCCTCCATGCCACCCAAGTGCCCTCCTATACCAACATCACTATTCAGTAATACTCAGCGATTGGTGGTATGATTCGCACCTACATATAGTCATTAGATTTCAAGGTACTTTTCTGGTAAAGACATAGTTTATGGAGGAGTGTAGAGGCATGTGTTGATAGACCATATGGTTTTGTACTGGAGCTCAAGATCCCTGAATGGATTCTTAAAATAACAACTTGACAGTGTAATAACTGTTAACCAAGAGTGTAGCGAGGGAGCATGCTCAATGAAAATGTGAATATATCCACAGAGATTTCTCTTTAATCCTGCCTTGAAAATGAATTTTTAAATGAGCTTCCAAGTCATTGATAATGTTCTTAAATTTCACTCCAGTGACTCTTTAGTTCCTGAAAAAAATGGCTTCACTTCTAAGCATGTGGAAAATACTTGATTTTACTTGATGGTTATAGAAAATATTGGCAATGGTTCTATACATAAAGTAATCCTTAAATGATTCTTGTTAAAAAAAAAGGAAAAAGCAAAAGAATAACAGAAAAAAGCAGAAACACCACCAACTGCACAACTAACTGCCAAGTACACTGGCTCCCCAAATAGTGGGGTTGCCTCTTATATCACCTATAGTGATGGGTGGAAGAGATGGAGAAGGAGACATTTAGAGATGGACAGAACTAGAAATGCAAAAAAGCCATGTGTATGTTAATGCAAGGCATATTGAATGATAAACTGTATAAAGCATAAGAACACAGTCAACGCATAGCAATGCCATAACGCAGGCAAGAGCTTTTTTTGTGGTTGTAGAAAGGCACTCCCTTTCTGCAGTGTACAGAAATTATCCACCAAACTATGCTTCCTCTTGCTCAATGTGAAAAAGCTGAGTGCCTAGAGCAGGCCTGCTCTGAGAACAGTGCATGCTGTAGGTAACTAAGAGCCCCATCAGACACAGAAAAACACAAGCCAACAAAAAATAAACTCGTGACTGTTATTTTGCTTCTTTTCACTGACACATAACAAATCAATCTCCTGGAAGGTGATGGTTAATTAGGAGGTCACAGAGAAAAAGTACCTGCATAGTGAAGGAAGCAAAGATTTCCCAAGGCCATGGATGAGGTGGAAAGTGAGGTTTGTCTGGGGTGTGTTTGTAGCCCGGGTGTTCCAGAAACACTTTCTGAGATGCAAGGGTGAGAAGCAGGAGGCTCTCATGCACCAACAAAACACCTACAGGAACATCTTCATTGTACCAAAATCAGGTGATGCACACCTACAAGGCAGTACCACTCAGACCAGTAGAAAATGATTTATCTCAGGTCTTCAGAGCAACCACCGAACAAACAGTACAGCCTGCCATGTCACTGGTGTCTTTGGAAAGAGAGTTCCTAAAGGAGGAACAGAGGGCAATAACTTAAGTACATGAATACCAAGAGCAAAGATCAAGTGTTTGGTCATAACTAACCATGCAAGAATGAACAGGGGCACCACAGAACAAAAGTGTTTAACATGCCCTATAGGGCAAAAGAAACTATCAGAATTATATTGAGCTATTCATTATACACAGCAGAATCTCTAACTGTAAAAAAATAAATCCCCTACTATATCTGTATTCATTTCTGACCAAATAATTTTTTTCTGACATCGGTAGCAACAGTTTCTTATTGTGTCTAGGGCCAGGCTAATGTGGTTCCTCTACCAGGGTTCACTGTTCTCCAGTGCTGTAAAGCCACAAGAAACCAGTCAAAGCAGCTTCTAAGTGGAAGTTGATAGACCATGTCTGCATTCAGTAAGGGGGATAGTCACACCGTTTAATCTCAAGAACTTGGTTGCTTACTTCAAAGACCAGTCTTTGCTTTTGGTGAGAAGGAGATGCTCTTACAAAGTCCTAGGGAGATGAATCTAGGTGATCTCAGTCTCTTCCTGGAGAAGCTGTCTTTCCCCACTGACAACCACAATATTTTCAAGAACTACCAAACCCTATAAAGCATAGCTGGGAACCCACTTTGATGCTTGGACCATTTTATTTGTTTTTGTATGCAGAGCCAAAGAAACTACACTCATGTTGAGAAAACACATTAGAAAAAATGTTTATGATTTTAATGTGGAAACATTTTCTTAAAAATAAAAAATAAAAGCAACTCATCCACTGTCTTTTGCTTTGTCATATTTTCTGAGTCTTGTACCTATTTCTGATGTTGCTTGTTGTTATACTTCTCTTTACACCCTTGTTCCCTCCTTTTTTGGCAGCCATCCCAGTATAGGGCTGCTGATATGACATGTGTAGAGAGTGCTGTGAGTGCCCATTTGCACTGGCACTGAAGTCACACAGCACTCCTGAGACAGGACTGTATTGTGGACAGCCGCAGCTTCTTATCAGTAAGTACTTTATCAAGTACTGCACTTAAAAAGAAAACACGGACAATTATTTTTCTTGTTGCTCATGGGACTGGCAAACCTGTAAGAATATTTCCAGGGGTGCCTGTAGGGACTGAAACGGGAACTGGGAGATGACATTTCAGCTTAAGACATGGAAAGACATGCTGCAGCAAGTCAGTGTTGTTGCATAAGCCCAGCTCATGCAGAAATGGCCCATGTCCCTCAGACTAGAATGAAGCTCTCTGGCCACTGGCCTGGCCTCATTTACTCTTCTTCCTGCTGAAAAGATGATTTTCCTCTTTCATTTCAGTGATGGTTATTTGGCTCAACATCCTGTGATTCAACTGTCTGCTGTGTTTAATGAGAAATCTTCTATAATTTGTTTTAGGAAGAGAGCAGCCCATGTGATCTAAAGGTGCAAAAGAGTGATGGGTTAATTTAGGCAATGGTTAATTAGATATAGACTCACTAAAAATCTGCATCTCGGTCCACTTTTCTTTATGGTAAGGAAAGAAATCTTATCCTGGAAATAACATTGCTGCCAGGGTGCAAATATTACCTACCTTCGCCCTGTGCCTTTAGCCTGTGGTATACAAACAACCAATGGTAGCAGAGCTACATCTGAGGAGGTGAAGAGAAGTAACTGTTAAAAGAAAGACTTCCGTCAGTAAAAAATCTCTATACTAAAAATCTCTATACTGGTATCTGCACCTCTACTGGAATATTGCTGAGTGGAGACATGTATCGAGAAACATTTGGAGCTACAGCCCCTGTCTTTCTACTTTCATGAGTCTTGAATCCCCGAAATCTAAGTACTATATTTTACAGCTGACATGCAGATAGTGGAAAGAGTTTAAACCAAATGTAAAGGGGCCACTGGATTCCAATAAAAACATACTTCTCTTTTTCAAGAGCAGACGAGCAAAGACTTCCCATATCTAGCCTTTCTGACTGGAAACAGGACCCAGCTTTCACATTTTTGTGATCCTATGTCTGGCACGCACTTCCAAAGCCTGTAACATTTTTATCCCTAGGATTGAAATATATCAGTCCCCAGAGATGATTCAAAACAAGGCTTTCTGGTAAGGAACTACAGGTTATTCCAAAATTTGACAAAAAGAGCATCATACTTTATCCACAATCTTCAAAATAATAATCAGTTTTACAAAATACAGTTTTCTCTTTTGAAGGCTGAATTGTCTTGGCCAGAGTTACACATTAAAAGGAGAGTCTAAGGTGCCTTTCTTGGCTCTGCCATTGGCTCACTCTTCATCTTTTAGCAAGCCATTTAATTCTTCTGTGCTTTCATCTTCTCCATCTGTGAATTCCAAATATTAACTATTTATGGTGTTTATTGGTAAGTTACAAGCAAAACTGGTCTAAGATTGTGGTCTAAACTTCCTCTTGTCAAAAGAAAAAAAAAAGACCTGATATTCAAACTAGTCGCAACGGAGCCACAGCAGCAAGGAGAGTAACAGCAGCAGCTTGGATGAGATTCTCACATCCCAAAAAAGATTTTATGTCAAAACCAAAATCTCTCACAAAAAACACTGACGTGGCTTCTCTCCTGCCAGTGCCCTGTGAGAAGACTGCCTGGATAAAGAAACACAGAGCTCAAGTCCCTGCTTTATTCGATTCAAACTTCAGTGAATAGTATCAAACCCCATTATTACTGTGGAGTAATTTTCTCCACGGAAGTTTGAAGAAAATCTTTTTGTTCTCTGCAATATAGAATAAAATCAAAAGATTTTCTGTTGTTTTATAAGCATCCTTTTATCAAATCCTCTGTTTTCTTTTTTAACTTCAAGCTTGCATAATTCCCAACCACAGCTACAGCACATATCCTTTACAAAGAGTTTCTAATGCACCAGGTTTTCAGTTAGAGAATATGGCGGCAGGGGAGGGAAAGGCAAATATTATAAAAGAAATCAGGAATTAAATTCAAAAACATAGAAACCAAGCCATAAACAAAAAGAAAGCCAGATACCACAAAGCTGAAAATGGATCCAAACAGCGTCCTTCAAAATGTTCACGTTTATGAATTTGAAAGGTGTGAAATAGCTGAAACTGAAATCTGAATAACATGAAAAAGAACTGACTCTAAAAGCAACATCTTAATTTACCTTCGACAAGAAATATAAATGCTGAAAGATACGATAAGCGGTATTTTTCTTTGTATAGATGTTAGGAGAGCTGCCTTAGAGTGTGCTGGGTGACGAACAGGCTGTTGCTGTATCGCAAATCCAGGCATCACCCCACTCCTTAGAGCTTTACGAGTCTAAACTGAAGCATTTCCGTGCTATCAGCCACAACTAGGGAGAGTTTATTTTAGAACAGCTATTAAAAGAGGAAAGGTGAATGGTAGTTTCTTGGCTCCCTTTTTTACAGACAAAAAGTAGGTCCTTTTATACCACTCAAGCCAATTCACGCCTTTATAGTCAGTGGAGGAAGGAGATCATCTCATCTAAAAGCCTTTTGAAATTGGTCCCACAACTGACTCCATAACGGGGCCTGTTTCTCTTCAGTGGTGTTGAAGAGTGCCTGGGCTGGCAAGGCTGAATTCCGATGCCTGAGCCCCCTCACACAGCCACATTGCCCCCCAAGCACCCAGCCATGGCCACCCTTTGGCCCCACTCTGCTCCTGTCAAGTGTATGAAGCTGCCTGGTCTCAGCAAAATGCTGGAGCAAGCAAAAATGCCCCAGCTGCCTACTTTGTTTAAGCTTTTGAAAGCCAGGCTGGATTTTGCTCTCAGGAGAAATACTGGGGAAGGAGAAACCTGCCCCACCAGTAGAAGGCACCCCGTGTCTCCTTTCCTTTGGGAACAGGGAGGATTGAGCAAACATGCATACATATTCTGCCCTGCTTAACCCACTCTGCTCCTTGAGTTTTGGCTTCATTAGGGAAACAAGAGTGTTTGTGTCTTACATATGGTAGTTGGACTAGGATAATTGAATTCAAAAAGAATTACATTGTTATAGGCTTAGAGATAACCATTATTCATATGCAAATATTCTATATGGAGTACATATGGTTTGGGGGTTTTTTCCCAATAAAATTGTTTATTTGAAAAAGAAAATTGGTTCTATGTTGATCAAAACTATTCACAAATTTTTGCCAACCGCAGTGAACTGTTTTGGCCAAAAAATGTGCAGGCTTTTTCTTTTCATGTTACAATACTTCATTTCAGTTTATTTCAAAACAGAATGTTTTGTTTCAAAACAGTGATTTGAGATCAAAGTTGCCTAAATTGAATACAAAAATACAATAAAAACAAAATGAAATTAACAGACTCTAAAGTATTTTTTGGAGGCTGAATGGAAAGGTTTGCTTGACTTCAGATAAAGTTCGGGGAGGGGGGGTTGGTTTTTCAGATCAAAACAGAAAAAGAAACATCCATTAACTATTCACTCTGCCTTAATCCAGAGTTTTGGTTCAGCCAATTTCTGACAGAGTAGCCAGCTGCAGAGTTTAAATCCAAACTGGAAATTCTCCATGCTTTGGGGAGTAGGAGGAGAGAAGACAGGAGGAAGCAAGGGGGAGAGAAGGTGCTGGAAAAAACTAAAAATGACAAAGAGTAGGAGCCAAAAATAACCAGTCTGATTTAAAGGAGAAACATGTCAGCACAGAATTTCCTTAGCGTTACCTTACGTGGATAGTAGAAATCACTGATAAAACTTGCATTTTCAAACACAGAATTTCAAACACATCTTGCAGTGCCTTGATAACTGCATAGGAGGGAATGATTTTTAATTAAAGACAAATTAAATAAATTAAGGATAGCTGCACTGTAAAAAACCCCAATATTTTGGAAAAAGAAAAGGAATTTTCAAGTAGGTAGATATAATTGATGCAATAGTAAAAAACACTTTCATGTTTCTATCTGTTCTACACAAATACAGACAAGAAAAACAAGTCGGTTGTCTTCCAGGTTTTTGAAAGGATTGTTAACTGGCACGATAATAATCATAAATTATTTGTTTTAAAGGCATTTCTCTGTTCTATCTTTGATTTTTAGGAACTATTTTTTTCTGGTCCAGCAGCTGCATTCCCTATCACATTTTGTCACATCATCAGTCATGCGGCTACTGAAGTCAACTCCCCCTCAGCAGAAAGGGACACTTGTGAGTTTATATTACTGCCATAAATTTTTTGGCAGTAAATTTCTTAACAAATAATCCCATATTCTGCTGTATACAGTGCACAAACTGGCTAATAAAATGATTTCTACTTGGGGATTTGTGGAATGCCTCCATCTTTAGTCAAACATGTAGACAAAAGTATCTTGTAAAATGTACTGGAAAGTTCATAAGTTTCAGGGTTTGCAGGGAATGCTCCACCTGGTAAGAAAAGCAGATTTAACAAAAAAAAAAAAAAAAAGAAAAAACGAAAGTTCTCCACGTTCACCAGGATCTTGAGCCAAGGAAAACCTTCATTAGAGTCAATGAAGAAAATTGAGCAGTTAAGAGCTGGCCTTTTGGGGCTAACAGCACTTGAAGAAATCAAATTATGAAATAATAAGTTATTTGTGGTTCTGAGGTTTGCATTGTGAATATGTTAGTCCACGCTTTGTGCCAGCCTCTTGTCCCTGAACTTTTAACCAGGAGGTGCTTGAAATCAAGAATAGCACAAAGCTGTAGAGCTTCTTGCTAGTCTTTCTTGCCTTAATTTGGGACCACTTCTTTTCTGCACTTCAATATCTTCATAATTCTTTGGCAGTGCAAACAGGCTTCGAGTGGGTATAATGAGCTTTCTAAACATGAAAATGAGAATCACGTCTTGCCTATGTGATAAGTATCCCTCTTTTAAGTTTTGGCTTTTTTTATCACCCTTCATACATAAACTAGTAGCCTCCTAAGCGAGTGTCGAATTTGGCCCTCAGACCTGCTCACTGTCTGGGAGTCATTTTACCATTTTCTAGGACAGAATGAATGTGACTTCTAAACCTAATTTGTGCTATGCCCCTGTTTCACGCAGTTTTCTCATAAGTACGTACAAAAGCAAACTCTGGATCTTACAGTTGAGAGTCATTTAAATGCTGAAAGAAATGCAGTTTATAATCATATAAGCCCCTTCATAGTACATGAAAATCCTAGGTCAGCCAAAGGAGAATCCACAACAGCACATGGCTTAGAAGGCAGTCTCATCAAATTAGATTAATGAAATTCCTAGGGCAATGACAGTAACCAAGGATGGAAGGACAAGAATGGTTGGGATTCACCTCACCAAACCTCTGATGTCTAAAAGCTGTCCAATCAGATATCCTCACCCCAGTATGTGAGTCTGCTGCAAAAACCTGGTGATTTTGCCCATAGACCATTAGCAGTAATTATGAAAAACTGAGAACAAGGTGCTGCCAGGAGTAGCAGGGAGCCCTGAGGACAAGGAAAGCTTTGACTTGAGGTAGAGATGAGGAGGAAGCAGTTAATGAGACTTAAAGAGAAAATGAAATTATACAAAAGGTAAGTTTTAATTAACGTGGTAAGACTATTTCAGACCGACTGAAAGAGACATTTATAATGTGTGGGAAATATAGAAAGCTCATACACTGGAAAATTGATGTAAAAATGCTGCTCTATTTTCCTTACAGTGTTTTAGTGAAATGAGTAGCTGAAGCTCTGACTCAGCAGTGCAGATACCAATCTTCTGGTCAGTGAGATTACAGATGATCTGAAATCAAAAATGTTCCCAAGTATCTTGCAAAACTAAGGCCTTATTAAAAGCAAACATTTCTGCAGAAAGATAAATGTTCTTGCAAAGAGCTCAGCAGCATCAGCAATGGAAGGAAAAACCGCGGAAGCACCTGCCCTTCAGAGCAACCAAATTTATTGCAAAGGCCAAACAAAAGCTGAGGATTTCATGGTCTCCCTTGCCCAGCTCTTCCAGGACTTCAAATTACACTGTTATTTTTTTACTCTATCAGCATCATGAAGACAAAAACAATTGTTGTATCATATGAACCCACTGTATGTCAGGAGTGACCTTCCCCAAATATCAGTAAACTGAAGAGAAAAGGGAGTTTTATTATCTCTCCAGCAAGCGGTTTGCTGCAGGTCTGAGCGCCAGTGCTTGCCCACATCACAGACACTACAGGCTTATTGCTGTCTGGTGGCAGTGGGTTACTGAGCATTCCTTGATGCAGCCCTGAAGTTTGTTTTGTTACCCTGGGGAATTCATCTGTGCCAGTAAGTTACAGTTTGAGGATTCTTGCCATTTAATTTAAAAAGAAGTCACTCATGCAATAGAAATCTCTTTCTCCAATGAGTATTTTCTAAATAATTCTTTTTTTCATCCTTGATCATTAGGAATACAGTATAGCTGTTTGCAAGTTGAGCCATAATCTTGTTCGCTCTTGGAATCTGTGTTTTTTAGCTGTTTGGCTACATTCGAGATCAGTTCACACACATATCATCTGACACCCCCCCATGTTAACCGCACACAGACCATCCACCTACCTGAATATAAAGAGGTTCAGCAAGATCTAATTTTTCACATCTTCAATTGAAGTGGAATCTGAAATAAGTGATGTAATTTTTAAAACCCTATATTAATGAAGTAGGATATTTTTCTTTTTCTGATTTTCTTTTTTTCCTGTGTGAGAACAAATGCTAATATGAATCAAAATAGAGCCTCTTTTGTCTTTGACTTTACTTCAAGATCTGCAGATGTCCAATGTAACTCCTAAGTGAAATACAGAGGAAGTAAAAATCTACCAAAAGAGTATGAACATCAACAAATGTTTGTTACTCAGACTGTGATCTGTGAGCCACTTGTGGTCCAAACTACATCAGATGTTTGTCTGCAAAATATCTACAAACAAATTAGAACAGAATGAAAACAAAAATTAGGTGCACAAAGGCAAACAAACAAAAAGTGATGGAAAGTAAAGGTAATAAACTAACACTGAAAGGTTTAGCATCATTTATTTTTCATTGAAAATACAAAAACATTCCAGCACAGCATGAGTAAATTCAGCAGCCACTTTATTGCCGAGGGAAATGGAACAGGCTTAGAAACGTAAGGAAAGCTCTGAAACTGAAAAAAACTCCAACCCCAACCCTAAAATGTTAGAGCTGCAGATTTCTAGCAGTCATATTGCTCCCAGCCTGAAAAGTGGAGTGCTATCCTTCATGCAAGAGACTGCAGTGGGTCAACTCTGAATCCTTCCCTGGGTGCCTCCAACTGCATAAACTGGAGGCACAATACTGCTTAGAACAGCAGTCTTGTACACTCCTTCCACCAGAGCCAGCGTGTGGCTTCAGCTTGCCTGTGCTGGCATTGCCCTGGGGTAAGGGATGCAGGGCAGTAGTGACCCGGGAAAGCGGAGGGGCTCCAGCATCCTCCCAGGGCTGCGGGTACACCAAGCCCTGCCACACGGTCCTCAGGAGCTTTCCCCTGCGTGCCTTCTTCTGCACTCCTCAGATGAACAGCGTGTAGGGAAGAAAACTGTTTCTTGCTAATAATAGCTTAAATCGTCCTTGTGGGAGTAGAGCAGCCCCATTAACTCCAGTGTAATGAAAAGGGGAATGCAGGGTCAAGCTCAAAACCAGAAAGGTGCTCTAATATCTCGTTTAGTTTTTCCTTTTGTGTTCTGTGTGTACTCTTTGGATGGTGGAAAATGGATTTTATTTGTGTTTCTAATCTGTTTCTACCCTTTCCACCCAGCTCTCACAAGTGAATCCAGTGGTCACAAAAGCAGAAATGGAATATTTCAATCCCATGTCAGCAAGTGTAAGTAACTATACTCCATTTATCTATAAGAGTTTTCCTTCAGAATAATCTTGTTCTTCGTAGTCTGTAACCAATTACAGTCACAAATCTTTTATTTAATGTAGCTTTTTTTTTTTTTTTCCTGAGAAAAGGTATCCAGGGTTTTATTGTTTTGAATAATTGCAGGTGATGAGATTGCTAAGAGGTGTGAAAGACTGGCAAATTCTTGTTTTCTGAGATACAATTCTGTAAATGCCTGTCATAGTTTGGAACAGGAAAAAAGTGAGTATAAAGGAAAAGCAAGTAGAGAAAAAGCAGGTACGGTAAGAGTTCTCTAAATTTTTAGTGTCAAAAGCCATATGTTTGGAAAAGCATCTGGATCAGGATAATTACAAAGCATGTATGTGTGTCGGTGCATGGCATTTTTTTCTGTGAATCAAGGACAGAATGAGTGTAACAGTTGAAATTCAGGTTAAAGGAACTGAATATCTTTAATTTTTAAGTATTTTCTTCTCTTCCTACACAGACATTTTTGGCAATACACCTCCTTAAAAACTTGGCACAAAATATTTCAATCCACTCCCACAATCCTGAGACTAAAAATATTTAAAAGAACTTTCTAGAGTATGCAAATACCCAAAGATCACTCCTCAGAAGGCAAGAAATTGTAAATGTCACTTGGTTCCTGGGGATAGAAACTGCTCCATGCACACAGCTACATTAGATTGTGTCTTATTGTGTGAAAACATATTCTAAGTAAATGTCTAGGCATCTTTAAGGTAGCCACAGTGAAGAATAAAAGAGAATGATGCATAGTGAATGAAAATGGCATATTTAGTATTAATAAAGAAAGCTCTGTTTTGTTGCTTATCTCAAGCGGGGTTGTGTTGCACTAATAAACTCAGGAATAAACTAAGGCAATGGAACTAAATGCTGTAAAAATAAAAAGCCAATGGTAAGACTTGTCCCAGCAATTTAGCACTTGATAATTCAGCTTTTGTAATCCATGAGCATGGCAGCTACAGGATTTACGCACAGAGCATGCAAATACTGACATGAGCTTAACCTAAAGCCTGGTAAACCAGAGGTCTCAAGTGTGTCAGATTTTACAGCGTTGGACTCCTCTTCCTGATGACCAGTTCTGTTGTTGTTCCATCAAATGCTCCAAATTACCATTGCACTAGTTATGAATGAAATGGAGACTCCTGCTCTGAGCAATGGGGTAGGATTCAGGTTATTATTAAATCTGTCTTCAGCTCTCCTGTTTATAAATCTGAGTGCTTCAAAGCCCTCAGTGAACATAGGCTTTTTACTGCATTCATTTGCTCACTTCTGTATACCTGCATTTTTAAAAAAGGTCTTGATTCAGATGTTCTGCAAACCCAGTGATGAAGGTAAGGTTGTTATTAAAACAGAAGTAAGATGCCTTTACTGGGCTCTCTTGATACTCAGAATAGTTGTGCCAATATTTGGCACAAATCCTATCTTAGCTGCAAAGGCTGCTCTAACTACTCTACCCTTCTCTCCAGCATGCACAGGGCAAAGGTGTTGCCATCTCCCAGCATTTTCCTGATGTGAGATGTGTTTAAGACATTAACAGAAATATATGTGTCATTTTTCTCCATCTTGCAGCTATGACACTATAAAGCACTATAAGAAGCATTGGGTTTTCTTTTCATTTAGCAACTGTTATCTGCACTGGGAATCAGCAGAGATCAAGTTCAAATCAAGAGAGAAAACAAAACCAGAGCAAAACATTAGCATGCTTAACTGAGTGATAACATGTCCTCAAAATGCTTTTTGTATTCAAAAAGTCTAAATAATGTGTCCATTACGGCAAGAAATCCCACAAAACACTGAAGTTCAACATTTTCATTATTTGACTCACATTCTGATGAAAGACAACTTGAATTAGGGCTTGCAAAAGAATTTACACAATAAACACTATCTTGGCCATAAAAACAAGGAACAAAGAGTGGTGCAGGGATGCAGTGAAGAAAAAGCAATATTAAAAATATTCTAGAGATGTCCTCAAATGGAATTAATTCTTTGGAACTGAGGATGTAAGGTAGAAGAACTGAAGAGAACTGGGGGATATTTATACAGAAATGATCACATCCAAACAATGTTTAAATGTAGTAAGCACAAATCAACACTAACATCTGTCTCAAAACAGTGAAAGAACTCATCATGAAACTAAAAATACTGTGGCAACGATTTTTAATAATATATGACATTTGGCAGTAACAGTTAAGTACTTACATTCTTCTCTTTGGCTAGGATTGAAGAAAGAGGAAAACATGGCTAGACTTATCAGCTGGAGATCAAGAGGGCTGGAGAACTGTAGAACAAAGTTTAAAGGAAAAAAATAATTAAATTCCTGGAGACACCCAAAAAGTGGCATAAAATGAAATATGGTTTTAGTTAGGGTGATCAGACCAGTCTAATCTGATGACATGATTTGATAAAATTATCACATTTTTCAAACAAGAAGAATCCAACCTCAGTCAAGTACTGTGTACTATACCACTGAAGTTATTGATTCATCTGGAGAAGGAGGAATAATCCTGAAGAAGTGTGGTACACATAAAGGACTGGCAGAAAGAGAAATGAGGTCAGATTGCTCTCAAAGAGGAGGTGTTGTGCTGGCAAGAGACTGCTAGTTGAATTCTTCAAGGACTTGCCTTGGGACCAGTCGTCAATATTTCCTTCAGCATAGAGGAAATTCAGAGCATCATATAGGGAGAACTGAGCTGGAGCAATAGAAGTGGGATAAATTTCAACAGCATGAACGAAAGGCTGTTTACATGGGAATTATTAACAGGAATCTTTGCATAAACTGAAGGATATCTACAGACAAGGAGATGTATTTGGATTCATTAACTGATCACACCAGGATCATGGCAATTATCAATACAAAAAATACAGATGTCAAGTTAGGATTAACCAAATGCAGTATATCCAGAAGTGTGCAGTTAGCCAAGGTATCAGTGAGTCATCATCCAGAAGATTGTGTACAGCTTTGGTCATGTCAAGCTGATGTCAAACTAGGGTAGAGGCAGGTAAAAACTAGCAGAAAGAAATAGAAACTCTATCATGCAAGAAGAAACTGGAAGGACCTGGTTTTGGTAACCTAATATAATTATCCTGAGCAAGTTTGCAGTTCAGAAATATACCAGGGAAATAAATACTAATGAAAGAAAGAAGAGGAATAAAATTAAATGTGTATAAAGTAGCCATGGAGAAAGATAGACTGGAAGTAAGATTTCTTATGATCAAGAGTGTGAGATTATAGAAAAGCCTTCTGGCAGGAGTAGTGGGGGCAAAACCACTAGCTTATTTTCAATTGAGACTTGATCAGTTTGTGACTGAGATTATATGGTAAGGACACCTGAGATTTAAGAGGACTGAATGTAGTGATCCTTCCAACAGTGTGTTTCTAGCTGCACTGTTCTCTTCCAGCTTCGCACTGGCAAGCTGGGAGGGTGGGAGGTTTGCCTTAATCATAGGAGTTACTCTACTGAAGGGAGAGAGAGGAAGAAAATTGAACAGTTCTGAACCTTTGCCAAGGTTTTGGAGACATTAAAATAGAAACCCAGGAATTCGTCCAAGGTTTTATGTGACCTAGTTCAGCAGTTATGGTTCCCTCCTCTGGCACACACTTCTTAACAAAGACATAGTAGAACTGAAAAAAATAGAGAGGGGAGTGACAGAACTGATCAAAGATATGGAACAACTTCCGGGTGAAGAACAGTTAACTGCACTAGGACTCTTCAGCCTCTAGAGAGATGTCTGAGCACAGATACTACAAAATCACGCACAGGCCAGAGCTATTGCACAGGGAATGTGTGGTATCTGTGAGTGGAACCAGAGGACGTCAAAAGGAACCATCCGGTGGCAGTTTTGAAAAGCATGGGATGGGTGTTATGGAGCTCCTTGCTGCAGGGACATGTGGATATGACAGGACAAATCATTTCAATGAAGACATATCATATCTGGCTAAGTTGCTGAAGCATGAATTGCTGCAGGATGTGAAAGTATTTCTGGGAAAAAGTATTATACTCTCCACTACCAAACTCTACTTGCCTTGGCCAGAGGCAAAATGCCAGGGTTAAATGGACTTTTGGTCTGACTTGACACAACTGAACAGTTTTGAACCACTCAGTACTTAAACAGCACACCATGGACGGAACAGAGATCACGTTCAGGATCAGCCCTGCGTGCTGTGCAATTGCCAAGTGCAGTCCTGGCACTGTCACACAGGACAGAGATTTTGGGCCACACCTGCCTCAATACACCCCACACATTACCTCAAGGCCAAGCATGCCCAGGCCAGCTGGCTGCGTAGACGGAGGGCAGGCAGGAGCTGTCAAATATGGTGTTTTTTGAGCAATATAACCACAGCTGCCGAACGCAAGATACATTCAACAGCTCTTGGCAAATTGTGCTGTTAGAGCACAGCTGAGAACATTTGGAGCGCATCTGCAGGAACATTTGCTGAAACGCTTACACCTGGGTCCTACTGTGTTTGTAATAGTGACCCCATAAAAAGGCTGTGGGCCTTGGCTTCTAGTAGCTAGTCCATATAAGGACAGTTGAGGCTTGTGAGGTATCCATGATTTCAGACTTACTCAACAGGGAGGCATATGCTAAGATTTTTACTACTCTCTTACTACCTTTGTTGAACTCAATGGAGTTAAACAGAACTGGAGTAAGGTAGCATTAAGACAGACATTACGGTTATGCTAATTGTCAGCATTAATCAATGTAATCTCCTCTCCAAATCTTCCATCCTTGCTTTGCTTCCTTCTCATGTGATTTGCTTTACTGCATGACCTTTCAGAGCATTATCTGAGGTTGTGAATAACAGGCAAGAGAAAAATAGGTCTCTCAGACCATGCCACAATGCCAGGAGTGCTTCCAAATTGCTAGGTAAGGTACGCAAGTTGGCCACAGCCCAGTTTTATATAAGAGTGAGATTGTGCACATGTCAGGCTTCCCTGCACCTCAGCTTTTGCCAAGCACCACCCCAACACGCTCTCCAAACAAAAGCTCTACCCACCCAGCCTGTGCCCCCCTCCCAGGCAGTACCCAGGGGTGTAGCTGGAGCCAAAACACCAAAGCTGAAGCAACCTGATGCCTGTATGTTTTAAAGCTGCTTAACTTTAAACGTCCAAATAGCTCAGCTAAAGCTATGACTTACATGTTTAAAGTTAAGCATGTGCTTAATTAATTTGCTGGCTAGGGGCCTAGAAGTACAGTAGCTGTTACCTAAATGCCTTACCTACTGCTGCTCTGTGAACTCCCTGCTCTTTTTTGTGGTCTGGGTCTTCTCTTTCCCTGTGCACGAAACCAAAACATCCACCTCTGTAGCCAAGGTAACCCAGGCTACCATAACTAGTCTAACAGCTTCCAAGGAGCTGGCTACTGGGAGGGCATTTAACCATATGTGACCTATGACTGTCTCTGAACCGGGACATCTAACGGCTCTCTTTATTGCTGCAAAAATGATAAATTTCATTGACGCATCTCCTGATTCCTCTGCTAGACTGGGAGCACTTCTCAATTTATGCTAATGTTTTTGTTTCCAGGATTTTCCCATCTTCTTTTCCTTTTAATGGACTGCTTTACTGCTGCACAAGATTCATCACCGTTAGAGCCACTGTTTCCAACAAGGAAAAAGAGTTCCCTCTAGCCACCACCTTTTGTAACAGCACCTATGCTGCCTCCACGCAGCACTTTCCTTTCAACGTGGGTTTATGTTTATGTAGCAGTAAAACTGTAATCTGTACATCAGTGACAAGTCTACCGAACAGTTATTAAGCTTCTAAATTATTATATTGGGTTTTCAGTGGGAAGGAAAAACAAGCGTATTTGGGGGCAGAGAGAATGCCAACCTGAGACAAAAAATATTGGCCATAATAATAAACTGAAAATGTCTGGAATAATTTAGGATAAAATGTTCATTCAGAAATATTTTCCAGGTTTTGGAGAAAAGCCAATAGCCAAATAGGTCTGGGAAAAAAGTATCCTGAGATCAGGACAAGAAATAATTAGCTGGTAACAAAATTCAAAGAATCCTCATTTCAGTTCCCTAAATAGACTCAGGAACTGAAAATATTTTTATTTCATTTCTATTTGTTTTATATGTATCCCAAGGTACTAACTTTGGTGTTAAGCCTTGCTTAAAATCACCCTTCTCAGGCTTATTCAGTGATCAATGCACTCTTCAGTCCACTTTGAGTGTTAAGAACAAACTAGAAAGAGCAGATCAACATTCCATGTAAAAATGATGCTGAAATATGTATCGGTTCTGCCAAACCAATATGGCTATAAAAAATCTCTATCAAGTGGTTGAAGCAGACATGGTGTAGACACCTCACAAGGAAACCAGTGACCATGTTCAAACACCACTCAGCTGAAGGCTCTATCCATAAACCACTATCCAAGAACATTGAGGAAATGACAGTGGAATAAGTGATATCAATATGGGAGTGTGGGAGGCAGAGCGGAGGAAAAAAAGTCAATTTAATGTAATATTGAAACAATAATACCAAAGTGAAGTGAAAACTAGAATAATATACAACAGCGAAGTAGGCAATCGTGAAAAATCTCACTGTGAGAGCCTGAGAAAAGACTAGAAAGAGGAAAAACAGAGTTGA
Organism: Strigops habroptila; assembly: GCF_004027225.2. Taxonomy (NCBI): domain Eukaryota; kingdom Metazoa; phylum Chordata; class Aves; order Psittaciformes; family Psittacidae; genus Strigops; species Strigops habroptila. The sequence goes on from NC_044277.2 coordinate 129,392,619, forward strand.
TTGCTGTAGTAAGGACAGAAAAGCAGAAGAAAAATCAAATCTGACATTAATTGTAGGATTGCATAGGATTTATTGTAACTATGGAAAGATATACTGTGCTGTGGGTTGCATACTGCTTTCAATATTTGCTTGATGTTTTTGAAAGCTAACTACTATTTTATTATATCATATGATTAAACCAAAGAACTGAATGTGAGAAAGGAGAATTAACTCTCAGGACAGTGGAAAATGTGCATCAGTATTTGTCATCATATTGGTCTAATATTTATTTTCCATAGGAACTAGATTGTCATTAAAGAATATCAAAAACTCCACATCAGCTTTTAATCTCTGCTAGGAACTCCATGCTGCTTAAAGATGAATCAGAGCTCCCTATAAGCCCTTCTTTTGGGCCCAAGGTTCTCCTCAGGCTCTGATGTCCAACTCGTGAGGCCCTGGAAACTAACAGAAACCGTATAGTTGATAGGTTTTAATTAATTTTTTAAAAAGTTTGGGTTATATTCAAAGGAGGAATTTACACAGAAAGTGCTGAGCAGTGCCATACCATCCTGGTCCCTCAGGGCAAATGGGGGTGAAATCCCTTTACCTGCCAATGAAATGCAGCCAGTTTTGGTACGGGACAGAGTATGTGTTTAACAATGCACAACAGGTCCAATCAGCCACTATGCCTTACTGTATCTACCGGCAAAGAGACCAGGAATGACAAGTGCAGCAAGTATTGTCTGAATTCTCTTTAAAATTACCTTTGTCAGTGCTCACAAAGGGAACCCTAAACTGATAACTGCTGGATGCTAAGATGGCACATCCACTGCAGGATCATGTTATATTTGATTTCTTTCAACATATGGGACTATCTCAGTCTTCAGTCTGGCCTAATAAGGCAGTTTTACTCTTAAGCTTTTTGAGCATATTTGTTCAACTGGCACAAGTATTTTCTACTGAGTATTAAACAACTTGCCTTAAAATGATTTTTTATGTATCAGTGGTGCTAACGCATGCATGTCCTTAAGAAACAACCAGATAACCAGTCACAAGTAACTGACTTTACTCGAATATATATTTCCTAGAAATAGCCTATGAGCAGATGATAGATTTTCATAAAAATAAGATTTAAAAAGTGGATAAATATGTGCACATTGTTAGGAAGAAAAAATGATCATGAAAGAAGCCATTAATTTAATGCAAACTATTTATGTGCCATTGTTACTCAAATATGTATCAGGTCTGGCAGTGGACTTAATACCACTGTCTTCTCAAAAGAAAAAAAACCCACTTGGTAGATATAAACTAAATATTCACTAAATCTTCTTGTGGCACAGGCTTGCTACTAAATGAAAGACCAGCTCTGCTTCATCTATGGATGTGGATTTCTTTTTGGAGGACTTTCCTTGTTTAAAATACATAGCAGACCATTCATTTTGTCAGAGTTGGCAAGATCGGGGCAGAAGGCTGAAAGAATGACAGCAAAATTAAACGAGAGGAAAGTAGTTCATGGGAGAAAATATCTGGCTTGCCTAGTTGAACTAGCAATCAATCTACAAATGCTATTTGAGTATAGGCCTTTTTTATGATATTTATTTTAAATGTTTTCATAAAATGCATTTTAAACACATTGTATAGGTTGCAAACGAAGTTAGATTAATATTTCATTAGAAGAAAGGAAAAACACACACAAAATGAAAATACAGGAAACTAAATTGTTAAAATTAAAAAAAACCCCAAAACATTGTCTAAATCTGTTTGACAAACTAGTTTCACACCTATTATTCTCATAATAATGTCACTCCAGCCTTCTAAATACTGGATAAAGATTCAGTTGACATCTCTAACATGAAAAAGCAGCTAAAATTAGGCCTTCTTAAATATTAGGTCTTTGATACGTTTATACCCTAGTTTCTGGCTAGAACAGGAGCATGTCCTTTGAAGACTACCATAGAGCTGGTCTCACTGCTGGAACACTTAACTTTTATGACCTTTACCACTAAAATTGGACAAGACCACTGGTCTAGTTCACAAGAGACAGCTCCAGTGTTCATTATTTTATGCAGTGGAATACAGACGATACCTTCAGATGAGCAGCAAAATTTCAGTCATAGCAGATTCCAATAAATACCTCCTCTTTCATGTGCAAGGTTCAAAGCTTTGCAAGTCTGCAAAGCTCGATAGAGGATGGAAAGTTACCAGATTCAATTCATTAGGACACATCTTAACTGGCAGCTTGTAAAATAAACCTCCCCCACCTCTTCCACCTCCTTCAAAAAACATAATGCAACCCCTACAGAAAGCTGATAACTTAACCATGCAAAAGAAAGTCTGAAATCTGCAGACAAGTATTTTAATATGAGCTGAGCCTGGAAAACGGGAGGAAAATAATGTAGAATTGTCCTCTACACACAGAAATTCAGGGACAAATCATACAACAAAGTAGGAAATGTGCTCATGATATCCAGATTCTCACTAAAGCAGGGATAGACAGAGGTTTATTCATTATCAAATTGCTTGTAGAGAGCTATACCGTATAGCAAGGAAGGATTCCTTATTATGTATAGCGGTTTACATCTATACCTCCTCAAACACACACAGGAGTGCAAACAAACTCCTGGGATTTTTCTTTTATGGACTTCAGACTATTTTAAAGCAAATCCCTAATTTTAACCTAAAGACTTGCATTTGCTAACTAGAGTTGGTGGTGCTCTTCCAGAAAGAGTGAAATGACAGTTAAACGATAGAAATCATTGTGTCTTATATAAATACTGTCCTAGGCAAACCTACCCTCTTAACATATATCGGGGGAATTCCAAGAAGAGATCCACACAGGTGGTGGTGTTCTTTCAATCATTTCCTTGATCAAAAACATCACAAAATCAGGTGTCAGGCACCGGACCAGCAAAGTTATTCTCATTAACTGTCACATACACATATGCATGCAGTATTTGGTATGAAATACATATTTATGAATGTATGTGAATAAATGTATTAGATAGACACAACACACAACTCTGTTCGTGAATATCAGGCTGCTAGTTTTAGCACAACATTTGCAGTTGAAGATCTCCCAAGTTTTACCATGATTAAAAGTTTCTCTACTGTACAGTTTACTAGTGTTCTATTAGTATTCTACTAGTGATTGCTTCAGTCACAGGAATAAATCTTAGGATTCTTTTCACTGTTATGCTAGAGGAATAAAGGAAAGAAGACAAAAGGTTTTTTACTGTTTCTCTAACTGTATAGAGACTGCCAACCTTCTCAAAAATACTTCTGCCTCTGTGCTGCCATTTTGTGATTTTTATATGAGAATTTCCTTTCATTTTATAAAACCTGTTGTTTTCTTTCTTCATTATTCTATTACAACCTGGAAAGGGTCTGTTTAGAAGACATTTACCCCTCCAGAAGCTGTATATTTCTTCTGAATAATGACTTAGTACTGAGAGTAAACTTTAGGATTGATTGGATGGACCTGCCTTGATAAAACTCTGCATTATGACAGACAAGCACTTAGGTTCTTTATAATATCAAAACCGCATTTGCAGGCCATTCCCTTAATCCTGTAGAACTTGAAATGGGAGAGATTCAGCAGTGGTGAAACGTAACAGTTCCTCCTTCTCCTTGCAATATTCATACCAACCACCCCAGGGCTGGGGATGTGAGGCCTGTGAAATGAATGGCATGTTCTAAACTCATCCCAAGGACTGAGGACAGGGAGGGAAGAGTGATCTATTCCACCTCCCTGAAACAGGCCTTGTACATTTAAACACCAGTATCACCCGAAAACCATGTACAGGGCAGCCTGAGGGGAAGGACAAGTGGAGGGAAGGAGAATTCGATCCTCTGTTTTTGATCAGGTATGTTCAGTTTGCATCTGAGTAGAACTGTTCCTTGCCCTAAACTGCATCGTGAGGAAAAGAGTGGAGACAAAAACCCAGAAAATATCAATTCCCTCTAATGTTATTGATTACCTGATTCTAAAATTCTAACTTGGGTCAAAAACCTGTTAACAGGATCTCTGCCTGAGTAAGAAAGGAGTAACTCAGCTGCTTACAGGAGCTGGTTCACTGTGCTAGTATTCCCATTGCACCATTTTCCATGTATAACAGTTAGTCCTGTATGCCTTTGTCAGAACTTGAAACTAAAGCTGCTAGAAACAAACAGAAAAGGGTGTTTTATTCTATGGAATGCCCCAGAATGGCTCTCAAAAGACATGTTTTTTGGCTGTTAGGGTGGCTGCCCATCTGGTTATACTTTTCAAGAAAAATGATGATTGAATATTCCTTCTTATGTGAAACCGAATTGCTAATTCAGAAATATCAAAGTGATCTGGTTTTTGTTCTGTCACAGCCTGGTGTTCAGGTTAGTCTATTAAACTACTTCAGCACTTTATTTCACCTACTCCAACTCTGCTATTCTTTAGCCAGGCTTTTGATACAGCAGTCCTGACTCACACTCCTTGCAGTTCCCTCAGATGGCTGTAGTGCAACAATCCACTTAGCATTTAAACATTAAACTTTAGGAATAAGCTTTAATGGTCTTGTCCTGCAGAAAGTCACTTACTGAATTTGCACACAGTCAGGACCTAAACTGACCAAAGCCTCTCCTGCCCACAGATCCAGGGATCGCTTTTCTTCTGGCTGCTCTGCAGTTCTGGCAGAATTTTACTTACAGTTTCATCTTTTCTTCTTCTCATTTCTTGTGCTAGGGAATTGCCTGGGGTAAGCCTTTTCCCATATTGTCCCACATGTTCACATTGTCCCCATTTTCAGAGAGTCTTACTCATCTCACTTTCTGTGATGAACTTTTGTCCCTTGTTATCACATATACATCAGACCCTATATACTGCGTACTCAGAGCAAAGGGAGGAAACTGCGCTACATTTACAAAGTAAACACCTTGTTGTGTTAGCAAGTAAGATGTTACTTGAAGTAAGATGCCTGGGTAAAATTGTCACCTAAAAGTGACTGGGGAGCCAGACTTTGCCTGTGCATTCTGTAATAGTGGCAGCCTTCTGTTTCCCACCCAGACAAAGTCTGTGAATTTCTTGTTAACTCACCGTTTAGCATTATCTATCTGCTTTTGGCTGATCACTGATTTACCCTTGAGTTTTATATGTAATCTTGAACAAGTGCTGATTTTGAACAATGTGGTTTGGATTAAAGGTGCCTGTTCATCATCATTACTGCCTGTGAACCGCCTACTCTGATGGAAGTGTTTTTGTGTATTCATTATTTCATGCTTTAGAAGTACTACAAATATAAAGCAGTACATAAATGATGATTTATTGTTTTTCTGAGATGTGCTGTTATTGTTCATCCTGTCGAAGTTTGTTGCAGAGCTTTCTGGAGACTGTACTGACTGTGCTATGTTCTTGGCAAGTCCACAGGCAGGGACTTCATAGCCCAAGGGAAGCAAAAGAGAGCTGAGTAATGATGGCACAAACCATGTGCCATTTGGACAGAGATCTTGGCAGTCCCTGGGATGCTTGCCACTTATAGAACTCATGAAGCAGTGCATTACTGCAGAGGAAAGCCTTTCCCTCCTCTCTGCTATCCTTAGAGAGAGCCCTGGTGCACCTCCAGCCCACCCTCACTGCACGTAGTGATCCAGAATCTCAGTGAATGCTTTCTCGTCACGCTTCCTCTCCTCCCAAGTGCAACAGCAAAGCAGGTTTGGCATCTCCTCCTTACAAGCCTCACTGCTCTCACACATACATCACACATAGACTCAGATCACAACTTCAGTAGGATTTCTTGGCATCACATACTGCATGACTCAGTCTGGGTGGTCAACGTCCATTTAAGTCTTTAAAGGAAAAACAAAGAAAAGCAGGTATATTTTCAAACACAGCAGAGTTCACCAGATAAAGGAAACGTGTCCTTCTTGTATAACATTGTAGTTTGAGCAGGCTGTTAAGCTCAGTTACTCAGATAAACCCCCAAACAGGTCCTGAACAGTGGCATCTCTGAGGAATGCCGGTCTGTGCCTCTGTGTAATATCTTTTTGCCTATGGGAACAGCCTATCCATAACCCAGCAACACACCTTAAAACCAGGCTACTAGAACCAGACAAACTTTACAGACACTGGCATCAAATCAAAAGCTTAAGTAATTTATTACAGCTCTAAAAACAAAAATAAAAGTATAAATATACAACATCAAACCTTGTCTAAAACTTTAGTTTCAGTCCTAGCTGCCCACTCTGGTCTTTTCCCAGGGTGTCCCTCTCTGTCTCAGGCTGAAGCTGAATTCACATTTCTGCATAGCAGCGTGCTGCTATGGAGAACTGCTGTGTGGGATATCTGAGCCAGCAAACCTGAGGGACCAAATTAAGAAGTCATTCCTGTACTGCAGTGTGGAACAGGCCTTTTGTTCTAGTTCAGCTGCTATTTATACGTTAACCTGTTCTTTGAAAGCAAACTTTCAGGAAGGCCATTTTCATTGTATTTCTCTCTATTGCTATAATTATAATTTTGTGTAAAATATTCATATTCTAAATAGGCTTAAATCAAGGTCTAAAAGAGATACTGATCTCATCTACAGGAATAAAAGCTGAATTGCAGTGCAAATGGAGAATGGTGCCTGGAAAGGATTCTGATAACGTCACATAGCTGTTCCTCTTCCTTTTGGAAAATTCAGTATCATTGGTGGTCTCTAAGGATACAAAACTTTCTCAGCCTAACTGTGGCATATAGAAAAGTGGTCCTGTTGCCATCCAGACTACTTCAAAATATTCAACTCAAAGATTTGTTGAGAAAAGAATGCAGATTTATTAATGAAAAAATTGTCCTGCCTAACATAACCATATTGAGCTCACTCAAACCTACCCCAGCTATGAATGAGGCCCATTCAGTTTAACATAGGAAGGGTTTGCAGGATTCAGATTCCAAGTTTGACACAATTAATAGTGTTTATAAGTTCAAGAATGTTGCTCTTAGGACGGAGAGTATTCAAGACAAGTGATCATATTTCATAGCACACTTAGAGGGTGAAGAGGCACTTGACATAAGACACTCTAGATTTCATAATCTAAATCATTTGGTTGTTTAAGAAGATTTACTTTTTCTGCAGCCTCTTTCTCTCCCTTCTTCTACCAGTTTCATATATAACATATTTTTTATTTTCCCCTATTCCAGTGCCTTGCCTTTAGGAGGATCTAAACAAACGGGGGGGGGGGGGGAAAAGTTTGGCCTGATTATCAGCAAAACTGAAGGATTCTTTTGCATTTAGTAGGTTTGCATGAAATAAAAACTGTAACACTGTCCTGAAATTAATATCACAAAAGGAATAGCAATGATTCTGTCTGTTACAGGCCTAAATAGGAAAAGAGCAGATTGAGAAAGATATATAAAACTAGTGTATCTTGAATCAAATAAAAAGAACGTAAAAAGGTAGTAGGAAAATGTATATTTAAGGAACACAGAATTTGGTAAATGCAAATTCAGCAGTCAAAATGACTGTGGTATTGACTTATTTTTTTACACACGCAACATCTTTTTTCCCCCGCATGGCTATGCAACTATACTAGCACCACTAGTGAAAGATCAGACTGATTTCTGTTCTCTTCAGAACCAGAAAACATTGACAAAAAGCAGGCTCTGCTTCAGGAAAGCATCTGTATTTCGATGCCCAAGTTCCTCTCAACTCCACATGCTTTAACTTTAGGTCATAGAGACGTTACCTCAAGTTGCGTGCAAAAAGAAGAACAAAAAGTACAATCTGAAGGAGATACTTTTCAATGAAGTGTTCCTATATATCAGGCAAGTGGATATATAAATCACAAACTTTTGGTTTAGGCTGTAAAAGAGATAGAAAAGTTACCTCAAATACAGAGAAGCATATAAATTTGTTTGATGGACAGGGTAAATGTGAACGAAAAGCAAGATCAGTACCAAGACAGGTTCAGAGTACAGGAATCAGTTTGTCCACCCTAGCTCCTCACACTATGGTTACATGCGGCCTGGTGCAGCTACAAAACTGCTAGAACAAGAAAATCCTGCATGAAAGACCAATTATTGAGATTTTTAAAATGTGTATCAGAAAGAAAACTTGGCTTTGATTGATTAACCTGAAAGGGAAGTTCACCCTGAAGCCTTTATGATATTGTGATTCCTCTGTTTCTCAAAGAGGGGTGAGCACTGGCAAACCTTTTGCCCAAGGTCCTCAAGGAGCACAAGGCAGTTTGTGGAGATTCTTGAGAAAACAGGCTAGTCCAAAACTAATGTGAACGAAAGATTTAAGCTGCAAATAGCTCTTAGCAAATATGAAAATAACTCTGAGGGAGCTGAGGCAGTTGCAGAGCCTTAGACCAGGAGTGGAAATGAAGTACCCTGTATTGTGCAACTAACACACACTGCACACTAGCCTTCCAGGTGGTAGACCTGACTTGTGCTTTTGTTATTTACCAGCATTTAACACTGAAGAAAAAAAAACCCAAACAAAAACAACCAAACAACAACAAAAAACCCCAAAGTCTTCCTTAACAAGGAGTTCCTTTCAGCTGGTTATTAATTAGAGAAGCAAATGCTGGATCTCCTGGCCCTCTGCTGAGCTGCTCACAGTGAAAAGTACAAAGTAAGGGCCTGCTGTGTGGGTAAACTGATGACTCACTTTTAATATCAGGTTGAGCCAGGATCTCGAAGGCTGCCAAGTTAACTCTACAGGGATCCCCACTTCAGCCCACTCACATTTCCTAATAACAGCACTGCATTTCAGCAGGCTGAGCTTAAGCGAGGCACTTTGATTTGTAAACAGAGGAGGTCTAGGAAATAACGTACCAGTGTGGTTAGCTGTATAATGTCGTAAGACAACCAGGTATAATGGCAGTGCTGCTATTAAATGGTCAGAGGATATTGCTCAAATTTGAATGTGACAGCAATTAATAAGAGATAATTTTCAATGGTATTTTAAAATTCTACCCATGCTCTCTGTAGTCCCAGGAGAGGTATTACTGCCCCTCTTTGCATCATATAAAGAGGAAAAGGCTGCTGGTAAATGCTACAGAAGCACACATTTTAAGGAGTTTTAATTTATAGTTAGAAGACCGAAAAGTATTTTATACAAAATAGACTGCATGTTCCTGTGTTTTGACGTAAGGGCTTAAACCATCATGATTGCTGGAATATATTTGTGAGTTCTTTAGACATTTATTTGAAGTCCCCTAGTCTCAGCCTGGTGAAATTTAGGATGTGCAGAAACACGCCAGAGTCCTGACTCCTGGCAGATTTGCATCTCATTCTGTCCCGCCATAAACTACGACTCGTGCACTGTTGCCACACAGATCAAAAGATGCATGTTTATTGTCTCAGCCACATGACTGAAAATATATCGCTCTGTAAGCTCTGCGTCAAGCTTCCTGCTTGAGGACAAACCTCTTTCTGTTCAAACACAGACACAGAAAGGTTTTCTTAAACGAGACGTCTGTTTGGTTATAAGACTCCACTGCCAAACTGATTGCAAATCCAGTAGTGTATCCTGAAATGTTAAACAACTCTGTGAAAGAGGTTTAGCTCCCTACCCACCCCTCTTACTCTCTTCGTCCACTTGGCTAAAGCTTCAACTTTCTTTGTGGCAAACAGCCTTCAACACGCCGTGCACTTGGCACTCTTTCAGGATTATGGACTTGTGCCTGCCCCATATACAGGGGATAATGTGCAGGATGTATAAGTCCTGTGGTAGGAAATGAGTGCTTTTTCCCTCTCACTAAATCACTTTTGCTTTTACTGGGCAGTCACAGAAAGTGAGGAGAAAAGCCTAGCCAAGGGATACTTAAAAATCTAAACCCAGGCAAATGAAAGAAAAAATCTCCAGCACCACTCTCCCAGGCCACTTTTCCTTAGTCTGCGTGCAGTGGGTTGTCAGTCCTTAGCTCCCTGCTGGGGCTGTGCGCCAGAATGTCCTGTGCTCCTTAGCCCTCAGGCAGGTGACCTCTGCATATAAAGCAGCTGCTAGGTTCTGGATGTGCCTTAGGTAATTATATAAACCATGATTTTTCTCCTGATGGCTCTAGTGGTGCAATATCATATAAGACTGTTTCAAACTTCATTCATATTTCAAGCAGGGAACCAGTTTTAAGTCTTGTATACCTCTCTGTCCAAGAGGTAGCCCTGAGGCTCAGCTAGCACTGGAGTGCTCCTGGGTGCTCATTTCCTGGCACTTACTCAGATTCTCAGTTTTAGTGTACAGCCTGTCAAAATGATGCGGTTTCCTGATGACAAGAAATTAAATTTTTGCAATTAAAAAATAATTAAATGTAGGAGTAGCTGGCTAAACCTTGTTATTGCTACCAAGTAAAATATTATTTAAGTAAAACCTCTGTTTAACACGCCCTTGCACACACCATAAAAATTTAAAGCAAAACCTATTTTTAACTATTGGTAATTAATCCTTGAGATTCTCTTTGCTTTCTAGGCACCACAGGTCTCAACAGGCAGTAACACGGACACAAAACACTTAATACACATGACCTATAATCACTGTTGCTTAGAATTTCAAAAGTGGCTTTCCGTTAGCATGTATCAATTTATAAATTTATAAAAATATGAAAACTATTAACGTAGCTTTTTTTTTTTTTACCGTGACCATAATGTCTTTTTTTTTTCAAACCAGAGTTGGTTTTTGATTGCTTTTGAATACTGCCTGAAGAGACAAGATGCATTAAGTTGTGAATGCTAGTCCAGCTGCTTTGAGAAGTGTCAGAGTAAGTAGTGTATAAAGGAGAGCTTTTCGGCTGGTGTAAGCTACAATAATTACCCTGCAGTAAGAGAGACACCAGTGAGGATTTAGTGCTAACTGTATGCAGTCATGGACATGTAAACACACATTCTTACACCTTTCACTGGTTATGTAGCAACATCACCCATATGCACCTGAAATACTGTTTGTGAGATATGAGGCTCTCAGGAAAAGATTATTTTCTTGGTATTACACCAACTACTATTAATCAGTAGTTATTGCAAAAGGTGTGTGTATGTACAGGAGTGGAGGAGAAGGAGGCAAAAATAGTAGAAATATGAAAAAAAGAAGGTGGCAGTACTCAGAGAAAGTAAGGATTCCTAACTGTACTGGATATAGCAGCCCTTAGATAGATTGATGACATAATACATCCGTTTGTGTGTGAGGCAGTTATTTTGGTATGTAATCATTAGCTAGCCTGCTTGTAAGGAAGGGAAACTGCCACCAGTTGTTTTGAAGGAAATAATATTAAACAGTGATGTATGTCACTGTGGCATTTGCAGTTCCACAGTGCCTTGGCTGACAATTCTTCCTTCACGGTTTGGGTTATGTTTTGGAATGGAGGGTCTTCTAAATCACAAATTTTGCATGAATAATCTCTAAAAATATATCTTTGTTCAGATACAGCCCAAAACTCCAGGAACTTCAATAGGATTGTAATGCAGGAAGTGCATAATTTGTCTCAAAGCTTATCAATGCAGTTACAAAACATACCACACCTTGCCCTTCCCCTACATTTGTATGTTTGTCACTATGTCCACTACACTGAAGGCTGTGCAGAAGTAGCAGTTTAATTACAACAGGCCACCACAGTTTTTGGCAGTAACTGACCTTTGTATATTCACGGCATTAAAATGGTTTCACTGAAATGTGTTCATTTTTCATTACAGGAATACTGTTCCACTGCTCCAGAGGCAGACTGAGATGCCATGGATATAGCCTGCTCTATTCTGGTTTGATGAGAAAATGCCAAAGCTAAGCCATCCACAGTCTTCATAGCAATTAAACCTGGCACAGGTGCAGTAACATTCTTTTCTTTCTGTTGGGACTAATCCTGATGATATTGATGTGTCTGTTTCTCGTTTCAGCATTTTGCACTTGCTAATCTTCTCAGAAGACAGCCTAGGGCATTGATTGTTCCTTTTTTCAGCAGTTTCCTAAACTGGGCACATATTGTTAAATGTCCATGAGCATTCTACAGATACAGACGGCTCAGGACATTCAGGATGGTAATGAGTGTCAGAGATGTGCATGAAGGAGGCTGTAGATGAGAAGTGGGAATGAGATGTAATGTATAATTTTCTTCTGTTTGGTGGAAGTCACGGGGATAAAATTACAAACTTTTGTAACTCTCATGTAAATGTGGGAGCTTCATAGTGCACTGTGAGCACATGGGAGGACAAGGATGGGGAAAGAAGCTTTCCTGTCCTACTCTATTTGAAGAACAGAAGCTTTTAATAGTTGTGGGGTTTTTTTGATTCCCACCTCCTGTAGAAAAAAAAAAACAAAACCCCATTTCCCTCCAAAATAGCCATGAGTCTCAAGAGTCAGGAAATTCATCTGGGATGCATGAGTAAGAAATACAAGTGCCTGAATAGCTTATTATCCAGGTTCTTCTACAACAGATAGTTGTCTGGAACCAGAATTTCCCTCCAGCAGCTGAGGGAATTTATCGTATAACTTCCTTTCTGCAAAAGCTGGGTGTTTTGACATCAGGGAATTTTCTACCAGACAATTGGATGCAGTGAAAGGTGCACTGACATCAGGGGATTCACATTGCTTTTATCTGCTGTGAATTCAGGACTACTTAGGAAGTTTTAGTAATGTCCTCCATAATTTAGGATTCTATGTATTTAAAAAAAAAAAAGAAAAAAAATTAGCAAGTTTGACGTTCCAGCTGTTGGATTAGTTTAAAGGTTTGGCTTCATTTGGTGGCCTGCTTTATAATTGCAGTAGTGACATGTAGTAGACCTCTTCTGGTCTCTGAAAGATTAAATAAGATCAGGCCTGCTAGGCCTCTGCAGAAACCCATGTGACAATAAGAAAAGCAGATTCAGCAGATGTCTCTCTCCTTTCTGTAGCCTTAGTTCAGCAAAATAAGTATATCTATGAGCACTTCAAACAGTAATTTATGGATACTGAATGACAAAGATTATAGATAATATTGAAGATTTTAGAAGTATAATTGCCTTGAATTTGAAGAAAAGTATAAACTGGATTACAAGAAGAATGCCTAATACCTTGCCATTATTTTATTAAAGCAGTCAGTTGTAGTATTTCCAAAAGCGCAAGAGAACTGTAGTTCTATAGGATTAAAAACAATCAAACAAAAAAATCACAACACTTCTTACAGGAATTTTTGTGCTTATTTTCTTACTTTTCAGCCTAGACTATTTTAGAGTTAAATCTTCTAAAGAGGTTACTAGTTATTTTATGTGAAAGATGCTCAGCTACCTTGGTGATGAGCAGTTGGTAGATTAGGAGTGTAATAGCAGCTCCACTTTCCTAATGAACATTTCTGATCTGACACCATTTCACCAATAAAAAATGATTAGCCCCTGATAAGAGACCTGATACTGGAATATACCATTGTGTACGACATTCGTGCCCCATTTGTTTTGCCAATACTGTTCATGAATGCTGGTGCCTATTGCCTCAAAAATCAGATATTTCCTTTGTTATTTCATAGCTGCTCTGATAAGGACTCTGGGACTCAGTAGGACCTCACTGATTTCTCCAGTGGTTTCAAAGAGCACACTCACTTCTCTCTGCAGGTCTTAACATCAAATTGCTAATCTGATTAACATCCATAACAATTTAAACAATACATTGACTCAACTGTTCTTGGAGCCCCATGGCACCTAGTTAAGTTACTTTCCAACACTGCTGTAAATCAAGAAAGGCTAAGGTCACTGTGTTTGCTGTATGCTTCAGCCTGGGACCCTGATTGCTTTACCAACTGCTCACTGATGTCGTTTTTATAACTTGCTAAGGAGTATTTCACTTCTTGGTCCAAGATTTTAATTTGTATCCTCACCTGACATGCAAGGTAACCTCTATCTTGAATATAACATGCATACATTTAAAAACAACAAAAAAATAATTCAGGAAAAGTACTTGTAAAGGACAAAGTGCACAGCAAAGGTTTAACATAACCAGTAGAAAAACAAGGATTTCTTTGGTGTTTTGCTTTTAAGGTTTCCACTCCAGCTGGGCACAATTCCCATATTTCCAGGGAGCATTATGGTCATATTCTTTGAAAGTAAAAACTTGGACAAAATTCTCAAGAAAAGTTTCTGTTGAGAAAGTGGCCCAGCAAAACAAAGCAATGGATAATTAGTGGATCAAAATGTTATTGGCTTGAACTGATAGATGGCAGTGGAAAAGCAGGAGGAGGGAGCATAGCCAGGTCCAGGGCAGGATAAGTCCTCAGGACAGACGTCATGTCTGTGTTAGTATCACTGACCTGAATAGGACCATTCCTTTGCTCAGGGCTGGGGTGCAGTGATTCCCTCAGGGAATCAGAGATGTAACAGTACATGACTGTCTCCCATGGAGTTTTGGGTTGGTCTGGGTAATGATGCATACTGTATTTTAAACAATAACTTGTTGCACTAAGTGTCTGGAAAGCATCAGCTCCCAGTTGTGCAAGTTATGTCACAAAGTAATTTTTAAATTAATATAAAAAATGACAGCGGAAAATGGTTATCATTCACCGTAGATATTAGATTCCCAAACAGCACACCTTTAATGTTTTATACCACTAAAACTTCAGTTGGTTTTACCTGTCTTACTTTTGTTCTGCTTTCATAGAATACGTAGAATTTGGATAAGATTAGCATAGTCAGGAGCCAATGCAAGGTGAAAGTGTTGGTAAGATTTACTCAAGCCTCCTATTTGGGAAGTGATTTTTGCATAGAAAGTTTTCACTTATTTGTAGACAAGACTATCACAGTTGACAAAACCTAAGGAGACTATGAAATCAAGCGAGTCTGACATAGTCCTGTGAGTTTGTACACACATGTGGCATGTTTTCTTCCACTAACACAATTCTGCACAAGAAGTAGTAAGTCTGGGAATTAAACTGAATATATTTGGCCATTCTCACGGTTTTTTCATGATTTTTTTGCAAATGTCAAAATCTGTAGAATACAGCCTCTCTAATATCCTTTGTGCAAATACCTTTTAAAATACCTTTCCAAGACCCTCTTACTCCTAGAAAGTAATCTTAAACTTTGTTGCTTTTCTCTGTGTGTGCTTGTTTTCATCTATAAAATATCCCTAGATACTTCTTGGTCCTCTTTTAGCCCTCAGTGCTTCCTTTCACTAGCTTTGTTTTTATGGTATATATCTGGAAGCAACCATTATATTTGGGTTTGCATGCTTGCTTATACTGTCCCATTGTCCCTACTAAAAGTTGCATACAGATTTTGCAGGGTCAATACCTGGTTTTGTTTATTTCTATATTAATTACTAATCCTTTCTTTCCTTGAATGGATCACATACTACAGATGTTATTTCTGAACTAAAGGACAAAATTCCAAGCCTCATTCAATATTTTACATATTCAGGTATTTCAGACATGGAAGAGATTTTACTTCAAAAACTTAAAAATTCTTCTTGAATTTAGAACTGAAAGGACAACATAGAACTCATAAATGATGTTGATCTAGGTTTGAGATGATTCTGCAAAGCTTCTGCTATGATGTAAGCACAATCATGTTATCTTCTGAATTTGAAAAGCACCCAACACTATGTGAATGGGGTTGTGTTTTGGATGTGGGAACGTACTATACCAGACTTTCTATTTTTGTCCTCAGTATGTAAATGGATTTTCCTAAGTGTAAAATTTAGTTCAGTATTTTTCAGACAACCCAACTACCTCAAGGGGTTTTGTTATTTAAACTGACATACTTGATAATTTTGGGGCATATGTTTTCTATTAGCCTGGTTATTAATTTCCAATTTTCATAGAGTCTATCAAACTGTAAATAGACATCAGATATTATTTTTCTATTCCCCTATGTCCAAACAAATTATAACTTAATGAATAACGTGCCAGTTCTAGCCGGAGTAGAGAAGAGCCGAGAATCAGATTTTTCAGATTCGGTAACGCTGCCTAGCGCCACCCAGTGGTTTTTGTTAAAAAATGAAATTTCAGCGTGTCCCACATTTCCAATAATCTCCATAAAATTTTCCACGGCCAGCTATGACTCCAAGCACATCACAGATACACCTGTGGAATGAGTGGGATATACCGCAACCTCCTTCGTCTCCGGAGGATTTCTACTTACCGTCTGAGCAGCTCACCATGTTGAATTATAAAGCAACTCTCAGGCTGCAGGGTACCGTGAGATGACGGGATTGCACCGGCTGCTCTTCCAGCAAAGCTAACAGGAGCTGGTGCGGCTGCGGCAGAGCTCTGTTAAGCAGCAGGCAAACGCCTGGGGCTCCTGCCGGGGTCCTGCTCCGTCCCCTCCCTCCAGGGCTCTGATGGAAAACCACAGCTCAGCCCTTTGAGCTTGTGACTGGATTCAATCAACCTGGGAGAGTGAAAGACTGGGCAGAAAAAGTCAGCCAAGCTATCAGGGTAAGCACATCAAACCTCTGTTGAGATTGCTGGTCTCGGAATAATACCCCACCTGAAATACACACTCCTAGGTTTCTCCTCCAGTTTCTGGAAGTGATGGTTATTTCAGAAGAAATCAATAAATGTCAGTGTGCATAAAATATGGGACAGATCAAATAAAGGTATTTCAGTATTAAAAGCTATTAATTTTGTGCAACATACATTTGAATTACAGTATTATTAAATTCTATTAAGCTAAAATGATATATTTAACTCAGACTTCAGAGTGCTAATTTCATAGTCCCCTCCAAGCTGTTCCTGCAAAGGTGTTAGGGGTAATTAACTGCCATTTTCTCAGTAATTCGGAATCTGCCATTAATCAAAATGCAGGGCCTGAATGATTGTAGAAAACAGTAACACTTAGTTTATTATGTAGCACATTCTCATTCTGGTTGTTTTATGATGGGATCAGCTACACTTTTTCCCCAGAATTTATTATGCCTACCCTTCAGCCAATTAGTTTTTCTCACTTTAACTTAAAACCTGGTGAGTTTGTTATATGTATGTGTAAGGTTGCTTGTCAGTTATATTGGTTTGAGACCTGCAGGACTGCATGTGTTTAAGCAATTAGAAACCTGGTATTGTCCAGAAACATGGCAACTTTGCTTTCTTAAAGCAATGGTTTATCTTTAGGAATGGAAAAATCAGAGCAATGAGAAAACTCTTTGTCACAGCTACAAGTGCCTGGCACAGAGGGACACCCCAGAGCTGGCTGCAGTTACACTGCCCAGGGACAAGTTGTGGAGTCCAGGTCTACAGTCACTTGGTTGTGGTATGTGGATACAGCCATGCTTCCGGATCATGCATGCAGTACAAAATTAATTGCTACCAAGGCATTGTGATGATAACGAAGCAGAGATATTTGATCTTCCTATTCGAAATCTAGCTTAGAGGTGGTATTTTCACTGAAGTTCTTCTTTACTTTTGGATCTATATCCTGGAGCTTTGGCATATATTGCTGTTACAGCTAGTCTCACGGGGAAGAAGATTTTAAAGCTATAGCCAGTAAAGTGGCTAGTTTGCTGTATGCTACTTGCATGGATAACAGCAGTAGGCCTCCAAGATGGCCTGACAGGATAGTTGTCATCGACTAAGTCCATTTTTGCTTCCTAGCCATTTAAACCTGCATCTGGAAATCCTTCTCTAATTTCACAGCTGTGGTGCTGAAACACATACCAGGACGTAGTGAAGTTTAATCAGTATTAAAAAAGATGAAAACTCCAAAGCAAGCCATACTTTGACAAGATAATTACTGATGTAAGGCCATGAAAACGACAATACCGAAAGGCTCCTGCTGTTCCTAAGAGTGTTGGTAAAGGTTAATGTCCCAGTTTGATTAATGCTGACTGCACGGTGTGCAGATGTGTTAAATATCCACAGCACTACAACCACTTATTTAACACAAACATTTAAAAATCCCTACTGCTGGAGACTTCTTCCTGACCTGTGCTACTAACCCATCTCTCTGATTGCTCACAAAACCAGGCTTTATAATTAAAAATAGCTCTCAGGTGGAGCCCATGCTCTTATTCTGCCACTGTGATAAGCAGTGCCTTGGTCAAATGCATTCAAAAGTCCTGGTCTAGGCTGGGTTTTTTTCCATTGTTTCTGTTTTATAAGGGGCTGGTTAAGGCATTTAGCAAGCCTACGGAATAGCGTTTTACAGTTAATTTATATTTATACTGGTATTTGTGCTGCCCTCTACTGAGAGCAGAGTCCACTCTCAGCAAAAGGGTGGGGTTTGTGGTTTGGTTCCCACCAGCTGTTGCTTTATCTTACTGATCTATAGTGGACAAAAGACACTTTTTAGTGGGGCCACCGTCCACAATCAAGAGAAGCCTAGATCGCAGTGGCACAACACAGTATACTGACAGGTGGGAGACCTGTACAAAGTGCAGGTTTTGTGTACAAAGCTGTCCTCCCAGCAGCTAATGCCAAAGAACACAGAGGCGGAGGATCTTTAGTTTGTAGATGGCATCACTAAATGTAACACTGTGAGAACACAGTAGGAAACAGAGGATCAAAACCAACCCCCTGACTTGAAATAAGTGTGATTTTAAAGATGTGTTATATTCCTTTTGACTCATGTATCCTGTTTGGATACTGGATAGTCCTAATGACCTTGCAAAGTATCTGTGAGCACTTGATTTGGCACAAATCTGGCAAGATAAATTGAATGCTTATTTCCCGGGGAGCCTAAAGAGAGGTGATATTGAAAGAAGCGACACAAAATTGGGATTTCACAGCATTTTACATAGATGTTAGATTCACACAAGAAGTGGCAGTATTACCCTAGCGATGGTTGCAGTCAGTGATCAGTAGTCAAAAAACGACAACTGATATTTCAGTCTATCTCACATGGCACAGGCTCATAAGACTCTCAGTAAGATCACACTATCTTATTACATTTTTTTCTTTAAAAAAACACACAAACAAAAACCAAACAAATAGTCCCAACATATATTTCTGTTTCTTGGTTCCAAAAATATAAAATCATACAGAAAAAGGGGAAAAAAGGGTCTTGTATTTCTTTTAGGCTGAAAGAGAAACATACAGGAATGTGAAGTAATAGAGAAATTTAGAGAAAAGGAAAACTTAGGAACAGATGTTGCTGTTTATTTTTATTTCTCTCCCCCCTTCCTATGATTATAATAAATTATCTCCTTTTGCAATGATTAGGGAAAAGGGATTACAGCCAGGTTGGACAGAAGCATCAGATAAAACAGAATATAACCCTGCTTAAATCCTCTATTCAACATTATGCCAAAATGGAGTTAAAGCTACTGTGTGAATCTGGTGCTTTAAATGAGTGAGGTTGTCAGAGTAGTGAACAGTCTTTAGACACACTTTGGAAAAAAAAATCTAACATGGTTTTCTATCTGGTTCTTTAATTGATTTTTACATTCTCTTAGGGATGAATGAGATCATCCACATATTTGGCTATTTTATGCTAGTTAAAACACAAATTATAGGAAAGGCAAGTAAGGATTCAGAGATGTCAAAAGCAAAGGTCATGTCAAAAGCAAAGGTCATGTCAAAAGAATAGGGCCATTCCACATATTTCTGTGCAACTGACAGTATAAAAGACATATATATTGTTGAAGAAAAGGCTAGTTTGTCTTAACTGTTCATAACATTTTAAATTACTAATGCCGAAGAAACAATTTAGCTACATTTTTCACTGTTCATCCTGTTTGCCTGTTTTTTTCATATCTGAACTTGGAAAATCAAAACAGACATTTTTACAGCAGATTTTTAGCTCTTTGTTCCAAGTGTGTTTGTCACGTTCCAGAGTTTAGACTAAGGTCCAAATCCATTGCTCATTGTAATGCACTCCTAAAGAATTCTAGGCTAAATAAAAGTACTGCTAGTTACCTTCATGCTATTTTCTAAGATAAACACAGAGATCAAGTAGATAGCAAAAGGTAAAAATCCTAGCAACAAACATCTATGTTTTCATGAATGTGAATATGACAAGTTGTTTTCAAACTTCAGTAACGCTAACTTCTGTTATGGGCTTATTAGAAGTTTCCACTTTGGAAACTTTCCTGTGTTAGAACTCAAATAAAATGGGTTTTGGTTTAAAAATTAGGGGGAATTTTTTTTCTTTCTCTTTTTTTCTTTATAGTCAGACAAGTCATGTTATTTATGATTCTATGATTTATCTATCTCCTCTAGAAAAACCATTAGGCAGTTTCAGTAAGGTGCAACTGAGCCGAGACTCTCAGGTCATGGAAAGCCAATCATCAGGTCTCAAAAAACTGATATTGATGAACTAAAACCAAAATAATTGGAGATTCTCCACCTAGCCTGAATCACTTGGAACATCTTAAACAGGGCCAAAATGTGTGTGGATTGTCATGAGCCATGCAAATTGATCTTTTAAGAGGAATTCCTAAGTTTCCTTTTCATTTATGAACTCTTACTTCTCACAAAAGCATAGAACAAACTGCTTTTTACCTTCTCCTCCCACAAAACCATACAAAGCTTTTTGCCAGGCTAGTAAGTATTAGCAAAAATGTTACTGTTAGTTTCGTATTGTAGGAATCTATCTCCTGGGATACAGACACAGTAGCCTGATTTAAAGCTTTACCATAATAAGGTTCTTTAAGTTTCTGCACATGCTGCAATTTTAACAGAATGTGTACATTCTTTCTGCACTCAAATGTTTTTTGTATTTATTTCATTTTGTTCTATTAAAAAAATTACACATATGAAACTGTACTTAGGATTAAGATATGACTACTTCATTATATAATTCTTATACTTTAAGGAATGGTTTCCTTACAAATGGTTCAAGCTGAAACTTGGCATATAAAGTTCTAGTTTGGGAAAGGCTGGGATGCAGAATGGTTTTACAAAATTTCGCATTAATTAGTCTTGTCATTTTTTTATTATTTTTGCAGAAGAGCACAACACCCGTTTTAGTACCATTTCTTGTTCTCTTAATATTTGACTAGTCTAAAAATAGAAATGTTATTTTTCTGAGTTGTTTTCACAGCCTTTTCTTGTCAGTTTAAATGATTATTTCATCTTAAATAGAAAGTTTACCAAGTCTCAAATCCTACTTAGTACTTGTTTTGTTTCTCTCAAAGCATGTGTAGTGATGAATGTTTTAAGCTAATTTAGTGCGGTGAAAGGTGCCAAACTGTCAGACATGGAAACTAAAATAGTCTTTTTGTGCTTAGAATGTTTATTTTGTCTTATTGTTAAAATCATAGTTGGAGTCTTCTCCAGCTTTGTGAAGCGATGAGGACCTGTAACATTGGTTGACATGGGAGCTGGTGAAAGGGATGAGGCTGTAATTGGAAGTGTGCTGGCTCATCTATGCGGTGGAAAAGATGACCTGGCACACAGCACTGTGTTTGAAGTATTTCTAGGATGCTCATCTCCCCCTTGACAGCCTATCCAATTTTTTTTTCTGAAGGCAAAAGAAATCACACTGGGAAAGAACAGTGTTTGATAGAGACTCATTGCCAATAGCCAGCAAAAAGATCATCAATGTAATTTCCCATGATTAAGCATAGTGCAAGCTACTGTTGAGACCTCTTAGCTAGAAACTGCCCAGCTGCTCCTCTGCAAATCTAATTATTCAGGTTATTTCCCATAGTCACAAAGGCAAAATAATAAGACACGTATTTTCTCTGGTTAGGGATAGCAACTTCTGTTCATTTCTTACATATGTTCTTTTACATTCATTTCTTCATTCTTCTGTTCATTTCAGTCCAGTGCAAAGTACATCCTTCCTTCTTCCATCTGCTTATAATTTTAATTTTCATAATTCCCTTTTTCCAGGTTAGGAAGGAATTAACCTGTGTCTTCTAAATATGAATATCCAAAATGACTAGCAGCGATTTGCACAGATACATTTAAGACGAAAGATGAACATATTTCTTGGGCTGCTGAATCGGGCTTTTATTCCCTTTTCAACTGTATCTTGATTGGATTTTTTTTGCATTACAAACAGTACAGTGCAGAAAGAGTAGACTCTTTCATTCCTGGAACAAGTACCAACATTCTCAGTAACAACCACTAGAATTCTATGAGCTAGAGAATATGTCCCAATGTACCTTAAGACCACTGTCTGTAATTTTTCATGAAATTTATATTCTCATACCAGAAGCATTCTGTTGGTAACAAATTCAAATAACTCAACCCAATAACTCAACCCCCCCCCCCCCCCCTTTTTTTTTTTTTAAGATTTTATATCTGCTACAGTCTGTTTAATGTCACTGTGTTAGTACAGGAATATGGCTATAACATTCTTGCATGCAAAGCTGTACATCAGGCACATTTTAACAGATTTATGTCATCAACCCCCACACAGTATTAATCATCCTTCAAGGTAATTTTTAGCTATCAAAGTAAGTGCCTTAGTAAAATTGCCAAGGCAACTTTCAAGCCAGGCCAGTTGCAAGTTTTCAGGTGCTGGAAAAGAGAGGAAAAAAAAACCAACAGCTGAGGAATTCACAAAACAAGTTTCTTGGCAAAGTGTCCACAAACGTCCGGGATGGGAGAGAAACCATTCATCAGCATACACGCAAGCTGTCTCTGTTATGGAAACCAGGGCACATTTAAAGGAAAAATAAACAGATTTATCAGTCTGGTTACAATTTTATGAAGTACAATGTTGAAAGGTTTCCCCTGTCTGTTTCGAACACTGACAAGATAAACTAGACATGGCTAAGGCTGAATGTGTCACTTCTGTCAGGTGCTATGATAAGTATGAAAAACCAGGTATGCTTCACACAGAGTCTCCAAATAAATCTCAGACAAGGTTTATGTTCTTTCACTTTGTTTTCCATATTTCATCATTGCTGAAGCCAAACAATCAATGACATAAGATTTGGGGATGTTTATTACCACACCAAATGGCTGAAGCCTGCAAGTATGGAAAAACACATCAAATTGTTGGTTTTATGTGAGACCATGCTGACATTTAGTAAAAAATATTTCAATTATAATCACTTGGGAATTCCTCTGTTTGCTTTACATTTTGGAGAATTCGGTGAAAAGGAGATGCTGGTTTTCTGGGTCAAATTCAATTACAAAGGCTGCACAGGCACAAGAGGCAGCCTGGAGGGCAGTTAAATTACACTAGCATTTTACCAGCATATGGGTACCACCTATGTGCTGTGGAGCAAATTCAAGAGCTGATCAAAGCTCATAATGTTTCAACATTAAGTTTAAGATTATTTTTCACATAAATAAAGCTGTCAGGTATTGTTATTTACATGTTCTTTAGGAATGTGGAATGGAAATGTTACGCATAAGGATGTCTGCAAAGAAATCCTTTCCTCCTACTTCTCTCTTCTTCATTTTTTTTCCAGAAGCCTTTTTGTTTAAAAGAGACACAAAATACCACACTAAAAAGAACTTTTTATATTGTAGTGACTTCCTAAATGACATATATGGGCAAAACCGAGAGTGGTATACCATATGATCCCCTCTCTGCATCCCACAAGTGTTGTTTTCTCCTTAATTTAACTCAGTAGTAATGTAAGTCACCATCATACCTAGGAGGTCTGTAGCTATTCACAACTTACTTTCTCCAGATCCCAAGAAAGACAGAAAGTGAAGGGGGAAAAAAAAAAAAATAAGAAAAAAAACCAAACCAAAAACCCAAAGTAATAAAAATGTGATTGAAAATATGGAACGAACCTCAAAATATTTAAGCGGAAACGGAATTAAAACTGGTATAAGATAGATAAAACTAATCAAGCTGTAAGGTAAAAATACTGAAGGTGAAAGAGTTTAGTGTCAGGTTTTTTTCTAGGTTGAGCTCTTTGTATTCATCTGTTTATCTTTTCTTATCCCACGCTCCTCTGAGATAATTCATGCAACTTAGCTCTTGAGCATTTGCCTCATTTTAAAAACCAGAACTGGTGTCTTCACTTTGATGTGCTTGCTATCCTCACAGCAGGACTGGCAGGTTTCTCAGCAAGCTCGCCAAGATGCTCAAACTGCCTGAGAGACAAGGCCATGAGCTGCACAGCAGCCTGCTATGGGCTCTCATGTTCACAGTCACCACTACTGGCACTTGCCCTATTTGAACTATGCTGACATCAAATATGGATTATTTCCCTTGCCTAGTTCTTCCTTTGTAGCAGCCAGTGTTCAACAAAGATGCAGAGATCAGTGGGTTTTATTGCATGGTGCACAAAAAACTGGCTTTACCCTGAAGGGTCAAAGTAATACCCAACTGAGCTATGAATGAAAAATCAAGACCAAAATAGGGAGGGGGGGTCTTGGAAGCTCTGTTTTAATTGGAACAATGATGATCTGGTTCAGGACAGATCCCTGGGGATGGTAAAGCTGTACAAGACATGATGTTGAGAAGTCAGCCAGAGATTAAACCATAACTTCTTTTGCATTCAGTACATGCAAATAATCACAAAGTTATTCTGAGAGAAAGCCGAGCATCAGAAATGCCTGCCAAAGAGTACCACTTGGTGACACAGGCAGGAAAAACATGCTTCTTTTTTCTGATGTGTAGTTGAAATAATTTTAAATAATTACATTTTAAAAAATTACATCATTTTGTGGGAAGAAAGTTCCCTTTACCAATGTCCAACTTTCTCCAAGGGTCAGCACTTCAGCAAAAGACAAGTAATGTGCCATGGAAAGGCTTCTGCTGTGAAAAAGTTGGTACTTAGAAGCAGAGGAAAAAAATAGATGATTTAGAAGAGGCATTTTCTCAGTTATGCATAGAGATAAAAAACTCTTTAAGCCTAAGAAGGAAAAAAATAAAACAAGCTGGATTCATTGAGCTTTTTTTCCACCACTGGTAATTGACTGAACAACTTCAGCCTATTTTCTAAGATTAAAATTTAGTAATGTTAAGGAGGCAATAATGAAGGAATCAAGGAGAAAAGGCAACCTGATGTTCACAGACAAAAACAAACCATAAAAATGTACCTGCTGGGATTCTTGGGTTGATTTCAGTAGCCCCACTTCTCTATGGCAAAAATCCTATTGACTCGATTAAGGCTAGACTGTCAACCTTGGCTTTTAAAAGGGAGAAATAATTTTAAAGGAATAACAGAGGCATTGTGCCAAGTGCACATTAAATACAGATGGGGATTCCCATTTAACTTCTGCTTCAGCTGCAGAAACAAGACATTCATGATTAGAAAAGTAAAGGAAATCTGTGATTCTTTGAAGACTGAAAGGAATAGGATTAATTTGTTGGGGTCACATTGTGAAAAACAGTGTGACAGAAAGAGTCCCTAGTGAATGGGAACAAATAAGAGATTTGGGGATGGTGCTAACTTCTGGAGCAGACAAACCCACAAACAGAAAGCTGAGAAAAAGTTCTAGGAAGAAGCTATTATACTAATACAATAAATCAATCACAACTTACTGTGCTCTAAGCAGCGATTTTAAAACTGAAAGAGTAGCAAAAACGTACAACATGCTGTCACTCTCTGGTCCCTCTAACTTTCATTGACCAAAACCTGTATGAGACTCAAAAAGGTGGGGCAGGGTCCAAGGTGTGGTCTCCTTGCTCCCAGGATGCTTGTATGTGTGCTACCCTCTGCCTTGTCCTGAAAGCCTGCCCTTGGCCTGGTCTAGGCAAGAACCTTCCTTAAAATTCTCAGAATTCTTAAAAATTAGTTTTGCCCCACCCAACAGCCCACTCCTGTCTCAGCAGTAGCTACTAGTGACTGGAAGATGATGAAATATCATGTATGTTACTGAGACATACGTGTTCAGGGTGATAAGAAGAAGGACACCACATCAAAGGGCCAGCTCTCCTCCCAGCTCATTACAGTTCTAAGTTTTTCTTTCCTTTTTTTTTCCAATTTATTTATTTTGAATTTTTTTATTATTATTGCGGAATTTTAATTAATCAAGAATATACTCAGTTCTTGGGTAGTGTGTGTTTCTCCAGCTACAATCATGCTTTGAATTGAGATGGGGCTTACATGCACATCTCTAGCCCAGGGAGAGGAAAGCTGGGTTTCAGGCTGGATGGGGGTAGCAGCACACCCTGACAGTCCCCTGATCCTCCACAGCAGGATCCAGCTGGTGGAGCACGTGGCAGAGCCCTTGGCATGGCCATAAATCACTTACAGTGTGTGTAACTATGATTAGCTGTTTGACTTCTTGTTAAGCAACACTTACAATATCTGTAGGCACACAGTAAGCAGTTTGGAATTGCTGATTGCACTCTGATTTACAAGGGATGTTGGAGAGGGGATGAAGAGAGATGTGAGTCTTGTTACTCTCACTGCAGTATGGAAATACGGAACAAAACCTACAGTGTAACTAGACAGGAACTAAGTTGTCACCTCACAATACATATCTTTGGGGGCTTGCTTTTTTTTTTTTTTTTTTAAGTGATTAATGCACCACTTTTCTTACTAGTTTCAGCTAGGGTATCAATGTAAGGAAAAAGGGCTCTCCAGGTAGCATTTATTTATTTACTATTTATTTAGCATTTATTTATTTATAAGCAAAACCAATACTGATAAAAGTAAGTTCAAAACACAATTCAGATTCATGAGATTTCCAGACCAGACAAGGTTAAACGTGCTTGGAAGAAGTTCGGCTACAGAACTGCATTTTGGACATGTGTCCCTTTGTAACATCCAAAGTGTTGGACACTCGCTCATCATCTCTTTCTCAAATGACGTTTCCAGATCAACAAACTTACCCTTCACTGGGATCAGTCATATCCTAAGTCTTGCCTTTTAGAATGCAATCCTTTTTCTGTCTGTTTTATGACAACTAGTAACACTCTGTGCTCCAGTGCTGTATTAATCTTCTGAGAATTTTATTTATTTTACAGTATTGGCAGAGGAGACGACTTTCCTCTGCTTTTGACGAGGGCCCTGGAGACAGCTGACACACCACTAGCACAGTGCCAAAATAATACTGTAGGACGTTCAGTCTAAATTAGCGTAAAAAAATTAAGATAACACCATTTCTTTTTCGTCTGATACTGATCAGATTGATATGTTATGTTATGAATAGCAGACTGAGATCAAAGCTTTACTCTCCTGTAACCTACTAACCATACCCTCCTAACTCTTAGCTTCAGGCCTTCAGCAAAAGTCCTGCTACTCCCCATCTTGGCCTTGCTGCATAGTACTATGAATCATACTATATAAACTGCACAGACACACAGAACTAAGAATTTACTTTATTTGTCACTTAAACAATATCTTAGTACTGATCTCACAAGCGGTCTGTTAATTTTATATTGAACTAGTGAGAATACTAGTCTCCTAAGAATTTGAGTGCCAAGCTTTTCCAATTACAAAATCTGCAGCTCAAAGGGAAAAAAGTGGTTAGGATTAAATATTGTACCTAAAAACAAATAAACACTGCCAATTTGCTAGCACTAAAGGCTTTTTACAGAATTTATTATTGGTGTTGGAAACTAAGAGCAGACGAGACAGCTCAGTCATGAGAGGCATTTTTTAGTAAGACTAACAGAATGAAAGTCCTTTAGCACAGATGGTATCTGTCAAAGAGAAGCTTCTGTTTTTCTAGAGTTTTAATAAGCAGAGTTTCATGAACACTGGTCCCACATAGACTGGTTTTCTTGATAGGGTCCTAATTTTAGCTCGTTACATTAATTTTAATATCCCATTCCACTCCAAAGCAGTGTGAACATCTTCTACAGTTTAGTGCACAGTTCCATTACATCTCATTAGCTGTCTTTCGTAGCAGGTTTATTCAATGCTGCTTCTAAAGTTATGAATCAGTCTTTTTGTATTTGAGATTTTTAGTGAATCCTCTTAATTCCACTCTCTAGTCAACCTTAAAAAATCATGCAACTCCTAAGCTACGTCAATGGGTACTTGCACGACTAAGCCTGAACCAATCTGAGCGAGATCAACATCCGCTCCAGAGCACAGACATACCACAAGCATAGTTGCATATTCTATCACCAATGTTCACAAACATGTCAGAGTCCTACTGATGTTTTTGAGTCCTCACACACATAAACCTGAAATCCCCACAACCATTCCATAAGCAGAGATTAGTTTGCTCTCAAAATGTAATTTATTACTAAAGGTAAAGATTTTGTTATCCACCTTTTCTGCAAGACTGTAATGGTTACATTGCTGATATGTGAAACATATGGATTTATGTTCAGGTGGGAACATCACTCAACATGCTAAGCAGGATTAAGACACTTTTTAACCTTCCCAGGGAAGCTCTACAGGCAAGTATTTAAGACACCCTTATCCGGAACAAGGGCAAGCATAATGGAGCACATTAGTGTCATTCAGTGCAGTCAAGTGGGTTATGGTCTCAACTGCCAGGACAGTTTCTGTATTTTACTTTGTGATTGATAAAGTGCAGAGAGCTAAAAGTGTAATCTGATGTCAGCCTTTTTACAGAGTATAATTCAAATGTGTCTACAGGTGGCATTGTTACAGCGCAGCAGCCTATGCAGGTTGGCAGTAAACATTCCTTCCCATCTCCTCATGCCTAGTAAGGCACAAAGCTCTGCCTGAAGTTTTTGCCATTGCCATGGAATTCACAGAGGGGTTATGGCTCACCACAGTTTAACTTGGGTCACTTTTTCTTGAAAAAGGGTAACTGATGTAATTTCTCTCCTCTGCCCAGTGACTCATTTCCATGAAACTTATAGGAATTCAGTATTTCAGTTAAGTAGAAGTAGTCTGAAAACTGGCCAATAACTAAAAATTTCTGAAGGAAGGACACCCTAATGCACCTACACATCACAGCATTTGCATGAGCCACATAAGCCTCTTTTCCTATACAACCAAATTAAGGAAAGAATCTGGAATATGAGCAATGAAATACTGGATGAATTCACATATTAACTGCACTTTGAGATATGTGTAAACTAGAAAATAAACTAAACTGACACAGTCATAGCAGCTAGGGTAGATACAAAGGTTTTGATGCTGAAATACACTCCACATACAAATTCTGTTTCTCTTCCAGCCTCATTTTAGTTAGCGTTCTAGCCCTCCCATTTATGGCTGCATTCTACTTCACCCTGTTAAAATATTATTTAGATTTAAAAAAAAAAAAGAAAAAATGCAGCTTTGCATATTAGTTCATTTTTCCACCTGATAAAACAAGTTTTCTTTACAGTCAACTGTAATACAGAAGTACCTTGCTATATTGCAACAGGAGGAATTAAGGAAGCCTGCAGGCTCTCACTCTTATTAATTTAAAACAGTCAATATAATTATGTAATCCAAGAGTGGAACAGCAGCAATCAAAAAGTACAACAAACTGCAGAAGTGTCCTTTGCCATTCAGAACCTTCGGTGGTTTTGACAAGGGACTTTGCAATTGCTCTGGTAGCACAGTGCTAATAGAAAGTAATGGTCTGAAGCTAAAACGTCTTATGCTTACCAGAAACTTCCGCTCCTCAGTTCACAGAAGTTTTGAGTTCTTTAGATGACAGATGTGCGGAAAAAGCCCGACAGAAAAGGCAATACTCCACCATGTGGCATTGCATGAGAACAGGCAGAACCTTTCTGCAAACTAGATTTTTCCAAGTCCTAAACTGATTTGACATATAAAGTGTAAATTCATAGTGGATCAGAGTGGTTTTTTTGGAATTGTATTTTGACGCATTTTAAACAAAACAAACCAAAACAAAAACAAAAAGAAAAAAAAGAAAATCAGTCAATTTCACCATAATATGAATTCAGGAGAAAAAAGAATCTTTTGGTTCCCTACTTAACAATATAATTCAGATACCTAGAATGGGATACTTTTCTATTTGAAATTACTATTTGCACATTTTAAATATGTTATGTCACACTTCCAAAAACTATAGAAGTGTTTTGAATGGACTGAAAAAGCTCTGTGGAGAGAAGCAAGAAATGTCTTTAAAAAGATGTTTTCAAGTTTCCTTCTATTTTCAGGAAAGATTCTGAAATTTCAAAAACTTTCTTGAATTGAAATTTTACCTTTTGTACTCTGGGTTTCTGAGGAAATCCCCAATTTTTCTCTTTTTTAAAATCCTTCTCTCCTAATCAGTTGTCCATAAATTCATTGAAGTTTCTTAGACCATCTTTCAAAGTGTGCTCCAGTAAAGAAACAAAGAAAGTCTAACCATAAATAATTGTAATCATAATAATACTTTAAAAAACAAAAAGAAAACCTGAAGTGTCAAAACTCTCTGCACTCAAGTTTTCCTAACCACTAGAAATATAATTTACAGAACAGTTTTTGCTCAGAGGTAAGAAAAAACTGCAACATCACCAGACAAAAAATGCTACAGAAAATGGAAATACGGATTTTTTCCTTTGTTACATTTGTCAATATAAAATTAGAAGTGTTAAATAGAAAAATGCTGGAAGAAAGAATCCTTCATTAAGTTTTCATATAATTTTTATAATATGAAGGAGCACTGCTTTTATTTAGGGTCCCTCGCTGGTGATGTTTAAAGGCCTTGCTGCTTTATAACCTGAAAATGTTTTAGACTGCAACCTACCTCAAGCCCAGTGAGAACTCTCATAGCAAGGCATTGCAGAGGTATGTAGCCTATTTTTTTTCCTCTCACTTTACACCCATATCTACTGTTTGGCTAAAAATCGGCAATCTTTTTATTCTTCCTTCATGAAGCCATGGCCAGACTGTAATTGCTCCTAATTGCTTAACATCAAGTCCACCGAGTGGCTTGTTACAAGGTTTAGAGCTGAATTGAACCCAGCTTTAACTTAGTTATGCATAAAGTCATGATGAAGGACACAAAAATCATGATTTGTGTCTGTAAAAAATGTATTTATTGACAATGTTGGAAAAGTGCGAAGCTTGAATTTCAGAGTCTTATTTGTGTTCACATGAATCCAGAAGACAAAACATCATCTCTCTATAAACTGACTAAGTCTACTGAATTCCTTCAGGCTTTATTGAAATTACAGAATTTCTGAAAGCTAAATAGCAGAATAGAAACAACATTATGTTAAGAAAAATATATGCCTTATTAGAATGAAACTATTTCAGTCCTTTCATAGCCAACCCTAACAATCCTGAGAACATCAGATCACATAACCTCTTCATAGGTATATGGAAAAAAATACAACTCCAACAGTTTGGGTATGTAACTACTCGCATGCTTTTTACAGCAAAGGTCTGTACTGTCTGAGGGCTGTCAAAGGTTAGGATGCTTCCAAAGGCAAACTATTTATTCAGAGGCAGATTTGATCGAGGCTCATGTTTTCCAAAAGGCAGCTAGCTTACTTAGGCCCTTTAAAAAAAACCTTTTCCCTAGAGCTCATCCACTGGTCTGTTTGGGCTGCATATTTTGAGCAGCACAAAACTGCCAAACCAAAAGCAAAGAACTTGTTTTTAAGAGAAGCAAGGAAAAGACAAAGAGCAAAAGATAATACTGCAGATCATTGCAGGCTTCACAGAGTGCAGAACAATTGTTTTAATAAGAGCTAAAAATACTTTCTTCTAAGAGCACTTGCTCTCCTGCCAAAGGCATTCAATACACTAAAAACATGTTTGCAGAATCAAAATATTTATAACACAATGAAGAAGTAGTTCTTGCTTTAGAAACTTATAATAGCTGGTTAAGTTGGAACTACATTTTTCATAATACAGACAAAAGATTATCAACCACAGACAGACGTGAATATTGACTTTGTTGCCAATCTACTGTTAAAACAGGAAAAATACCAGCATACGTTTTCTCTAGATCACCTGCTAGTTACGTTGGTGTAACTATCAATATAGTTATAGGACAAAATATCATTTTACTTTCTAACCTTCTCCTTGCTATGCGACAGAAGTGAGGTGTGCTAGAAGGCGCTCTGTGAAAAAAAGGAACAGAAAGGCCATGCAAATAAAGTCACCTGGCCTCACTGGAAGCTTCACAAATGTTTGTTATCTCTTCTCAAAAATCCCAGCTCAACTCAAAACTCAATACAACTCTTCATCTGTAGTCCAGAGGAACACAGAAAGCTAAACTTTCGTAACGATAAAACTTCAGAGAAACTTTCATGGAAAGTGTCAAGTTTGGCTTCTTTCCTTTGTTAATTTCAAACATTGGAAAATCTTACTTTTTTTTAAGGGGGAAGAAAGAAAAAAAAACCAAACAAAGAGAAGTGATTTAAAGTCATGAATAGACTGACATTTCACTTTTGAAAATCCAAGGCTTTTTGTCATATTTAGCTAAAGCCAAAACAGTGCCTACAGCAACATCAACAGTGAGGCTGCCAATATGGCTTCCAACTGTGAAAAGCACTTTTTTTCTTATTTTCTAAGTTTTGGGGTTTTTTTTGGGTTTTTTTTTTTTTTTTTCTACTTTTCCCCTTCCAGAGACATAAAGCAGCACAAAACAGTCAATGTCTTTGCAAAATTGTCAGGCAAAGGAATCTACAATTTTGTTTTGTAGCACAGTTGCTATTTGCATACTAACCTAGCAAGAATTTAACATAACACATTATAGTATTTGTAACATTGGAACAACAACTTGTTCTGCAATCATGAACTGCCAGCTCCTGGGTTTAATTTAATTACTCTCTTGTCTTGTAAGGCAAGAAAGAAAACAAAACAATGATACATGAGGGTGCCAGCCACACTCGTGTGTTCCATTCCCACCTCTCCTCCCCACAAAAAAACAAAGGCTATAAGTAAGGCCCGAAACTGAGACATATTACTTTAGACTTTCAGAAAAGTTGTTTAACACCCTCAAAAAAACCCCAAAAAACCCAGCAGTTTGCAGTTTGTTGAATTACAGTAGGCAATTCTCTTTCAGCAAGAGAATGCTAAAGCAGCAAAAGTGGATAAAGAGCATTCAAAGTGCTAAAACATTTATACTGTGTTACTTGACTCATTAGTTGCAACTTCAGTTCCTCCTCTCTGAATGTCTCCTTTTTCTTCATGCTGATAACAAGCATGGAACAAAGCAAGACAAGCTCTTGGTGCTCCAAGCTGATTCTATGAACTGGTAGGGCTTGGTTCATGCTGCAGTCATCAGCAGTGGGTCTGCTGGAGATGTGTTTCCCTTTCCTAAAAGGGAAAGTGAGTTATAATGATTATGAAGGACTAACAGATGAAATCATATGACTTTGTCTTTAGCTCATCTGCAACAGCAACTGCCTCCATACTTCTCTTCCCATAGGTATCAACAAAAAATATCTGCACTTGCTTTCCTTCTCTCTGGTAAGTCCTCCATACCTCCCCATCTAACTTCTTCCCTCTACACCAATCCATTAAAAAAAAAGGGGCAGGAGGAGGGGAGGAACCTAACAGATAATTTCTGACTGTAAATTATGTCCCAACCTTCAGCCTGTCCTGTGTATTTAAATTTCAAGCACATCAGGGTGGGACTTTTTGCATTACTACTCAACACACCAGAACACTGCCCTCAGTTGACCTTGCAGTGTGCTGTAACAAAGCCATTATCTGACTTCCTAGGGTGTTTTTTCCCAGTACAGGAAGAATGGACAGATGAAACAGAACCCATGAAATTGCATGTAGTTCAGGTGTCAGCATTGTGACATGTAGAAACATAACAGAGACACTTCATATTCATCTCAGGACTGTCCAGAAACTAGTTTCAAGATCAAGTACACTGAAGAAAAAGCAAGCAAAAGAGGGTATACTGAATTTTCTCCTGTCCTTAAGCAGCTATTTAAGCTCACCTTACAGGTCTTCAAAATACCTTAACTTGCATCTTTATGGCGTTATAGTAACTTTAAAATGCCTATGATGTATTGCCATGTCATCAAGCCTAGAAGACAGAAACTTTGATTTGTCTTGGTAAGTTTGAAGCTTTAAAGATACATAAAAGACATTAATATAGCTCAAAGTAACCTCTAAAACAAATATTGTCACACTTGAAATTCAGAACATGTTCAACGTGAACGGATCCATTATTAGGCATTGTATATAAATATAGTGAAGTGAGCTAGTAGCATCAGCATAATCACTAGAGCAAAATGTTTTGTTGCCTAAGGACAGATGCACCGCAAGTTTGCATATACCTCCTGTTTACTTATGAGGCTTCCAAAGAGCTGGTTATGTCTTCCTATAACAGGAAAATCAGTACCAAAGTAATCATTGCCTCCTACCTTGGTTAAAGACTTAAGCCTAGACCATGTCACACTACAGTTCTCCCCAGAACTCCTCACAATAGAAAAGTGCTGCGAGCAAAAGCACCAAAATTCCAAAGATTATCATACATGTACACCAGGAAAATTAGTTCTTTATAAAGGTACATTTGTTAATGTTTGACTGTCATTTTCCTATGACGAACTTTCCACTAATATTAATTCCAACAGTTTGGAAAATACAGTAGTTATCTGCTATTCTAGAGAACAGTGTTTGAAAGTTACAAGTAGCACAAAAAGTTGCACTTTTGTAGCTGTTTTTTTTGTTTTTTTAGAAAACTGTGAAGTCAACAAGCTTGATGCATAAATGAAGTTTAGGCTTTATCAGCCTATTATCTCAGAGGTATTCTAATCCATAAGAGATATTTTGTTACACTACGTCAATCTTCCCTTGTCTTCCCTCTTGCTCTGAATCAACTCATCATACTGTTTTTCCTAGAGTACCGTGAAACATAATTTGAAAGATCCAAGACACTCAGAGTTTGCTTGACCTTTAAGACAGGCTGCAGTTTCATTCACAGGCATTCATGGCCCCTTACTACAATAAACCAAAACGAATCTCTTCTCAGCCCCTGCGAATTCAGGTGTATTTCCAAGAACTCCAAAAGTAAGCCTAATCTACTCTTACAAAATCAAGACACTGATCAGCAAAGATGGAATCAGAGTAGCAAAGATCATAACTAGCTACTGGTTAATGTGGGGAACTAAGAAGCAGACAGAGGTGATGCATGTGTTCCTGTAATGACGTTCTGCTGTTCTTCCATGCCTTACTTCCCAGTAAATAAAACAGGAAGATTTTACTTCTATCCCATTTCTTCCATCACTTCTCTAAAAGCTCCTACCTTTAAAGCTGTTGGTGCACATAAGGACAGAAACATCACCCCGCCTAGCAGAGCAGATTATTTAGTAAAGAAATATACATATGCATTTTGAAAACAGGATTTTATTGGAAGCTTATCAAAAACATCTGAAATCTTATTCAGGAAAGGCACTTGAGACTTTAGTCCCTTTTCTTTTTAGCTTTTTTAGCTTTGGGTTCTTGTGACAGCTGAGATAATTCACTTTCTTCAACTTCACTGCAATGCTTTCTTTTCTTTTTCTTTGACTTTTTATGGTCGCTTTGGTAACCACTGGAGTCACTGGTAGGCAATACATGTTCCTGTTCTTCTTGCTTATGCTTTTTCTTTTTCTTCTTCTTCTTGTTTTTATTATCACATAATTCATTCACAGCATTGACACTTTGCTCTTCTGCATTTTCCTTCGCAGTGTTATTAGTCCCATCAAGTGGCTCCTCTGTAACATGATCTCCCCAAGAGTCATTCAAGCTATTTTCCTGGTGGTCAAGCTTTTGAGTTTCACCTCCACTTGTACTGTCAGTGATGGTCTCAGATTGCTTGGGCTTCAGGCTGTAAAGAAATATACATACACACAGTGCAATGTCAAAATTTGCTAAAGCACAATATATATACCAAGTAGATGAAACATAAGCATTTGCTAAAAACAACGACAGAGAACATGATACTCTAATTATAGAAAATCATAAAGCTGATCTACTACTTTCAGAGTAATTTCTACTACCTGAATAGCTTCCTTCTTATCACAGAATCAATATTTTCTTTCAAATCTTACCCTAATTTTCTCCTCTAATATATGCTGTACAAACCATTTTGATGTTTCCTCTTTTCTTGTACTCCTTCATCCACTAATTCATAATTACACATTGTGCAGTAAAGCTTTTTAAGTTATTCACAAACACGCACAACCAACAGCCTGTTCAATCATACATGACCCAGACTGCTGGTTTTACCAAGCAATTGCCTTGCTGAAGTTTATAGTTAAAACAAAAGTGATGCCAGAAAAGTCAAAAAACGAAGAAAGAAAAAAACCCAAACAAAATAAAAAAAACCAGCAGGTACCTTGCAACTGAGAGCACTGGAGAAAAAAGTTAAAAATCATGGAGATGTCCCCAGAGGCACTGAGGACAAAATCACTAAGTTTCATTGTAAATTCACTGAAATAGTTTAGAGCATCCTTTGAGATTAAAAAAAGAAAAACCAAATTAAAAATGTTATGACTTTTTTCAGTACTAGACATATTTCAGTACTAGACATATTTCAGTACTAGACATATGTAATTAAAAACATAACCACATTGGGATGCTTCATCAAGGACTGTAGTGATAGGACAAAGAGTAACAGGTTTAAACTTAAACAGGGGAAGTTTAGGTTAGATATAAGGAAGAAGTTCTTTACTGTGAGGGCGGTGAGGCACTGGAATGGGTTGCCCAGAGAAGTGGTAAATGCTCCATCCCTGGCAGTGTTCAAGGCCAGGTTGGACAGAGCCTTGGGTGACACGGTCTAATGTGAGGCATCTCTGCCCGTGGCAGGGGGGTTGGAACCAGATGCTGTTAAGGTCCCTTCCAACCCAAACCATTCTGTGATTCTATGATTGGTAGAAAAAAAATTGCTCAGCAAATGACCACTTCAACAAACAAAAAATCTGTTCTCTTTTAAAGATAGCACTATTAAGATTTTTAGCAAACTGCTCTAAAAATTTGCAGAGGCATAGGTGAAAAGAGGAAGCTGATGCATTCTCTTGTATCATCTTTGATATTCTAATGTTTCACCAAGCATTTAAGTCACACAAGCATAGCTGTTTGTGGATATCTAATGTGTGTGTGCGCATGTGTGTCTAAACATGTATGTAAACACTGTGTTGAGAAACTGGACTGCTTCCCTTGAACAACCTATGCTTTTCATAAACACAGCTGCTCTACACATTTGGGGGTGCTATTTTGGGCATGTATTTTTATTTATGCAATCAACAGTTCATAGGTCAGCACACTCAGATTTTTAAAGCTACAAAAAAATATCTACTTTAAGAAAGCTTAAAGATTATGACATTAAGTCAAATCATTTAGGTTATAACAAACTCACTAAAACAGCTAAAAATATTCTCTAGTAGGGCAGAATACCTGCTTTCAGTGAGTCCTCCTCGAATGAAGAACAGCCCAGCTGCATCCGAATCTAAGTGCAATACTTGAAATTTCAGTTCATCCCCTATCTTTAACCCCAGCTCTTGCCACTGTGCAACTGACATTTGTTCAGGTTTAGGGATAGAAGCATTGAAGCATCCATGTATCAGGCAGCCGATATGACTAGGGGCCACTTTATTTATTACACCCTAAGAAAGAAAAAGAACAGCATATGAAGCTACAGTAAAGATCACATATGGTATATATTTAGTTTCCTATATGGACACTTCTCAACAAAAGTTTATGCACAAGTTACACAGTCAGTTTATCTAACAAATAAGTTAACTTTTCTTCACTAAAATCAAAGCTATTCCTACATACTTTTTATACAATTCCTCGGAAAATAGAACTGAACCTCTATCTCTAAGACAAAGAAAGTCAAAAGGTGGGATTTAGCCATAGTGAGTACCTGAATAGAACGGATAACTCTTTACTCACCCTACAGCCATCAACTTTGCTTTAAAGCCATTTTAACTCTGATTTACTCGCCTCTAACAGTTTTCATGCTGGCACTACTTAGAACTAAATAGTTCTAAGTAAGAACTAAGAACTACTTAGCAGCTAAAGATACAGATAACACATAAAAAGCTTTTAAGTTCTTCGTTCGTGGGGTTTCTTCCACATTTGCATGTCAAATGTCATTCACTTTTGTTTTCCCCAAGGATGAATGAAAGACACTGAGGGTTTTTCCATTCTCTTTCAAGCAAGAGCACATATTCATTTCTTAATCACATTTAGAAAGATAGAAACGCACAAGCTATGCTGCAAAAGGTATGACACAACAAGGAATGTAAGCCAACTGCCAACTTATTTTTCCAACAAGTACTGATGCAAGGACATTAACAAGCTTACAGCTGTTTAGAGAGCCATATATTTCCTTTAACGGGAAGGCAAGCTTCAGTTTGGTGTACTGCTCTCGTACTTAAGGAACTAAACTCGTGAGAACATCCTAAACATTCCTGCCACTAAGAACAAGCAAACCTCTCAGATAATTAACTGCTCTTCAGAAAGAAGCATCGGTATCAATGATAGACAGAATTATGATCTGGTATGATATTAAATCCTTATGATGCAGTATTTTGATAACTTGTATGTATTTTACATAAAATTAACAAATATAGGGACAGACAGTACAGAGATTAAAATACACACTACTGCTACAAACTGCTAATAAACTATACAATAAACTACTAGTATAAACTAAAACATATCTCCACCTAAGTCTCAGACCTCTGCTGATGATGGAGATAAGCTTTGATTACTAAATAGCAAAACAGCCCCAAGAGACTTCAACACGTTTACATACCACCAGTTTCCTCCCTTTCTTGGGGCTGAAGATCACGAAGTCAGCCTCAATGTTCAGGTGGATGAATCCTTGGTCGTCGTAAATGTCCCCGAGCTCGCCCACCACTTTGATGTTGTCGTAAGCCACCGGCACACCCTGAAGCCTGGAAAAGGAAGAGACGGCACCGTTAGCTGTTAGGCCGCAGCCAGCACCACCGGGCCGGGGGAGGTCAGGCGGGCTAAGGCCTCCCCGGCGCCGAGCCCCACCCGCGGCCGCACCTCTCCGAGTACCGCAGGAGCTCGGCGTCCAGCTGGGCGCGGATGCCGGTGCGCTTGCGGCCCAGGTAGCGCGGCGCCAGCGCGACGTGCCTGCGGTGCGGCGCCACCACGAGGCACGAGTAGCGCCGCCACACCAGGCCGCAAGCCACGGCGAAGGAGGGGGCGGCGGGCAGCGGCGGCGGCGGCCCCGCCACGGCCATGCTGCGGGCAGCGGCAACGGCGACACACGCCACGGCGCGCCGCGATGGCGTCACTAACCATCCGGCGGCGCGGAACGGCGGCGGCGCGGAGTGACGCGTGTCCGAGCGCCGGCGGCGCGGCCCGTCGTGGCGGAGGAGGTGGCGCGGCTGTTGGTTGTTGATATCAGAGCACCCCGGGGCCGCGGCCCTGCCGGCTCGGCCGCGGTCCCGGGCAGCTGTGGGAGCGCCGAGAAGCGGGGGTCTGTCCCCGTCATCTGTACAGTGGCTCAGACACGCCAGTCCGTGCCTCTTCAGCTTATACCTGCACGATGAGCGTCCTTAATTTTCTCTGTTCAACTGATTTAGATTAGACATTAGGAAGAAGCTCTTTACTGTGAGGGTGGTGAGGCGATGGCACAGGTTGCCCAGAGAAGCTGTGGCTGCCCCATCCCTGGCAGTGTTCAACCAGGTTGGATGGGGGTTTGAGCAACCTGGTCTTAGTGGAAGGTGTCCCTGCTCGTGGCAGGGGGTTGGAACTGGATAATCTTTAAGGTCCTTTCCAACCCAAACCATTCTATGATCATACGATCCTACGATTTTTGCATAGTCACACATCCATTTGCCCCATGAACCTAAATCAAACATTTGGTGTTTTAGACAAAAGACTGTATTACACTGTCATCTTAAATTTAAATCAAATATTTGGTAATTTAGACAAAAGATAAGAAGTCAAATTACCTTAAATGGTGTTCTTTGTATATGGCAATTTTAAGAATACAGGACTCATGTTCTGTTGCTAGGGCCTGGGTCTAATTTGTGCATATAATGAGAAGTTTATGACACTTTCATTAACCACATACTAGAAGATAGAAGGAGAGGAAAGATAAAACTTACAAAAGTTACAAAAAGGAATGCTGGTGCACTGCACGCTGCAATGACTTAAAAAGCGAGGCACAGTAATAGGAAAAAAACGCTTGTTGACTTCTTGTAACCAATTGAACTCGTGGCTAGTTAGTTAAGATTTTATCTAGAGGTATCAGACAGACTTTATATGAGCACAGAACTGCACACTATTGCCTTAAGGTTTTATTTTAAACTCGTTTAACTGAACTGATGCAAAACCTTGAAAAGGTATTGTTTCTTTGATTTAAATCAAATTTACATCAGCTTAACTTGTTTTAGTAAATGTGCACTTTCAAACTGACTGAATCCACGTGCGGAGTTATAAAAATAATTTATATATATTCATTAAAGGTGTTAAAATTTCTTTTAGGTTGTAGAGGCTTCAGAAACACTGTTGCTCTGTAAAAACAAGCCTTACGTCAGAAGTCGTTGAACTTCCTATAGAATGTTAAGTGATGCAAAAGCCTTTGAAACTACTCAAATACTACATAACGAGAAAGTTTACTTTGGATGTACTGTGAAGACAGGATGTTATTAGTTTTCACAGGTAAAACAAATGTTTTTTTTTTATAATTTGCAGTACTTTACTGCAAGTAAAGTTGGATTAGTGTGAAAGAACTGAGATAAAAATGGCTTTCAGATGTCATACTGAACTTGCAAAATTAAAGGAAAAATATCTTAAACTACTGTAATCTGTATACTCTTGTGGCTTTAATCCTCCAAGGTATTTAATGTTGGTTGAAATTAATTGTATGTTATACGCTTTCAGTTTTCTGCCAGAAGTATCTATGTTTTATTTCATCTATTCAGATCATACTTAAACCTTGCAATGTGCTTTCAATCTCAGTTAAAGACCTTATACAATAACCGCCTGCACTTCTATTCTTAAATGAAATATACGTTTCATAACTCTTATTTATGAGTGGATTTAGTTTGCAGTGAGAACATATAATACACTAAGGGCTACACTCATATTTATCCAGGATAATGAAAACTTGACTGTGCTCCTTCAATAAATACCCAGAATAAGAGGGAAAGGCAACATGAACAAAAATGTGGATTTCTGTCTTTCTCCCTCTAGGAAGGTTGGGCAAGATGGTGCCAGAAGGGCTCCCTCTTTCTGCTACTGCACCAATCCGGGGTTGTCCTCGTGGACTTCTGTCCCCAGAAAACTCTCTACAGAGATCAGGTCTGCAATTTATAATTGAATCTCCGTTTATCCCTGCTACTGTGCTTTGGTTTTCATTGCAAAGTGTTCTTGGGAGTTCCAGATTTCCATTCAGGCTAAAATAATCTGGAGAATGAGCTTTAAATCCTAATGGTCATTAAGTCTGTGGAGTCAGGCCAGACCTAATGCACAGTAGGCTCCTTGAAACTCTTTCAGTGTAGATACCTGGTCCCAGCACCAGCTGTTTTTCTCTGTCAGCACACACTTGTTGGGCCACACTACTTGCTGGTGCAGCAAAGCCTATCTGGACCGAAAGCAGCATTGTCTTGCAGTCTCCTGGAGACTTCAGAACCATCATATGACTTGGGTTTTCGGTACCTGATTGTAAAAGATGTCCTGATGAAAGAGAGCAATCTCAATCTAACTGCCACCTCGCAAAGTAACGATTCAGTTCTTAAAACCACCCCAACTTTAACACTTAAATCCTGATATCCCTACATTTATTTCTTGTCTTCTTTTTCTTCCCTACTTGCTTATCTTCTTTTCACTTCTTGATGTTAGCTTTCAGTTTAAAAACAGTCTGTCTCAGCTGATGAGACAGACAACCGGTGTCCAAAAAGGCAGCTAAAATCAGTGTCTAAAACAGCACAGCATTGGTACATTTGCCAGGTCTCACAGTGGCTGATAAAATTGTGCTGAGCTGTTTCTCTCTTGCAGTCAGGTTGCCAGTAACAATCGGGACCAGAACCAAAAAGCTGCATTTTCAATCACGGCTGTTCTTTTCCTTTCTGTTTTATCTGTGTTTGTTGTGTTTTCTTTTTATGGAAAGAAGGCCAGACTTGAGTAAGGAGAATCAGCCACATATCCAGCACCTCTGAGCTGGTCTTTTCTTTTATTCCCATACAGTCATTGCCATCTTTAATCCAGGTCTCTGAATTGACATCGTATGTTGGGTAGAAGGCTCGTCCAACTGCCCATTCATGCTCTTTTGTGTCAGCTGCAGCTCATTCATTCAGAGGGCAGCCTCCATCCAGCATTAAAACCTTGGAAGTCTTAGCTGTGATGGAATATAAAGCATCTTATGCAGACTGTAAAAGTGCCTGTGGCACTATGCTGGAGTATAAGATACACTCCTTCTTAGGGCTGTGCTCAGGGGACTCAGTGTGGTTTGAAATTGCATCCAGCCCAGGTTCCTCATCACACAACTTGTGCTCTATAAAAAAGAGAAATGAAGAAATGCCTCACATTTACAAAGAAAGGGTGAATAGGATAGAAAACTAATGCTCAACTTTCCCCTTCCCTCCCCAAATATTTTAGCTGGCTTCACATTTTTCATGTGGTATTATAAAAACCTACAGTATTTTTAATGGTGCTTGTTGCTTTGGTACTTAGAACAAAGAATCAGTACTCAAACTCTCAGTTTTATTTGAAGTTGTGTGGTAATAGGCTTGCTTCAGTACCTTTGACTCTCATCCCAAATAGAGACTAATCCTAGCATGTTTGGTCATTGAGAATTAAGCATATAAATGTAATTGAGGGTCTCAAGTTGTGGCCCTAAATATGGAATTCTTTTAGGTTAGTTTTGTGGAAGTTTTTTTTGAGAGACCCACCATTCAATTACATATAAAATCGATTAAGGGATTAGTTAATAAAGGATTAGCTAAAGTTACAATAGTTACAGTAGTCAAAACTCATTTGACTGGAAATTCGAGAGGAGTTATGTTATTAATCTCAGGCAAAAATCTGGTTTGAGCAAATATAGGATGAGATGATGGATACTGTCAGTGGCCAAAGAAGGTGGATGCTCCTGTCAGGATATCAGGCATCTCTGTACCACTGGGTTTGTAGAGAAACAAAATGTACCAGATGCTGAAAATCCACCAGATGGCACACTAAAGCCTTAATACTAGAAAGTGCTGTCATCCAAGAGAGCCATAGTAACTGCAGGACAGGCTGAAAATTTAATGCGCGTTATGATATGCAGACTCTGCTTTGTTTTGTCAGCAATTACTAGGTCAGTCTTTAATAGCTAGGAAATCGCTTAGAGAAACATTAAGGGAAAGAAATGGGATAAGACAGCAATTATGTTAATTTTTTTTAAGCTAATAATTTGTCTTGATTTGTAGGGACATTTATGATGTCTGGGATGGACACCTCCTAACAGCTGGGGACGGGCGCAATTTGCCTCTGGCCCTTGATTCTCCAAGTAGGTTGTTGCCTGTCAGGAAATGGCTGATGCGGCTGGCGATCAGTATTGCTTACACCATGAATCACTCTTCTGGAGATAAAACATCTCTTCTATAAATATATTACTGAAAGAGCTGTATCCACGTAGCTCCCTGACCTTACATCTGTGGAAATGAAAGCACCTGCCATAGGATGCCAGGTAGTGGCTGTGGTGCCCCTCTGTAGCTTTGCTGTTTTTTGAAGGCATAGTTTCAGTGCTAGAAACATCACGACCTGTGGAGATCTGGCTGTTGCGCTGATGCTGAGTTTCTCCTCCATGTTTCCGGCCAGTGAGTGAAGTGTGTTTGGATGCTGGCTGAAAGTACAGCTAATAACGTGAGAACGTGACTTTTCCCATGTATACAAGAGGTGATGTTACCATAGAAACGAGGGAGGGAAGCAGCCTATGCCAATGTGAAGAACAGTGAGGCTTTTCTGCAGCATTTTAAATGCTTCTGATGAATTGTGCAACAAGTGAGATAGATGGATATGCAGGTTGTAAATAGGGTAAATGAGGTGTCTCTTAACAATCCAGCTGTGTTATTCTGCAATTCGTACTCAGAAACTCCAAGCAACCCTTTATTCCAGCTTTTTTTAAATTGTCAGGAAAGATAGGAATTAAGGATGCACAGGAGATTGCATCCAGAAAAGTCATCTGCTATTAATTTTAAGAGTAGAAAATGTCCTTTTGCCATCCTGCTTTATGACTCCTGTACTTCTTCAAGATACTACAGAAGACAAAATAATCTGGTTCTACTAGGTCTTTCTCCTTTCAGTGTTCATATACTGCTGGATCATGTGAAGAACTATGAAAGCATTTATAATGAAATAAACATTCAGACATCTATACCTAAATCCTTGCTCAGACAAAACACTAGAAATTACACATGTTTTGCTGAGGCACAGAAATTTTTAACCTGCAGTGTTATTCCCAGTTTTGCATCTCTTACAATTACTTGTTTATTTATTTATTTTTAAATGGAAAACTTAATCCTTCTGGCCTGGACACCTGGTCCCTAATCTGAGGAGTTTGCCATTTGAAAGAGATCCAAAATAATCACCTATTTGAATTAAAGATATTTGACTATATCTGCTAGGCTGCTTTCAAACTGAAGCCCCAGTCCTGCAATCTGATTTTTGCAAGCGAGTTTCAGGAGGGCTGGCACTTCAGAAGTACTCAAAACAAGGATGAGGAATTCAGTGAAGTGTTTGGTTTTTTTTTTTCTTTTGATCTACAGACTTTAACAGGTAGAT
Organism: Strigops habroptila; assembly: GCF_004027225.2. NCBI lineage: Eukaryota > Metazoa > Chordata > Aves > Psittaciformes > Psittacidae > Strigops > Strigops habroptila. Next base: position 129,436,865 of record NC_044277.2, read on the forward strand.
TATCACCTGTATTTTTGGTAACATATTATTCTGTTTTCTTTTTTCTGTATTTTCTTCTGCAGTTAAAGGTATATCCTTTTCTATTTGCAGAGCAGAAAAAGTGAAGCATTTACACCAAATGTAATGGAAATGAGACGCAAATTGTTTTTGAGGTTCAAAAATGTGATGATTTTTTTTCTTGTGATTATATGGTTTTGTTTGGATCAAATATGGGCTTGTTTGGATATAATTAAAAAAGTTGTTCTCATCGTATTTCCAGCATACAAGAATGAAAAAAACCCCAAACTTCAAATCTGATGGGAATTCTGTTCTCATATTGTAAACAAAAGAGGCTGAGTAAGCATCATAGCATTTGGCTGTTTATTCTGTTTATTCTCCAGAAATCCTGGGATTCCTTTTCCAGAATATCCTTTGTTAGCTCAAAGATAAGCTTTTAATTATTTTTAATCAGTATATGGGATATAAAAATCTGCCTAAATGGTGAAGAAATTCTTCCTCAATCTCTGCTTGAAGATGAGCATAGAAATGATGACATCAGTGTAAAACAGTTCTAGATTTATTATTTTTCTGTTCCCGTTCTCAGGCAGCATATACTACTTCAAAAATCTTTAATGTGATTGAGTTTCTTAGAAGAGCTGAGCCTTTGCCTATCAGTTACAGCGTCATCTACCTTCAGGCAAATGAAGAGTAGTGTTCATTATTCTGAGTGGGTACTGCAGAGCTTCGATGTCACTTTTGCATTTGAGTACAGCAGCTCTAGGTGCTGAAGCAGATACACCTGCAGTAGTTAGGGTGATCTCCAATGTGCTATGCCTATAGTAGCTGTTATCATGAAACTATTTTAGTGTCTCTCATCTCTGAGTGTTGCGGTGCTATGATGTATCACTTGGTGCCTGAATGATATCTCTGAGCGATAGGGCTTAAGAACAGATGTAGCATTATTTTTAGGCAATTGCCAGGTTGTCCTAGTATAAAGAGGAAATTTTCTGTTCTCACTTAACTTCCTGCTGGGTTCATGGTTTAGTTTGGCAGCTCACAGAGTTCTCATTGAACTGATTCAACTGCTTACTGTCACATCCATCCACCCACCCACATGCTAAAATCCCAAGATAACAGAAGTCATGGTTATAGTAAAAAAAAAAAAAAAAATCAAAAAAACCCGAAACAACTATTCACACAACAGCCAAAGCAAAACACAACATGAGAAGGAGGGACTCTTCTGTGAGAGTCATGACAAAAGTACAATTTTAATGTTCCCTAGATTGGTGAAAGTGGTAAAAAAATAAATGCAGTGTGGGCAAAAGCCTGCTCTCATTTCAGATTCTCTTTTCACTTACCCAAATCCCTTAAGAACATGAGAAATTTCTGAAGTGCAGCATTTTTGTATATGTAACTTTTACTGTGATATTAATCACAAGGTTTTCATCATTATTTTTACCATCACCATCTTCTTGAAAGCCAATGAGATGCAATAGTCAAATGGCAAGATATTTTTTAGTCTTTACTTAAGCAAATTTCAGGTAAAGCCAAAGGAATTCATCTGAGTAAAGACCAGTGCGGCATGCTTGCTCCATCAGAGAGGTACTCCGGTCTGTCCTTCAACATCACACCCATTCTCTAAGGCAAAGGTGTCTGATAGAAGTGTAGCCCTTGGTTGCCATTTGTACGGTGCAGTGCTCTACATTCCCACTATGGTCCAACAGATAGTATGATGCCAGCTCTGCCACTGCTGGCTTGTACACAGGATGGGCACTTACTTACGCACCAAGTAGCTGTAGAGGAAGTCCCTTGTGTGTGAAGGAGGGAGGGTGTAATGCCTGCTGTCGTCCTGTTTGCTCTAGAGGTGGACTCCATGAGTTGACCTATATTACTAAATGTAGTCAGCAAGTATTTCTGTCATTTTGAAATGCACAGAAGACGGCAAATATGAGTGGCATCTTCACGAAACAGTTGCAACCAGGAAAATGGGTGTAGTTATTCGCATCCCATAGAGTAAAAAAGCATTATGGTGCAGTGAATCCCCTTCTGTTAGAAATCTGCAAAGGGATATGAAGACAATGTGTAATGAAAGTTGTATATGAGGAATAATGTACTTTGTCTCTAATTCTCATTTGTGCATAATGCAGTGGTACTCTTTTCAAGTGTTTCTTGGACCTATTAAAAAATATCAAGTTGACTCTGAGTGGGGAGAACTCTTCTTTTTCTGTGCCATTGTGAAAAGAGGTGTAAAGGGTCTGAAAACAGGAGTGTCTTAACTAAAAGCCAAGAGTTTTTAGATTGATTTCAGTACATTCTGGATTGGGCCTTTAGAAATGGTTTCTACCTCTGCTACACAGGGTTAACATGGTAGTAATACTTGAGCAGTTGGGCTAGTCAATATAGTTGAGTTCCACTTAGCCAGGTTTGCATCATCAGTAAATATGGTTAAAGAAATATTACTTCAGTATCTTCAGTGAGCAAAGGACATACATTGCTGTGCCATATTTGACACAGGGAAACAATAACACAATGACTATATAATGAAGAGACTGTGAGAGTTGGGCTTGTTTGGTCTTGGAGAAGAGAAGCCAACGTTGGAATTATTTGGCTGTATTCAACAAGCTAATGATTAGCAATGGAGAAGATGGACCCATAGTCTTCCTAGCAGTGTACAGTAGAAGAAAGAGGCAATGGGTGCAAATTTTAATGGGAAATTTTTACTGGATACAAGGAAAGGTTTCTTTACAGTTAGGGTGATCAAACATTAGAACAGATTGCCTGGAGAAGCTATGGGATGCCTGTTCCTTGAAATACTAGAATAATGGTGTGGACCAGATGGCCTCCAAAGGTCCCATCTGACTTAAATTATTCTGTGGTTCTAGGTTAAATGACAAATTCATTACAGAAGAATAAATATTTGGCAGTGACACAAACAGGGCCATGGCAGTCTTTAAATCAGAGTTCATACTAGTAAAAGCTGAGGAAAGCAGAACAGATATGTCTGTGCCCTGCAGCAGCCCTCAATCTGTCCTATGGTCTGATAAACTATTTATACATCTACAAGGCAGCCATCAGCAGAAGTATTCTAGGTGCCTCAAGGACTGCTTAGAAGGTACTCTCCTGGTGCAGGGTGAGATAGTACAGAATACACATCACTACGCTCCTCTTGCTTCAGGGACAAATAGAGACTATGGCTCCAGTGTGTCAATTTGTCATGGACAGAGACTTCTCCAGAGACTCTGGTGGTTGTTAGCTGTACTCCAGGTGTGGCCTCACCGGTGGTGAGTAGAAAAGAGAGATCACATCCCTCAACCTGCTGGCAGTACGTTGTCTAATGTAGCTGAGGATACCTACCATTTGCCGCCTTTGCAGCAAGGGCACGTTGTTGCCTCACATTCAACTTGGTGTCCACCAGGACCACCAGGTCATTTTCTGCCAAACTGCTTTGAATTTGTGTGGCCCCCAGCATGTACTAGTGCATGGGATTGTTTCTCCACAGGTGCAGGACTTTGAATTTCTCCGTTTTGAAATTCGTGGGGCTCCTATCAGCCCATTTCTCCAGACTGTCAAGCTCCCTCTGGATGGCAGCTCAACCCAACTCTTTTTCCTCTTCTGTTATCTGAAGACTCGCTGAGGTTGCGCTTTGCCCTGTGATCCAGATCATTAATGAAGACGTTAAACAGGATGCTGCTGTTCAGTTAAACAGTTAAACAGTAATGTCACTGTGGTTGTTACTCATAAAATAGCAACCACCTTTCATCAAAAATTGCGACACTGTGGTTGCTGAGTTCTGCAGAATTCATCTCAACATGAATCAGTAAATAAATGTCCTAGATGCCACTATGTGGTTACTGTTGGTTCACTGACATTTAGTTAATCACGTTTGTTGCACTGCTGCTCAGCAGATATTTCAGATTGCATAGTTTATGGTGGATGAGGCAAAGTGTAACTAACATGTTTACTCAGCACCAACAGCATTAGAGTACTTTGCAAATTGAAGTAGGCTTTTTCAAACGACTCTGTGCTCCAAAAATAACGTGACCCTCCAATTGCAACTCTCAGCAAATATCACTGCATTGTGATATTTGCTAATGATCAGGTGCTGAAGAAAATTCAGAAATGTCACATTGCCAGTCTGCAGTTGCACAGCATTTTAAATCTCAGCTCTTCAACACTTGGGCACACAGATCACTTTGCTCTGAAGACAGACTTCAGTGAAACTACTCATGCTATTAGATAAGTGCATGTCAAAGGATTGGCAAGGGCTGGATTCGTAGGTATTTCCACAGTCAGTGTATGTGCCCAGGCTAGGCTGGCCTTCACCAAAGAGGCCAATCCAGCAAGATTTTGAATTAGGAGTTTAAATTATTCTCTCACCAGTGAACAAGCCACCTGGGCTTATCCAGCGCTTTGCAATCTCCCCACAGCACACTTACTGTGGAGCATGTGGGGAGGAGAGGAGTTGAGACCAGGACAGCAGGACACAGAGCAGTCATTGTAACTACTTGTGCTGAATGCTGGTCTTGCATATAGTCTACACACAGACCCTGTATTACCCTTATATATTCTTACAAGTCTTGTAAGACGTATAAATGAGAACTTGTACTGAAATCAGCGTAACTTCCCACAGGTTATTTCTTAATTGCATGCATTTTTGCAAGGATAAGGACTGTGCATATTAGATATATTTGAAAGATGAGAGATGTGAGTGAGGAGCTGAAATGCAAAGTGTATTTGTTTATCTTAAGTTTATATTTGGAGCTTAATAAGCTAATAGTGAAAGAATTTGCAGAGTACATATATGTTTTAAGGATGAATTTGAATCGAGACAACTTGATTGAATTGTGCAATTAGGATAATTTGCACTTACCACACAGACATTATCCATGATTTATGCTTTGCAAACACCTATGTTAATGTGTTTCGCATGATTTTAAAAATATTTGGTTTTGTTTTCTTTAATTAAATTAGTTTCTTGCAAATATCTCCAGCTATTTGTGATATTGTGAGTGCTCCCGCCAATAAAGGAACTCAAATATGCTGAAAGAAAATGATCTGATTTCCTGAAATGCATCAGTTAGTTAGTTAAACATGCAGCTTAGCTATTTGAGTATTCTATCTGCAAAGTCAACTAAAAAACATTCCTTTTAGGGATGGCTACTATTATTATGGCATTATTTGAGATTAGTGAGAGGCTTAGTGTGTGTGATTTCCTTTTTTTTTTTTTTTTTTTTGGTTAATAAGTAGCTAAAGGGTGTAATAGCCCTGTTGAACCGGTGAGGCAAAGCATGCTGGAAGTTCTTACTATAGTGATAAGAAGCCTTATATTATCTGCAGTTAAAACACTTCTGCTGTTGCCATAAAAAAAAAAAAAGTTTCTCAGACACCTAACATTCTGGAAATGCAACAACTTTTTCTTTTAAAATTATGATTGTCTATTTGTTGGTTTCCTGTACCATTTTTGTAAGTCTATTTTTGTGTTTATGTTGAAATGTGTGCCAATGTGTCTGTAAGGCATGTTGCCTAATAGTTAAAATTAAGATGTTTGGTTCATTCAGTTGGCCCTCCTAGTCACTGCCAGGGTATAGCAAGGGCACTGTCTGATGGGACCTCAGCTAGAAGAGCAGAGCATGTCCATGATGGTAACCAGAGTCAGCTGAGATCCACTACAGGACCAACAGGTCTGTTGGGTTGAGGCAAGTCTGAGGTCAAGCCTAGAAGTTGCTGGGTCAGGGTCAGGTTCGGAATCAGAGAGATTCAAGACCAAACTTGTGGCCCTGCAGCAGGACCAAGGTTGAGCCTCCACTTAACATGCATCTTTCAAGAAAAGGGGAGAGTTTCTGCTGAGGCTTTTTCCAGCTTTTTCTCAGAGAGCTCTTTCTTCATAGCTATTTCACAGCTGCTTGTTGAGGTTGGGTCTTAGCCCAAGCAGCCAAACCCCCAGGAGGGAGGGAGTGTGCTCAGGACCCTGAGGGTGATTGAGTTTGAGACTTTGAGCCCATCAGGTTGACTGTATTTATCTTGACTTCAGGTTACATATCAGATTGGTACAGTAATATCAATCTCATGCAGATGTTGTAAGCCTTAATTCCTACTCATTAAGTACTTTGATTACTGGATGAAATACACTTTTTAAATTATTATATTATTTTTTGCATGGTGTTATTTTAGCTACTGAGCCAGTAACGTGGCATGTATATTTGATTGTCTTTTATTGAATAAAATATGAACCCCATCTTTCAGTGTTCCTCATACAAAAGCAATGATTTTGTGTAGTCATGGCTCCCTTCTTTGCAGAATTTGCAGGTGATTACATATGTACTCATCAATAGGAGAGACTGAACTACAGCTGCATTGTTGATATTAAAGAAAGGTAGTTTATCTCACTATGAAAAGACCATATGAGTAACCAAAATAGTCATACTTTGCCGCGTCACGGTAGTTGTACTGCTTGAAAGTCTACACAATAAGGTCTTTTCTTTTCAGTAGTCCAAAATGTGGCACACAATTACATGTAGGTAAGGAGAATTCAGACTTGAAAAACTGTCTGCTAAAGTCAGCGTGAGGATTCGTACTGTTGTCAGTATGCAGAGCATCAGATAGTGCCACAGTAGCCATAGGACAAAAAATTTTGGAGAAAAATAGCTTATCACTACAACAATGAGGAAAAAAAGCTATCCAGTCCCTTTTTAGATAGGAAATATAAAAAAAAAATTAATAAATGAAACCTTTGAACACTGAGTTGCTTTCCATGAACAGTTTTGTACAAAAGCTTTAGGTTAGTAAAGATGCAACTCCCTTAAATGGAGGTAATATTGATTTTCAGCCAGGGCAAGAAAGAGAAGATAACAAATCTGAGTGTTTTGGGTTAAATTGTTACTTGTGGGGGGGGGGGGGGGGGAAGTTTGCTAATTAAATCTGAAATGGAATTTTCAACTAATGTGGAGAGGTTTCCCCATTCCCTAGTGTGGTGCACTGGGCTGACCTGCCCCATTTCAAAAGGCTCCTTCTCCAGCTCCATCCTAAACATTGCCAGGAGCCATCCTCTAAGCAGAACAGGTCTTGAGGGTCCTAATCTGTGTGATGTGATGAGAGTACCTGTAAAAATACATGTTTCAGCTGTCTGATCCCCTCAACACAGTTGTAGCCTTTTTTTAAATGGCGGTGAATGACAAGTCCGCCCTTTGTGTAATGGCCAGAAGAGTGAACTGGGAAGTGACTTTGATTCCCTTCCCAGCTGGAGGAGGTGCAAACCTGCAGTATCAGGATCCTATCTCAGCCGGAGAGGGAGGTGGCACTTGGTAGTGCTGGTATTTTTCAGCAGTCTGCTTCTGCTTTCAGGTTTGCTTAGGCAGTCGTGGAGGAAAGAACCCCCGACGCTCAAACCTGGAAGTAACGGTGTGACAAGGTGAGAGCAGAATTCAGGACTTGTAGCCGACTGCCCTAATCAGCAATTCCCAGAGCCGTGCTGCTTTGTGTGCCCTTCTGTGCAGTAAATCACATGTGCTTCATTTCGACAGAAGAGGGCCTCCCAGCTTAACCTTAGCGAGACATCTGGTGAAGACTCCTGAGAAATGAGGGTAGGAGCTTGAATGCATTCAGGCTGAGCAAAGCAGGCTCTTGCTGTCGAGGTGTGATTTAAGATGTAAAACAGTGAAGTCCTCTTGAAGCAGTTTTCAAGTTTTTTAAAACTCTCAAGGAGTTTTTAAATGGTTCCTTCACAGGTTACTGATTTAAGGTAAAGGTTCAGAACTCTGGATGCTGAGAGCAGGGAGTGTTTCCTCTGGAGGGGCAAAGCTCACCCCTTTCTCACTGACTAGCCAAACACCTAAAGAAACTTTGGATATTCCACTTTGGGAGCAAGGCACATAAGACATCAGGCCAGCTAAGGCATTTGTTAGAATCTAATGTCTTTTAACGCTGTAGTGGACTCATCAGTAGAATTTAAAATTACATGGTCTTAAATTATGCTTAGCCTCAGCTTGAGTCCGTGTTACATTATTTTCATTGGAGGCTTTCTAAGAAAATCCAGCCCTGTTGTGAAACTCTGGTTCACCAGCACAGCCAGGCTCAAGCCAGAATCCAGAGAAGAGTGTTGTGAGGATATTTTGTGCTTTAGCTTGCTCCCAGCTTTGTCATGGCCAGATGAGTCAGGTGTGGTGCGAGCCTGGTTAGCTCACAGGCAGCCAAGGGTCAGTTCTTCCAAAGCAGTGTCCCTGCGGCAGCCACGCTGACAGCTAGTGGGAGCTATGAACAGCATACTTAAACCAATGCTCAGGCCTGCTCCTAATCTTTTGCTGCTGACTGATCCAAAATGTGAAGTAATAGAATCACAGAGTCACAGAAGGCACCTTAAAGATCATCCAGTTCCAACCCCTCTCCACGGGCAGGGACACCTTCCACTAGACCAGGTTGCTCCGAGCCCTGTCCAACCTGGCCTTGAACACTGCCAGGGATGAGGCAGCCACAGCTTCTCTGGGCAACCTGTGCCAGTGCCTCAGGACCCTCACAGTAAAGAAATCTGGGCTAAACCAGCACCATGCTCATTCTCGACGAATAGCATCTGCGTCTGCAATCACCACCATGCAGTCAGTGGGCTGTTCATGTGGCACTGTGTAGTGAGGGCATCTGTTGGAAAAATACACTTTCTTTTTTCACTCTGTTTCCACTCTGTGTTTCAGAGCAGAAGGCAAGGTGCCTACATCAGTGTTGCACATCCTTGGACCATCTCCACAGATGCTTGCTGACAAGAGGAACCCTCCCTGGCAACCTCCTCCCTGCTGTTGTGTTCATACCAGCGAAGAGGGCAACTTGGGCTGTCTGTCTCTTCCTCACTTTTTGCTGACTTCCAACTCAGAACTGTAGACACTCTTGGGAGGGAAAGGTCTCCTGTCATTTTCCACCACAGCTGTGTTCCAATCAACCTATGGGATATTTTAACATACAGTATAATTTTCCTGGCAAGTTGCTGCTATTTCATACTTAGAGAGTATTTATTTATTTACCTTTACTGGACATGTATATCTGTAATTATGCCTGGGCTGATACATTATTTTGAATGAGCTGTCTTTCACAGATTTATAGATTGAGAATAACTGAACTTCTTGGCTGTTGCAGACTTTTGGTAGGAAATATTACATATGTTTATATGGAAATGGATTTAAAGTTCTTATAAAGGTTGAGCATGAGCCTGCCAAGTTATGAAAATTTGGAAATAAAGGTTCTACTTAAGTGTTCTTAAGACAGTAGTATAAACATTGGAAATGTAAATGCCAAAGATATGAGTGTCGTCAAAGAACGAGATTTAAAATTAAATTCTTAATTCCAAATAAATATGCTGTTTTGACAGAACCTCTTCTCTTTGCCAGTAAGCTGGTGGGCATCTGTTATGTTTCCATTCCTCGACAGACACAATGAATATCCTGGAAGTCCCCAGAATGTACATTTATTTGAAATCAAAAGTAAATCCTGCCAAACAAACCTTCAAAGTTCAAGCATGAACCTTTTTCAGGGTTAAGAGCAATGTATTTGGGGGAACTATTAAAAAGAGTCATCTTAAAGACTTGCAAGTATTGCAGACTATAAATATAGGTGCAGTGGGGCGTGAAGAATGGTGCAGTCTACCTCACAACTGTGCAGCAAGGCAGGTCTGATTGCACTGACTGATAGAATTGGGCATTTTCCACTATTGGGTGCTAATAGTAGAAATCCTTTTTTTTTTGTCTCTTTCCTTTTTTTTTTTCCCCTTCAGGAAATCTGTACTGTTAGAATTCATTTATTCTGACTGATAACTTCTGTGCTTTTGGTTTGCACATCCAGTTGCTATTTTTGCAGGGTTCAGGGCGATGCAGATTAAGGGCGTCATTCTCACCACTGCAAACCAAGAGTAGTTACTAGTCACTGGACTCATCTCAGTGTTAGGCTGTCATTCACAGAAGAATCCCTGCTTGAGACAGTTGTCCAAGATTAACTTTAAACATGAGTTGTAGCCCCATTGCTCTCAGTGGAAGCACTTCCTTAAGCACATTATTTATATGTAGTCCTCAAAAGGGACGTTAATTTAGTACTTAAGAAGTTGGACCCAAGGTGCACATGCAAACTACCCTTCGTTCATAAAGCATGAGCAATTAATTTTGAATATTTTTCATTATTTTTTATGTGTGTGTGATTTTCAAATCAAATATTGAATATGATACTGTATAGCATAGGGGAGTCCCAAACATATGACACAAAAGAATAAATTGAACACAAATTCACCTTGTTTTTGGTTTTTTTTAATATTTTTTTAATGTCATTAGATGTATGATGTGCCAATACATCATTAAACTCTTTTTCTCAGAATTAGGGTTTTTCCCCAGGTTTTCCAGTCTTGTAACAGGGATGCAATTGGTTCCTTTATACAAGCTCATCACTGCAGCTATGGAGTTACCACAGAGTTAAGAATATTGCAACACTTTCTTGAATGGCAAATTGCAACAAATTACTATTTATATAACGTTGAGTCTGTTTTGTTGGGTGCTCATTCTGGCTGCATTACTTGCCAGGAGGCTGTTGTGACCCAAGTCCATAACATAGACTCTGAAAAAGCTAACATGTATTGTAAGAAGGGGGAAGAAAGGTCATTCCCTATTGAGCACACCATTTAATATAAAACAAACGTCTTCCTTTTGACAGATAGAAATGTAATCTCTGTGTAGTCCTTCAGCTTTGTTTGACAGGTGGCTTTGAAAGCCAGCAAGAGCAGAGCTCTCTCTTTGCCGAGCTAGGCATGGCTTTGAAGCACTATAGGTGTGCCTGTGCCACACTGCATTATTGTACATGATCTGTATTGTGCAGAAGCAATATATTCGTATGTATGTAGTTCTGTGTTCAGGTTTGTCAGCCTTGCCTCTCAGCACGGCTAATTAGCTCACGTCAGGAGTGCCTCATTAATACAACTACATGGTAGTAAGTTCTGCATCTGAGGATTATAGGGTTGCTGAAGGATTCCTTACCATGCAGTGTAAACCTCTTAAGATCCTAGGTGTACAGGCATCAGTGTTAAACTAAATTTGCCAGCCTGAAGGAAATACACACAAAAAATCTGTCTATTCGTTGATGGAAATCAGGGAAGGAGACAGATTCTAAAACATAAAGAATTCCTTATTTTCCTCATTACTCCTAGGGGTAAAATAGGCCATTTGAGAAGAAACTGGGGAAAGCAAGCCAAAAGAGTATGAAATTTTATTCTGTTTTAAAATCCTTATAGTATAAAGATTAGATTGAAGCAATCAGGGAAAGAGATGAGATGAGGGCTCTTAGCCTCCTCACTGCCAGTCCAATGTTTTTTCATCCCTGTCTTTGCTAATATAAATATTAAATATATATTTAATGCCTGGAAATCTTCTCTGTAGTGAGGGAATTTAAGAAGCTCACCCAAGAGAAGGTTAAGACATGACTTGATCCCAGTTTCTCCCAGGCTCCTTACATTATCAGACAATAGCGTAGTGAAAGCCAGTGCCTGGGAAATAAAGAAAAAAGCTCTGCATAGAAACACATCACTTTAAAGTGGGAAAGTTTCTGCTCACTGGAATAAAGGAGGTGATAGATTACGACTTTTGAAGTCTTTAAATAAAAATCAGATTTCCTATATATTGCTTACCCAGATGTTATGTGATACAAGAATTGTTAGATGAAGTATCATGTCCTGTGCTATACAGAAGGAAAAACTAGTTGGTCATAAGGTGCTTTCTAGTCTTAAAATCCATTCAGGTATTTCTTCAGGTTTCAATGTCTTAATTTACAAATTTAACAGTGTTATTTGTGGTTTTGTACAATATTTTTAGCAAGTATAAAATAGAAACAAAACAATCCCTACGATCGTAGAGAATCCCATGCCTTTTGTAGCATTTAGATCCAGAACTCCTGGGCCATTTCAAGGTCTCTGTTGCTGCCATCACAGTGTGGGCATCGATATTAACCTACTGTCCTTTATGTTTAATGGTTACCAAAGGAGGTCTGACACATATATTTTTCCAGGGTACTACACAGTTAATAAATAGTCCTCAGAAAAATGTTAGCTGTCAGCATTCCTGGAGTTTATGCCTGGATTTAGGGGGAAGATAGCAATGATATCAATAAGTGTAGCAAACCACAGGAATTTAATACTGTCAGTCTGGGTGTTTGGACTTCATGGTTTAGATTTAGATTTGCAATCTTACTGTAAAATGAAAGCAATGATCTATATTTGCTTTCTCTGGATAGGGAAGGTAGAATTTATTCAGTACTGAACAATTTAAAGGATACAGCTGTATTTTAACAGAAGAGAAGAGATAAGGGAAGATATAAGAAATTACCTCCTAGCTTGAACCAGCATGAAGTGGGAGGGAGTGAAAAAAAGGGTTCACCTAATGATGTGGGAGAGGAGCTGCACAAGTTTGTAGTCCCAGTTACATTATTTGATTTGTCTTACACTAGCTACTACTTACTCACATCCCATTACTCACCACTAGTAATGGGATGTGAGAAAGAGGGCAGGAAATCCTAACAGCTCTTAGCTCCTTTTAAATTTATGTCTGCTTTCTAAAGGGTACGGAGAGAAGTTTTGTTGACTCATATACCTGGTTTCTATCAGTGGAATTATATGCAGCACTGTAGTGGCACTTTGCAGTTCAAAGCTTCTTCAGTTGTGCTTGTGGTGCCTCTTCCTGACTGCCTTCCTAGCCTGTTCCCATTGCACATTATGCCAGTTCATCAAAACAGCTATTTTCATGGATGCAGTTATTTTTAATTAGTGTATGTGGTCAACCTGTTCAACATGCCATACCTGCAAATATTTTTAGAAAGATGCATTTTGCACTCTATGGCAGGATTAAAACTGGATTTCAGAAAGGATCTCTGGGGAAAAAAACAACTTCTACTGATTATAAAGCAAAATTACACTGATGTGGAAATCATGAAGGCAGCCTGCTGTGACTTGGTAGTTAAAGGACATAAAAGATACCTTACAGCAAATCAGATGCAATGCAAGGGGAGAAAAACAAGAAAACTGCCACTTCTAGATGTGCTCAGGGCTCATTTGAGGGAACCAGAGAGCAATTGTTAGGCTGCTCTGCCCAGCTTATTGTTAGTTCCCTGGCAGAAGTAGATGTGTCTATCCTGTGTCTTCAATGTTTCTTTGACTACTTTGTATAGAGATGATGACAGCGACCTTGGTGCAGCCCTCTGGAATTTTTGCTCCAAAGGAGCTTCATTCTGAAACAGAATACACTTTCATAGCCAAACAAGCCTCTCCAGGCACACAACTTTCTGATAAAATTCCAGCTACTGATTCATCTCACCTAGTTCCTTCTTTTCCTTCAGAACACTGAATTGCATTTTCATAATTTTATCATTAGCAGGAAAAAGACCTTCCTAAATTCACTCAGAGTTCCTCAGGCTGAGGATGTTAATCTAGGGTGGGTTTAACATCTTCACTCTAATAAATATATCTTTTACAGAAAAAATTCAGCTTTTTTTTTGCCTTTTTTTTAAACTTTTTTGTTTGCCCCCTCCCCCGTCTGGCTACCCCTTGTACAAGTTCTAAAAGTAGTCTTCAAAATCTGTGTTCAGATGCACTTACAACAGCTTTGTGGAACTTGTTGGAGATTTGTAGTCGAACTAAAGATGTCACTTTGATACAGGAAGGGAAAGCTAGGTAGAATCATTTCAGGCAGAAAGATTATGCAGTAACATCTACAATTACATGGTAGTCTAATATCAGTCTGCTTTTAGATACTGAGCTTTTAATTATAAAAGGCTGCTTTTAATGCCTTAACCTGCCTAGGACTGGGATCTGAAAGGATTAAAAGTGGCTTAAGCCATTACACTCTCTTTCCCCTGTATCTTCAAAAATCACACTCTCAAGGAAAATTTTGGTATGACTATTTGTGATTATGGCTTACTGCATATAAATTTCTTATTGAATCTGACCTGCTTCTTCATACCTCCCTAGACCATCTGAAGGGAAACTCATCTGTCTGAATGCAACAAATATACATATGAAAGATTGTGCAAGACAAAGATTTAAAACGTATTATGTGCACTTTTCTGTACAATTTGAAATAAGAACTGTTGATTGTTGTAAATTCAAAACATGTGTGTGTTTCTAATAGGCTGAGGTTCTATGAAATGCCAAGCATAGCCTAAAATACAGCCTAAAATATTAAAACATACATTAAGGACTTACCAGATAAGTCCTATGCACAAAGTTCAATAAGTAAGCCCCTTCAGGAAGAGCATTGCTTGACCTAGTAAATAACAGCTGAATATCTCTGAGACAATCTGAGCCAGCATCTCCTTTTACGGCAGCATGAATCAGAAATAACTGCGTCAAGGACAATACATGCTTCATCTTATTTAAATTAAAATGGACTTTGGTGCCCAGCCTTCAAGCTATTGGTGTAGATATGTTGGCTGGTCACATTTTGAAAACTGAAAGCTTTGTTTTTTATACAGTTGGATAAGTGGAATGAGAGTTCTTTCAACTGTACCAGTAATGAAAACATACAGAAAATATTTCCATTGCAGTTGAACTCTGTATGCACTTACAGAACAAAACTTCATTAATCGAAGTGAAACATTTCCTAGAATTTCCCTACCACATCCATGTATTATGGTAATTTAGTTTGAATTTAAAAGTTCTGATCCTCTTTGTCTCATGTAGGAGCAGTCTTCATCACATTTGTTCCTAAGTCTTTCAAATTCCAGCTTTGCATTTTCAAAGACTTTATTAACGCAGGGACCAGCTAGTTTTTCCACAGGCTTGGCAGCAAAAGAAGAATAAAAAAACTCCTAAACAATTGAATCTTTTGTTCTCTGGGGCCCAGATCTCTTCGTTCTCCTTCCAGCACCTCTTGAAAAGCATCAGGATTGATGTGGTTGTATTTCATTGCTTACAGTAAGGGTTTGTACTGATGCAGTTAGGAAGGGAATCTTACAGAACCACCTCGCCTGGTTCTGTGTCCAGTGTGGATTTCTTCAACCTGTGTGAAACTCTGCAGCCCATTTAGACAGTAGTCCTGCCTTGGAGAGGTTGTGTCCAGGGATGCAACAAAAGTGCTCCCAGAAGGGGCACATACTGGGGACAGGTATATCCCATGTTTCCTGCTGCTGAGAAAGAGGAGCATCTAGCTGAGCAATGGCACCTATAAAGAGCCCAAAGCTGGAATGTAGTAGGGAGACAGTCTAAAGGCTGGTAGGACCTGGGAAGGGAAGCGCCTTCCTTGAGCAGAGGTGCCTTAACATCTAATTCTTTTGCTGTGACAGCATCTGTATTCTTTATGAACTTGAACAGTCTCATTAGCAATTTCTAACGTACATAATACATATTAGTATATCAGAGACTTTGAGAAGATTCAAAAGCCTTTTGAGACAGTAGGTAAGTGAAGAGAAGCCTTAGAAGGTGGACCAGTTTTTGACTTACAAGCTTAACCAGCCAGCTAATTTGCATGAAGCTTGAAAGACTTAAATCATAATGATGTTTCCTATGTTGTAATTAGATGGGAAACTCCCTTACAGACTCAGAAAATCCTAAAATAATTGAATTAAAGATCATTTTATACCATACAGATTTACAAAACAATTTAATGTAATTTCTAGAGGATTTTATGGCATTGATTGTATAATAATAATTCTATTAAATAGTAAGATTCTATTCACACTTGTCTGGGAATGTGGGTATAAATCACCAAATGCTGCTACTCATCAATAATGCTTACATTTCAAGCTCATGTTGAAGTGCTCGGCTTTACAGCACAATCATAGACTCACTATGTGAGATATGAGTGATTTTATTTTAAAGTTTTATATGAATATTATTCTATACGTGTTCTGTTACAGATTACATGTTCTATTTTTCTTGGCTATATGAGCCTGTAGGTCTTACAATAAAGTTTGGGGTCAATTAAAGCTGCTGCCTTAACATACACACTACTCTAACAGACCCCAAACTATTGTGGGTGTGCAGAATTGCCAGTGTGTTCTGACCTTGACTACGCTTCTGTTCAGCCTTCACTTTTCTCCTTGCTGAGTTTGTTTCACCCCTTTAAGAACATTTCAACTTGTTGTGCAAAACTGCAAGCATGTTCATCTTGGCAAGATTTTTCTAATGAGAAAAAAACCCAGAAGATCTCTCTAAAATCTGTGGTTTAGATTTCATTTTATTTGTTATCTTTTATGAACAAATTACGAAATATACTTCATTCACAAATTGGAAATATTTACAATTTCTTTACAACAAGGCATTGTTGAGGTTTTGATTTATGGCATTCTTAGAGCATTCTGTCTTTCAAAACAAAGACATTGGTGGTGTTTTCAGCACACTTCATTTACACTCTGAATGTGAAATGGGAGCCTTTTGGAAGAGTAATTTGCACTCTCTTTTGATATGATCTACTGGGAAAACTGAGGCTGGATGCATTTGGGGAGAAGGACTGTGCAGATGTGTTGCTGGTACCATGCCAGATGATCTGAAGCCGTCATATTACACCAGATGCTGCTAAGTGGAGAGGAGAAAAAGATTCCCCTGAACCATCCTTCCTCTGCCCTCTTCTCTTCTCTTTAAAGATCCTGGACCAGGCTAAATGTAGCCCACTTTGATTTTTTTTTTTCTTGATTTTGAGTCTTTTTGAGAAGAAGAGTCTTGAGAAGTCTGTTTCAAATACTACCATAATTCTGAAAAGTTATTCAGACAAAAAAAAAAAAAAAAAGAGAGTAGCCAGGAAGTGAATAAATATTGTATATCCTCCAAATGTTTAGGAGACAAATTTTGAACACGTTTCTAAAAGGGAAATGCAACTGTGCTGTTCTGCAGTTGTGACATTGGAGCCATAAAAGCTAAGATAGTTCAATTTTTTCAATTCCTTGGAGTCTATTTTTTTCCTGAAGAAAGTTCTAAAACCACTTCTTTCCATGGAACTTTTAAAAATCTCTCAATATACACTTCCATTATAAATCAGATGTGGGCCACCATTGCTTAGGTTGTCTGTCATTTCCTGGAACAAGAACAGAAAAGACTGATCAACATTACAATTATGTTATGGTGTTTGAAATTCAATTAGCTGAAGTTGTAATAAAAATTTAACAAACTCCAAATTTCAGACATTCAGAAAAACTTTACATCTTTTATTTGGCTTCATAAATCTCACTGTAAAAAAAAGAAATCACATTTCTTCCTACATAAATTAAGTACATTTGAAAGCTGATAAACTCATTGAAACTGAGTTGGACATTACTCTCAGACCACATATATAGCATTGATGGCATCCGTGCAAGCTTTGTGGTGGTGTCCTTTGAGAATTCATCAACTCAAGCTTGTGCACTAATCTACAAAGGAAGAAGATGGTAATTAAGTATTTGTTTCCATTCAAACCTTTTTCTGTGCTGGCATGCTACAAACAGATGCCATTTGATGCTAGCTGGAATAGACATTTAGGAAGTAGGCCTAGATCTAAACAGGATCTAAGGGTTTTGGGTTGGGACTGCTTTTGATTTTCCCTTAACATGCCAGACTACAAATTTTTAGCAGTTCAGCAATTGCTGCCCAAGTGGCAGATGAGTCATCCCAGAGTAAGCTGACCTGATCATGAGTCAGAATCCTAAAGCACCTAAACAAATATTTGTTTGCTGGGAGATGGCTACATTAATTAAGCAGTTCCCTGACCTTGAAGGCTGCTAAGCCACATGGTGTTTATGCTCAGAAGTGACTTATTCTGAGCAGTCTTAGGCTTATTTCATATCAAATTGAATTTGGATGCAGAAATGATCTGTTACCTATGTCCAGTGACAGATCACAGAGAACATCCAGCTATGCCAAGAGGAATGGGCATACATAAAAATGCAGTTTGCCTATTCTTCTAAAAGTTCAGGTGATGAAGTGGCGGTGCCACTGTTGGACTAGTTCTGAAATATTTGCATGAGAACTGGAAGCTCTTCTCTGCATAGAAAGATTAATTTTACCTCTTCTACCTGCTAGGTACAGTTGGAGAAAATGTCAAAGAAGAAGGATTTGTTTGTCCTCCTTCTTGTGGAAGTTACTATGAAGAAAGTAAAGCAAGATTCGTTGGGCTAAAGCAAGATTCATTGGGCTAAACAGAGAGAAAGACAGAGCCTGACTCTATAGAATAGTAGCTGCGATTTTTGGTAAAGAGAAGAAAATTCTGGGACCAGGTCGCTGTTCCTAGTCTGACTCTTTCTCTCTCTTCTTTTAATACATAATATTTGATTTATAAATAGTTTGGGAGGCAGAGACCAGAACTTAGAGTTTAACATACAGTGGAAGCACTGGTACTTTCTCCCTCAGGTGCTACCTGCTACATTTTAAAGTAGATCACAAGACTTAATTGTTCCCTGCAGTTTTTGAAAGAAAAGATGTCATATTCCTCTCTACAAAGTAAACTTAGGGCCATCAAACCAAGTAGCCTTGCCAGTTAATACTCCTGTGCCAAGCATAAGTTTCAAACAAAATGAGGTGCATAAAGTTACTGAATTTTGAGCATTTTCTACCACCTAGCTCTCCTTTTGCCAGGTGATGGTGGTGGATTTTTTTGTATGGTGCCTTGCAGCATTCTCATATACTGAAGAGGAACAAGCATGCCTAACACTGAAATCTGGATCTTAGTTTGGGGGTTATCTGCTTTGAAACAAAGCACTATGTTTTGCTTATTTGTAGCTGCCTAAGCCTTAGTTGCCGTTGTTGTATCTACACTGAAGATATCAGTCAGCTAGGAAAGGGACCAGGAATACCAAAGCCATTTAACATTAACTATCATTCAGATACAGGTTAATAGTATTGATCTGTCAGAAGACTACTTATAAGTGCGTGTAAGTTTCCTTTTGTCGGCTTTATCACTTGAATCCTCTGCAAACATCAGCTATTAGAATATCATCATAA
Organism: Strigops habroptila; assembly: GCF_004027225.2. Taxonomy (NCBI): domain Eukaryota; kingdom Metazoa; phylum Chordata; class Aves; order Psittaciformes; family Psittacidae; genus Strigops; species Strigops habroptila. Next base: position 129,455,754 of record NC_044277.2, read on the forward strand.
TTTCAGAAAATATTGAAAACCATTTATATTCCCCAATATTTCTATTTTCAGAAATAAATGTATTAATAAATTAAAAAATGTTGCTGAATTCAAGAAATGGAGGAGCACACAGGTTAGAAGCAGAGTGAGTCAATGGTTGCAACATCCAAATAGGAGCATTTGGATGTCTATTACTAGGGTGAATATTTTAAATACTCAACTTACTTCCAGACTGCAGCGTTCACCACGTGGAATTATGTCACTACCTGGAAGCACCATTCCTGACTCAGAGTGACATCACAGCATCAGCCAACTTTGATTAGCTGAAACTGTGACTTCCTCTTAGAGGTGGCCCTTCCTGAAGTGACATAACAACATGGTAGCTCCCTAGTGTTCAGCGTACCTTGGAGGTAACTCTGGTGTCGGGGGAACCACCGGGCAGCTGGGCAGGTCGGTTATTTCAATACCCCTCAATCTCTAATATAAATATAACAATTATACAATAAATATAGTACAAATAAATGCACATGCAGTACATGTCTATATTACTGTATATCAGTATAAATATATAAAATAGTCTTCTATATAAAACATTTTAAAGCTATTTTCTACATCGGGGCCTAATTTAATGTAAGTTTTTAAGTAGCCTTCATTATTTTTTCGGGGCATGACTTGAGCTAATGTACTCAAACCTGCCAGCAGCAGGCTGTCCACAGGCTGTATGTAGGTCTAAGTCCCAGATCAGACCATCTACACATGCATACTTGAATCTATAACACACTTGCAGTAAGTCCTCCATTGGTGGAGCACATCCCACATTCACTGAGTGTGTGCCATAGGGTCGCTCTGCATGTGCGTCATGGCTCTTCACTCAAGATAAGTAGGCATCTGGCAGTTGTCTCTGCCATGAGTCTAAAAGCTCAGTAGGTTAACAGTCCAGGAAAGGAGGCAGTGAACTGCTGCTATACTTGGTCATCTTCAGCCCAAATTGTTAGGGTTGGCAGGTGTTTTTCTTCCCAGGCCATTTATTTTTTATTTTCCCTTTCTCTTTTTATTTCAAATGGGCTTCATCTTTGTCGAGGAAAGAGCCTCTTTGAAAGGCAAGATCTAACCTACCATCTGTAAGACAATAGTCATACTTGCCTACATAGCTGATCAGAATTCTGCTTCTTTTTAAAATGAGACGGAGAAATGTATCTCTTCTCTTGATTTTATCACCCTGCTTTATGTTATATATATACTATATATATAGTGTATATATATAGCCTGTACTATTTAACTTTTAAAAACATGTTTCAAACATCTAAGTTGAATTCAGTCTGTATTTCTATTTGGAGTCTCATGTCAGTTAAGAAGCAAAGAATAGTGACAAGTAATTTTTTACTTCATGGACTATTAACTGCTATATCATGTTTTGTCAGGAAATCTGAGAACATTCTACATTCTGGGTGAATTAATCCTCGAACTGCTATTCAAAGCTCTCAGTATATGTGATACAGGCTGTTGAATTTAACTGTAATGCAAACTTGCACTTGGAGGTTTAGTTGGGCAGTCCACTTGACTTTTGTTCCCTTCTCTACTCATTTCTCAAATGAATGGCATTGGATACAAAGTCCAAATGTAAAGCACAAGATGTCAATGAACATTTTACTCCTCAAATATTAGACAGATCTGTAAATCCAATCAGCTGATTTCAAGAATTCTGTTAAATTAATTTTCTGACCCTACTTGCTCAGTTTCAGGAGCTAAGTTTCAGCACCTAAACATAGACTTAGACAACTTGGTAAGCTTCTTTTTAACAGAGAAAGGCAGTAAATGCTTAGTGCTGCTGCAAATCAGACCAGTTTCATTCAGGTATCTAAATATGCCCTAAGGTGCTCAGGTTTAGTCATCAGTTTGTGAACTGTGGCTTTTGTGTTTAAATAACCTACTTTATAAGCTGAGTAGTTGGGAGAGGAAGAAATTGATTAAATTCTGGAAGCATGCAATGATGTGGTTACAGAAAGCATTCTGTGCTTTTTCACAGTGCAATACATGATAATCCATATTAATAAAGCTTCAAATTATTTATGAAGTGCTATATTTAGCAGCTAAGCCCTTGAATAGCTATACAATGGAATTGTGTTGAAAATGGATGTACTTCATTGAAATGGATGTACTGCAAATATACAGTACCTAAAAATAGCTCTGTATAATGCAACATAATAAAGCTTACACAGAATGGCAGCATTTCATTTCCCAGAAGCTCTTTCTCATATAAAACTGAAAACTGAGTACATCTCTTGCCCATTGTAAACGTTAACACATACAGTAGCATTTTAGGAGAAGCGGAATAAGTAAGGGAGGACTCACAACTCACTTTTTCTGCCATTTCATGGGAGTGATGCAATGAATGTTCTCTTTCTGAGAACATTCGCCTTTGTTCATAGCTGGCTAGCCGACAAGTGAGCCATGAAGAAAGGGTGCAACCGCCAATTCCAATGCATGCAAGAGACATGGAGGCAAGATGCAAAGAATAGAGAGCAGACGACTTCTTTGTCAGAGCACGAAGAAATTGAAAATTTAAGATTCCTCCGATTAGTCCACAGATGCAACAGGCAGAAAAAAGTATCATCTGTCAGGAAAGACAAGAGAGGTTATGTCATAGTAACATTTTTCAGAGACAGATTCATTCATATGAAAAATGAGACTAACCATAATTCAATGTTTCAATAGCATCATGGTCTGCAAAACACTGCACAGATGCTCATTTTTAACTTTCTCAACTCCCACAGAGCTCCAAGGGAATACGATACCTTCTGGTGTACTAGAGTTAAGATTGATGTTGCATGTAAGATAAAGTTGGGTAGAATGAGTTGGTCATGTTAAAAGCTAGTCAATGGAAGGACTAGTAGGACACAAATCTTCTGATTTCTGGCAATTCATCCAAAGCTGTAACATGACAGAATGTGTCATAGTTTTCTATTGTGCAGTTTCTCACCACTCCTCAGGAGTGAATGCCTCATGCATTTGCAGTGAATCTCTCTTGCTTTGTGTGCCATCTGACTCTGCCTCCTGTTCAATTCTAATTTGTTCAGTCAGACAGAAGTTTGGAGGCTTTCTACAGCTTTTGTGGGGACTTCAAAAGTGTTCAAGGTGAATGTGCTGGACAAAGAAGCAAGAGAAACAACAAAGAAATATTACAGAAGGTCAGTGTGGTGACTATGTGTTAGTTTGATTGTTTTTAACTTGGTTAAAATGTTTCTGGAAACTTTAGAAGGATGTGAAACAGGCTGCAATTAATGAGATATGTTTAAAGACCTCCTAACACTTTAATCACGAAGGTGCCACCCTGGTTCAGGATGTCCTTGAGCCATAAGTGACTTGAGAGCAAAAGGCTTTATTGTGGAGACACTGCTAAATTACTGTCTTACTTGCTTCTTTTGATACTGCTGGCCTGTCAGATGTTGATCTAGATGGGCTTTTGATGTTACTTAATATGGCTTTGTATATGTACTTATCTACTGTGGTAGGAAATATTTATGGAGCCTTACAGACCACTTCTATACATAACTGGGATGAGAATTTTGTCAGGCGTATGGCATTCAGGCTGTATGCTGCAGTCCACTGGGAAGTGACTATTTTATGAGACCATGAGAACAGTCAGCTTTTAGAAACTGTTTATGGTCCACATGCTTTAAGAAATGAGACTCATTGTAACAGGTTTAGGATAACTCATTGATATTCAAAAATTATCTGAGAGAGATCATGATTCCCTTCACACTTGTGCTGGTTTTATGTGACTTCCGTCTATATGTGGCAGAATAATCAAGCTGGCAGAAAATTACACCAGATATTACCACTTACAATAGGATCATGTCTTTAACATGAAATTCTACTGTGACTTGTGAAGTAATAAGACCATTTTGCTGTGGTCAGAAAAATTACTGTACTTCTGATTCTTAGAACAGACAGAAAACATCCACCATCACTTTGAAACTGGCTTATATGTGATTCTGATTGCAAAAAGAACTTATTCAGTGAACAGCTATGATATCTAGAATCAAACTTGGACAGCAGCCTCACTGGTGTGGCAGCCCACTGTTGGTTTCTGAAGGAGAGAACATATAATCCAGTGACATTACTGGGGAACTTTTTATTGACTTGGCATAAATTTCTGTCAAGCGGTTTTCCATTCAAGTTTATCCAGACAGGGATAAATAGGGATGCATGGCTTAAATAGGTATGACCTAAATAGGCCATTTCAGAACTGCCTTGTTCTGTTCGATTAACCCAAAGTGCTGATTGCCATTTTGGACTGCCGAGTTGCAATTTTACAGACTTTTTATCAGAAACACTTGGACACAGAAAGTCCCCACTAAGGAGTTCAAGTTAGATAAGTATGCCTTTCAAGTACTTAGGTGTTGTATATGCAGCGGAAAAACTTACAACAAGTCCAGACTTTTTTTTGGCGCACAATATTCCACATATGCCACAAAGCAGAAACTGCAAAGAAAAAAAGCAAAAAACAAACCAACAATTATTTAATCATTTAAGGTCTCAAGTTTAAATCCTGCTGCATTTCTTTAGTGGTGACCACAACAGTAGGTTAGGCAATGGTTACAGTTGTCAGCATTTTTATCACAAACCTTATATTTCAGGAAGCTATAACTCAAAAGCTATAAACACACATATCTGAGAAGAAGAAACTGGAATGAGAAGTCAGACTAACAATTATTACTCATACAAAAAGAAAAAAACCAAAACCTACTTTTAAACGGCTTGAGTAAACAAAATATGAAAAAAAACCCCAAAGCAAAACAAAACCAATGTTGCAAGTGAAAGATGACTTTTTACTCTTTTGGGTATTTTAGATAAGTTTAGCAAGGTAGTAGTCGGTGATCCAAATCACCTACTTTCAAGCATAGCTGACGTACTTAATGTCCTGATCCTACCATCTGAATCACCAAGGGATCATACAGGGATTGTTGTCCTCAAGGCAGTGGAACTCTGGGCAAGAATGCAATTCAGTCACCTCTGTAGGTGCAGGTGTAAAGTATAAGTGCAGCTACACTGAGCATGCAGGAAAACCTGTTTCAGATTTTAGGTAGCCCACTTTGCATGAAGATATCTGTACTTTTTCATGTAGTTCCCTTTCACAAGCTGACATGCTAATTGTTGCATCAAGCATTAGGCAAAAACTAATTACAAAACCAGAAACATCCCCTACCAGCTGATACGAATAGATGTTTATGCTTTTTAGTGACCTGCGTTGAAGACCAATGACATTCTCTGACATCTCTTTATCTCCCAACAAAAAAAGTTTAATGAGGGAGTCAGAAAGTAGTCCCTGAGGGAGCAGTTGTGGTAGGAATTAAAGTAGTTGTATGAAAGCATTAAAGCCTTCTCCAGGTGTTTGTAATACTGTCAGAAAATGTCTTCGATACCTCATAAACTTCTTTATTAAGAAATCTGTGCTACTTATTTTCAGTAAAGCTAACCCTACACCCCCACTAGAATGTGATTTTATAGTTTTAAAAATGGATTTTTCCACACCCATTCTGCATGGAGATGGTGTTTCTAGCAAAAGGCTCTGCTTGACCTTGATTTATGATTAAATCACAGAACAGACCTGACTGTTACATAAGAAAAAAGAAGTAAAAATTAAGCAGTTTCTATACAGCATTCAGGATCCACGTAATATAGTGCGTGTACCTCTCATTTACCCTCCAGAATTTTGCAACTTCAATATCTCAGTTGAAGAGGTGCTTTTTTACATAGTTTATCTCCCTCCAACTAAAGTAGTTCATGCATATAGCTAAGAATAAACAGTAACATATAGTTTTACTCTTAGGCCCATTGAATCAGTTGCACACAATGAATATGGTTAAATTTTGTATATTATTTACTTCTACAGTAAGCATGGGATGTGGACTTCATACCAGTCTGATTATGGAGAGGACTGGGTCATGTAGACCATGGTGCTGAATGGCTCCAGACATACCAGAATATACAGTTGCTACTACAGCTCACCTGTTGAAATAACAATCAAAAAGCCAATGGGTAGGGCTTCCTCTGCCCCTTTCTGACAGGAAGGGGAGATTTCAGCTGAGAAATATCACACCTGAATTGTAAGTTTTCACTCAAGCTTTCTGTGAAGTTTTGGAGTTTCACTCCCAGTGCTGTCGTTGCAGGTTGATTTCAACCGAAGACATGCTTCAGATTTTCACATGTAGTGTTTTGTTTTTCTCAGCATTAATGCAGAAACCTCAAAAAAAACCTCATGTTGAAGGTATCACTATAATTAAGTTCAGTCAGACTTGATAAAGCAGATTAATAATATAATTTCTCTTTATAGTGATTGAATAGCATTGAAAGGAGAATTTTGTATAAAGAAAAATTAATGAGTTCTGCAAAGCTTACAGAAAGGATCTGGAAGATACTATCATAGATAGTTTCAGCTTGCAATAAGTATATGTTAACTAGTTTAAAAAGCTGTGGGGTTGATGATTTATCTTCAAAGCGGAAATAATAGGTCACCCATCTTTTCAAGAATGCTCTAATTTTGCTCCTATTAGAGTCAATGAATTTTTTACCACCATTTTCAATTGAAGAAGACTTTCTATTTCCATCATACAGTTTTGCTAGACAGAAGGGAATGCAGTTGACAAGTTATATTAGCTTTGCATATGACCAAAGGAGCAACATGCAAATTACAGATTCACTCAGCATTAGAACCCACCAGTTTTGGCAGTTTTGCTGTTCTTTACTGTTTTTCAAGGACAGGAAATGCATCCTCCCAAACCACCTTTATGTAGTGCCATATACTTATATATTACCTAAGGTATTTCCCAATTGAAATCCAAATAGTGAATGAGCTAATCTGCAGGCTGTAAGGTACTGGCTTCTCAAAAACGAGGGGTGACTACTGTATTTCATAGTTGTCAAAGTATCTGAAGGACTACCTGGAGTAAAGATCTGGACGCAGGAGTTGAATGTGCATTAAGTTTGCCAATGATAGTAAACTAGGAGGAGCTGTGGACTCCCTCAGAAGTAGAGAGGCCTTACAGAGAGATCTGGATAGACTACAGAGCTGGGCAATCATCAACAATATGAAATTTAACAAGAGTAAGTACCAGATTCTGCACCTAGGATGAGGCAATCCTGGTTATACATAAGTACTGTGGGACAAGAGGCTGGAAACAGCCCCACGGAAAGAGATCTGAGGGTCTGACTTAATGACAAGCTGAAAAGACGGTGCGCTCTGTCAGCCAAAAAGGCAAACAGTATCCTGTGCATCAAGCACAGCATAGCTAGCTGACTGAGGAATTATCCTACAATATATTGCATTGGTGCTGCCCCACCTCAAGTACTGTGTGCAGTTTTGGATGCCTTAATATAAGAAGGGCATGAAATTATTAGAGTGTGTCCAGAGAACAGTGAGCAAGATGGTGAAAGGCCTCAAGGGAAAACTTATGAGGAAAGGCTGAGGTTGCTTGGTTTGTTCAGCTTAGAGAAGAGAAGGCTGAGGGGTGCTCTCATTGCAGTCTACACCTTCCTCAAGGTAGGCAGCGGAGGAGGAAGTGCTGATCTCCTCTCTCTGGTGACCAGTGATAGGACACATGGAAATGGAATGAAGCTGCATCAGGGAAAATTCAGGTTGAACATTAGGAAAAGGTTCTTCAACTGGGAGGGTGGTTGGTCACTGGAACAGGCTTTCCAGGAAAGTGATCGTAGCACCAAGCCTGTCAGGGTTCAAGGAGTGTCTGGATGATGCTTTCGGTTATATGATTTAGTGTTAGGTGGTCCTGCAAGGAGCAGGGTGTTGGACTCAATGGGGACTTATGGGTCTCTTTCAACTGGAGATAATCTATGATTCTGTGATTCTATGATAATATTTTACTGTGTCAGGGCCTGTATGTATACCCTGGATGTATTTTCTCTCTCTGTACATCTGCAATATTTATACATATATACGAGGAATAAGGTGTCCTGTAGTTAAAGAATTCAAGAGAGAACTAACTGAAATTATTCTTTTCTAGAAATAAATGTTTCACTGCTGGGCTTTTGTTTTAATTATTTTTTACTAGAAAAATTGTGAAAAGCTAAAAGGTCCAAAATCTCGTAGTTCACTATTTGTAACCAATTCCCATTGCATCTGGGGTTACTTTTTGCTTTCAGACTTATTCATACCTCCTGTGATACATGATGTTTCATGTAAAGACTAGCAAAGGAGGCAGGGACTTGATGTATCATCCAATAATAGATATAGGCAGAACCAGTCTTAAGTGATTGGCAAAAAATACAAAGCACAAAAGCTACTTAAAGACTCAGTGGGCTGTGTGTGCCTCAGTTCCCCATTCAGTAAAGATTTGCTGGTGATCTAGCAGAGTCAGAGTCCCTCTGATGGCACTGGTGTGATTTTAAAGTGATGCAGTAGTGTCTGTTTTTCTCTGGAGTCTTTGCCATTCATGCTGCAGCTGTGCCTGTTTATGTTCAATATGCATATTTGAAAATCTCTCTTTTGGTCTGTTGAACTTTGGAATAAAATCCAAAGACCTCCCAGAAAAGGAGAAGGTTTATTTTGAGCCTGCTTTAATTTACTTTATATTAAATATGGGCTTGAAACAAAACCTCAGATCAAAATACCCAGAAATTTCAGTAGGGAGGATGAAATCTCAATTTAGATTAAAGTTTTGTGGTTTGGATCCATCCCTACTTCATATTTTCTGGAACAGAAGACTTGGCCTCTTTCACTTTCTCCTGGAAAAAGTGGGCTTTCTTACTGGTAGTCTGAAAAAAAGATTCAGTTTTAGTTATATTTACAAAAGCCAAAGATTTTTTGGTTTCCATCATGCAGAAGAAAAGGAACTATTTCTATTTTGTATATTGATGCTAAGAAACCTTTATTTCTTCTGTTTTGAAAAGGCAAAAGCAATAGTGTGTGTAATTCCCTGGAAAAAATGAAAACAGCCTATAGAAGATCTTTCTGGAGAGAGGCTGAAGAAAATAGTAGAGAAAACCAATTGAATATTCTTGATCCCTAGTCATTGTTCATGATAAAGAAGCCCAAACTACATACGCTCTGTAGAAAGCCCTCCAGTGTTCTGGGTCATCCATATGTATCTGATGAAATAGAGGAAGGGAAATTATTCCAAATTTGAATAATAACACAGTGAAAATACAAGCGTATCATGTCTATTCAAATAATCCTTTACTTAGAAGAACAAACCATCAGGACAGAATCAACAGTTTCACTTCTTATCTACTCTTGTCAGGTTTAGTTTTACACTAAAATTGTATAAACATGTGACTGCTATGAGAATACCCAGGATTTTGAAATTAGTAATGTCTAGAAAGAACCATTCAGTTTAATAATCTTGCTACTTTAACTCCATCCAGATGAGAAGAAAGCTGAAATCCCTAATGGGTGAACAGAGCAGAGGAGGTATCTCTAATTGTAACTCTTTTTCAAGGCAGTAGTTCAGAACAAAGATTAAGTTTTCTTAGTGTAGGCATAAAGGGCACAGAATCCATTCATGAAAACAAAGGCATCAAACTAGATAAAAACGACAACAGGTAAAAAATGTGAGCCTAGGTAGTAGGTTTGCCTGTTACTTCCACAGAGAAACACAATCTTTGCAAAAGAGGGGTGAAAATTTCTAAAAATACTGTTGTTCCCTGCAAGGGCTTGTGGGAACAGGAATGTCCAGCTGGCTGCAATTCATCCAGGCCCAGAATCAGAAGCAATAGCATTGCCACAACTCGACCCTGTGTCCCACCAAATCTGTCATGCTTAGAAGGCGACTCTTGCTATTTGAAGTGAGACATAGTGTTAAAACTTGTCTAATCTGAGCTAATACCTTGACCTGGCGGTGTGCTGTTTGGTCGTACTAGCTCAGGTGGTGCTACAGTTCCTACTGATTCAAGCCATATTCAAGCAGTTTAAATTCCATCCGAGTCCCTGTGATTAGTGTTTCCATTCGTCTGGTTCTAGGCCTGCAGAGATGCTTTAAAAATGGAAAATGATTTTTAGAAACGCTCAAGGAAATTTTAAAGTGGGTCTCTGAACCTGCAAATCTTTGAATCAGTGATTCAAAAACTCTCTGGTCATCTGGAAAATACTCAAAATTCTCAGCACAAAATAATGATATTTATTTACTTGTTTAGGACCTGTCAGAATAACAACCAGTAAATAATGCTTTTTGGTTGGGTGTTTCATTTTTTTTTTTATAAAATATTTAGAGTATGACATTTTTTGTCTCAAAAAGTAATAAAGATTATTCCTTGCAGGTGAACTAAAGTTTTACCTGAGAAAAACATTTAAGTATATGCTTAGGTCAGTCTACATTCAACAGATCCTCCTAAATACAACCCAGGAATTACAAGTACACTTGGACAGACTGTCTTCCAGATTGGTTTATGTTTCTGGAGTGTCTGAATGATAAAGAAAACCTACTGAAAGACTACTCAGCTGAAGTGAATTGTCCCGGTTCCATGCAAAGCGAGAAGATTCCATGCTTGTTACATCCTCCCTCACCTATAGGTACAGAAATCTCTCTTATCTTCCACTGAGCTCACTGGCAGTGCTGCAATTCATTTCATCAGGAGCAGGACCCAGCCAGAAATATGGTCAGTTTGATGAAAATGCAATGCATATGTCAAATTAAAGTAGGATCACATCTGCATTTGTCTGCATCCTAAACAATAAAGTGAATTTTTTAGTGTTCTTTTGGAAAAAAAAAAAAAGAAAAGAAAAGAAAAAGAAATAATTTGATTGTTCTTTCCAAAGGAAACTTGGCAGCAGTAAAACTAAATGCAAAATTTAATGTTTTAAAATTTTAGGCCACCAACATTGAGTTAACAATCTAAAATGATGTTCCTGCTCTGGGAGAGTTTCGTACTGACTGACACTTTTTCTTTTCCTTCAAATCCTGGGTAAAAAAAAAAAAAAGTCATCGAAATCAAATATTTCAAGTGCCAACTTGGAGCAAATTTCTGTAGCCAAACTATAAATGCAGATTTTTAGTAGGCAGGCAGACTTCCACTGTGCTAAAATCACAAATCATGGAAACAATATCTCTGCCACTACAGCCAGCCAGCCAGACTGACCAACATCCAGAGAACACAGATCTCTCAAATACCTCAAATATCTCAAATAGATATTTGTCTTTATAGGGGAAGAAACTATTATTCTTGAGGGATATAGCCATAAGTGAATCATCAGGTATCTCTCTTGCATATGAAGATAGATGGCATATTTGACTAAAGACATGGCTTTTGTCTCTCTCTCTCTCTCTCTATAAGAAAATCTCATTTATAGCAATAATTTGTTCACCACTGCAGCATAAATAAGAATTAAAGCCATATGCATATGTGTGAATATATAGTCACTAATAGTGATAGTGATGCAACCATTATGTATGTTTGCTATGTCATATAACTGAATTGGAATGGTGGCTTGCAGAATTATGCCTACATTTTTGGGAAAAAGAAATCTGGGAGACACTGAGTACAGCCTGTGGAGTGGAGTACAGCAATACAATCATAACAAACAGAAAGAAAAATCAGAAATCAAAGCCACATTTACCTTACATTACATGGGATTGGATTTTTGGTTTATTTGTTTTTTTGTTTTTTTTTTTTTTTTTTGTTGTTGTTGTTTTGTTGGGTTTTGTTTTTTGTTTTTAATTTAGCAGTTATGGCCTATTTTAAAAAGAACAGCTTGGATATGGTGTAAAATGAATTGGATAGTTGACTCCAGGTGATTTGAGAAGTCAGTCATATCTCCGGTTGTTTTCTTTTGGCTACTTTTAAACAAGTCTTGCTGTCTTGATCCATCTCAACTCCAATGAGAACAACAAATTTAGAAACTGCTTTCTCATTTCCATGCATTTTTGATGTAGACATTGTCTAGGCTTTCCATTTCTTCATTCTTGTCTATTCCACTTTCCCTGGCTTGCTTATACATAATAGAGGGCATGCAATGATCAGAGCAGTTCAGCCCATGCTTAACTTGACTTGTATCTCTAATCCTATGAGTGGGATTCACATGCTTAAAGTTAGGTACATTAGTAAATTATCTGGCTGAATGGAGACGGTGAACAATAAGAACAACTCTTTTAAGAAGAGACCTAATGTGCATCAAATGTAAAGCATCATGGGGAGGCAAATACAGGAGATAGAATGTGCATGATTTTAAGATGCCCAAATTTTAGGAATTCAGGTTAAGGTTTCCATGGAGATGCTGTCTTCATCTACTTCCTTATGAACTTGGGTCTCTGATGAGTTACACCCACATAAAAGGGTAGAACAGGGTCAAAAGTTTGCAGCATATTTCCAGGTAAATTACAACAGGAGATACAACACTGTTCAACTTAAATCCTGTGGTTTGCATCCTAACATGTCAAAGTATGATTTATTCCTTTAAAGTCCCTTTCTTTTCCTTAATGTTCACTTCTCAAAGGAAAACCTTGATTCGAGAGTGTGAACTGGAAAAAAAACCCCACCATATTTCATACAAGACATGTTCTTTAATGAAGGCAATATGAGCTCAGTGCAAGATCCAGTGAACAGAAAGGCAGCTTATGCCATTTCTGCAGCAGGACAATTCTGAGGATTGCGCAAGCAAGCCTTTAATTTGGACCTGGTTATCCATGGCCCTAAGCATCCCTGGAATGGTTGATCTCTATCCCCTTTCTTGTCCTGTCTCACCTGCTAGTCCCCTAGTCATAAGAACACAACCTAACAGGAAATTTGAACTGCTGGAGTAGTACAAAGAAGGTGCCATAATGGTGTGAATTTAGACCATAGATCTTTAGTTCAAGCCAAAGTAAGTAGGCCTCAATAACCATGTCACCCCATTCTGCGTACTATTGTAATTTCCCATGTCCTCTGCTACATGAGGTATAAACTGTTTTCTTCCACTTTATAGTTTCTTTGTGGCCTCTCTCTGCCTACCCAACCTGCAGTTGTTTGCTCAGTTCATAGCAGCTGATGCCTGCCTTTTCTGGCTCTGGTTGTCAGCATCCTTCACTCACTTGTTATATTTTCAAACAAGTCCCTTTGGGTTCCCTTTCATGACTCTGCCCTCACATATGTGAAGAATTTCCTAGGAACATATGCAAAATCAATTCATTTTCCTCTGTCATATTCCTCTCTAAAACTCTGCCTACAAACAGCTTGAAATCAGCCAGGCTGCTGGTGTGTTGATGCAACCACCTGTTATACCAATCAATTTTGGTTTGTCATTTCTTTATACTCCCTTACATCCTTTACCCTACATCTGTCTCTTGCTTTGATACTAAGGTCCTCAGAGCCAACATCTAATGTGATAGGATCTTAATCTATGGCTAGTACAAGCTCTGGAGTAACAGGATTCATAAAAATGAATGAGGCAGTTGTGCAGGAAATGTGCATCGTCATGAAATGGTATCAGCTGTGATAGCGTTGCCACAAAATGCAATCACTGCCTAAAATAATGATCTCACTGATTGGTCAAAACTCTTTGACTTCAGTGAAACCCAGGATATTGCCCTCGGTCATTAAATCTTCAGATTTACACATGTTTTTGAGTAATCTTTTTTCTTCATTAGCAGTAATCAGAAACCTCCGTCTTTGAAGTGATTTTGATAATACCATTACCTGTTGACCACTGTCTTATCTTATCTGGTCTTCATTCTCATTTTTCACCTACCTGTTCTGCAGTGAAGAATTATGTGTATGTTTATATACTGCCAAAAATATTTATGACTGTTGTCAATAATAATTATTTACAATCAGAATATTACATGAAACACTTTGTCAGAATGAATCTATAAATTACAGGAGGTTATGCTGATGAATAACCAAGGGTGTTTTGCATTTATCATCTTATCTCAAGGAAAGCAAACAATCCTTTTAGAAATACTGCTGTACAATCCAAGCTGGCCAAAACCAGCTTTGGAGTTAAAAAAATGCCCACTCATGTTTAGGCTGAATATTCAATATTTCCTACTCTCTGTTTCATAAATATAAATAACCATTTGGAGGAACATTGTTCCTAGAAATATGCATCTCTAAAACAGAAAAAATAAGAAACATTTTCGAGAAGTGAGAAATGCTCTGTGATACGAACATGCTGCTTCTATTAACCCATTATTGGTGTTCCATTTTTTTGTTCGTTTTACAAAAAGCTCAGAATGCCCAGATCATGAGAACATGTCTTGCCTTTTCCTTCCCATTTCCTCTTTCTCTTTTTCCTCCAAAAGCTCAGAATTCAGCTGATGTACTCTTGACATTATTTTAAAACACCTTTCAATGGTCTCATCATAAGGGACAGGGCTGTTCTTTTTTTTTGAAAGCCAAACTCACAGTCAATTTAAAGATTGTAAGCTATGGCCCACATTTCACTCAAGGCATCACGCTTTCCCAGGTGTGAGAATGGGTTCATGGAAAGTTCAACTGTTCACAGCAAAATTGAAAAATGAAAAGAAGCAAGAAAGAAGAGCTCTCTCCCCACTCCCCCAACACACACATACATCTCTCCCCCCGCGCTTCCCCCTCGTCCCAGGACTATGCGGACTGTACCCCATGCACATCGGAAATGGACCCGGCGAGGCTCCCGGCGCAGCATGCACACGCGGGAGGGAAGGGGAGGAAAGGGAAGGGAAGGAAGGGGGATGCCTTCGCACGGTCTGATCACCACCATAAAGAGTTAAAGAGAGAGTGAAATGGCTAACGTACACACACCCCGCTCCATACCGGAGAAGAGTCTCCCAGCTGAGGTTTATGCTCTGTGAGGACCAGGCTGAAACTGACCGCCCCCACGGCCACGCTGGACACCCCTAACCCTATCTCCAGCACGGAGAGCACCAGGAGGCTCCCGATGATCTGGCTGCTGGTGCACATCCTCCCTTGGTCATCCTTCCTTCCCGATCAGCCGGGGAAACCGCGCATCCTCCTCCTCCGACGCTCCTGCGGCCCTAAGTCGCCCGCAAACTTTTCTTCCTTCGCCGGCAGCCGGGGCGGAGCGTCGCATCCGCGGCCGGCGGGTGCTGCCGAGGGGCCGAGGGGCGGCCCCCGCGCCGCCGGGCTCCGCGCAGCTCCGCGCAGCGCCGCGCCGGCAGCGAGCGCGGCCCCGGCGCCGCGGAGCTGTCCAAGGTGCCGACCGGGCGGCGGGAAAGGGAGCCGCTGCGGGCAGGCAGCGCGGCGGGCGGTGTGTGGCACCGCGCTTCTCAGGGGCTGTGCCTCCGCCGGAAAAGTCGACCTTGTCTGATCGCCTCCTGCGCTCTCATTGAAATGACCTCATTCGGATTTTTTTACACCCCCCCCCCACTGTCTTATTGCTCTTCCCCCCCTCTCTTCGTGGGTTGGGGGTTGGTGGGGAGAGGAGCGTGGCGAGCCCAGCCCGGCTATATTTATGTATGAATCGAGACCCAATGCACAGGCGAGGCGGTACGGCAGCCCCGCCCCAGGGCCACAAGGCACGGCATCTTCCTCCGGTCCTCCCCCCGGCGCCCCAGCTCGCACACCTCCTCTGTCCTGTGCCCCATCATTGGGCGCGTGGCAGGAAGCGGGGAGCCGTGGCAAAGACAGCTTCAGGCAGCGCTTCCCTAAAAGGAGAGCCTGTCGATGGGGTGTGCACAGGCCTCCCTCCTCCTAGGTCCTGCTGCCAGAATTCAGGAAGAAGTCTGTCTTCCCCTTGATTAGTAAAGGGACTGGAGTCTGTTATGCCTTGCCACTGCAAAACTCGCTGGTCTGTTCCAAAATGCTGTCACCAAAATAAATAACTGCTGTAGCCATTCTCGTCACTCTGACAACGGCCAGGACTGTGTCAGTCCTAAAGCAAATGAGCAACAAAGCAAAACATCACAAAAGATCTAGAGCTGCTACTTGAGCCATGCTGGATTGCTCGGTACCAATCTTTACTCTTGTGGCTCAGATACAGGGAATGCTTCACCCCTCTAACTACAGTTTTACAATCCAGATATGCTACACAACATGGTAATATGTAAACACTCAATCTGGCACCTTGGTTCTCCTAAATATGGATCCCCGACTTTTGGACATTTACCTAAACAGCACAATTGTGCTACTTTAACAATTTTATCCCCAAATTCTAGATCATGATTCAAAAGCATCAGCATCCTGTAGAATTTAGCTAATTTTCTGTATTTTTAAAATTCTAAACAAAACATACATGTAATTTTTCCTTGTATGTGAAAATCTAGAATTCTTAACCTGTACATCCTACACTCAGGTGTCGGAATCCAGAAGGGCAGACTAGACTTATCCATTATTTTAATGGTACAATCTGGAGGCAAGAGCATAAGATTAGCTAGGTCCTGATTGAGCCCCTTTCTTTCGGTTCCAAAACCTGTGCCTTTTGTTTTGAGAAGACAGCCACTGAACCACTGTCACCAGCACTTGCTAAAGTGCAAGAGAACAAGCTATACTTAGGTTTTATACACACTTTAGAAGATTAGACCCACCATTACAGGCCAGAGTTTAGTTCCCATTTATAGAAATCTTGCATACCTAATTGCTGTGAGTGGAGTGAGACTGACACCAAAGTCTGATACCCAAACCTTAAGTTTTTTGTGGTCTTTAGGTACCCGAGAGTGAGAGAAAGGGGTACCAAGATAGGATCTTAATGGTTTCTACTTTAAAACTTTAGCTGTTTCCTATTTTCTCACACTTTTCCCAGTTCAGAGAAGCAGAACAGGTGACTACATGAAAGGAAAAGCTGCATTACAGTTGAAGCTGAATTGTCCCCTTTTCAACTCATGTTTTAAACGGTACCTGACATCTCTTATCACTAAAAATCAAGGCACAGCATAAAAGTTCCTAAGCTACTATATTTATGTAAGATGATGGAGAAAGCACAGATTTTCAAGTACCCACATGGGTGTAGGAAGGTGTTTCTTCGATGACAGTATCCTTATTATGTCAGATTGTTATAGACTTTAAAGTGTGCTAAGGTGCAATGATTTTACTGCTCTGAGTATATTTTACCAGGACTATAAAAGCCAGTGGTGATAAGAGGAGAATTGTATAATGACAGATATAATTAATATATTTAATACTTGCAGCCAGATAGAGTGCCTGTCATATCAGGATAGAGTTCATGTGACAGAAATAAGATTTCCATAAACAGCTTGTTTTATGTAACATTTCCTCTTCAGTCATAATAAGCTGTCAGAAAGATGGGGAGGGAGGGAAGAGACCTTGTGAAAAGGGTGTCCTAGATGGAGATCACTTCATGCGGTGGTTATTAAACCAGGGATATAAAACTGGAGTGCAATGGTAGGAGAAGAAATGCTCTGGGTGCCTGCTTTCTAATCTGCAGGCTGCAGGGAGGTGAGGAGCTAAGCAAGACCTCAGACAGAGTTAATAAGGCTGCCCAGGAGGAGCTGCATGAGTTATCTCTGCTTTGCACCCTTTCAAATAAAGGCAGGAAGGAAATGTAATATTCTAATCATTATCTTTTTAAAATGAAAAGATACAGTCTTTGTCCGTGTAATCACTTTAATTTATTTGTACTGTGGTGCTGCATCATCATTATGTGCTGATCTAGGCAATTAACTTTACACATGGGACTATTCATGCATACATTTCAGCACATGCTTACATCTTTGCACCATTAAGGCACTCTTTTCCAGAGTTATTTAACTGCTTGCTGTCTCAACTGGCTGGTTTTGAAATGTTTCCTGTATTTATGATTCCCATAACAAAAAAATTATGATGAAATACTAGGGAAAAAAAATCTAAAAATCATTTAATGATGTGCAGGCAAGTTCTCATTATGACTGCAGAAAGTTAAATACTGAAATTCCATCTCCAAAGTACAATTAACTAGAGTCATGAGGGATGTGGATTTTTAAATTTAAACTCTTGTATTCACGAAAAAATGACATCAATCTTATTCTTCTTGACTTCTTTGAAGGAAAACTTTTTTTTCTTTTTTTTATCATTGGAGACTTTAAAAATGGTTCATGACAAAAAAATTCTAGTCACACAGCAGGATGAAGGGTAATTGGATGACATAGTACTGGCAATGAAGAAATAGAGCGCAAAGATTTGTTTATACTAAGTCCCTTTTATATGGCTCTGATGACCAAAAGGAGAGACAAAAAGAAAGTTATAGCCTCTCCAGTGGAAATGACCAGTTTTATGTAACACTTTCAAGCATGTATTCATGGCTGAACACATCCTGTTAAAGTGGTTGAATTTATTTACTCCCTAATTCCATGTGTCTCTTAAATAATACTGTAAAGGTCTTTATTGTGAATAAGAACTGGGCCTATAGCATTAAATCAGAATTCAGGCCACGGAATCCGATTCAGCCTAGGTAAATTGTGAATAAAATTGAAACTGTACAGCCATCCTACAGCTGCTTAGAAGACGAGAAATAGTGCAGTTGCAAGAGGGGATGTAAGAAACTTAAATGTTGGTGTTAATAATATGCAGGTATAATGTCTTGGGCAAATAAACAGAAATTTGAGTGATCTTGGAAGCTGGATTACTCTTTTACCTTATGGATTTATTCTCTAGCCAGTCCCAAGGAATATCAGTTGAGCTATCTTGGAATAGATTACATAGACTGAATGACTTCTACTGAGGCATTTCTTAGGAACCAGAAAAATTCAGCCTCAAGGGCAGCTTGTGAATTCTTTTCTTTTTCCGCAGGCACCTTCTGCTTTCACCTTATTTGGCAGATTCCACCTCTTTACACTGTTTTGTCACCTGAATCCTTTCAATTAAGGTTGACTGAAGCAAAACCAATGGAGAGGAGCACTCTAACAAATGCCTTTCAAGTTTTTGGGGTGATACAGTGCCTTGGATTCTAGAAAGAGATGCCTATTGATTTAATTCTAAAACTAGCTATATCAATTGCATCCTATCTATAGAAATGTGTACAAAACAGACTTTGGAACATTCCCTCTTTTTTGTGCAAAGTCTTAGTACATTTTACTCCTTAGTTTGTCCATACTCTAAATTAGCATGCACTGATGTTCTAAAATGGGAAGCAAACCCCACTGGAATCTTGTATTGGAGAAGATAAGGTACTGACATTGATTTTGTCTGTTTAAAATTCAATACTCAGACAAACTTTCTGCTGAATGAGTAGCTCAGCCCCGACAAAGCTAGGATCTGTGGCACTTATGCGGCTGTTGAGGTTGTTAGGTCACAATTGTTTTTCTTGGACCAAGTCATTAAGGTATTGGCTTATAACTAACCAAAAAATCTGATGACATTCTAAAACTACTTGGCACATATTTTCATTCAAGAGAAGCTGGAGGATTTGTGACAGTCATTGATGCTGGATGGAAAATTTCATATGTTTTCAGCTTTGGGTTGGGTAGTGAAAATTGTATGGACTCTATATAGCCCAAGATAAAAGTGGGTATAAGTAACTTTTCCTTGGATTTATTCTTAACTGCCCACTTTTTTTCTACAGCTGTAAGAATGTCTGTTCCCTTCAAGATACCTTTTACTGGCTTGACTAGATGGGAGAAGGATCCTCCTTCAGTAGAAGAGATCAGAAATCTGTTCACAAATTCTAAAAGTGTCCTGCTACATCAAAACATCAGTTGAGAGTGTGTGTGAAATAACTTCTCCCTATGTTACTTACAAGGATAGGAATCACAGGAACTTTAAAGTGACTTGCCTAACATTGTACGTAAAGTCTGCAGCTGAACCAAGAAGTTCTCTTTCATCCAGCATCAGTGTCCTGTTAAATAAAGACTCTTTCTACATTAATATGTTTTTTGTGGAAACTGTAAGAAAGGATGATCATCAGAAAAGACTAAGTTTTCCAAGGAACTGTGATTCCCTGGCTCCACAGCAGAAAATTCCCTGCCAGTGAAGACCCTTGGACGCATCTGCAGACTCATGTTTGACCAGCAGCTCTGTTCATGAGCGTTATATACAGCACTGAAATGCCTAATTAAAGCAAGTACTCCTCTGTTACTGACATGAGTTCAATACTTGTAAAATAGTTCCTGTCCATTTCTTGGTGCAGTAGTGCCATGCTAAATAGCCTCTCATAGAGATCTGACATTTGGTAACCCAAAGGGATAAGTTTTATAGACCCATCTAGAGCAGAATGGAAAACTGGTTGCTCTAGGAACTGTTTTGAACTGCATGGTCAAACGCTGTGTATACAAAGTAATTTTATATTTACCAGACAATCATTAAAATATTAAAGTTATTTAATGGAACAAGATGGACAGGATCTTTACTAGGCACATAGGAAAATTCAATCATACCCACTTTCCAAAGTGCTTTGTGCCAGTGGTGGCCTGTCAGCACCTTCCTTTGAGAAGGAACTCTCTGTTTAGGAGGAGGAAGTAATTTAAGCTGTTAAGGGAAAGTTTTCTGGAGGTAGTATCTATCTAGGCTTGTTTCCAGCTGAGTAAGATCTAGATGTAAGGAAAAATGATCTTGACATGGGATTTCCATTGGACTCAGATTAAAACAGATCAAGGAAAAAGTTCTCCCTGCCATAGAGAGGGAAGTCTTGCATCTATCTGCTTTTGATGGGCTGGAGCAAAGAGGGCTGGGGACTAAGAAGACTGGAGGTCTGCAACTTATCATTCTGAGCTAAGCCATTCTTTGTGCTAATAACCAGAGGGAGAGAAAAATTTAACGGATCCTGTTGTGTTTGTTTCCATGAGGAAGGTAAACAAAACCAATATTGGTCTTCTTAACAATGTAGGCAAGTGTTACATATTTCTACCTGCTTTTGGGGATAGCAAACGCAGTTTTGTGATGATGACAGCATAGCTTGTTGGAAAAGGGTGAGGAGGAGATCAGAGAGTGATTGATGAGGACTGATAGGCCTGGAAACTTTCAGCAGTGATCATGGGGGAAAAAGGAATTTAGAAGGAATCAGTGGTTATTTTGGTGGGCTGGGGTTGTGAGAGAGAAGACAAGACAGTTCAGTAGGGACATGAAGGAAACAGAAAGTAAATGAAAAGTAATGCAGGGTCTTCTTGTCTCTTGCTTATCCTTGGGCTTGCTACAAACCCAAGCCTTTACACATGAATATTTTGAGTATGTGAGGAGAAGAGAAGGGCTGCATAATGCCATTCATTCCACAAAAAGGGAAAAGAAGAAATAGCACAGGATAGAAAACTCAGGAAAACCTTGCTAAGGACTTTCCACTTTGATGCCAAAGGGTTGTGAGATAAAAAGTGTTAAGGCAATGACTGCCTTGCACGTTCTAACCTGTGCACCAGCAGGAACAGAGATCCATGCTGATCTATTAAGTCCCTATTTCATCTGACATAGGCATGTTTAAATAATCTGCTCCCCCTAGCAACCTGATGACTTTATCTAGTAAGTATGTTATCCTGATCCTAAGGCAGGAACAGGATCTTATACTGAAGAAGGGAGTCCTTGTTGAACTCTTCAGCTTCTCTCTGTCTGATGTATATTACAATCCACATCTTAGCATCTCTTAAGGTTTCTTAGTAGGAGAGGATGCTCTGATCAAAATGGGACAGGAGAGGAGGATTTTTACATCACCTCTGGATATAAGTTGGAAAGAAAAGATCTATCTAGACCTTTGCCTAGCTGATTGCCTTGAAGATGATCTGCAGTAAGACAGTAACTAGAGGCACTTTGAATTTCTCACTGTTGAACCACTGGAGAAGTTACTGCCTTCTTCTACTCTACTCAGTAATGAAATCTACTGAGACAGTATTTTATTCAGACTCTTTCTGAAACTTGCTTACTATCTTGAAGTTATTGCACTTTTAAGTAATGCAATACCATACTAGGTATGAGCATAGAAAAATTACCAGGTACAGTTCCTAGCACCAGCTATGGCACAGGGATCTCACTGACATCTTCTGAACACATCTCATCTTCATCTTGTCCTCTGTGATAGGAGGACAGTTTTCAAGTGACATTCATGTTGTCGTTGCTTGAAAGAAATCTCCACCAATTTACTCTGCTGGTTGGGACGAACACTAAGCATGCTGATCCAAAATAAAAAAGCAACATAAATCTTTATTCCAAATAATTCATTCAATGCAATGCCCAGGAAAAATCCTGATTTAGTCACCTTTTTTTGTTTTAATACATTAACCTTGGATGTTCAAAACAAAGCAAAGTGAGATAACATCATTACTGTCTTGCTATATAAACAGAATGTATAAACAGTTTCTGCAGGATAGTAAATTAATGTGCTCTTTGGATTTCATGACTTACATAACCATCTGACATTCTGCCATCTTTCATTCTCTGGCCTTCACTTTGTGGAGCAAGTTTCATATTCCACACAAGTACATTAAACTGAGATTTAATTAAACCCTTCCAATCTGAATCCAGTCAAAATATTTTCTTACAGTGTAGGCTGTAGTAAAGCATTCTGAAACCTAAAATGCCATGAAATGACTTTCTAACTAGAACCTCAGTACATTATAGATCTACCATAATTTTTTAGAATCCTGCAGCTCAAATAATAAAGGTTAGAAGGTTTCTTAGTAACATCAGCCCTCATGCAGTACAGCACTCAAGTGTGTGTTCAAAATTCACCTTACGAATGATGCTCTCCTGAATGAGGATGAACCTAATGTCCAGCTAAATATGCTCTGAAGCGTATTGCTGAATCAGAGTCATTCCAGCATCTACCATGTAGATTCACAAAGCTCATATTTGCCTAAATGGGAGCATGGCCTGAACAAGGGCTAAAAAAACCCTGCACATGTTAAGTGGCCTGACAGTCTGTATAACTCAGGCATGACAAGGATTTATGCTGCTGCAGTAACTAGGAATAGTGCCAACCCAGAAAGTATCACTAGAGAAAGTCAGGATCGGTATCTGCTCCCGATTTTGGCATCCAATACACTGTAGAAAAAGGCAGAGTCCAGGCTCCAGCTGTTGCCTGATCGTGTTCTTTGGATGAGTCGTGAAGGAGATAACAGCTGGGATGAACCCTGTTAAAAGCCCTAATCTGAAGCCTGTTAGGATAGTTTTGCAGTTAAATAAGGACCGTGGTCATTTCCTCTTTGCCAGCTCATTTAATTAGATCAGAATCTATCTCCCACTGAGTAATTTTTCCACCAATAAGATGCATTGTGTCAAACAAAGTCCTTGAGCTTGGGGTACCTGGGCTGTTACTGGAGAAGATTTGGAACTAGGTTTTCTCTTGTTGCGTTATACTTTTGCAAAACAATTTTTAAAAAAATCGAAAAAAAAGAAAAATCCAAAATAAAAATTAAAGTATTTAGGGACTTAATTTTAATTATTCACATTCTTTCAATGTTAGGTAAAAATAGACATTAGGGGTTAACAAAGAGGTTTTCCTTCAACCATATGTGCCTCTGTCAACCCCTTTTCTCTGCCAAACTTTGATAATCATTTTTATAAGAAACACACTGTGTGGAGACAATGAAAAAGGAGTCCAAAATGGTAAGCTTAGAGGGCACAGAGTTGAAACAGTGATTTGTCAACATGCCTGGAAATCATAGTTTTTCTTGGACTATAACCAGCAAATTGTTAGTTTCTGTAACACATGATTTTGTTAAAGATCTGTGGTCTGATCCAATTCCTTGTCTAGTTGATAGAAATCTGACTGCTGAATGAAATGTAAGTTGAATTTGGTATCTGTATAATAGCTATTCTGTATAACAGCTATTTTGTATAATGGCTATTCATTGCTCAGCATTTACAAATACAGCACAGGGAGGGTGTATTGCTAGACTAAAATCCTACTACATCCATCTATAAAGCCCTGGACATTTTTGGTCAATAATGTGTATATATTTTCTGATGATGGTTTAGCAGCAGCAGCTAGACCTGCGATCTGGCTGGGAAGGTTGTCCAGTTATATCACTGTCATGGGATTAGGAAGTTAATGTAGAAATGGCCAGTGTTAACACCTGGAGGAAGCCAGAGGCCCCTGGCTCTTTCTTTCACCTAATAAAATCACATCTGGACTTTATATGAATATATGCTATAGATGCAATAAATTAGAATTCTGGCCCTACAGCTCTGAAAAGCAAGCATATCCAAAACAGCCATCCCTAGTGACACACCTTGAGTCCTTCTTTGTTTATCTGACAAAGGAACCAGGTCCCATTGTCAAAATCTCCCCTCACTTGGCTACTGACATGCTTCGTGTCGGGAGAGCTCTGCTTACTCAGGTAATTGCCACCTGCAAATAGTGAGACAAGATAGTGTACTTAGGTACGCATCTGGGTCTTAATGATCTGTGCAGTCATACTGTACTACTAATCAGCTCTCTGATTCTTCCTAATTAAACGTTAAAAATAACAGCACATCAACAAAGCTATATTCCTTAGCTAAATTGTATAATGATTAATTTAGTTGCTTTTTAACCTGGGTGAGCAAGAAAAGAATGTATCTCAGCAAAAATCTGCTGAGGAACTTCTTAATTACAATTGTTTCAAGATAAAATACTGAGGGCACAGGAAGGATTACAAATAATGATCTTAGAATTGCATCCATCTGGCAGCAATTACTGTAGTTGAGCAATCCAAAAAACCCCATAGCTTTCCAACTAGCAGAACAGTGCGTACTAGATAATAGGAAAGAGTGATTTGGTAATAATTTCCAATACTCATATTACAATAGTATTTTCATTTCTGATTAGCACCTTCCATGTTGAAATGGTGATCATGGGGCTCTGTTTTGGTTTCTGATTCAAAGCTCATTCCCCAACATGTGTTCCTGATAGCTCTTTTGACGTTGTGTGTTATATCTCCATATGATAATTACACCAAAGTTCTTTTAGAGCTGCTTATTACTGCATAATTCTTTTTTTTGGGGGGTGGGGGGGGGGGTGGGGTTGCGTGTGCACGTACAGTATGTTAAAATAAAACAGTAGTAGTCTAAGAAATATGTATTTTAAAAAACCTTCGCTTACTCTCTCTTGCCTTCCTTAACATCTACAAGCACTGTAGCCTCTGATGGAATGAAGCAGGTTATCTTCATGGGACTGACATTTTCTTTCAGAGCTGGGACTGTGCTACTCTGAGAGAAAGCCTCCAGCAGAACTTTGGTAGGGGAGGAAGAGCACTGCCTCAGGTCATCTCAACCATCTCTAGGAGACTTCATGCACATTTGCATTTTACATTTCTTCTTTCACTGGGCCTGAACAGACTGTCCCTCCTGAAAACATGATTTCCCTTACTGTTGTTCCAAACTCTCTCAGTTTAAACCATACTCATAGAAGTCACTGATTACATTTTACATCTTTTGACTGCTTTAACACTACCATGACAAAAAACAAAAAGGAGGAAACTGTTTTTATGACCTGACAGCCATTTCAGGATGTTTCCCTTTTAGTACACTTGGTACAAGCCTTTTCTCCAAAGTGTATTAGGAATCATTTTTTATGCAGCTGCACAGCATTTTTTTCTCAAAGATTAATTTTAAATCTAAATTAAATGTCGCTAAACCAGTATTTTCCTTTTGAAAATGAAATTTTAAATGTACATATATTTTTTTAAAAAATATTTGAAAATTATTTTTAAAATGACATAAAAATATAAGTAAATTCTATCATGCCTGCAAGATGCCTAGATGAAAGATGGTTACAGTTCAGAAATAAGTGCTGTTATGAAAAAAATTTTTTGGAGAAAAAAAAGAAGGGTCACAAATATAATAAACAGAAAATATATTTTCCCTCTGGCCAAGGTACCTCATCTCCTGTAATAGCACTCTGGAAATAACAGTGTAGATTTCTGCTTACTCTTCCACGACATTTGGGAATTGGAAGGAAAAGATAAAATACCATTGAGAAAAGCATATTTTAATTGATTCCTAGCTACTGTGGCCAAATGCAACCTAACATAGATCAAACAATTTTCTGTCATTTGCAGACTTAAATAGACTTAAAATTAAGCATTGAGTGTTTTAATCTATTTTAAATATGGTGGACCTGAACCAATGAATTATCATCCCAGAATCTGCCCTGTGGGAATGGATATTAATAAAACCCTCCTGCACCCATATTTAACTACAGAATAATCATGGGTTTTAACTTTGCCTGCTCCTACCACATTGCTTCCACCATTTTATTAGTCAGCTATTTCTCAGAGCTGCAGACCTCAGGGAAACATATTACTCCTGGAAGGTTTCCTTGTCATTCTTCATTCCATAATTTACGGCTCCTCTCACTGTAAGTATAGGTTACAAACCAAGACATGGAATTTGAAGAATATAGGAAAGAAAAACAACCCACCATGTTGTTTACAGGAGGGCATATTTTAATATTATATCTGGTTTAGCATTGCTTCAAATTTTTTAATGTTCCTCCTTTTGGTTACTGATTTAGAAGGAATATTTGCACTTACAGGGAAAAATGTGATTGCCTCTGTTAAGCATTCAAATAATTTAAGTATGTCAACTATAAGATATTCTTACTTGTTTAGGATCTAAACAAAGCCATTCTGAAATCTTGCTAGCATGCAAAGACATATAGGCTATTTGTATATGGCCGTATCTATATAACACTGATAAAGAAGAAAACAGGGCATCACAACTTGAAAAAAACCCAAACCAGAAAACATTCATGAGAGCAAAATCTGCAAGGCTAGTGAAATACAACACAAATTTACTGAACCAAATTCTTAGTCACATTTAAAGCTAAATTAAAAAAAAAAGCCCAAACTATCCAGATGTACTTTGTATGCCCTTATATCACTATAAATCAAGAATATGTGACTGAAACTAGTGTGTCATCAGCAGATGTAAAAATGAGAGGGAACACTTCTGCAACAAGGTCAGTTATTTCTATAGCACATGCTCATATATAACCTCTGCATTTCCAGAGCAGCATAAAGAGATCTAAGTATATATAAGAATCAGAATATTTGCTTCTCATTAAGTCATGGATTCTATTAAATAAGAACCCATTGTTCCCTGAAAATAACATAAAAATGAGTGAATAAATTATTCCACAAATAACTGAAACTCAGAAGTGCAGAGTAAGTGGCTTCCTGAACCATTGGATTGAGGGTGAACAGTGGCAGGGTTGGTTTCTAGATTTGCTGATGAGACAGAATCACAAAATGACAGGATGTTTGAGGATGGAAGGTACCTCTGAGGGTCATCTGGACCAAACTCCCTGCTCAGGTAGGGACACCTAGAACCAGTTGTCCAGGATCATGTCCAAACAGCTTTTGAATATCTCCAAGGATGGAGAGTCCACAATCTCCCTGGGCAACTTGTGCCAGTGCTCAGTGACCCTCAATGTAAAAAAGTGTTTCCTGATGTTCAGGCAGTGTCCTGTGTTTCAGTTTGTGCCCATTGCCTCTCATCTTGCCACTGGGCACCACCAGCTGTTTTTCACGTCTGCTGATGGCACACTAGTTTCAGTCACATATTCCTGATTTATAGTGATAGAATAAAAGGAAATACACCACAGAGTCTTGCTGTGTTGGCTTTGCACCCTCCCTTCAGGTATTTAAGCACATTGAGACCATGTAAGTCCTCTCACAAGGCTCTTATTTTCCTTCTGCAGATAGAAATAATCCTTGTGCTTTCCTTTTTGTCTGATTTGATTTAGAGCATGCCCTTCTCAGATGTTGGTTCTGGTTACATGTCAGCACTATGCCTACTCCAGTGCTGCTTGTTCACGTAGAAGAAAGCAGTAAGTGTTGTTATTCCAGATCTGAATCAGTAGGGTTTTGCAGTGATGCCACCTCAAGGCACATCTGTGGTTTTGGACAGACACGATGATGCTTCATAGAAAGCCTGTGAACAAGCGAGTATCCTTATTAAAAGGAAGGTCTCCAACTGTTTAAGTTTTCCTAGTGAGATGGTTCATGATAACCACCCTGGCTGTTGAGGACAGGCCATGTCGCTGATTTCCACTCTTGTTTCAAGCAGGATAAAGGCCTCCAATTAACTGAAGAGCCATTAAACCAGCCTTTCCGTTTTGTTTTTATTTTTGGAAATAAATGATTGCTTTTTGGTTTAATTTTGTTTTGGTTTTTTTTTTTTTCCTCTCCATTTACAAAAGTGTGTGAAAAGAAACAGTAATTACAGATCTTATTTTTTTTTTATCTTTGCTGCTGGGCAGAAAGAATGCTGTATAGTCTTGAGAATTCATAACACGTCTGTAGGCATAGAGTTTTCTTAATTTAAATAAACAAAACAATTAGTATCTTGACAAAAAGGACTGAAGTTATTTCTTGTTATTCAGTTTCCAAAACAACTGACTATTATTCAGTGTACTTTAACTCCAGAACAACATTTTTCAAATTAAATTAATTCAAAGAGATCACAGGAAAATGCCTCAGGATGAGGTAAATACAACATAATTTCTGAAACAGGCTCTTTTAATAGATGTTGCTGGCTTCGGTCCTTTGTGTTGCTAAATAAGCATAAATCACAATTTGAAAATATTTGAGTAGTAATGCAAAAAGAAACAAGTAAGAAAAGCAGAACAATTAATATATTTAAATAGAAAGGGTCAAACAATTTGAAGAGAACTGTTCTTTCAAGAAAATATAAATTATATAGGAATTACTCAATTTCAACAATATTTTTAATTAAAAAATGTGAAAGATTTGCTTTATTTCCTCTTATTCTGTTTTCCATTTTTTGTGAATTGATGTGAAATTATTCTATATATAACTATCAACTTGATGTTGACATTCTGTGGGAAAAGAAAACATTTTAACTTGACTTTGTTCCAACAGGACAGAAATCAAGTTAGAAACATTTCTCACAGAAGGAAATGTAAGGTTTCTGACACCCTTCACAGGTTATCATACTGATGGTCTTCAACAGCTGTAGAGATTGAGGTGTAGGCCAACTAGTTTGCCCTGCATATAGCTTGAAGACTAATGTTTTCCATGTATAAGGAAATTGCCTGACATACTCCTAAGTCAGGTACAAGACATTTCCAGCTCACTGGTCAATCTACAAAACAAAAATAGTTCCTCTTCATGCTCTGAATACTCTATGTTTTTCCCTACCCATCCTCTCTCATCTGTTTCTCTCTCCTCGGCAGGTAAAACAGAAGTCTCTCAACAGATTTCTGTGTTATTGTAAAAATGCTCATACATATGAATATTACTCTTCTACTTTGAGTTCTTTAAAGTAACATTTGCTTGAAAAAATATTTTAAACTATCAGCTTCTTCTTGTATGTGTCTGCAGGGACTGGTGTTAACTATTAAAGGCTTGGTCCTGCTGTCACTGAAGTCATTGAAAAAACTCCCACAGAGATCAGGTCCACTGGAATAGCTGCTACAGCAAACCCAACTCCAGGACTGTAAGAATTAAATGACAGTAACATTGTGGAGTTATATTAATTTTCTACTAGGTGGGAGTTCATCCCACTGATTTCATTTTTCTTCCTATTTGGCAATGTGGATGAAGATACATATCTGCTTACTATTCTACCACCACCACAAAAGGCTATTGTATTGGCAGCATACAGCTAAAACAAATTTGGAAGAACAATCTGGATTTTCATCTGCCTTCTGTATCAGCCATGAAATTGCCAGCTAAAGCCTAATTGTGGACAGGTAACAATAGGAGATGCAGAGAAGAGCACAGCTTGTATTTCAGCTTGCATGCTGAGCTGAAAGAGCTATCAGCTTAAAAAAACCCCACATTTTGATTTGTAAGCAGAGCACATTTTATTTGGGTGTCACCAAGAAAGAATACACAAGGGACTGTGCTGTAGATGGAAGCTGACCCTGGGGAAGTAAATAAAAATTTTCCCAATGACCAGTGGAACCAGGATTTCATCCAATGTCTATTTTCTCAATATCCCACAGCTTTGCAGGGTTATAAAAAAACCCTGAAACAATACTTGTAAAGAACACAAAAAAGATTTCTCTGTGGAAATATATCTTTGTTTCTTTGTCAACCACTCTGCCTTGCAATGTTGACATGCTGCTCCCACTGACTTTGGCAGGAGCAGGGCATATTCATGCAGTGAAGAATTTGGCCCCTGAGTTTGATACCCGCTCAGGGGTTTGGCCCATAACCACCAGACCCTTTGGGTAGTGGTCTTGTTCCTTCTGCCTATGTGTTGACTGGAATTTAGCATTATATCGGCAGCTAATCTAGCTCTTGATTGATAGGTCTGTGAGCAAAGCACAACCTTAGATCATAAATGAAATTAAATCTTTCCCATGCATAAGTCCAGCTAGAAAATTTGTGACTGCAGATGCTTTCTAAGTTAGCTTTGCTATGATAGGGTATTTTGTTTTCATTGGTACAATGTAACTTTCCCTATAGCTAGCTTTACGCAGTAACTGGCTCAGCAAATACCACATTTAAAAATGTTCTGGTGCTGATAACTGAACTTGGAAACACACAGCAGGATTTTTAAGATGAATCTCAGACATGTTTCCTAGAATATGAAGGCTGTGCAGGTTAGCAGTTTTAAATATAGTCTTGTTGGGAATGACTTTTGCCCTCACTTCGTTGTAGTTGTCAGTTATTTAGGCAGGCATCTGACATTCTTAAGTCTAGTGTCGCTTGTAAAGTCTCATGCCTGGCAGCAGAGAATAGGTCTTTGAGCTCATTCTTTTCTGTTTTGCACCCACCAAGCTCATGCTCAGAGAAAGTATGAAGTGATTCTAAAATGTCACAAAATTGGAATAAAGTCATCTTAACTCCAGAATATGTGTCATGGAGAAAACAAGTTAACAGGCAGGGAAGCTGTGGACCAAATTCTGCTTTTTCTGCTTTCTGTTACATAGCATTGTTATTCTTGTTTTCTGTTTATTCTTTTCAATGGCAAGGTAAAGATTTGACCTGCTAAATCTTAAGCCAGGTTTTCCCTCACTGTAATAAATGATTTATTACATGATTAATTTTTATTCCATGGTCTTCCTGGTTAATCTTTGTCTAAAGGTTTTAGTTCTATAGAAAAGTGTTTATTAAGAAAAACTTCAGTTAAATATATGCAGCATTTGACTCATACATTTACCAACATGCCACCTCCTTTTTTTAAAATGTTTTATGTTGATTCTGCAAAGTACAGGAGACTTCTTATTTATTTCAAGGGGGAAGTTTTAGGTGGAGAATCCCTTGATCTAAAGCTTCACAGAAAGGCAATAAAGTTCCTAAACACAGATCCAGTAACAGCTACTTAAAATTATGAATTTTGATGGAATTTTACCTTTCAATCATTATTTTTAATAAGCCTTTGGAAGGAAGATTCTTTCACAAACAATGTTCCTTTAATTCCACTTTTCACTTTTTTTTTTTGGTGCCACCACAAGACTACTTGATACCAGGAGATGTCTTGATGGCTGCAGTTTTGTTTTTATCTCTTATGATACATCTTTTGGAAAAGGAAAGGAAGGACAGAGGCTGGTTCTGCGCTCCATCATAGCAATGCAGACAGGTTGCTCTAGTCTCATTGAAGCCTCTGAGTCTGGGCACTTTGCTGCTCCATACACTAGTTGTTAGAGTGAGACCTCATCTCCTCCAACAATTTGAATGGCTGGGACTTGAGAAAGAACCCCAAGTTATAAAATAGTAATAATTTAAAAAAGCAAGTTGCTTCCTTCTCATCACTTCCGTGTGTCCTGGGTTCAGCTATAGCAGTCATTTTTCTCCTGCTTAGTAGCTGGTGCAGTGCTGTGTTTTTTAACTTTCAGCCTGGGAACAACGCTGATAACACCGATGTTTTTAGTTGTTGCTAAGTAATGTTTATTCCAACCAAGGACTTTCTCAGTCTCATGCTTTGCCAGGGAGGAGGGGAAGCCGGGAGGAAGCAGAGACAGGACACCTGACCCAAACTAGCCAAAGGGGTATTCCATACCACAGCACGTCATGCCCAGTATATAAACCGGGGGGAGTTACCCGGAAGGCCCAGATCACTGCTCAGGTCGGGCTGGGTATCGGTCGGCGGGTGGTGAGCAATTGTATCCTCTCCCCTTGTTATTTCACTAATCGTTATTATCATTGGTGGTAGCAGTAGTGGTTTTGTATTATACCTTAGTTGCGGGACTGCTCTTATCTCAACCCGTGGGAGTTACATTCTTCCCATTCTCCTCCCCATCCCTCCGGGAGCGGGGGGAGGAAGAAGGGGGGGGGGGGGAGTGAGCGAGCGGCTGTGTGGTTCTGAGTTACCGGCTGGGCTCAAACCACGACAGTTCTTTTCCCTAAATTTAGCTACTCTGAAGTTTATTTTCCAAGGAGCTTCTTCTTAATTTTTTCTGCACTAACCTTTTAGGCAGAACAGCAAAGGTGCCTGTCAATGACACACACTCGTCTGAACCCATACCAAAAGGCTACCTGCCATCTCTCCACCTG
The DNA here is from genome assembly GCF_004027225.2 of Strigops habroptila. Classification (NCBI taxonomy): domain Eukaryota; kingdom Metazoa; phylum Chordata; class Aves; order Psittaciformes; family Psittacidae; genus Strigops; species Strigops habroptila. The sequence goes on from NC_044277.2 coordinate 129,487,961, forward strand.
ATCCTTTTGAGCCCAGGAATAAGAGGTGGCTGATCTGCTCATTACACAGTCTGCTCTGCCTTAGCTACACTGACTCAGTGGGACCTCGAGGCATGAATGACTATTTATGGTCTAAAAGAGCTAATGCTGCTAATTATGGCAGCTTCTAATTGTTCTTGTGGAGACTTAGTCTCAATTCCTTAGAAAATACATATTGGTCTTGCACTGCAACCCATTTTAGCCAATGGGACGTGCTTTGTGTCTACAAGGCATTAATGGGTACCTGCTCATGAGTTGGTATCAGAGCAGTTTTGATAGTATAACTGTTACAAAAAATGCATTTCATTTTTATAAATATGCATATACTCACCCTAACAAGACTGGTTATACCAATCTCTCCTGCCAGTAACACTCTTCAAGCTCCACCAAAAGCTTAGGCATTGCACTTCGAAACCTTCAAATCAATGGCAGATTTAACGTTGCTAGAGAAATAAAAAAGCCATCTACTGCGGGTGCCAGTCAGGCTAACCAGGTCTGTCTGGCAGTAGAGCCAGCTCTTGAGCTCTGCAGAGCACCTTGTGCCTCCACTTTCATTAGCATTCAACTTCTTTGCTCACATTCAGGCCCTCATGGACTAAAGAACCCATGCTGAAGATTAGTACCCTGCATAAGATACCAAATCAGCCAGGACTCACATTCTGGCAAGTGTTTAATATTTAAGGACAGACACTCCGAAGGGAGTAATGGCACTATTTTTTATTAAATACAATGTTTTGCTAAATACAAATATAACGGTTACCAACCTCATTAAAAATAAAGGCTGACCATAGGAGTGTTGAGCAAAAATAGTGGAGCTTACTATTAGACTTTGCGAATGTCATGTGCTGTACAACCTGTTTGAGAAGACTCACTTCAGTTTTCAATTTTCAGTTCAATTTGTGTTTCTTTATTCAAGAGTGAGCTCTAGAATATGAGACTTTCATGAGCTATTGTCTAGCCGAAGACACTGCTGTGCAGATTCTTTGAAGTACAAAGAAGTATCTTTAAAAATAATGTCCTACACATATTTCAGAGAATGTTCCACATCAGCAAGAGCACATACAGATGAGCTAGTGGGTGACAAATCTAAAGATGAGGGAAGAGAGATCCCACTATAAGAATCTCTTCTGAGGAGAGTGGTGAAGTTACAAATTACATAACAAGAGGAGGGGTTTGGAAACAATGTTTGCCTTACGTTTGTTAATTAAAAAAAAAAAGTATATGAAGTGTTTAAATAATTTGTTTGTTTCTATTAGTAATTAGTTCTCCTTTTCCATAATTAAATGTCTCAATACACACAGGCTTCAGGCACCTTATGATGATGATGATGGTTTGCTATATGTATAATGCAATATCTTGCACTGGTATTTCACAATGTTATTTTTGGAAAACCTTAAATAAACTCCAAGGAAATTAGAACCTATATACGCTTCATGAGGTAAAACCAGTTTTAAGCACACCAGGAAAATGAGTATTCCAGTAATTCTTTTCTCCTCAGTGTCTTAGGGCAGGGTGGCTCAGCTCAAAGCATCCAAAGTGTGCACAGGAAGAGAAGGTGGGATGTTTGCTGCTGATTCAGATAGGGTGCGACATGCTCAGTCTTGATCCAGTCAAACAATAAAGAGATTGCTTGTTGCTCTGCTGAGTTACAAGCACTTTTATGCTTTCTCTTTAGTAAAGCTCATCCTTTCTTCATCTCTGGACATTTACATGACCTTGCAAATCATCTTATCTTCTCACTGTTAATTTTGTTGAAATTGCTAAACACCAGTCTCCCATTACCTGCTTCCTTTTTTGGATTAGTGAACCATATCAATAGTACAATTCATATTTTTTTACCAGGTAACAGAACAAGAAGGAAACTGTATTTTCTCGTGGTCAATTTTAAATTTAAATACAAGCCCGCTTAATGAGCCACATTTATTATCATCCTTCTTGTACAGTAGATTTCTAGTTTGGAATTGTTCATGGAATATTTTCTACAAAATACACATCAAAAATTAATGAAATCGGCATGACATAGTAAAACATTCTTACATAGTAAATCATTCAAACATAGTAAATCATTCTTAGTTTATCTGGCTGCATAACTTTATAGACCTTTCTTCTATTTACTTTAATGAATGAAGAAAAACATTCACAATGCAAATCCCATGGTTGTGGGGGTAGATGGTTTTTCTACATTCTAATGATGATGGAGGTTTACTGCCAGACTTCCAGTTCTTTATTCATTAAAATTACAAACAATAGAGTTTTAACAACATCATCAGAGTATAAAATAATTATTAAAAAAAAGAAATTAGACAAGTGAAATTCACAATAGAAAATGTCAACCCAAGATAGGCTATTTATACATACTAAGTGCAGGCTTCTAGTGTATAAGTAAGCATAAGTGCTTTGATCAAGAACTCAATGTGAAATGCTGATGGTACTAAGGAAATGCCAAAAAGGGGAAAAAATCTTTCAACCCTGACTTTATGGGGGTGTGGACACAGCAGGACACATTTTAGGTGCTATCAGAATGCAAATAATAAACACTGATAGCTGTCTACAGTACCTGTTATAGCCCAGAGCACTCAGATGGCTAACAAGATATGTAATTTTTCAGAAGCATTTCTTTCAGAGGCTCACTGTGATCCCACTGGCCTTGGTGGGAGGACTGTTTGATCAATGCCGTGGGTTTTGGCATCCCCAGCTGAGGAAGCCATAAAAAGTTTTAGGCAGAGTCTAATAGTGCTCCTACAAAAATTCCCTCTGCAAAAAAGAGGTTAGGTTGAATAAAGGAGACAGGTTTTATTCTGTATTACTCAGGAGACCAAATATCTGTCTGGATAGCCAGATTGGACTGTAAATCACATTGCCTAAGGAAGAAATCTTTCTAGATAGTACTGGAGACAAGCCAGAGCGATTGGTTATTGTAGGCTGGCCTGAGAGACAATCAGTTCTCTATAATGGTTCACAGCAAGCTAACAAAAATTATTCTGTAAGCCTTGCTTATTCTGAAACAGATAGCTCTCTCAAATGCTGGAGAAATAAAGCTACTTTGTTTTGTTCCTTCTTCCTTTGTAGATCATCAGGGTATTTATTGTTATCCCAAGAGTGACTATGTAAAGCAAAGGTGTAGCTTAAGCAAACAGAAAAAAAGAGAATCTACTGTGAGGTCTGCCAGAAATCATCATAATAAATTATGGTCAAAATAATGGACATCTATTAGAAGCCCAAGTAGCACTGCAAATTAATTACTGCCTATACAGACAGAATAACTCTAACAGTCACGTCAGCTCCTAAAAATTAATGTTAGATTCCTCCTTAAATTCAATCCTTAAGAAAATATTTGAACTTGCTTTGTTAGTATCCTGCCACATCAATCCAGCTGGGCAATTCCACCCGCCACAACAGGCATGCAAAAGGATGAATTTTGAATGAACTTTTAAAGTCACCACTTTTTATTGCCAATGAAGAAAGAATAAAATGCTGACTGATGGGACTTTCCTCAACTTCTCTCTCTTAAACATATCCTGTTTAGGAAGATTCTGTACATGGTGTGGACAAGGCCATACTGACTATGTCATGCAACACACCAGCCTCTATTTTTAAAGTCCTTGTCTTGAGAAGTCCTAATCATGTTTAATAAGTTGGGAGAAAATATTTGTTAGTAACATAATCTCCCAAAGAAATAGAGGAATATATCTAAGAAGAAAAACAAATCAAAAAATGTCTCCATTTCAAGATGTATTTTAAAAAAATAATAATGTTCAGCCTGGAGCAGTCAACATCATCTTCAGTTTTATGTTGTTTGGTACCACAGAAGAATCAATAGGTTACCTGAGTGAGGGATACTTGGTGTACAGTATGAACTGTTTTTATGCTTTCCAAAACAAAAAATAATTGTTAAAGTGAAAAACCTACAGCATTACTTTGATCACCAAGGATGTCCTCCAGCTCAGTAAATCTGCCAACAAAGCTACAAAACACAGGACTTCACACTTTGAGGAAGAAAATTAAACAATGGAAGGCTCCTAAATTTAAAAGGATGGGAGGGGTGGGGGAAAAAAAGGAGGTTGTAGTCTCTAGGCAGAGAATTCAAGGTAGCATAACTTACTGAGGAATGCAAAAATCTGAACAGGAGAACAAGTCTCTGAATAAAATGCTATCTAATAAAATAATATTTAAATGCAATCCTGAATTACAGCAGAGCACACTTCAGAAAGCATTGCTGGTATCATCTCTCCAAAGGTCACAACCCAAAAACCATCACGTACATTTCTGTGCAGTCTTGTATATGTAGTAGCTTCATCTGAGACAAGGCTGAACTCCAGATGGAGTTCCATAATATAGCTTGACTCTGGAGAGGTGTTCCTCATATGTATGTGCACATACGTATATTTGTGACAATGAATTATATCTAACATAGCAAAATGAGGTAAGGGAAAAACATGCATCAAATTCACAGTTCATATAACTCCATTACTGTCTATGAAATCATACCACTTTGTGATATTTATCTCAATTCAGTTACAGCAGAGGTTAGCATAACACATGGGAAAGTTATTGAGAAGGCAGAGTCGGACTCTTCACAGTTGTGTGTACAGTTGTGTGTAGTGGGAGGATAAGAGGCAATGGGCATAAGATGAGAGATTCAGGTATTAAGACTGGACAGAACACACACAAAGAAAGATTGAGTATGAAAAAGGTTGAGCAGTGGAACAGAGTGCCTAAAGTGGTTGTGCTGTCTATGCCCCTGGAAGTTTTCAATACCAGCTTGGACAAAGCCCTGGAACATCATCAGATCTACGAGCTGGCCCAACTCTGAGGAGGAGGTTGGACAAGAAACCTCCTCAAGTTTCTCCCCAAGTGTATTGCCATGTGATTCTAGGACAGTGTTCACTATGTATTCATGAGAATATGAGTAACAAATATTTTTAATTCCAGATTCTTGCTTATCAACACAAAGGTCCCTGGTCTGTCCTGATGTGTTTTTTTCCTAATGGAAGTTCTGCTGTTCAGGAAACAAACCTTAGTAATAAAACTGACAAAGTCAGGCATACTGCATGAGTTCCTCAAGCAGTATAAATTATTCGCTTAGTATTTTAAACAGACCAGAGTCAGTATTTTATACAATTATACAATATTCACCATGGAATAGTTGAATCTGAGGTGATTCAGCACATAAATCACATGATTCTGCCCCATTCCTCAGTCACTATATTCAACTTAGGCAGGAATATTTATACCTATAAAGGATAAACGTCCCTTTTTTAATACTATTTTGCAATTCTCTCTTAGAAGTGACTGTTCTGGTAAATTTTCCTGAAACTGGATTCACTTATCAGAACATTTATGAAAAAGTGACACAAATGTAAACACTGTAGTTGGAAGATTTATTAAAGTCCTTCAGAATATTCAGATTTAAGAGGCCCAAATTTGTGATTTCAGACAGTTTATCTGTTGTTCAATAACTGCTAAGTTGTAGACATGGCAGGAGAGTCAAAGATCATTGCTCTTCCAGCTCAGAAAGCCATGGTACAGAAAAGGAGGGAACTATGAAGAGAAATACAGTAGTAGGCTGCTTTTATTTGCCTTACTACCACTTATATACATGTATAACACCAGAAGAAAAATAAACATATAACTCACGATGAATGGCTTAGTCTTTTGATGATGTTAACTGTTAAAGAAATCTCTGGATAAGACTAAATTAAAATAATTTATATAGAAAACCGTTATCAGTATTGGCTATTCTTCTCAAGTTTCTTATATGGCCTTTCTTTCCATTCTAATGATCCCAATAATTTTAAGCTCTCAAGAGTATATGCTTATGTAATTTTCCTATAATAATCTCCTCTTAAGGTTATTAAATATCTAGAAAGGGTTACCATGGGGAAATAAAAGTATTACTAATGTCAAAGTAGTATAATTTTAAGTGCAACATGAAAACATGAAGGGCTACTCCAGAGAATCTCATATGGAGGCGAGTAATCCATTGCAATTAATGTTTCAAATACTTAAGGCTACAGTTGCAGAAGATTCACATACAATTTATAAAGCTTCAGTTAGCCTAAACTACCAGTGTCAAAGTCACTCTTTCCTAAATGCAGTGCACAGCTATGTAAGTTCCAGGGCTTGAGGGTTTTCCTCTTACCAGTAAGCTGTTTGCCATTACACTCAACTCACAGAATACGATCTGAAAAGACAGGAAACATGGAAACAGATGTTCCAACTATAAAATAAAAAAGTTGGGGTGGAGAAGAGAGAGAGGTAAAATATAGCAAAAGTTAAATAAGTATGTTAAAAAGATAAGGAAGGATCAGACAAACAAGTTGGTCGGGGACGGGTCAGCAGTTACTGCCAGAGCCCTCATCTGCTAATTCTACATCTTCATTAACACTCGACCCAGATGCCAATTCCTCAGCAGATCTTTATGGTATGGTGGGGTGGTTTAGAAGCTGATTATTGTCCACAAATTAAGAGCAATAGAGTTTCTCATTCTTAAAAGTAATGGAATGAGGGCAATGCATTTGACTCTAAAATCAGATCTATCAGAGTGAGGAAATCCAACCCACTGACACTGCAGCAATTCAATATAAAAGTCAGACAAAGGAAGAAAGACAAGGAAGGCAAAGGGTTTCAAGTGCTGTGGCTACCCAGCAGAATTCATCTCATGGCTGACTCCTATCATGTACAGTACACTGAATCAGATTATTTTCTCAGCCTAAATCCTCTTGTCATGAGGAAATTAATGATCAATGAAAGTGAACTGTACATATGCTATATTGCATATAGTTTGGTTTGCTGCTTAAAGCTGGCCTGAACATAACCTAGGGCAGCCTTAGAGCTGCTCTAATTTAGAATGATTTCTTAAGACCCTAACATAGTGTATTAGGGTTCTATTCTGCTTCCTATCTTTATCAGGTATAAATACAGTTTAGCCAGTTGTGCCAGCCAAAAGAAAGAAATTAAACAACTTTTCCGGGCTAATCTTCGTATCAACAGGGCCAGCCCAAACTGGCTGGTTTTGTTGGGAAGTGGTCAGATAATTTGGCTGAAGGGACAGTAAAAAAAACAATTCAAAATATCTGAAATACAAATGTGGCCTGAATATAACCCTGGAAATTTGCTTTGTTTTTCTAAAGTATGACCTGAGCTGAACCATCCAGTCAATATTTGCAAGAACAAACAAATAAAAGCCATAAAATTCACAGTTCCAGTTAAATGCCCTTTTCCTCCTAGAGTGGTATAGAAAGATTTTACATCTGCTGTATGTAGGCAGCTGCCTGTTTAGTCAGCATTTGGGAATTCCCAGATGGCATAAGGAAGGACAAAGCTTTTGCACAACATACTGCAATAGTTCTGGGCAGAAGAACATTCCTAGGAGAGCTAGAACAATGCTTTAATGTACTTCGGGGCTTGTTCATCAGAGTGCTAAAATCACCAAAAACATTCAACCAGCTGAGCTGGCAAAAATCAAAGCTGTATAACTCCATTGTTCAGCACACAGCATGGCCCAGGAAGTGATAATTGAATCGATATGACAAGCCATTTGAGAGCCTGATCATTTTGGCTTCTTCCCAGGAAAGAGGGAATAATTTTAACACAAAAGTTGAGTCCTACTTTCTTATCCACCCTTTAAGCAGAATGAAAACCTAGTCCCCAGCCTGTAGGAGGGAAAGTCAGAAATAAAATCCTGAAAAAAACAAGAACAATTTCCATCATGATGTCTTCATTTTTGGACAGAAATCTTAAGAACAACTGTACTGAATTGCCAGCAAATGTGTTTCCTCTGCACAGTAAATATAAAATGTTATTAAATTAACATCTGCTGTGCTCTGTCATCTCAAATTCCATTTGACAATCTCTCCTTATGGGGACAAATAGCTACAGAGAAGAGAATTTATGGATAACCAGACCTTTAGGTAGAATAATTCCTTATATTTCTTCTTAAATATCTTGTATGACACTACATCTTTTAGACCTGCAGTAGAATCATCCATGTGGGTTACAGTAAACTGGTTCCCTTGCTCCAGACTCCTCATTGTCTGACAATAGTATCCTCTCATTAATTATTTTGGGCCTAAGGGGAACTTTCATTTTCAAACTAGCATTGGAAATATTTTATTTCTCACTACTTTACACCATTAAAGGAAAGTAGGCTCCAGCTTTGCCCAGATTTCATTCTTTCTAATACCAAAAAAAAGTATCCTTAAATAAATGCAACCCTCCTGTAATGATGTAAACAACTATTTAATCCAGCTTCTGACTTGTGGAAGGTTTCTGGAAAATTACTGAGCTTCTGCATTAAATTATAGTCTACAGCTAATATCCTCTCACTATTGTGCTTCTGGGACTGGCTAGCATTGTAGTTACACAATTGCCAAAAACTTCTGTTGTTCGGTATATAATGCCATGTAGATGTTCCCATTTTTCTTCCATTCGTTTAATATCCTCATCCTGAGATATCTGCCTGGCTCTACTTATTTAACACCAAAGTGTACAATTTCTTTAAATGCTTTTATTTGAGACTAGCAGAATGTTGGAGGCAGCCAGTTTGCTGCCTGCAGCCAACAGATATGGGCCTCCAGAGAAGGACCTTCTGCTAAGCAAGGATTTGTGAGTTATCCAGGCCTTCAGCATAGCACAATAAGAACAATTTTACATTGTTATTTTCTTTACAAATGTACATGTTGGGGTGGTAAACAATTGCATACTTGGCTTTCCTATCTAAGGTGGTGTTAGTCTTTCTGTTCAATGAGGAGCAGATTTGTCTTCTGTTACTCTGTTTATGCATTTACGTTAATCATTCATTAGTGAACTCCAGTAGAATTTGGTTCTCTATATACATAAAAGGATGGAACACAAAAACTTTCTATCAAGAGCTCTGTTATTGCCTCAAAAACCTTTTGCTTCATGTACTTAGAACAATCTTTATTATGCAGGATGAATTTAATAGTAGTCTGATGTTGTGATTGAAATACAACTTGTTACTGAGTCTATGGCTAGGATTTCAGAGAAGTGGCAAAAGAACTAGCTTTCAAGGACTTCTACCAACCATTTCATAAAAATAATATGACAGCAGAAGTTGAAAACCAAAGAAATATAAAATATAAAAATGACATCATGCATTGAAAATGAGCCTGCAGTTCCACCAGAATTCTCATTAGCCATTCAGAAGAAACACTTCTGAAGCAGAACAAGCTGGCATCTGTTCCTGAAAATTTTGAAAGTCCTTTTCTCTTTTGTGTTTAATTTTTCTCATAAATTCTTGATGCAATCAAGTTGAGGGGACTTTGAGGGCTGGTGAAGCAAATTACAAATGAAAGTCTGGAAAAAGAGTCATATGAGAAGTGTATAATAAAAAAGAAGTTCTTTCGAGAGAGGCATAGAAAAGGTAAACAGGTATTACTGTGCTGAGTGATGGAGAGGGTATGAAAGGAGAAAAGGAGTGAAGATAATGGAAGATATTAAAAATTTTAAACAAGCTCTTTCTGACATGATGTTTAAGAATCAACACAGAGCTAAATGTTGACTTGCTAAATGTGTGCTGTGCAATTCAATTTTTCCCTCTATTTTTTGTCTAAAATGGCTTTGATTTTGGCCAACAGGGTTTATTTAAATGCTAAATTATATAAGGTAGAAAGTTAGCTATCTTTGTACTTAGGACTTCTACATTTAATTTTCATGGTAGTAGGGCAGCTAATGATACACCTATAAACTAGCATTTAATGTGGTGATTTTGTGCTCAATTCAACTATATTGCCTTCTTATATTTTAAATTACCATTTCCAATTAAGCAAATGACAGTATTTTCCAATTAATTCCAATTCAGTGAAAGCTGCAAAAAAAAGGTTAGTTACCTTGGGTTTACATTGCCAGAGACGCAAGCAAATTTTCACCCAATGCACAACTCAAAGAATAAACTCTTTAAAACAAACTGACACATTGCAGAGCAAGCTTCAAAATTATACAGGCTTTTAAGCAATGAAGATTCAGGAAAGCCTGAAAGAATATTTGCCTAAAAGCTTGGATGAGAGATGTTTGTCCATTGTGAGAACTATCACTGAGATTTGTTTGACATTTCATCACAATGAGTCCAGCATGACTATAACCATTTGCAAACTGGTTACAGCTCTGTCAGGAACACTATCACTGTGAATCATCCATCTATAATGCTATGATCTAGAAAAAATAAAAAAAAAAAAAATTGAAGGCAAGCATTATACATACAATTCCAATGAAGTCTTTGAATACCTGTGATTTTGGGTTCCTATCAGTTTCACTAGATGCACTTTTGAAGCCAGGATTCAAATTTAAGTGCATTTTTGTCTCACAGCTTTCACAAGTGATTTGGCTTATTTCCATTAAAGAAAATAGGAACTTCATGATTTCTTCGATTTACCAATTGTATCAGAAAAGTGACAAAAGTCTGTAGAGCTGAAAAAAAAGAAAAGAAAAAGCAAATATAAAAAGCGTGTGTTAAAATTTAAAAGCAGGCTACATATCTTAGGTGATTAAGCTTTACTACAGAAGATAAAAAACTTAAGTCACTTCAACAGACATAATTTGAATGTATATTTGCTTTGAGTCTAGCAAGAAATTTCACACAAAGAAAGATGATTAATGATGAATACAGAATGAAAATCTTTTTCCGTATGTCAAAACAAAGCAAAATTTTTGCTATAATTCCGTAAGGGCAGTAGCAGAAGTTACTTCTCCAGATAATTCATAAAGCCCATGGACCTACCTCAGAAAAAGAGGGAAATATCAATAAATTGGCTGAAAGCAGCTAATACAGATTTCTGAGAGCAACTGGAACTGGGTTCTGCTCCAAGAAATGTATGCACTTACAGCAAAATACTCTGGAAAACTTCACTCATTTATGCCAGAATATCAGAAAACTTTGTGGCCAATTGCTCTGACTCTGCATGATGATCTGCATGTCACACTTTGGGTACCAGGTCCACTTTCATCTGTAAATTCTATTTCAATTTTTATATTTGCAGGATGCTCATAGTGTTCCAGTTCCTGTGCATGATTCTTATGAAAAATAAGACAACCTGGCATGGATCATGATTTCTACACAAGATAAGGTCAGAAATAAAAGATTAGAGAGCAGGTGTCTTAGGACCAATAAGCCTATGGAATCTCAGAGGTTACCTACTTTCTCTGGGTCTGAGTTCAAAGTGAGCCTTTCAAAGGGCGTCTTTCACTTCTGTAAACACAGAATTCACTTGCTTTTAATAAGAGATAGTCATCAAGCTCCTGTGCATGTAAGCTCTCTTTACAAACATATGAAGAGATGCCAGCTGAGTGCTTTTTCTGCTCTTAATACCTACTTGTCTGTTGTTTTGCTCTCTTTTATATGCAGGCATGACTAGTTGAACTACAGAAGAGCACACAGCTAGTAGTGCTATGAAACATTGCCATTTTCTTCCTAAACCTCATTTAATACATGAGCTAACAGCAGAAGAAAAATTAAAATTAAAAGAAATGCTTCTTAAGAGAAATATGGTAAGCAAGCAGTTTTGCAGTTTACTGTTCAAAGGAATTAAGCACAGTCGGTTTTAGGAGCTTTGGTTTACTTACACAGTCTTTTGTATCAGTGTTGTCTTGAACTTGTCATTCATTTTCTGTTTGCACAGTAGGTGAATGCAGTGCCAATGTCATGGTTCAGTGGAATTAGGACAGTTAATAAACCACAGTGACTTAATCTTTCAAGGTGTATTTTGTCAGATGTGTGATGCTGTTTTCTCTTCGGGCTGTCACGCTCTCCCTAAATATTTCAAGGTATTGCCTCAGAGTTGGCCTCTATATTCATTCTGAAAGTCTTGATGCATGCAAAAAATTCACACATGCTTGTATTTTCACAACATTACAGCTTTTGTGAGATGATGGTGTGATGTATGAAGATTGGAAGCCAGACATGTGCTGCTAGCTTTAGCATTCCTAAAACTATTTTTGTTCTCCAGCCAAATGAGTGTTGATACATGCTGTATATGTTACCCACCCATGCTCATGTGCTGTACGGAGCTGTTGACAAGATGAGGGTCATGGTAGCTACTACCCACAAAGAAAAAGCACCTGCTTCAGCTTCATTTTGAACTATGTATTTCCTAGCTTTCATCTTATTGACACCAGTTGTGGTAGGTATCTGGGGCAGTGACCCAGGGCCAAAACAAGAGATTGTATGTCATTGCCACACTTTATTTCATTCAATATGCTGGTAATTTGTGTTTTGAATGGAACTGGCCCTTCCATAACCAGTATTTCAAACTGAAGGATTATCCTGTTTTCGGCTTGGATAGAGTTAATTTTCTTCCCAGTAGCTGGTGCAGTGCTGTGTTTTGGCTTTAGTCTGAGACCAATGCTGATAACACACTGATGTTTTAGTTGTTGCTAAGTAATGCTTACCCTGCTCAAGGACTTTTCAGACTCTCCCAGTGAGGAGGGGTGCAAGAAGCCGGGAGGAAGCAGAGACAAGACACCTGACCCAAACTAGCCAAAGAGGTATTCCATACCACAGCACATCATGCTCAGTATAGAAACTGGGGGGAGACACCCAGAAGGGATGATCACTGCTCGGTTCGGGCTGGGTATCGGTTAGCGGGTGGTGAGCAATTGCATTGTGCGTCACTTGTGTTTGTTGGGTTTTTTCCTTTCACCTTTTAGTTTTATATTCTCTCCCCTTATTATATCCCTTATCATTACTAGTAGTAGTAGTAAGTTACTGTACTTTAGTTATTAAACTATTCTTATCTCAACCCATGGGTTTTACATTCTTTCAATTCTCCCCATCCCATTCAGGATGGTGAGCGAGCGGCTGTGTGGTACTTAGTTGATAGCTGGGTTTAAACCACAACAAAGATGTTGATACTTTGCTATGTATTAGGGAAGTCAATGAGGGCATCAATTTCTAGTTTTTACAAAAGCTCGTCTAAGTAGTGTAACTATGCAGGTGGAAAGACTGAGCCATGAAAGCATGTCTCAATGTTGACTGCATGTTTAAATGTAGAGCTGCATGCTTAAAACAGCAGCTAGTGCTTATCCAGATATTGGTAGCAATGCCATAGCACAGGAGTATTTTCTACCCAACAAAGCTCAGGGAAGCGCTGAAGTAAAACAACAAAATATGTTATTTTACTTTGGCAAATGATGAACTAAAGATACACCTATAATGCTTTCATGATTTCAGTCCTTTCAATATGAGTCCAAGTCAATTTTAAACTACTTCTACCATGCTTGAAATCATGCAACAGGCTTTTCATTAGCAATTATTAATATTTTCAGGAACAGCGCTGTCCTCTCATTACCTGATTGTGTCTTATTGTATCTATGATGATGTTATTTTGTCTTTGACAGTTTGCGAACCTCCTTTCTTGGAGGCATAATTTAAAGGATTAGTCGAATTTAAAGAAAAAATAAAGGCTTTTAGAACTGGAACTCCTCTTGCACAATTCAGTGATACAGTGAGGTTATCTGTAAATGCTACCTTTTCTTTTGTTTCTGTGCTGAAAGGTTCATAATTACCAGGTTGGCAATTCTGCAAATTTTATTGATCATTCAGTACCATTCAAAAAGTGAGTTCAGTGCTGCAATCCTATGAACACAATGTTCAAACAAATTCACAAGATTCAGTTTAAGATTATAACATAGCCCAGCCATCTATTCCTGAGAAATTAAAAAAATATATCCAGAAATATTCATTCTTTAACAAGTAATAATGTTAAATGTCAAGATTGAGTCATTAATGTACAAATAACTCATTCTGCAGAGTTTGTTACAAAATCATTCTTAGGTTACTATGATTTTCTTTTTATGTGGAGATATGAAACCAGTTATATATCTATTGTATTAATGACTTAACAGGAGTCATGGTTTGAGTGGAATAATAAGACAAGGTAGAGGCCATTAAAATTCCTTATCTTGTATTACCCACACATTTGTTTTTTCAATAGCCCTAGAGGTCAATTCAGTAGAACTTTATCTGCAGCCCTAAAAGAAGCATATATAATTCAATACGTATGAAAACCAGAACCAGTGAGTAAGAATCTGTACCAAGTTTTACTATGAAAACCAATTATGCTTTATACTCTCCGTGGCTTAGCTTCCTGGACTGCAATAATTATCCAGCTGCCAGATAACTGTTGATAGAAATATTCATGCTAGGGTATTTGTTTTGCAAAAGATGCTAATGCCAGAGACAAGGTAGCCATGCATTTATTAAGAGGTTTATGAAATTTAGGCAAGCTACAGTGTAGGTCTACCAGAGTAATCTGACAACAGTTTCAATTTATACATGAAGTCATTATTTCATGCTCAGCTGATCACATTATCAGCCTCCCCTTACCATGCTGTGGTGGGTTGGTCCCAGCCATCAGTCAAGCACCCACTTGCTCACTCTTCCCTCCTCCAGCAGGACAGGGGAGAGAATAGGAAAACCAAAAGAAAGAGCACTTGTGGGTCGAGGTGAAGAATGTTCAATAGGTGAAGGAAAGGGGCGGGGGGAAAGAGGTCTGCAAAAGCGCGCACTCACCACCTTCCACAGTCAGACTGATGCCCAGCCATTAACAATGACCATGATGGAAGGCAACTGTCTCCTTTCTTCCTCTTTATTGCTGTTCATAGTGCTATACAATATAGATTAACCCTTTGGCCAGTTTGGGTAAGCTATCCTGGCTCTGTCTCCTAACAGCTTCTTGACCGCAACCAGCCTATTTGCTTGGAGTGAGGGAGGGAAGGAGTGTAGAGTAGTAGAAAGAGAAAGCCTTGATGCTGGGCAAGCACTGTTCAGTAGTAGCCAAAATATTGCTGTGTTAACAGCACCATTTTAGCCATAAATCCAAAACACAGCAGCATGTGGGCTGCTATGAAGAAAATTAATTCCATCTGGGCCAGTACACATACAGGTTTCCTTTTTTCTATGAAGAATCACAATCAGAAAGAATTAGTATTACTTTGGAAGAAGCCTTCTTTACCAGTTTCATAATTGTGTTCTATATCGAGAACCGTAGCATTTGGTTTAATCTCTTATTATCTTTCGGGTCCATTTTGTGCATGGAGGGAAAGAGTTCTCAAATAGATTCCCTGTTCATACAAATGCATCTATTTTCTAGCACAGGCTTATTATTATCAGTTCTGCTACGCATGCAGAAATCCTCCATACAATCCAGGGTAAGCCCGCAGGTGCAAATTTACTAGAAGAAATAGAAATATCAATCTGACATCTTTATCCATTTTGACCACTGGTCAATGCAGTGTGCCTCAAGCACTGGATGCAGTCAAAGGGCACATAGCTCGGCAGCTTTCACTGGCTGCTGTTCCTCCTCTCTGCTTAACAGGGAATATGATTATTTCAGATCTGAAAGGGTACCTGTGTAAATAGACACAAGTCTAAATAGCGATCCACAAAGTGCAGCCTACCTTTTCAAGGGACCAGAGGAATATCCTGACCATGAGGTGTGTGAAGAGCATTTGTATTGGAATGGAAACAGAAGAAGGGTTTAATATACAGTATTTAGTTTTTGGGTTCTGAAACTAACATTTTTAGAGAAGAAATATTTCTGGCTGGAGTCTACAGTGGAAACTAGAGTTGGCAATAATGTTGGAGTTAGGAGTTTGAATAGATAGGGCCTCATGCTCCATGTTTAACAGTGATTTGGGAAAAATTACTTGACCTAAATTTATGACAGGATTAGAAGGAACATGCTGAGTTTTGGTCAGTGCTCTGCAGCTGTATATAAGATTGGGGCTGTATGAAGGTTAAGGTTTGTGTTTCAAAACAGTCTTGTGAACTAGAGTTAATGAAGGAGCTAATTTTAAGCAGGTTTACCATTCTAGAGTCAGAGCTAATTCTTTAGAGAACTAGGGGAAAATGCTGAGTTTTAGCTAGCAATGCCATATTTTTTAAGGTGCAAACTAAGGCTAGGTGGGTGCTTGGAAATAAAGGGAGTTAAAAGTTGTGGGCGATACTGAGATCAGAAGGGCTATGGTACCCTGACTTTGTGTCTCGTTCCAGTGGAGCTTAAACAAACATATTAAACTTAGGTCTCTAACAGACTGGTGCCTTGGACTTTCAAGTTATGTTAAGTTTAGGAAATATAAACTTAGAAAATTCTGGCCAATGTGGTGTTACGGACTCACTGATGAGGAACTTGAAAATTTGTTGCATTATGTTACATTTTCTGCTGTAGAAGTCTGCTGGTTTAGACTAAAAATCTTCATATGCTCTCAAGTTCCTATACAAACAATTCATAACTCTAAAGAGGCAAACTTAGATTAGAATTAAGCTTTGGAAGTCAGTGGTTTCAAAATGACTGCCAGTAACAAACCTGACATTTCACTATATCCACTCCTAACTCATGCCAGCGACTGAAAGGTAGCTCAAAAAAAAAAATCAACAAAATCTCCCAGGTCCAAATAATACTGCCCTAAATTTAGCCCAGACATGTATTTTAACCATAATATTAAAATGAATCCTGATCTCTTGGCATTCTTTATCCCAAAATCCAGATTTAACTCAGGTGCAATATAATGGGAGTGATAGAAAGTTACTTAGCATATTACTGCCTTTAGCGTCCAAGTCCTAAAGGTTACATTACTGAACATTTCTAAACCCAGAATTGACTACAGCTCAGAACTTTCTTTGTTTCAGAATTCTAACCAAATTCTAACCCTTACAACCATAACACCAGCCATATACTAATCTTGTATATACGTTTTGGAATCCAGGCAAAATATGGTGGAAATATTCAGAATTTATTACATTCCTCTATGTTCTAAAGGAACCTACGTCAATTAACATATCTAAGTCCCACAACAACAGGGGCTGCTCAGACTTCCCATTTCCAGAATAATGTGTGCAAATTACTGGGGAAAACCACCCCGCCCCACAAAAAAAACCCAAACCAAACCCAAAAAACAAAACAAAACAAAACAAAACAAAACAAAAGCAGAGAAGCTGTGGCTGCTCCATCTCTAGCAGTGTTCAAGGCCAGGCTGGACAGGGCTTGGAGCAACCTGGTCTAGTGGAAGGTGTCCCTGCCTGTGGTAGGGGGTTGGAACTGGATGATCTTTAAGGTCCCTTCCAACCCAAACCATTCTGTCATTTTTTGATTCTATGAAATGCAGAGTTAGGATTGAGTTTCATGCAGTAGCCATCGCT
This sequence comes from Strigops habroptila, assembly GCF_004027225.2. Classification (NCBI taxonomy): domain Eukaryota; kingdom Metazoa; phylum Chordata; class Aves; order Psittaciformes; family Psittacidae; genus Strigops; species Strigops habroptila. Next base: position 129,505,134 of record NC_044277.2, read on the forward strand.
TGTCCCAGTATAAATTAATGTCTAAAGTCAGGTTTAAGACTCAGAAATGCAAGAAGACCTAATTGTAATCAGTGCTGGCTTTAGCTAAGTTAACTGATCTTTAGACTGCCACTGTCAGACTGATTGTTTTAGGACATTGTTGAACATATCATGTAGTGGTCTCTGGTAGTGCACTTTTCTCGTGCAAAGCCATGGCTTCATGTTCAAGAACAAGCTTTATTTTTGGAAATACAAATGGCTAAAAAGTGTCACTGCCTTCCAAGCCTTTCCAAACACAGCAATAATTACAGCTCAGGACCCCCTTGATTTCTTTATTTGTACCTTTATTTTAACCTTATTTCTAGCTCTTAAACTGGAAATCAGAGTAAAAGATCGGTACACATCATTAACTTCCAAAGCAGTGTCCTGGAATTTTATATCCTAATCTAGGGTTACAATGATAATATTGGACTTAATTGGAGAGAAATATATCAAATCCTTTAAGTTTTAGGTCCCGTAAGACAGGTTAACAAACATAACTACACTACCGTTCAGCCCTCCCTCTGTTTTGAAACATTACTGTATCCCTAATTAAGAGGTCTTGGTCTTTTCCAAACAAATTGTGTCAGGTTTGCCTTTCACCTTGCAGAACTAGCAAATACCAGGGAAGCAAATTTATGGAAATCCAGAAGTAACTGAAGTTCACTTTTCCTAGCATTCCAAGGCAAACACCAATTCTAGACTTAACATTTATCCTAAATGTTTATGTTTGCTTGTTCCCTACCACCAAAATCAAGTACAGAGAAGAGGCTTGCTTTTAACAAGTGAGTCCTTTGAGCAGAATACTAAGTATAATCTGCCAGCTCCCAGCAGTACCTGTCCAGACCCTACAGATAACTCCACTGCCAACCGTGCGCAGCTGTCATGTACTAGCACATACCACTTCTATCAAGAAAAATTTTAAAGATATAAACTGGCTACATGTACCCCTTGTATTCTGCTTGTCCTTTGTTTCTCTTCCTTAGCCATCCTGTCTGGATGTGGAGAGCAACTTACAGAACCTCCCTTATCTGCCACGGATCTATTAGCAAGGTAACAGTTTCAAAAGACTAATGTAGCTGTAAAAAGAAGAGGAATAAGCTGGAAATAAAACAAATAAGCACTGGCTTCAAGTGCAGCAATGAAGATTTAAGTTAGACACTAACAAAACTTCCATGGTTTGAATAGCTAATTACTGTAACAGATTCTTGAGATGATGCTGTTTTATCTCTTTTACTGGACAAGGTTAAAAATGGCAAGAGTATATGCAGGAAAATAACAGACACTGTCTTGCTCGTAAAGAGGAGATCTCATAGTCCCTCTTAACTTTGTTTCCTGTGATTTTTATCTAAATGGCAGAGTCAGGTAATACAAGAAAGAACTACTATAGCTAAACATAAATCTGTCTTCGCAGCAAGACTGAGGAGCAGACCATGTGGTCTGCAGCGTGGCTGCAAGAGCAAAGAGGGCTTAGCTCAGGCTTGAACCTTACAGCATGCTGATGTGGGCACCCACTACCAGGGAGGCAGAAAGGCTGCATGGGGTACAATATCATTATGGGTCAAGGTGAAGATAGCTATGGGAAAATCGATATGCCATACCGTAGCCACCTGTACCACCACCTGCAGGAGAAACATGATTCGTCTACCTCAAAAGCTTTGACGGTTTGACATCACAGACAAGACACTAACTGGGGTAGTGCACCTATAGCCTCTGTGCCTTCAGGGTGTGTTTTTTCATGTCTGTGGAAGCTTGCATTAGATGCAGCTTTACTGAATTGAGTAAAAAACCAAAACCCCCCAAAACTGAAATGCCAAAAAGTGGTAATGAAAATTTAACTTTCTGAAGGAAATGAAAAACCTGTTTGACTGTGGTGCTGTTTATCCCTGAAACTATTAAGGACTGAGGAGAAACATAACAAATTAAATTGAAGGAATAAAAAAAGTTTCATGGCTGTGTGAACTTTAGGTGTGTGTAGATACAGTTCATTAAATTGGTGCCTAAAGAAAAAAATGCTTTATATTATTACTATAGTATGATCTCATCCTTGATGAAAAGTACAGTGGCACAACATAACAAATTCTCTGTCCTCCAGAGGCCCATAACACCTGTGACTTGTCACCTGTATAAGTCTAGCTCTTTAAGACCCTTTTTAAAATCAAAATATTCCATGATTCGCTTGTAAGATGCGTCACTATTGGATGCTACAAAAGGACCTCTAAAGTCTTGTCTGTTGCCACCTGCTGAATATTCAAATTCCAAGTTTCAGTGGTGTTTCAGCTTCTTTAAAATACTGCTGTGAGGCTGCCTCATAGTTTTTACTTTTTAAAATTATCCCTTGCAATGGCATTTGTAATGTTACTCTGAAACCAACGACTTGAAAGGATAGTAAGAACAGTTCAATATCTCAGTTCTTAAATGACACTTCACACTTCACAGGAAGGGCTGTTTAGCACTCCAGAAATAGGAGCAAGTATGTTCTGTTTCATTTAAACAGTCTCTGCTCATGTTCTTTAACAGGCAAACTGTTTGTCTTTTAAAGAAAACATTTGGTTAGATGGAACCGCAAAATGTGTTTCTTTGATCACTGTAAATAGCTGACTTCTGTTTATACAATGTGATTTAAGCTTAAGCACAGCTAGTAAGATGCTGTAGGGCAGCACATTCTTTGGGAATCTTTCTGAGTTTTCTCTAATATTCCTGGAAGATCAAAGTGAAAAACTGAACTGCAGTCATTGTTATGAGGCTCTAGGTCTGTATATGCATCTTAGGCCAGCTTCTGCTGCAAAACATTTCAGGCAGGACAAAACTACACGAGATTTTGGCTGGAAGATCCTATACTTCTTCCAGTGGCAAGAAATTGGTCGCCTTGTGGAGCACGTTCCTCACACTTTCCGGGTAAAACTGAATGCTAAGCTGTGTTAAGGAAGGAATTTCTGCCTGTTCAGATGGACAGATAAGTTGTGGGGGAGGCTGGCAGAGGAGGAAAGGCTGCATTGCTATTGTCTCCTCTGCTCTGTTTGTGGTACATTACATTAAAATTTTTGAGACCTCATTTTCAAAAGTCAGAATTTTGCTGTCTGTTCCAAGAAAAGAAATATAAGTGCCCCCATAAGGTATATATACATGTTCAGAAAGTGTAAGTAGCATGCTAAGCAAGGTATGTGCATTTGCCTGCTTTGCCCTCAGGAAAACAAAACACACTTGACCAGGTTGTCAAAGCAGAATACATGTAGGATATAAGGCAAAGTATTGCCAAAAATACTGTTGACATTTATTCAGTTTGCTTTGCTTACACCTGCAAACCATACAGTTTTCTTAACACTTGGTTACATGCTTACTCACATATTTTAACGTGAGCAAATATTCACGAATAAATCTAAATTGATAGCAGACTTCACAGAATACAGTTGAAGAACTGCCTGTTCCCAAAGCATTCTTAGAAGTTTCAGATTTATGAAGCTCCAGTTATATCAGCAGGAAACAGAAATGATGAGAAGATAACACATGATTAAACTCATGGTGCTAATAGTAAACACTCATGAATAACATATAGTAAGCACTTGATTGCAGATGAATTTTCACCTGCTGGTAATGCCCATTATATGCTATGTGAGCACATACAGCACGCTCCCCTCCTGAGCAGCTCACTACCCAACAAGCACATTTCAGCAAAGTGTTCCAAAAAACTGAACACATATTTCAACACATTCAGCGATGGTTTGTGAACTAAAAATAGCTACACTTGTCCTCTATGTTATTTTCAGTCAAACATTCTCTTTATTCCTCTTGTAAGGTTGCAGACTTCATCTGTCTTCTGCCAATGCAAAGGAAATGTAGATCATGCAACTAAAAATGCATTTGCAAGGTACAGCTTGGATCAGACTTTGTGTATTACTAAACACTCTTTATGGAGGAACTGGCAGCTTTCTTTTTATTGTATTCACAATAGTACCTTTCAGCAAATGCTCAGCTTCTCCTAATCACTTTTCTCTACAACATTTCCCAGTTTCAGCAGGGGCATAATTAAGCAGGATTACTAAACAGACGAAAGTAAGATATCCCTTGCTAGGCATTTATCTGGAGACATTCATTATGAATAAAGACATTTTCACTTCATTTAAGGGATGTTCTTTTAAGAAAGATGCATACATATGGCTGTTATGTTGCAGCATTAATACTCATGATCTCTAGTTATTCAAATTGTTTGCGATGTATCATTTCCAATTTAGAAAATATTGTGTTGTAAGAGGATAAGGTTTGGAAAAGAGCTGTCTAAAAATAGAACCGCTGATCCCACAATGGTCGTTACTTTCCCCTCAGGCTTTATGCCTAACTGAACAGAAGTGCTTGCTGAGGTGCCAATGCAATAACCTCATTGAATGTACTCTGCTATTTCAGGCTTATCACTTCAGCATCTATACAGATTCCAGCTTTGAAATCTGCATTTCCTAAACTGAATTTATTACAGCAAAGAGCTACATTCTGTGCAAATCTTATGTTAAAATAATTTCAAGATATAATGAAGACTAAACATGCAGACTAAATATATGCAGGAGCACATCTACAATAAACAAAATTATTATGATGGACGTGTTTGTCATGGAAGGGATCTTATCACATTCTAAACTATTCTGTTTGGTTTTCTGTGACTGACTGTTTTTTCCTCTGGATTTTTTTAAACATAGTCAGTGCTATGTTCTGATACCTTCTCAGACTATATTTAACACACCATAATCATATGCTACTCAGTACCCATAGGCACAATCAGTTATAATTCAATTGGTTAGCCTTGCTGAATGCTGCAAGGGTGTGGACCACCCAGCTGAGGTGAGGTTTTACCATCTGCTTCTAAAGAGTAGCAGCAGACGAAACCTAACGTAGCTGGCTTGTCTCTCAAGGAGAAAAGAAGCCTTGGGCTGCTAAATGTCAAAAATGCTTACTTCTCAACCCGCCCAAGTGCCAAGTCAGCTGTGTATTTTGAAGATAAATGACCCACTGAGCCTCAATACAACTGCTTTGGCAATTTGCAATGCCCAAAAGGAGGGTAATTTTAATCTCTCATGTTACTTCCTTTATCAAACCCATAACAACATCTGAAGTATGATAGCTTTGTTTCTAAATTAACAATGCATAAATCTATGAGCAAACCAGAATAGCTATAAAGTGCCAGTAGTCTCTTAACTGCACTTCATTTTCTAGGAAATGTATAGCTGAGCAGATGCAGGGGTGGCCTTGTGAGAGAGTCAAAATGGCTGCAGTGCACCCTTGTAACATTCCTGTGAAAATGCTATGCAAATACTAAATATCTTTTTTTTTTTTTTAACTTCTTTTCTTTTCCCCTCCTCACTGAGCACAAGTTTTCGATACAGAGTGGTTATCAGGGTAGTGCTTGGGATGCTTTCACCAACAGCCCCAAGCAGAAGTTAAGCCAGATATGGGATCTTGTTTACAAAAATCATGTGTTATCATCATCTCTACTTGTCTCTGCTTGAAAGAAAGTTAATGATGTCCATCAAAAATAATAGAACGGGTCTCATTTCAACCCAGGAGCACTGTCCTCATATGGATGCATGTATTTTGCAACCATTTCAAGGAGAAAATGAAAATCAATATCAGTAATCTCTTTAAAAAAAAAGAAAAAATTTGTTGCACGATGCAAAGAGAGGATAGGAAAACAGGGAATAAATGAGAAAGTGCTCAGATGCTGATCTGTGAGGCCCAAGGATTGGGCTGCTTTGATGTGGCCTCCCCAGGTTCTACAGATATGTTGGGATGCAATCCAACTGGTGTCTAGTGTTTCAGGCATCTAGTGAACCAGTGCCCCAAATATCAGCAGAAAAATTCCTTAACTAGTCCACATGAAAGAAATTTTTCAGAAAGAGATCCAGCATAGCTAATCTTAGATCAGAAGTATGGACAGATGTTTTACAAGGGTTTCCAGGGGCACCTGTTCTTGCCACTGTCAGAGGGGCAGCCAGGTATTTGTTTCAGGAGCGTAGTGTACCGCTGATGAACTTCATTTTTGTCTATCAGTTAGGTACACTGCTTATTTTATACTTAAGAACACCCTACTGACCCAGTTAGACATTCTGAATTTCAACTTCCCTCATATTAAAATCTTTTGAAGTGTGGTAAAGAGAAACAGACGTGTCACACTTCACAAGAATCTAATTGAAATGATCTATAGCAAGAAAACTTTAAAGTATTTTTTCCCATGATCTTATAAATTCAGGTAATGTTTTGTTAATTACTAACAGTGAATTTTTTGAAAGTTTACATATATAAATTCTAGCAGTAGATGCTGTATAAAAATTACAGATTTCCACCACAGCTCTATGTTCACTTCATTATGAACAAAAACCATATTCAGTATCTTAAACTTTATATACATGGTCTCAGCCCTAAAATGACTTTTTTTTTAATGAAAATTTCGATGGATATCTGCCCACTCAAGTAAAAAGAATAAAATAAAATAAAATCTTCCATGTGCAGGGTTTTCTTTGTACTTCTAAAGCACCTTGAACCCAACAACATCGGCAAACTTTTCCAAATACTGGTCAAGTTTTGCAACAGAACTATAAGACTGCATTAAGACTAACACAGCCGCTGCTGATAGAAGACTGCTGATGTTAATAGGTCTTTCAGCAGTAATTTTCCTCTCAAATGTCAACCCTGTGTATGCTAGTGGAGTCATGATTACTTAACTCTCATAGCCAAGGAGGAAGAACAAAATGTGAATTTGAAATAGTTATTTGAATTAAGGGATGGAAGCCAGAACCATGCAAAACTATTAAATTAAAATTTTGAACTCCATCTGTCTTGATCCAAATTGAAGATTCATTCAAAAGCACAATTCATAAATAATTTAATCATAAGGATTATTTCATATTCTGTTACTTCTGTTGTCTCTAGCTGTATGCAGTAATGTGCTGTTTCCTAGTGAGTCTCAAGTCAGAATGGTATTTGCAGGGATGATGTGATATTTCTGCTACAAATTCTATGATTGAAAGAGGCTTGGAACAATCATACTTACATTTTGCATAGCCATTATACCCACTGTATTGTTATCTGGTAAACATAAGCAATTCAAATCCAACATCAAAATCTAATTCCTTAAAGCCATTCCTTGTGCTTAGAGATTGATTTGGTGTATGACAGAATGGATCCTTAAAATGCAGCTGAAGTCACCTAAACCAGTGCTATATAAAATTAGCTTTTAAATTAATTCAGGATTTCCTGACATATAGGTCAAAATTAGTATAATTGTGGTGACTGTGTCTTTGTGTCTGAACCCAGACAGTAATCATAGGAAATATGTCACCTATTCTAAGGTTTCTTTCTATGTGAGTTCATCCTATTTTCTTTCTAGTCATTTTACCCTTGCCTTTGTGAAAATATGTGGCTTATTGCACTTTCTGCACTTCTGGCTTGATTGCTCTTCCTATCTACCTAGGAAATTTGGTCACTTGGAAGCAATAAAAACCTTCTTTGTGTTCCAGGGTAAAGTTAGCTGGTTAAGAAACAGCCCAGAATGGCCAAGATTCTGGACTGAGGGAATTTTCTTATTCTCTATGTCAAAGTAATGAACCCAAAGTTCATTTTCTGCATCAGGATTCCATTACAACATCTCTCTGTCATTTTCTTTGAATAAACACTTAGCTCAGATAGCTGAAATATTTCTTTATGCTGATCATAAGTGTAAAAAAGGCCTTATTCACTAATTTAAAAGCTCTTGTCTGTAAATGAAATATGATACACTTTCCATTGGATATTAAATACAAAGAATTCAGTGTTCACCTTACATACCTACGTCAGACCAAAACTTTTTCTCCCACAAGAAACGCAAGACAGTAGCAGATTTTAGTGCAAAAACTAAATATGCAATAAAAATAACTAAACACTAGTGGAAAAATCTGGTATCTTGAAAAGAAGGTTTACCTAAATTAGATTTTAGTGCTCCTTTTATTAAACCTGAAGAGTTTAGAAATGGATTACATGGGTTTTAAAACTGTATTTATTTGTGATATTAATCTATAGAGAACAAAGCTTGAAGTTTGTTAACCAGGATTTACACTCACAGGAATTACAGGTTTCATATACAAGAGACTATGCACTAAGGTTTGGATCCCCACCTGGAAAGTTAGAAGGTAACAACTCCAAATCAATAAATAAAACCCAAGTTAACAAGGATGGTCATTAAGACAGCCTGTTTACTGTCTGAACAGGAGATGGCTCCAGCTAGCCATGCCCAAAGGACACTAGCATTTAAGTGCAATGCTACATTATCATTAAGTTATAAATTATGAGAAATCTTGCAGAGGAGATGTGAATGTAAAGCAACATGAAGGAAAACATGAATATACAAGGAGAGGTTTGTCTGCAGATCCAAATCACTTTCACTGTGAGCCGTATCCATGAACTCAGGAAATTAAAAAGAGGTAGTGATCCTCTGCAACTTATCTGTTTCGGTAACTCTTTTAATATTGGATTACAGAAATACATATTTAGTTTACATTAGACAATTGCCTGATTTTGAAAGTGAGTGCTGGGAACTACCAAATTAAATAGCATTCCATACATACCAGGGTGATGATCTCAAAACCTGGAGAACTGTGTACCATATATTAGACTAGCACTTTCTAATACTCCAGAATGTTAAAAAAAACCAAACTTGTTTGCTTTTTGGAAACCAATACATTTTAAGCATAGTTATATCTAGTCTGTCCACAGCTCTTATCTCTGTTGCAGCTGATTTAAATTTCCATAGCAGAAGAAAGGTTTAAATCATAGACTTCCCTCTTTACAGACAAAAAGCTTATTTTTGGAGAGTCATTTTAGTGGTATCTACTTTGGGATGACAAGCCATCTGCCTAGAATCGTTACAAAAAACAGTTATATTGCTGCTTGCTTCTGTCTGACTAAACATCTAAGAGCAAATTTTAGCCACATGAACAAAATAATAGAAAGCAGAATACTCTGCTCCTCTCTGTTTTCAGTAACAGTGAACAATTGGTACTTGTTAGTTCCAGGAAAAAGAGAAGTGGTAAAGAAAAAGGATTTTCTCAATAAAAATCAGAACAATAGAGGGAAATTGTTTCAAGACACTTGGGTATTCACATACATGATATCAACATTATTCCAGAGCTGCTCAGATCTTATCCAAACCTAAAAAGCCAAAATCTTTTCAAAATCTCTTGGGAAGTAAGGGTCTGGGCAGATGCTCAGCGAGAAAGCAGCCTTGTTCCAACTGCAGCTGCTAACCTTATTGTCAACTTGAGTTCCCAATTGCTAGCAGATACCACTATCTACCTGGAAGTGCATGTAGAAGAAAACTGCAACACATAGGCTGGAACTCTTACCTTTCACTCACATAAGACAGGATTTTTTGTATTTTTGGGACACCTAGATGTACGGATTAATATGTAGGTCCATCATCCAAGTGAAACTTGGTTTTGACAAGTTTTCCAAATTGCAGAAGTCTAAAGGTAAAAGAGAATAACACATGAATTCAATACAGGTCAGATTATTCCTAAAACATTCATTTTTAAAATGTACATTAGTTAATGTCTATGTTTTTCCTGTACATAATAAGTGTCTTTTTTTTCTCCTTCCTATTTTCATGTGGTTTACCTTCCATTTTACCTAGGCCTCCTCAAGAAAGCAATGCAGTCATCTTCAGTCTTTCCCCAGGTGCAGATCTAGGGGACAGGGTGACCAAGGGCATTATAACTCTTTCCCAGTGCAACATGCATGTCCCAGGTTAAGTCTGAATTTAGTCTCGCATTTCTGTCAAACCACACATATACAGTGCCTGGATTCCACCTGGTCTTGTGAATAACATCTTCAAAACCCTGCTGGATTATTGCTCAGCCGCTTAGATAATCATATGCTTCAGTTCTTTTATCAGATTAAGAATAATACATCCTCCTGTTTAGGATTTTGAGGTATTGATATCGAGGTATTGGTAATGACATACATTTCTTTTCTCATTTGAAGAGATCTGCATTTGCATTTCCCTGGGGAATGCTCTAACTACCCAGCTGTACCTCACTGTACAGTATGTTGTGCAAGTCCTTCCTGTTAAAACTAATCCCCTCAGACTAATTAAATATCCATTTGATCAAGAAGCAGCATGATGTTGCTGCCTTGTAACTAGCATAGTCACCTGGGAATCAGTTTTAAGTAATGAAATGTTTTACACCAGACATTGACTGTAGGAGGGGATGAAATGAAAGTCTTCCCTGAAGTCTGGGTAAGTGCCCTAACCACTAAGGTACCAAGTCTCCAATGACGTTCAGTTTTCACAACCAGAACATCTTCAGCAGGGGAAGCCATTTACACCTCCAGGCATCCTTGTTAGCAAATTCATCAGAACCAAATCATATATGTCCTCAATTTACCTGAATACTGAATAACCTCTACCATCCCAAATGGTGGGATGTTTTCTGGAAAAAAGGCACCCATACCCGCTCTAATACGTGTCTGTGACTGCCAGCAGTGGATAGACTCTTCCATGGACCCAGCAGGTATGCTGAAAACGCACATTCTCCATGGGATTTCTCACTGTGTTCATCAAAAATTGGCAGCCACTTTGGTGAGTTTTATTTCAGGTCAGATATATATACCAGTATATGGAGCCTATGTAACTAATTGAGGGCTTTGGACCCCATAAGGCCAAAATCCTTTTGTGGATGTGACTCTACAGACGGCTACTATCATGGCAGAGAAAGGAGCTCTATTCTTTAATACCCTAGACCGTCAACTGAACAACCAGGAAAAGCACAGACCAACCCTCCTAATGAGCCCATCCTTTGTACTGTTTTTATAACACCTGTTTTTATAACACATATCAGAATGAGCCAAGGGAAGGGTAAGCAAAAGGAGATTCATTTTCTGACTTGCAACCAGCCTTTTGGGTATGGAATGGACTGAACGGATGTGGAAATGGGCTGTAGTCATTAAGCTGTGGAATCAGCAATTTGTTTAGCTCCCACAAAGCCCATGACAAAACATTCATTCGGTTAATGCAAATGTTCCAGCCCTAAGTAACATGCAATAATACTCTGCAGTCTCTTTATTATGAGGAAAAATATTCTTCCCTCTGTGCTGAAAAGGCAAAATACTTAATACCACCTCCAGGAAAAAAGTCTTCGCTATGTCTAACAAACAGTAGTTAATTTAGAAAATAACTCCAGCTGTGCTGTCTCTGCTCCCCAGTCAGATGACATCCCTTTTTGGCTTTTTGGCATATTATCCTGTGCCTGTAAAAATAATTGACAACACTGTCTTTTCCCCTGTTCCATTTCCTTGAGCTTTAGATTCAAAATGCAAATATATGGGAAACAGCACATACATTGTTCACTGTAAGCAGCAAGAGACATTCACTGGTTTGTGTTTTGAACAAGATGATGGTCAGTCTATGGTTAGACAAGAAGCTGAGTTCAGAGTTCAGCTCTTACACAAGTTCTGTTTCATTTACAGGCTCCTCTGTAAATCATTTAAAATATGGCACAGTGGCACTGCATCGTATTTCACTACATGGAACATAAAGAATAATCATCTCTTTGACGAGAAGCCAGAGTAGCCAACATAGAAGTGAAGAATAGATGAAAAAGGGTTAGTTCAGGTGAAAGAGCTGTTACATCAGCTAGTACATGGTGTACGAGCAAACCACTGACTGAGAGAGAAATTGAAGATAAGCAGTGGCCTCATGTAAGAACAGGGAGAAAAATCAGCTTAAAAAAGGCCACCAGGAAACTCAATAAATATTCTGCCAACAGTGAATGGTTCTGTAGCACCTTGGCAAGGACTCTACTAAATGACTTCTTTAGTAAAGGCACAGTGGAACAACTTTTTTGCAGTTCTATGCAAAAATGAAAGAACAAAAGGGGAGGGGAGGATAGCTATAAAATATATATATTCTGCCCAAGTATACTGTAAAGAACTTGATGTCTGTGGAAGCAGGAAGTTATTCAAACATCCTAAGTTATCCATTTATGAAAAGCCTTCACTGCAACCACTTTTACCCACTTTCATTTGACAAGAGCTAGTCTGAAATTGCTAAAATTTGTACTTGTAGAGTACCTATGGCAACAAACTAGAACTCTACAGTCCAAAATTCACCTCTCAGTGTCTATGTTAAAACATACAGAAGATGGCCAAAGAACTACATTTTCCCTGGAAATCTTCAAAAAGGGATTTGCAGAATAAAATCAGGAAATTTGATTCCTCTTTCAAAGAATAGAGGTCCTCCAAACATCATGAATAATTTTACCAGGAAGAAAATGTTTTACAGTGGACAGAAACAAACATTTATTTCTCTAATAGTGGCTGACCACTTCTGAGCTGTGTATGTGCCCATACACATATGCAGTTCCCAAATATTTTCCTTCTCAGACCAACCTAGCAAATTCAAAACAATACTGTTCATTAACTCTTTTAATTTTTGGTAATTTTTATTTAATTAGTATAAATGAAGCAAACAACATCTTTATAATGACAAAAGCATTTAACAGGGAATAAATGAAGAAAATACTTGAATTAATTCACATTTTCATCCTGTAGCAAGATCTTTTTATAAATTAAATTCTATGAATTCTCTCTACAAAATTCTATAGTCCTCTAGACTGGAGTCAAATTCCTGAATTAGGCTTAGGTATAAAAGACTTGTCTTGAGTATGTAAATACTAAAACAAGAAAAAATATTCATAAACTTACTTATATGGAGAATACACAGAACTGTATCTGTGGAATATGGAGAATACACAGAACTGTATCTGTTGAATTTCTGTTCTAAGGATCAAACAAATGCTCCCTTGCACATCAACTGAAAAAATAAGTCTTTTAAAGAGAAGATACCTGGAAGCAACCTGCAAATTTATATTTGACTATTTTTTTCTTTTATTCCTGTTGGAAAAGAAATGAAGGACAGAAAATATAGCAGGATACCTGGTATTGATCAAACCAAGAGATGCAGATACTCAATGTACCGATAAAACTGTGTCCTGTAACTGGCTGATCAGGAAGAAATAACCATAGATTTGAATTCTTGCCTAGGAATTCTCCATAAATGTAATGGGGAAAGGATAAATTTTTTACTCACATTTTAAAAAAGCAAAATTTTGTATACCTATGAAGGTAGTATTTAGACATACTATAGAAAAGGTAGTAATTTATATTCTTTCTCCTTTGGGGAATTGAGAGGAGCAAAATGCTATAGCAAAGAAATTGTATGAAAAATGAGTCCAAACAAAATGCTGAAGAGGCTATCAAAGAAAGCTATCAATGAAACAGATGAGTTGCAATAAATTCATGTATCTTCTACATGACATTTGATGGCATTCCAACTTTCTTCCCCTCCTATAAAAAAACCAAGAGACAACTTGAACACAGATGACATCCTGCCCCTCTACTCTGCTCTTGTGAGACCCCACTTGGAGTACTGCGTACAGTTCTGGTGTCCTCAACATAAAAAGGACATGGAGCTGTTGGAGCGAGTCCAGAGGAGGGCCACGAGGATGATAAGAGGGCTGGAGCACCTCCCATATGAAGACAGGCTGAGAAAGTTGGGGCTGTTCAGCCTGGAGAAGAGAAGGCTGCGTGGTGACCTCATAGCAGCCTTCCAGTATCTGAAGGGGGTCTACAAGGATGCTGGGGAGGGACTCTTCCTTAGGGACTGTAGTGGTAGGACAAGGGGTAATGGGTTCAAACTTAAACAGAGGAAGTTTAGATTAGATATAAGGAAGAAGTTCTTTACAGTGAGGGTGGTGAAGCACTGGAATGGGTTGCCCAGGGAGGTTGTGGATGCTCCATCCCTGGCGGTGTTCAAGGCCAGGTTGGACAGAGCCTTGAGCCACATGGTTTAGGGCAAGGTGTCCCTGCCCATGGCAGGGGGGTTGGAACTAGATGATCTTAAGGTCCTTTCCAACCCTTACGATTCTATGATTCTATGATTCTATGATTATACTTAAAAGCCACAGTCTTTCCTTCTACTTTACCCTAGGAATTTAGTAGAAACTTTCATGGTCCCATTTCACCCACTTACCTCCTCCCAGTCAAAGGGAACATGATAGATTTACTCACAGGAACTGTTTTCCCAATGCTGTGAATTGACTGGGGATGAAGCCTACTCTAGAGAAGTACTTCTCCAGCACTGTGAAATCCCTTGCTTAAAAAAGTACATCGCTACTCACAACTCCCACACAATTTTCCTTTTCCTCTTCCTCATATGCCAAGCTAAAACACAGCAACTTTTTTCTCCACCTAACCAAGCTGGTATCAAAACAACTATTCTCCCAGAATTTGCATATTACATACCTAATGCTTTCATGTCAGAATGAGAATACAATCTGAGAGGAAAATTACTGGAACATTGCAGGCCTGACTCTAATTGTGCTAATCTTATGGAAACAATGTCCCACAAGCACATTGTGCCTGTGAAGTGCATATGATGCTGAGCGTTTCAGGCCTGCTTTCCATGAGGCAAACTGTTGATCTCACTTAAGAAACACGCACAGGACAATTTCATACTATATGCACAGTCCTGCTTAGCAAACATCCTCCCTGCAAGGCACAGTGCTTTTGCAGAGTGCTTAATTCAGCTTATTAAAGAGCCTTCCAGCCTATCTAATGGCCAGAGCTGGAAGGACACAAAATGTGCTGGACTTCCATACTGCTTTGGGGGTAAATATTCTTCTTATATTAAAAGATACAGAAGATTTATGTCCCAGGGAAGTGGTTAAGGGGCTTCCAGGTATTGATGAAAGCCTTTATTTGTTTGTCTCTCACAGTTACAGTCAGACAGCTGGTCTCCAGTACCAGGTTTATGAATTATAAGCTCAAAATTCATAAACCTGGATGGGGAAAAAAGAAAGGAGCAGGCCAAAAGCCAAATCCATATACTGGACCTTGTATTTAAAACATCTTAAGGTGCTTGAAGTGAGAATCATTGATTTTTATACTTGGGAGAATAAGGACAGTATTTGAATATATTAGTATAGTAACAGATATAGAACAATATTTCGAACATAACTTTTATTTTTATTCTTATTCTTCAAGGTGGTTTTGGTTTCCTGCGTTCTTTTATTAAAAAACAAAAGCCAAAGCTGGAGCACCAGTGCCCAAAATCCAGAGCAGGCAATAGCTTTTTCTGTATTCACTTCCAGTACTGAAAAAGCAGGGATTTTCCATTTTGCACATGATGCACAGTTTGCTGCAGTGATGCCAGCAAGCCAGCAGCATGTATACCTCAATACAAATTAGTAAGGGCTATTATTCTGCCACTTTTCATAAAAGCTCTCTCTGGGAACACAGAGCACATATTTCATTTTACCACATCAGAAGCAGGCTTGACAGCAAGGCCTAACTTAGTGCACCTCCTGCAGTTAGCAACAAAAAACTTGCAAACTGTTTCTCAGATAACACTGGCATTTCACCAGGGCACAGAATTTTGCTAATGTGCCATCCTATTGAGGGAATTTTGCCTGACAAACAAGAAACAAAAAACCTTGCCCCAGTACTGCCACCACGACCAATTCCTATTGACATCAGTAAGCAACCTGAGACCTTCAGCATTCACAGATTAGCTGAAATCATTAGACACAGCAGATCATATTGTTGCTGACTGTTAGCCACTGATTTTCTGTTTAGCTTTAATGGCTAATTTAGCACTTGTCAAAGTGGCCCAATTAATAGCATTGACTAGAAAACTGAAATCACTTCAGGAATGAAAAAAAAATTAAAGGCAGGCCACATTTTTCCACATAGTCAACATTTGCTCCTTGGAGCAAGTCTGAAGAAAAAGGATCTTCTATACTACTATTAATTTCACTTTGGTCTCTATAAAGACAGTCCAGAAAAGTGCTAATTTATGGCAGAGTTTCAAAACCCTGACAAGATTCCTTAGTCATACTCTAATTTCCTGATAAAATTCCATTAGCTGGCTATTAGTCTCCAAGAAGAATTCACATCTTATTAGAAGGACGTCTCTACTCTGTATCTACCTGATGCCACTCTCTCTGGCCAAATTACTAGAATATGGAAGAATGCAGTATATAGTTTAGTATAAAGCTTCTGTATTTTTGGGTGAGACAGTATTTGTGGCTTTGTATAATCACCAACCACAAAGGTAGCTCAATCCTTTAGAAAAATTACACATTTCATATTTTAAAGAACCTAATCTTTATATTTTTTGAAGTCCCACCTTCTGTCTAACTGCAGACTAAGAAATGGCATAAAAATATTAAAAAAAAAAAAAAAATACAGAAAGAAGGATATCAAAGAGCTGAAATAAATAGATAAGAGAATTACCAATATACCTTCTACAAAGACCTCCACCTTTATAGAGGAAGTCTTGGGAAAGAATGAAAATAATGTTTCCCACCCCCAAAGACCCTGTTTTCTCTTACTAGAAACAACTAGCCTACTAAATCTTGCATTTTCACTTGCAAGGGCCAGATAAGGACATTTACCGAAGGGAAAAATACATAATAAAGACACAGGCTGGATTATTAGCAAACCAAAAAATGACATCATACTGATGAAAGCTCGGAAGATGCGAGGAATGTAAAATCTAGCATTGACTACTGAAAGTAATCCTGCCAGAAAAAGGCAATATTTTTCTTAATGAATATTTTATCCAGAAGGCTCTCACCTCCCAGATTCCTGCAATTGAAAACCTAAACAGCTAAGGATGAAGTCAAAATATAAAAGAAAACAACAAAAACCCCCAATCCCTCCCCAAACCTTTTTCAAAATTCACAAATCATGAATAACTGAAATGAGAACTTGCCAGAAATCATTAGTCTCTGTTGACTTTAGTAGAGGTTAACTGAATGCAAACACTATCAAAATATAGCAAAGAATTTCAGATTTCTTTTTCAAAGGATACAGAAAGCTGGCAGGGCCTCAGTCACTCCACTGTTTTTAGCCCAAAAGCACAACCCAGATGCTCTGGAGCATATTGAGAAATATGGGTTGCTATTAACTACTTTTCAGTAGTGCCCTTAATTTTTTCCTTCCCCCTCACCCTCTCCTTTCCTCTGATACCTTTGGTTGCAATTTTTAATCCTTGTTTGCAATGTTTATTAAAGGTTTTACAAAATGCTTTACAGAGTGGGTCAGTTAGGGCTTGTGGACTGTTTTCTATAGACCACTGAAGACTAAATGATCACTATATGGGTTCCTGTGTTTCCAAGAACAGAAATCCACACTCAGTGACAAAGGTGGTCCCATCAAGTCTTACAAGCAGACACATGAGGAAGAAGATAAATAGAAAATTTCCAGCATTGACTTGCTGGGAGTCGTATGTGAAATAAAAGCACTGAGAGAGCCAGAAACAGATCTGTCAGGTACCTTGTCTCTGACTGACTACCATACACCATGCTTTTCCTTCACTGTTGTCCCTTCCTCCCGTTCTTGATTTGACACCTACTTTTCTTACACCCTGTATGTGACACAAAAATCCCTCAACATACAAAATTTTATTATCTCTCAAATTTGCTACTTTTACTTAAATGCTGTTATCAGTGATCTCAGATGATTTGGGGCTTGCTTTATTCTATGCTGTGAAATGCTAGTATTTCAAAGATCTAAACCCTATAAAACTGGGTTTAAATTTAATTAAATGTGGGTAAAAATTCCCCAGAGCAGAGAAAATAGAAGCCTGGTGTTCCAGAATGTTTCTGATACACTGGTGACAAACCCACTGACTCTGCTGGAGTCATACCATACCATTAAAAATGAGTGGACATTAAGACCATTTTTTGACATCCTATAAATATTACAACCATTTTTACAGGTCTTTTTCATACAAATAACATTCTTGAAGACAGCAGAGTTATTCTCATGAGTACAAGACTGATTATGTATAAGAAATAATGATGGGATCCAAATAATTGAAATAAATAAAATGCTGATGAAAATTGACAATATATTGTGCTGGAGCATGACTATTTAAAATTAACAGAGCTACAGTTTGAGTACAGTCTTAGAAGAGAAGAGCCTTAGGCATTAAAATATCCTATTTTTCACTACTGCAGAATTTTCTGAAAATGACAGAACACAAGTTTCCAGATATCTTTTGTTTCCTGTTTTCCTTTATATTTGAAGGAAAATGGTTGCTTAGAGCTAATTAACTCTGTATTTTTCTGTACTACTGTATGCTTCTGGGTACAAAAGTAGATTTGCTGGAACGCTAGGTGATTTACTGGAAGATACTGTGCTGTATAAAATGTTTTCAATCTAGCATGACTAATCACTTGATAGTGTTTCTGTTCAGACAGAAGATCTGAATCTCTACCTTCACACTGCCAGAATCCATGTAGCCACAAAGAATTTGCAAACAAGATAGGTAGTTTATTAGTTTGCAACCCTAAGACAACCAGTGCAGAGGATGATTGTTTGGTAGCAATCAAGGGATCTAGCAATTCAAGTGTATCTTTTGGCAAGGTTAGGATAGACAAGACATGAAGATAAAGAAAAGGAGGATTAACCAATCTCAGTTTGCTAGAGAGCAAGTGACACATAGATCACTGATATGACTTCACGTGATAAGAAAAACCAGGAAAGTGAAGGCAGAACTCTCAAAACCTCCCAAGTCTTATTAATTTTCTTTCAGCCCACCTTCACAGTTTTCAGACTATGCTATCCCACCACAGCAAGTGTTTGCTTCTCAGCCTGCAAGTTTCACAAGAAAGAAAAATGCCCTGATGCACCTAATTTTCCAAAGTGTTACAAAATGTTGCTGGATAGTGGGGTTTTTTTTGTTGATGGTGATGTTTTAAAAAGCTGCATTCTCCTTTTGAAATGAATTATTAATGCAAACAGGGTAATTTATGAAGTACTGCCAGTTAAAGCCTAACTACATCAGGTTTTATGTATGCGTTTTCATCATGCTGAACTAAGAGTTTAATAATACAGCTGTCAGAGTAGCTAAAGTTAGCAGAGCTTTAAAAGCTGTCTCTCAACAAAATGGTGTCCTAAATCTTATGAAGAATAGAGTAAAGGATGAAAAACAAATTCAAGGGAAACTAATCCACAGACCTTTGGCCCCAGATATTTACCACCTTTTCCTCTAAATTTTTGCAAATAAATAAAATGGATGTATGAATGATGGGAAGAAGTACTTCTGTGGCTGCTACTCAGTTCCAAAAGAAACATTTCAACTCAAATCAATCTTTGGCATAATATTCAAAGCCCCTTAACTGTGATGTTGTAGAGCTGTAATTCCCTTGAAGATTTTTCTTTTCCCCTTCTCTACTTATTCAGAAAAGTTTCCACTTCAAGGGAGTATTTACGACCTCTGCCTGTCACATGCTTAACTACTCATATAAGGACTGTAAATGACGTAGCATAAGTATTACTGCTTCACTAAATAACCATGATCAAATTCATCAAGAGACATAGTGAGAGCAATTATATAAAAATTTAAAAAGAGAGATAATCATACAATCATTTAGGTTGGAAAAAACCTTTAAGATCATTCAGTCCAACCATTAACCTAACGTTTTCAAGCCCACCACTAAACCATGTTCCTGAGCACCACATCTACACGTCTTTTAAATACCTCCAGGGATGGTGACTCCACCACTTCCCCGGGTAGTCTGTTCCCATGATTGACAAAACTTTCTGTGAAGAATTTTTTTTCTAATACCCAGTCTAAACCTCCCCTGCCACAACTTGAGGCCATTTCATCTTGCCCTGCATCTTCTTACTTGGGAGAACAGACCAACACCCACCTTGCTACAACCTCCTTTCAGGTAATTCTAGAGAGCCATAATATCTCCCCTCAGCATCCCTTTCTCCAGGCTAAAACCCCCAGTTTCCTCAGCCTCTCCTCATCTGACTTGTGCTCTTGACCCTTCACCAGTGTTGTTGCCCTTCTTTGGACATGCTCCATCAACTCAATGTCTTTCTTGTAGTGAGGGGTCCAAAACTGAGCACTGTATTCAAGGTGCGGCCTCACCAATGCAAAGGGCAAGGAGACAATCACTGCCCTGGTCCTGCTGGCTACACTATTTCTGATACAAGCCAGGATGCCATTAACCACCTGGGCACACTGCTGTCTCATATTCAGCTGCCTGCTGACCAACACCCCAGGACTTTTCCACCAGGCACTTTTCCAGCCATTCTTACCCAAGCCTGTAGCATTGCATGGGGTTGTTGTGGCCCAGCTATAGGACCCAGCACTGAGCCTTGTTGAACCTGTTACAACTGGACTTGGCCCATCAATTCAGCCTGTCTAGGTCGCTCTGTGGGGCCTTCCTAAACTCAAGCAGATCAGCAATCCCACCCAACTTGGTGTTGTCTGCAAACTGACTTGATCCTCTAATCCAGAACACTGGTAAAGATACTAAACAGAACTGGCCCCAGGACTGAGCCCTGGGAAATACCACTTGTGACTGGCCACTGACTGGAATTAACTCCATTCGCCAGTCAGTTTTTCACCCAGGAAGGAGTATGCCCATACAAGCCATGAGCAGCCATGGGATAATGCTGTGGGAAACAGTGTCAAAAGCTTTACTAAAGTCTAGGTCAACAACATCCACAGTCTTTCCCAGTAAACAAATTAAGTAGGAAAAATATTTTCTGCAAGTTAATCCTGTTTGTTACCCATAACTAAGAAGGATTATCCAAAATTTTTCAGCTGCTTTTAAAAATAAAGCTGGTTCCATGCTTTGCCAGAATACATTCTATAGGCAGAATAAGAAGCTATAACTTAGTTCATCAGCTTGATTTCAGTGAAAACATTAACCTCATTTTGCTTTGTGTTCTGGTGCATCCAGTGGAGTTGCCATACAGACAGCTCTTGCAGTGCTGAGGTCTGCAAGGAAGCACAGTAATTTCTGGTCTGACTCAGCTCTGCTGTGAATCAAGAAACTATTATGATTGCTGTTGCTTTATGTAGGCTCTGTACACATAGACTTTGGCCTCTATAGCTTAATGACTGTAAAGTGTAATGTTTACTGGGTCTATACCACAGTCCATCCCAGCCATCCAGAAGAGTAAGATTCACTATTGCTATTTGAACACTACTAGAGCTACTTAGAAGCTACATCTTTCCAGATGGGTTAGCGCAAAAGGAAATACAGTACATGAAAACCTGGAACAGAATTCCTGTGCAGCTTTGTGTGGTATCATCTAGACTGGGACATGCGGCATCCACATGAAGTTCACATAGAGTATACGGTCACAGATTGCATCCGCTGCAGCACATGTCCTGACATACTCAAGTTCAATTACCTTGTTCATCATTCGTACAATTTCAGTGAGTACAGATGCCTAGAACTAACTAATGAAATAAATAAATAAATAAACTCTGTTACATCTGTCAGCTCACAGAACTAACCCTTCTGGTGATGCTAGATATGAATCAGGATAGTATGGCATTTAGTTTTGTACATCACGCAGATGGGCTTTCTCGTGTTGATTAATTATCTTAATAACTGTTAATTTTTTCCTCTCTAAATTGTTTTTTGCAGCTGTAGTATTTCTTAGAAACAGGTTTATTGCAGGAGCAATTTTTTTTTACTGTTTTTTTTCTAAAATTATATTTTGGTAAGAAGAAAAGCATGAAACAAAATATATTCTCATTGTAGTGAATTCTCAATGTTCAGTTTTAGCAGGTGAAGTCTTCCAATTAAGTAATTGAAGTCACTAGACCACACTTACTTATTAAAAGACATTTCTTAAAAAGGTGGAGTCTAGCAGGATTTTACCTGCTTTTTACTTTACCTCAATCCAGAGATTACTATTCACATCAAAAGTTACACTAGAATATATAGGATTCTCATAATTTTTTTTTCTCTCTCCTATTTTTTGTGTATCCACTACCTTTGTCATTGACATTTTCTAAGTTCTTATAGAGATTGTTTATTCTTTTAGTAGAAGAGAATGATATTCCTCCAAAGCATTTCCTGTCTGTGGAGGAGAAGTTCCTTCTCTCTCCATGCACTGTAACTAAATTGTGTGATAAGGACATCAGCTTTTTAAAATATCATGTTTATTTTATTTTATGCATCTTCATCTTTCCAGTCGCTATAAGCAAACTATTATGAGTCAGACTAGAAAAGAGAAAAAAACAGACAAACAGAAGTACAGGATTACCTCTGTTTTCCAAGTTATTAGGTATTTTAGATTAAGATTATGGCATTATAATTTCTCAGCTGATATTTAATTTTCCCTTACAAATTGCTACTGTAAGGTACATTTAATATAGTCTATTTCTGGAGGGAATTTGTTCAAGATTATATTAGTTCCTTAGTTTTTCTGCAGAAACTCTTGCTATCCACACTTACCAGTCCCTAAATCAACAATTAATCTTCCAGCCAAATTGTAAATCAATCCTAATCCTTGAATCACTCTTGGTTCTTGAATGATCATTTGACAGCAGTAATACTGAAATCACTGATCATAGAATCATAGAATGCTTTGGGTTGGAAGGGAACTTAAAGGTCATCTAGTTTCTCAAGCATCCTTTTCCCCCATACAGTCTACCAAAACTGCAGCCCCCAACCCAGTCACAGCCCTCAAAATCCCTGTCTACAGTGTTCCACAATCCCTCTCCTACTAGAAGTCCTGCTCCTTGGTCCTCATATCCTCTTTTTCCCATCCCCTACCTCAAAGCTGCTTTATGAGGTCCTTCACTATCCGCTCTTAAAGCAGCAGAACATCTCAGACCAAAGGCAGCAGACAAGCCGTGCATGGGAAGGCAAAGAGGAGCTTTTTTTGCTCAGGGAAGGGAGGCAAGAAAGTGAATCCAATTCCAGCTGCTGAAGGATGTCTTACTAAACAACAGATATTAGGAGAATCAGATGGTTCTTTGCCAGGACATAAACCAATGTGGTACGAACAGATCAGAAGAGCTCTCCCTCACACAGAAACTTCTCACATTGTGGGATCCTGCTCTGGCAAAAATCCCATCTCTAGATGGGAGGCTAGAACTGAGGATCTGATAAGCCAAATGTCTGTATAACACCGCGGGTCTTTGAGAAGACCAGCATGCTACCAGAAAACGCAGTAACAAATCCTCATGGTATCTCCAAGTGACATTCATTTAATGTAGGCCAAAGCTCTGGGAGAGAAGGGCTTTGGCTTTACACGTGCTCATGAAAATAAAAAACCCTGAGGAGTGTATCTGTCTCTGTAGAACAGTAAGAGATAGTAAAAAAACAACTTCTGAAGGGCTGCTAGTCTACTAGAGTCTACTTGCTAGTTCCTACTTCCTTCCTTCCAGAGGAAGGAAGTGAACAGATCCTTGAGCCCACTTTCCACAGCTATGCGGTTATTTTACATCCAGAGCTGACTGACAGTGAAGGATCATGCTGTGGCTCTGGTTCTTGGTCAGCAATACGATGTGCTGCTCTAGACCTGAGTTATATGTGCCCAGATCATTACACTGGACTTCAAAAAGGACTGAATTAGAAAAATAAAACACTTCCCTCAATAAGACCTCCCAAGATGAACATGTCAAGGCTACACTGGAGCCTGCCATAGTGGTAACCCTCCGTTCCAGTATTTTATTTTGTTAGTATTTTCCAATTATGTTTCTGACCATTTGGTTTGCAGCCATTTTTTATCCCCATTTCCCTCATCTGTATGTGTTATCCATCCATCAGTATTTTGTTTTATCATAATTACTCAGTTTTTGCTTTTCCAGTGTTTTTGTCCTGAGGTACGTATTTCATTTTCTCTTCACACAGCTTAATTTCCTTCCTCTCTAAATCTCTAAATTTCTATGTAGAAAATACATTACATCAAATACATGCTGCTATAGAAGCTGAGATAAATGATTTGGCACCTGGTAGATGCTGAGTTGCCAAGTTAGCACTCCGGATATCTTCAGCCTCATTGTGAAAATGCTACTAACATTCATCCTTTGCTCGCATACACCACAGACTTATAGAAAATAAACAGAAATCATAATGAATAAACAGTCTTATAGTTTAGGAAGATGAGATAAGAAAATTCAATGGTAAACTTCTGGAATGATTTTGTGAGACCTTTTAACCTCCTGAATAATTTTCCTCACTGCTAGTGTCCTTGATTAAATCCTCACCAGCTCTGCACTAACTCCAGGGTAAAATTACCGTCCTTGATCTTTGCATTTGAATTTCTATACTTTCTCCTTCAGCAATTTAAATTCTCTTTTTCAACCGTCCTTTTCTGTATTTCCTGCTTGTAACATGCCATTTCTTCTATATTTTCCATCTCTGTGTTCTCTTCCTCTTAGAGATACTGCTATTAGTGGTACTTCTGTGTATTAATCCTAAAGTCAGGTAGTCAAAATAATGACTTTAATAATACTTTTCTTTGATTCATCTTTCTGGGATGGTCATAGGCACTGTACGAAGAATAAGATAGAAAATGTATATAATTGAATAAAAGTATATTGTGCTTGACATCTCTTTCTGACTCAATGGATTTATGCTTGATGTTTTGTGTTATCTTTTCACATTAAAGTATGCTTTTCTTTGTACCTCTTCATAAAGAATCTAACAGAGATGTTTTAGCCATTTAAACCCCATTGTGCTTGCCAACTTCCATACATTTTTATGGCATATGTTTACTGAAACTGGTCCATCTGTGGTTGAAACTACATATCGTGTTCCTTACCTGAGGTGAGTGAATATAGCATCTGTAGCACAATTAACTAAAACTTTCTAACTTCTTTTTAGTTCTCCCTAAGCCTTCTCTCATTTCACTCAGAAATTAATGTTTCAGAAATAACTTTCAGCAGCAACACTCAAAAGTCTGGGAATATTTTATATCTGAAGTTATTGCAATTTATCACTAAATAGCAGTAGCATTTTATCATTTGCTTTTCCACTAAAATTGTGTAATCAGGGTGATTGAGACTTAAATAGGAATGAGGATACAGGTCTGAAATATTCAGAAAGCATAGGGATAGATGTAGTAGAAATACTATTGTCAGTCTTGCAAGAACTAGGCATATTATTGTCTTGGGTAGGACATGAAATTTGTATTTTACATTTGCTGTTTATCCCAAGCAACACTCTGAAACTTTGACGTCATTTGTCTTGATTGCTTGAATGAATGATGGTATTGATAATTCCTTTGGGCTTTTCTTGGACTGTTTTCTGTAGGCATTTGCTTTGGTTTTGTTTGTTTAATTCTTGCTGTTCTCATTTTATCTTTAATTAGTTCAGTGTTCCTCTTTCCATTCCAAGTTGCACAATGCCTTTTGAAGTAGCAAAGAAATAAGTCAGGAGGGAATAATTCCATTCTTCAGGAAATGCTGAAATTTTCATTTTTTTTTTCCATTATGAAATGGAATTAAAATGACCTATAAAACACTCTTTCAAAAACATCATTAAAAACATTTGGGGGAATCAGATTGCTTTGTTACAATAAAGTCTAAACATTTTATTATTAAAACATTTTTAAAATATGATCTGTATTAAAATAGAAGTTATTTTAAAAGTGAGTTTGGAAATAAATGAATCAAAACTTCCACAAATGTCAAAGCAGGATAATTCTTTACATGAAAACAAGATGTGCCAAATTGTCCAGTATTTCCCAATGCATTATTTGCCTTTTCTTATAATTTCACAAGATTCGGTACTCTCCACCTCAGGGTAACCTTCAGGCAACACAGAACAGCCATTTCAAAAAGAGAGACACTACAACTTTCTTCTCTTACAGAAACTTTCCTCCTTTCCCTCTGCTCCCCACTCACCAGCTGGGAGGACGTTAAATATCTTTCTTTCTATTCTGCTTCTCTAATGTCTTCTTAACAGCACCATATAACACTTCTTTCTTCTCAGGTTTCCAGGAGTCCACCTCCTGGTAACTCCTGTTCACGTCCGACATCAGCTCTGACTCTAGAGCTTGATAACTTCTCTGTTGATTTTCCTGTCCACCTTCAATTGGTAACATCTGTTAGGGCTTCGTCACAGCCAAAATGCCAAACTGCCCAACTCTACTGGCCATACTTTGCCCTTCTTTTCTGGCATATGGCTTCCCTGGCTCCAGCTGACCTCTTTCTGCCCTCCCTCTCCATAATTTTCATTTGTCCTCCGTCTGTCAGAGCTTCAACACATCCAAAGGTCTTTGGCACATTTTATTCTCCTCCTAAATCCATTTCTGTGAATACAAATTCAATTACTATCCTGATACTGATGCACCCTGCATAGACTCCTTCTGTCCAAATAAAAATAGGGACGGGGCAGGTAAAGGTGTAATTTATCAATGGGAAAGAAGCAAATAATTTGTAATTGCTAGCATGCATGCTCTCTGGGGCTTGATATGAAACCCATGATTCCTAATTGTCACTATTTTGTTTGCCATTAAACATTAAACACATTTGTTCTTTTGGTGATAAACTACTATCATTACCAATAACTTTAACTTCACAAGTAGCAGAAATGTATCTAAATCTAAAGACTATTCCTCTGCTGACGAAATATATGACATTGAGACTTACTGTAACATGATGCTTTTATTTTCACAGTCTGCATACAAATTACCAGAATTGAGTTTATCTACACAGGAAATTTAAGCCAAGAGGCATGTATATTTTCATGACAATGGGTAAAATTGAAAAGCAGATCAGTGGTTAACTTTGTGCAGGTGAATGAAACACCAGCTGAAAGCACATTAATCTTAACCCTTTAAACCCTCTCCAATTGCAGCTGAATCCACATGTACAAAGATTTTGCAAAGCACCCTTCGAGAAAACAAATTAAAGAAAACCCCATAATATGTTCATTTCATTCAGTGTACATGAAATAGCTGCTCTGGGCTCGAACTGGGGTTTTATAATTAAGCCATCTGTCACATATCATATTGCAAATGCTGTGAGTGATCTCTATATTGTATCAATCAGAAATGGAAAAATTGCACTTGCTTTAAAGTTTTTTTGCCTGGAGTCTGAATTACAGAAGTGC
Source organism: Strigops habroptila (assembly GCF_004027225.2). Taxonomy (NCBI): domain Eukaryota; kingdom Metazoa; phylum Chordata; class Aves; order Psittaciformes; family Psittacidae; genus Strigops; species Strigops habroptila. Next base: position 129,532,061 of record NC_044277.2, read on the forward strand.
TTAGCATATGTGACTTCCCATTCATGCCAATGGAAGCCGTGAATCATGTTTAAAAAGTATGGATACTGCCTGCTTATTTAAAGGAATAATATTTGGGTCAATTATGTTTCACGTTGAGCACTCCAGTTAGTTTTGATCTCCACAGTTTAGCTGTCTTCCCTCTACATGTAGAACAGCAACAGCACACTGTCATCAGGATCTTGAGAAGATTAATTCACTAATACATATCTGGTGGTGCCTGTAGGGAGAGAGAAATGGAGGGAATGAGGCCCAGCTGAGAGCTTGCGAATGAGATCCACTCCTATCAACTACTGACTTATTGACTTCAGCTAAACTAAGGGTCTTCAGAGTAGGCCCTGACCCCACAGCTCCCAAACTTGAACACCATAATCCTTAAGTGACATTTGCCCAGGATAAACACAGTCAATTAAGAATTATGTCTTCAGAATACAATTAGAAAATTAAGTAAGCTCTAGAAATGATGGGGTGAAAATAAAAATATTAAGGTGCGGTCATCTTACTAGATATTACCAGAATTGTACTCACCAGTACTGGGACTGGAGCACAGCTCCAGCAAGTATAATGGAGCCCTGAAAGAGCAGAGAAAGAAAATGGTTGATCCTGTCATCTTTTAATTTCAGCTTTCTTTTGATATGAAGCACCTATGCTAAAGATCGTTTTACAAATCTTTATAACCAGATTAGTATAAAACACTAAGGAAAACAAACCTCCTTAGTTGGCCACTTTAAGCATAGTACCCCTGTGCCATTTATAATAAACATGGAGAAAGGAACTCCCACATTTTCTTCCTTTTAACCTCTGGAATTTTGCTGCTCCTGCTCTCTTTTGATGGAAATCACTTAAAACAATGCCCACAGTCTGCCTTTTTCCACCAAGGGAGAATTTATAACATACATTACTGTAGAACTCCCTCTCCTCTTACAGCCACCCAGCAACAAGCCAGTTCCATGGTGCAAGAAACTCTGACTCCAGAGTAAAAACTGTGTTGCAGGACATGCTCCCTACTTAGCACATGAACTATTTCTTTTATTTTCCCAATATTTCTGTTCTAAAGGCATGCCTACAGCTATGCTTTCAAATTTTTTTAATGCAAAATTGTTTCCAAAATGCACCAGCATGTATGGTTAAACAGAGAGATCAGAGAATGGATAGACAAGTGGCATAAAGTTGAAAGCATAATGCGCCATTTATATCTGAAAAGGTAGAACAAGGAAAGTTATCATTAGTTTTTAAGACTGGAAATTTCAGAAAAAATTAGGTCATGATCTGCCATAGAGCCACTGAAATATATGGAGCCAGGTGGTACACTGTGACAGTGATCATATTGAAAAGTAAGGTTTGAAGTCAGATGGTCCAAAGTCAGTTTTCAAGAAAAATACTCAGTATAGGAATATTGAAATAAAATCACTGCGGTGACAGATATTAATAAGTCTTATATATGACTTATTTCATAAGCTATAGACCTATCTTTCAGTTGTACTTTGACTGTGGTAGTTTAATTCTCTTAACTTTAGCAGATGGTACACAATGGTTTGGAAGAAGGAGCACTGGATTAATGTTTTAAGATATATTACGCATTTACCTATTTGCTACCTTTTATGGCTCTTAAATCACAGATTTTTAAACCTAGGAGGGACTATTGTGATCATTTAGATGGATTTCTTGCAGAACATGAACTATAAAGTCAGTAATTCATGTCTCAAATCAGTAAATTCTGTCTGAGCTACAAGACATCTATCTTGCCATATTTTTTCTTCTTCTCACTTTTACCTGTTCCCTTTGCTTCCCTTTCTTTTTCCTCTGGAAAAAAAAATAAAAATGTCTATTTTCATCCTACAGCTTCTAGCAACACATTTCTTAAATCACTTATAAAAATCAAATGCAGCTTACTGGATGCTGCATATGAAAGTCAGATACATTTATTTTCTGAGCATCTGCTCTGTACCAACTCTGACCGCTTACTGATATGACAGTGATAATCTTGTTCCTCTGTTAAACATAAAGACACACAATTTGTCATTTGTACAGGGATAAAGCAGGCAGAAAGGCAGGTGCAGAGTTATCGTGACCTGGCTTGAAGAGTTCTTCTATGTACTCTTGTTACTGCCATAGCCACAGCAACCTTGCTGTAGGAGGAGACCCTGAGGAGATAAAGTTACAGATGTTTTTATTCACTTTTCAGGCTGGGACAGATGAATGATCTTCATTTTTGTGTGCAGACATGCAGGGCTATGATCAGGGAGGCAGGAAATGTGGCTGAGATAAGACCAGAACTTGATCGGAATAAAAAAATGGATCTACCCCCACCTTTCCTTGTGTATGAGCACCTTCTGAGGCACCAGCAGCACCCATCAGGACACAGAGATAAAGATCTATAAATGCATTTATCTTTAAATATAGAAGAGCCAGACCTGCTGGGAAGAAGAAAATTAAAAAAACAAAAAAAGGTTAGAAAACAAACCTGCTCGCAGTGTTCTTGGTAGCAAGTGGAGGAGACCCTTCAATTCTTAGTGTGAAAATTTCCCATAGCAGTCCTTAGACCCATCTCTGCATCTTGAGGGATGTCTCTCTCCTTTCGTCCTTCCCAAGGCCTAGCTGTGGGCACACAAGCCCCACCATTCTACTCTTCAGCTATTGATATTTATATAAAAGTACATATACGTTTGCTTTACTTGCTGTATGTGCAACCTTTTAATTTACTATATGGAATTAATATGTAACGAAATATGTTGTTTCATCCTACGTCCAAACCATTCCTGTCATTCCCTTTTATGTGTCAAATGGTGTTTACAAAGCCCTAATAAAAGTTCTGTGAAGAATGCAACAAGAATTCAAATATGGCTGCCCTTGATAAAGTGTATTGAGTTACAGCTTTTCTCTGAGTGTTTGAGCACTGCAGTGTTGCAGAGGAAAATGCAAGATCTATCCATGAAAATCAGATATTATAGCAGAAGAAATTATGATAATGTGCATAATTAAGAAAAAGGTACCTGATGCACTTTCGTCTCAAGATATTACACATAGGAAGACTTTATGATCCAACCATGCATAGCATCTACAAATGGCATAAGCAGTGCTTATGGGAAATGCTGATGCTGAATTTACTGTAAGCTGGGCATGCTGAAATAGATAACTGGAGTGATTCAAGAAACTGCATTAAATGGTTTCTACTTTTTCTTCATAAGCAACTTCTTATAACTTTTTTAACATTTAATTTCACTACTTTGTGCTTATTGACAATTTTCATTAGACAACCTCAAAGCTTTGAGATCTGAACATGCCTAAGTGAGGAAAATTATACTGATTTTTGATAAATTATAACTGAGACTGAGTTAATGGCCAAATCAGTGAAAAATCAGGAAGTCAAACCAACTGGACATATTTGCTGGGCTAAGTGGGTGATAACCACTTCCCTGGCATTATTTTAAGGGCCTTGCTGCATTAAAGACGTTTTTCTTCTGAGTTATGCCTCTCTAAAAAGCTTTCTAAAACATGGACCAAGTCAACTTAGGTAAAAGATGTTGTTTTTAGAAGGAAAGGACTTGGAGAACTCATATTTAGGTATTATTTCAGTCACTTTTAAAAGTACTATTATATTACCAAAAATAGAATTCCAAAATTAGGAACTAGCGCATCATTCATTGAGATGAAGTTTGTAAGTGCTGGATCTGGCCTCTGAAGAATCAAGTGCAACTTACTACATTACAGGTATACTGCCTTGTGAGTTACCAGTTTATTTTTTAATAGATTTTTAATAAATTTTTTAAGCCAGAAGTTTTATTCAGCTTAATCCTCAGCTATTATTACATTTACCTTGTTTATAACATTGGATTTTAATAGCAAAATTCTCAGGTTAAAGACTTTAAACTTAGTTCATCCTCTTTTTAACCAACTTGCTCCTTAAAATAGTAAGCTAATAGAGAAAAATGGGGATAAGAGGCTGAAGAATGTTGCATATATCCAAAAAAATTATGACTGCATAAAAATGAAATTTCTCTGCATTAATGTAACTGTGCAGCACATCCACAGTGCTGCATTTTATGGCTATATTTAAAAGCAAAGTGAAAAGAAGAAAATTGTCTTTCTGCAAGCAGAAGAGAAATGCATTTTACTGTTTACACACTATAAGACAGTTAATGATTCCAGAAACTTAATGCTTCTGATAAACCCAGTACACCATTATGGTACATCCAGAATTCCCTGACTTCTGTATTTTTTAAGCATCAAATACCACAGACTCTTTAAAGAGGGTTGGGGATTAGGAAACTTACTGGCATGGAGATCTTAATAAGCCTCCTAACGTGTCTATGGGTGTGTTAATCCATGAGGCAGTGACTATATGAAGTGTGCACGATCAGATGCTCTTAACCACTGTGTTCTGACAGGGGCGAAAGCTTAAATTTGTGAGTAGTTTCAGAGCAGATTATGTATATTCCTTTGCTATAACCTGGATTTTATATAGTTCATACCTCAGTAAAAGTGGTTCTCCTGCCATTACATGGGGCTTAGAAAACTCATCCAGGAAATGGGATCCCACATCCAGCTCTCACCTTCTTATGAGGAAATGCAAACACAGACCTTAAGCACAGCTAGGCCTCTCAAGACGCTCAGCTACTTTCCTTGATTTGTGGACCCAGTGATCATCAAAGGGTATGCTGTTCCTGGCCATGCAGAACTTCAGGCTCATGGACACTCCTCAGAGCAATCAGAGCTACCTATTCCGTTTAGAAATCCCCACAGTTATGAGGACTTGAGGAGCATGGCTTGGCATTTTGGATTTAGAACTAGAATCTTGTTAGGTGCCATCTGAGAGGCTAAATTCCTTTGAGGTGTTTGGTGAGCAGTCCCAGCTCAGAAGTCCAGAAAGTAAGGCGTTCCCTAATGCATAAAATAGGTTCAAGACATTTCAGTGGTAATTTCATTGTCTTTACACCAAATATAAATTTTTTGGTCCTTGCCCAGATGTCCTCTATGTTAGATCACTGTTCATAGACATTTTGTTCAAGTACCCTTTCAGTAGTCACCTGTTACACATTTATTACATGTGAACTTTCCTGTGTGGTACAGAACTGCAACCTTATTCAATTTCTACCTTAACTTGATTTAGAGTCACACGTGTATTTATGTGGTTATACATGTATCCTACAGCAAATTTAGTAAAAGAGAACCATGTTGTTTGAAAATGACACTAATGACATCTCTGGAGTTCTTTATCACCTTTTTATATTTCTGAACTGCCCCCTGAAGCCTGCTGTTTCTCAAGAGGCTGAAATCTTCACATTGTTTTTAATCAAGCAATACTACTTCATTATTCCACAGAATTAGAACTGTTTTAACTAAGGCAGATTCTTTGAAGAATAGTAAAATTCCAGCTCCAGAGTTTAAACCCCCAGCTTACTAACTAGCAGACAAAAAATTTCTAAATGTGTTTCTATGGAGACCTACTAGGAAGAAGACACAGTTTACAATCCTGGTAAATGTAGACTTTTAGTTTTCAGGTCTACATAAAAATGGATAAGCTTTTTCATTGTTAAATGTTCTTTATTCTTATGTGACACACAACTTTTCATAATCAAAGGAATTTTATGTTTGAAAAATTGTAGAGAAGAAGATGACCCGGCCAAAGAGATATTCATGTGTGTTTTTCAAAGAAGTCAGGTACTTAGAAAGAAGTGTAGAAACTGTCTAGGCTGCTCTGACTGCAGACGAAAAAAAAGATTGTAATTACATGACTGGCTCTGGCTATGCTGAACACCAATAATTCTTTCTCATTAACTTTTACTCTCAAGTCACCCTGAACTTAAACAACTTATACTTCCTTTTTATTTTTTTTTTTCCCCAAAACGCTCTTCAAATCCTTCACATAGGAGCAAGATCTGTCAGTAGCCAGTACCATGGTCTCTACCCAGCATAGTTGTGCCAACAGAATCTAGCTTATATTCATGAGTGATAAAATTGTCTATACTCCAGACCTTTTTGTCCAGAATCTTCCATCAAGCTATATCCATTCTTTAGTGTCTATTTGAGGGGAGAAAACACAGAAAGAAAAAAAAAATCACCCAAAACTTAAGGTTTTCCATAAACAAAACAACAACCAAAGGACCTCTCCCCTATCATTTGGTCCATTGCCAACCCCGTTGATTTCCTTTATTTCTTGAGCTGACCCACCCAATCAATCTTATTTGGGACAGAGCTCAACAGGCCCACATGGGGTTTGTTTCAGTTCTACTTGAAGAGCAACTATACCCTCAGATTGATTAAGCAAATGCTATACAGGGTATATATTTACCATTCTACCTGTACCCGCATGTGGAATATTTTACTGGCTTGTAGGCTATAACATACATTTTTTATTTGTGGTATACCCCTGCTACCGATGCGAGATTCATAATTCAAAGTGCCTGACACTGTGCAAAAGGGGAATTCCCACTGCAGGGCTGGATGGCTGCGTGTCCCAGTGTCTGACTGTTGGCCCTCAGCAGATCTCCAGCTCTGCTCTGAGTCAAACCCTCAGCAGATCTCCAGCTCTGCTCTGAGTCAATCTTTCAGATGTCTCATAAATGTTGCACTGCACTGTGCATCACCAGTGAAAAATATTTCTCTTTCTTTGTATTAGGCTAGTATGTATTTGCCGGCTGGAAGCTGGCCGCATGGCTCAGCATGTTGCTGCAGGGCAGGGGTGGTGGGGAATTACAACCTACAGGATCCCATCAGCTGTATTGCTGCTGTGGACTGCAAAATGAACTCTATAGGCTATCAATATACAGTTCTCTCTTCATTTTCTTTTAAGCTCCTGAAATGACTTTCAGATGTGTTGACAATCATAGCACTTGCTGAAGGCAGTTGGGATTGTAAGCGCTCAGCTCAAAGCTGATTAAAGATTGGCTTTGTGTAAAACTTAAATATTTCATAACATAGCTTTCAGCCCATTTTGAAGCAAAATCAAATGTAAGTGCTGACTAAAAGCTTCAGTTTGGTATTTAGAAGAGAACAATTCCTATATTTTGATCAATATTTTTTGGTTTAACATCTATTATTTTGACTATGTCTATTTGATAATCTGTATGACATAATCAATACAAGTGCAGAACTAATTATGTGGGTGTTAGGTCAGGTGGAGTTCTTCTGCCATTAGCAAGAGCTCCAAAGTAGACATCCTTTGGTTAAGAACTGTAGTCAGCCTGATGAGCAGCACTTTTGCTAATGTGCTCTCAGCTTTTCTGAGAAGTCACACAGGAATAGAACTGCTGTCTCTTCCCAAAGGAAAAAAAGCTGGCCAACATCTATCTGTGTAGCTGAAACTAGTCACTGAGTTCCCTCTTGCCCACAGGTGAGGTAGGATAGTAATCCCACATATTGCTGCCAGATGGGGATTTTTTTTTCTCCTTAGCCACAGCAAAGAATAGTTGAGGTCCTCCTTGGCTGCTCTGAATACAACGCTGAATAATGCCTTCCTGGAGAACCTCTCCTATTCCAGGTATGCTAATACAACTTGGTTTTAGGCTTGTGTATTTAGAAGGTGAGGTGGGTATAGTGTCTTTCTTTTTAGGTATCTACCTTGCTGGGCTTCTAAGTTCAACTAGTCAAAGCAATTCAACTTTGACTAGTCTCATTAGCAGTTACTAATGAGCATAAGTTACTTCAATTTCTAGTAATGAGGTGAGTTCTGCTCTTCTATATTTTAATATATCCCTTGAATTTCTAGAACCTAGGTTTTAGTATCTAAAGAAGTATTAAGAGCACTTAAATACAGCATATACTATTGAGCACACTTTTTATTTACATGAAGTAGACCACACATATGGTAAAATTTCCTGAAATATAAGCCTGGAAAAATTCAATTATTCCGTAGGATCTAAAATTAGATTCACATTTGGAGGTTTCACTCTACCTTTATTTAACTAATTTCTGGTATGTATTAGAGATATCTCTCCCTCAATCTTTTGTACTCTCAAAGCTAAAGCAGATTGCTCCTTATCACTTATCTCTTATGTCTTTCTGTACAATAAGAACTATTTCCAGGATGAAATGTTTCTTTGGATAGCATGTAATAAAAGGAAAACAATAAAATCAGAATTGATAAGCCTCCAGAAAACACATAATTTAATTTGAACTAATTATCCCTAGAAATCGATTGTACAAGTTTTATGGTATTTTCCATGGCTTTTCTTTTTGTTGTGACTGAACATGTGGCTGTTGTGTAAATGGTCTCTCTCTGAATTTAAAAAAAACTAATGAGTATTTCAGGTGACTTAGAACTCCTTCAGCAAAACACCAAGCAAACAGGGGGTAAGGGGAGTCTTAGACACCATATTAAAGTAAAATAAAACTTCAAAAATAATATTTTATAAGGAAAATAGGTTCAACAACAAGATTGGGAGGTCTTGAATTTACTTCTTGCTTCAAATATGGCTGTTTGTGTAATCTAGGTACTTAAATTGCTCAGCTTCTGTTTACATTAGAGTGACTGTACTGGCTGATCTACTCAGTACAAGAACCTTAAAATAGGCCAATTATCTCTCTCTTTTAGGCTGCTTTACCTATTGGACACCATGAGAAGGGACTTAATATAAATGAAAATCAGATATCTCTGTTTCTGTTTTCCCATTTCTAGATGAAATGGGATAGGAAATGAATAGAGATGGAGGTTTGGGAAATGAATTGCTTGGATGATCTCAGTAAAAATTTGATTGTCCTCCATAGCGGAGTCCTCAGAATATTACAGGTGCTATACTTCTAGTTTCTTCAGTCAAATCTGGGTTTATTTTTTTGTTTTGTTTTGAGCTTTTTGACAGGGAGGAATTGTAGTGGGTTTTAAGCCATGAAGTCAAAAATAATGATTCCTTAGCATTTCTGAGATTGCTGCTGCTGCCATTTACCTACCAGCAGCAAATGTATATATTTTTACAAAAGCAGTCTTTAGCATTTGCCATATTTCTGTCCAGTTCAATAGTATGCTTAAAATGTAAATTTTTTTTTTTTGGTTTGTGTTTTTGTTTGGTTTGGTTTTTTGGGGGGTTGGTTGGTTTGGGATTTTCTGTTGTTTTTGGTTGGTTAGTTTGGTTTGGTTTTTCTGTCCTGGACAAGAAAACTCCACTGTTTTCTAGTGCTGTTCTCTTTCATTTAGCTAATAGATATCCCTGCCGTTTTTAGATGGCTATAATTCTCTTTCCTTTTACTAAAATTCTTAGTTGCCTCAAACTCAACAGTCAATGCTCTGTACATAAATGGACATGAGATTCAAGACAACATACAAGAAACCATCTCTTGTTTTAGTTTGCATCCCTTATTACATAGCCAGGAATATCTAACTTTTGGGGAAGCTGAGCTGCAATCCATTGGTGAGGAAAAATCATATCAAAAAGAGTAGATGTGAGGAAAACATCACAGACAGCCTTGGCCATGGTCTTGCCTGCTTGGATATTAAAAGTAGGATTGTAGTAACCATTAAAACCTTTATGGGCTTATATTTTCTAATTTATTATTTAAAAATAATACAAATAAATTTTAAATAAAATAATAATAATAAAATAAAATAAATAAAACAAAATAAAAATAATACAATACATTTAAAATAAAAATGTCATGTTTAATTTTAACCTTAATGCCCACCTTCATTCAGCCTTTTATTGTAACTTTCAAGGAATACAATGCCAACCATGTTCTTCACTTAGTAGTAGTAGCTGATTCCCTGATTAGAAAATTCTCGGTGTTTAAAGCATCTGCCAAACATCTTTGCCCTACACTGAATATTTCTCATCTTCTACTATTGTATGTATGCATATAAGCATCTGTATGCCTATTCAGACACAGAGTACAGTATATACCTTGGCATTTAAAACTTTATCAGTTCATGTGTTTCACATGAAATCCAAGAAATAGAACGTCTCAGAAAACTTCAAAAAGAAGAAGGATTTGACATAAGGCTGTTGTGACTTCTTCAGCATACCCAACAATTGACTACACTGCTTAACTTTATCTGAGGTATTAATATTATATTTGATCTGTTCCATACCATACCCATCCCTTTGACATCAGTAGACATTATATCTGTAAATTCAGTGAGAGCAGAATTAAGTCTATGGTACTTACAGTTAAAGGCGTAGCTTGGCAACAGAATTTCCAACATGAAAACCAAAAAGTAGCTTGTATCATTTATCACATGGAGCCTGTCATTTCCCTACACTGCTGAGCCAAATGAGTGGTTTTTTGTTAGTTCCAGGATCAATCTTCCTTTCTGCAATATTTACAAGTTTATTTTACTTAAAACTGTATACAGGTTGTATTCTTTTCCTTTTCCCACTGGTAACTTATACCTTAGGTTCTAGTATTCTAAATTAATAGATTCTAATATGATTTAGGATTTATAGTGACTATAAAGATTATGTGTACTCAATATACTTCATGATCTGAGTATTATTTTCCATTAGAATAAGGTCCCATAGTCAGCTGAAGCTAGAGAATTTTATTCTGTTGATTCAAATGGATTCTGGATCAAGACCTTAACTCTTGGATAAGAAGTAAGATAAGTAAGATTGCTGGCAAAACTCCATCATTAATTTGTACCTGGAGTTCATAATATCCTGGCATAGTCAAACTGAAAGGTCATCATTTGAAAACCCATTTTTATCGATGGTTACTTCACTGTGAGGTCTGTGACAGAAGTTATTTCCTATTCCAAATATCTGCAAATGCTAAGTTTTTCAGGAAAAAGGCAATAGATAGTGAACACTAAATATTTAAAGAGAAACGTGTGTCTGGTATCCTTTGTGAAAATCAATTATGCTCAAGCAAAATCTTTCTTCTCCAAGTGAGTCTATTTATAGGCACATCTACAAGGATTTCTGCATACATTTAACTGCTTGTGCAGTGTCTCTCTCCAGTTAAAGTGGCAGAATTACACCGTGTTGTTACAATAAAGCATGTATGTATATCTTCTGCAAAATTCAGGTAAATCTGGAATTCAGGATATCTAAATTCAGGTATGATGCTTAAGAAAGAAAAAAAAAAACAGATTTCCAATTGACTTGTCAGATTCCTTCTGTTCTTCTTGTGCCTACTACCTCTCTGATTAAAAGAAAAAAAAAGAGGAAGATTAAACTCATTCTTTTCTTCCAATTTGATTGGAATCCAGGCCTTTGTTCATATACTTGTAAATTAAAACATGGTAGTTGTCATCATTAGCTAAATTCAACAACAACATTTTATTTCAATTTTTTAAGAGCTTTTTTAATGACCTGACTCTCCAGTGGGAGAGGTTTTCCTAAAGCCTAGCAGAAGCATACACAAGAGGTAAAAGTTTTGAACACCGTAGTGAGACTTCAGTGAAAAACACTCTGCAAGAATAGTTAATGAAATGCTTGTTCTGGTTTTTACACATTCATCTAATTTCTGCAGCTTATCCCATAAATGGATCAGCTGTCCCTGTTTCAGTCCTCTGGTAACTAGAAAGTTTAATGAACACATAAGATGCACAAAGAACGAAGAACATGGGTTGTGCATCCCAATTATGTTCTATAAAAAGACACAAGACAACTGAGTAGCTGAAAAACGTATTTTCCCTAAGCACACTTTCTCATGACATGTAGTCAGTGATTCTGGGGTAGCATATGCCTTGTATGCTGCAGTATGTGTTTGTTTATAGCTGCGCAGAACAGGATAACCCAAATACAGAAGACACAGTTAAGATAAGTAGTGTTAATATACCTATTCCTCTATAGGAAGGACCATACAATCAGCATGAAGCCCAGGAGCCCCTTCAAGTTAGTGAGCACTTAAGGACAAAGTTAATGAATTTCAGGGAAATCAATGTATTTTAAACTAAGACCATAAAAACTGCTGAATTCTGGGGTTTAGGTCCTGAGACCAAAATGGATGGCTCTGAAAAGTAGGAGGATTTTAATATGAGGGTGACAGAACTTAGGATAAATTTGTGAAGCTCTTTCATTCCCACAGAGTGATGTAAATGAGGTTTGAAAATCATATTGAAAGAGCATGGTAAAGAACAGAGGGAGCAATGGAACAACATCTCTCTTGACATTGTAAGCATCAAAGCAGCCAGATACCTTTTTGAATGGGGAACAAAAGTTTGAAGGTCACAAAATGGTTGGTATTAAATCTAATGCAATTTATCACCAGTATTTCCTTTTAGTACCTTTTAATGCCTTTCCTTTGATACAAGATTAAGAATTAGGGGAAAAGGAAGATGTGTAGGGTAAGACAGACACATACTGCACACATACTGTTTAGTTTTTGTGAACTCTGCAGAATATTGTGAATTGCAACATATCAAACTGTCATGGAGCTAAACAGTTTCCTGCCACTTTTGCACAGACTGCATTGTTGACTCTTGGAAAAAAAAAAAAGATTAAAAATAAATGGCAATATGATGAGGAATGTGCATCATCCTGGCCAAGCTTTGCACTGTGAGGAAACAAATCTCCACTTAACAAAATGTTGGATTTAAAATAAGGCAATTTTTCCCTTTTTTTTTTAAAAAAGGAAAATAACAGTTCCTCTGAAGTGATTCTTTCATTAGAATTTTTGGTCCTTTCTGCTTCTACCAGATATATTTTCAGCTTTTTATTAAAAAAATTGGCACTCTGAACAAAGCATAGAACTGTATGCTTTCTTTGAAACTGGAGAGCTAAACCAACAATTTCAGAGATTTGTATGTACATAAAAGCTTTAAAAACAGGGAGAACATAGTAAAAGGAAAAGTCAATTCTCTTTTCCAAACAGATATAGAGAAATTTAAAAGATCCATCACTTCTTTCAGTGGTAAATTTCTTTTTCTAATAGCACTAATGGTCAGAGATTTCACTCTGTGTAGGAAATGGGGAATTGCTCACTTCTCCTCTGCTTACTTAGGGTTGCACAGAATTTCTTGAAATATAAACATTGAAATCTCTAAGGTCGTAACTAAGGTTGTCTGTAACTTCTCAAAAGGTGTGTCACTGGAGACCACCATTCCTTTCCACAGAGGCAGTGCATAGATGAGGGCCAGCAGCAGTCTTGTCCTTTAAAATGTCCTGGAACACTTCACACTTGTAACAATTGACATTAATCCTCTGTTAGTACAAGAAATACCACAACCATGTGGGAAACATTTACTGGCCCAAGCAGCAAAGGCTTTGAAAATAGCATACCCAATGTGTCCGTAACGAATGAGATTTATGTTAGTGGAAGGAAACACAGGTGTTAGATCAAGAGATATTTATGCAAACTTCATTTTACTGTATATTTAGACTTGTTATGAAGTTATTTATAGGTATAATTTACTTAACCAGTGCTTCCGTGCCTGGCTTCTATTTCAAAAATTCATCAAAAATTCATAATTTCTGTTCAATAATATATACTTTGAAATGGAAAACAACAAACTATAAATGATATAGAAAAAACCCACGTTCTGCTATATATTCACTTTTAATGGATATGAAACATGAAAGTGAGAGCATGTAAGATAAAATGAGCACTGGCTTTCAAGATCGTAAACAGAAAGAGTTGAAAGATATTTCTCTTTCACAATTTCCAAGTTCACAATTGCCGAAATTTAACGGAAGAGGATATTTCTATGACAGTCAACATTAGGAATCTTAACTGCAGATCATTCTGCAATGCTGTAAATTGTACTGCATTGCACAGATCCAAAGAGCCCTGATGTCTGAGTCCAAAGAAATTACATACAGCATCTGGGGAGGATCAGACCCTTGGACCATTCCTGCATTTCCAAGCTGGCCCAAGGTAGCAGCACAGAAATGGTGAATGGATTTGAATACACTAAGTGTAGATTTTTGTACACCCTCACTACCTGAAAGTAAAGTATGCACTGAAACCTGCATAAATACTGCTATGAGCAGTGACTGTGATGGGCTTTCAGACTTCCAGTTTTGGGGTTTGTATCTAGCAAGTCTTGAGTAAGAGGGGGAAATACTGGGCAAATGGGCAAATGGGGAAATAGGATTTGGAAAAAGCCTTCTTGAATAACCTTTGATTCATCTTTACAATAAAACTCTGTTCATGTTATTGTTCGTGACAGGAAGATGAATGTAATCCTTGTGGGATTTATCTGTTGGTGAGTCTTAATCACTTTTCCTGCGGGCTAGTGAGGGGCTCATGTCAGCAACCAGAGCGCAGACAGTGACGCTGAAACAAAAACTTCTTTGAAGCCTTCCTGGCAAGAGTTCTTATTTTGATTCCAGTTACTGTCAAAAGCACCAGTGAAAAATGAAAAAGTCCCCAGGCATTTTTTGAAGTAATCAGGTGGAGGATTTCTCCCAGCGGAAGATGGACGAAGGTAGAGACACACATTACCTTGCATTAGGAGTGCCAGGGTCTCAGGAGAGGCCTAGCAGAACTTACCAACCAGCCTTCAAAACTGCAGCAAGTAACTTACTGTCAAAGAGCCGTATAAAATAGTGAAATGCACAGAAAGGATCTTTGTGAAAGCAACCAGCATTTGCAAACTTGGAAGAAATTAGGTTATTCTACTTTATCGATCCAGGTTCACGAGAACTGCAGAGGCTGTACATAAACCTTTCCCAAAACACTCAAGCTCAGCTGCAATGTAGAGTTGAGAGCCACATTTCTTTTAAACTAGCTGTCAAAGCTATGAAATAAGCTTAAACTTGAGCTGGGATATCTCTTGGTGAAATCCCAGGGTGCTTGTGAACCTTGTTGTTACATACCAATGTAAAAGTGTGAGCTCTGTGGTCTGAAGGAGCTCTCAGCTAACACGTGAGCTTGGACCTCTCTCTGCTTTGGTTTCTTTCTTGCTTCCAGAATCCAAGTCAAGATTTCTGCTGTTTCAAAGCCACTTCTTATATTTGTTCCAAATGAAAGAACTATAACCCTTCTCTCTTTTGTCTTTCCTCCCAAACCTTTCTGAGGGGGCACAGGCTCTGAGGAGCTGTGAAACCACTTTGGCCAATTAGACAAATAGGTCTGATAGTTTTAGCAGCCTTTCTAAGTCAGAAATCTGGTAAGTAGATATCCTATTCTTTGGACAATTTTGAGAGTCTATCATGGTTTGTTGACCCAGAAGGCTGGTATTTACTTATTTAGAAAATAAAGGTGAAAATGGTCAGAAATGTCACCCTGTCGGGGCCCAGCACAAAAGTTCAGTATGTTTTTTTTACAGTCCTCTTGGTTATATACCTGCATATAAAACTAGTTAACTCCTTTACCAAACTGTAGTACAAAAAGCAGGGAGGTAGTAGTAAAAACAAATAATTGAAGTCTTCAGGTGGTAAAGTAGGGAAAGTTATATATCTTAGATAACTAAATATGCCCAAGGGACATATACTGCCTGGGGGAAAATCGGTTCTGAAAGAGTTGTTTCTTCCCAGCATTATTTAGCAAGCTATTAGACTGACCTTCAGGAAAAGTTATGAACACAGTGAACAAGACTTCTTACTAGGAGTTTAAGAAAAAAGGAGTTTAAGATACCAGGAGTTAATTACTGGGCTCAGGACTGTATTCCTTGCCATCTGTAGTATTTCTGGGCTGCTTCTTTTGTTTTCTTTCTTTTCCTGGACATTCTTGACGTTACTGGGGGGACTATGTGCAGCAGTTTCAAAGTTCAGACAAAGAAGAGCTTGTTCTTCAAGGAAAGATTCAGCCTCTTTGTTATGGAATCAAAAATGTAAAGCTGCTTCCCAACACTTTGACACTTCACACTTCCATGTATTTATCAATGTGGATGTTGGTGAACAGCAACAGTAATGAGAGTCCATCAGATTCTCGGTTCCTGTATGAATCAGTCCTTTCCTCAGCTAAAAATGAAGAATCTTCTATCTTCTCTGGATGCCTGACAGTGACAGCCTTTATGGCTGTAATCATTATGGCTATTTTATCCTATTGTTACCTTATTGCTGTCTTATGCTCTTTTTCATTCATGGTTTTACTTTTAGCAGCTGCCCATAATGTAATATTTGCAATTAAATGCTGAATGTGTCAGTGTTGTAAGCAGCATGAAATCAGGCATGTTTTCTTCTGATTTGAGTGATAGATATTTTTACTAGAATTAAATTGCAGACTCCTCTTCTCCCCTCTCCCTTCAACATGCCAGAATAATTATGGGTGAAGAGAAAACAAAATATTTTTTATCTTCCCTTGTAGGCTAATTATTCACAATGGTAAAAAGATGATTTACGTATCTCCATAATGGTGGACTTGCTAGGCTAAATCAAAAAGCAATGCAAATATTAGTATACCAGTGAGAGGTTTCTGTCTGCAGCCCCCATGAGTCAAACTCCAGCTCTGTTTCTATGAGTGATTATGTTTACATTTTAAGATGCATTTACTGGAGTATAAAAATGTAGATGTCTGCAGATTGGCTGTACACAATTCATTGTAGGGGGGAACAAAAATCCCTTTGCTTGGCTTTGCGTGTTTAATTGGAATAATTAATGAGCCTGACAGTTTAATTCTGCATAATCATATTCCCATAAGCAGCTGCACAACTCCTCATTTATCAAATTCTGCAGGACAAGCAGAAATGGTACAAAAATAGGCATGAAACAAACCCTGTGCTCCACTGGGTGCTGCCTGCACACGAACTTTCAAGAAAAAAAAAATATGAAAATTAGACTCTTCTATCATTAAGCTAAAGATTTGTGCTGCACGTGTTAAAGACTAGGTAGTAGATTGGACCCTTCACATGGTTCAAATTAGTAGTGAGCAAAAATGATGTAGATTAACAGGAGTTAGGGTATGTAAATGGATGATACAGCCAGTATCAACCCCTAGGAAAAGTGTTATCTCTTTAAAGACACCATTCCCTTTCCTGTTGACACTTTTCCTGCTGAAAGAGGCCAAATGTTGCCCAGTCACAAGGTCTGGAGATTCTCTCTTACCATCAGCCAGATGCAGTTTTCTAATTATCGTAGTTAGATGTTTACACAAGTGACTTCAGCACTTTGAAGGTTAATTGTGAATGGAAGACAGTGGGACATGTAGCCTAATGGGGATTGATAAATGATCATTTATTATATCAGGGTTTAAGAGAAAGTTGCTTTATATTGTATTTGACAGTCCATAAAAACAAGTGCTGTACCACACGGAATACGAGCTGCTTATACTGCATGGCACAAATCCTGGTGCTATGCGTTTTCTGCCAAGGAGCAATATTAACACTCAAACCCCAAATTTATAAATTATATATAACTAATTTTAGTTCTTACGAAAATTATCTACAGTATTCAGTTATCTTCTGATGGACCATGTATTAGGCATTCAGGGTTTATGAAAGATACCTGGTCTGCTGGTTTTTTCCATCTCCATGAGGAGTTGGAAGGTCCACTTATTTCTGCTCAGGTTTAGTGTCTCTGTCTGTTATTAGCAGTAACTCTTTTGAGCAAAGTGGCAGACTGTTCTCTTTATGGTGTGTCAGATTTGAGGAATAAGTCACCTATTTCTGGTAGCATTGTTTGTTTGGAGTGACAACCCTATGGGACTCTGCGGCAACCTATTGTGACTCACTCCTGTTTGCAGTTGTTGTGGGGTTTGGGTTTTTTGTTTGGTGTGGTTTGTTTTCCAAAAGAAGCATAACAGTTTCATGATTCTAGGACATCAGATCATACCAAGTGGTCTTAGTCTTGCCTTTTCTGTATTCTTATTCTCTTTTATCCTTACAAACCAGGAGCACAAGTATTTGAACAGCCCAGAGGTTCTTACTGCAGATTTGTTTTAAATAGAAACACTAAAGTGCTGTTTTGTGATAAAATCATGCTCAATACAGATCAGACTCTGACTCTGCATTCTGTTTAAGATTCTTTTTAGAATTAGGTATGATTTAGAACTATGTATGATTAAGGAATCTTTAAGATTCTATTCTTCTGTCATTTTAATTTCTTACCAGAACATTGCCCAGGCATTATAGAGGGTGTGCTTATCCAAGCTTCTACGCACGTTTTGCACTGAGAATCTAGGGCCCAGATTATCCACTTAGTGGGTGTTAATGTATACATGCGCTTCAGCCAGGGACGAACTAAGTAGCTCCTTTTCTGAAGAAGCCTGTCCAAGAGGTTAGTGCTCCTTGAGGTCTCGCCGCTCTGTATACTATGGCAGTATTGCACCTCGCAGGTTTGTATGGACCCCGGTGATTGCATGCTTCTCTCCTCTTTAGTGGAAGTCATCTTCTCCATAGATCCATATATTACTGCACAAATTGTTGTGGTCTTGGAAGGACAGTGCTCAAACTGATATATTCCTGCACCAGGCTTGTACTTATGTCTATGCGGAAGGAAGATTTATTGTTGGAATTTGAGGAGAGAGTTAACAAGGCAGGTACAGGGTGGTTTATAGGAACCAGCGTATCACTCTGGATCAAATTTCAAAAATTGATAAGGATGAATGTCTGATGTTTAGGACAAAAGCTTTTATTCAGAGGCAAGTCCATATTGCTTCTAGAATCCAAGACAATAATCACCAAGCATCTGGCTGTCTTTTTCCATCTTCCTCAAAATAAACACAGAAGACTTGCTCCATCATTGTCTGTCACTTATGTCAGAGCACTAAGTGCATCTGCCTTCCCCTGGGGTTTGGCTGCTTGGACTCAGCATGCACATAGACAAAGGTGCTGGTGTCCAGCCTTGACCTCTTTGAGAATGGTCTGCCAAGAAGCCTTAGTAGACGCTTTTCCTCCCTGCTTTCATTTTGCTCAGGAATTGCTTTTAAGCTGTGTTGCAGCTTTATCTGTGGCTGTTCTCTTATCTCTCTTGCTCTGACCTGATTCACTGACTTTGACTTTCTGGCTTGACCTCACACCTGCCTCATTACTGTAGGCTTGCTGGATGATGACTGGACTCTTGGATGACCTTGTTTAACACCTCAGACCAGCTCTCCGTGCTCAGGCACTCTGAGGCCATTCCTTCATCGCTGCTCCCTCTACTCATGGAGCAGCACCTGCCCTTGCTGCTCCTAGACAATTAGAAGGAAACACTGTCTGTGTGTACCCAGAGGGGACACCTGGGTTCTGAACATTCAGGCATAATTTATTGGTCTTTGTTGCTCATCATACCTAATCGTCTCCAGTGGCTGGCAGTGACCTGTAGGATCAGGATTTCCCATTCATATAACTGAGGGTTTGCTGTAGCATGTAGCATATGGGGAGGTACATCACTTACACAGTAGTAAAATGCCTGTGAAGCAGACTCTGAAAGCCACGTGGATGTTAGTAATGAGTAGCATGGAGAGATGGATAGTCTGTAAGATGGCATCATCTGCTTTCTCCATGAGAAATCCAGCTGCAGATTTGTAACTCTGAACTGATTCCATATGGTAAGGGGAACCAGTGTTCATGCTGCTGCCCTGGAGGATGAAACAGCAAGCACACACAGTGGGAGAGCTCATGCTATAGCACCAGATACAAGGACCTCTAATGCAGCCTTTTTTTTTTTTATCTTGAAGTTCATGCTTCCTGCTAAACATCGCAGATAGGGTGAGCAGTATCCAAACTGGAAGAGCCTCACTCTTGCTTCAGGTTTAAGACCTAGGAAGAGGACCATGGTAGCAAACTGCTTTTTTGGGAGATTTTTCTGGTCATTTCTAGAGGGCATGTATGACAACCCTGAGGTCATCATCTGTGGTTTGCACTTTACTAATCCAGCCAGTAGCAAGAGGCAGCACAGCTGTGCAGCAAGTGGGAAGAAGCTACGTGGAAATGTATCATACAGTCCCTTTCATGACTCTTGTTGCTGTGGTCATGACGTGCAGGGAGCACACACATGAAGTCAGAATGCTACAGGGCAAGTATTGTTGAGGGATGTAACACAAGGTAGTTGTGTTGCCATACGCTTCTCTCAATGTGAATAATAGCTGTGACCTCCCTGATTCAAAGAATCCTGAGATTTTAACAATACAGCGGAATACCTGTATGCACTATTGTGTGAAAAACTCTCCAATACTACTATCAAAGAACATACCCAGATTTAGTCTGAACAAGGCAGTTTCTCTGCCTTGGAAAATTCTCATTGTTCTGAGTCTTACTATTGTCTCTATAATTACTCCAAATTCACTTAATCATACATAATCTCCAGAGCAAACCTTTTTTCCTTTTTCTCAACCCAGAATTTGAAGCTGTTGGGTTTGGTTTTGGTTCAGACCACTTGCAAACTCTTCTCTAGTTTCATTTCCTCACTATACAAGCTAATTAAGAGAACATAAGGATGTTTTTTATCTACCAAAACACTGTTCCATTCAGATGTCATACTGCAGTTTCATCATTAATCTTTCAAGGCTGAGTTATGTAAAAAGAGTTGAATATTAGTTCTCGTATCAAAATCAAGTATTATCTGCATTTGAAAGACAGCATCCTTATTTTCTTCCTTGTTCCTGTGGTAGGTGCCCTTGCAGGTCAAATGAAACACTGTTTGAAATTTCTCCAGTGTTTGTTTTCACTATCTAAGTCCTAAAACTGTGTGGCTTATAATAGTTCTGTCAATCTGCTTTCTCATACATAGTTTTTTGGCTTACTTTGAGTCCTGGCTTATGGTCACTTAAGGCTTGCAAGAGATGTTTTGTTTTGTTTAATTCCCAAGTCATGCATAAGAACAAGTTCTTGATCCCCATTTCCTTCCTGCTGCTTTGATCCCCATTTCCTTCCCTTCTCTCTCCCCCAATTCTCTAGGAAAGTCTACAATTAAAGTTCTGCCTGTGATGAAATGGACTAAGATGAAAAAGAAGAAATGTATTGTGTACATATACCTGTCACAGACTTCTTTAAAATCTGCTACTGGGGAACATAATCAATGTACCTTTTCAGAGAAAGGATGTTGGCTTTACTAGCAAAGAAAATAAAAAGCTATTAGCATGAAGTTTACTTCTTGGGGTGTTATGGTTCTTATCACAAGTCTATTCATCCCGTAACATAGGTCCTATTTCCCAAACCATTTTCATCCTTCCTAGACTGGGTAGATATAGTGAAATTTTCTTTGCAGCAAGTCATCAGGATCTCTTACTCCTTCCCTAGCAGGACCTGTATGTGCCAAAAGGGAACATTTCTAGGGAAATATTACAGCCTGTTATGGTTTGGAAGAACTACTCTGTACTGTCTTTTTTGTGATGTCTTCCAGTTAGAGGACAATGGCTTCGAGAATGGGGATTGGGAATGATGTGGAAACAGCTGGCACTAAAAAAGGAACAATCAGTGAAATGGGGAACTAATGGCATACTGAAGGGTCTATAGCTGGTCATGAATCAAGAGGTTATGATAGACCTCAGCTCATCACATTGTTGAAGTTCTGTCATTACACTGAAACCATTCAGTTGTACCAACATCTAACTAGATCAGAAAATACTATTTCTTGTTTCCCTTGCAAGTATGCTAAATTAAATTCAAAACATCAAAACATGTCTTAAAAGATTAGCAGAGGTTTTGGAAAACCCTCATAATGGTTTTAAATAATTAACCATGAAGGCACATTTAATCAAAGCGCTATCTCAGGTAGACGAGAAATGCAGCCAGCAGGAGAACACAATGTGTTCCATTTCCATGGAAATTTACTTAAAGGAAAAGGGAAGGTAAGCACTTGTTCTGTGTATAAGGCAGTAAAATACTCTTAAAAACATCGTCAAGTCACCTGGTCTG
Organism: Strigops habroptila; assembly: GCF_004027225.2. NCBI lineage: Eukaryota > Metazoa > Chordata > Aves > Psittaciformes > Psittacidae > Strigops > Strigops habroptila. The sequence goes on from NC_044277.2 coordinate 129,553,671, forward strand.
ATATAAAAATTAAAAAAAAAAAAAAATCAGTAAAATGCAATAGCAATTTTCACATTCTGCACCTATAAAGATAAGCAGTGTAAATTGCTAGAGGCAAAGCAAGCAAGGGAGGAAGAGTTCAAAGCTATACCTGTTAATAAGTTTGCATAGTAACAGGAACAGTCTGCTGAGTGAGCTAAAGCTGTCCTTGCCAAAGTCCTATTTTTAGAATGATCACTGTATTCTTCAAGTTCATTTATAACTTCACTGGTTAAACCAAAACATGTAGGCTGACAAAAGCCAAGACCAAATGATGATTTTTATGACCACATCTACAAATATGAATGTAGATTTATTCATCTTTATTTTATTCATCTTTATTTTATTCATTTTTATTCATCTTTATTTTATACTGGTGATACTTGGTGTTGTTCAAAAAAATAAAAAATGCAAAGACCCCAATTCAAGAGTGGAAACAAATGATCTTTAGTAAAGGATAGAACTGCCGCTTGCAAAATATAAACAAGAGGTTTCTATTATTTTCTTGTAATCGGTGATATATTTGTTGCTCATATACTTAATCTCATTTATTTATTGGTTTATTTTGACTGAGTGTGTATGCATGCTTTTATGTCATTTATGATGCTATTTTTGTCACCTGCCTAGAGTCTGAAATACCCTAAGGGAGTTAGAATGAAATCTTCTACAAATAAGGTCTGCATCAGCTTAGTTATTGGGCAGCAACATTCAGAAATATAAACACAATTTTAGTAAATAGGCATTGTTCCAAATGTAAATGCTGAGTTCTATAAACAACTGGTGTAGGAGGTGATTAGTAAAACACAGTTTCAGTGAATCACAGTCTTTCTGATGTCACCTCTGTTATATTAAGTTTACATCTATTAGAAGACTGACAGTATTTTTCTGTGACACTGTAACTTTCTAAAGATAAATTCATCTTGCGTACCTTGTTGAATGAAGGCCTTATCATGAGATTTTGTGAGAAATGGCCATTCTCTCATATCTTTGCTTATGAAGCAAACAGGTAATTTCTGGTGATCTCAGATGCATGGCAACATCAGTATAAGCCTTCCTTCATTCCTTCTTTACATTAATGAAGTAAAGCAATTGTTTATGTTCTATTTTAATTTCAACCTACTGATTGGCAACAAGGGTCACATATGACAAAAGTCATAATTTCAGCCATAAATGTTAAAACATACTACTTAACCAGCTAGAGTTTTGTTTGCCTCTCATTTTCCATGATGTAGATGGTGAGTTTTTAATATAGAGCTATGCTAACATGAAACCACAGTAAATAATTAGGTCCACAATCTTTTTGAAGAGATCTTGCCATTTCAGTTAGCTACACTGGCAGTATATGAGATCCTAAGATTTATGTAATAATTATCTTTTGCTGTTAGGATCTGATCCAGCCTCCACTGAAGTTAATGTACATTTCATCATGCCAATAGTAACTGACTTAAAGCCTTTAAGGGTGAACTTATTAAAAATAATAATGATACTTAAAACTAAAACATCATCTTGCTTTTGGATTAAAGTAGCACTACATTAAGGAGATAATTATACTTGATGAAACGGCAATAATGATGGGTTTGGCAGTCAAATGTGAGAACCATTTTGGAATAAGAATTTTATTTGAAAAAACACAAGATCATTATTAGTCAAAGAAAAATCATGTTAGGTCAAAAGACCAAGTTAGGAGTTTTACTAACATAAATTTTTGTTACCTTTTGGAAGGCATTGGGGTTTGTGCTGAAACAGAGCTGTTTCTACCTGAAAAAAACTTTTATACAAATTTTTATAGTCACACTTTGTGACTGGACCTTTTCTTTTAGTCATACAGCACTTCCACCATATTTAGTAGACATAAACAATGAATATAGTATGTTGGCATTTGCATTGTGTAGTAGATCTGGTGAAAGCATGGAGCATCCCTAGTGCAGTGACAAAAACCTTTTTATTTCATATCTTCCCCAATACTGAACTAAATGGCTGTGCATTTGCATGGCATTTGGCAAGCAAAAGTACAATCCTTACGATGCTGAGGATGCCTTAGTTATGATGTTCCCATTTTAGATTACCCAGGATGTGTGTGGCATATTTATTTGTGAAATCTTTCCTCTGAAGAACTAAACTCCCGTTTTAATTACCTGATGCAATGCTCCCCCAACCAAAACAAAAAGAAATGAACTTCTCAGATGCAGATAATGAGAACAAATCAATAACACCACTGTAAAATAGTACTAGCTTCAGGAGACAGCTGCAAGAGTAAATAGGTCCATTTGTTTTGAAATCCTTCCTGAACATCATGACTCATCTTCTGGATCTATTTTGGGCTCTGTCGTATGTGTGTGTGGCTGAGGTCACACAAGCAAGTAATCCAAGCGGCTGAAGCAGTGCGAGCTGTCGAAAGGAATAGTTTATTATGTGGATTTGCTGTATAGAAATGTCTTTTCATGGTCTGCCTGTTCATAAAAGGATATGAGCAATAATCTGCCTTGGCTGCAATGACTTAAATCTTCTTATTCAGAATCAGAAAGAGCTTCAAATTCCTTCTCTAGATAACGTCAAATCTAACCCTTTAATTCCAGGGAAATCAGGTAAAAATAGTTAAGATGGCTTTTTATTTTATCTGGAAATCAGGTTTAGGAGAGGTCAGAGAAACAATATATATTTAGAATAGAAATATATTTCTAGGTTTAAATATTAGCTTTTGCTGTAGTAATGCCCCCAGAGATTAAAAAGTTCACTATTTGATCTGTACCCATTCATCCTCTAATGAGGAAAATTCAGTATGTATGTACTTGCTGATAAGCATGATCACGAGTGGGGGTTTTTAGCTTGAGTGCCAACTTTGAGAGCTGCAAAGAGTGCAAAACACTGATGCTCACTTGCTGGGGCATCTGCATGGAGGTGTCGGACTGGGGCTTGTTCAGGGTACATGATGTGAGTCATCTCTGGCTGGCAGAGAGGGCTGCTCAGCTGGGTGAGCAAACCTCTCCAGTGGGAGCATTACCTGCTTGGAGGGAAGCAGATGTGTTGGCGAAGGAGAGAGAGGAGACACCCACAATTTATTCATGAAGAAAATGCTGTGGTTTTCTCCAGTTTTAAGCTTTGCATTTGTCCTTTTGAGAGCCAAAAGTTGTGGTGTACTTTAATACAGGCAGCTGGATGAAATGATGATAGCTCTTGGAGTCAGACAATGAGAAGAATAAGAATCCACTAATTTCAGTAGAATACTGACAGTGTGCCCTGATCACTTCAGAGAAATTCTTGCTTTCAGGTTTGACAGTTTTGGAATTCCAGGAACAGCATTGTGTTACAAATGAATGTGAAGAAAATAAAACTGGTGATCCGCACTATTCAATAAAAATTCTGAGGCAGTTAGTGTCTGACTCGGACCCTAAATTGCAAAGAAAGCTTGGTTGGCAGTGTGGTTTGGGGGGTTTGTTGCTGATGAATGCCTATTTCATTTTTCACTTTTTACTTTTTTTCCCCAGAGCTCCTAAGCCCTTCACAATATGGAGAACTGATAAACTTTCTAACCAGGTTAAGATGTGTTTCTCGAAATCCTGATATTTTGGGATCCATACAGGGTACTTTGTTGGACTCTGAACAAAATCTCATCTCTTGGTTTAGTTCTTTTCACCAGTGTCCTGGGGATAAAGTACGATGGGAAGGAAGTCACCTCATGGCCAGGATCAGCAGGCCAAGTGCTCCAGCTGCTCTCTGATGTGTTAGGCACTCTCACTGTTGCTTTCAGGTCTTGTTATAATGGATATCCTGATCCTATCACAGCAAAGTTCTGAAAAAGCAGAAATGATTGACAATCAACGGTGAAATAACCAGCATAAGCTTATTAAGAGTCCTGATCACAGGGGCATCTGGACACCTTGGAGCCAGCAGCTAATGTAGATTATAAGGTATTTATCAAACAGTAGCATAAAGTCCCTTATGGTGCTTATTCTCTTACTGCGTGTCACCAGTATGCTTCATGGTGGATAGCTTTCAAAACCCTTTCAGAATAACTGCTTAAGCAAGTGAAGAAACAGTGGTTATATTTTTCTAATCATCTATCCAGAGAAGAGGTCCTTCCAGTTCATGAAAGGAGACTGATATTTGCAAAAGATTTATGCCCCACATAATTTCCCATCTTTGCTACATGCAAGTGAATATATTGGTGCTGTCTTCCAGATTCTGAATATTTGTCTCATATACTGCTCTTGTAAGAGTCTCTCACATCTAGAATAGTTCTGGCAAGAAACTTATCAAGAAGTCTGAACAGACACCAAAACCTAGTAAATAATTCGAACAACATATGTTGTTATCAAAGTAGAGGCACTAAACCATACTCATGCTTATTTGTCTGGAGCTAAGTGACCTCTGCAGCATACCCAGTAGCATTCCAACAAGTGAAATGTGCAAAGTATCCACATAGTTATTAATTTATCTTACTTTTGTGGGAGTAGTACTAGGATTATATGCTAAAGGAACAAGGACATTTCTTTAACATTAAGCCAGCTGGGTAATACCTTTTACCCATAGAAACTCATTAGCTGGTGTCTAGCAGGTATCAAGATAGCACCCATAGGTTGTAGAAGGAATGGATAACTTGCCTTGCATTTGCAATGGTTCTCCAAGATGTAGTCTTTACAGCAACATGACTGACAGGTATTGGTATATCCTGCTTTAAAATAAATAAAAATACAGGAAAAAAATCAGAGAGAATATACTTTTTTCCAAGGTACAGAAATATAAACATTACTGTGCCTAGATTTCAAGTTTACCAGCCCTGAGATGTACAGACCAACCTGAAGAATCATCTCTCTTGTCTATGGCACATATATAAAAAGCCAGTAGGAGCTTTTGCTTTGGCATTTAATGAGGTTTTGAATCCAAACCACAGTGCTTGGCTACCTTCATGGCAAAGCTCTGGCATTTTAATTAATGCAAATCATAGACAAATTGCAGCAGAAGACAAGGTACAATGAAAGCAAACTTGTTATTTGTTGTTGCATTCTGCTACAGAAATTTGGGAGCTGCAGTACAAAAGAATCTTCTGAAGGTTATAAGAAAACTAAAAGTACAGATTTTCGCAGTAGCGTTACCTGTCAGTTAATAGGTTCATTTTTCTCTCAAGGGCAAATAGATTTTCCTTCTGTAAAGATATTTTTTCTATTTCCTCATAGTGTGCAGTACTATAAATTGCATATAAGGGACTTGGTTGGAATTTACAAATGACAGTAGTCTTTTATTGTGTTTTATGCACTTGTAAAACTAGAATGGCTACTGTAACTGAAGTAATATAGTAGTCATTTTCTATGCAATTTGATTTAAGGAAATCTAATGTCTGACAAGAACTTATTACATAATTGATCATTAATATTCTTTTCTGCTCTTCTCTGGTTTAGCACCTCATTTCTAACACGAAGTTCATTGACATTCTCCCAGTCACTCTCAAGGTTATTCATTATGTGATCATTACTGCCTACCTTCAGCTCAGTTTTGGGGAATTTCCAGTCTCAGACAGTTACAGTGTTTAAAGAGCCCTTGAACAATTTTAAAGTTTTGCAAAAATCAAGATTATTGCTCTTCAGCATTATCCAAAACTGGGTACTAGTGAAGGCACCCTGTCCTTCCCACCGTTGCCCCACATGAGGAGCTGCATGGCACAGCTGTAACTTTGTTCCATGCTGCTGCCCAAGACTGCTGGTGAGTGAAGTTTCTAAGTTTACCACAGGTTTTTAAGGGTTCCTCTACACCACTCTTATGCTTTTGATGTGCAACTTTTATCCCAGTACACTTAAAGCTATTTCTTGAAATGGATTTGTGCTAAAAATAGGGACTATTGAACCCAAATGTGCCTGAACTGTATAAGTTTGATTTGCAGGGAACATGCCTTTCTGCACTGCCAACTTTGTGATTTTAAGCTGAAGTCTCCCGACATTTGCTGTTTAAGTTAATGACCTGTCTCTTGAAGAGTGATGATTGTAAGACTGTCTGCTTTCATTTAGGTGAAATCTCTAGGCCTGTAACTGCGTGGCAAAGTTTGAAAACTTACTCTGAGTTCACTCTACATTTTCAGAAGCAAGGACAGAAGCCTTCCAATTAAAAAATAATTTAGGCTTTTTTTTTGTTTGTTTGTTCGTTTCTGGTTTTTTTTTTGTTGAGGGGTGTTGCTTTTTGTCCTGTGGTGTTCAGAGGTCTCTTTTGAGGTTATCGACTTGTGATCGTTTTGGATTATGGCACATTTTCTAAACTAAAACCCTTTGCGCTTGGCAAAACGGTATATTGTCTTTATTGTCACTTTTGTCACTGTTGTCAAAGTCACTAACTCTTGAAGACTGCTTTGAAAATCTTTCATATTACTACTTCTTAAGTCAGGCTGTAAATGATCAGAGTTAGCATTGCTTATTGATTAGCCAGTTGACCCAGGGACCCTTATGCAAACATCAATGACATTAGGTTTTCCAGAAATGGAATGAAATGAATATGCATTGGGTTTGTCAGATGAACTCTGCTCTTGACCAAAGATACCCTATCTAAATAATGTAAGTAGTTTTAAGCATAAAGACACTAGGGTACAGATGTCTGACAGGAAAAAAAACACAGAAAGCTGTTGAAAGGAAAGGAAAACTGAGAAAATCTGAGTAATTTTCTTCAACTAGTATCAATTTCAGAGGACTGATTAGCACCAAGAAGCCAGATCTCAGCACTGGCACCCTACTCTGATGCAAAGAGAGGCTCCAAGGAAAACTGATATTTTTTTAGCTAGTGATGTTTCACTGCTTCACAGAAATAAAGCAGTGGGATGTGCAGGATGCTGCACTATATATGTACCCTCTGGCTATACTAACTTTTGACAGATTCCCTGTAATAATTTCCTACATCTTCTCTCTTCCTAAACACTAAACTTCGAATGCCACAAGTAGCTAGCAGCTGCCTCCTGGATGGGTAAAGGGGCAGAAAGGGCCCTGGCCTGCTCTAAGGAGATCAAAGAGGGAAGAGTCCGAACTTGGAGGGGAACTCCCCCCTCACAGTTATGAACCAGCTTGAAGTTAGTGTTGGAGAATGTTGGTGTGCTTAACTAACCTTTAGGGCACTTAACTAGCAGAGAAAAGACCTTGTTTGAGGCATATGCTCCATGGGGATACATGAATGTGTGATGCCATTGCTGGATTTAAAAAAATAATAATTTATTTTTAGAAACGTCGGCACAGATACAAGTAAGTTTTCCCCTCTCATATATGAGTTTCTCGATCCCTAGGCTATAAGACTGGGATATTTCTTCTCTGATGTCCTTCTAGCTTTCTGACCATTGCATTTCTAGAATATAGCTCAGATTTTCTTGGGTTGGAACTTACATTTGCATTGATAGTATTCCTTCTGTTTAAAACCAAAGTTGAGGCTTTAGCTCCTGTCTTGTCCCTGTTCCAGCCAGCCTGTCATGGCAAAGTTTACCTTGTATTGGCAACAAGTCCACACTACTAAAGGGTAGCAAGGGGACTATTCTATTTCAACCACTGTCATTCTAAGCTTCTCCCGAATTTCTGTGCCTTCTTGCAGGCACTGGAGACAGCAGGGTTTCTCAGCCTCACTAGTATCTGGCTGCCACTTCACAATACCAAAAGGGTGTTCAAACAGTATATTCAGCAAGTACAAACAGTCTCATTTGAGTATTGAATTACTCCTAGCTGGTAGCTGAACACTAACCAAGCCATGGCAATGCAGAAAAGACAATGAGACAACGCTTGCTCTTTTATCTTGCCAAACTTTATTTTTTTTTTCCTTTTAATGATCATTAAGGAAGTAAATGATGCAATGCAATCTAAACATTTCTTGCCCACGAAGTTTCAGTCTGCACTGACTGCCCAATCACCACTCTTCAACTCTGTTAGTAGCCTGTTTGTCAAAGCAGCAGAAGTACATGCAAAGTGATTTTGGAGCACAAAACTGCAACAGGATTTGTCCTGTACTTGCAAATCACTTAGAAAAGGGTTTCCCATATGCTTCCTGTCTTGGAGTGCAGAGGGTCTAGCATTTTGATAGGATGTGTCAGTAGGGTTTGTAGGTCAGATCTACATTATTATTCCATTAAAAATCAAAATGTATCGGAGGTTTTCACCTTTCCATTTCATACTTATTCTCAGCTTTTAATTTTGTATCTTTTTTTCCTGATATTTTCTGAGTTTTTTACCCACCTTCCTCTTTTTTTACCTCCTTTTTTACCTCCTTTTTTCCTGTGCAGTTCGAGCTTTGACATTTAATAGCACTTGTCTTCAAAGTGGAGTTAAGCTGGGATTGAAGAAAAATGTTTACTCCCTGCTCTGAAACAGAAAACAGCCAGGAAACACGTACACTACCTGTGAGCAGAAAATAATTAAAATGGTAGCAGACATAACTCTGAAGATAGGATAATACAGAGCGTCCTTGCAGGGTGTGCTAAAAGGCCATGTCTAAGGAAATCTCTCACTGCACAGCTAAGAAGATACCGAAACATGAACTTTCAAGAAACACTGACCATGGGAAAGGAAATATTTTGTGAATGAAAAAATAGATGGAAAAATTGTATTGGTGGAAATGTAAGGAGGGGAAGAAGAGGGAGAATGGTGTCATGCTGCATGAAAAAACTTCATGGCAGTCACATCTGTCACTCTTCCACTCCTGCCAGGTCTGACTGACTGGAGTCAGTTCTCACAGGAAGGGCTGCTGGCTGCACTTATGGCATCATATCAGCACTGCACTTTCATTCTCTTTCCCTGGTCATGTTTTTCTTGCTCAGTCTGGATGCCAATCAGTGCAGTATTGTGGAGAAATAAGAAGTAAGTTGTGCTCATTGTGCCAGAACAGGTTGACCAGAAATTTGAGGGAAAATTATGAGGGAGGAAAAGAAAGAAGGAGCTGGTGATACAAAAGGAACTGAGATACTAAGGGTCAAGGGGGATAGGAATATTAGCATTTCTTATTGTTAATGAGAGGTGAGCAACAGGTTGATTTAAGATAACTATTTTTCTAAGAGTCACTTTTACAGCTAGAAATGGACTAATAGGTATGAATCTACATCTACATTTAAAATATGCTGCTAATCCTGCAACACATACAGTGAAGTCTTATTTTGCCATTTGAATAAAAAAGAGGGTGGCTTTGGTAAATGGAGTAAGTGTCCCAGTTTCTGTGTCTCAACTGATCCCAGTGCTATAAACTACAGAAAGGAGTATTTTTTAGTGTATTATAAATGTTTGGCTTATTTACTCCTTTATTTTCAAAAGAGATCATAGTATGCGCATCATGGATGGATGTGAGTGCTATAGGAAAATGAAGTGATTTTCCAACAGAAGTCATAAATACTAAATTCTGCAGTAAGCAGCCTTAATATTTACAAATAAGCATTGGTACCAGGAGGGGCTATTTTCTTTCACAAAGGCAGGTGAAAGACCTGATGCTGATTCTGTATAAAACTTCATTGTGAGATCATTTTTAAAACTCCTGGAGGAACTGAGGAGCAAGGGTGTCTAAAATACAAAGTGTTCACAAAGATTAGAAAAGAAAACATCCTACAGAAGACCCTGCAGCAATGCTAGTGTTGCTTTTGTAACCCGGGAGAGACACTGCCACTGGGGAGATCATTATGCAGGGATTGGTATCCAAGAGCTTTGCATCACTTTATAAAGAAGGAGCAAAACAAAGCTATGGCATGGACAAATCTTTAGGACCTCAGCACGGCCTGCATTGCCTCAGAAATAGCCAATCCCTGCTTTCCCAAACCCCTAAGAGACCAATTATGGAATCCTTTTTAATAATAAAACATAAGTGAAATTTCAGTCTCAGCTGCTGCCTTATCTTGCATTTAAATTGAGTCCTCAAAATGCCTAGCTTATGGCAGAGGTAGTGACATGGGAAGGATGAGGAAGTTTATAGCCTATAGTTTATAGTGCTCTAGCTTGGCATGAATAGATATCTTGCACAGAAATGTTTCAAAAGACTTCTAGTTACAGTGACTGTTGCATTATGAGTTTCAAGCACATAATTTTAATCCCTTCAATTTTAGATTATCTAACTATACTGCTGCAGAAATGATAACTCTGGATGGTTTGGCACAGGGGCTCCCTGGCCAGCAATAGCTTTCAAATTGCTCACTGCCTTTCAGTGAGGCAGTGGCTGGTCCTCATCAGTGCTCACATCCTGCAGCTGCCCAGGGCCACTCCAGGATGGGCTGCACCAGCACCACATCACTCAGTCTGGAGCTGCCCTCAGAAAGGAACATTTCCATATGAATTAACACTCTAGGACAGGTTTTTAATTAGTGGCATTTCTTTGTAACTGATGCTGTCTGACACCCTGAAAGGTCTATAAAAGCTCTGATTCTAAGGCAGTGGCAATTGTTGGAGGAATGAGTGGTCAGTGCCAAGTCCTGTGGTATTTATACAGGAGCCCTGTCACAGATTTCTCTTAGCCTAGGATGATATCAACAAGTGATACATTTGCTTATTTTTGACCACTCACAAGAAATACATTAAGTCTTTTTTCTGCAGAACTTCCAGGTTCCTCCTTCTCCCTACAGACACTTTTTCTCTGTGCGTTAGTGCTGGAGCATTCTGGCTGTTCATTTAACAGTAATACAGTGCCTGAGTGATAGGGCAGCAGCTTTTGCCTCTGTTGACTCATGGAGCCTTTCTCTTAGTATTCTATGCTACGATATTAACATAGCATGCAATTTATCTGACTGTCTTTGAACTAATATTTACAAGCAACATTTGTAGGAACAGGTCTTGTGCAATGAAGCAGATTTGGAGCAGGGAAATTGCAATACAAATACACAGCTTGTTTTCCAAAACTTACCTCCTCCTTGTAGTGAAATCCCTTTGTAGAATGGCCAGGCTTGCGCTTAGCTGCTAGAAGAAAAATGTGTACCATTGTATGCTTGCATTTTCTTTTTTTCTTGAAGAGGGCTTATGTTAACCTTGACAGAGGAGGGCTAGCAATATGGGCCTCAAGCCCTGTGACCCACAGCAGCTGGGCTGGGAGGTGGGTGCAATGGCAAAGCAAGGGTTCTCTGCCCCAGCTCCACGGGTGCCTGGGCCCCAGCTCATGCCCAGGCACCTGGCAGCCTCACACTAATCCTTCGGAGCCAGGGCGAAGGGTTAGATTTATTTCTGTAACTCTGAAAATCAAAACTGCAGCTACTGAAGTTAATCACCATAAATTTCATAACAGTTCACAGAAGTTTTCTAGGTGAAGTATTGATGTCTATGGAGGTGTCGCATTAAAAAGCAAATAAATGACTATTTAGACCCTCTTGATTAATAATGCTCAATCAAAACACTTTGGAGAGCAAGATAATTAAAGCAAGTCAGACCATACAGAATACAGTGACAGTATTTGAAAGGTTAACGTCAGGTAGTGAGACTGCTTCAGAAACATCTCATCCAGAACTGACAGTTTTATAGCCTCTTAGAAAATATACCTTTACTTTGGTGAGCAGCATTTCAGAGCCTTCATATATCAATTGGCACAGAGGAAAATGTGAACATTATTGTTTTGTCTAAGCAAAAAAAGTCTGTTCCAATAAATTTTGTGGCCAAAATTAATGGGACTAAAATAACATGTCAAAATCAATGTGTGCTTAATATCAGTGTGATGTTCACTTGTTTTCCTTTGGGTCTATACACTGGTGAACAGTTTTAGGATGTGGAGTCCTGGTGAAGTTCCATGGGTTTGGAGCCTATAGGTAAACTCGGTAATATAAAAATACATATGATTAATGACCAGTACTTGAAATAATGCTTCAGAAGTATTGTTAAAGGTCAAATTCTTATATGCCCCTATTCCATCTTGTTTTCTGTGGAAGATGTTGGTGTATGTTGCTCAAGTCCCAGTGCGGAATACATGGGTCCACTTATGTCATTGCACATATCTTTCAAACTTTTCAGTGACAAAATCATTTTTCTGGACATAACTGTGGTTTATGAAGAAGCTGTGCCAATTCCAACCAACAGATATTAAGTTCAACAGAGCGCAAGGCACTTTCTTTTGCATTATGCCTAAAATCGTATAACCACCTCTAGCCAAAAGAAATATGAGCTTTTAACATCTTTGAGGTGAAACTCATAATAGTAACTTTTTTACGTAGCATTTTTCATTTCAGGATTGCACAAAGCACTTTGAGGGAATTGCTTTTAAGCCAGCAGAAATCATGATTTTGGTCTCCTGCAGAGCACAGACCTCTAGTTCTTCTACAGTGCCTTGTAACCTGTGGTCACCCCCTAGTAACCTTGGGAGACCCCCATCAGGCAGGTTATATCAAGTTTATTTTGCAAATAGGGAAATTGGGTATTCAGTTAACTGGCTTACTCTCAGAACACTCAGCAAGAAACACAACGCTCAAAATAATTAGCAATTAATCTAGGAATTAATTGTTTTATCAGTTCCAAAATACCTAGCTATTTTCAGACATGCATTTGATAGGGGAAAACCAAGCTCTGAGCACAATCCCTTCTTTAAATCTCAAGGACTTCTATGAACAGAACTGTCTTTAACTGAAACTTTAGAAGCAGTGATAGACAGTTGCTGTTAATAATTTTGGGGTTTCACTGTAGTATTTGGAGTAACATTGAGGAGGAGAAAGCTTAGTTTCTCTTCTTCACATGCAGTTAACAAGCTGGTGGTGATGAAAACAAGTCATAAGGAGTGCTTTGGGGGCATTGTATTATGTTTCATTGCCGTGATAAAATAATAAAATAGTAATAAAAGAGAGGCAAATCAAAGAGCAGCAAAAGAAAATGGAGCTTCAACGTTGTTTGTATTCCATGTTAATAAAGGGCAACTTGCTTTCGGTTCATGATGCACTAACGAGCAGAGTTGTGTGGATAGATTCAGACAGGATTGCAGGTACAAATGAGCTTTCCCTTTAAAACAATTTCTTATAGATATGATAAAATTATAAGGTTTGTTTTCATCTACAATGGTGACTTTTTGAGATGCAGTGCAAGATATGCTGTTCAATGTTAGGATCAATGAAACATTTAACAGATCCAGTTTATGGCTAAACTAAACACAGTTACTGTACTGTTCACTAGCTATAGGAAAAATCATTACATCAACTCAATTGCATTTAAGTTTTTAGACTTCATTTTAGAGACTATCGCTAATAGCTGTATAAAATATGTAATAACCCCAACTTTGCCAAATTTACAAGTTTCCCTATAGTCTTCTAAAAGCGTTGCATGTGTGGGTGAGTTTTTTTCATCCATATTTCTTTAGTGAAGTTTTTTTTTGCTGCTGCTACTTTATCAATCAGGGGATTCAAAACACCCAAATCTAGAGAAAAGTTTAGGGTTTGTAAGGAACATCGTTCCCTGAAGAAAAGATTCCACTCTTTTGGGACAACTGATGTTTTATTAATGTGGTTTTTTCCTTTAAATCGGTACCAAAAAGTTCCACTTCATTATGCAATGATTTCTTTCTCTAGGAGTGCAATATAGCCTTACATCTGTTTAAACTTCTGAGAAGTGTTATGCTTTGAGTCAGGTCCTGAGTATTGACGAAAATACTCCAATCCTGTTAAAGGATGTCTTTCATTGTAGCACTAAGTAGATAAATGGAGTGTTCGTACAGGGTCACCTTGTTGTTTATCTGGTTTCTCATCATTCCTGAAGAAAAAGACTTTTCCAGCTTTGTTGAAAAAATGAAGGAAGCAAAATGAGGAAATAAAATTACCTGTTTCTTCACTTTGCACACTTAACAGCTGCTTGAGATCAGTCTACTGTCTTTTATCATGGCAATATATATTGCTGCACCCTCCACCACAGAAACTGTTAGGGTTGTTTCACCTGAATGGTAGAAATAAATAGTAACTTTCTTTTCATAGTACTGACATTTCTTTCCAGATGGTTCTATGCTATTGTTCAAGCTAAAGTATCACATAATTGATTTTTAAGCACAAAGAAGTTTCAGTTTTCCCGTGGATTCAATGATTTTAGGATGCTTAGGAAAACTGTAGTTTGTTCTGTTTTGTTGTTCAGAGTTTAGGTGTTCAAATTTTGCTTAGTTAGCACTGTATTGATTCTGGCTGCTAATTGACCTATGATTATGGGCTTATGTTCTAACATTTGAATGCAGATGGGAAAGGGGGAATTACTTTCTCTGTATTAATTTTCCTCTTTGCTCTAATGGCTAGGAAGCCATGAAAATTTGAGATAAGCTGTGTCAATGTGACTTCAGGGGCAAAATGTTGGCTTCAAAGCATTCTTATTTCTGAGCATGAGATGCAACATTGAAACATAACTTTGAACTACTGAAGTCTTTCATCTAGAATCCGCATTTGTCACTAATACTCTCAGAAACCAAGCTACATGCTAAAAACAATAAAGGCTTTAATTTCAGCATGGCGGAAACACTACACTGGCAGCAATTTACTCATAGTAACATGGTAAATTGTACATAGAGTACCTGAAAGAAAGAAAATCATTTGAAGTATGCTTTGGTGGTTTACTGCAGTTGTAAAATGACAAATTTAACAAAGTAGAGCATAGGCAGGGAATAACCTCTGTGCTCAGTTGAAAAGCTATCATTAATGTGCTGCAGTATGCATGAAAGTAATATATTGCTTTAAGCAGTGTCTTTGGTAATCTAAGTGGAAATAAAATTTACCATAGACAGCAAACCTGAAGAACAAGATGAATTTGGCATTTTGCACAAAAATGCAGAATGTTGTTGTTATGTGGTATGCCAAAGGCTATCAATTAGTCTGTGTGGGACTGCCAATAACTAACTTATGCATGTATAATTGAGACTAGCTCACCATCTTCCAGTTTAAGAAGCCAACTAATTGATCAGAAATAGTTAGAAGTTACATATATAAGAAAACTTACATGAAAGCAAAATGTCAGTAAAGAATGCAATAGAGCTTTTAAAGTTCTTTTTGTTTGTCTGTCCATGCCAGTTCTAGTCACAGTCCATCCCACAACTGTACCATGCCACGCTAGCACTGTTAAAAGAGTTACAGTGCATAAAGATTATCTGATCTACAATAAGATGAAGAAAGATGTGTAATACAATGATCCAAGATACTAAATATGAAAATTAAGCAAAGATTAGGAAACTTGTTTAAAATGTGCAAACTTCACTTAGTTATCAGCTGCATGACTGAAGAACTAGTCTTCCTTGCCAGTCAATATATTTTACAGATTCATATATCAAGAAATCATAGGATTATGTAAAAAAAAATGGAAGAGATGTGAAAAGGTCATCTACACAATTCCTCTGGTGAGACCAGCCAGGTTTGTGGCATTTTAGAAGTGAAGATTGCACAGCTTCCTTAGCAGTGTGTTCACGCTTACTGGTAGGTTGCTCCTCATAACAATCCCACACATGTTCTCCTGCAAGTCAAGTTCACCCAGGTGTTCTGACTGCTCCTGCTATAGTAATATATTCCAGTACACTGTATTATGATAAAACTGAGCAATTATCAGTAGGACACACATCAACTTTTTAATTATGTTCTCTTTTAACACAGTTGAGTATTTTGCTGGTAGGAACACTGATGTAAGTAGAAAGTGAGGATACTGACAGTTTCCTTTAACATATTTTTTTAATTGAGGTGCAACCGAAAAATAGATCAGGGAAAAAGAAAATGTAGTACTTAATGGCTACTGCTGCTACGGTGATGTTTAGGATAATTGCAGTACTCTAATTGCATTCTTTTGAAGTAATCAAGCAGAAGTAGAGTTTTCTAAAATAATTGTTGTTGACAATAGTCATATCTTCCCTAAAAACAGTATCTTCAATATCTACTTATCCAGCTGGAGTCATATGAAATCAAGCTAGACAGAATCTATTTATATACTTTTTGACAGCCACACTCTACAAGATATTGTGTGGAGTGAGGGCTGAAAAGCTTGATGGAACATACTAGTTTGACAACTAGTGATTTTTATCAGGCAAAATGGTTTTTATATAATGCCCAAATATTTTATTTGTGATTTTTTTCTAAACCCA
The DNA here is from genome assembly GCF_004027225.2 of Strigops habroptila. Classification (NCBI taxonomy): domain Eukaryota; kingdom Metazoa; phylum Chordata; class Aves; order Psittaciformes; family Psittacidae; genus Strigops; species Strigops habroptila. The sequence continues at coordinate 129,569,670 of NC_044277.2, forward strand.
ATATAAAAGCATCTGCAAGAATCAATTATTTACATGTTAATTTTGGTGTTACAACCTAATTTTATATTAAATAAAATATTTAAACATTTATATATATTTATTAATAATTTATATTTAGAAATGTGACAATTTGATATACAGTACTATATAAATACGTCACAACTGTAGTGAATACTATAAATATGATGGTAAAGGTTCAATTTAGCAAAGCATTTTAAGGATGAGCATAAATCTTTGATTTCAGTGGAAATTAAGTTGAATTGCACTCTGAATCTTCTTACTACACTTGTAATTTCATTAATACCCCTTTTGCAGTGCGGAAAATAAAGCTGTTGTTTAAGCTAGCTGACAGAGTTTCTCAAGAGCAAAAGTAAATAATTTTTCTCCTACATCCTTTTACCATTACTATGCTACTTCTCTAGAAGAAAAAAAAAAGCTGCTGAAAGTAAAAAAAGTCCACTACATCCTAACTGTCAAACACTAGGTATCCAGTCTGAATATCTGGTAACTGTTAAAATAATGGAACAGACAGTGCCTTTCTCTTTCCAGTACTAAAAGAGCAGAATAGGGAAATGAAGGCTTTAGGCTGACAGGGAAATGGGAGAGATAATTTCAGTGTACTTCTCTGCTCCAGACTTCCTATTTGACCTCAGTAAATCAGTCATTTTCCAGCTGTAAGATAAGGAATGGGGAGTTAGATTTATCCTTGAAGTATTGTGAAAAGATATATTATGTATTAGTTGCTCAAGAATGATACCAGTGATCTGAAAGGTTTCAAAAAGATGGTCAGTATGATGCTTTCTAGAAACCTAATACTGGTTGATAATTTAACCTATCTGAAAACATTCTTGAAACTCTTTATTAGTTAGAAGTTTAAGGGAAAGAATATCTTAAAACTTGAAATATCTGTAGTTTGATCTTCATTGTAGCTTAAGCCACTGAAGAATAGTAAATGACTTTATGTCACCAATACAAGGTCAGCAGAATGGCCAAAACACTGATCCTGATCAAGCTTTTTAGCAGACTAAAGATTTAAATTGCCCAATTTGAAAATAATATTTTCTGAAACACAGTCCTTTAAATTTGTCTCAAATTGGTGATCTAAAACCAGCTAGCTCAAGTCTTTAGTCCATCTTGAAAATCTTGGTCTTCAGTTTAGAATGGATTGCCATATTTTGATGAATCCATTGCATTCCAAGAGCTTTTCATAAACTCTCCTTAACAAGTGTGTCCCATTATAGTTAATATAAGCAATTTCTACAGCATAAGTCATGGGGATAGGTTTCAGCTCAGATGCAAATTCTGGTACAGTTAAAGATCTGAGAAATAAGTACAGAACAGAAGGGCTGGCTCAGTGTTAACCTTGTGCAGTTAAATCAATACTGTAATACAGACCCTTGAGCTGAGACAGCATCACCCTTCCTGATCACCCCTACTTACTGCTTCTGCAGTGTATTGTGTAAATGCTTCCTTTACCATTACAGGAAAGGATTTAAAAATAGAAATGAGGTGCAGTGGTTACCTTGGGGTTGGCTTTTGGAAGGGGAGGATGTCACAGACATTAGAGAAAAATCTTATCTTTCCCTTCTAAATGCATTGGGTGAGAGATCTTGCATTAGCTATGCAAGATGTATTATGGTTCTGCACTTGTAAAACTCTCACTTCTGGCAAGTGTAAAAGACCAAAAGTAGGACCAGACCAACATACTTTATGCAGAATGCACTAGACTGCCTTCTGGCTCTGGGATCCCAGAATTTTTCCAGTGAAGTTGTACAAATAATTCTGTGGTTGGTTTATTGTGGTTCAGTGTCTGATCAAACAGAATCATCAGGTAGACTCAAAATACTTTTTTTCTAGTTAAAACTAATAACTTTAAAAAAAAAAAAAGCTAAATCTGCATTTCATTTTCACTTATTTTTCAGTTTTGAAAGTCATTTCTTTAATGATTGTCTAAAATAGACAATTTGTTTCTGTTTAGAAAATGTAAAAAAATATTCCAATAGTTCAGGAATTTTCTTCTCTCTTGTTGTTTTTCCCAAATTTGTCCTCAATTTTTCCTAATTTTATTCTAAAATTTTGAATAACTGGGAGAGGGAAAGATTTCTCTGTAAAGGAGTTTTTATTAAATAAATCATCAATCTTAAAGCTGTGCCTAGCTCTATTCAATGATCTAGTTAAAATGCTTGTGTGTGCTCAGTCCAGTCTTTAGCGTTATAATCAGCTTAACACCACTGTTCAGCAAAAAACCACTGTCAAAACTGATTCTATTATTGGTGGTCTTGCTGAATGGCTCAAAGACTGAATGGACTGTGGGGATAATTCAGCATCTGGAACGGGTTCAGTTCTCATCTGTAAGGCTTGGCTCATTGGAAGGAGGCTGGGGAGGATGAAGGATGCTAAAGAGCTTTTTATTTTGTCACATAAGCCTACTGTGTTATTTTTCATTTCATTAAAACACAGAAACGTATTGCATGGCAACCTGATTATTTGTCATAATGAAACTATTACAAGATGATCCATAATTTCAAAGATTAAAATCAAAACTCTGAAAACTATGGAAATCATTATACAGGTTTCCAATTTTTCCAGTCGGAAATACTTCTCTATAGGTACCTAAAAGCTTAATATAACGTCATAATAATAAAAAAATATTATTATATTAAAAAAAATCCCTAACTTCAGTACTTCAGTAGATCTTGCTTTTTCTTTTTCTTTTTTTTTTTTTTTTTTTCTGTGTCACTTTTGAGAATTCCATCCATGGGCACCTTTGACGTGGATTTAGGTTTCTAAAATTAAGTTTCTATTTTTGTCCAGATATATGATTCTCACTTGTGTGTTTAATTTTATTAAAGGTGGCTGTTACTATAAGGATTAGTTTATTAAAACTCCTCATCTCTCTGCTTACACATTCACTTCTGCTGCTTGAACTGATACACTCCAGTAATCCCATGCAAAATTCAAATCTATCTACATAGCTGCCAAAGTGGCTGGTTTTGTTAGATACAAATCTCTTATTTACAGTTATTTTCTGATATCAGACAGCATTCTCATGTCTTAATACTTTTTTTTTTTCAATTCTTGTGGTGATTAATGGTCTCCACTTGAGAAATTATATTCAATGGCTTCTAGACAAGTGTCGCCCATGCTGCTTCACCAGTTTTAAAAATGTATCTGAAAGTTCACCAAAATTATTTAACAGTTACATGGCTTCTTCATTATCTTTTCTCAGCATGCAGCAGAAATGTAAGATATTTAAGATTGTATCAGAAGTTTCAAGTGTTGTGTATGCTAACACTGGTCTATCAGAAGAATTTTCATAATTGTAAGACAAACCTCATAAAGGGATGAGATTATCTGCAAAAAAACAGGTTGCCACTGAATAGTTTACATGGTCCTCCTGGTTCCCATCAGATGCCTTAGCTGATTGTAAGACATACTGTTCCAGCAGGATCTCTGGCTCACAGTAATTTTATTACAGTATTTAACACAGAGTGCAGCAAGTCTCTTTAGTTACCTGTTCATTTTCTTTCAGCACAAAGAGCAGGTTTGGAGAGTGAGGATACTCAGATGGTGGCACTGTCAGAAACTTAGTGCTGTTCTTCAGCAAGATGACATGGTGTTACCTGTGTGCAACATCTTGTTTGAGTCTCTGCCCTTTGCCTACTGTAAGCAAAAAAACCAAAAAGATACTGCTCAAAGTCATTATAGGACAAAAAACCCTTTCATGCTTGCACCATACAGTGGTGAAAATAAAGGTTAACGACTGTGATTGTTTGCTGGCACATGGCTGCTATAATTTCTGCCACACATGCATGCAGTGTCAGACAAATCACGTACAGTACAGGGGAGTCACCTCTGTCCCTTTCCTCCTGCCTCTTCTTGGGACATGACTCTCACGCTCCCAGTGTCTCTCTTCAGAAACAGAAATGAAGCTGATGGAGGAGATGATAAAATTCATCACACTGGTTAGTGTGTTAAGAGCCCCTGTTAGTCTGGTATTGCTTGCAGTGTAAAACAAAGCAAGACCTTAGGTCTTGCATTTCCATAGTAGCCAGGGAGCAAGGATGCTCCAAGGCCATGGATTCCTTGTTGAGAATTACTGAAAAATCTTAGCAGTTTCCTAAAGAAGGAAAGAAAATAAAATAAGAATCCTATGAGATTTACTCCTCACTTCTTGAGAGTCAACATAGATTCTCGTAAATCGGAAGGTTTGATCCATAGTTTGTAGCTGCATTATAACAACCTTCAAATCTGTCTTTTGTTAAGAACTTAGGCCACTTGTGTCTTACACACTGGGAATGTCTCTTTCATTTGCCTTTGTTATAGAAAGTACTTCTCCATGCCTTAAGAAGCAGATTGATGTTGCAGAAGCAGATGAGTTTTTCTGGTGGTGGTCCTGATAAGTCTGATCCAAGCTATAGGCACTTTTTCGATATCTGGTTTTGGTTTATCCAGTAACATTTAGCTTTTATATGCACACATACACATATATATGTACCTTGAATACGAGTCATTGATTAGTCCTCTAAAAATCGCATTCATCATCCAGACTTCTCAATCATAAAGAATGCTGCAAGCTGTATTGAAACAGATACATATAAAGCTTTCAAAGCAGTTTCCTTTGAAGCACTGTGTTATTCAAAATTACAGATTTTTCTTATCAAAAGCAAAAGATTCTGGAGTAAATTTAATAATGTAGAAGTGTATAAGATATACAGTGTTAAATGCCTACTTCATTTCAGAAGCTGAATTTATTAATTTCTAATTTATTTCCTCTGAAATAAGAACCTGATGAGGAGAGCAGCACAAAATGGACACACTGAGCAGCAGGACTTGGCTTTTTGTCTTTGATGGTGTCAGAAGCATATACTTTCATTTCAACATGAATAGATAAAAGATATTCTCCAATATCTCTTTTTTGAGAGGTCCCATAAAACATCTGTGGCTTAGTGCACTTACAAGGATATGACTGTAGTTTGAATATATTTTATACCACAAAAAGGAGGCAAGGCTTCTTGCACTTGCGGAATTGAACACACTGTAATAGGCTAGGCTTTCCTTTCAGATGCAGCAAAATATCATGGCTAGTACCAAATTTGTGTTATTACTTAAATACTAATACCAACTCTTCAGTTTGTCTGACAAAGAGCCATACATATATAAATCAGCACTACTCAGCTTTTGTAGGACTCTACCTGGAGTGCTGAATTCAACTTTGGGGCCGCCGACATAAGAAGAATGGGGACCTATTGGAGCAAATCCAGGGGAGGCCACAAAGATGCTGTGAGGGCTGGAACACCTCTGCTATGAAGACAGGTTGAGAGACCTGGGCTTGTTCAGCGGGGAGAAAAGAAAGCTTCAGGAAGGACCTTAGTGGTGAGACACTGGCACAGGTTGCCCAGAGAAGCTGTGGTCTCCCCATCCCTGTCAGTGTTCAAGGTCAGGCTGGACGGGGCTTTGAGCAACCTGGTCAAGTGGAAGGTGTCCCTACCCACTACGGGAGGTTTGGAACTAAGTCATCTTCAAGATCCCTTCCAACCCAGACCATTTTATGATTCTATATGTAACTTATAACCTGTACTTGAGGCTCAGCAGCCAGATGAAAAACCTATGACAATACAATAAAAAATAAAGGCATAGAAAGTTATTAAGTGAACTATCATCAAATCCCCAGATTCTTAAGTCCATCAGTTTTGAAATGCATTTCAGTCTCCTGTGCTGCTCCCATTTCATCTCTTCAGAGACAACCAGCCATGTTTCAAAACCATTGTACACATATTCAGGCACTTTCAGTCATTCTGCTTAGGCTGAGTTTGGTTCCAGTTTTGTGATGCTTCTCAGCTCTGCTCCATCACTTTTCAAATTAGAAAATTCAGAAAGAGACTTACTTTTCTATTTATGTTTAATGACTGCCAGTTAGATTTAAAAGCTATCTAACTAAAAAAGTGAGAAGAATAAAGGAACAATTAAAGCTTTATTTAAATTACACTGTAGTTGCAACGACTCTTAGCTAGTATGATTGTATTAACACTTTTCACATTATTCCATTTTATGTGACACATTTCATTTGCTAGAGTAATGAAAAAGAGCCAGCTGTATATTGTTATTGATAAGGATGCTTGTAGTCATCTTATTAAACAGGTCTAACAGAAAATGCATGACAGAAAATTTTCCATCATAATTCCATCATCCCTCAATTACCTTTAACTTCAGTTTCTTTACTTTCTTTCCTGTAAGTAATGTGTAAAAGTTGATCTTAAAGAAGGTAGTGGTCATTACTAAACTCTATGTATTTCTCACAAATAATGCATACTCAGCCAGTTTGTGGTTTTGTTTTTTTTCTTTTTCAAATACTAATATTATGTGTTTGTAGCATTTTGTATCTGCGTTGCTCAGTTACACTAGTAAATCATAATTCAGCACTTTAAGAGGTAAAATCCAGCTTGGTCATTTGATGTAGGTTACTTGTGCTTTTCATTGAAAGAAGGAAAAAGTTGCTTGCTTGCTTGCTTGAGTCAAAATCATTGCAGATATGAACAGTGAAAACTCTAGTGAGGTCATTCGGCTTAATTATGACATAAAATAACATAGCTTCCAGTGCTTAGAAAATTTCTGATGTGTGTCTAAACAACTTTACATCCCTATTTAGGGTAAAGAATATACAAACAATATGTTTTCTCTTGTTTTCCATTTGAATTACGCTGGAAAGTTTGACCAGGGCCATATGGCATATGCACAGTTAGGCATCCCTCAGTTGACTTGAGAATGAACAACTGTTACTGTTATGGTCTATAAAACTAAACTATCATTCAAAGTCCATAAAGGGGCAGATGATACCATTTCTTAAACCAGAATATTAAAATTATGCCAAACTGGACATGTCTGAAAATTGTTCTGTATTTCCTAATTGTTTTCTCTCTCTGCAATGGCACCTGTTTGAAGAGAGAGAGAAACATTTCTTCCTTTCTTCCTTTTATTGAGTGCCTGGCAAATGACATTACAAAGACTGAATTAAACATCTAAAGACAGTGAGCATCCAACATAAAACCCAGCTGTGGGCAAAAGACTCCACCTGAGACCCAGGTGCCAAGAGAGCAACAAGTGGTACCAATAGTTTTTGCTCACACTCCATGTTAGACTTTGTTTTATCCCTCATGAGAACTATACTCTGTGCACTTCAGGCAAAACACCAATATTTTTTCATTACTATTTTAAACTTTTTCAGTTAATTTTATAATATAAAAGAAAGAGGAGTGAAACAATTCCAGCACTTTAAGTTTATAATCAGTGAATATTTTGGAAAGAAAAGAGCTGACCATGAAACAAATAGAGTGTAGCTGAAAAATAATTTGTGTTTTGCCCTCAGGTGCATTGCTTTTAAATCTTATCAAGTTTACCCTGCTCTTGGCATTCTCCTGACATCAAATGGACATTTTGCAGTTACTTACCTAGGCTGTGTCATAGATGTATGTGTCCCAGAAGAAGCTAACAATATAAAATCAGGTTTGCAAAACAAGCAAGCCATTTATAATGTGTCTCCAAATACCTGCTGGCTTTTGCAATAAAATTCCAATGGCAATTGCCACAGCTTCCAGAGTGCTGCAGAGCCGCCTTCTGGTTTGGATGGCAAAGGGGTGGCTAATTCCTTTTTGTCACTGATGTAAAATTAAAGCACACTTGCAACAAGACTTTAAAAAATATTTTAAAAGTGAGGGGGGCAAGGGGAGGTGTGAGGGTATGCTATACCATTTGTATATACTTATTACCACTTTAAAAACTTTGGATTCAGATCTTATTTAGTGTATGTTGAACCAGTGATGCTGGGCTGTTATACACAGATGCTGTGCATCTGACCTGTAATTATTAGTCATGTGAGTCTGATAAACAAACTTTTATATCGGTTTTATAGGCAGAAAGTTTAAGAACCGTAAAATTCTTAAGGTATCCTCGGGTATCGAATGAATCAGCTACAGATTTATGGTGCTGTCCTAAGAGGGCTCTAGCTCTTTCTTTAACTTTCCCAATTCAGTGTGCTCACTTTGTGTACTGTGATGCTGAGATGCTGTGGTGGGTTGACCCTGGCTAAATGCCAGGTACCCACCAGAACCACTCTATCATTCCCAGGCCTCAACTGGACAGGGAAGAGAAAATATGACAAAAGACTGGTGGGTTGAGATAAGAGCAGGGAGAGATCTCTTAGTGGTTACTGTCACTGGCAAAACAGACTAAACTTGGGGAAATCAATTTATTATCAAACAAATCAGAATAGGATAATGAGAAACAAAACCAAATCTTAAAAAACCCATATCTGTACCTCTCTTTTCTTCCCAGGCTTAACTTTGCTTGGCTTAACTGCTGCTTTTCTCTACCTCCTCCTCTCCAGTGGCACTGGTGAATGGGGGTTGTGGTCAACTGATTGCACGTTGTCTTTGCCACTCCTTCCTCCTCAGGGAAGGACTCCTTATACCTGTTCTATCATGTGTTGTGCCATCCTTGAAAAAAAGAGATTTTTGATCACCCTAGCCCCTTTTCTTTTTCTCCTTTTGCTTGTAATTTTCTCTAAGAAAATGATACCATGCTTATTTTTTATTCAGAATGTCCAGACATCTCCTTGCAAGAAATCGATTCAAGGTGGGATTTCACAAGACAGCTGAGCTGTGCTCTGGCACTGAAGGCAACCAGTTAAACTCAATCAGTATAAAAGTAGGAAAACAAGTGATTTGTTTTCTTTCAGGTTAGTAAAATTCTTATCTTTGTCACAGAATTGCAAAGGAGTGAGAAGGGCCATCATACACCTGTGAGCGCTGACCCTTTAAGGAGAAATAACTCATTTAGCTAGTCAGCTGGAAATCTCCTCCTTGAGTTTATAGAATAAAGTTAAATCTACCCAAACCCCTTAATGGTGCTGAAGAGGAAACTGGCAATAAAAGTCAACATGCCCCCCGACACAGGTGTGCTTTCTGATGAGATCTATTTAATGACCAACTCTCTAACACTAGGAAGTTGGGGCATACATCACTTTGGTGAGATATGACAGTGGACCAGTTTTATAACGGGTATAGAAACAGGGACATTTCTAATTTATTAAGTCTGTTAAGCACACTAGGGTTTGTTTGTTTGGGGTTTTTTTATTTGCAGCTGTCTTGTATAAATAAGTGCAACTGTGTTGCCTACTGTGGAGTTACATGAATCATAGAAGTCAGGGTTGTAAAGGACCTTAAGGTCATCTAGTTCCAACCCCCCTGCCATGGGCAGGAATGCCTCACCCTAGACCATGTCGCCCAGGGCTCTGTCCAACCTGGCCTTGAACACTGCCAGGGATGTGTGCTTTCATTTGAATTTTACCTTGAATTGCCCTCAACGAAGAGCAACTTCATGGTTAAGTAACTAACAGGAGGGTATTCCCTACGTAAGAGTGACAAATCTTTGCCCTGGAGCACCCTGGATCCCTCCAGAGGATCTGTAAATCAAGAGCACTATTCCAGCTGCATGAGCCAGTTAAAGATCTGGTACCACAGTTGTCTGAAAGAAGTTGTTTCTTCCAATAGAAGGTGGTGATCACGAAAAAAACCGTACTTGTGGTGGGATAGTAAGATGCATGTTTGGATTCCAGGTCTTCTTCAGAAATTTTCAGTTTACAGCACTTGACAAAGCAAACAGTTCTGGAAAGAGCTTGCATTTGTTGTTCCTGATAATTTATAGTAACAGTTATGTGAGCTCCAACAGGTGAGTAATGAGAGCAGATAAACTGATAGTGCTCAAAACAAGGTAGCTGGGTCAGTGTAAAGCCTCAGCTCACGAAAATATTAACTGTTGCATGTTCAACATCACAGGAGGAGCCAGTGTAAGAGATGGCTGGGACAGTGACTGGGGCTAGAATGAGTTTCTGTTCCTTCACGCCAATCACCTTGACTTGTCCTGTGCAGTGAATTATGAATATTCATGTGTGTACAGTCCTTGTTTGAGGGAGAATAAGGTCCATGGTACTTAGGCTACTGTTGCAGAATCAGATGGCTAATGGTATTAAAATAACAGTCATGATGAAAGGGACTATGACAGTCGTCAATTAGTGGACATCTGTGACCTTTCTGCACAGATGAAAAGCATCTCTGTGCCCTTTACAGTTGAATTCTGTAGTTGCTTCAAGGAGATCTTGACAAGTGCTTTTTGCTCTGACTTCATGCAATGCCTAGCATAACAGTATTGATGCTGCCTGTTTCTGTATCAGTTACTACAAATAGCACAGTAATAAATCCCTTTAAATATATTGGTCTAAATTATCTCCTGACCTTCAGCTGCACCCTATCAGCATCAGAATACAGATCACCACAGTATGGATTTTTCACTGTTTGCATCAATATCCAAGATTTGCAAAAAGGCAGAAAGAGGTGCAGATGTAATGAAAGACAAAGACAGGGTTATAGTATTATGTGTTGCCTTTAAAGTATTCTTAATGAGTCTTGATGTTAATGTGGCAGTGAAAGGGGAAACAGTAAAACAGTCTTAAAACAAACAAACAAAGCCCAAGAACAATTGTAATAGAAAAAAAAAAAAAAAGAGAATTTTAAAGACTGAGATTTTTGGATGCCATTACCTGAACTTCCTGCTATCCTCTCCGTTAATCAAGAAAATTACAAATAGGAACACAAGCAAGATTATGTAAGCTAGACTTTGATTACTGTATTGTCAGAAAGGTTCGATTTTCTTGAGAATACTAGCCACAGAGGAATATTTTCCAGAATTGTATATGAACCAAAGGCTAGAAAAAGGAATCCATGGGGTTTTCTTCTTCTTGCATTCGTGCATGGAAACTGTGAGGCATATTCCACTAAATGAAACACATTAAAGAGAAATAACTCCAGAATTATGAAGAGTCACTCTGTTTTTTATTAGTCTGTGAGTTGAGACAATGGCTGACATTAGTGTTTATTTCCTTTTAAGTCAGTTATTTTACAAAATTTTAGTGGGCCGTAACTAATAACATCATACAGGAACTCTAGAACTAACCTCAAGAATTATTTCTCTGCCTGTTACTCTGTATTATGCTGGCTTCCTCTTACATTTGTGTAAGCACTTTTGTGCTCATTACAATCTTAGTCATGTGCTGTCAGTATTTCAATAAGTACTTCCCACAAAAATGTTCCTGTGTACTATATACCAAATGCTGCATCCTTCTGGTGCACAGAAAAGGAGGGGGAATGGGAAGAGAGTAAATGTGGAATTTTAAGTTCCTTTTGTAAAAAAGAAAAAAAAAAGGCAAATTTGTGGTATAGGCCATTTAGTATATGGAAGTATAAGGAAACAATGTGGCTTGGAGGGGGGGTGGGTGGTGGTGTGGTGGTGTGTTTCCTCAGCATTTGCAAGAGTACATCCTAAAAGTGTAACACTTGGTGACATAAAACCAGCAGAATACAGGCAAATACAGCCATATAACTAAGATGTTTTAATAGGTACAGTGAAAGCTACTATTACTGCAAATAATGAAGGGCCAGAGCATCCTTAGCTTATACATATCTTTTAACGAGTCCCTTCTTCCTTAATGAGAGAGACAACTAGCAGCACTATTCTGAGTTAATGCGTATCCCTGAGGACAAAAATAATTGGGCTTGAGGGAAAAAATTGTATGCAAAGTCAGTACCGTATTTAGAAGTTTGTAGGTGAGCCCATGTTCAAGATTTTTCATTTAGGTTAACTAGCCTGGGATGCTATTTTCCTATATTCAGTGATATCCATTTTGAAATAACCAGTCTGCTAGAGAGACCACATCTGAAATTATAGTTACAAGCAAGCTGTTCGCTTTGGGAATGATCCAATTATATAATGAAAAATTAAATAATATTTCAATTAATAAAAAGTGGTCAAAATTCTCATTGCTGTCCATTCTGCAGATGCATCTGACATTACCTAGGAAAGACTCTTGGATTATTTAAATGTTGTCTTTTCTCAAGACAAATTTGCTGATTGAGTGGTACACAGACAGAGGGACTCCTTTATCAATGTCTTTGTCTACTAAAAAAAATTATTTCCCAGTTTTTATTTTTGTTGTCCATATGTACATTGTCAAGGCTGAAATAAAAGAATTAGAGCAGTCAGGATTTCTACAAAAACATCCTGTCTCTGGTAAGTGAACAAAACCATCTCTTACACAGCTATTCTTGCAGCTCACCACACTTTATGACCTACAGTTGCAGTCCAGGCTAGCTCCTCTCTCCTAAAGGTCCATCCTACAACTGCATGTGGCATGCATGCACACGACATGAGCGCACTAATGGTCAGGTGGAGTGTACTTTCTCCGTGTGCAGCGAGATGCATAGATCCCATGTGCAGAGGATGCCCACGGTTTGGTTAGGTGATGGGTATGTGTCTGCTTACATGTCAGAAAGAATGTTCACTGCATACTGCCTACAAATGCTTCCTGTGAAGAACCTGTGACCTTGCTACAGCCAAAAGACAAGTACTTCTTAACAGAAGTGTGTGTGTATATATATGTGTATACATATATATATGTATGTATATAAGCCAGATAACTATAAAAGCAGCAATGCCTAATAGATAAGGCCTAGAGTTTGCAAAAAACCTGGAGATATACTTTGAGTGACCTTGAAAAAAATTATTTTCTAGCTCCACTTTGCTTCTTATGCTTTTTCCCACTTTTCATTATTGGAGATCACTGCACAATAGATCTTCAGTGTCAAACAAGCCATCGATGCAGTACAAATAAATAATAAATATTCAAGTAATAATAATCTCTTTCCCCTCCCCCTTTCCTCTTTTACCTTCCCCTCCTCTCCAGATATACTTCAGAGTAGACTAAAAAAACCATGAAAAGGGCTTGAAATTTATTGATTGACGGCTGTTAATATCTTGTAGTGGGTTTAATTACTGTGTCTTCCACATCCTGTATTTTGTTGTATTTTCCTTCTCTGGTGAAGTAACGTGACATGAATTTCCATGAGAATGCAATAGTCCCACATAAGCTCCATCAACATTGTTCCTAGACTAACACACCGAGTTTCTGTGCCAGCAGTGCTTACCTTTATGCAACTCAATCTCCAAAGTAAAATCCTACTTGTAAAAAGTCTTTCAAAAGGACAAAAGCCATGTGAGGTTAAAGGGTCTGTTTAAAACAGGAGACTGGCTTTAACTACTGTGCTACTACTAAATTTCTTGGCTTAATTCATTAAAATATTATAAAAAAAAGAAACCTGAGAGAAGGGGTCTTTTGTTTAAGGTCAAAAAAGCATCCTTCATCTTTGGCTTCTGTCTGTTAGCAGGCAGGACTATTATGTTTATTTTGTCTAGATATATTCTTCTCTCCTGCCTTCAAAGTTATGTGTGGGCAGATTTTTTTGGCTGCAGCAGCCTGTGTCCAGGTTGTTTTCAACCTCATCAGGGAGCGGCCAGATCGTGGAATCTATCCCTGAGCAAAGAGCCAAATGAAGGGCTGGGCTCAGCCACTGTGGCACTAACGGGAGAGCATCGTACATGGCTGTTGGAGGTGCGGGTTCATTTTAGGACAAGCTTTGAGGGAAGGAGAAGGTGCAGAGGGTTGGGAATCAGAGAAAACAGGAGTGTCAGAAAATACCAGGACTCACCAGTGGGTGACGGAGGGCAGCTGAGATGTGAGGTGGGTTTGAAGTCCATGCTGAATGGCTGGCACACAGGCTGAGAGGACACCTCTGGGGAGAGGGGCAACAGGTTTTGAAGGGATGAGCAAGCGTAGGAAGGCAGGCTGGCAGCATGGGTTGCAAAGAGGTCTGTGCAATCAAGGCGCTGATATGAACTCTCCAAACCAGCACTTGCAATGGGAAATGGGCGCAAGACAGCTCCCACGTGAGTTTGCACTGCTCACATTCTCCCCGTCTCAGCTGCACCATCATTTTTGATTTATTAAGGAAAATAAGCCTTTTATAGGCAAATAAAAAATGAGGAAAGGGCAAGGTCCGTTTATTTAGTGATTCTACAGTAGTTTGATATCCTGGCATGCAGGGCATATGGACTGCCACTGAATTCATCTTGCTGCTTGAAGGCCTCCAGGTAAAGAGACTTGTTTGTATGTATGAAAGTGGGGCTTCTGACTTAAAACCATGAACAGTGCTAGCAGGCACATAGAGCCAACTCAGATTTGCGTTTCTATGAGATAATCCCCTGGATCTAGTGACTAAGGTCTGTAATTTATTCAGCAAAATGTCCCAACTCCCTCTTGCTTTGTGACATCTTCTTGCTGGGGCTCCAGGGCTTTGGGATATTTATTTATTTTTTAGATTTGATAATCCTATTTAACCCTCCTGCAAATGCGACCCCAGGGAGAGCTATTCAGTTACACACAATTAGTTTTATAAGAAACATTACTAAACCATCCATTAGCTTTTTTTTTTCCCCCCAACTCCTTTATTAATAGTTATAGAGGTTTTTGTATGAAGAATAGGAGGTGGCATTATATGAAATGGTTTCAGACTGTAATAATAACATTTCCTACTTTTGAGTAGAATTCAGAAATGAACTTTCTTGTGTGAGATTTCTTTTAAAATCTGCCAGTCCTTTCCCCCCATCTTCTTTTCCCCTCTTCATGTTTTTCCCTCAGATGTATGAAATTGGGCTATGTTGGATTTTGAGAGGGAAGGAAAATCACGGGTCAGGGCCAGCCCTGAGGAGTCTGGCTAGGATCCCTGCTGAAAGTTTAGGATACGCTACCCCATTAGTGAGCCCATTGCCAGAGGCAGCTGGTCAGAGGATCACGGGTCAGTCCAAACAGCTGCTCTTGGCACTTGAGGCCAGGGACCAGGAGACAGGCTGTGGTTGTTGCTGAATAACTTGACGAGCTATCACCTCCGCTGGGGCAGACGGGAGGCAGGGTGCTAGAAAGGAGCCTGCGGGGATGTGTGAGGGCTGTGCAAGTCTTGTGTTTATAAGAGTCAGGGTGAGAGTAGATGCCTGCCCATTCCAGCCCTGCAATCTCCAGGGAAGAGTGTGAGAAACAGAGTGGTGAGCACATGATAATATTTCTCCCTGCGTTTTCAGTATCCAGCTCTGTGTTATGTGAAGCTGGTGGCTGTACAGAAACCACTACACCCACAAGGCACTTCTTCCCATAAATTTGACTAATTGCCTTTTGCACCCATTTATGCTTTTGTCTTTGACAATATCCGGTAACAACACATTCCCCAGTGCCTCACTGTGTGAAAAGTTACTTTCGTTTATTTTTAAACCACTGCTTGATAACTTCATTGTTATGAGACATACTGAGCAGTCATTGCTTATTCACTTCCTCCCTGTCACTCCTGATTCCCTTTGTTCTCAGGGTATTGTGTTTGACAAGGCTGTATTTTAGATCTTGTTCTGAAAAACTACAAACATAATGTTTAAAGCTCTGAACTTGTGGACTGGAGCTGCATGCACTTGTCTTTCTCTGCTGTCTTGGGACTATTGTGCTGCCATCCCTATTTCTGGCAGGCCAGTTCATTTACATTTTAAAGCCTGGGATTTATAATGGATATGTAAATTGACCTTCCAGTCTGTATAGTAACTCCTGCTGTTTAGTTTTAAATTAAAATTAAAATCCTAATCATAAATTTAGGATTTAAGTGTAGGCTGCAGGCTGTATTCCTAGCCAATTTATACTAAAAGGATCATAAGTAACAATTTGAGTTGAGAAAACTGAAATGAATGCTCAATTAAAACTGATCAGCATTATTTCTTTCTACTGAAGGTTCAGAAACTTGTGCTAGTTTTGACTGACCTTTTCAAACAAAGGTTTACCTTTTCAAACTTACTTTCATGATTCTCCAACAAAAAAGGAGAAAATTAAACAGCATATTCTTGTGAGGAATCCTGGCTTCCCCAGCAAGCTCCACAGACAGCCCTCTTCTCAACAGTGAGTTCATTCTGTTTCTGGAATCAATATAAGCAAATTACTTTTGTTTATGAACATGCTAAAAGGTGTGTACGTTCATCTTTTTAACACACAGAATTTTTAAATTAAGAAAAATGCACGTAAAAGCATTGCTCATTTCCTTGTATTAACAGAACCATGATCTTTCACTCCATGGCCACCTTCCTCTTCTCTTCTTTGCCTTACAAAAGCAAAATAAAATCCATACAATATTCCAGTGGACAGTATCATTTTCTTTTGTTTTGTTTAAAAATATATACTGTAAGTTAAAAAAAATAGATAATATATACACATTGGAAACAAATATAAAAGGGCACTTTCTGTAGTAAGAGTAATTACAGGTTATTTGAATAGCTATATCCCATACTGTCTGTAGAGATTTATTGGCAGCAGTATTATCAAGCACAATGGTTATCACCTACACTGCACTAACATTTTCTTTACATATTGACAATTGTTCTAGGTCTTTTCCAGAGAATTTAATAGACTGGTTGGTGTCTCACACTGATGTGCAGAATACAGTTTGCTAAATTCTCTTCCTGGGGGTGGGGGTTGAAATCCAACCCCCTTACTCTCCATTTTGTTGTCTTTTCACAGGTAATTTTCATAGCTGTGACACAAACAGAACAAAACAGCAAAGCTTTATAGTCCTATTTGGTTCATCTTTCCATAGCTAAGCAAGCTATTAGCTGATGAAAAACCAGGATCACTGGGTTTAGCTGGGAACATGGTATTGCTATCTACAGTTCTAAACAATAGCCTTTATTATTTAGTAAGTCGTTGTCAACTGGGTAACTTCCTGAGAAGTACGTTAGGAATAAGTCTTTAGAGTCAACTCAACACAACAAAATAATGCTTCTCCTTTGGAACTGCTTAGTGTTTACTTTTCATACAGTTTAAGTTTACAAGAAGAATTCATGATAATCAGTCATTAAAAAAAAATCTTAAGAGACACCTGCCCATTTCTCTGGCCTCAGTGGGAAAAAAGATGGCTAATGCCTCCTCCCCTTTTCATCCCTGGATGATTCCATGAAGAACACCCCTCAACCTGCAGCTTGCTCTTGGTGTCCAACCTGCTGCCTGGAGACTGGCTTGGGAGTAGCCCTTTACTTTTATTTTAAAAAACCCTTTCCTTTTCCTTCCCTAAACATCTGCTTTCCAGAAAAAATCAAGTGAAACCTAAGGAACTGAATCCTTCCCTAAACCCAACTGAAGGACTAGAACTTATGTAGGGGAAAAATTTGCCTTTTCTCTCCTGTCTTGACTGTTACTAATTCAGGAATACATCACCACACTGTACCATCAAATGGCATGGAGCTGAGATGCCTCTGCACTGTAACAACAGGAATGGCTTCCAGCTGCATTGGAAAAACAGCATTTCTAGTGTGAGTGACAGCTCGATTTTCCTTGTCACTTCCCACTGTGGTAGGCCCCTGCCGCATTCAGGTGCAGCCACACCCAGGGAACCATTTTTCCAGTTTTCACGGAAAGGTGGAATCATAAAACAATCTGTGTGCTCACAAGTTTTTCATTTGCTCGTTCGCTCAAGAAACATACCTATTCAGAGGTTAGCAGGATGGTGGAAGGGGTTTTTTTCTGCCTACACGTACAAAGGGAAATGGAACTGGCTGACACAGCTCTTTTCCCCAGGCTACACAAAGAAATTGGGAAACCTGGAAACAGAGGGTCATTTAAGGTAAGGCCCAGGGGCTGGTATTTTAGCTTGTCTCCTCCCGAGGAGTTGTTAATCTCATCCCGCTTTGAAGAAACCCAAGAAGGTATGTGTGCAGGCTCATGGAAAAGCTGTTCTCTCTTGACAGGGTGGGAGGAAAGGAGAAAAGGTCAAGAACAGAGCATGTTTACCCAAGCCATGTGCTCCTAGCTGTGTGCTGCTGCTGAGCGCAGCTGCTTCCTCTCTCAGCTGGCATTTTGTGGTTTTGAATACTAGAGCACTAAATAAAATACGAGGGCTTAATACCTTTTTTTAATATATATATCCAGTGTGGGCTGCTAAAGTAAACAGAATATTGCACGAGTGCACATTTCATTCATATGAGCAGAAACTTAAAGCAAAAATGGAGAGTGCAATTAGCAACCAAAGCCCACAGTCAAAGACCCTGGAGTACAGCACAACTACAGACAAATATAAATTCCCTTTTAAAGAAATATTCTTGGAGGACCAGTTGCATAATTCTGCAAGCTGAGAAGAACACTGACTCACAAAGTCAATATTTGCTAAATCTACCGGGCCAAATTCAACTCTCCTTGAAGAGAGAAACAACTTCGCTGTTGTTTTACAGTGAAAGGTCCCGGCGATGAGAAAAACAGGCAAGAGCCTCTGCTCTTTGAGCACTTCTCTCACTGAGTTCCTGTTCACTGACCACCTTTTCATGGTGCATTCTTCAGCCTCGAAGGAAAAATTGAGCAGCTTGTCCTTGCTGCTCAATTTGGTAGAATCACACAACTAGGAATGGGTGCTTCTGATAGCTTTTCCCCAACTTTTGGCTAGTAGTAACAATAGGAAAATACAGGACTGAACTAATTAATTACATATTTTTTTAATAGGGCCTGAAGTAAACACACATTTACTAGAAGAAGTAAAAAATTAAGATGTGAAAAAAAAAGCATGGAAGTTGAGCCCTATCTTCAGAAGCAGAAGTAAGCTGAGTTGCTTAGCTGTTGCAGCCAGGTTTATAAAAGAGAATAGGGAAAGGGCGGGGGGCTTAAATGGGGTTTAAGTAAGGGAGCATAGTCTGATAGGATGCATGAAGATCAGCTGGTGAGAGAACATGGTGAAGCTCAAAGACTTGCTTGGTGATCTCCTTTGATATTTCAGTAGTTAGGGAGCAGTTTTAAGAGGGAGATGGTGTGTGACTTGTTGTGCTACTGCAAAATCCTGTTCAGGTTTCACAGTCTCTGCTCTGAGCAGGGTCTAAGGTGAAAGCAGCAGCAGCAGCAGCCTGGGGAACCTACAAAAAATTTCCCTGGGAGTATGCAGTAGTACATTGTAAGTATTATTTTAATGTCTATTTTTAATACTTAAAATTTTACCTTTAAATTTATCATTTTACCTTTAAAGAAGCCTATTTTAAAAGGAACCAGTACACACGTTTACCTCACTCAGCAGCACAAAAAAGAAAGACAACAGATACTTTCTCTCCTTTAGGGGGCTTCACTACCTGCAAGAAGGAATAAACAGCTGGTTTCTGCACTGAAGTACAGATAACAAGAGAAAGTTATTTTATATTTTCTCTGCAGCTCTTTTTAAAACTGCATGAGGCAAAATATAAAATAGGTGCTAGCAGCTGAAACAATAGGGAGCTTTGATAATCTGACTCCTTTTTTTCCTACCTTTTCTTGATCAACAAAAACAATTATTCTGTTGCAAATCAGGAGCAAGTCCACTAATTGAGTCATTCCCTGATGCTAAAGGCTCTTCTGGTGAGCGAACTTTCCTATTACTGGAGCAAGTGCTCTTTCCTCAGCCTCCTTCCTGAGTTATGCATGCTTTGGGAAAGCTTAGTGAAAGCAGAAAAGAAAGCAGGTTTGAGGAAAGGAGAGAGTAAGAGAAACGTTTAAGTGTACTGTTTTGTTTTAGAGTCACAAAACCTCCCATCTTAGTAGAGATCAACTGAGATAACAGTGAAAGCACAGGTTCTGGACTGAAATGCTACTATTCTGTGGTACTCCTGAAAGAATTTGTCTTTGTCTTGTCAACTGCAAGTGATGTCAGAATGCCAATTTTCATTTCAGCTGGTTGTCATGAGTATTTGCTGATGTTTTTCAACCAATGTTGATTAAAGGTGCTCAAAATAGCTTTAACCTCTTAGATCTACCACTTAACTAAAAATATATGTAACATCTTACGTTAAAAAAATTAAATAAAGTTGTTTAGCCTGAAGCTATTATTCAGCCTGTATTTTCTGTGTTTATAATAAGCTACTCAGTAATTGCAGGATTTTTATTGATAGCATCTAAGCAGGATTCCTTTTAGAACATATGACTAATGATAATTAATTTCTACATAAATAAATGAGTCTAAAAAGCACCCCATTGTTAACTATTTTTGACAAAATAATAGCCATCATCCACATTCTTCATAGAGTAATGTAGAAGGAAATGGTAAACAGAAGTGGGTATGAGCTGTCTACAGCCCTTGTACATACAAAACCACACTTCCTTATTTACCTATTTAATAGCAGAGTAGGAATAAGCAAATGATGAGAGGAGTGGGCAGTGTACACCAAGAAGGCTTCTTGAATTTCTGCTCAGCCAAACCTAGACAGATTTGCTGGAATTAAAATAAATAAATCCATAAATAAAAAGACACAAACCCTCTTAAGTTACATCAGCAAACCAAACAAATCAAGTCACCTTTGACAACTAAATTACCTGTCTCTCTTCCAGTCTGCAAAAAAGCTGTTTTGGGAGGACTGAGCAAATATTTCCAGGTGCAAATAACTGTTGAATCCCTGTTTTGTGAGAAAGATCAGATTAATTCTGTCCCAGTTGAGTGCAAAAGAATCCTAAAGTTTTTTCTAGGCTAACCTGCACCCATTGACATAGAGTTGAGGGGTTTGGGCACTAACTAAAATAATGCATTAAATGTTTAGATTTTAATACTTCACTGAAAACAATGTAAACCTATGTAAACAGGCTGAACTCATCCATGCGTAGTTATGTATTTGAAAGAGATCTCCACATAGAAGTCAGTGCAATCAGAAATACCTTCTTGTAGAAACTATCCTGTAGAACTCATGTCAATTTTCTTGACATTTAGTTTAATCCCCTCCTCTTATTTACTCAGTAGAAAGCTTTGGTGATCTATATCTGAGAACTGTGGGGCTCGATCCAACATAAGCTCAGGCAAAGCAAGCTGCATTCTGTTGTGCTTTGCAAGCACCACTGAAACACAGATATCAGTAGTATAGTTTCCCAAAAGAATTTCCCAAAACATATCCTGGTAGTCTATTCTTTTTCCTCCATTTTGGAGAAAGCACTTGCCCTTAACACCTCCATGCAGTTCACAAGAATCAATGTTCCAGTTAACTCTCGCCAATGTTTTGTTACTGGGTTTTTCATTTTATCCAAGGCTGATTGCAGGTCTTGTAAGACATCCCTGTAACTGTCTCCATAATGGGCAGCCCACGTGTAGAGAAAGTCATATGCAGGTTTCCACATCATCTGAAAATAAAAGGGGAAAAAATGAAAAGGCTAAGTTGCAGAAATTGAATTATTGAGAAAAAAAACCAGCTAAATCTTTCCAATGGTAGAAAAATCATAGAAAAGAAAAAAGAAAACAGGTGTTTGATCCCTAGCCACACTGAAATACTTTATCGTAAAAGGCATGATGATATAAAAACTCCAGTAACCTTATATACTTCATTTCTATGAAACTCTCAAATTCTTAGAGGGGTAAAGAAAGAGAAATTCTTGATTCAGATGATTATCACTAAATCAAAATATATCCCTGTCTGAAAGTATAATTCAAAGAACAGGGATAGAAAGAAAACCCCTAGGACATTTTCGCAATGCACACCCAGCAGCAGTTTCCCTTTTGGAGTCTGGCTGTGCTTTTGATGGTTAATGCCTCCCTTTGTCTCACTAATCAACATCCTGCTGTCCCTCTACTTAGCCTGGAACTTTTAAACTTGCTTCTTACCTTTACAAAAAGGTTTTCTGGTTACAGCAGCTGGAAGTTGGGCCAAAGCCCAACTAGAACTTTATCTGACTACTGACATAAAAGACAATAAAAAAATGTTTTAGAAATACACGGGCAACAAATGTAGAGCTAAGGAGAACCTCCATACTTTATTGGATGTTGGGGGTAACATAGTCACAAGGTTGAGGAAAAGGATGAGGTACTTAATGCTTGCTTTGCCTCAGTCTTTAATAGTAAGACCTGTTGTTCTCAGGATATCCAGCTCTCTGAGATGGAAGACAGGGATGGGGAGCTGAATGAAGCCCCTGCAATCCAAGGGGAAATGATTAGCAACCTGCTACACCACTTCGACACACACAGGGGGCCAGACAGGATCTACCTAAGGGTACTGAAGGAGCTGTCACAAGGGCTCCCTAAGCCACTTCTCATCATTTATCAGCAGTCCTGGCTAACTGGGAGGTCCCAGTTGACTGGAGGTTAGAAAATGCGACACCCATCTAAAAGAACAGCCAAAAGGAGGGTTCAGGAAACTACAGGCCTGTCAGTCTGACCTCAGTGTCAGTGAATGCCATCATGTGGCACATACAAGTGAGAGTCAAAAGTTTTTATGATTAATCTTTTAAAATCAGGACATACAATTTAAAAAGTGTCCTGCAAGAAACAAAAGAAATTAAAAGGTAGGCTACCAGTAGTCCTTATTTCAAACTACAGTATGTTTATTTCATGCTAAACAAATATGGAGCAGATCCTTAACAGGTGTAATTTGTCATTGGTCTAGTGACATTAATTAAGTTGTGACAGCATGATTCAAATACTTAGTGGGATTTACATCTTTCAAAGTGCTGATGTCCAGAGTAGGTCTGTTCATTTTACAAACAAAAAGACTGTTTTCCCAGATGCTGCTTTTCCAAATTTAGCTTGGAAACACTTTCTAGTTTCCCAGTCCTCATCAGCAATAAAGGTTTTGCAAACAGCAATTGAGTTAAGAATTGCAGGGATGATACATACAAAAAGCCACAAAAACTTTCTCAGAAGGCTCTGGCATTTGCTTTTTTAGCAGAAACACACTCATGCATTGTAATAAAAGCATACAGACTGATGTGTGCACATTTATTTGTATATATACACACACAAGTGATCAGGAAGTCCATACTTTTTTTTAACATCTTATTCTTTTTTAATAGAAAAACAGTTTTCATGGTTCTGAAAGATAATTCAGGAGGAAACTGATTATTTCCTCAATATAATCCTATTAATTTACAAATAATAAAAATCATAAAGCTCTACTTCCTTGATATAAGCTTTATTTACCTCAACCTTTGTGGAACTGAGTAGCAGAAGGATTTCTTCTTTCTTTACTCATAGTTCTGAGATTTTCTCCACATTTGGGCCAAGAACTCACAACATACTGATGAGTTTCTATAAACATCTCCCTCAGGTTCTGCTGCCTTTCTCCCCTATCCCCAAACGGAAGAACTCATATCCCCAGTAGCATGTCTCACAGTCTGATTCGTCTGGCTTCTTTCTTCAGTTTAAGCCATAAAAAAGTGCTTTCAGTGAAGTTTCTCATTTAGGTCTAGAGGAGGAAAAGGTATTATCATTTACCCAAAATTAATGGTGCCTAGTTCTCACTTTAAGCAAGTCTAGCTTAAGTTGTAACCATAAGGTTACAAAAGGAGGAAAGAAAAGTAATTTGGTGGTAGATGGGAAGGAGAGTGATGAATTCTTTCCTTTTATTAAACAGTCTATTTTGAAAAAGAAGGTTTTTATGTACTACGGTAAATACTAGATATTACAGCATATTTTAATGAACTAAACCAGTTCACCATGGTTGCATTTATGCTGAGGCCAGAAAGTTTCTGTAGTCTTATTTTCA
Source organism: Strigops habroptila (assembly GCF_004027225.2). Classification (NCBI taxonomy): domain Eukaryota; kingdom Metazoa; phylum Chordata; class Aves; order Psittaciformes; family Psittacidae; genus Strigops; species Strigops habroptila. The sequence goes on from NC_044277.2 coordinate 129,593,100, forward strand.
TCTTGATAACCAACGCAGCCAACAAAAGAAGCTGGGATTTCCTGATATTCCACTGCTGGCTATGCCTTTTCTCTATCTCTTGCTTCGTTTCCTTATATTCCTGCTAGGCCAAGATATTTGAAGAATTGGAATGCAATGTTCTGTCTTCATTAGAATGTGAAAGACAGTGAGTATGAAATGATGCTATGCTTTGACTTATGCTAAAGGTTAGTCTGACACTGCAAGTGGACAATTGGCTGAAATATATGTAAAATACAAATGCTGGTTTCTTCTACTCTGTCACAACTTTTTTTTTTTTTTTTTTTTTTTTTTTTGAATAAAAGAAAATAAAATTATAAGAAAGAGGGAATCAAAAATTTTATGAACTGGTCATCAGTGAAGCATGATTAACTCAGCAATAATTTACACACTCACCGCACTGAGCTAATGTTGCAAACAAGGCTTCTATGATCCTTCTCTACACCCACATACTCTCATGAAATGGGTGAACTGAATTGCATTGACATTCCTGAATTATATCAAAGCAGATTTTTCAGGCAAAATATTAAATCACTGCAGAATTGTGGGCATGTCTCATCATGCAACTCAGCTGTGTGCATGAGTTTTCCTTCTGCTCCCACTGCCTCTGATGAGTAGGTAATAATACCTACATCCTCTGTAAAGTGATTTGGAATTTACTGATGAAAAGCACTTCAAAATCTAGGTACCAATTGTATGTACTTCAGGTTGCCTCTGTGACCATCTGGGAGAAGATTTCTCCCACTAAAAAAATATATTAAGTCTAAAAGCAGAAACATTTTTCAACCAATCAATCCTCTTGATGATAAACAGCCCTTGGTAGGTAATAAATTAATTAATGCTTTCAGATACTCCACAATAATTAATGAAAACTTATTACACCCCAATCTTTGCTCGGTTTCCTGTTTTCACACCAACGACTACTATCAATGAGAAAGTTTTTCCATTAGAAAATTCCAGGCTGGGAAAAGGTTGTTTTAATCAGGGTTCTTTTACACCTGTTAAGTAAAAGTGATGATCAGCAATCATCTTGAAATTAGTGATACTAATGCTAACCTTGTAACAATGCTGGGAGCATCTCCGCACAGGTAGGAATTTACACTGCATTAGCTATTTTCGTTTTGCATCTCTGCTGAACAACATACACAAAGCTTTATAAACAGACCATTGTTTCTGTATGTAGAAGTTCAATTAACCAGAGCATTGAGAAGTTCAGAGGTCTGAAGGAAGCACTGAAATTCAGTAGAAAGTACTGAAATTTAAGGTTAGATTTAAAGGAAGCTGAGTATTCACATGAGATACCGGTGCTAGAAACCTGATGTGGTTGGAACTCACACCTGTGTGGACAAACGCTATTACAAAACTCACACAAAACCAAGAAATTTCCCAAGGACCCATCCTAAGCCTTGAGAAATGACATAAAAATAAAGCAAAATTCTGATCTTTCATTGCTTGTTGAATGTACTCTTAAAAAATGGAATATACTGTATTACTGGGGGTTTTATGATAATTCAACTATTCTGTATTCTGGCAGCAGCCACTGTCATTGAAAGGCAGAGAATTTTGTAGGTGTTTTATTACTAAAATAATGCAAAACACTCTTGAAAATAAATTAATAGGGTGTATGAGGCAGAAGATAGGCTTCATGGAAGTAGAGACCCATTTAAAACAAAGAAAATATACATATTTTTAATATTTTTTTTTATATATGCCTATATATAAAAAAAATAAATAGGTATGGCACTGGAAAAAGTGTTTTAAGATTGTTTTAGTTCCACTGTCTGTTAGCAAAGGAGAAAACATTTCCAAATACCATGGAGACCAGTAGAGCCACACATCTTTCAGGTCTATAATTCCTTCTGTAGAAAGCTGGAGTTTTGTCAGACAAACACAGAAAGCTTAGTAAGTACAACAAAATTCTAAGAAGTTAGACAAGGCACTGCATAACAGTAAAAAAAGAAAAAGCAACAGAACAAACCAACATAATGGAAATGAGAAGCATTCACATTCTGTTTGATTTTAGTGCAAAAACAGGGTGATTTTTTTTTTCAGTAAAAGAGAGCAGCAAACTAGGGATTGGTAGACCTGAGAGTTTCATGAGAAAACAAAAAGTGTAAGGAAAAGGGTACATCCAGACGCAAGCAATACACCCAGAATAACTAAAATAAATAAATAAATAAATAGACAAAATAGCTGAAAGAAAAGTAAGATCAAAGGAGGAGGCACTGTTTGCAAACATGTGCAATGATGGAGATATAATTTTGCAGAAAAGTGAACAAACCTTGTAAGTTATCGTATGGAATTTTGGTCAGATATTGACTGGGAAGGAAGGGCAGAGCATTCAAAGGGAATAAAGGGTGATGGTTCACAATTAGAGCAGAAATATCTTGACAGGTATCACCAGGCAGATAAAAATGAGATGAGAGACTCACTGGATTTAGACTGTGGAAAGGAGGATATGTTTGGCAGGAAAAAGGAAGAATCAGCTACAGGGAAAAAAAGAGGAAAAAAAAAAAAATCTATCTATCTTGAGTAGTTGTGAACCTGTGAATGGGAAATAGTGATTTCTTTGGAATGGAGAGGTGAGAGAGAAGGAATTCAGGCTGGATCATGTGTATTACCTGCAATAATCAGGGAATGATAGTATAGGCAGAGGGACAGTTGAGCCTGAATGTAGCACTTGAGGCAGAAAGGTCAGCTTGAGCATCATTCAGCAACTCTTACAGAAGAGGATGTTCAGGGTAATACCCAGTCTGGGACCTAGAAGTCACTGGCACATAACTCCATTGGAAACAATGGATCTATTGGAAGCTTTGGTGTTAGAGAAATGCTGGAAGAAACTTGGTTGCCCAGAGAAATGTGTGCCAGGAGCCCAGGCTGGGCCTCAGCTCAGAGGTGTGGACAAGGGCCCACTCTCTCTTGTGACATATCTGACATTGCATGGATGCCATGGGTACCTCTGAGCACCTCAAACGGCACTAGATATATATATAATTAGGCACCTAGATTGCTGCTTCAATGTGCATGCACTAAAATACCTCTGCGAGGACAGCTCAACTTTTATTTAGAACTCATACTTCTGTATAAGCAGAGTGCTTTACAAAGGAGAATAAATAGCATGATCTGCCTGACAAACTATGAAATTAAAACATGGATTTTCCATGTCTATATAATAGGACAGAAGTGGAATTAGTGTAACAGAGTCCAACCTTTTGTCATGCTGCTCAAGCTAAATGATGGCAAATATGACACAGGCACAGAAAAGTGTTAATGGTAGAGGTAAGCTTCCTTTCAGGGGAAAGAGCAAAAGCTGTACTAAGGGTGACTTGAAGTAGCTCCTGAAAGGACTGGATGGTCTTCCTTATTGAGTCTGAAATGACAACAGAGGAGTGAGTAAGATTAACAAGTGAACAGGACAGTAAGAAGGGACTGAAACTGGCCCTTGGTTAGGGAATAAAAAGCTGAAACTCAAGACAGAGACCAGGATCTCTACAGCCAATTTATTTGGCACAATAACACTGAACAACTGGCTGCAAAGGAATATTTAGACAATTACAAGCAAAAGTTGGTGAGAATTCCTCATATTAAAGGACTTTAAAATTAAATGAGGAGGCCAAACTGCAAAAAGAAAGAAGTGCACAAAGTAAGGAAGAAGAAAGATCTCTGGCTGTGTTTGTTCAGTGGAGAAAGTGTGCACACACCATTGCACGTGAGCCTTACCTCCAGAGCTACTGCTCCATGTTTCCCTTGGTGGGGTACTTCGTAAGCCTCGATTTGATGCTTTGTGAGTCGGGCTAACTTCTCTGCAAGCTCCCGCCAGTATTTGCCAAGCTTGACAGCTGAAGTCAAAATGATGGTGTCCTGGGTAAGACGTGCCACTAATCCCTGGCAATCTATTTTCAAAAGTGCCTGAAACAATAGTTTTCTTTAGTTTTTCTTCACCAGTAATTACAAAAAGAACATTATAATTTGTTTTAATACCACTATTCTGCATTTCTAAGTAGACAGGAGGGCTTTTTGTTAATTTTGTGTTCTTAAAAATATGTAACTATTTTTCCTACAAAAAGGTGTTGCCAACAGTTTCATAGGAAAACTGCCCACAAACTGAAAAAAAAATTCAGCTGGCATTCAGCTGCTGCATCATTCCAGTGTCAAATGGATCCTGCCAAGCTTGAAAGAAGAATATGCTTCTCCAACAAAAATATCTGGGACATCAAAATTAGCTTTTAAAAGCATGACATGAAACTTACAAATTAAGTTAGAGCACTATTACACTAAGGTGTGGTCCTTTGTCTACTGTTTTTATGGAAAATTATTGATTACGTTGGCCAGCACTTTTTGAATTACATCTTCCATAGAGCTGATAATTTGCAGACCATTAAGCAGAAATGCAAGCATCAAACTCTTCCCTCCCCCATGCCAAATGAGAATTTAATAATAAACAAATTAAAAGCATTCCAGGAGTGAAACCTTGAAATGCAGATATGTTGCATTCTCCTTTCTTTATTAGTTTGGATAAGAGATAAGGAGAAAAATAGGTGGTGGGGTTTTTTTTCTTCTCTTCAAATTAACGGTAAAATATTCCACTGAAAATGTTGACTTTTTCAGTGAAAGATCAAGTCAAGAATTTTTTCTTGATTTTTTAATATACTGATTTTTCATAAAACATCAAGCATTTCTGAAGAAATCAGACATTTGTGTGATTTAATTGTAAAACATTTTTCCATAAAAATCCTCATTGCAAGCAGTAGAACTTTGTTACGCACAGTAGCGAGAAGCAGACTACAGTGTACAGGGCCAAATCCCTCTACACTTTGGCAAAGTGGACACAAAGTTGTTCAGTTGGTCTTTGCCCTAATAATCAAGAACCCTATAAAATGTAATAATAGGAGATTAATTGAAAGAAATGACCAGTAAATTCTACCCAAAAGTAACATGGATAATATCTAGTTTTAAGTCTAGCTTTATAAAGACAGGAACCTGCATTGGCACTTCAAAATCATATATATTTTAACAAAACAGGACACCTTATTAATCTGTTTATTCCCCACTTTTGCCTTTTCTGTAATGAACTCTGTTTCACTGTATTCAATTAAAAGTCTGGACCATTTTCACCTTTAACTCCCCCCTCCCCTTTTTGTACAGAGGCATGGCAGATTAAACAGCACTTCATACTTACAGTTTTATTCCACACAGTTTAATGCAGTCTTAAGAGTTGTAAGTGGCCACTGCTACCAAAATATTCTGATTCCTGCTGAAATTGCTTTCAGCAGTTCAAAGGGGATAGTCTAGTTATGAGAAGTAAGTCCTGTTAAGATTTACAATTCAGGACAGTCAAAAGGCTCTAGATGAAAGGCTACAGTGTGAATTTTAAACACACATTTTTATACTACTTTAGTTTCATATCAGAAATTTTATTCTCTTCTGTTGCTATATAGGCTGGTAGACTTTTCAGTCAGAGCCAAGGACAGTATTGAGTAATCATTAATTCCAGATTAATTTACATACAGATCCATAAGTAAATTAAGATGGTTAACAATGCAACCTATTACCTGAAAGCATTTAGAATAAAACCACTTTTGATTCACATGTAACAGTTCTGAATCACATAGAAGTTGCTCAGTGGCTTACAAATGAGGCCCATGAAAATATGTACTGAAATACTTGCAATATTGTCCTTAGGTTGCTACAACATTGACTATAAAGTTGTCATGTGTGGATAGAAAATCTTGGTTTTAACACGTGGGTCAAGATTTCCTTGCTTTAAATATATGAAGATAATTTACACATGCAACTTATGGTACACAAATGTATATAAATAGTGGCATTTCCACACTATAAGGTTACTAAAAACTTCACAATGGGAATGTGAATTGCTCAGGGAAGGAATTTACCATGATGACTTCCATAACAAACCTATTTCAATCATGGCTATTTAAAAAAACCCAAAAAATGTCAACTCAGTCAACTTACTAAATGAGCAAGGCTCCTGGAACATTTACAGCACACTGTTTAGAGTTAATTCATCAAAATATTATTCTTCATGACAGTCTGGATGTATTTTCCATCTATAGGTGTCTACAACTTCTAGTAATACATTCAGGCCTGTAAAGATTCCCACAAGGGTGTAGGACCATGTTTTCTTGTTCACACACTTTTATTGAGTAGTTTCTTTGTAATATATTCCCAGCAACCACTAATTCGTGCAATACTTACAACAATGAGCTCATAAAGAAATAGTCTTTTTTTTTTGTTAGCATGGCAGTCTTCCTTCATCCTCTTCACAACATGTGCAACTCTCTCTGATTCTTTATCAGCATGTGCCTCATTAAAATCATCCAAAGACATATGTGAATATCCCAGCACCTCAGCCAAAGCTCTCCAGTCATAAAGACTCTCTGATACTGTAGACAGAACTACCGAGTAAATGTAAGTCAATTTTTTGAATGGCAATGCAATTTGTTCAACTAGATTCCTGGTTGTTATCTCACTATCGGCAGTGTCCATAGCTTGTTCTTTGGAAATCACTTTTATGTTTTTGCAATGTACAAGACCAATCTTTTTTCTGAGAACTCCTACATACCACTCTTTTATTTTAGTTTGTCCGATGGCTTTTACTTTATCTTCACCAAGAAGTGCTATTGTGTCCCCTTTAAAATATTCTAGCAAATAGTCAATCTTATTTTGACGTAACACAGTTTTCAAGGCCACTCCGTAAGTCTTAACACTCAAAGCTTTATCTTGAAACTTTGGGTATTTAACTGTTGGTATTAAAAGCCAAGGCTCAGACTTGATTTCTTTGCAGTTTTGTAAGCGCTTTGGCCTGTTGATAATTCCACTTAATTTTGGAGCTGGATCAGGAGTTGTAACATGGAACTGTGTTACTTGGCTACTTTTTGAGACTTTAATCTGAACAAGGAAAACAAAGAAATGCATCTCCTTACATCCAAGCATGGAAAACAGGAATTGTTGGCGGACCATTTCGCCAGTTTTCAGCTCTTCCTCTTTAATATTTTTGCTTTGGTCTTCCATCTTCACTTCAAAATCTGGATCACAGGATACCAAAGAAATGTTTAGATCTTGTGGCTTTTCAAGCAGAAATGTATGTTTTCCCCACAGCTGAAACACAACGGGAGGCATGTTTTTCCCTCCTTTTTTTATATCACAAATTGTGAGTTTTCCTGGAATGTAGTTATGACCGAAGACTGTAAAAACTGCTGTAAAAGATGGATGAATATGTTTGGGACCATAAATTCCAACTGAGACTGTTCTATGAACATAGTCCCAGACATTAGTTGCTGGAGGCTGGATTTTGTTTGCTTGTACAGCCATCACTGCATACATCACATAACTTAGGTCCGTTAGCTTCACTTGTATGGTATCTTGATAAGTGTAGCAATTCTCTAGCTTCTTAAAAGGCCCCTCTTTATTGAGACTGAAAAAACACACAATGTCACTCATAACTTGGCTGAGTGGATCATTCTTCACTTTAGCTGCGACTTTCACCTCTAGGAAAATGGCTTCCCTTGTGTTGAGGTTGCTCAGTGTAAGTTCTATCAGAGGACTTACAGTACTGGACATCTCATTGTTAAACGATGATGGAGGGTTAAGGATAGCCTTTAAACCAACTTCTTGGAATTCCCCAGGTAATACGTGACCCACAGGGACATGAATGTTGATATCTGAGTCAGGCAGCTGTACTGAACCCCCTTCATGATTCAGTTTACAAACTACATGGATGTCTGTAGCTTGTGTTTGTGCCCATCCAGGACTATGGCTCATGGCTTCTAAATCTAGGCAAGATCGGGTGAGTTGACGGTGACTCAACCAAGCCATCTTGTAGGCTTCACGGTCATTTTGAAGCCATGTCATGTCTGAAGCTATAGGTTTTTGAGGTGTTGTCTTGCGAGGATTAAATCTTCGGTTATCAACAATATCCAAGAAGTCAGAGACACTCTTGGATCGTGCAGATCTTCTTGCTGAAGTCTTTCTTAGAAGACAATCAATATCTAGCTCATCACCTGAGGAAACCAAAGAATCCCTGTTGCTAGAAACTTTAGAGAATAAATAGGGTTTTTCTTTTAAGATTGAAAGGTATTTATTATTTTCATTTCTATTTAAAGCAGCTATGTCATGTACAAAAGGGTTGGAGGCTGACAGTTCGTTCCAGAAGGGATTAGTCTTGGAAACAACATTGGTATGTCTGAACACATCAGACCAGTCAATATCCAAATCCGATTTGCTTTCACTGACACCTGTTTCAAAGAAAAAACAGAGGCATTTTCTAAAGCACAGAGACTTGAGACATTCCATTAATTTCCAACTGATAGTCTGTTAAGCTAACAGGTGACTAAACTTATCCTCCTAAAATGCATGTAGATAATTTATATATTTCTCCTTCATGTTTTTAAAGGGTATGAATTTTGATCTATAAGTAGCATTAAGAATCTTTGCTAATAGAAAGAGGGCTAACAAATTAGTGGTGAAGGATGTAAAACATCTTCTGCAAGGCGCTGATTGTTATCAACTCCTATGACTATTAATTGGCACCAAGTATGCCAAGGTCCCGTGAGGTTTAAATTCTTATATTCCGGTAATCTTTGGCCTCTTACAAAGTGCCACAGATTACTTTCCTTTTTGTCTAACTCTCTGCAAAGATTGAATAACTACTGTTTCATTTTTCAAACACTGTAGACAGTACAGACATGTATTATTCAGGATTCCTTTTCATGCTAGCGCACATGCATTTAATTGATAATAGCACTCTTACAATTTATCTTGGTGTGTGTGGAATTTGTTATACTAGCTTTCCAGTAAAGAATTCATTGTCATAATTTATGAGGTCTTGTACAATTTGAAGTTTGGAGAGAAATGTTTTTGTGGCTACTAACTTTTCTGAGATTGTACTTAAATAGACAAATGGGGTGTGTAAGTGATATTTAAATATACTTTCTAATAAAAATACTCACTATGAACTGTAATGTCTTTTTCTGAAGGCAAGGTGTGCTTATATTTTATATTACAAACTGTTCACAGAAGCTAGTTTATAGGTTGATTAAGGCTCATGCTTCTTGCAACTAATAGAGTATCTGCAACTTTTTGTGCTAAGGGTTTCTATTACTTCAGTTTTCCATTATATTGCTATATATAGAGGTTAATCCATCCCTTCTTTGTACATCCTTGTAAAGAATTTTAATTCAACATTTCTATTCTTTCAGCATATCTATATCCTTCATTATTACACTTACCATAGTACCTTCCATCTGCAAGGTAACTAATCATGGCTCAATTGCAAGGACAGTGCATTCAGCCACAAAAAAAAAAAAAAAAGGTGAAATATTAGCAATTTTTTCTTTTTTTCCATTTCATTTGTCATGAATTGTGACAAAAAGCCAAAACCATTAATTTTTTCCACAGTTCCAGAAAAATCCGGATTTGGAAGAACCAAAGTGGAGTTTACCTGCTTCCCAGCTGCCCATCTGCAAGGCATTAGCATTGTCTTGAGGAGAGCCTTCCAGGTGAGCTGCAGGGGGGAGTGAGCCCAGGGGAAGCCTCCTCTGGCTCAGACACCCAGCCTTGGCCAGGGTCACCAGATGGGGCTGGGCTGCTCAGCACCAGTTGAAAAGTCCTTTTGTTCTGCAGGCCAAAAGCTTTCCTAGTGCTGTGATGCTATTATAGTCAGATTATTATCAGCTATTAAAAATTAAATTAACTAGTCCCAAAAGAAATGTGAGGGGTTTAATCTGTTTTTTTCCCCCATCCTAAAGGGTATGTTTCTACAGGAAAATTCCGAGCAGAAAACTCTGGCAGAGCCTGAGTCATTAGGCTGGACACTTTTCTTGTGCCAAGGTAACAGCACACATTACTGGGTGCAGGAGGTTAGGGAGGAAGCAATTCCTGCTCCCCAGCTCACACAGCAAGTGCCAGGTTCACCATTACTCTTATCTGCTGCTGGACAAAAAGCTAGGAGAATTCCTACCTTGTGGAGGCAAATGTTTTCTTAACTTTTGGGTTAAAACAGCATGGAGATTAAATCAACTTTGTTGAGACTGCAGTTTTTAAACTGGCCTATCTCCAAAATTACCTTGCCTTCCTGGTTCTTAAATCCTAAAATTAATGTAGTTTGGATAAGAACTCTCTCTTCTATTCCCTTGACATTTATTCATGCAAGGTTAATGACTCCAGCTCTTCCTGCCAACCTGTCTGACCCATGTTTGCTATGGCAGAGGACAGATGACTTCTCTTATATGACAGCAAGTTTCTTCTTGGGGACCTTGTGACAATCCCAAATGTCCTGACTCCAGGGCCATCTACAATGGCCGGAATAGTGCAAAACACAATCAATAAAAAATTAATTTTAAAAAGTGTACAGGGGTTTACAGCTATAGCTCTTGACAATATTCAGAGTTTTTCAGAAATGAAGACTTTGGGTGGAGAGCCTTGGTACAGAAAGTACCAGAAGAAACATACTGTAGCTGGCCGAAGGTGTCCGGTCATCCACATCAATCAAAGTCCCCTCTGACCTGCTCCGTGGAATCTCTCCACTGGTTAGGGAATCTGTTCCACTACTGGAAGTGTTTACCTCCTAGGAAACAGTTAAACATATAAAATATCAACAAGTTTGCAGTTTGAAAAAGGAGAAACTGTTGAAGAATAATTGAGCTTTGCTCCTGTGATGTGACACAAATTGAAAAAAAGTGAAGTTATGGTCTGCCCAAGAGCATCACAATCCTGAGTCTTACTATCTCATTTGCAGCAAAAACACCAGATGCTACAGTTGCTGCACACTATGGTACCCCAGTCCATAACGAAGCTCAATAACCCACATAATTCAACATCTTGCAATTGGAACTGAGCCAATTGCACAATAACTTCCATTCAGGTCTTTTTTTAAAAAGAAACATCCTAATATCTGTTTTCAGATAAGTTTGACTAGAATCATGACAGGTGCAGAGCTAGATCTGTGTCTTCCTTTGCCAATTAATATAAAGGACATCCAATTATTTCTGCTTTATTATTCTTCCTATGCTCTTCCCTGGAAGAACATCAGGTCAGGTTTTCTTTTTAGTTTGTACATGAATAATTTGAAGCACCCTTTCTCAGGGCCCACATCAGCACAGCAACAGCCCAAAGAGGGGACATTCAGGTCTCTCCTCTTCCTTGTTCTGGCTACAAGAAGTTCTGCTTGGTTTTGATGTAGTTTGCATGTCAACTGAACCACACGAGAGCTGTAAAACCGATGCTGCAGTTGAGAGGTGGTCGACAGCAAAACTATTGCAAGGGCAGAGCAGGAGGGGAATCCCTCCGATGCAGGCAATAGAAGGGTGAACCTCACAAGGTACCATTGCCTCATGCTATTTTCAGCTGCCCAGAAAAATGAGTTGCTGGTCTTCAAAGGGGCATTGGATCTCCTACATGCTGAAGCTACTGTGTCCCAGAAACAGAAGCTAGGGGAAATAAAATATTCTAGATCTTTCTGTGCAGGAGAGCTTATCAAATTAGTGCTATAAACCAAGAGGTCATTTAGTGTATTTCCCATAATCCTGTCACTGATTCTATACATAGTGGGGTATAAATGCTGATGGGCAATAAATGCATTAAACATATGGTTGAAAAGAAAACCCCCAAACGAACAAGGGGAAAAAAAAAAATGGTAAAAAAGCCAAAAGTTTTTTGGGTCCATCCACGGGATAAAATAGCCAGCTTTGTTCAAGACTCTAAAATATTGCAGCCTGATACTTCTACGGCAGCAATTGCAGCCTAAGCAGATCTCTTACTGTGGCTGTCACAAAAAAGGAATTTTCAGTTACAGTTTTAGTAGGTGAGTTACGAGAAAAAGGAAGCACACATTACATCAAAGCATTACTGAATAGAAACTGGAAGTCAGCAGTCTGTTTCCATTGCAAAATGCAATGGTTTAAGACATCTTTTTTTTCCACTGCAAATGTAAATTGGTACTTTTTGCTCTTCCCACAAAAGCTACCTTCAGCTAATGGCAATCTGTCCAGGTCCTGGTTTGTGCTCAGGCAGGATGCAAGGCTGAGGTCAGGCTAAGCCCAACTGTCACCCGGCCACTCTGCTATCACAAGGCTGTACGGACTTTCAGGTTTCTCTGTTACCAGAAATGTCAGATGTTGGCCTTAGAAATCCTGATTTCAGACAGTGGTGAAAGCTAGCTTCCAAGACTGATACTTTGAGGATTCTGCTATTAATACCCCACCTGAACCAAACCAGATATTAAAATGCCTCCTTAAGCCCAACACCATAGTTCCAAGATCTGACATCCCATACCTGTATAAAAATATCACTGTTCCTTCTGTCTCTGATAAAAGACAGCGTCTTTGATAATGTGTACAGATTTCTTCAAAGGAAATAAATTTTGCTTTATTGCTGCATCTCAAAATGTTGAAAAACTGAACGCATTGTATAAACATGCAAGATTTTTCTCTCAGGCATCTGCTTCAGGAATTGAGGAGATTTAATTACACCTGCATAAGGTATCCATAGTCTAAAATCCTAATGTACAAAAAGAAATTCTACTTTTTACAATACTAGTGTATTTGTTGCCAACACTAATCCAGACTGATAACTTACTGATCAATTCACGTATGAATAGAAGAACAGGTTTTTAAATAGTTAAAAGACACACAATTGTTTCAGTAGCTGTATGAAGTGGGAAGCAGTAAGTAAGGATAAGAAAAGAGTACAAGAGTGCAAGTAGATGTACAGTGGCTAAAATAGGAAACCCATGGGGAAAGAGGAGGGAGAGAGAAAGAGAAAGAAAAACAATCTCTTTACACAGTGGGAGTATATTGACAGAGACATAACAACAAGATTGCATATGGAAGTTTTATAAATACTAAGAATTTCTGCAAATAGAATAAGCCATTTCCTAAAGTTCCCTTTGGGAACTCCTTGAAACCTTCACCACTAGCCTGGCACAAGGACAGAAGAGGCGGATACTGAAAAGGAAAACCACTTTCAAAAATAAGTCATGCTTCCCCACCCCAAAAGCTTATGTGAGTGTGATGAGGGAGCCTTTGTAATTCAGACATGTTTTCAGGCCAGCCAAGAAAAGGACAAGAGAAGGCGGGAGATATAATCAGTCCTGGGCAAAAGATGACCATGTCTGGTCAGCATGTTAAGGGATGTAGGAAATGCTGGGGACAAGCTGCACACACAGCATTGAGTACCGGGCAATGTGCCTCCTGAACAGTTACATGATCTGGCACCAGGGTCGCATCCCGCCTCTCCTGTGTTCCAGCCTAAGTGCTGGTAATGTATAAATCCCTAGCGTCTTTGTATGAGACTAGAAAAATAAGAAAATCTAATGCTCCCCCTTTTCCATGGGTTCACATTCTGTGATAAAATAGCACCTCAAATTAATTTTTTGATAGGATAACCCTATTAATTAGGAACTTACCTGCAGAAATCCAGAAGAACTATCATGCAGAAGAAAGAGACAAATGCATATGGGATATAAAACTATACTGATCAGTGGCAAAGGGGAAACCCTTTTACTGAAAAAAATTGAGAATTACGTATAGGAAGAATCAGAACCTAAGCTTTTCATTTGCTGTAGCTATCAAGTAAGAAAGATGTAAACTGACAAGTGCTTAATGGTACAAAGAATTATTTGACTGACAGCATGTCAGCTCACAGCGTGAAGTGAGCAGGGAATGGAGAAGTGAAGAGGTTGGAAAGAGATCAGCTGTGGAGGTGCCCAGGGAGTGAACCTGAGCGACTGCTGAGAGATATGGCATTTTTATGTACGAGGGCAAAAAAAAGTGCGCCAGGTGCACTTTGCTGTTCAAGGTGGGATTGTATTGCTTGACCCACAAAGAGAGGGACTCAGGACCCAGAGTGCTGCCTGCAGGCACATTACAGCACTGTTATAGGGGAAGAAAAATGCATTAGAGGAAGAAGAAAGTCTCAGGTAGAAAGTTCAGTTTCACAGAAGTCAGGAGACAGATTTGCTGCAAATGGAATTTTTGCTGCATGTCATGCCTCCAGAAATCTCTTCCAGGTCTTTGAAAATTCAACTGCACTGTTTTTTTTTCTTTCCAGTCTCCTTACCAAAGAAAACATGTCCTGCTGTGCTTAAAATAGTGGTAAGGAAGAAGATTAAAAAAGCCCAAAAGCAAACACTTCCCTGCTGCTTTTGCCCTCAAAAATGAGAGAGAACACATTCCTCTCTGTTTTTAAAATATCAGCATCCCAGAGCAAAACACTAGCAATTTTCTTTCCATTCAAACTTAACCCTTCTTCAAAAGCAGGTTGTATTAAGAGCAAAGCTCTCCTATGGCAGTGCCTCCCCATGGTCTCCTACATGAACCTTACACAGACAGTGCTACTCAGCCATACCATTATTCACAATGATTCATGGGTCCAGAGGATGAAGCTTATGCATTTGCAGAGACAGGACAAGCAACAGAAGGAGGTGATGGAGATGTGCTTCATTCCTCCGGGTTGGTTTTAGCTGTCATAGGTAAAAACAACTTGCTAGTTATATAGGGTGGGTTGTAAGACTTACAAGTTTATTGCTGAAAAAAGGAAAAAGGTATATTCACCAGAATGTTAAATATGGTGATCTGACCTGATCTGACCAAATACTGAGTATACTGAATTATTTAAATTCTATTACACAGAGAGAATTCTAAAGAAAAAGCAATACACAGAAGAGAGATGGTTTCAGAAGGCATTACATATCACCATCGAATCTAAAACACTGTCTATTCTCTGCAGATTAACATTTCTTAGGTAAACATTACAGTAATAGGTCATATTTTAACAGTCCCTTGGTACTTGTGACCTGGAAGAGCTTTCTGCAGCTCAGGGTTTGGTGAGAGGCAGTTGGACCTGAGTTTACCAATATGGGTACAGGGCTGAACTGTATTACTGTAGCTAATGGTAGTACAGGATAGCAAACAAAACCTTCAGTTGAAGTGGTAAAGTCTTCGATTTATTCTCTTAGCCTGGTGCATGTGAGGCAGTCAAGGAGATGCAGCTGTATCTCATTTTGAACAGAGACAGAAATGGCTTTTAATGTTCACCTTCGAGAGATCTCAACAATTACTTTATTAATGCTTGGCAGCAACCTTAATGCTTTAGTATGACCCTATTACTTATAACTTTGTCTGTAATAGAATTCTCAATTGATGTATCTACTAGTTTCCACTGCTGTTAAATAGCTGTCAAGTTTGGTAGCTACTTTTTCAGTGTTCTGAAAATTCATCACCCTGCGGGAACTGCAAAGCCATTCACACTCTTTCCTGAGTACATCAGGGTGTAAGCTTTCTGCAGACCCAACATATGTCTACACTGCTGCTTGTAACTGACGGAATTGCTGTTTGTAATACTGCATCTGATCTAGCATCAAAGGGCAGAGCTAGTAGTCTCAGCACAACAAAAACAGGGTTTGAAGTGGGTCATCCTCTCAGTAGATTTCCACAAATGGGTTTTTATAGCCTCTACTTAGCTCTGGGAGGCCCAAAATTGGCTGCTTTACAGACAAGTTGGGACTGTATGCAAGCAAAAATGACCATATCATAGACACTCCCTCTGCAAGGCAAGTATCTTTCCTTGCATTTCAAATATCTGTGCTTCTAAAATTGCTTAGTGTAAGCATAAGGGCTAGA
The DNA here is from genome assembly GCF_004027225.2 of Strigops habroptila. Taxonomy (NCBI): domain Eukaryota; kingdom Metazoa; phylum Chordata; class Aves; order Psittaciformes; family Psittacidae; genus Strigops; species Strigops habroptila. The sequence continues at coordinate 129,608,756 of NC_044277.2, forward strand.
ACTTCTTTTTTTTTTTTTTTTTTCCCAATTACAAACTTTACATTAGGGAATATTGCTTTCCAGAATCCTCAAGAATGTGTAGTTAAGTCTTGATGTTGTCTTTAAGGTTTCAGCTACCACTCTGAAATACTCCATGCTTCCTCTTTGGCCTCAGGAAAAAAGAAATATGTTGCCTTCTACTTACATTAGTAAGTAACTTTTTAAAGAGCAGAAAATGGAAAGTAAAGATATCACTAACAAATGAATTAAAGGATCCAACGTCATACTGTTAAATTGTAATATTTCCTCTTTTTGCTGAACAGAGAAAACTGCAATGTATTAGCTTAATTTTTCTATTAACTCATTTCCTTACTACCTCCCCAAAGCCTATGATTTCTTCTTCTCTATTTAATTAGACTTTGACTTACAATCAAACTGCATGCAGAAGTTACACTGGGTCTTTAACTGAGCAGCTAACCTGTTAGTGTCAAATGGAGATAAAGCCTTAGACATCTGCACACTAGCTTGGCTTAGAGCCTACTCCCAACTATGCACAGCCTTTACTATACTCTTCCCCAGGAAAGGCTTATGTCTGTCTGTTAATGGCAAAGGCAGGTTTGTAGAGTGACAGATAGGAGCTGTAGCGTTTGAGGGCAGGAAACAGTGGTGGGGGACAGAAGTAGCAGTAGCTTTAACAGTATTGAATGATTTACAATCTCAGAGCTAACTTCAATAACGACAAAAGAAATTCAGTTTTTTAAATGACAGAAATTGTTTGTATTCCTCAGAGTCACAGTGACATGATCAAAAAAACCCAAAAGAAGCTTCCTCTGTCCCAAAGACTTCATTTTGGCACCATCTGACTAACACTCTTCCAGTTACGTATAGAAAACAGCATACCTACTATACACCCAGAAAGCAAGTAAAGCATACAGTTTCTAGACAGTCAAACCCAGGTCAACTAATGAAGTAGTTTTTCATTAGGAACTGACAATCAGGCATTTAGGAGTTACACGTTTATAGAAATAATTACTTTTAAATTTAAAGGCTGAGCACACGTAAGGGGAAAATCCTTCTTGACTTTCAACATTTAAATGTCTTATCTGGTCCAGTGATGTGAGAACAGAAATCCTACAAAAGCTGTGCTCTCTTCGCAGCATCATGGCAAAGCAGAATGCACCAAGTAACCCACTTGGAGAGAAAGGGCCTGTACTCAAAGCTCTTAAAGTTCTTAAAATTATAATTGTAATTAACATTAAGAAGAGATTTTAAGTGCCTGTATGAGCTGGATATGTTGCAAATGTGCAGGATGTTTTTTCTGCTATTCCAGGCTAAAAATGCTATAATAAAGCATTGCAGCTGCACTATGCCAGGACCTAGTCTTGAGCATCCAGCTGCGGGTCAGTTATTGCCTGTCAGTATGCTGCCTGGATACCAACACTTTATTTTGGACAGATGTAGATTGAAGATACGTTAGCAAAACATGCAATGAGAACCTTGAAGGCAATCAAACCTGATATCCAGACATATAAAAAGTGCCTTTACTCTCCTGGTGTTCTGGTTTCAGCAAACTGCAGTGAGCACCTGGAGAGATACCAGTGGACATGGCAGTGTGCTGTGCTTTTTGATGAGACAGGGGACTAGAAAGGGCTCTTTCCATAAGCACAACAGACTTCTGCTCCAGTGGAAAGGAAAAACACATCAGAAAGTCTGCACTGTCAGGTGGACCTTTTTACATAAAACCACTTCGGTTTGGTGTTGGTTAACTTGGAGGGCAGAGAGGGAAAGGACACAAAAAATAAAAAGCCGTAAACGCACAACGCACACACCGGAAAATAAGTTAACATGGCAAGTCACATGGAGAGTTTGCTTTCAATGCTTAAACTATGCCAGGCAAGCTTTCAAGATGTATGAACTAACCAAGAAGAAATCCCGGTTGTGTAGGGTATGAATGTGGCAGCAGAGAGAGGGGACTCAAGTCAGTCATTTATTCCATTTCTCGCAGGAAATATAAAGAGAGGTCAATACAGAGAGGGTAGAAATGGTGGAAGAGGGTGACACATGAGCAGCTCGACATGGACAAAAATAAAACAGGCAGCCACCTGTGTTGGGAAAAGAATTACAGTAAGTAAATCCATTTGGCAAAGATGCCTCTGGTCGTTATTAGAGGTTAGTTTGGAGAGTTAATAACTGTAAGTATAATTATTCTCCAGTGCATCCACAAATTACATTTTGCTCTACTTGACTGGCCATATAACAGACACAGGGAATATGTAACAGCACAAATAGTATGTTTGGTAGATTGTGATAACATTTACAAAGAAAGACTGATACCTATTTTTTATGTATTGATCTGTTTTGACTGAAGAACTTGTTTAATAGCCCTTAACAACTTAGGAACATAGTGAAGAGATAATCAGAGAGGGAGTCTTAATCACAGGGACACTTTCCAAGGTATACTGCAGAAAGTGCACTTTTGATTTGTTGCTTTAATGACAACTATAGTCCCCAAAGTTTGGTCTGAACTTTTCTCCAGCAGCGAGACATCATTGAATTTAAAATATTTGTGCCTGTGTTATTAATAATAGGCTGAGCTATCCATTAAACTGCACCTGCCAATAGTTTAGAGTTATTTTTGACACTGTAATTTTGAAGGGAAGAAGGGAGGTGAATTCATAAGAATGTATTTTGTTCTCTAAAAGCCAAACCCAGTACCTCATTATATTGCAGACTCTCCTTTTACAGAAAAATTAAACATGCTCTTGTCAAGCAAAAATCTCTCTATTTCTACCAAATGGGATTCATGTTTAAATGGATAGTTTCTCTACTAATGAAGGACATTGGAATCTCTGAATCGTACTCTTAACTACTTCTTATTGATAGTATCGTTAACAGAATACTTTTACTGAAATAATATGATTGTCAGATTGATTCTAAAATGGTAATGATCCAGCAACACAAATGATGTTGGAGGGAGATAAACTGCCATGCAATATCAGATCCCATTGAATAATCTATCTCTGATCACAGAAGACTAGGTATTCAAGAAGAAGGAAATTCCACTTATGAAAACAAGGAAGAGCTGCTTCCAGTATTGCTCGTAGTTTTATAACCAAAATAGGGGTGGTTCTTTCTTAAATAAAATAGACATCAGTCTACAGTAACACTGTGGATATTCTTCTAATGGAACAGTGAAGTTCAAGACTTGAGGCAACAAGTTCCCAACACATTACGTACCCTCATGCGTCTAAATTTAGTTCTTAAATCTAGCTGTTTTACAGGCTCATAGACTGAGCCACCTGTTCCCACCTGTTGAGGTGAGGGCATCTATGCTTTTGTTCCTTACTGTTTGGTATTATATGCAATTTAGCGTGTCCAATCTCATCCATTTTTATGCAGTAGTGACAAAGTCACTTTTTGAAGATTTTCTCTTCTTTTTCAGAAGGGAAAGAATTTGTGAGACAGTTGTTCCACTGCTCCTTTTCCTCCAGTCCTATATTCTTTAACCACCTTCATTCTCTCCATTGCACCACAGTGTCCAATTGTCTTTCCAGCAGCAGTTCTCCATCTGTGAGGCATACCATTAGCCTGGATGCAATACCTCAGTGGAAAGCTAGTTTTTCCATCCAGGAAAACCACACTATTATATTGTGATGGATAGTATTACCCACTGGAAGCATATTAAAGCTGTGTATTCCCTGGTCCTGCCTCACTGTAGGGCTCATAAGCAGAAACCATTCCCAAGGCTCTCACCAGCCAATTGGCCAACCTCCAAAACTCAATCAATAAACTGCTTGTACAACAAATCAGAGAAGTTCCCCATGTTTGCACAGCCATTCCTGTGCTGACTTTAATCTCCCATTGTCTCTTTTCATGCCTAAAAGCAACAGTGTATCTGCAGCTTGCTCTTCCTAGCAGCTCTACCCCTCAGGCTACTTACTACAGGCACCCTATCACCTCACTGATTCCAGCGCTTCCTTCTGAGACAACATCACTGATTTCTGAGGGCAAAATCTGGTGAAGATGGGTGCCAATCCATTCTAGAAGTCTTCCGCACTCAGCTCTATAACATCTTTTTATGCCATTTGCCATGAAGAAATCACTTAATGTTATTTGTTCTTTGCATTTTACATGTCAGTGCTGAGAAGAGAAAGAAGGCATAAAGCTGTTGGTTCCTTCTTTCTTATTTATTTCTCTAACACCACACAGCTGCATTGGCTATGACAGTGTGTTACAGATGTGGAGAGGATTAACATAGGACAGAAAATGATGGGGTCAGTAGCTCAAGATCTATAATAAGGAAGACTCTCCACTCAAGTTATATGTCAAAGGGAGGAAAACCAAAACCAATCCCTAAATTATCATCAATTTCATCCTTTTATACACAAACAATAGTCTTTTTAGTTGAAGAAAATTTTTCATCTGCCCCAACAAATCTGGCTGATACTCTCAAATAAAAATGATATTACAAACTTCTCAAAGCTGGACTAAATCCAAACTTATCAAATTCCCAAACAGTACCTCTCAGATAACCCTGCAGAAATTTTTCAGGAAAATTATTCAGAAACGCTGTGCATTATACTCCATCAGTTCAAAATGTGTGCCCAGTTTTTTATTTCATTCATTATACCTCAGCTTTACTATTTTTCACCACAGCTGAAGTTATGGCCTTTCTAGAGGAAGCAGAGACTGCAGATCAGTAACTCTTAGGTATAATCACAGCATTTCAATATTGTTACCTCCAGCTTCCCTCTGGCCTGCCCCTGTTGTGTCACCACCACCCCTCCCAGAAAAAAAGCCCCCCAACTCCAGTCAGTCCTGCACTCCTTTAAGAATTTTTACACGCAGTAAATTCATGGCAGTCTCTGCAAGACCTGGCCACCTTCCACTTGTGAAGATTCTGGTGTCTACCCTTTGTTTTGTCTCACCCTTCACAGACACTGAGCATGCTCACCTTCCAATTTCATGTAGTCTGAGCAAGATCAGTATTTTATACTACTAAGTCTCTGAAAATGCTGCAGTTCTTTGACCTCACTGGATTCCTACACATCAAAACTTTGGGCAACATTTATCATCCAAAACCACATCTGCAGCCATATGATCCTTCATTCACAAGAAAGAATAATCATTTGGTGTATGAAGGGAAACTGCTACATAGGCTGTTGTCAGACTACAGAAGTTACAGAAAAATGATTTGAGACCACTAGGATATTTAAACATCATGGAAGACGACGTTAATTTCGCAACTATTACTATGAAATGAAGTTTTCATCCACTACCTGGAGTTGAGGTTTTTCTGACAGCTGGTCTTGCAGGAGGAAGGAAACCACTAAGTGTTCTATATATTGGCTGTATTAGATTGAAAGGAGCAGACAACCATTTCAAATATCACTAAACAGCCCAGAATGTGAAGTCCCTTCAGGTACCACCACAGGCCATTTATTTAGGGATAAAGGCCTCTGAAGATGGAGTTCCTCTAGCTGACCAGTTTCAGTCCAGTGAATAATATCAGGGTAACCTTTGCTTCAGACAGAAAGAAACCAAAGTTACAAGTGAAATAAGCTGAACTCCAGTCCACACTTACAACAGCTTTTTAGTACTTTGACTTTCCTAATTAAAAACCTGAAGGCACCCGCCATGTGTTAGCTCAGTGAATTCAGACTATTCAGCAACACCTCCAAAATGCCAACCCTAAAGAAACATTTTTTCTTGTTTCACCTTCATAACTTTACTGTCCTTGCTCCATTTGTCCTGAAATGTGAGAAGAAGCGTTCACAGCTTCCCCAAAAGGTCACTAACTCTGATGATCAAAGCATTTCCCTACCCATCTCACCTCCTTGGCAGCAAATCTTGAGTTTTGCTCTTTAACTAGCTCCTAACTCTCAAGATAAGGGTTTAAAATGTGTGCTGTGTTACTTGAAATACTGAAGAATCATACATGCAAAATCCTACTGTTTGGGGTATTTTTTTTAATCAAATGTGTTATGGGTTTTCTATAGAGACCAACATACATAACACATTTACAGTGCAGTTGAAAGACTGTTTAGATCAAGAAGCTCACTCCATTACACACATATCCTTGCCATCACTGTTAGAGGTTCCTTGATGAAAGTATTCAAGTGTCAAAATGTGTAAATATCATTTTAACATTTAGCTTATAAATGCCAAATCAAACACGGACCTTACTGTGTGATGGCAAGCCACTTTGCTTAAGATGTTTTTCCTTGGCTGTAGTGAGACAGGAGACTCCCGTTATCTCTCTTTTTCTATAGACACATGCAACCCTGCCTGTGCAATTTATTGGATGAAATTTTCAGTCTCCCTTTTATGGCAATTATTCTTCTATGTTTCAAGTCATTAATGATGACAAGCAGATATTTGCAGATCATAGGATTCTCCAACAAAGAGCTGCCTAGTATACAAAGGGAAAGAAAAGCATGAGGTATGAAAATCAAAACTCAGATTAAGTACGTTCTGCTTCCAAAGCTTCATCTAAACTTTAATTTGTCAACTATTCCTGGATATGCATGGTCCAAATGCTGTCCAGCATGAAGTTGGCTTAGGTCAGCTCCTGACTGATCACAATCCAGGGTTATATTTCTATAGGTTGCTCTGCCTGTAAGAAACAGAAAGATGTACAACTTTGCTCAAAACTTGAATAATCATGATCTAAAAAACTTCTATAATGTTGTGTTTTTCTGTTAGCTATTGCATAGCTATGTCACATGCACCAGAAGTGAGAAGTATCTGTTAGCAAATCGTCAGTAAGGACATGTAAAGATATTTGTTTAATTTGGTGCAAGTTCTAACCTTCAGAACTTCAGATTTCACTCAACTTCACACCAAGCAGAAATGACCATATGCCCAGACAGTCTTGACAAATGTAGCCAAACAGTTTGTTCTGTTGTGAAAGTCAGTTCAGATAATTTTATTTTACAGTGCAAATTCATTGCACATTGCTGATTTTAGCAAGATTTTACAATGCTAAGTTAATGTCTGTCATCATCATTCATATGCTGAATCACTAGCATCCACACAAGTAATTTCATTTTAAAGTTCTTTAGAGATTAGTGTTACAAAACCTAAGGCTTAACCCATAATCTACTTGTGAACTTTTTGTCTGGAGGGAAATAAGAGTGAGCTTTCACTCCACTTTCTCCGTATTAGGAGAGAGGTGATTTTTCTCCTAAGAAACATGATGGTTTTTCAGCCTCCCAGATCTATCTGTCCTAAGAGGAATGGGGCTTGAGACATGCAGATTTCAGCACCACAGGCATAGAAGCTCAAAAGCTGGCAGGTCCTACAATTGCCAGGCTGTTTAAGAATCACTAAATTTGATTTATTCACAGATTTCAAAGCCAAAAGAAACAAAGCAATCATGTTTATTTTTCCTATGCAGAATCAAAGCCACAGATTTAATGTACCTGTTATTATGCCAAGTTTAATAATTTTTATTGAATTCTTATTAAAAAAAAAAAAAAAAAATCCAATTTTGAGACCCAAAGCTGATGTTTGTATTCTTTGGGACCCAAACCAGGGTTGTCTTTTACTTTTTCATTTCTATCCTTGTAGAATTTGCTGGAATAGCATCCCTCTGTTAAGCTTTGTACAAAATATATAGTAAGCATAACCTGGTCACAACGGACTGATTGTTTAATGCACAAGACAAGGAAGGGAAGGGGGGGGGGAAATGGAGATAGACAAGTTTACAGATAGAAAGACTAAAACACAAAGATACCGATAGCCACATTCCAGCATCTTCCACTTCTACCACAAGAACTGCATAAACTTTTGCTAACCCCTTAAAAATCCGGCTCCAAACCACTTGTCCCAGACCACTCAGGAAATCAGCGACAAGAGCACCGGATATGCAAGTGCCATGGGAATAAAACTGCCACCAAGACTAGGGCTTTAAAACTGCATAAAGATCACAAGAGCCCTTCTCTGTCCCAAAGTGTTCACACCCTGAAAAGGCAATTAACTGGAGAGCAAGACAGGTATTCATAACACCTCCTGGCAGCCTTTGCCATTGTTAGGTTTGGCCTCCCATTCCAGCTGTGAGCAGAAATAACATATCAAAATTAGATACAAGTAAACTGTAGCTATGTATAACAGGTAGCAGAAAATTACTGATGTATACACACACTGTTTTCTCTCTCCCATGTTTATCTGGTAAAACAACCCACCAGTAGCCAAACTTAAAAGTCTGAGATAATCTATTACTGATTGGTGGTGAATGCAACTTCCATTAAGTTCAGTAAGCTCAGACTTCAAGCAAATTATCCTCCTATTTCTCTACAATATACTACGTGAGATGAGGAAAAGTCTATGGAAATTCCCACTTTTCTGGGAAGCACATCAGTGGTGCATACAGTACCTACTGCTTGCGTGGTTTATGACTGCAGTACAATCGTTGCCAGTAAAAATACACCAGGGAATTCCAAGGTGCAAAGATCCTTGTTACATATTTTCCAGATTAGTAGCACTTTTCTGCTCAGCCTTGTTAGTATCCACCTAAGAGTGCAAGCCAGGCGAGTAACTATGGGTGGAATCCAGCTGGCAGAGCATAAATACCTGCACTCTGGCAGGCAAAAAGGTAACTCCCACAGCCATTAAAGGCACTTCTTGCTCTCCACTGGTGAGATAAAGAAATTAAGTTATTTATGCATGCATTAAGCACTTACAACTAGAATCACACACACATACATCAGAGACCAAACACTTCTGAATGTTCCAAAAAAAAAAAACCAACCCCAAAAAACACTTATCTCACTAGGGAAGCCATGTTAGCTTCCCACGCTCTTCTGAAAACTATACAGAGTTTAGCTTGGATGCTTTTAAGAATGGTTCAATTAGTGTAACCCATGTCCTGTGTACCACCTGGTTCTAGGACTAGTGAACTTTGCTCCTTGTCAGTTTGTCCCATATATGGAAAGTGAGGAGACAGGTTTGAGTTAGCTTTCCTCTTCTGACCCCTTAAGACAGATATTAGGAACACTTCAGTCAGAAGCTGCTTCTGCTGAGAACTGTTAGATGTTTCCTTGGAAAACTAATGAGACTTTACAAATATATTCATGATGTTAATCCATTTCGCTTCATTGTTGTATACAACTTACTGGAAGCAAGTAAACAATCTCAGCCCAGAGCTGAAGAACTAGTGGCTACATTAAAGAAAAGAACAAATTTCAAATAAGAAGAAAAAAATAAAAATAAAAATAAAATAAAGAAAAAAACATCACTGAGCAGAAGAACAAACTGGCATTACTCATACTCGCAGCACTGTAATTTCACATGGAGCAACAGGTGACAATTTGTGCCGCAGGAATTAGGGCAGCACTATGAATAAATTGAGAATTCTTGTCTCTCTGCTGCGTCACACCCCTCCCACCTTTAGAGAGATACTGTTAAATTAAGGCTAGTGGATCAGAGGGAGTGAATTCATAAAAAGGTTATCATCACATCATAGACTTTTCTTCAGGGCTCAGAGTTGGCATTGCATGAGATCACATGTGAATCAAAACAAACCACCGAAAGGTCTTGCGAGCTGCTCTTCCCCCCAGTTATTTCAAAGTCATTTCCTTTTAATTACACAGCTTAGTACATGTAGAAATACATCTTATTCTCCATGTAAATACATATCCAGAGTTCAGTCCCTATTAGATCATAGGACAAAAATTAGGCTGTAGTATTTGCCACTGATGGGTCACAAGCTTCAAGTTTACTGGTGAAACTTTTGGGTTTTTTACAGAAGTAGGATCAGGTGGGAACTTGAACGACTCCTTGTCAAGTTGTGGCACGAATGTTTTGTGATGCAGCCTGTTGCAGCCAGTGAGAAAGGAGCTGCTTGCTTTGACATGACTGCAAGATGACTGGCACAATGGACAAGCAAGGTTGTTGACAGTTCGTGTTAGTAAAGACGCAACCAGAATTAATACCATTATATCTAACTAGAGGTCAGCATAGATTAAAATATGAGCCAATACATTTTAGAATCAATTTAAATACTTGTGAACTCCCATTTAATGCAAGCAAGTAGTATATGCCTCCATGGAGAGAGGGGCAGAGATTAAAGAATTAATTCGGAGCAAGTCTGGGATAGAACCAGGGTTAAATCTCCCAAGTTTTTAAGGTATGAGACAAGATCATCTGGCATTGTGCTGGAGGCTAAGCCTGCTCTTGAGGTTGCCATCTGACTGGGTAGCTGTCTGGCTGGCTGCTCCAGAAAACAGCAGTCCTACACCTCATTTGCATCAACACTGGTGCTTATCTGGTCTCACAGGGAGCTAGCCCAGGCATGATGAGTCAGTGTTCACCTGTGCCGGCCTGTGGGAAGTAATGGCAAAGTATGAGCTATGGGACTACCCCATTCAGCAGCAGGCATCCATTAGAGCAGCTTAAATGTAGTGCAAGAACTTACCCAAAGTAAAATGGCAGCTCCCCATCTCACAAGTATGTTGTAAAGAGGAACACAAAAATTAAGTACTCTCAGTATCCAGTGAAGGCAGACTTCCTCTAACCATTCAAAAAAGATCCTTTCCCCATTGAGAAAGCTGAAGAAAATGGCAAAGTGATTCAACTGTTTATGTTTTGGACTCAAATACAGAAGAAGCAGAAGACCTAGAGTCTTTTGCAAATACAGAAGAAGCAGAAGACCTAGAAGACTCTCTTCTGGGCTGCCAGGATACTCACTGGGTTTCCAGAGCATTTCAGTCTGCAGAGGCACCCACACAGCAAGGAGGACTTAGCATTTGGGGGTATATAATTCAGCTTTCAGCTAAATAATTAGCCAACTTCTTCCTGAGCAGGCTTGCTTACAACGTGAAGTTCAGCCAAGCAAGGAAAGGACTCATGCTGTTACAGAAATTAAAAAGTATATACCTCCTATAATATTCCTTGAAAAGGATGTCTGCATACATTCAAACCTATAAGCTTTTCCTCTCTACCATGAGGACATTAAAACAGAGCCCAAAACATCACTTGCTGCAAGCTAATAGAACTTTTATTTCAGTTTTCTCAAGTTTTCAGTGGTACAAAGCCCTGATTCCACCTCACCACTGCTCTTTGGTAGGGAAGTGCTCCAGTGCCTTCACTTATTGAAGCATACGGTAAGTGCTGGAAGGGAAGGGAGAAGAAGAGAAGGGAATGGAAAGGAAGGGAAAAGTGATATAATAGTGTTTGCTCACAAACCGAAATTACTGAGGTTATTAACGTTAGAGCAGACTATGAAGAACTACTGGAAAGCCTAATAAATTGGACAGTGTAAGACTGTGTTTGCAGTCGGTAAGACCTTGAAGAGGTGCTTTCAGAGGAGTAATTTAAAATTACTCATACACTTGGATTTTTAAACTAGTTGTAGTTTCTTAGAAAAAGTTTAGGCATGCTCCTTAGCAGTTTAGCAAGGATGTTTGCTCAATATGCAGAAATGTAAATAAGATACTGGTCTGTACTGAGAAGTAAATTAAGATATGGTAAAATATTACAGAGCAAATACATTTATATTTTCATGAGTGTATGATCTCACCATTACTCCAGAATTCAGTTTCTTAAAAACAATACAAAACCAAAAAAAGTGCAAACAACAACAACCCCCTTTTCTATTCCTGAAAATACAGAGTGTCACTTTTTGTGACACTTTTTTTGCAACAGAGTATGGGAACATCAGGAAAGGGATGCTGTTGAAATAGCTCCTTTTCTCCTCTCCAATCATGTTCTGTTTCCCACTGTGGGATCTGTGAGGCAATTTAGGATCCTATGTAGTATTTGACAGAAGGGGAGAGCCTATAGCTCCAGACAGATCTAGGCTTATTCTTTGACAATTTTTTTTTGCAAGTACATCGTTTATGGTGCAGAAGTTTGACGTACTGCAGCTGCTGCTACCATAGAGCTCAGCTATTCAGACAGGAGGACATCCTTTACAGACCATCAGATTAGGTTGACTATCTGACTGTTCTCTCCAAAAAGCTATCCTTTTGGCTTTTACAGCAACATGATTTATATTTTTGCACTGTATGCGCTTTGGGTGTTTCTTCCACCTATTTTGTATTCGTATTTCAAGAGTGAATTTCCCTGCAGGGATATATGCCAAAGTTTACAGCACCATAAACGTGTAGTTTCTCAAGGAGCTTTGTTTGTCTGTTGTGGAAAATGGAGGGGAAAGGCATTCAAATTCAGAGGTAGTGAATTTCAAAGTTTTTTCTTCCCTTGGATGCCCTTCACAGAAATCTCTCAGAGACAGTCTACCAAACACAAATATTGCTGGGCCACAGGCTGAAATTCATTATGATGAAGAGTTAAAAGGGAGTTGAATAACAAAGAAATGTGCAATTGAATCCAACTAGCCATTCTCATAATAAGGGGAGAAAGAGGGGAAAGAAAGATAGCATAACATTTTAAACCAAACATTTAAATGCTCAATAAACCTTCTATTGCAACATATAATTAGACTGTTGAACACATTCCCACAGGATATATTGCACTATATAGTTTAGTGAATACAACTGTAGGTATTCCTTGTTTTTAATGTACCCAAGCTAAACATTGTTCTATGGCTTCTAGCATGACAATAACCAGCTTGTACTTGTGTTGTAAATCTCATTTTACATCTCCCATCCAACACAGACACTATGCAACTGGTTTCGGTACGTAAATTCAACATTGGAGCATTTCATATTAACCACTGTCAAATACATGTTTTTGGGCTAGGGAAAGTGTTGCCTGTGTGGTAATTCGTGCTTCCTAAAGTCTACCCAGTATGAATGATCCCCTCCATCCCTCACATCAGGAGGATGCCTATATTCATTCTGTAACAAAGCCAGTTAAAAATTATTGCCAAGCTGTTAAGATTTTCAGCTCTCTCCTTAAGGAAAAAAAAAAAAAGTCTATATTAAAGAAGAGACGTTATTAGCTGAGAGTGGTAATAACAGGCGGGAAGAGAACAAGAACTGTTTTTTTCTTGTTTTTCATTAACTGTTTGTATTTATAAACAGACTGGCCAGCTCTGCTTGTCATTTTTTAGCCATAAAGGGAGTTGGTTCAAGGTCTGTCAGCATGGTAGGTCTTGCCTCCATTTAGACTGGAGATCCTTTCAAGCATTCTTTTAATAAAGAATGAATATTTTAAAGTTCAGAAGTATATGTGCTCTTTAAACTCTATTTTTCTGATTTCTAATAGCTGCCTTGTTAGCAGGGAGGACTATTATATGGTGTTCCGCATCTTATTGCTCACAAAGCTAGGGGCCAGTCTGAATGCGGCATGAAGAGGAGTATTTAAATTCATATAGTGACTCAATAAAACCCAAACAACAAACAAACAAATCCCAACAAAACCAAGCCTCACACATGCACACATATAGAACTAGAGCAGCTTATTTCACAAAACAAAAAAGTCAGAGAAAGCCAGCTTAGTATTAGTTGCTTTAAAATTGTAAGAGGTTCACTATTAATCATGCTCTCAAGAAAGGCAATCACCAGCACTTAACAAGCACTGTGCCTTTCTCGCAAACCACATCTCACATCCCAAACCACCCTAGGGTACAATATCATGCAATCCAAAATGTACATGGGTTCTGCACCTTCTCCAGAGGCACCTGGCAATAGCTACGGCCATAAGAGGGTTTTGGGCTGCAGCATTAGTACTAGGTAAAACCTACGCTAATATTTCAGCCCTTCCAAAGTATTTTAAACATAACCAGCAAAAGATACTTGAAATTAAAAAAAAAAAAAAAAAACCAGACTCACCATTCCAGAAACTAAGAGCTATCTCCTAGATCCAAACTATGTCATTGTTCAAGATATCAGCACTGTTGAAAGAGCGCTTATTCTTGCTCCGGCTTTGAAAACTCTGGCGTGCTCAGGGTTCAGGTAGGAGATGTGAGCATACCTGGTGAGCCTCCCTCTTAGGGGTGCTGAGCAATGCCTGCTGGAATGTGCAGTCTAGCAGGTACCTGGCACCACTTGTTCAAACAGACAGGAGGGAGCAATGGAACTACATTACCCATAATTGCCTTCAGCTGGTTTATGATTACACCTGAAACCAGAAGAGGTGGTGTGGGAGTTTCACTTTAGGGAGGAGAGATACGCATGTGGAGGAGAGAAGAAGGAAGCGTGTGCTGCTGGAAGAGTTAGGGTTTCCTACTTTCAAATGCCATGTTGCAGTATATTGAATTGCTAGGAGGGGAGACAAAGGATGTTTTCCTGATAAAGGTCAAGGTTAGAAATAATTAGATTTACTGGCAGTGAATACAGTGACCAAAACTGTGTGAACCTGTATGACCGGTTTGGCCATCTCTGTGCATGTGAAAGAATCAGACATCTGGGTATGAGGAAGCAAGTGAAGGAGGGGTGGCAACAGCCTGAGAAGTCATCTATAGGGGAGAGAAGCAGAAACATTTAGGTAGGGGGACGAGGTGAAGTTCATTTTTAGCCCCATGAGCTTGAGGAAATAGCAAGTCTTTCCAGACACTATATTATAGGGGGGTTTTCTCAGTGATTTCAGCATTTTGTAGGATAAACTTGGTAAAGATTAGCAGGACAGAGATTAAGAACACTTTCCATCCTTGCCATGATCCAGAAAACAACCTTACCTACCTGACCATATGTGACAAAGGTGAAAAAAGAGATGCCCAATCTCCAAATGCTTTAACCAGCTAGATATACTGTTGAGAGCGCTCTGTCCTGCTGTCAGAAGCAGGATGATAGAGAAACACAGCAGCGTTATTCAGTTTCTACTACCAGTTACAGAAAAATTAAGTGATTTCTACTCCCGCTACTTCTCTAAAAGTGTAATTTAGAAATTCAAGACCTGGAAATAGAAAATGTAGGACAGATAAAGCCCTGTCAGACACCAGGAGAAGAGAAACATTTCCCGATACATTTACTGGCTTACTCAGAGCTATAAAGTAAGCAGGTATTTATTTTTTGTTATAGGCTTCTTTTTCTGGTGGGTTTGTTTGTTTGTTTGTGGTAGATACTGTCTATCATGTGCCTCTAATGAAACGATACCCCAAGCCAACTGAAACTCACTGTTATACTCATATGATGTAGTAATAAATTAAGATTTCAGTATCTTAAGCTCTAAATTTCAACCCTTTTTCTGTCATCTCAGACTACTCCTTAATATTTCCACTTCAGTATGATACTTTTCCCCAGACTTCATTTCTCTGAATGGACAATTATCTCATAACAGAACTGTTGGTTCCCAGTACACCTATTTTCAGAGCCAGATGTTTTTTACCATACATTCTTATAATTCAAAGAAAAATTAAAAAAATGTTAATAGTATTTTACCTTAAAAAGAAAGACTTTAAGTTTAGGCTGATGATTTTTAACATCCCTTTTATAGGGATTAATTAGCACTCAATCAATCTAATATGCTTCTCAACTGTTTCTCAGCTAGAAAATCACTATAGAGGATACTTGTATGTATAGCTTGGTGGGACCCTGCTGACTCAAAGCATCTACAGGATTTCAGTTCATTTCTGGGCCTCAAAAAAGGGCTGGAGTATTAACAGAGTCTATCTGGGTTTTCTCTACAAGTGTGACCCGTTATTAGTTCTCACATTTTTATTAGAGGCAGCCATTTCTGCCTTGTTGCATAATAGAGTTCACCCTGAAGGCATCTAAAATGGGTGTTTGAAAGACAGTGCTGCATACTCTGCTACCTCTCCAAAAACAGATCTGACCAGTCAGCTTCCATTTCCAGACTCCATTGAAACCCATACTCCGCAACAGCTTCTCTTTGAACATCACTTGATGAGACACTGTGGTTTTCTGCATTTTGACTCACTTTCAAAGTAAAGTGTTCCAGAAAGCAAACTTCGACTGTCAGACCTTAGGAACGCTAAGTAGTATGTGGACAGTTAATTTTGTGTGTTGAATTAACTGCACGGTTTGAATACAGGGGAAACCCACATGTTGTATATGCAGACAAAAGCAATAGCAGATGCTTGCAGGCTCATTTGGCAATATATTCTACACATTTTTTGTTTGCTCAATCCCCTTCTTGCATATATTTCTGTCACTGAAATCAGTGGAATTTGGGGAGGAATATTTTGGGACAGAAGCGGGACCTATGAGGTTAATTTTGAGATGGAAAGTTTGGAAGCTGGGAACACGTATGTAGGAAACCCTGAATGAAAGCTGGACATGATGGATCAGCGCATGTGAATGCAGCAACTAGTGTAGTGACAACAGAAAAGCTCATCTGCAGCAGCTAGGACAGCCAACTCTGGAGCACAAGCAACATCATGGGATGCTTACCTCACTTTGGAAGTGGGTAAATGCCACCAAACCACATCCTTTGGCTTTTGCAACCTTACTGGTAGTAGTGGCAAGATCCTGGAAAGCTTGGGAACGTAAACAGTCACATTCTGGATTGATATAACATAACATATATGGGAAGTTGCAGCCATGTCTTCACTTTTCATTTGATTACAGTATGCACTTTCCATTTCAGTGATTTTTTCTTTTTTGTTTGTTTAAATACATATTTTGACAGACCTAGCAATGATTGCAGAGGTAAAGGGGCACTTATGTTTACAGACAGAACCTATTTTATTTGCCTGCAACAGATTCAATAGCTGGGGCAGAAAGTAGCATAACTTTTTGGACCTGATCTCAGTTTTGCTGTAGTTCTCATCAGAAGAGTTATAAACACCAAGGCTTTAGTGTACATTACATATTGTTCTCATCCCACTTGTTTCAGTTGTTCTTAAAGCTCAAGAGAAAAAAATATGACACTGCTGCCCATCAAACCATTAGAAGGGAGGCACCATAAACCCTAGGCTATGTGACAGTCACCTGTACAACTATTTCCAATGAAAATTAGCTGTGACCACTACACCGTAATTTATGCATGCGAGAGGAAACAAAGGTACAATGTGAGGCCATTCTGGATATAAAGAAACCACTCAGATGTGGTCAAATACATATGTTTTTTCTCCCCCACGCTCCTCACCATGGAAAAAATTCCATGGCAGAGAATATCCTGGCCAAAGATGTTTACACATGGGGTGGCAGCTTGCATATACCTCCAAATGAAACAACATTTAACAACCAAGAAAGGCATGGGGGTGAAAATTGGGTTTCTGCCATGTCTGTGCTAGAAAATATTCAATAGTATAGTTATGCTGGCAAAAGCAGTTTGGTTTTACTGATTCCAGAACCCTGTGTGTAATCTATACCAGCAAAAGCATGTCATCTGCCAGTTCTGTGTCCACATTAGAGCTCTTGCCAGTATTAAATGCTGCCAAAAATCACATTCCTAAGGGACATTACTTATACTAACAAAAGTTTCTAATACAAAGCAGGCTTTACAAACACTAATGAATACTCCACCCACGCAGGCAAAACCACCTTTCCTGATAAATAGTGAACCAAAGCAATTGGATGCTTGTATCTGGTTTCTGAAGGGCAGGATACTGTTCTGGGCAAAGTTAAACATCAGAGAAACAACTCAAAGCATGTTGTATCCTCAGCACTTGCACTCTAACACTTTAGTTCAGGTGAAGACTTGGTTTAAAAAAATATAAATCTGTGGCATTGCATTTTAATGAACACATAGAACTTATGGCAACAGTACCACAGTATGGAAAACTACAGCCAAAGTCTGCAGCAAAAATATATACTGAAACAGCTGAAGGCAATAGACCAAACTGAAACAAAATTGTGCAGCATAGAAGTTAGCAGGGAAGATGTAATATTGAGCAGCAGAAGCTATATCTGTATTCACTATGTCTACTAACGCTCTGAAAAAAGAAAAATTTGAATCAGCTGTCCATGGTGAGCTGGACCAAGAACTGAAATTTGTTAAAAAAAAAAAAAAAAAAAAAAAAAAAAAAAAAAGAGATGGGGGGGAAATACCACCCTGAAAGTCCTGTGAAAACACAGTTGTTCTGATTTGCATATATCAACAACTCAAGGAAAATCGTTGGTTTTCTCTTCCTCTTAGTGAAGGAATGAGTATACCATACCCTTATGCTGAACATTAAATTATATTTACAGAGATTCATATTCTTTTTTTCTAATGAAAAGAAAACTTTAAAGAGGATCATTCAATCATAACATTAATATGGATGGGTACCTGGCAAATTGGACTGAAGAATATCAGGGCAGGAACCTTCCTGAATGGTAAGCATGTGGCTGACAAAGGGGACTTGCAGTAAGAGCTCAGAAAGTACTAGAGAAAGATCTCTTTCTTTCTTGAAATAGCAAGTGGGCTGGAACTTGTGCCCTAGGGAAGAACTCACAAGATGTCTATTGTAGCATGAAAACATTTGTTTCCTTTCTGTAACTAAGCTGTTTAACTTGGTAAATTGGTAGATTACTTTATGCAAAGTGTGCTCGTTAAACAATTTCTTCTTGTGTTTACACTGTTTTCACTCTGTTGCTAGCAAACATACTCTCTCTCCCACAGATGAATCTGCAGCGCTCTGCAGGGAAAGTTCACTTACTCCATTCCCACAGAGAAAAGACACCAGGTGACCTCAAAATAAGGAAAACAAATCTGGTTTGAGCATGCAAGCCTACCACCTTGGTCAATAAGACACAGGCAAAGACCCCAAGCAGTGTTTTGCAGTACCTCATCCTGCAGTGATGCCTCCTGATCCAAGGCAGAAGTAGCAGTAGATGACAGGGCCACATAGCACATACTCTTGTAGCATTAGACTGGGCAAAAGAATGACATCTTTCAGGTTAGGAAACCCCTATTTTTGTCCTATTTGCTCATTAAATCCCAGAGACTCATTAAGAAGGATCATTTCACTTACATTGCACATCACCAAGGAAAGCGTTCCATGTGACAGTAAAGAAAATTCTGCAGGTGGGAGCAACAAGACAAAAGAATGGGGTCCAGGAAAAAAAGTTCATGTCTTAGAGTAATGAGCAGTAAGGCAAGAAAAATACTGTTCCATCTCAGAAGCTTTTCTTATGTTATGTTTCTATAAATTATTAGTACACTGTATCAGCCAAACTTGGGTAGAAAATAACTGATTACTAGAGGTGAAGAAAGTAAGGGTTTTTTAGTTGTTGTTTTTAGCCAGATTTTCTCAGGAAACAATGTCTATACAATCATGCTGTGTCTGCCCAAGACTCTGACTGATATTCCACATGACTGATTTGTGGATCCATTAGCCAGTTCAGCTTAATGCAGGGACAGAAATCTCAAAAATGGTAGAATGCTGCAAATTTTATGAAAAGGCTCATCCAAGTAAAATAGAAAGTTGAACATCTCTGCGGAGGAAAGGTTACTATTGTATTAGGCCTCAGAGAATCACACAGAAAACAACAAATGAAAGAGGGGCTTCTGTCACAGCACAAAATCCAGAAGAGGTTTCCTTTTTTAACAGTTTAAAATCCAGTTCAAAATACAAATTCATGAGAAATTCAGCTCCAGGAGTTCCTCTTGCTCACAGGAATACATTTTTATTTTTCTTTTGGTTAATCAATGTCCATACAGGAAAAAAAAGAAGATACTGAAGTGCAAAAAGATACTTATGTGCATTCATACACCATAGACATAAAGATTCAGAATCTGAGCTCATTGCAGATCCCAAGCAGACCTGCTGAATTAAGTAATAGGTGGCTAGCTTTGACCATATAGGTTGTCAACATGGACCAGTTTTTCAGCAATGAGTATGTTAATAACTTGAAAATCTGGCCACGGGTGCCTTACTGAGAGTCAGGAGATACCAGATGCTCTTGAAAGTCAAGGTTTTTAGGTGCCTATATTGAAAGCAAGTGCTTCTGAAATTCAGATTTGAGCTACCAGGGTAAAGCCTGAAAAATGTATCCTCGCATCATTACAAACTTAAAATTGATTGTCTCCATGTTAGATAGGGGTTGAACCCTGGCATAAATAATAGGATTTTCATGTCCCTTATGTCCTTTAAAGCTGAAAGTAAGTACTTACTAGCTGTGTTTTTTTCATTTTACTTCAAATTGATAAAAATGCAATTTTGGAAAGGCTTAAACATTATTTTTTGTGTGTTATACCTTCTTACCTACTTAAATAATTATTTTCTACATATCTTTCAGTTACAGTATACTTATAACTTTTTGTCTATAAACCAATTATTCATTACTTTAACACAGACTGTATGTCCACCAATATAGGAGCTAATAACCCCTGAAAAACTAGGGCCCCAAATTCAGTGTTGTTTTCATTCTAAAGTGAGGGTTGTTTGGGATTTTTTTCCTCCAGATGAGAACATTTCCTCAGTTTAGTAAAAAATATTTCTTGTATTGTAAGTTTAGTAATCCTTTAGCCTGTGTTTAATACATCCAAATGTAACTAGTTTGCTGAACTCTGGTCTAAAAAGTAGCTAAATAGCAAGTTAGCAGTGAAGCTGTGAATGGAGCTGAAGGTTAACTTCTAGACTCTTCTTGCAAGCACCTAGCACCCTTAATCACAGCATGTTATTGCTCACTATGTTGTTTCCTTGAAATGGAGTTTATTACAATAAGCCAGAAGACTGCATATTTCTGCAATAACTGAAGCAATAATCTAGATCTACTACATTTTTGACCTATCATACCATATACCTTGTGTCTAATACCTTAGCTATTCATTACTCATATTTACTATGTGGTATTATCAGATAAAGAAGTATAAAGATTTCCTTTCAAATGTTGCATACAACTAGAAATATGAGTCAGGGTTTGGATAATGTCTGTAGCATGAAAAACAATTGATGTGTAAAACTACCATAGAATTGCATAAGAGACGTGGACTGATAAAGTTTTATTCATCAATTACTTACCATTTTCGTAGGTTAAAAATTTACATGTTTTGGTTGCATTTTTCATCTATTTTCATAGAATCACAGAATCATTAGAGTTGGAGGGGACCTCTGGAAATCACCTAGTCCAACCCCCCTGCCAAGGCAGGTCCACCTAGAGCAGGTCACACGGGAATGCATCCAGGCGGGTTTTGAATGTCTCTAGAGAGGGAGACTCCACAACCCTCCTGGGCAGCCTGTTCCAGTGCTCTGCCACCCTCAGCGTAAAGAAGTTCTTCTTACATTGAAGTGATACTTCTTGTGTTTTAGCTTATGGCCACTGCTCCTTGTCCTGTTGCTGGGCTCCACTGAAAAGAGTCTGGCACCATCATCCCGGCACCCGTCTTTGGGATATTTATATGTATTAATGAGGTCCCCTCTCAGCCTTCTTTTCTCTAGACTAAACAGTCTGAGCTCCTGCAATCTCTACCCATAAGAAAGATGCTCCAGACTCCTGATCATCCTTGTGGTGCTCCACTGGACCCTCTCCAGTAGCTCTTTGTGTTTCTTGTACAGAGGAGCTTTCTTGTACTACTCACCAGGGTCAAGTAGAGAGGGAGGATCACGTCCCAGTGCACCCCAGGATACCATTGGCCACAAGGGCACACTGCCAGCTCATAGTCATCTTGTCATCCACCAATACTTCCAGGTCTTTCTCAGCTGAACTACTCTCTAGTACGTCAGCCCACAGCCTATATTGTTACTTGGGGTTCTTTCTCTCCAGGTGCAGTACCCTACACTTGCTCATGTTGAACTTGATGATAATTTGATCATCCTTATTTTTATAGTGACTTCAATCAGTTAAGTTCTACTATGCATTTGTCACAGATCTGAGATACAGAATTGTGGCTATGAGCTCTCACTTTCTGTGTACTCATCTGGAAAAAGGCACTCTGTTTCTCACTATCAGGTACTTCAAGTAAGGGAAAAATTTTATAACAATGCAAAGCAAAACCAAGGTGAATTTAAAAAACCCCCACACTACTGATAAAGAATCTGTTCAGCAATGTAATCACTCAGGTGTTCAATTAGGTTTCTGAGTCACCAAAATATCAGTTAAACTTGTTGTTGTTGATGTAATTCTGATGCATATTTAACTGTGTATTTAAGTGTTTTGCTCATTAGGAATAGCATTATCATACTTATATTGCATATGTATGTTTTTGTCTGAGCTGGAATCTAATGTCTGGAGTACTTCTCTCTCAGCTCCACAAGCAACTGATCCTAGCCACATACTGTCACCAACCTGATAATACCATCTCACCTTTTAATAACTGAAATATGTAATTTTCCAAACACTTTAAAAGCACCCACCTGATCGGCAAAGCACTATTTATGGAGCTGAAATCTTTTTCCTATAGCAAGAAATTTCTGGTGTGCTATGAGCACATCACCCTTCCTCTTAATGCAGACTGACACCGCTCCTTTCAAGAAAGGCCTGGCTTTTATCACCCTTTCAAGAGAAAAACAGGACCTGGATTTAAATCCCAAGTGACCTCACATGGCTAATCAGAAGCACACCTAATGTCCCTGAGACCTTCCTAGATGGTCTTTAAGGTTTTCTACTAAAAGGGAAGATAATTTCTGGCTGCCTTAGGAACAATAGGACTGGAACCCAAGCGCATTTCAACTGAAAAGCCACTACCAGACTGGCCAGGAATAGCTGCTGTCACCTCTGGGCCCATGGCACTTAAAAGAGATGCTCTTATTTGATAATACCGCCAATTGCCTCTGATTAGCATAATGACTGTAATTAATGCTGGTGCTACCAGAGCAGTGTGTGCTTATACAGCAGCCCTCCACCCACCAGCAGCTGAGCACTCCCTGCATGTACCAACATTTTTGCATTGAGACTGCTAATATAGGAATAATAGTAATGCAAGAAGACAATATTCTGACCTCACCTTCTTTTTATATAATGTTTTCTCTTTTAAGGCTTTCAAAAGTTCTGACTAAAAATTGTTAGCTTAGAGAAAACCTGCAAGGTGTAATATGATTTAAGTACAGCATATGCTGAGAATGCAGTTATAATAAAAGAAATAGTGCCAGATCTTCAGCTGCTATTAATTATAACAACTCTGCTGAAGTGAAGGGAGTAATTCCAGTTTACATTTTCTGAGGATCCTATTTGTACATTTACCACCAAAGCTATTAAACATAGAACATCGCTTCAGCACACTATGTCCCTGTTAACTGAAAGCTGTGGAAATAGGAACATATTTGGTTTCAAGGCCTTTACGGGACCTGTTCTGGAAGGCAGGTTGCTGCAATGCACTGAATATTTTCAGTGCTGACTGGCTCAAGGGAGTGCTTACTCAGAAATTTTACAAGGTTCATTCCTGCTGCCTTCATTTTGAATGTAATGATTTATCTTTGTTGACACCTGCAGTAGCAGGATAAGATCAAGTAATGAACTGCTTTAAACTTCTTCAAATTACATGGGTGGTTTCAGGAAATATTTTCTAGCAAAATAACACAACTGACGCTTAACCTGGCATCTTCCAGTGTCATACACAATTCTCTTTGGCTTTTACAACAAATGCAGTGAGGAAGCTGTGATTATTCAGGGGTAATGAAATTGCAGTTCTGCACCAAAGCTAATTGTGGTGTTAACAGCTGCAACTTCGCTGACTTCAGACAACTTTGAGTTGAGACCAGCACTGACACTGCCTTGTGGGTGGAAGTTCAAGTAGGAACAGCAAATAAAAAGGGCTATAAAGCCACCTCAAAATGTAACCAAAAAAACCCCTAACCAGTTCCATTTCAGTAAACACACACACAGAAGTTAATCGATACACACAAGTAAAACAATTTTGAATAACAGTTTGGATCAGAGAGGATCCAAGATGATTCCCTCTGCATGCATTTCTTGCTGAAGGCCAAGTTCAAAAACATATATAAATTGGGTAGTGATGCTGGCATGCTTCAGTAAAACTTCTAGAGTATGGTAAGTCAGAAGGGCTCATAAATATTTACCTGTTTAAAAAAAACTACATTTTTGCTACACTTTTCACTGGCTTAGTTTACTGGAATTTTGGACTTAATTCCGATATAAAGAAATACATTTTGGAATAAGGGCTCATTATTTCACTTTATTAATAGTGGACAAGTTTAGTCATAGTAAATACTATTCACTACAATGTTAATCTTTCAAATATGAGGGAAAAGTACAACTTACAAATCTCAAAAATGTCCAGGGAGCGATCTTCCTGACAAGCATCTTGAAGTGAATTCTTCAGCAACATCTGCAAGTTGTAAGTCATCATTTTTTTCCCCTCATAAACATGTAAAATCATATACAAGTTCAGTCATGATTGTTAAATTGTGGATCAAAGCCACAGTTCATTATAATGAAGAGAGTACTTAAACGTGCCCACAAAGAGCATTCATTATCTGTGCCACCAAGCCTGTTGTTACTGCCTTCACTGCTGTTGAAAACAGGTTGTATTGGTGGCTGGTTGAACAAATGTACACATTTCTGATCTGACTTGAATAATCTCATTGCGAGCTGACACTGTCTCACAAGATATGAACTGTCTGTCAAGCTTCACACACTGAGAGGTTGAGGCTTATACATATGACTCCAGTCTTTTACTCTTGGGCCACATCTCCTGCATTGGCCATGCAGTGCCTTTGCTCTGGTTCTTATACTGCTATTTATTTGCTGACCAGCTGCACCTGGAGTGTTTGCTTAGCAAAGAGGAGTATGCTGAGTCGCCCCATGTGGAAGGACTTTTTCCAGGGCTCATTTTGCTGGTTAAAACAGTGTTATTTTGATGCCAGACCCTTTGACTCAGGTCTCAATCTCATGTCCCCCTTTCCATCGTTTAGAATCTTCCTCATGCATTGAAGCAGGTGGATCTTGAAAAGATACTAATAAAGTTGGAAAACCAGTCAATCAGTTTCAATTAGAACCATCCATCCAAAGCATGTCTGCATGCATGTTTCTATTAAGATTGACATCATGAGTGTCCAGATCTCATATAACTTGTGCCTCTTCTGTTCAACGTTTGATTGAGTGCTGGACATTGGGAAATCTATTTAGGAGCCAATGCAAGAGTTATAAAATACTGTGATCAATTTGAGTGTCTAGTTTTATTTGTCAGCCACGCTCTCTTTGGAGCTTTCCTCTTCCCTGGAATCTTAGGCACCTCCAAGAATTTCTAACTTCACATCTTTATGGTGGATTTGTCGTAGAATGTAAGCCTTGGCAAATAATTTCTGCCAAAATGTCTGTGGCAGTTCAGAAATTACACCCTTCACAGATTTTTATCCTTGCTTCTCCGCCAAGAATTCTGTAGCTAGAGCTCTTATAACATATCCAGTGAATGCTCCTCATTGCATACATCTCTAAAATTGTACCATGAAAAACCTCCTACTGCAGCCCTATTTTGCCATTTGGATTACAAGGCGTTAGTCTTTGCTTGATACCTTATTTGTAGATTTTAGCAACGTGAGTGAACAAAAGTAAGACTTGCCTTCTTTTGCAGCAACTTGCATTGGAAAGAAGGTCTACCCTCCTTGGGATTGTTCTACATAATTAGTATGAAAGAAGGCGATTTTTCAAACTCAAAATACTTTGCAATCAGTTCAAACAACCATTTTAGATTCTTTCTTTGCATGTCTTCCAGTTTTCCTATTGCAACATGTTCTAGTCAGTTCAGAAATTAAAACCAGTGCTCCTCCACATGCATGCTATCCTTTTGGTCAAATTCCTTATGATGTCATCATGACTCTTCTTTATTTGGCCTGAAAAATAACATCTTATTTGTATCATTTAAATTAAAGTTGATAGTTTGGTAAACAACTACAGGGATATCACATACAATAGCAGAATTTGTGCAATCTGAAGCCATGCCAAATTCCAAGCATGGGCATTGTAATGAGCAAACAGAGCCCTTGCCAACTCCATTTTGCTACCGATGCTAAACTTTCCATGGTATTGAAATCCTTGCAGAAGTTTCCATCACAGTTGTTGAGCCTCAGGACTGAATAAAATCTTGTAACTTTACCACTTCAACTACTTCTCCACATTGAGTAATCTTGTGGACTCTACATGAACCTTCTGTCATTATCCATCTATGCTTGAATAAAATCAGTTGCTTTTTCTTGCGGAAGTTTGCTGTTTCATCAACCATAATTGGATACTGTTTACAAGAAACCATTGTGAAAATAGCCCTCGCAGACTCAAGATCCATGATTTCTGTTGTCTCATTTTGAGTAACTGGAATTGTGCATTTGTTTTGATCCTTTTCCAGCTGTTGTAAAATACCAGGATCATATCTGCTTGCAAAAAGCAGTTGAATCAAGTTGCACTCAGCTTCGGAAAGGCAGACATGGCTTCAGCTTGCTCAGTACAGTGATCTCATGGTGCAAATCTTTGTCTTGCAAGATGACAGATACTACTTCTAATTTTGTATCATTTAAATTAAATAATTTGCCTTTTTCCTTCTTTCCCCTGTGAATACTGAAAACTTACCAAGTGACCGTCATTCTTTGTGTTTCCTTAAAGAGTAAGGAATTTTTTGATTTGATGCCTCCAACTTGTTTTCTGATTAGGGGACCAAGGCTAAGTCAATGTTTCTTCTGAGTAGGTAATAAGAAGTTATTCACAATTAAAAACTGCATAACCACAGAGATGGAGTTCATTGTCATAGGCTTCAATATAGAAATCCTGAAAAATCTTCAAATTACAGTGAGCAGAGGAAGGGTTTCATTTCTCAGAGTTGCACAGAAAGAAAGGCTTCAGTGATGCAATGTTTCAACTGTTTTCCTGGGATCAAGCACTGTTTGTTCTTGTTTCGGATGCTGATAAGTATAGGCCATTATTACCCTAAGAAAAAAATTTCACTTTTTGTTAGAAATTGGATTCTGTTTTCTAATTAAAGCTTTTAAAATATGTTTCACTTTAAATATATTTCATTTTATCTTCTGAAAAGCATTACGCTTTCTAATTGTTTTGTTCAATCATTACTTATTACATTTCTTAAAAGATATAGGACTCCTGACAAATCAAATTGTTCAATTAAATTCAGGTTTACTTGTTAACTGTTCTTTTAAATAATCTGAAATACAGCAGAATGATGAAGGGAGAGTAAGAAAGTTAGGTTCATACTTCTCCCCAAAAGAACACAGAAAAAGCACCTTTGTCTGCTTTTGAAATAACTAGTTGTAACCAGTTTGTTAAGATAGAATTTTAGAAAGAAAAAAAAAGGGAAAAAAAGAAGGTTAAAAATACTTCCTGCCTTTTTTTTTCTAAAAAGGACTGGGAACTTCATGAAAAAAGACTTTCATTTTAAAACATTTTCAATAGCAAAAA
This sequence comes from Strigops habroptila, assembly GCF_004027225.2. Taxonomy (NCBI): domain Eukaryota; kingdom Metazoa; phylum Chordata; class Aves; order Psittaciformes; family Psittacidae; genus Strigops; species Strigops habroptila. The sequence goes on from NC_044277.2 coordinate 129,635,827, forward strand.
GTAATTAAGCAGAGGTTTTGACTAAAAGCTTTTGATCTCTTTTCCATTTAAGAACCATCCCAAAGTCACATATAGATTTTGCAAAAGAGTGATGCAGATTTTTTAATCATAGTCTAACTTCACCACAAGGTCCACCTTTACCTCAGTGCCTTATACGAAGTTCCAAAATGACAGGCCAAACTTTCACTAGGTATCAGCCTTGTTGTAATTACCACTTCCCTCACTTTCTTTTTTTTTTTGTCTTAAGGAAACCAGGAAAAGAGATATGTCTGGTAAAAGAAAAAGACTGACTATTTATTTACTTTTGGAGTTGTCCTGCCAAATGATTCAGGTTCATTTTCATGAGAAAGAGCAAGATTACCAGAACTGAAATATGTTCTTGTGGCTCTAAACATCAGTAAAATACTGACGAATCAGAGAAAAAGTATGCTGCCAAATCATAATTCCAACAGAATATTTTTTGTTTATTTAACTGAATACTTTGTTAGAGATAAAGCACTATTTTACCAAATCGAAAGACTAAGAAAAATATTTCCATTAAATAAACAGAAATGAATTGTCCTTTCTTCATTCCATCACCAAGAACACAGTGTTCCTAAAAAGTAAAAATCCAGGTGTCATATTTCAGGGATTTTGGTCAAAACAGAAAATCTGGTTACATCCATGAAGTATGAAAGGTGTGAGTTTCTCCCTATCTCTTTCCTTCCCCTTCTGATTTTTTAAAAAATTATCCTTTACTCAGTCAGTGTTCACTATGAAGATCAGCAGTAGCCCACTCATAAAATATCAGAAAACTTTAATTTAACCTCTGGGGCATAAAATTTTTTAGTTATATGTTTAGCTTGAAATGTTTGTATTTAATTGAAATGTGAATTTACATGCTTTTCTGGTGTCCGACATTTAAACAAAAAAAAAGTCTTTAAAATTACATTTCTACAGAAACAGACATTATTTTTTAAAATTTACTATTCTGTAACAGATGTCACATGGAAAGTTGAAAAAAAGAGTGATAAAGTGATTTTTATCCACATCAACTTACTTTCAGATGATTTGAATCAAGATTGTTGAATGTGATTTGTATATAAACATTTGAAATCAGGGTTAACAGACATCTTGAAAACAAAAAATCCTCTAACATCTTTTACAAACGTTTCCACTGACGAAACACCCATGAGTCATATTTTAAAGCTTTGTAATAAAAAGGCTGCTATAGCAGGGCTCTCTTCCACACGCACATACAAAATCGGTTGGAAACTCACATTAGTTTGATAGTGGAATAATTCTCTTCCAGAAGATCTTCTTTTGCCAACTCTTCTTTTTTTTCTTTTTCCTATGGAAACAGCAGATCTTTCCCTATGAAATACAGGCTGGAAACATGGTGTACTTAAGCACCAGAAAAGCATATGCATTTTCATAGAGCCTGCTTGTAACAGGATAATAAAATTAGAAATAAAAGTATATTTTGCTTTTATTTGCGTTTCAGTCAGTGAACTCACATTTTAAATGAGGGATTTATCCTTATCATTAGATGTGGAATTAAATATTATTGATGAGGAAAACTGAAGTGAAAAAGTTTATGAATAATTTTCTAAAACTTAGAATTTTCAAAACCTAATGAAGCTTTATTTTAGTTTACATAAATTTCTTTTAAAACTTACTTTCTGGATCACTAATTAATATACTAAAAAAACCTGAGTCAATCTATTGCGGGCTTACATATTCCGACTACTCACAAAATTAAGCAAGCAGATGTAAATCAGGCATGTTTGTGCCTTGCAGCTTTTGTTCCAGGAAAAGAGCTTTTTAAGAGAGCAGCAGAGGGATGCTGCACACTACAATTGCTTGCAGGTGATGACCTTCAGAGTACTGAACAGGCCTGGCATCCTGCCACGCTTGATAAACCATACAATTTGATATGCAGATCTTTACTACTGAGGTTCTATCAGAAATAGTGCCAACAGAAAGTGAGGAAAGTATTATAACAAAATATTAGCCTGGCATTCTTGGATGGAAACCCTTCTGAGAGCTATGAGATAGGTCTCAGGCAGATCCATTCAAGTGCAATCTTTTTCAGAGACATTATGTAGAGTGTTTTACCTGGGAAGGCAAAACAGATGATCACAACAGTCACTTCTACCTTTATGATCTATGAAAAAACAAGGACCCCATAAACTCCAGAAGAGTATTTAAGACACAGATATGGCCAAGCCTATGAAGAAGAGAATTTACAGAGCCAAGACTGGCCTAATGTACTACAGCAACAAAGAGCAGGTCAGGGGTGCTTTATACAGAGAAAACTGTACTAACACAGCTGAAGGGTTTGGGAGAAAGGGCCAAAATATAACATATGTAGAAAGGCTTGGTAGGGCCATGTAATAACTTCAGATGAGTGAGAGGCATCAAGAAAATGCTTGGTTTGGAGCCTTCTTTTGACAACATAGTTTTCATGCAATGATTAACAGTAAGTCAGATTTTAAAATGTATTTTCCCTTTTAAAAAAGACCTGAGGATCCACTTTAAATCCCATCGGACTGAAGAGAACAATAGGCAGCTCTTACAAATACTTGAAGGCTGATTTTTTTTGCATCAGTATCGTGTTGAACCTAATTTATCACTAGCTCCCTTATAGCATCTTTCTTTGCCAAGCAGTGTGAATGCAGCAGGCACACAAGGTTTCTGCACAAGTCGTGGCATGGCTGTGGGCAAAGTGTGTGCTCTGAGGGCTTGCAGCAGGACTGCCTGGCTGAAGTAATCTCACCAGCTTTGGTAGCCAAGGACGACAAGAGCAGAGTATCTGTTGCCATAGTACCCCCTTCCTATTAAATGGAAATGATCCGTGGGTTTCATAAATGACGTCACCCAATTATCCAACTGAAACATTGCTAAACGCCTCTAAGTTAACAGAGTTTATGAATCCTTTTGCTTCTTTTTCAGTCATTGTCTTTGATGTTCAGACTGCACATGTTGTCCTAAGGGAGAAAGAAAAACTTTATTCTCGTTCCAGAGCAGCTTTTCTGTGTTTTCTTTTTATAAGACTGACTGCAGATAATCCTCTAGGGTTTATACTTGGTAGCTGTCAGATACACTGCAAAAAGGTTCTAGTGTTGTTCCAGAAAACCTACAAATACTTGGGGGATACCTGTTTCAGGTGTCTGCTCTGGTGTCTAATAATAATTATAATCCAGAAGAAACCCACAGAAAAAAGAGGGGGGGAATGAGGACACTTTTGAGGTTGCCTGGTATGCCCCTTACTTGAGGAGCTGTAAAAGGATCTTATATTTGATACCTGTTAATCCCATGGGCCATCAGGATCTGGAAAGAAATTGCCTCCTGGAACAGAGGTAAAAATACCTTGAAATCATGTAACTGTGCACAGAAAAAATCTTAACTACAATATTTCCTAACTTCTGAACCCTTGATTTTACAACATACATTTTCAATAGAGCAGGGAATGGTAGAGGAATGGGCATGCAGACCACCTCTCTATGGTCTTGATTAGGTGGAGACAGCACAATTTTCTTGTGTTTAATGGGATATTTGCCAGACCTCTGTGGGATATTAATTGTAACACCTTTTCCTTGTGCTAATGACTGTTGGGAGGAAATTATCACCTTCAGGCTACAAAAAAATGCTCAGGAAAATAGTTAAGATAGCCTTAATGCATGTTTGGTTCCTGGTTGTCCAGAAACTAAGGGTGACGAAAGTGTTCTAGTGCTGCTTAGAACAAGTGACTGTTATCAATCTTACAAGTCTCTCATGGAAAACCATCAGTCTTAGCAGCAAAATCTGACTTGTGGATATATATATTTCAATGTTCAGTATGACCAGCTATTGGCTACCAGTCATCTGCAGACCACAGTTCTGGAATCTGTGCTTTCAAATGCTGGCTAGAATAAACAGAACTGTAAAGCTTTGGGATGTCTCTGATCATTATTGGCAATAAAAAAGAAAAAAAAGGGTTGTTTTAAAAAAGGGTCACTGTGTGATTTGTAGGGACAGTTTGTCACTTGGATAGGAAGCACTGGTCTTGAAAGCTGATTGTAACAAGTTATGTGTTCCATTAAAATACCCTTTTTTCAACTTGATTAGCACTTGGAAACTTCTCCATTTACAGCAAAAGGATTCCACTCCTAGCCTTGTTTTGCAGTCTTTCATCATACTATCACACATGTTTTCCAGAGGTCTCAGTGCCAAAAAAAGTCACAGTTGTCAGAGTTGCTACAGGTTTTGAAGGCAGATCTCTCATTGAAGTATAATAATACTATTTTGTATTAGGGGGACTCTGTGTTATACTACTTACTGTTTATGGATCAGATCATGGATAAAGTAAACTTGCTATAAAATCACTTTGTATGAGATTTTTACTTTCCTTTTCAAGCCTGCATTAAAGGAAATAATATACAAAAGGGTTTTCAGAAATTAATTAAATTCCAGCTTACTTGTGTTAATAAGGTGCAAAATAGTGCAGGTGTGCTTTATCTGGGAGAGAAGCTTTTGGTGCTTAAGCTCCCTGACATCTAAAGGAGGAGCAGCCATTCCCAGCCACCTGGCTGGCTACTCAGCCTGCAGCACAGGGCAAGGAGAAAAGTGTGTTATAATCATGAGAATACATATGAATAATAGTTTAAAAATATGCCTGTCTAATGCGCGTCTGTCAATGCAATGTATAATTCACAGGCTGCTCCTCCGAAGTGCAGCTTAGATATAAAATGAAAGTGAAAGATGCCACAGTCATTTGTACACTGCAGAGCACATTGCACAACTACTACTACTCCTTTAGCTCAGCAGGTTCAAAAGTGATAATAAACTCTCACAGGATTTAAAGAACCATGTTTTAGAACAGAATCACAGTTACACACTTAGAAACATAATCTTATATATTGGGAATATTGTTAGGTTAGAGCAGAATAGAAAGTGAATATGCTATTCACCTGATGAATTAGCATTTGCCATATAGGTAATGTACAGAATACCAAGGACTGTTGTGTAATTTTTAGCCCTAGAAATAGTACCAACCAAGATACTACAGGCTCTCTGCATATTAAATTTTGTACTTTGGCTTATCATTGGTATATTAACATCTCATACAAGAAATGGACTGATAGACTCCTTTTTATTTTTTTATTTTCCATTTTGAGTTATGGAAGGTTTTGATTTCTCTAATGGGTAGAGAAAAACAAAGGTAGCAAATAATGGTGTCATTTGGTCCTGAGAAGGAAAATTTGTCAAATAAAAGCTTGGTGGTAGTTCTGCATAATTCTCATTTTGCCAGCCTCCAAGTAAGAATGGACAGGATTTACACACTTAATTCTTGTTTTGGTGATCTGTATTCCCTGGACTAATACAACCTTAGGAATAGTTCATAAGTTTATTGTAAAATTCTTCTAGTAATTCTTCTGTCTAAGCTTTCACATTTTCAAAACCATGAATTCAGCTTTTGTGTTTGTTGTTTCCCATGTCTGATTTGAATTTAAGAAAGAAAAAAAGCAAAGTCTGCTTTTCTTTCTTGGGAATAGACTCAAATCCATATATATGAAAAACAGTGGGTCTAAAACCTGAGGAAGCTTTGGGATGGGGATGTTTTGAAAAATTGAATTTTAATCATTGACTTGTCAAATTCTTGGAAAGGGGTTAGGAAAAATCTGGGTAGAAAACTTGGTTTATTTGGAGAAAAAGGTGCAATTCAAATACGTGAGTGACAACCTGCAATAAAGAATGCTTGAGAGAGTGATCGCACCCTGTAGCATGCATTTCTTTGGCAGAAGAAAAAGTACTCATACATTTCTGAGGACCAGCACAAGGAGTGAAACACTGAAGCACACTTGTAGGTGAACACTCCTATAAAACGCTGTGTGCTTTCAGCTCAAAAAAAAACATTAGTGGGATCTGAATGCAGGTTCAAACCTCTGCACAACTTTTTCCTAAAGGATATAAATCCTTCTTTTTTTTTTTTTTTGTCCTTTTCCCTAAGGGGATTTCAGGAATCTTTTCTGGCAGTATATTACCTAGCATATTACATAGTGTGTGGAGGGCACGAGCCTTGAATCTGAGACCTTACTTTCCTCCAGATTTCCCATGTGACCTTAAATCAGTCAGATTTTTTTAAACAAGCTAAAACTATTTGAAGGTCAGACCTTAATCTTGCTTCTTTATCTACCATTTTTTTGGCACATAAAGTGGAGATAACAAGACTTTTTTACCTTACATGTCATAAGAAAATATAAATTGAAAAATTTAACACTGTCAGATACTGAAGGCTTTTTTTAACAAGACCGTTAATGAAGCATTATACAATCTGCATATTTGTTCTTGCTGGGAAAAATTATTAAATTATACAAACTATAATTATGGACTTGTCAGTCTCTGTCTTTGAAAGCAAGACACTGCCTGTAAATTGAGTTAAGATACTAACTTGGAATTTAATATATGATAACCACTAAAAAATTAGGCTACTTTGAATTGTCATGACAAACTTGTTTAATCAGATCATTTTGAAAGATCTAAAAAACAATATAGGTCATTGTAAATGGAAGATGGAGAATATTCATGCAGACATGAAAGAGTTCATATAGCTCCCTATTATCATGGTCCCAACAGAACAAATTATTTTCTGCCAGACAGGCTATGTAAAACAGATATTTTGGGTTTGTGCAACTGGGAGTGATTTTCCCCTGGAATTCATCTATATATGGAAAAGTAAGAACTATGCACAGACTTTCACATACTTACACATGAATATAGAAAAGTACACATAGGTATGTGTATCCATCTTATAGTGATAGAGAAAAGCTAGGAAAAAAAAAGAAAAAGAAAAAAGGCAACAAAAAAAAAAAAACCCCACCAACTGTAAAAGATTAGAAAGTGACAGGCAAATTAAAAAGATATAATTTCATAATTCCTGGAAATTGAGCTATGGCTTATTATTTTGAGTTTGACAGTAATGACTGTAATAGAAATAACGTCAGTAGTTCTGTTTCTTGAGATATTGCCTAGGACAGAATAATTCTGAAATCCACGTTTTGTGGCAGCATTTTCTCACTTTTATTTAGCCTAAATATATAATTCATTTGGAGTTTATGTACTGAAAGAACAGGGCCATATACGCATGCACAAACATATTAATTGTATGTAATAATTGACTCAGCAAGTGGAAGATGAGCTGCAATTGACACCCCCTTCATAGCTGTGAGACATAATGCGGCTTGTTTATATTTTTTCTTGGTGACTGTGAAAAAGGGGACACACTACCTTGCCCAAAAAGCCCATCCCTGAATGGTAAAAGGGTAAAAATAGGGATTTCTGATTGTAATAACACAACATGCTTACTCTTACAGATACACACACTACTTCAGCTATTCACCAGCATCATATGAGAAAATAAAATCCTGTTGTACCACTCAAATTGTCAACTCTTTAGACAGTGGTTTTAAGTCTCTATTTCAGCAATCTCTGGTGCATCTTTATCAAATACAGTTTCTATATTTCATAAGCCTGGATTTTCGTGTATGAAATAAACTGCAAAATATAATTGCAAGCACCAATTTATTGAACAGATGCAGGTGAGGAAGAAGATCTAGATCAAAAGAATAAAACCAGTAGTAGAATGACCTATCATTATATGAACATTCAGCTGCATGATTAGTCATTAGATTTTAAAATGGTACTTCTATTTAGGCAGTATTAACTCCAGCATATCAAAGAGAATTTCCTCTGATGTGTTCTGATGTAGATGATAAATATCTAAAAGTCTAGTTTAAATTTAAAATTCCTGTATGATTTGTCCAGGATGATTTCATTTGCAAATGACTGTGGCAGAGTATATAGAGGAAGGAAGTAGGGTGGTAAGATTAAGCAAGAAAAGAGCAGAAGAGGCCTCTAGAAACATGCGCATGGGAGCTGAAAGCAAGCTTATTGTGATGGGGTTTGCTGTGAAGAAATAAGAGCTTGTACTGAAGCATTACTTTTTGTTAATTCAAACATGCCTTGAAAAAGAAATTATATATTATTATATTAATTGGGACTAGTAAAGCTATTGGAGCTGCAGAGAGAACAGAACTTGCAGTAAGAGGAAGAATGTAAAAAGGCATTTGAGGTGTTTCCCAACGGAAAAGTGAGACATGTAAGGCTGAAAATCACCAAAATACAGAGAAACACTGGGGCTAAGCAGAAGCCAACTCAGAGTCAACTTTTCTACATGCTTGACATTTTGTTTCATATTTGATGGGTTTTTTCTGTCTCATATTTTCCATTAATTATAATTTTAGTTTGTGTCACACTGTACTTTTTTATCAGTTGACTCAATGGAGAGATCCATTTATCTCTGATTTCAACCTTTCTAACCTTTCAACCTCTCTAACCAGAAGAGCTATGTTAATTATGCAAAACTTGAAATATTGAAAAGGTCATAAAAACCTACAGAAGAGTGAAATGTAAATTACAAATCTTGGGACAGACATTTATGCATGTTAATCTATCTGTATTCACTCAAATGCCAAGCTTATTTTAGCCTTCTTCAGGCATGCACTTTACAGACTTCCACATCACCCTTCAGCTAAGTTCTCCAGCTCTTTTCTGGTCATTGCTACTTCCAGTTTCCTTTGCACCAGTCTGACTTTTCAGTCTTTTTCTAGACTACGCAGCAGGCCATGCAATAGCGAAGAAACCACAGTGTAAAGCTGCTAGAAAATGATGTGAAATCTGGAAAGGTTCCTCTGCAAGTGGGGCAACAGAAAAGGCCTAAAAGATGCCCTCATATTCTGCAGTCTGAGAAAATAGGGATGAAGATGAAGGCATGGGCCTACCACCCAGGATGAGAGGCTTGACAGGTCTGTCCTGTCCTGTGTCTGCCATGGGTTTTCCCTTTTTGGCTCCTGGTTCCATTTAAAGTCAGAGGGGGAGTACCACCTATTGGGTGACCTTCTGGAAGCAGGTCACTAGCTTGATTTAAGATAACTGTCACAGGAATTTATACAGAGCAAAAACACAGCATGGGCCTAAAATTAATAAATCATCTAATCAGGCTTGGTGAGAAGGACAAATTACACTTAAAGTAGCTCCCCTACAGTTTCATGACCAGCTTGTGCTGCTTTTAGCATTCCTTTTCTGGCATGCTGGTCAAAAATCTGTAGAGCTGATCATAACTTGTCCTCTTTATGTGTAATGAAGCTTTTCAATAGGCAGCATGAAGAACCTCCCTGCCTGTCAAATCTGTCACAGACCTTAAGGTTTGATTCTAAGGTGTGATACAGTTGTCTTTGTACACAAAGGAAAAGAAAGAACTGTCCATCAGCTCTTGACAAGGTCTTACACCTACACATGTCAAAGTCAAACCCAAACTATTCTTAGTCCTCCTGCAGAGCCTGGAGGAATTTTCTATAGTTCGCTGAGTATAACTGTGAATAGCCAATAGATGGTATGGATCAAAATTTTCCACGGAGTGTGTTTTAAATATGCACATGTGTCACTCTGCCAGTCCTGACTCCAGGATTCCTGAAATGGGGAAACTCAAAGCACAGGCCAAGAATGGCAGACTTTTGTCTTGGCTGGGGACATCAGAGAAGATTAATTTTATAAATTGTTTTAGGTTTTCTTAGCTATTTAGTCTCTTAGATGTGCCTCAGAAAGCTGGCCTAAGGAAGCTTAAGAAAGAATTTTATGCCTAGAAAATGTCACAGACTGCATATAGAAACTGTGTTTCTATTACTTTGACTGTTACAGGAAATGTTCTAAACCAAGGTGCGTATATAAAAATGTGGTGCTTTATAACCAGATTCGGGCAGCTGTAACATACACATGATATCTCAAACTTTATCTGCAGTTATTTGTGGGGAAAAATCAAAACAAAATGCCAGAAATATGTAATATTGAAAAGAAAGAGGAAGAATTGGACAAAGAGCTGAACTAAAAGGAGTGATAAAATCCCAGACATTCAGCACTTGATCATAGATCTCAATGAGCTGCCCAGGAAAACACAGCAAGGTCTGTAGTGAATGTCTTGGCTTCAGAACCAGAAATGAGGCTGCCCAGAGAAAGTCAGTCAGGGTCCAGCGCCTGACTTTTGCCAAAATACATATGGGAAAGGTGGAGGTGATTGCTTAATTAAATACAAAAACAGTGCCATCATTTCCCAATCTAAGTCCTGATAAGAGAAAATGATCTAAAACATGATCCTATGAGAGCTGACTGGAGTAAATCAATTGACTTCCATGTGAAAAGGCTAGCAAAGGACACAATGTGACTGTAACAAAAGGTAAAGTGGTATTAAAATCACATATACTGGCATTAGTTTAAGTTTCTAAGATGATGGTCAATGGCCAAACAACACAAAAATTTCAGTTCAGGGCCCATCTGTGGCCAAATAAAAGGAGAATATCCTGCTGAGAGGATTTTGAAGGGACTACCTGCAAGAAGATGGAGCAGAATTGAGAAGGTGGAGCCAGGCTATTCATGGCAATGCATGAGGAAAGGATGAGAGACAATGGACACAGAAAGAAAAAATGATGCAGACTAGATATAAGGAAAAACTTTTACCACAAGGACAGACAGACAGCCGAAACAGGTTGCCTGGTTATGAGGAGGGTGTGCTGTCTCCAATCTTTGTTTTTAAGACCACAATAAATCCCAGGGCATTCTGGTCTGCCCTCACAGCTGCTGTGAGCAGGAAGTTGGACTAAGATGCCTTCTGAGGTTCCTTTCGAGCAGTATTTTCTGTAAGTCTATGATTATGTTATACTGTGAAAGTAAATAACTGAAAAAAATTATTTAGACTGATATAAATCTGTATGAGAAGAAAATTGTTTAAAAATTGATTGGCAGAAGAGTTATATGTTATGATGAGAAAAACAAAAACTGCCCAGTAAAATTCAATTATATAAAGATCATACAAGCATTTAAATAACTCTGCTGATGTATAAAGATCACACAAGTAGTGAAATACCTCAGCTGATGGGTGATGACTGTGAATAACAATGTTAGTTTAAATGTTAGTGGCCAGGATGAATAGAATGAGAACTTAGAATATCCTCATAACAGGAATGCACTAAATAAACTGCAATATTAAGTGAACTAGATGATGATTAAGCAAGTCACAATCTACATGTCAAGTTTGTGGCCAGCAAGGAGAGCAGAAGAATGACTGCTGCATAGAATGAAAATGGGATTTCTTGGGACAGTTCTGCATAAAAGGGCAAATATGCAGAGAAATTATAATTACAGTTTAGGAAACCCCTCTCACAGAAAGTCTATGTGGAATGAAAAATTGCATCATGGCCAAAAAGAACTATTTATAAAAGTTTAAAGAATTTACGGGAAAGAACAGAAAGAACTGAAAGAAACTGTGGTCAGCTTGAAGGTAACAAATGAAATCTGCTGACTTCAAAACCAGGATAATAAGACTACTTAATTTCATAGATCTGCATAACACTTGAAAAAATAAAATAGAATGCAATAACATTCTCATTAAAAATAATAGTCACTGATATAAATCAAGCCAGAATTTCACCCTGGGGTTTTGCTCTAAAAAGCTGAAAATCTTGAGATGCACTCCAGAAGGACTGTCTTTTTGTGAGTAGTCCTGCCCTCAGTGTTATACTAATAAATGCTATCTGAACATGCAGCTCTAGGCTGAATACAGCAGATGAAGGTGCAAAGGGAAAAGACAAGAAGAAAACACAGATATGAAGTTGCTCCATTTTACCTGCTATTATGAATATTTTAAAAGGATTTCATTGTCATGGTAGTACTAATACATATTATGTCCATTTTCAGCAGATTAGTTTTCTTGAACAGAGTAACTTCGCATCAGAAAATGCCCAGTGTCATTCTCACCTTATTGCATTTCTGCACAATGAGGCTGTATATACAAAATACAGCATTTCATCATAGCTCCAGTTTCCAGCTTCACTGATCATATGTTGACCTCTTCCCAGCACCAAATCTGCATTTACCTTTCTGCATAGTTTGGAAGCCTATTTTGCTGTAGCATACACGAACCCTTCTGATTTCTGCAATAGTTCTTGGTCTAGATGCTTTGGGGGTTGTGCTAATATAAGGAAATATGACCTTTTCCCTGTCAAAACATTGTGAAGCAGGCATTCAGTAATCATACTGACAACTTGCTCTCCCCAAAAAGTTCTTTGAGCAGGACATCATTAGCTCATCTTTTATATCACAGATGTGGTGTCATGCCCAGTTGTGCTTAGTGACAGCTTTGCATTAGGTAAAAAGAAAAACAAAAAAAACAACAATACCTAACCCCTACCAAAAAAAGCGCAATTGAAGAACTAGAAAAGAGTTCTTCAGTTTTCTTGTGTAGTTACGATATGTTTGTTCCTCAGCAGCAGAATAATGGGTCTTCTCTTGGAAGAGAGAAGTTATGGCCTTGTAGTAAAGAACTGCGTTTTTCCCCTTGGTTTAGCAAAAGAAAGAAAGATTTTTATTGATGTCCAAGTTTCAAGATGGTTGACAAAGAAACTGTAATATATCAAACTGTTAAAACCTAAAAGGAAAAGTTATAGCTGAGATAGAAAGGGAACAGAAAAACTGAATACAAAAATGGGAGTGAGATGTGAAAGTTGTGGGAAGAACAGCTGGTTATTTATGAGAGGTCATCTCCTGCCAGAAACCTGCATGATGGGAAAAGAGTCTACTTTATTGCTCTTGATTCTCATATTTTTACACTCCAATCAGATATTTGTGTATATGATATCTAATTATGAAATACCTGTTAATACATTTAATGTGTTCTGCTTGATTAAAAATGATACAGCTGGAACAATATTCTCAGAGGCTTCAGTCTCATGTGCCTTTTGTGACATAGGAACTTATACTGTTTGTCTTGAGTCAAACCTGTTTTGACACTGGACCCCTGCTTCGAACTACTACTTCATTATACGGCTTCAGATATTTTACAGTGGGTTTAGGTTTGGGTTTTTTTCTATGTAGGAAAGCAATGTCCTCTAATTATTCTAATTATTTAGCATTAGTTTAAAGTCTGATTTTTTTAGTTCTATTAAATGATTTTATTGTTTTTATCACTCTAATAAAAGCTTGTTCTTAAAGAAAAGTGATACCACTTAATTTCTTCAGAGTTCTCTTTAGAGCCTCTAGTCTTTAGGGCTCTAGAGACAGAGAAAAAAGTACTTACATTCATTTCATGACTCTGAAATGTCTGGAATGCCATGTTATGGCATAAAAATGTGTCACAGTCAGTTCAGGGCTTCAGTATTTGCACCTATGAAAGAGAAAGCATGTGCTTGCCTTTATAAAATATTTGAACATCTAAAGTAATCCAATTTCAATGAGCTTAAGAGTAGAACATTCCCCTTGGGATTTATTTCGTTGTAAAATCATGCTCCAGTTACATTTTTCATTTTTATATTTGCTTACATCTTGTTTCACTCAATTTTATTCACTTCCATTATTCCAAGCTGGACCAAAATTTGCTTGTAGTTCACTTTTAATTTTAAGTACATTTTAAAATGCCAACCCCCAATATTATAGTTATCATTTGGATTTTCCCAATAGAAATCTAAGCACCTGCACAAATCTAATTTTCCATTAAAGTGCAATATGGATTCCCCCAAAACAGTATTTGAAGTCATTTTTTGACGGAAAAATCTAGACAAGCATTACTATCACCAGATGTCACTACGTGTCATTTCCTTTCAAAAGACTCTACTTAACTGTTTCCCATTTCGTAAGACATTTATATTTCATTAGTTTAGATTTCATCTCCAGATATGACTTTGTCTTCTCCGGTCACTTTGCTTATCACATACATTGTGTACGAACCATTGTGCTGTATGCACAGTGTAGGGAAGCTTTTTTGGCCATTGAGTAAACTCAGTGTGGGGGCAGGTGAAGCCTTTTTCTGGGTTTGTTTTTTTAAAGAGTTCTGTTTTTGCATACTCCAGGTAACATAAAAACCTCCATTTGTGGTAGCTTAACATGCTTTTTTAAACTAAAATACTAAAAACTCTCTCATTGGGAGAATGTAAAGAGACTATTCATACTTGGCTTTCTGAGAAACTTGCTCTAGGTTTCATATGTTCCAAAGTACGTATATGCTGAAACTTTTTAGAGGCAGCAGGAAATGAATATGCAAGAGCAGAAAGGCAGCCATGCCTATGCTTCTCATGTTCAAGTTTTCAAGAAAAGCCAGATTGACCCCTAAAGTCTGTTTCGAAGGGAGTGCACCAGCTTACAGTTGTCTTTACACATCTGCCTCAGAGGAACAGAGGGCTATATATACCAAAAAAAGCCTCTACCTTGAGATTACCAAGGGAAGGTAAGGTACTATCCTGTCCTGATGGAATAGCTCAAGAATTCCAGCTGTGCCACTGTGCAAATACCTGGCAAGCTCTTCATGCACTCTGGCAGCCCCCAGGGTCAGCCATAGAGACCTCACCTCTGACTAGGAGACCAGTGCCACCGGTGGCAGCAGGGTAGCCAAAGGAGAGCTCACTCTGTGCAGTGCAACAGAGGTTCCAGCATAATCTCTTACCTCCCTGTGCTTGGCCTCTGGGCTTCCTGTTATCTTATTCTATGTTGTCAACACCCAGATATCTCACTTTCATGCTCTGCTTTGCCACCACAAAAAATTTGACATGATCCAGAATACAAAGTGGTGCCACAGCTTATTTAGAAATAAGCATCTGGTTTCAATGTCTCTCTTGCTAACACTGAAAGTGCATTTGTTCTCAGTACAGTAGCTCAGCCTCCCTGAGCGCAAACATTTTAATGCATTGCTTCTGCCTGAAGAACTTTGCCATTGCCCACTGGTTTGTTACCTATGTAGTGTGGAGTGTGCATTCTTTGCTTGATGATATTTTAATGTAGCTGTGACCTACTAGTGCCCAGAGGTTAGATTTGCCATGTTTCTTTTTGATCCCTGTTTTTCGTGTCTGCCTGTGGCATATATATACTGTTCTCAATAAAAGCAAAACTTTCAAACTAAGTATCTTTTACACAGCATTAGTGTTTTCCCTTCCTGTTTAAGCTTTTACTTACACCCTGGTTACAGAAACTTGGTTAACCTTTACACCTCTCCAAAACTTCAGCTAATTCCTCCTCTGTTTCCAAGGACCAAACCGTTTATGTAACACACATAAATTAGCCTGTTTCGGACAGCATTGGAAACATTTGTAGCTCTTGGAATTTAAGCTTTCCCTATTACTAACCTTCACAAGCATACATATATTTCTTTTAAACCTGACCTTACTAGTGAGAGAGTAACTAACAGTAAGCCCCTAATAGCCCAGCTATTTTAGGTGTTTAGGTAAAGAATGGGCTCAAATAATATTTCTGAACTTCTAAGGGCACGATTTTGACAATCTCGCTCCAGAACTAAATGAGGAGGTAACAGTCCAACTTAATCAAACATTAGTGACCATAAAAAAAATAAAAAATGTCGGTGTGTTCCAAACATGTATTTTTAGAAATACATGAAAATGCAAGAGATCCAGGGAACCCACATTCAACCTTTAAGTTTTAAAGGAACTAGAATTCATTAAAAAAGAGGTATTTGTGCATATACAGAAGAACTCTGGATGAGGGAATTTGGTGCCTACTTCCCATTTGATCTAGCAGTTATTTGGAAGGGCTTCCAAATATTTTACTTTTCTAATGACATTAATTCTGAGCATAGATACACCTCAATATTAGGTAATACATATGATATATTTTCAAGTTTATTCAAAAACCTGGCTGCTGGTCACAGCTGTAGAGAAATATTTAAAAATCTGTGCTGTATTGTCTCTAAAACATCCCTGAAGAGAAGTCCACTTGCTTTAATAGCTTCCAGATGTAATGTTAGGAATAAGGTATCCATGAAAGACATCTATCTAATTTATAGTTTGAATATTTTCTTCTTCATGTTGTGGTGCTACACAGTGTGCAATGCTATAAAAGGCCATGTATATTGAATTCCACAAACTACTTCCAGAAAATGAGAGATCTATGAAAATAATGTTTACGAGAAAAAAAATGAGCTTTTTGAAACAACATACTAAGATTCTTACTATTTCACTGAGAGCTACAAGAAAGTGATAATACAATGACATATTTAATCTGAAATAGAAGCTGTAATTTTAGACTGCATATGCAAATAAAATAGTGCACTTCAATAAATGCAGCGCTGACCTTGGCTTGAGTTTTCCCTTTGGTGAATTGCTAGTTATAGGTCCTGTTACCCAAAAGCTTAATGAAGATTTTTTTTCTTCTGCCAAGTGGCCAGTGCATGGGTTTCAGGGCAGAAGCACTTGTCCTTTCTCTCTCAGAAGTTCCACATGGGTTCAGCACATCTTATGACAATGAAGAAAAAAGGATACATTTTTACGCATTTGTTATGAATACTGAACTCACAGCATGTAAGATCTCTTTACATCAGCAAAGTCCTCACCATTGCTTTTGTCTGCAAAGTTTTATCCACTTCACTGCTGATTTAGCCTTTTCTTTTAATAGCACTTAGGCAATAACAAAAAAGTTCCTGTATTGTCCTTTATAAAAAAAAAAAAAAAAAAAGGAAAAAAATAAAAGAAATAGTAGAAGAATGACTAATCCTCAAAAAGCTGTTCCTAAAACAACAACAGATTATTTAGGATTAGGGATATTTCATCGTAGTTTTTATGGAGAAAACAAGGCATACCAGGACTATGTTTATACAGT
The DNA here is from genome assembly GCF_004027225.2 of Strigops habroptila. NCBI lineage: Eukaryota > Metazoa > Chordata > Aves > Psittaciformes > Psittacidae > Strigops > Strigops habroptila. The sequence goes on from NC_044277.2 coordinate 129,652,492, forward strand.
TTAAGCAGTATACTTACGCCTCAAATTGCATTCCTCTGGGGAATCTATCTGTATCTATATTGTCTTTGCCCTCGTCCATCTCCATAGCAACATGTTTGTTCCTATGGAGAATCTGGATGAACAATTTCAAATTGAGCCTGAAATTTTTAAAACAAGGTTTCTGTTCTCTATAAAATAATTATGGACAAAAGCACTTTTATAAAACCTTAAAAAATAAACATAATTTTGTCCTTGTTTCTTTTACCCTTCTCTAGACATAGTTTGCTCTGAACAAGCCTTTGATCTTTCTTTCCTGTGATGTTCAGACTGGGAGCTGGCTTATCCACATGATTTTAGCAGCTGTTATAAAATCTGGTGGGGAATTTTGCATTCCAGTTTGAATGGCTCACTGTATTCACTAATTATGTTGTTATATACATGCATTCCAAGTTTTTACTCAGAACCTGGGATCTTTGCTTTAAAAAACCCCAACAAACAAAAGTCTCCTGAGGAGAGTGGTGAAGAGAACAGTGCAAGATGACTTTAAAATTACTTTCAAAATAATATGGATCATTTTAGAAGTGGTCTTTAAATTATAGCCAGTAAAATTTCCTGACCATATTTACAGCTGTTCTCTCTTTGATCTCAGGGAAAGATTCTATAGCTGAGAACTATTTATGGCTATAAGATAACAGTGTTAAAAAATAGGGTTTTTTAAACAGATTACTGCTCTTTAGCATTGATGCTATTGAAACAATTGTTTCTTCATGCCTTCAAATGTATGCACCCAGAGAAATGAAAAAAAAAAAAAAAAAAGAAGATATTTCCATCAGAACTTACAGGAAAAGAAAATAAATTTAAAAAAAAAAAAGTCAAAGGGGAGAAAAAAAAAGACCACCAAGAGAAAATTATTCCTAATCATATAGTATGTTTTTTATCATGAGTTTTCATAGACCAGTAGGTTTTTTAAGTCTACTAGTAAAACGATCCAGCTAGTTTTTTACTCAAATTATTTCAGGAATTCTCATGGAATTGCCAAATTTTTCTGACCAATGTGAGCTGTCCTGCATTGTACAATACAGCAAGACTGAAAATCCTGTACACAGACTGGCATAAAAGGAAGGATCCTTTTGTTTAATTGCTCAGATGGTGTCAGCCTATTGAATCCAGCTCAGATAATACTATTCATTCAACTCACCAGAATTACTGCTGTGAAGTTTGAACAATTCTGCAATATTTTAAGGCAGACACAGCATCTGCATCATCTGGAGGTAATGAGGCTTTCATTCTCTATGCCAGCTATTCAAGTCTTATATCTGATACTCAAAAAGTTTTCACATATGGTCCATTCCAACCTGTTCTTTTTCTGCTTCCCCTGGATTTGTATTTTTTTTAAGCATTTCCCATCTGCCCGCTTTAAGATCTTTAAATAGGTGGAATATTCTGGTGAAAGGAATGAATACTTTTATTCTGCCTTCAAATTCTTTCCCAATGATACCACACACACATTAGAGCTGGCATGCCCATACTTTGAAAAGAATCGTAAATTTAAGAAGCAAAATATGGACCTGTTTTATACAACAGTGAGTCACTGCTGCATTTTAATCATAGACTACAGACAATAAAAGAAAAATGAAGTGTCAATGATTTAATTGGCAGTAATAGGCAAAGGCTGTGTAGAGACAGCAGTATCTCTTTTAACTACAAAAACATGTTCACTTATGGGATAGGTGCCCTGCCATCAGCCAATAGAGACGACCTTAAAATTCTACATGGCATAAGTAAACAGCACATACAATTATGGAAGTGGTTTCTAAATATAATTCAGAACAATATACTTGAATGATACAAAAATAACTGAGAAATAGCTACTGAAGAAAGATGGTATCATTCATTTTGAGTAAAAGTATAGAAAGAAATTATTCCACGGAATTTAAAAAAGTAAATAAATATGAAGAAAGTAAGCAGTATCTGTGACGATTTGTTGTTAATCTAAGTTATTATTTTAGATCATTTTTTATTTCATTTAGACAACGTTTTCTACCTCAATTAGAGGGGGGAGAAAAAAAAAAAAAGGAACATAGAAAAGTGTGGCAGCTTTATCTGCAACCAAGATTGGATTTCTGTAAGAAAAAATCCCATGTCGCATATGTGGCTTTTATCATTGCAATGTGCATACTGAACTAGTCAACCATCTTTAGATTTCAGATTGCAATCCACTTGATTTCAGGGGGAACTAGAGGGAAAATCAGCTCCTGCCTGAATCAGATAGCCAAAATTGTGTTATTTAGTTCTGAAGTACCTTGAATTCCAGGCCATTTTTGAAAATTTGGGTTTAGTGTATAGCAGACTATATTCATTTGCAGAGTCCACTCATACTGGTAATTCAGTACTTCTGCTCGAAAAATCTATGAACACCTGCAGAAGGAAAGAGGAGCATGTTCATCAAAATACTGAAGACAAATTAAATTATTACTCAGATTTGTGCAGTTTTAGTGTTTTCTGTCCTAAAAATCAAGCTGATAAATATATCTTGCAATATAACATCTGTGTACCATCTCACAGTGAAAATTATGGGCATTCATCAACTCTGTGGAATGTAAATTAAAAAAACAAGACAGTGAAGTACTGAAAGATGGTTTTTATGTCATATGAAGAAATGGGAGAATTAACAAGGAAGTCAGGAATAAAAAAACACTGAAATATGAGAAGAAAACGCAACAACAGACTGATTTCAATAAATTAAAGTGATCAGCAAATCTCATAGGCAGTTTTTTAAAAGCTCGTGCATAGATACTTCAGTGAGTTATTAAAAGGCTAAAAACCTTTTCCTGACAAAGAAATATTTGGAGACTCGCCATCTAATAGCAAACAGCCATGGATAAATAATCTCTGCTCTTTAAATCCAAAGAATCTCTCTAAACGTGTAGAGACACCATAGGAAGCCCCTGGGAATACTCTATGTGTTTTGGATCACATAACAACTAAATGACTTTTAACTGTGGTTATACTGGAATCTGTGTCTTTCTAGAGGTTGTATGAGGATGCGTAGGATGAAAGTTAAACAGTTAGTGAACTGAGCAAAAAATGAACCATATTACTATTTATTAGTCTTTGGTACTGTATATATTTTATATGGCCTCATCTCATTCTAAACAAACACTACACTTTCCTCGTGAAGGACACAGTGGAATGTCATGTTAGAACAGGTTCTTTTATACATATCTATGTTAAAGAAAGCTAGGCCAGAAAAATATGCTTTGCACTTGGAAGAAAATAAGAAAATATCAAAGGTGTTTTAAAACTTGTAGAAGGCAATTTCTGTTCTTCTGCATACATAAGTTTTACTTTTAAAAAGTAAGAAGGGTTTTATAGAGCTGGACTAAGAGCACAATATACTGTACTATGTATGAGACAGACTAACATTCCCACACCCCAAAATAGTAAACCAGAAGTGAGGGCACAGGCCCAGAATTTGAAGCTTGTTAATAGAGGGAGTGCCTTAACTAATACATTAGCTTTTCCATCTTGGGTTGGGGAACTTATACCCAGGACAATGTATCTAAGCCTATGTATTGCCAGAAAATATTCTGGTTTCAAAAGAGGAAAAAAAATATACTTGACTTTTTGCTGGCTTTATGGATAATGAACTAAAACCACGTCATCGACTGCTAGGATAGGACCTAGCTAACTTGGGATAATATTAACAATCAGAAATAGTGCTTTCTGTGGAGCATCCATAATGAACTGAAAACTACGGAGGCACTACAGGATGAATTAGGAGAATGTAAATTTTATTCAACTGGCCAAAAAGATGAACCCTTCAGACTTCTCTTTAATGCTTCTTCATCTCTTCTTGGTTGGCTTTAGCACACTCTTCTTCCATGAAACGTTCTTATCCAACATCCAAAATCATCTTGTTAGCAGCGTGGTCTTAAGTGATGAACATTAATTACAACATTTACATTTCACACTAAACATAGATACACTCATTCACGTAAAATAAAATCCTTCATGTGCACCCTTATATATACACACCCTTATATGCGCCCTTATATATACACACACAGAGATTTTAAATGACAGATGCAAAAAAAGACATAACAAAATGTGTTAACAAAATTACAAAGCTACCTAAATACAAATTATGCCCCTGCCAGCATTCCCTAAAGTCTACCCATTGCATTGAGTAGGCTATGGATCACGCCTTTCTCCGTAACAGTTCTTCCTAAGCAGTTCTTCCTGAAAAGGCTTACCTAGAAATGTAGATATAATTTCTGCTATTTTTACTTCATCACCTGCTCTGTGGCTCTGGCCTTCTGTTGTGTTTCTGTTTAGAGAGTAAAAACACTTCTGCTTTGGTGTTTCCATTTAATGCTGTTGCATAGCATGGCATGGGTGTTGCCTAATTGGAAAGCCTTGGCCACTTAAAATGTGGCTGTCAGCAGCAGTTGCTAAGAAACTACAACTTAACTGCTTTCAAATACAGTTTTACTAAAGTGCAATTACCCACACCTGCTATTATTATTTATATGAGCTAATGAGTAATTCCTTCTTCATTATACTGGACACGTCCTCTCTTACCTCCCATTGCACTAAGCTCCTTTCCGGCAACTTGTGAGATCATTTCTCATCTCACTCAAACAAACATTTTAAACCACCCCCATATCCCGAATATTCCCCAGGCAGGGAAATGTGTCACAAAACATCTCTGTGTAGCTCAGCATGAGACAGTCATAAATGCCCAGCTGGTCACTGTCATTTAGAAAACCATTGTCATAAAACAGATCCTCCAAAGAAATTTTACCCCAAGAGAGACTGCACAGATGAATAGGAGGTGGATGGGCATTTTTAAATTGGAAAAAAAAAAATGTTTATGCAGTAATGAATGATTTAACAAAAAAGTAAGTAGCTCAGCTTCTAGTAAGTCAGCCTCCAATGTTTTGTTAGATGAACAAACAAAATGCCAGTAATAAGGAATACACGCACAAGAGGAGTAGGTGTCTCTCGGGTGGAAAACTTTTGTCTTTACCTTTTTTTATCATGTAAACATCTATTGGTGCCTCTTGAATAACAAGGACATCTTTTATAGTATCTTGGCTGTAGTCCACATCAGCACAGACCATTCTGTTTCCTAAGTAATTTCAACCATGTGAATTAGATGCCTTATTCTTTCTTTGCTTCCTGGAGGTGAATGCAGACATCTTGTAGCCAGTCAAGCAGGGACTTGATGAGAGGAAGTTTTAGCCAGATGATGGGAGTGAACAATTAAAAAGCAAAGAATTCATAAAGCATGATGCCTGCCCTTTCTACGCAACGGGAGGTGAACTAGTATGCAGCAACAAAGGAGAGGAAGGGGATACAACCTTAATAAGAAAGGCAGAGCATCTCTCCACGGGTGGGAAAAGCCAGGCTCACTTACCTTTTTCCTTCTACTCTGCTTCTGCTCAGAGCTAACTAGACACAAACCAACAAACAGGCTCTGCAGGGAGGCAGATATATTAGCCCCAGTCCAGGTATGTGTTAAAACAGCTGGAAGTCTTCTGGAGAGACCCTTGCTTGTACCTGAATATTCAGAAATAGTGGAAATGAGACTTACATATGGCCCCAGTCATTCACATGGGTTCACACAAAATAGAGAATGTGAAAACAAAGAGAGAAGGGAAAGGGAGAAAAAACACAACTTATAAATACCTGCATACTCAGGCAGACCTTACACATTGACAAACTGTGTAAAAGAAAGTTATATATTCTAATGCAAATCTTGATGTAAACTGATCTTGTTAGTTATTGAACCACTAGTCATTTAAGTTAAACTACTTGATTTTTAACATCTGGTGTGTAATCAGGGTACAACTACTTGTCTCACCGCTGAACTTGGATGTTTGTTCTGCACGTATGTAAGTTCCTGGCATCACAATGTTCAATACTTCAGCCTATCTGTGCGATGGTGAGAGAATGTATGCTGCATTAGAATGCAGAGGTAAACAACATGATTTGTAGCTGCACATGATTGTTAATAACATAAAGAAAAACTTTGGGAACAGTACAATAAACAGATGAGATTATTTGTAAATATCTCATTTTTTGGTTTTAACTTCCCAAATACATAATAAAATTTGGCTATGTTTTCTTGCATGAAAATCACAGTAAGTTTTAAAAAAGTATGTTCTGTATCAAAAGATATCATTGTGCAGCTATTTGTAAAAACAAAGATGCATTTTCTTGCCTAAAAGAAAGTCTCTGGGGTCTACAGTTTCTTTCAAACAGTTTTACCTTCTTTACCAAACATTTTGACATCTCTAGATGACTTAAGAATATATTGTAAGGATATATTTCAGCAGAATTTCAACACACCTACTGCATAACTACAGCAAACTAATCTCAGGACTTTGACAAGTCTTTTTTTTTTTTTTTTTAATAACATCACAAAGCTCTGTTTTACAGTAACATGGGAATAATAAACCTGAATTATAATCTCTGAAGCTATTGTTTGAATTACCACCTTTAGGCATGCAGTCTCCCACGGCATGCCCCAAATTGCCCAGGAGACTTGTTGAGGCATTACAGTGCTAGAGGAGGTGCGTGTCAGGGGACCACCAAGTGTTTCCAACCTCTTCCCAGGTCCAGACACACGTTATCATTCATGTTCTGAATACAACACGGAAGCATTATATTGAATGCCATTTTTATTACAAATGTGTCAATAGGGATATGATGTTAGTTAAGCTTTAGGGTGTGCTTTTAAAAGTACTTTGAAGGAGACAGAGGGTGGCAGAAGAGCAACAGACTAGAGAGAGAGCTCCCAGGTGCATTGCTGTGTATCCAGACATATCCAGCTTTTTAAAAATTGTTTCACCTGTGTGAAATTTCTTCTGCTCTCCTTTTGGATGGATTAGAAATTCGTTTGTCATCATACCCTCTTTGCCACCTGAAGCAGAGACCATAAACCACACAACTAATAAATCTAGGGATTCAAACTGTAGCCCTTGGCTGCCACCTAAAGGTTTCATATACTTCTTTAGAGGGGTATCATCAGACTTCATTCCTGTGTTTGGAATGGAAAAATGCTTGCCTAGTATTGTTACAGACAGCTTCTACAGTCGCTATTGCTGAGAGAGGTTAAAGGGAGGAGAAAAAGTTGCTCTGGACTAACAAAAAAAAAAAAAAAAAAAAAAAAAAAGGAAAGTAAAAAACCCGCAGACATATTAGGCCAGGAGTGCTCCGGAAAGAACAATCCCTTCTTTCTGCCTACCCTTTGGATTTGAAAGCCAAAAACTAGTGGAAAAAATAGTACACACTACTTGCAAAAGGGGCTTGTATGCCCAGCCACTGTTTGAGTAATTCAACAGAAGATGCAGGCAGGTTGTATAGATCTTATGCTCTCTACTGAGGAGAGATTGCTTTCTTTAGGCACTCTTTAGCAATTCAAGCTACTTAAGAACAGCTGGAGCTCAGATGGCAAAGAAAATCCTGGCCACTGACTCCTTTTTGCACCAACAGGCAGAATTCTGCCTCAACTCTCTATCTAGCTACAACTATCATTTATTTTCATCAATTAACTCAAAATCGTTGTTTTTTATTCACCTTGTCTATACTAGGTGAGCAATTTACAAGTATTTTGGATCTATTACAAAATGTTCAATTTCAATAAAGTATCAGTTCTACATAATGAATCGTATGCTGGGAAACTTTTTTCTAATGTAAGTATGTATCTAGAATTCATAACATCATATAGCAAATTATACATTTTGCTCCTTAAACAAGTGGATCTTATAAAAACTTTTTGGTAGGCTATAGAATACAGAATGAGGATCTGAATAAGGAGAAAGAGGGTGATCTGAAGTGATGTGGACACGCAGTAAAAAGTAAAACTACCAGAGAATCAACCTATCATTTGAAATGAAGTTGTACTCAACTTTTAGCGTTAGAGTAATAGAATTGCACATGCTTTTATCTTTTCCATGATATGTTCATCCTGGAGCACAAACAGCAATCAACAGAACAAAGTAGGTAGGAGATATTCCGAGAAAAAAACTATACTGCCATAGGCTCAAAGAATTTCTGGACAACAAAGAACTGTATTTCTGCTGGCTTTGGTTTTGCAGTTTAATCCTTATTTACACATCCAGCTCCATTTTCACTCTCCACAGGATCTAATCTGTTTTATTTTTGGTTTACCCTCTCCTCCTACAGGAATGACACCTCTCATGTTCTTATAGGGAAGTGGACTGACAATCATGCACTAAAAAATAAACCAAGAGTCTACAGAGAACTAGTGGTTTCCACCCACACATGGGAAGAAGCTTAGTGACAGCATCATTTTGGCCCCCATTGTAAAAATGAAAACCCACAAGTAATCAGTAAACTCATAACTGTGTGTTTTCAAGCTGTGATCACAGTGTATTTGCAGTATTCCCTAGGAGACAGTTAATGGCTAAGAGCAAAAGAAGTAGTTTTCCTCTTTTGTCCTTCTGAGTGGTCCATGTGTCTCCGCCTTCTGTGGCACACACAGTTATATTTGAGTTTATTACCTTGAACAGATCTCTTTGAGACCATAACCTTCCATGGCAGCTATTACTATGATGGTTCGTGCATAGGTAAGGTGCATATCACTGTTATTTGTACCACTTACGGTGCTGGCTGTTCTTTTACTTCAATTTTGCACCTGTACTTTTTCTTCTGAGGATGGTGAAATTTCAGTTTAATTTGATGTAATGTGATCCTTACTTGTTTCAGAGTCAGTCAGGACACATTTCTTACAAATTAACAATTTTGTGTTCCATTTTCTTCCACGTACAAGTTAAACTACAGGTAAGTTTTGTTACTTACCTGTAGAAGTCTGGACACTTAGAAGACTGATAGAATTTAAATTGAGAAAGAATTATAATAATCATATTTTCTGACCTCCCATGTTATATAGGCTATACAACTTCACCCAGCAATTTCTCCAGTAACCTTAATACTTCTGTGTGATATATAGTCTATCTTTTATACAACCGCTGAGTCTCGAATTAAAGACCACCTATGATGAAAAATGGTGCCAACGAAGAAGTCTAATCAGAAGCATTTTTCTTCAAACACAGTTAGGCTTATTAAATTATTTTCCAACCTTTATTTCCCCTCACTTTCCAGTGTTCGTTAGTGTGTCATGTCACACAAGGATTATTTGCTGGTACATTATCACATTAAATTCTAAAGGAACAAACTTCTAGTTTGTCTGTAGCTTAATTATGTAAAATATTTTCCATTTGAGATAAAAAGATAAGGTCTGGCAAATCCTAAGGTGGCTGTGTACTCTTATCAAGTACATGCTAACAGTGTGATCTTAATTTTGGTCCTCAGTTTATTCTGACTCCTTAAATACCATTGAACAATTCAATTACTCCTAGACTGCCTCAACTCAGGTCAGAAGTGTCTGTTCCAAACAAAGTGGTGTCTGTTCCTTAGGAATCCTAGAATCATAGAATAGTTAGGGTTGGAAAGGACCTTAAGATCAAATAGTTACAACCCCCCTGCCGTGGGCAGGGACACCTCGCACTAAACCATGTCACCCAAGGCTCTGTCCATCGTGGCCTTGAACACCGCCAGGGATGGAGCATTTACCACAACTTCCCTTGGGCAACCAATTCCAGTGCCTCACCATCCTCACAGTAAAGAACTTCTTTCTTACATCTAATCTAAACTTCCCCTGCTGAAGTTTGAATCTGTTACCCCTTGTTCTACCACTACCACTACCTAGGACTCTTCCAGTCCCTAAGGAAGAGTCCCTCCCCAGCATCCTTATAGGCCCCCTTCAGATACCGGAAAGCTGCTATGAGGTCTCCACGCAGCTTTCTCTTCTCCAGGCTGAACAGCCCCAATTTTCTCAGCCTGTCTTCACACGGGAGGTGCTCCAGCCCTCTTATCATCCTCATGGCCTTCCTCTGGACTTGCTCCAACAGATCCATGTCCTTCTTATGTTGAGGACACCAGAACTGTACGCGGTACTCCAAGTGATGTCTCACCAGAGCAGCGTAGTGGGGCAGGACCACCTCCTTCGACCTGCTGGTCACGCTTCTTTTGATGCAGCCCAGGATACGGTTGGCTTTCTGGGCTGCAAGTGCACATTGAAGCCGGCTCATGTTAAGCTTCTCGTCAACTAACACCGCCTAGTCCTTCTCCGCAGGGCTGCTCTAAATCTCTTCTCTGCCCAACCTATAGCTGTGCCTGGGATTGCCCCGACCCAGGTGTAGGACCTTGCACTTGGCTTGGTTAAACTTCATGAGGTTGGCGTTGGCCCACGTCACAAGTGTGTCCAGGTCCCTCTGGATGGCACCCCTTCCCTCCAGTGTATCAACCGAACCACACAGCTTGGCGTTGTTGGCAAACTTGCTGAGGGCACACTCAATCCCACTGTCCATGTCACAGACAAAGATGTTGAACAAGACAGGCCCCAACACCAACCCCTGAGGGACACCACTCGTTACTGTTTTCCAACTGGACATTGAGCCGTTGACCACAACGTTTTGTGTGCGGCCATCCAGCCTGTTCTTTATCCACTGAGTGTTCCATCCATCAAATTGATGTCTCTCCAATTTAGAGACAAGGATGTCATGCGGGACAGTGTCAAATGCTTTGCACAAGTCCAGGCAGATAACGTCAACTGCTCTGCCCCTGTCCATCATAAATACATAAATCCCATAGTCCCTCTCATGCCTTACCCTGACTTCAGTTAAGAGTTAGTACCAGATGCTTCAGCAAAGGTAGAAATCATCTTTAAAGTACTGCATCATTATGTGGCTGGAGGGAAAATTTCTCTGCAGCCCCAGACAGTGGTTGGTTCTTGTTCTGAAGCATGAAAGCCTACCTCATTATGAACTTTCATCCTGGCTAGTGTAAAGGTACATAAAATTCACATAAACATCTAATCTATTTTTAAATCCTACAAAGTTCTTATCTGGAGCCATTGAATTCCACAAGTTAATTATACGTTATTTTTAAAAGAAACTTACTTTTATCATAGCATAAAGGAAAAACTAATAACTACAGCTTTACTGGATCCTAGAATTAGACAAGAGAAGGTTTATCTATACAATTAAAAAAAAAATCAGAAGTAGGGACATCTTTCAGAAGTAGGGATGAACTCATGTGAGGTGCTGCCCAAGCATACATGCTCCTATGCCAAAATTATAACAATCTGAGGACAAGCAGGATGTGAGATGTGAGGAGACATATACATAGGCACATATTTGAAACAATTACAAAAATCAGTAAGTAATGGGGGTTTTATTGTTTCTATATGTTCCCATCTGCCTCCGTTCTTTCTTGATTTCACCATTAAACGTTTCTTGATTTATTTTAGCTGTCGCATTAGCAGTAAGTCTTGAGCAGCAATATGGTGAGAAAAGGGAGGGGATATGCAGCTAAATACCCCACAGAGAACATCCTGGCTGTAATGTGCATGCCACATTTCAAGACTGAGGACGAGAGCAGATGAAATCCAATCAGACAGGCTCAAAACCTTTGATAATTCTGGAAAAATACACCCTCCCTGTCCCTGTTCGCCACCCCTCTCGCTTCCCCCACCTCTGCCACGCACACACAGAGTTTGCCTGTGGGATTTTTCCGCTCATCCACCACTGGTCAATGCACTACATTGAGCAGCTCAGCTGTGGACAGGAGAAATAATTCGTACTCGTCAATTACCCAGTTACAAACTTCTGCTTTGTAACTGTAGGATACTTCTGAGCCTGATCTATAGAGGATATACTGTGCTAAAAATAAACATTAATTTCTGTTAAACAATACTAGTGCTGTTTCTAAAGCCACAACTTAACTTTCCCTTTCAACCTCTAACACTTAATTTCCTCAATAATTTCTTAGGAGGAACTTTAATATTTCAGAAGTCCCAAGAAATACTTCCTGCTATTTCTCCACTGTATTCTACCTTTTTCTTTGTACTGGTTCCTTGTAAAACATTACGTAGGAAACCTCAGGGAAATAGGAGTGAGCTAATGGTGACAGGGGCTTACCTGGGAATTTTCTCTGAAAACTTTCCAAAATGTTGTCAGGTCTGCTGTATTATTACGGAATATTTCATCTTCCCCTTTAGTAGCTCCACATCTTAAATCCTGGGGCCAGGGAAGGGGTAAAATCATCATGGAAAGAGGATGAGGGAGAAATTGCAGTGCTGCTTGAGATAGCTGCAGAAACAGCAATCATGACCTTAGGACTCTATTAGGGAAGTGAGAGAAGCAGAGAGGGGGTAGATGAGGAAAGCAAGAGGCCTGTAAAGTATCTGAGGATCCATCCGAAGTAACTGGGGGAAAAAAATAATTAAAAAAACCATGAGAAGAGTAAAAAAAAAAAAAGTAAGGCAGGTGAGGATGGAGGCAGATTGAGAGTAATAGTCTTCAATGCAAAAAACAAAAAAAAAGGAGGAACACCTAAATTTTGAGGAAGAAGAAAATTAAAAAAACCTGAGGTGTAACATAGCCACTTGATTGGCACCTAAGCTAGCTCTCAGCAGTAAGTGGAGATCGCATACCTTTTTCAAGTACCAGAAAGAAAGGTAGGAGATAGGCAACAAGAACAGAAGGAAATGGGTGGAGGTAAAAGAAAGAAAAACACATGGAGTGCCAGTGTACCGTGGATAGTTTCAGCTTGAAATAATACAAAAAAATAACACCATAAAAAAGTGTGTGACTGTTGCTGAACTTCACAGTGGCTGTTGCTCCTCTGTTGAAATGAAAATGCTACTTGTTATGTTCACAAATTGTCCTTTGAAATTAATATTTTCAGAGGAGTTCAACAGCCTTAGCATCTGTGGATCTACACCTACATCTATCAAGAGGAAACCTGGCCTTCACCCATGCTCCATGGAGCTGGAAAACCACACAGCAAGCATCAAAACTATAATGACTGTTTTGGTGTGGGCTGCAGTCCTTTGTGAATATAAAACTAAGTAAAACGATATGCTCTTCGTACTCTGTTATTCATTGAAGGAAAACAGGAAAGATTAGTAACACAGGGTCTGGTCTACAGTCCTTCAGGCAAAAGTTCCACTGAAATAAGGTTAATGAAATAACTTATCCAGCCTACTGCTCTTCTACCCTATTCCTTCCAGAAATCAAGCCGCAGTGTCTGTACATCTGTGATATAAGATCTAGAAAATATTAATGACTGCATTTAGAAGAACCCCAGGTAAATTTTATACTTTAAAGACAGGCCCCAAGGGAGCTCTTCTGCCTAAAGTCAGAAATGCTCTCAAAGCACACGAGTTTATTTGTCAAAAGGAAGAAAACACTTCTATCTGAAATACCAGTTCCGTCACAAAAAAAAGCATAGTGGAAGTACTGAAAAATCTTCGTGAACAGTGTCCTTTAAAACTCTGCATGTGACAACAATTAAAATGTTCTTCTTTCAGAATACATCTGTTCAACTGTATATACTGCAGGGGTTTTTTTAATAAATACTTCCAGAAAGAGATTACTAGAGCATTTCAATAAACAACCCTAAGCTTTGACCACTTGTTGCAATACATGTTTTTATGCTTTTGAGCATCTTATTTGAGTTATACAGATAATTTCTTATTTGTTTCTAGGAAAATCATCCTACTTTTTCTTAGAGGACAAGGACACCTTCACTAAGGCCCCCCTCAATGCTAATTTACAGATCAGCTGTCTGAATTACAGATGACCTAAGAAACGAGTGTCCCTATAGAGATTAAAGCATTGGTTTTGACCTAGTAAACCCTAAACAGACCTATACTTTCTCTCCTGAGAAGCCGCTGCTGTCTCTGTCTCAACTGCATGCTGACCATTTTGGTTGAGAATCCATCTGTACTGCAATATTTCGTCTAGCAAGGTTGTGAAATACTCAGGTTTATTCTTACAACACACATTTTCTCAGTGGGCTTCTGGCAAGCACTGAAGCACAGAGATCAAGATCTGGGATTTCTAGAGGATTATATACTCTCTAATACACAAATTTTGGAATACAATTGGTTGTATAAGAAAGGAAGAGAAGTGCACTGCTGGGTTTTGCAATTAATTCTCTACAGGAAAGCAGAAGGGAGGGAATATTGCTGGCACTTAGACCAGGAAAAAAAAATCATTTTATAGTTAAACCTATTCAAATAAATTATGAATAAGAACAACAGTTAGACGCAGTATACACAAGTCATTAGGCCGAGTGTATGGAAAATAGAAGGTGTTATTCCACCTGTCTCTGCATAACATTGACCAAACTGTTAGTGCTAAGAAGGTAAATACAAGAAGAAAATGCTTCAGATGTTGCCTGATTGTTTCATGCAGGCCTACTGAAGCCACTGAAGTTACAAACCCAAACAAGATTTGTGAGCCCACAGGAAATGCCCTTGATGGAAGCCTTCATGAAAGGCTCTAAATAGAGTATCAGTCATTTGGGATTATCGTTTTTCCTTAAAATACACAATTTTCTCTTTGTGCCTTGTGCATTGGGAATTTCAGTAGTGTGGACTGGTAACTAAGGTAGGCATTAATTAAAAAAATAATGAAAAATACTATTTTGGGAAGTAAATATTCCGTTTTGAAAGCTGACATTACCAGTTTTCACCGTGAGAACAGAGCCTACAATTGAGAAATAATAGTTGTAATATCTTATATGGAAATACATCATAACTTTGTTAAAATTACAAAGTTACATTTTGTTAAAAATTTTGTGTATTGCATCAGGCGGTTGGAATTTTGTATAGTTTTTTACTGGATATAAAAACCGGCATAGGTGGATTGTTCATAGACTGCACTGCTGAGGGAGAGGCCTATGACTCATTGGTAATCTGTTTCTTGGGAACAGCTATTGAATTTGAATTGTTCCATCACTTTAAATTGATGGGTTATGAAAGATTTGCAAAATACACTGACTTCTTTATCTGAAACAGATGCAGTTTAGATTCAAATGTTGTGTAAAAAAAAGAACCCCAGCTATAGCAAATACAATTGTGTCTATCTGACAGACAAGCATGTGATCCTTTTACTTAGTTATATAGCAAAGAAATACGATTTACATGTCAGTGGGATCAAATGAAGCCACCAAATCCAAAACAATTACTGTACTCCAGCAAGGCTTTACATTATTAAAATAGGGAAGTTGGAGGAAAGTGCAATTAATTTAAAAGCATACTAAAATGCTTTCTATGGGGATGAAAGATGCTATGATAACCTAAGAAATCACGACAGGCTAATGAACCCATAACACATTTTTTATTTTAAAAAAAAGTTTTGATATTAGAAGTTGCAAAACACCATCAATCTGGCAGTGTTCAAGGTTGGACCAGAGCCTTGGGCAATGTGGTCTAGTGTGAGGTGTCCCTGCCCATGGCAGGGGGGTTGGAACTAGATGATCTTAAGGTCCTTTCCTAACTATTCTATGAGTCTATGATTCCCTTTGCAATCTCACTTTGGACTCTCCCCCATGAAATGGCACAGCAAAGATGGTTGGGTGTATTCAACTAAAAAAGGAACATGTTCTTTGGAAGACATGCTTGGGGTTTCTGACTAGCTCTACACTCATTGCAGATGCAACATTTTCAAAACTACTTCCTGAAAAGAGAGGCTATCACCAACACCGCAATAGACAATTATATTTTGTTTTCAATAAAGTGAATGTAAATACTAGAAAGAAACTACAGTTATAACACTTCAGAAAATTTGGTATACATGTAATATAAGAACAGAGAATTACATGCTTTCCACCATAAAAACCCAGAGTAAGGCTGCAAAAAGACCCCTGAGGCCCAATCAGCCCAATGTTTTGCGGTCAGGCTGCTTGGGGACTTGTTCAGCTGAGTTTCAAATATCTCCAAGGACAGAGATTCCACAACCCCATTACTTCAAGCATTCAGGGCCCTGTGGATAGGACAATGGACCGAGACTTAAATCCATTTCCAGTGGTCTTAAACTCATTGTTACAAGTCTCTTATGTGACCTTCAGCTTCTCTACTTGCAAAACTAGAAGAATTATTCACATTTCCTGCATGTTCTTTGAGATGCAGCTTATATTATTGCATTATAAACACTGTGTAAACAACAATATACTCAAAGATGCTATTGCTGCAAAGTAAATATTTTTAAGTCTCTGGATTCCACTAGGGGAGGAATGAAACTAAAGAACTAGGGAGAAGCTGTACTTTACATAAACCAGCAGAACACTTTCAACAGTTACAGCGGCCTCAACTCATAGAGGCCTCAACTGTTGTCAACTTCAGCTCTTGGCTTCTTTGTTACTGCTGATAGTGGTGACTTTTACTGCTCAGGGTGCATAGCTCTCACCCTGGACTGGCATCCCTTTCATCATGTTCTCAGCGTTTAAATTAATGACTAGTGTGTTCATTTTGGTTATCTTGTTCTCAGATTTTATATGAAAATCACCAATTTATTTTTCTTCCACATTAGGCTGTAGGTATAGTCTTTCTGCCCAGAATGCTGAATCCTTGGGTGGCATTCTATCAGGAGTCGCGCACGTAAGGACTCCATTTCCCTGTTTGTTATGGTGAACAGCCTATGCTTAGAAATGCATCAGCACTACTTAGGCTATGCAGGTGAAAATCCAAAAGCAGATAGACCTCAGTTTCAGCAACTTCTTCTTCTGCTGGGATTTTGTTTAAAGATAATTCCTTTAATTTCTTCTTGCCTCATCCTGGACACTCTTTTGCAGACACATGTGACTCACCATGACTTTGCAACATTGTGACCGAGGAGACAGTCAAATTCAGGATTAAATTGAATTCAGTTCCACCTGTCAGAAGTGCATCTCATTTCCAGCAAGAGCACCCAACTGAGCTCTCACAGGATATGTAGCTCACCATTTACATAACTTGAAATTGTGACCTCTGATATCATAGAGCTTTTAGGTCAAGAATGCCACAAGATTTGGAGTCATGTGATGCTACCCTTTTGTATTACCATCACTGCTTTATCACATCCTATATCCTCATTTGGGCTGTGGCCACTTCAGGAATGACATTCAAATCTCTGAAATGGGGGATTTCTCAAAGATGAAGCAGAAGGATGGTACAGTGATTAAAAACTCCCAAGAGCGTGAGTGTAGGACTGCTCCACTGCCATCTCTTCCTCAGCGACCTTGAGCAAATGCAGTGTGCGTTCAGTTTCTGACCTTTGACATGCAGATGATAAACCACCCTTAGCTCTGTGAGGCTTAGCACAGGATCTGAAAATGCTTCAGCAGCCTTTCATCCACGAAGACTGTGAAACAGCATGGTATTTACACTGGTTGTGTTTGCACGTCTTATTAGCGTTGATATATGGATGGCGTGTTGATATACTATTTTGGTACCCTGCATGCACTGATGTCTGTTCGGTTGTAGGGGGAACGAGGCGGCGGCACGGTGGTGGCTATCGCCGGCTCTGTACATAGCCCAGCCGGGTGACAGGACGAGGTGTCCGGGCACGTTTCACCTGCCGGCAAACACCGCCCACTGCGGCCGAGTTAAAATAACAAACCGAAGGGCAGGGGAGCCGGGGATCAGCGCTGGGCTGGGCCGTGCGGGCGGGCAGGAGAACGCACCTAGGCCCAGCGGGGCTTTCCTGGTCCGCACGGCGAGGTACTTTCCGCCCGGCCCCGGGCACGGTTAACCTTTGCGTTACTCCCACTTCGCCCCAAAGGGTGGAAACTCCGAGCAGAAACTACTAGGGGAGGGCGATAGGCGCGATAAAAGGAGGGGAGGTATTTTTAAGTAACATGAGGTAACCGGAGGCGGCGGGGTGTGACGGGCTGTGCTGTGGAGGGGAGCAGTTTGCCGGCCCGCACCACCGACCGAGCACGCAGCAGGCTGCGGGGCGGAGGGACGCCCCGGGGAGGCGGGGGGAGAGGGACGGAGGCGTTTGTGCGGTCGTAGTAGTGCCGGGGATGAGGAGGAGGAGACAGGGGTGAGGGTCGCACGAGCGAGCGGTTGCAGCACAGAGAGAGGGTCACAACCGCGGGTAGGGCGGCGTGCTGCTGGCAGGGCAGCGAGGCCGAGGCGGCGGGCAAAGGGGCCGTGCCCGCGGCCTTCGCCCGTCTCCCCGCGGCGGCCGTGGTCGCGGCCGAGGGGCAGCGGCGGTGCGAACAATGAGCGCCGCCGACCGCCACTGAACAAAGGCGCGGGCGGGCGCAGTGACTTCACCGCCGGGCCCGCCCCCGCCGAACCTGCCCCGCTGCCGTCTCCTAGCAACCGCGGGGACCCGCGGGCCCTGCGCGCACCGACCGCGGCGGGGCCCGACGCCTCTGCGGGCGGCCTGGGCGGCAGCGGCGCCGGCCGCGCTCCCGCGCCCGTGCTCCCCAACCCCGCCCCGCGGCGCAGCGGCCACGGCGGCGGGCGGCGCCCACCTGGCGGCGCGGCGGGGGGCGGCTGCCGCGGGAGGCGGGGACAGCCGCCGGGCGCTTGTTTGCCTGAGGGAGGTGCGGGGCCGCCGCCGCTCCCCGCGCGGTGCCAAGTGCCTCCCCGCGGCCGGGCGGCGGGGCGCCCGTTGCGCGCCGGGTTGGAGGCGGATGGAGGGAGCGGTGCTCCGCGCTCGGCCGGGGCCCCGCCGCTGCCTTCACCGCCCGGGGGCCGCCCTTGGCGGGGCGCAGGGGCGCGGCGGGCGCTGCCCCTGAGATGCGGCGTTCCGCGCCCCCCCCGCCGCGCACCCTACCTGTGCCGGGCCCGCCGCCGCCCCTCCCCCGGCCCCGCCGCCGCCCCCGCGGGGGCCGGGACTGAGCGCGCCGCGGCGCCGAGACGCGGCCCCGAGGAGAGGGCGAGGGAGCGGGAGCGGGAGCGGTGCCGGCCGCGGCGCACGATGTGGGTGCCGCTGCTGGCGTGTCTCACCGCGGGGATCGTCTCCCTGCCCAAGTGCCAGCGCGGCCCCGGCCCCCTCCTGGGGGCGGCCCGGCTGCTGGCGGCCGTGCCGGGACTCTGTCAGCGCCGTAAGTTGCCGAGCCTCTCGGGCTGCTCGCCGTGCCCGTGGCTGGTCGGGGTTGCGGTTGGGTTTGGTTTCTGCGCGTGGGCCGTGCGCGGGTTGGGGGCCATGCCCGGGCTCGGCGGCTGTCCCCGGGCCACAGCCCTGACAGCCGGGGCTGCCCGGCGCCGCGGGTACGCAGTGCCCCGGCCGGCCGGGAGGAGCGGAGAGGAGAGGAGCGGGCGGAGGGTACCTGCGGGGAGAGCCGGGCAGGAGCGGCCGGCCCCTGCCCAAACGTCACACTGCTTGAGTACTGGTAGTGCGAGCCCGTGATCTAATGGTCCATACCGGGGTCGTCCAGCCTTGACGGAGCCGTGGTAGCTCCCCGGGAGCGCGGGGTGCTGCGGGTCCTGAAGTGCCCGGTCACCCTCTGCAAGCCTCCGAGAGGCAGCACGCAGAACCCCCGGGGAGTCACAAGCTGCGGGTGGACCGTTCTTAGGGATGAAAGCACTCGGGTTTATATCGTTTATGTGATATTTAGTGGCGGGGTTTAAAATCAATAGAGTTAGAGGAAGGTGGTCTTCTCTTTACCTTGGGTAACGTGTATGCTGACAACTCCCGGGAGCTATGGTACTGCTGTTGGCAAAGGCTCTGGTACATTTGGGTAGCCCCTCAGGTTGTGGAAGAGCTTCCCAAACCCTTGGGCATCAGGTTTGATGCATGCAACCTGAGAGGAGTTTATGCAAATGTACCTTAGATCATGCAGCAGTTGATCAGACAGAGCTATCCAGTTAGTCACGTACTTCATAATAAAGGGTCTTATTTAACTAGTAGTGGTCAGAAAAGCACATCCAGTTGTCAATCACTTTTCCTTATTTTTCCCCCTCCTGTGGAATAATTGCATGTTCCAAGTTTAAGCCTGGAGTTAATTTAGAATGTTAACATGTAACCTCTAAAAATAAGATTTACAATGGGAACAGCGTATTAGTCTTAAATTCTTTATTGCATATGTGACAAATTCATGCCTAATTCAGTAGGATTTGCCCAGTGCTATTAAAAACAATGGAATAATTTGTTAACTTTCATAGGATAATTTATTTTGCTTTTTTGGCTACATATTTTGAATTCAAAACCAAACTAAATGTCAATAAGGAAAAATAAAATATTATTAAATTTCTTATGAAACATGACATCTTGTGTTTAGTATCCCAGATTTTTTTTTATGCAGTGTAATTGGGTTGAAAGGTTAATTGAAACTTTATGGGGAGGGTAGTTTTGTGCCCAAGTGCGGTGTTGTGCTTGCTCATGAGCATCGCTCCTGGGTGCACACTAGTGCAAGTAATGCGTTGGAAGAGAATGCCATAAGGGAAGATGATAGTGCACGGTACTTTTGTGCCACAGTATGCTTGCTTTCTCTGTTGTACTTGATAGTGAAAATATACATGGGTGATAGGTCGCGAGTTACGTGTTTAATGTGACAACAGCTCCCAGATTGGGCAGACCATAACTCAGACCTTGTTTTTTCCTCTTCATTTGAAACCTCTGCTAATTCATGAAAGCTGAAAGTCACACTGAATTCTTTCCTTCATACATAATCACTTCACAGGCTAGAGCTACAGTTGAAGCAAGAAGGGTGTTTGTTTTGTGTTTCTGTGAATGAACACATGAGATTTTTCATTGTTATTGTTGTTACTCTGCTTTTTACTTTTGGTTGTGATAGCTGTCTCAGGCAGTGCAGCACCACCTGGATTCTTTAATCTTCTGCAGGCTGCTCCGAGAGAGACTCTGCGCAGCAGCTCCATGTACAGCTATTTGGCAGCGCAGCTTTGTTGAAGCAGCCACTCCTCTTTGCTTCTGCACTGACAGTGCTGGGCATGGAGAAGAACATCCCGCTGTTCCCATGCCATTAGCAAGTTCAGTTTATTTATGTGCCGAGTTGGCAGAACCTGCGTATCTGTTGCATTAAATCTCCAGTTCTAAAAGAGACTGGAATTAATATTAAATGTACATGGAATTCATGTTTATTCATTCTTTTTGGAACATTTATGGCTCTTCTAATTGAAAAATGAATGGTTTGATGCTACCTGAGGTATGTGTTCTGCAAACCACAGTTTGAGATGTCAGTTACTGCTTGGGAATAAGTAAAGGTAGAACTTGGCCCTGGGTATGGAGTTATGAGGAGCACAAAAGGAAATCTCACAACACTGTAAAGTTGCAAGTTGTAAATTAAGGGTTCTGTAAGCTCAGATAAAAAAGTTAGTGTTGCCGCCTTCTACAAAGGGTCCCTTGTTCAATATGTCTCACCAAAGGAAATTTGCAGTTCACTAAGCCAACTATAACAAATACCTGACAAGAATTGAGCTAGTTCTATAGTGATTTTTACAGATCCCAAATTTATATTTGCGTGCTAAAACCTGACAAACTCCTAAGGATGTAAACCAGTGAACTGAATGAAATCTGGATTCTACAGTAAGAGCACATGTATGCGTTATGTTAACCAGTTGTGTAAATGCTCACTTCAGTGGAGACAGTGAGTTCCCTTGCCTTGTTCGGAAACTGAACTGTTGAAACTCTTTAGTTTTTATCTACTGTATAAGCACACAGAATATGTTGGGCTTAAATACTGAGGAATGACTGATTAGCCAAGGTTAACAGAGGACATTGGTTCAAATCTCAGCAGTGTCTCAAAAACAGTTTTTATGTACATTAAAATTTGAAAACTTAGGTATCTGGTGCTTTCAGAAATACCTAGGTGGTCATTCCGGTATGAAGCTCAGGTAAACAGTTTACTTGTGATGTGCCCACAGGGATGGGATGGTGTGAAAATCTTTATCCCTAATTTAAGAGTTAGAGAGCAGTCCCACAACAATTCTCTTACACAGTCATGGCTGACAAAATCTCTTAACCATTTAAAAGTTGGTATTTTCAGTCTTCTTTAGAGTGTCATTTGGAAGGACCATTTAGCGGGTTTGGGAAAGGAGAGGATCTGTGATCATTGCAGGGATAACTGTTAATTGATTTATTCCCAACAGCATGACTTCTGATGCCAAACAGATTCATCAGTGTTGGTTGTCTCATCTGGCCCTTTGGTGTTTTGCCAGTCGTGTCACGTGAGATTCTCATGTGTGTTCCCTCTAGTTAGAAAGTTTCGTTAAGTCATTACTGTGTTACTTCTCAAAGGAATAGAAAGAGTCATTCAAAGAAAGAACTGTTTTTGAAAAGAGGTGGTCAGGAAATGTCCGTGCACACACACAAAAAAAGTCTGAAATAAATGATACATCATTATAGCTTTAACTGGTGTTTGCTGATTTCTCTTCTCTGCTGGCCCATTTCCTTCTGGGGCTCAGTGGAAGAAACTGCATTGCATGGGATACTCAGCACTGAGACAGTTCTGCTTTTCCTAAGGCTTGAAGCAATCCAAGAAAAAGAGAAACCCATTTTTAATTTCCTGAGCCTGCGTGGGTGATCTGCTCCCTATGGGTATTGGACCATCTTCGGGAAAGCCAACCTGAGTGTTTGAGAAGGCTGTAGGTTGCAGTTCTAAGGAACAGTGAGGGGGAAGTTTGTTTATCTGCACATTGCCCAAGGAGCACATTATGCCAATGGTATGCATAAATTTGCTTTGCAGATTGAATACTTCTCATGATCCATTGCAATTTCATGTCTCTTCAGGAGTTTTACATACTTTTTTTTTTTTTTTTTTTTATGTTTTTGCGGGTTGAATGATACTGGTGGTTACATGTATAGTATTTACAATGTTTCCATGCTAAACATGTTTGAGATGGGGTGACATTGGGAAAAGAGAGAAGATGGGCAGTTTACCAACTAGAAGAGCAATAACCTTACTCTTGGTGCTTTGGAAAGTTTTTGTGTTTATGTCACTGAGGACATGCTGTTGCTGAAGGAAGTTGTGAAGGCAGCCTGAAGATTGCATGTAGTAGGAATTCTCTGTATAGCAGTTTGAAGAGGCAGTAGTTCCTTTTCTGGTCCTTAAACTTTCAAGGGCTGGAACTACAACAACTGAGTAAGCAGGAATTATACCCTGATAGTCAACAGACCTGAATGAATAAATTTGATTTTCCATTAAAGTACAATCTAAGTTTAATTTACCTCCCCAGAGCATGAGAAAGATGCCATAATGTGAGCTTTATGGAAGTTTAAGAAATTATCCATCAAGTAAGCCCTCATTTGGTTCTATGTTCAACAAGAGGACAATCTCAAAATGTCAGATTATAATCTCCCTTATACTTCACAAAGTGCATAAATACTGATAACATTTTTAAATTCCCTAGAAAGAATTCATGATGACATGTCCATGCTAATTGTGTCTTGAATTTGAGACAATTTGTAGGAGGTATGAGAAGAGAAACGTAAGATATTATATTTACAAATTGCGTAAGTTGACATGGGCTGCTGATGTTTATCAAGACTTACTCAGAAAATCAGATTCATCATCAGTGTCTTTGGGAGTCAGTCCTTAGTTAGAAGCTCGGCATCTCAGTTCTTTAGAATAGGCCTGATGAAAGAAAGATTAGCCTTATTGCACAAATAAAATCTACACTACATACAATAATTATTTTGTTTATCACAAATGTACATTTTAAAAACTGTGTGTTGCTAAACCATGCTTTTGTAGTATTGGAATAGGTGTATTGTTAGCAGTGATCAGGATTTAATTAATTCTGTCAGGGTAAGAAGGACAAGCAGAGTGACTTTGTGCCCTGACCTTTAAAGTTTGCTCAGTGTTCTTAAAATACATTAATGATATTAAAATCGTATGTTACATATTCAAGACATATACATGGACTATCCTGTCTTTTACTGTAACTGGTAGGGCAGACGTCTTGGTATTAATCTGATTTCTCAAGTTGAATGTACTGAAAACAAAATTCCAGAGAAGAATATCAATTCCTTTGTGTTAATAAACTTTTCGTGTTTGGTTTTTTGGTTTTGTTTTGTTTTGTTTTTTAATCAAATTCTTACAGCTCCGGTGTTTCTTTTTCTACTTACATCCTCCTTTCTAGCAAAATCTTTCTTTAAAGCTCCTGTATGCGTCCATTACTAATTGCTGACTTCTGTCTAACCAGTGGAAAGAGGTAATACTTCTTTCTGTTCTGCTTAAATAGGCATAATTTATGATGCACAAAGTAGAATATGGTCTGTTATTCTTTTCTAAGCACTTGAACTTTATTAAAAGATAATTATTTTTTTTCCTTTTGGCAGTTTACATAAATGGACTTGGGCTATTTAGTTTAGCTTTTGGGAAGGAAGTAGGGCTCTAATGAATTAGTTCACTGTCCACTGTAATGGAACCTTTCTTCAAGAAGAAAAGTATGCTGCTTGCCAGCCATTGAGGATTTTCCCTTGTTCTGGTGGCAGAACAAGAATAACCCCTTGAGCAAAATCTAAGTGTTTCAGGATGATCAGAATTTACAGCATTAGAAAGCTGCCAAAAAAGCAACTTCTAGCT
This sequence comes from Strigops habroptila, assembly GCF_004027225.2. Classification (NCBI taxonomy): domain Eukaryota; kingdom Metazoa; phylum Chordata; class Aves; order Psittaciformes; family Psittacidae; genus Strigops; species Strigops habroptila. The sequence goes on from NC_044277.2 coordinate 129,676,837, forward strand.
GAGGCTATATTTGCCTAAATTGAAAAGTTTGCAAAGCTCATAATTGACCTTTTTCTTCATAAGTTTCTATGCTTCCCATGACTTCATTGTCATATGCCTGTGGTGACTTCTTCCTGCTACTACCCATGGTGATAGTAATGAGTCTGCAGTATTTATAATTATCAAAAGTTATTGAGACAGAGATTTTAACAACGATTATTGGAGAAAGAAAATCCTGTAGCTTTAGGCAGGTGGAATGATGTTCCTGGAGGCTCGATTTTTATTTTTCTTCAGGCCCTGCCTCTGTTCACTGTCTTGGGAGTTAAGTTGTTAGCAGCTGTATTTCATTGGGTTCAAATCTTGAAAATTTAAGTATTTTTGGTATTTTGCTGTTGTTGTAGCTGTGTTATGAATACAGCTGCATGATGTATGGTGGCATCACAAAAGTAATCCAAGTCTGATTAAACCAGTCACTGCCCTTTCCAAAATAAATTCTGTTCCTTCTCAGTGTTTAAGGGAATTAGGCTAAGTGAATTCCACTTGTTTCTACTGTACTTAAGAGTATAATTTATTTCCATGTCATCTCTTCAGGGTGACAGGGGTTAGTACTGTGCTGAGCACAACTTGCTTCTCTCAGATGGGAGCTTCTTGCTGGAAAGCTGAACCAAGATCCCATCTCCTTGTACAAACAGGACTCCCAAGAAATAAGAAAATTTGAGACAGCTTACACTCTGGCACAGAAGATGCAAAATTACCAAAATAAAACTAATGACATCAGCAAGCATGCTCTTCCAATCTAAGCAAAACTGTTGGATTGCATTTGCTGTCAAAAATGTGGCATTACTTCAGAACATTAAATAAACCACTACCTGTTTAAAATCTTAAATTTGTGTGTTTGAAAGTTTGTCCCTTCCAGGGCATTTAAGCTGCACCTGCAGACCATAAACATGTGTGAATACTTGCTTGCAGAAGCACAAGCAGAAGCCTGCATTCAAACGTTATCACAAACTGCACCAGCAGTTATAGTTAGTATGTGAGTCTGCATATTTTACATCATGCAGGCATGTTTTGTGTAATCTTTGTCCCCACATTATAAAAACCAAGAAGGCTTATATAAACCTAAAATGGAGGTTGGCCAGTGTCTGTTCCTAGACAGGTATGGTTGGGTTTCAGTTTTTTGTTTGTGAACAATGCATGTATCTCCTATTTGAGAAGTTAATTTCTGAGTGTTCTGTTAGAAGATCTTTGTGTTCCGTTTTTGATCTGTATATTCAGAAGAGCACTGTAGTTTAACTCACCTTTGAAGGACTTTTAATTCAGCTGTTAGTCATCAAGTTGGATCTTAAGAGTCTTTTGTGCTGTGTTATCACACAGTTAATTAAAATATGACATCTGTTTCTGCATTCAAAGAGCATAAAAGAAGCAAAAATAATTTAGAAGAAAATCCCAGAAAGTTTTTACCACATTCCTTTTGTCTCAGGGCCAATAACCATGTTTGGAGATTGAAAACCCTATTGAAAAGCAAATTACTGAAATAACAAATACCAAACACTTTGTATTCTAGAAGGCAATAACATTTTCAAAATGGCCCTGCTGAATAAATGCTTCTCCCAAACTTGTGCACTACATACTGCAAGTCCTTAAGGAGTGGTGGTTATCCTCTTTGACACGAGTTTTAGCTCTTATTTAATATTCTTTAGGCTTTATCATCGTGAGTATAAGCTATGTATTATGTGTTCAATGTTTTGTTTTAATCCTGACATGTCTTCCTAGTATACACATGTGCACAGATTTTGGTTTGGGGGCTTTTGGTTTGTTTCAGGAAAATCTTTTGTAGAAGCACAGTTCAGTCATCATTTTGTGTTCAGAATCAAGGGACTGATTCCGTTAGTTTTTCAGCTTTGAGAATTCAAGTCTGACATGCAGAGTATGTTTGTTCCAACTTGCAATGTATGCAGATAAAAGTGTATGAAGCGAGCTGTTTGCATTGCTATGGGCATAGAACCTGTGGTTTGGGTGGTCTATGCTGACACTCCTTGGGAAGAAATAGCTCTGAGCTGTTGCCCATCTTCTGCACTGCTTCTAGGTTTGTGAATGAAGATGCAGTGCCAGGAAGAGGTAGTGCTCTTATGGGGCAGAAACCAACAATTTGATGAAGACTAAGTATGCAACAGAAAGGTAGATTAGGGAGGCAGTTGGGGGTTGAGGACCTGGTTTGAGGAGACGGTTGGATATACAGCTTGGGCTTGTCTTTTGTTCAAGATTGAACTTCTTAAGCAGGAAAAAAATAGTCATTTGTGTCTACCTTTATATTTGTCATGACCTCATATTTAGGTAAAGAATTTGTAGTATACACAGAAATACATTGACCATTCTAGGTTGTTGATGTGCTACTTGCTAGCAGTGCTTACTATTACACAAGAAATTAAATTAGCAATGAAATACAGCAGTAGCTGGTCCAGGCTTTGCTCAAGCAGCATGACTGTATCCAAGCTGGCCAACTCCAGGGGAGATTCTAGCAGCTGGAAATGACTAGAGTATAATGATTCCTATGCCTGTGTTTGGTCCTAGGAAACAAGGGAATTAACACAGCTCCACACATCCTGAAGGTCCCTTTAAATCAAGGGATTTAATGAAAAAATATTTAAGCTCTCTAGTTCCATATGCTTTGCATTTTTATTGGTGCAAAGCTGTGCAAACAGTACCATCAAACCTGTGACATAAAAGCTAATGGCTGTGGGAAACGAGTCTCTTCTAACAATATAATCAGAATAAATTGTCCAGTATGTTTTTATTTGCAAGAGACAGAATAGATTGGTTTCAGAAGCCAAATAGTTTTTGACTCATTGTTTGCAGGCATGGATTGCATCAACAAAATATAACCATCTCCCATAAAAGCAGGAAGTTTCATAGAAAGGAGAGGCTACAAGTAAAACTGGCCAAGAAACAAAAATTACGTTGTGAAAAAATTCAAGGTTACATTGCTTGTTTTCATTCTGTATTGCGGCTTGGGAACAAAGTCAGTCTGGAGTAGTCCATAGCTCTGCCTCCCACAGTCAAGGTCATGTTTGAGGCTGTGGTTTGAATGTTGTGTTTGTGAGTCCTAACTGCTATATACCGGTAGCTATTTTGGGTAGTACCTTTTCCAAAATGGTGTTACATGCACCTTTCTGACACACACAAAAAAAAGATAAAAAACAAAACAAAACAAAAAACTATATAAAAATATATATAGATAATATTTATACTTTTAAATCTGAGTTTGTATGCATTTGTGTGAGGCTTCTCCAAGTTTTCCTCAAGTGATGTGCAACATTGATATAAATGATGGAACTTTTCAGAGAAATGAGGCTGAGAAAGATGTGTGTGGGCTCAGAGCAGTGTCAGGACTATCTCCTTGAAGGCTAGTGTCTATATTATTCCCTAATTATGGAAGTGTCCATACACTGCCTGGGAACTCCATCTCCGCTGCTGTTACACAGCAGACTTCTGATAGAGTTGCTGTTGTCCAGCATCAGCTACGACTGTCCTTTTCTGCCAGAGCTTTCCCAGTGCTGTGTTGACAGAAGGCTCCCCCTTTTCCTCCTTGCCCTTTGCCTTTGCCTCGTTCAGCTGATATCCATCATCAGTTCTTTGGGGTGGCATCTCTCAGAGCTTGCACAGTGTGAAAAAAACCCCAGGAAGATCTTGGTGTTTTGCTCCATAGTTTGCAAAGGCAGTATTGCATACAATGAGGCAGACTGCTGCATTACTTTGCATTTTGATGGCTTTCTAAATCATTTGTGGAGCTCTCAGTAATGCCCCTCATGTTCACGGGGTATTGTGTTCATATGGTCATGCGGATTAATTGGGGAACCCCAGAACTATCGGGGGGTATTGGCAGAGTTAGGAGTGGGAGCCCATATGAGTTAACAGGACTTGTTCACTAGCGATACTTTTCAATGCATTTATCCAGAAGTGCACCTATACTTCTTATTTGTTTCATTTATATCTCTTCTCCAGTTACGGTGTATATCTACCAGTATTTATAACAGTATACCAGTATATATAACAGTATACCAGTTCCCATTTTTGTTTTTTGGGCAACACTGTAACACTTGACTATTTTTTTTTTTTCTTTAGGAAGGTCTAGGATGGGTTTTGGTTTTGTTTTCCTTTTTGTTGTTGTTTGCTTGTTTGTTTTAATGGAAAGGTGTTTTTACTCACTTGCCAGGTTTACAGAAGTATTTTTCCAGAGCTCAGGATTTAAGAGTGCCTGTCATGTTTTGCACGTTGTTTTTTATGCATCTTCTTTTTCTTAGCAAACACATGTGTCTCTTACATGCTTGAGTGTACTACTCCCTCTCTTGCTGCTAAATGGTATTTTCAAACCAGTGTGCAGCTTAGCTCCTGTCTGAATAGTGAAACTAAAGTGGACAACCATCAACAGAGAACTGAAACCAATTAACAAATGCAGTATGTTATAGAAAAAAGGGAGAGGAAAGAAAAGGTTTCTGGTATTTTTACTCAAGTAATCTTAGGAATTTATTATAAAGCATAATAGGTGTACAGTATTCAAGTTGAAATCTCCTTTTCTGGGCAAGGGTGGGTACCTCTTAAAGCTGATTTTGAGGAATACCTTGTAACCCTCTTGGAAAAACAAGTAGTGACAAAGGGTGTTTTTAAAGCATGGCATTGTGCACAAAGGGTAGAGAGAATTATTACTTGTTTGGGAAAAAAAAAAAAAGGATGAAAACCCCCCTCATTCCAGGATTAGGTTTTAGGATTGGCAGTTAAAGCACAGGCAGTCATTTTTTTCCTTGTAATATGAGCAAGTAAGTGTCAGACACAATAATAATGGGAAAAAAATTACCCCTCTACAGTATTTTTACAATGCTTTTCATTGTATCTGTGCATTCAGCCAAAGTGAACTGGGAAGCTGTGTGTTATCTGGGACAGTTACTGTCTGTCCCTTCTGCAGGATTCATGTTGGTAAGCTCCTGAAGGCAGAAAGGTGATAGTAACTGCTGTATACTATATAAAAGCTGCAGCTTTCCTCCTAAGTGGTGCTACACACAAGTTACTGAAGGCCACATGAGAGGGACAGCCTTGCTGATTGTGGCCCTAGAACAAGATTGGATGCAGAATTTAAAGAAAAAAGCTCTGCAGAGGCTAGATAATTTTGTATCATCTTTCCTTAATCAGTGTCCAACAGTCTGAATACCACAGAATCATAGAATCACAGAATGATTTGAGTTGGAAGGGACCTTAAAGATCATCTAGTTCCAACCCCCCTGCCACAGGCAGGGACACCTTCCGCTAGACCAGGATGCTCAAAGCCCCATCCAACCTGGCCTTGAACACTGCCGGGGATGGGGCAGCCACAGCTTCTCTGGGCACCCTGTGCCAGAGTCTCACCACCTTCATAGTGAAGAATTTCTTCCTAATGTCTAATCTAAATCTACCCTCTGTCAGTTTAAAGCCATTCCACCCTACATGCCCTTGTAAAAAGTCCCATTCCAAATTTCTGCTAGGCCCACTTTAGTATTCCATGATCAGGGACTATAAGCTGCTAGTTATATTTTGTCTTTCTCTTTTAAGAGAGCAAATCATACACCCTACAAAACCAGCACAAATGTGTACCAGCAGTGAAGCTGATATAAATCCGAATTCTTGGCTGTACTTGAACAAAGTGCTGTCTGTTTGAAAACCTGTTTAACATCCCCTCTCAAACATCAGTGTGCATTATTGCTATTCCATCTCTGAGATAAATAACCCTCTCATGATAAAAGTTATTTTCATAATAGTGAGGCAGGATATGACTATATAACACATGATATTTTTCTTGCCTTGATCCCTCTTGTTGCTGAGAGTTTAGGCTTGCCACACCTGTGATCACTGTAAATAGCTGCAGTCATTGGAGCACAGTTTATTTTGTGGATGAGGCTGGAAAAGTACTGTTTAACCTGCTGCACTCACTTTTTATTATATGCATATGCCTGTACAGTTCCCAGCACAAAATTTGGCCATCATTGAAAATACCTTTTGGCATACATCAGTTATAACTAAGCCAGTAGAAACTTGCCCTTAGCTTTGGCTGAACAGTAACTCAGTCTTGTCTGGACTCTGTTTTTGGTGAAGTGGCAGGAAAAATCTCAGTTCTTTTTTGATCCAACTCATTAAAAAAAAATGTTTCTTTCTTTAGCATATGATTTTTAAAAGAAACTGAGAATTTATACTAAATCAGTTATGGTTTTAGAGTAGGCTTATAGCTAAATAATAAATTTTTGGTGAATGGAAACATATCCATAAACATTATTTCTACAAGGGACTGTGTACTTGGGAACTACAGTAGTCATGTAGCCAGAATGTGTCTTGGCCATTAATAAACCTTTTTCAAGTTTCTCTTTATTCCAAAAAAATCAGCTTTTGAGCCAGTGGTACCAGGCTTGTCAATTGCCAATCTGTGACTTCATGTTGCGAAAATGGTGCTCTTGAGAGATATCAGCAAAGAGATTTGCATCCAGCAATACTGTATATCTCATTTGTTAAAGCATTTCATCTGCCATGATCACATCGAAAACACAAACTGGATGTTAAGATCTTTTTTTTTGCATAGCAGTTTAGAAAGATACACCCACCCCCTACATTTTACCAGACAGGCTCTATTAATAAACTATATCAAGCTGCAATAGATTCAATAAACTAACCATACAGAAAAAAAAGTTGGGACAATTATTTTTCAGTCACTTTTCCAATGCA